>NC_055994.1:6250000-7500000 GCF_018446385.1 Zingiber officinale
ATCTCTTTATTAATCAATCTGAAATTCTGTATTCTTAATTGTTGCTCCTGCAATCTAAAGCTTTTGTACACATTGATCCAAGTAAAACTTATTCAAGGAGAGATGTCTAATTGACTATCTCATGATTATTGGGATGTTACCTCATGATTATTGTGATGTCTAATGATCAACAACACGTGTAGGCACATACATGCAAGACTAATATACATAATCCAATTTCTTTTTATAAAAAATATGCATATTTATGTGCTCGTGGTTGGGTATATTGTAGGTAGAACAAGGTAGTATTTACTTCTACACCAACAACAATAAATTGTGTAAGTCCTAGTTATTTTGGAATGGCTATATAAATCTTATCATGAATGAATAAAAGCTGTATCCTTAGTAATATCTGAATCATTCAAATCACTTTTGATCAAGTAAAATAGAGTTTTCTTTGTCTCCCCCACCAAGTTAAGTATCAATTCTGAAACTAGTTCTGTCCCCACCTAGCATGGTTTCATGTGGATGCCAACCTATGCCAACATGGTACCAATTGATACTGATCAATCATGCTGACCTGGTAGGGTAAGCATAATTCAGTATATTGGTTTACTACAAACTGAATTGAACTTGATAAGTGTTAGATTTGAATTGAAAAGAAAAATTAAATTTATTTTTAAATTATTGATACTACAAATTTATTATAAACCAAACAATATATATATATATATATATATATATATGATATACTGCGCGGCGTTATAGTGCGCAATTGTGCGCGTCGCGCAGAACATCAGATTTCTTTGTTTTTTTTTTATTATTTTGAATTAAAAAAAATAATTAAAATATATTTTTTAAGATTTTATATGTAGGGTTCAGGCTTTTCAATTGGATTATAGTATTTAGTTAAAAGAAAAATTAAAAATGAAATAAATTTAAGTATTTACGTAGTATTGTAATGTATTAAGGGGATATCGTAACGTATTAGGGATTTATATAAAGAATTTTTTTTTTTTTAATTCAAATTTTTTTTGTTTTTTAATTTTTTAAAATTTTGAATTAAAAAAATAATTAAAATATTTTTTTAAGATTTTATTTTTAGGGTTCAAGTTTCTCAATTGGGTTTTAATTTTTAAGTTAATTTTCTTTTTTAAGATTTTATCTCTAGTGTTCAGACTTCCCAATTGGGTTATAGTGTTTAGTTAAAAAGAAAAATTAAAAGTGAAATAAATTAAAGTATTTATGGAGTATTGTAATGTGTTTAGGGGATATATTTATGTATTAATATAAAATTAAAAGTGAAATAAATTTAAGTATTTATGGAGTATTGTAATGTGTTTAGGAGATATATTTATGTATTAATATTTTATAAAAGGAAATGTTGAATTTTTTAAATTTAAAATCTTAAAAAATAATAATTAAAAAAAAGAAAGTTGATATGCTGCGCGACGCGCACAATCGCGCACTGCAGTGTTGCGCAGCATATCACAACTCTCTCTCTCTCTCTCTCTCTCTCTATATATATATATATATATAAGTTCAATTGATCAACCATTATTCTAAATCGAAACCAAACCGAAACTAAAATCTTTTTTGATTTCTAAACCAAAATTGAATGGATAAATAAAAAATTTTCTATTTGGGCTTTAGATTTCGGTTTTGGTAGGAAGAAGAGAAGGGGGGAGGTGGCTGAAAGATACCATTCTTGTTATTGCAGTCTTAGTAGTTAAGGTTTGTAAGTCAGGGAAGCTTAGAGAGTCACTAGCGACATGAGAACATGGTGCCATGTTCTGTTCTTGTGTCGCAACTAGGTGCAAGCAAAATGGGATGTCTTTCCAAATAGAGGTGAGATGCCATTGATACTTGAAACCTTGTCACCTACCACTCACATCTTGAACACATTGATTATTGTCTAATTATAGATCCCATTGGCTTTTTTAAGCATGTCCATGCCATTTTGACATATTTCTCTCATGTTATTATCTTTAGAATTGTACCTAATTGCTCTAGAGTGGTATCCTTTTTTATTGTTTTCTTAGATGGTACCTCACACATTCATTTGAGCATTCCCATCTCTGTTAGGGTAATTTTTGTACATTTTATTTCTCAATTTCCAAATATCCTTACATGTATATAAAACTTTCCTTTTACATTAAGGAGTACAGCAACCACTTATTTTAGCTGCGACTTTTTATCCTATTAATGATATATTTATCAACATCTTTTTCTCATTAAATAATATGAAATTTTAAAATCTTGCAGGAATTTCTTCTTGCACCACAATTATTCTCTTGCTTATGTCTTAATAATGAAATTACAACTCATATATTTCTGCTCAACTTAGAATCTTGAATTTCCAAAGTTTCTTTTCACAATTCAAACTTTTAATTAACTCCTTTTAAACTTTGATGAATTAGCACAATCTTATGGTAATAATATATAACAGGGAGCTTTCAATAGGATCGATGAGTTTATCTAGTACTAATGTAAAAAAATAAACTCAGTTTAGATTTAGCCCTTGATGTACACCTATGGAAAATCATTGACTATGCCCAGACATATTAAGCAAGAAGAATGCTTAATTCCTTTTGATTTATAACACATGAAAAATCTGCTTAAGTTAATTGCTCAAACTCAAAGTTATATGTTTTTATGTGAATTAATGCATGTCTGGATACTATCTTTTTCAGAGCTGATCATAATCTGCAAGATTTGAGAGCAAAGATATTTCCTCTAAAGAAACTAAAAAATGGAGCATGTGATAGTGTCCCTTCCATTACATTACCTGTTAGAAGAAAAGAAATTTCTCTTTCTTCATTGGTGGTGAACACTCCAAAAGTAACTACGCAGACAGGTTCAACAGGAAGGAGGAAAAAAGCACTTGGCAATAAAGATGCTACATTTCATGGTAGTGGATCAGTATTCTGTAAAAATGAGAATGATACAACCAATAAGTTTGTGAAAAAATCAAACTCAAATGGGAATTCAATCAAGCAGGCCTTGAGCAGCAGACAGGTAAACTCTGGTCTGCTGTGGCTTAACTTTGCTGCTGTAGTTAGAAGTTACTTTTACTGAATTCCGGAAGTTTTGAGAGTTAACATATGTTTATTTCTTTGAAATAATTTCAGGCTTCTTCAAATTCAAAAACTCCCTATAATAATGCTAATAAACATACAGAGAATGGTGACAAAGCTATCCAGGATAATGGAGAGCTCTGGAAACCTTTGAATTGCTTAGTTGAAGCTGCAAATAGAACAAAATCATTTAGGTCAACTCCACAGAATCCTATCATTAAGGCTGAGAAAAAAGAACTTTCTGATGGTGACACAAATAGAAACAAAACCATAATGGAGCATCTTCATGATTTCAAAGCTCAGGATCAGAAGAATGACAATTTTCAAACAGTTCGTATGAAAGTTAAGGCCAGAAGTTTGAAGGCAGTTAACCAGAAAAAGAGTAACCTTGCTAACTCCACCCAAACACTGCCTGATGCTTTTAATGCTCGAAGTGATAAGAGGATAACTCCATTGTGGTTTTCCTTGATTGCCTATTTTGACCAGTTAAGGAGCTTGAGAACTGGATGATTTTTGTTTCATTGTCTTTTACTGATCTCATGTGCAATGGTTTCAGGACTGGAGACTCCGCATTGCCCCAAATATCAACTAATTATTTGAGGATAAAGTGAGTTGAATTTTCTTATCTTGCTCAAACGACTCTGGAAGATTGAATTTGTTATTGTTTTTATTTCTTTTATTTCAAGTTTCCTAAACTACATGCTGTGGTTTAGCTATATTACTAATTAATGTAGTATGTCTAACAGGCTGTGTTAATGTTACTTGACAAAAATATGTAAAACTGTTGCAAAAAGACACATCTAGCATCACAATGATCCTTTAGGTTATCATGTAGATCAATCAACTTGGTCCATAGATCATACTGTTCTTGAATTTGACCTATTTTGCATAAAAGATCGTTAGGCAAAAGATCGATTAATAAATCAATTACTTTGATATTTGCTTCTGATTTTGTATTTGGCTCTTGATCCATTATCTTTTCATGATGATTTTTCGATTTTTTTCTTTGGAGGTTCAAAACTTTTCTTCCGGGTGAACCAATCTTCAATGTTCATCTTGATTGATAGTGGAAAAAAAAATTTTTGTTTGCTACGATATGGGTATATATACCCATACATATGAACAATTCCTACTATATTTGCTCACCGATATAACTCCTTATGCTTACAGGCATGGTAGATATTGATTAATTATACATTTTTGTGTCCATTGAGTAAGAAATGAATCTACAACAAGCACTTTGGAGAATGGGAAAGTATCTTAAATGAATCTACAACAAACACTTTGAAGAATGAGAAAGTATCTTACAGTGTTTCCAGCTAACTCTGTTGGTACTAGGCTGAAGTCAACACCATGTTATTTCTGCATTGTTGTATTGTTGAGATTGTTAATTTTTCTTCATAGATGTAGAATTCAATTCAAATAAAAGGATAGTTTTTCTATGTGCTTTTCTGATGCTTTTATGGATTGGAGATAAATGATTAGTACATTTTAAGTTATATACTTTTTTCTTTTACCCCAGCATCTACTATTAACCATTTGATTGCTCTTTTTTGTTCTTGATCATAGAGATGACAGTATCCCTGTTTCTTACATTCAGAAGTACCTTGTCAAGAAGCTCAATCTTTTCAGTGAAGATGAGGTGAGTCTTCTCCCTGAAATAAATACATATCACTTTCTACAATCCAAGTTTGGATATCCATGAAGTAGTGATCTGCTAATCTAATACTTTATTTATGTAGCTAACAAACACATTTACTAGTTTAACTTGCAAAGGATAGATAGTAGTATATTGATTTGTGCTTTAATCTGTGATGAACATAGCTATACGCAATATTTTGGTATATTCAGGTACACTAGATACATCCGTCCAATCATTAATCTTTCATTTATGAGCTCAATAATATTGTATCATCACCATCAAATTGTGTTTCTCCGTTGAACTCTATAATTCTATATCATTAAGAACATTAATATCACTTTGATCACTTTTAATTAACTAGATTTTTCTTTGATCTCCTTTACCCTTGCATTATTAACTCTAATCAATTTAACATGTATACCTATAGAGCTCATTCTATGAGCATCTTCATAATCATATCAAGTCAACCTATTTTTTCCTATTTTCATTATTGTAATCGCACCTAATTGCTCCTTAATATATTTTTTAATTTAATTTTACAACAGTATATATTAATCTTGACATCTTATGTCTACCCCATTTTTTTTAATATATTATTTTCTGATTGGCCATCATATTATCAATCCAGTAGGACAATTCTCACCACAACCTTGTAAAAATTTTCTTTAACCTTGTAGACCCATGATTATCACATGGCTCTGGAAGCTAATTTCCATTTCAATCCCATGCTTATCCTCCTATTAATGGTATTTTCATCAATATCACCTTGTTGAATAATAACCCACTAGCCAATAGGCACATAGATAAAAGAAGAACTTCTTCCATACATGTGAGAGTTCCACAAACTTCTTTTATGAGCGAGATGATTCAGAGTTGCATTCTGGCCAACCACCAAAACTCCTACTCATGACGAGATTTTAAACCTTGATTGATATTACATTGTATATTTAATTTTAGTTAACTTAAAGATTTTTGTTTCAAAGTTCTCTCCATGATTCAAGTGTCGAGTCCAATTTATAGCCTTCATTTTATTCCAAATATAACAATATAGATTGCAAATAACATCAAAGAGGTTTTGAATGTTACTGATAGATTCACTTAATACTATTGTAAAAATATTAAAGAAAAAAAAACTTCTGTTACACTCAATAGTTCTGATAGTAGCCATAGTATCAATCTATATCATGGAAATTAGTCTAGATCTTCAAATGCTTAGTATCAATGCTCCTCTTCTCTTACCCATGCATTAATATCCATGCCAGTCTCATAAAACTTTTCTAGCAACTTAAGTGGTGTACAATGACCACTTAATCTCAAGAAGTCAATCTCCATTTCCTCTTCTGGGATGGATCTTTCTCCCTTTGTAATTTCCTTCACTTCAGAAATCCAAGTTTTTCCTTGTCTGCATTGTTAATAAAATAACCTCCCCATGTCTTGTCTTTGTTCTACAATAAAAAATTTCATCATTCTCTTCTTGTTTTTGAATAATAGATCCAAATTAGGAGGAATCTCTGACTACTTAGTTCGATCATTACTTGGAATCATGCATTTCTATGCTAAAAGCAAAAATTCAACTAAAGCTCTTGAAATTGGTCTTTGGAATAAGTGTCTAAATCTCTGCTGTGCACTGGCTCTAAATGACCTTGACTTTGCAGCTTGCATGTGTTATGGGTTCTGTGAACTTGGCTTTTCAGATTGCCTTTATCCAGAGTTTGACAATTCCACAATTAATGGAAGTCAACTGCTCAAGGTTGTTATGTCACTAGTTATACCTTACACTTCTCCACAAACAAGCTACATCACTCTACCAAACTATTCCTATTTCTTCTTTATCAGCAAGTTAGTTCCAATTCTTATTACATAAATGTTAAGCGATTTTCTGCATATGCCTTAGTGAAGAGATCTAGTGACCTGCCACCTAATCTTAGTAAGGTATCGAAATGTTCGTTTCTCCTTTTGAATATACATGAATTACTGTGAATACTCTTTCTAAGGTTTCGTCTCGGTGAGAGAGTATTTATTGTCAACTACATGAATTACCATCAGTTACTAAATTCTGTCTTTCAGGTCGAAATAACATGTCACAATGAACCACTGATGCCCACAATCTGTCTGCACAATGTGATCGAACAGTGGCTACAAGGGGCACGGCTATCGCAGAGGCTACCAGCAGTTATCGGCACGTCAGCCAAAGAGTTCGTGGTGACGCTGGGTTACAGGCGGTGCAAGACTGAGCTCGAGCCATCGGCACTGAGATAGAACTTTGCATTCAAGATGGTGAAGAAGAGCCTTGTTTTCGCATCTGCTGGCTTCTTGTTTTCACATATTGTGTGTTAGGCATGATTCAATGGTTGATAAAGTATTCTGATTCATACATGTAGCATTAAAGTGGTGTTGTCTTTCTAATTAGAGGGGGCAAATGATGCCATCCTAACTTTTTTTTGGTTAAATTTTGATAGAATATCTTGTGATTTAGAGAAAAGAGTATGATCATTTTCCCTGTATTAATCACTCGATCAATTAGTTTGGCCCATTAATCAAAGTTTTTTTTTTCTATAATTAATCTTTAGGCACAAGCCTTTCAAATATAATTTGTTGTTCTTTGGAAGCTCTTCAGATTTTGAATTTAATTTGTTTAAATCTTCGATTTGAGAGGGGAATACGTTCATACAATTCAGCAATTTATGCCAAGTGAATTAATAATTTTTTTTTTTGTTTATAAAAAATACCTCTTGGTGAGATTTTTAAAGTTTAGAAAAAATAAAATAATATTTTTAAATGTGCGAAGGTAGTTTTTTAAAAAGATAAATTAATTATAAAGGATAAAATAAAATTTATTCTAAAATAAGAAGATTAGGCATTGGGAAAAAAAAAATAGATACTGTTATTTCTACTTTTCTTCGGTTGACACCATTTATCCCAGCCGACTAATCATAGGTGATTAACTTTCATAGGTCGAACAAGTCACGAAGCGCAGGTAAAATTTATCCCTAATATTTTTTAATCTAATACTCAAAAAAAACTTCATAATATGTTGCAACTGAGTTTTTCTTAATTCTACCATCGGAGACCTAACTAAGACATCAAGCCTCCCTGAGGTCAAGTATTTCTATCCTTTATTCACCTAGAGACGATCGATCTAATCCTACGAAAGTTTTCCATCGGCCATCTGTTAAATTCGAAAAACACAGATGGATCACAGTAGACAGTTCAGTATCACGAGTGATTTAAACACAGCGGACATTTATTTACGCGGTATGAAAATCAAACCCTCAAAATCCATCCGTTCATTTTACCATCACATCAAGGTGAAGACAAGGCATTAGATTTGTAAAAGGTGAAATCTATCATCCTAGCAGCCCCTCTCATAACTATCTCATATCATTGAGAAAGAGTAAATTAGGTACCTAGTAGGTCTCCATATGGAAGGATATTTCTACGATTTTACCAAGATTCGACCCTTAATTCTATAAATCTACTACATGATCATCGACTTGGCTATTCTCTAGGGCAAAGACAAGACATTGGCTATACTAAAAGGTGATTACGCTCATCCTAGGTGCCCCTCACAATCTGTCCCTAGATTATGTAAAGGGAGTTAAATCACAGGGTCAATTATAGTCAACTGCCAAGTGGCTAGGGGTGGGCGAAACTTTTTCCTGAGGATATACAAAGAGAAACCCAGTGCATAGAATTTCCGCCATGTGGAGTCTTGAGAAAGGATCTATTATACATAGCCTTATCCTATTTTTTACAAAAGGCTGAAAATTAATCCTTACCCGTTATAATAAATCTGTCGCCACCTAACTAACTAGGTACCATGCTGACGGAAGACAAAGCATTGGAAAAAAAAAATGATTAATCAGGTCAGGTAACATTGAACCTGGGTGATCGATCCGACCTCACGGAAGTTTCCCACCGGTCATTAGGATAAATAAGGGAAGTACACATGGAGGCCCATCTTGACCGCCAGTATTCTCAAGTTTGCTAGCCATTAAGGAGAAATTTTTTTAATAATAAGTCTCGAACTCTATACCTAAGAGACGATCCTCTAGTCCACTTTGTTATGGACCAGGAGATGGTTCATAACTCAATTGCGACCGGATCAAGACCGTAATTCGATCCTGTCGCAATTGGTTACGATTTTTCTCGATTCACCTTCTTATTTAAATTATAGTTTAGATCAAGATAAACGACGAAAGCTGTCCAGAGACTACCACGATGAGCTGTCGGTCATACTTAAATGAAAAAATGAACCTACAAAAAATCACAATTCAATTATAGTCGATTATGATCATTATTCGAACATAATTAAATTGTGGACAAAAAGATCCGGTCTACTGGATCTACGATCTCTTATCAGAGGGTGTCAGACACCCGTCCCGCGGCAAGACAAGGCCTCGGTAAAAAAGATATTTTCAAGATTTATTTTAAAAAAAAATAAAAAGAAAAGAAAATGAATGGGTCCACGTAGAAATGCAATAAATACTTTAGATTATACAACGCTTCGATCCTCTCCGCTATTTATTTCTAGTCCGGTTGAATTCCTTTTGTCGCCGAGGAGGATCGTCTTGAAGATGCAGCAGGTAACCCTAACCCTATTTCTAATAGTCTCGAAGATTTTAACTTTTCTCCAAGAGCAGTTGGGGGATCCTGAAAAGTTTGATTTTTGTTCGGTTTTTAAGGGCGAAGGATCGGAGACCCAGGTCACATGGGAAGATCAGCAGAACATCAACAAGTTCGGGAGGTTGAACAACCGGTACCATGAGCTCGAGGAAGAGATCAAGGTCGCCAAGGTGTGTTGCTTTCGATTTCGCATCGACCAGTCGTCTCTTTGCTATCCTCCCTCTAATTTCATACAGCTTTTTCACTAGACTTGTGAAGATAACATATTGCTCGTTCTTCTATCTTTTGTGGGTCTGCTAAAAGTGGGTATGTGTTGGTCGATTAAATTGCTATTATCGCGAAGTAGAGGTTGCTCGATTTAGTAATTGATCTTCTTTATTGGATTACTTTATCTACATAACAAAATACGGTTACCTTTATGGCTGTTGAGGTTTTTTTTTACCAAATTTCTATTGCATTTAGTTTATCATTAGCAAAATAGGTTTACATTTGTTTTCTCCACCTATATTTTTGTTTTTGAGAGTGAAGCATGATGAAGCCCTTACATAGAGTTCAATAATGTGATAAGGTAATATATGCATATATTAAGCTTGAAGCTTTCAAATGTCAGTGATTAAGTGAGAAAAGTACTCCTAAAAACTTAGTCCAATTGCGTAAAGGTAAGGAACTTGGATTAGAGGTTCAAATTTACAATATTAATCATAAAACTTTGTTGTGAGAAAAGTACTCCTATCAACCACATAAGTTTGTCAAAGACCAACTTCTTTAGTTTTCTCATCAGATGTCTTTACAGTTACATAATTAGAATTTCATACGTGATAAACGTGAAACATTACAATATCAGATTCCGGTGGCATATCAAGAGTACATTGCATAGTTTGTCTTTGATAAGATGCAAGCAAATTGCCTCATACCCAAGAAGTGCATAAAATATAAGACAAAAATTGGCAGAAAAAAAAAGAGTCCACTCTGGTTTTAGCTTGTATGACTATGAACAAATATGCCCTTTTGTTCCAACATTGTGTTTGTTTTAATTTATCTTTTATGTGATATTTACCCTTCAAAAACTAAGCAAGCCAAGGAGTGATTAGTGAGGCTAGTCTCTTTTTTCCAAACATATACAGATCACATTGGTCTTCCATAGTCATGCATCTCTGTTTCCTTTCCATGACTTGTCTTTATAAGTGATCTAGTTGTCTTTTTTTCTTTCTTTTAAATCAAAGCGATGGTAACTGGAAGTTCCCTCATCAAATACATGGAAAAATATCAACTACTTCCTTTCTAGGCCTTAACACTTCAAGTTCTTCAAGATGGTGTTTCATTATCAAATTAGTTCTTCAAGTTTCTCTGAAGTCCTCTCTCTTGCATTTGTTTTCTTCACTAATGCAACTGGGAGTTCTCTGGTTGTGCTTTTCTCTGTTGACTTGTGAATTCAATTTCTCTTGGATCGAAGGGGATGATGTTAGATTAGGGACACCCTATGATCTGCTAATACTACATGGAAATTTTTTTTATTAGGATAGGTTTCCTGCCATCTGATATGATATGGTCAAGTTGCTACTAGAAATTTGACTTATTGATTGAGCTTACATATTTGAAGCTTTGTATTTCTTTTTGCGAAATAAAAAGAATATCTGCTTGATATTTTTCATCTTAATTTTAAAAAAAAGATCTCATTTAGACTTTCATTGGGTTATCGTTAGTGCTGGGTAAAGGTTTTAGGTATGCTTGTAGCCTTGTAGGTTTAGTGAAGATATAGACCTTGTGTTGTATATATGTATTGGTCGTGTTTACCCTTGAATGATCCCAACAGTATTTAGTGCTTAGCTGGTTCGGCTAACATCAAGTTTACTGTGTAGAAAAAGATTTATTTGCATATCAGAAGTATTCAATTGTAGACATCAAAAGTATGTTCATTTTCACTCACTTCACCATGAAACCCAAAACATGGTTCTTTTAGAACACCAAAATGGATCTCGACTATTTGGAATTGATTACTTTGATTTAGAAGGCTGACAGTTATGCTAGGTCCACAGAAAACACTGTATACAGATGCAATTCTCTCTAATTAATCTGTTTCCCTTTTTGTTAGGAAGCAAATGAAAACTTGGAGGATGCCAGCAACGAGATGATCTTATCTGATGAAGATGTTTTGAGGTTCCAAATAGGGGAGGTGTTTGCTCACGTGCCTTCCGAAGAAGTTGAAAGCAGACTGGAGAAAATGAAAGAGGATGCTGCTAAGGAGCTCCAAAGGCTGGAGGAAGAAAAGGAGTCTGTTCTTGCGCAGATGGCTGAATTGAAGAAAATCTTGTATGGGAAGTTCAAGGACTCCATAAATTTGGAGGAAGATTAGTGGGAGATTTAGTTTGATGCATTTTGGCTGTCTCTCTGCCCCTTGTGTGCACTCTTTGATGCGTTGAAGTAACTGTTCTTTTATTTCAGCTCTGTGAGATGATGTGGAAGAAACCCAATTAGGCACATTTAGAACGTATTTTGGATCAAATTTGACTATATATCCTGAATCTAAATTTCCTGTATTCTGAATCTTTTGATGCAAATTTTTTTGTAGCATCTGAAAACTAGATATGGATACAAGTGTATAGCACTCTTTGATGCGTTGAGTATCCTGAATGATACTCATTCAACAATGTGATTCTAGTTTTACATAAAATTCTTGCTAATATATAGTTAAGAACTTGACACTAACTTTTGTTACACCAATGATCTCTCCATTATTTTCACAGCTTCCTTCAGTTGCTGCTGTGTCTCTGCTCTTGCTGGCGATGTGATTTCATCCCAAATGCTCCCGGAGCCATGACCAGTGTCATCCTCAGGGTACAATTCATAGATCGAGTCGGCGTCTTCATTCAACTTGCTCACCTTCTCCAAGCAGTTGATACAATCGCGATCTTCCGGTAAATTTCTGCTTCCATCTCTCCACTCTGTCATCTGCAATCCAATACTAATTCACTTAACTCTAAATCTCACAGTTAACAAAAGCTGAAACATAACCAAAAATCAGACCTTTGCAGATCCCATAGAGTTGGTCGAATACAGCTTCGCGGAGTCGGCAAGTCGACAATATCTTGGAAAGGCACTCGCAAACCTCTTGTGGGATTTCAATTGAGATTGAACTCTCACTGCTCTCCCCATTATTATAGCCCTCCTGTCAACATGATTCTTAACTTGAACATCAAACCTATATATATCAAAAGAAGAATAGCTTGGTGTACGAAACTCCCCTCAACGCAAGACTCAGTTTTATCTTGCATTGTAAGAGTTTGTTTCCGTGTAATTTTTAAATCACACGGAAATAACTTTATCGTTGCACCAAAGCTCTCCTTCAACATCAAATGTAGACTTTTGTGCCTTAAACTATACCTGACTCCTCTAACAACTGCTAAGTAGGCATCACAGATGACTCCAACTAGTTCTATTCTATAAGGCTTCCTTTGGGGGCTCTTGTGCTCCTCCTGTTGCACCACTGGTTCCCAGTAGTTCTCTGTGACTGTTCCGTCACCGGAAACCTTGTATCCGACTCCCATTCGATACTGCTGGAGATGCACATTCCGCGCCATGGTGATCGTTTGCCGGACAAATGGTTCCCAAGAGAGTGTGCCATCCATGATCACATCTCGGCCTTCGTTTAGCGCGGTCACGAGGAGGGAGGAGGCGGCGTCGGTGGATGACTGGTGCACCAGTTCAGCTGTTTGGAGCATGTCGCTGTGGTTGCCTCTCGAGCTGATGGCTTTGTAGATCACGTCCATCTCTTTGAATTGATCAGCTTCCACTACAACTGTGCTTGCCGCGGCGGCTAACCAGAAGGGACTGCAACAAAGGTGAATTGAGAGTTGATGACTCTTTGGCTGCCATTGATGTTTTGAAATGGAGCTCGGAGCTTACTCCTTGAGGATTTCTTTAAGCACGGTGCTCTTGCCGGCGCCCATCCCTCCACCCATAAGTAGAAGAACCGGACTGCGGTACTCCGAGGCGTCTGCTGGCGCCGGAAGTACGACCTCCGAGCGGCGGAACTCCTCTTGGTGGATGATGCCGATGGCCTTCAGTTCCTCCACCAGCGTAGAGAAGACTCTTGTCACCTTCAGGTCTTTCGCCACCCTCTCGAATCTTATGTTCCTGTGTTTTTAGTCAATGTCTGTAAGCTTCTCATGATCTAGACTTCACCAGCAATTTATGTACAATTACTCAACTATTCTTCAGTATATTATTTTCATTATTTTCTCCTATTTAGATTGCATCATAGCAATTATGAAATCGTAACTGTTACAATGTGAATATTAGATGTGCAAGTTGAATCTGCATTATAGAGGTTATTATTTCGTAGTTATTATAACGCAAATGATAGGTGAATATAATTAAATTCACATTGTAACAACTATGAAATCGTAATTGTTATAATGTAAATATTTTTGAACAGATTAAATATGTATTATAGTAACCATGATCCGTAGCTACTATAACATACGTAGCACCTATAAAATCATAGTTGTTAAACGTGCTCGACCAATTCATGATTTCAACAAAAATAGGCAGAATATGTTTTGATAAAAAATTAAAAAAGGAAACATAGAAAGCCCTTCTCATTTTTGCCCAACTATTAAACCATTGTGGATAAGTAATGGCACCTCGTCGCCTCCATTACAAAGTTCTTCAGCTTCATTTTGTGCTCGTGATCGGCACTTAGAACCTGTACAATTCGATAAAACAAAGGAAATTGAAACTAGTTGATTCTCGAGACGATTAAAATGTGCATTAATTAATAAATACCTGAGTAATTAAGAAAGGAGCATGGCTCCAGTGGAATGCAAAGTACCCTAGTATGCATTTATCCAACTCCTCCACAAGCTTCACATACAGGGATTCATGTTCTTGCTCTTGTGATAAAAAGTCGAAAATGTTGTCTTCGCATTCATTGCTTCTTCTCAGATAACCATTGGCTAGTTTGCAAAGGATAGGGCATTCCCTAGAATCTTCGAATCCAAGCTGCCTAGCTACAAAGATCACAACAAATCAAAGATGTTTCTGCAAAATATATATATATATAAAAGCAAAGCCATGAACGATCAAAAGATCGATAAATATAGAAGTTGTAATTACCAACATATTGTTGGAAGCTCTCGAGTTCTTCGATCCGGCCGGATTCCGCCAGCACCAGCCTCGGCACCACCTTTGAGTCCCTCATAGGTCTGCATACAACACACAAGATTCAGAGAGACAAGGCATTTAGGGAATGGAGCATGAAGAGTAATTAGACGAGTTTCAACAAGAATAGAGGCATTTGAGGGAAGAACAGAGAGGAAAGGAGGTAATTGAGGTGAATGCAAGAGGAGATCTGAACGAGCGGCCAAGCAAATATGATGGATTTGAGGTGGTGAATTATGTACCTTATTTAGAGGCATATCTTATTTGAGAGTGTATAGATATTATGAGCATTTTAAATGGATTGTTTGATCGAATTTGCATGGATTAACTGTTTTTAGATCGGTTGTTTAATTTTTGGCGGCAATTGAGAATTCTTAAAAGATTTTACATATTTATTTTCTATTTTACCTATTTCGTCAACTACTGAGCTTCAAAAAAAAAAAAAAAAAAAAAAAAAAACACACCCACACAATTTTAAAAAATAGTACCAATTTAGTGTTATATAAATTTTAAAATTAATAGTAGACTATGATGATGTTATATTTTAAAAATCAATATTATTGTAGTGTTGTACAATAATATTTATATTTAAAACGTAATACTATTATTTTTTAAAATCTAACACCACCCGTTAATTAGAAGGTGATGGATTTACTACTGATTTTATCCGAAAGTTGAAAAGATGTCTTGCTAAAAATGTGGCTCTGATGTTGACTGGAAGAAGATTCCATAGTGGCTCTGGTGTTGACTGGAAGAAGACTCCGTGCTGTCTTGTAAAACCAGTAGCGTTAATGTGTCGGGTCAGGGAGGGAGTCTCTAGCATTAGCCCTCCGACACTTAAGTCAGTCGTCAGTTCAGGAGGAAAGAATAGTGGCAGTGAATAGTAGCAGAGAATGTGTACAATAATGAAGCCTTGCATACCTCCGCTTATGGATGGAGACCCCCTTTTATAGTACCATTGTAGTGCTTGTGCACGCCTCTCAAAGCATATGCACGTTTTCTAAAGCTTCCTAAGAAAAGATAGGTCGAAATGTATCCCTAATACCTTTACTTAAGCTGACATGCAAATCTCTAATGTTACAAGCTAAAAACTTCTAAAGTACGATTTGCCTACAGAAAATTCTCTATTGTAGGCAACGTAAACTTCCAAAAGAGTACGATAAGATGTGTGTGTAGGTTCCGTTGTAGATTAATAGGGGGCCACTTGGCCGGGATGTCATTAGCTCGGTCGTACTAAATAGAACTATTGGCCTGTTCTTCACTCGGTTTTATTGTTGCCAGAGAAGTATATGCGTTTGATCAGACCTAAGGTCCGATCGACTATGGCAGTGAACCGAATAACTTAGTATTTGACTCTTAACCTCAACTACAAATGTAGAGGATGACTGCTCAGACTGTTTGGTCGGTCTTTCACTTCCGACCAACTCTCAGGACTCGCTCAACCAACCTTGCTTAATTCACACTCCACGATCTCATCCTGCGACTTTGACTATTAAATTTTGATTTCTATGTCAGTCAATTTTTTCTATTTTGACCCACTTTTAAGGGACATTTTTATTACCGTATAATTTATAATAGAATATGGATCAATTTCCTATCTGCTACAATTGTAATCATCTTTTTTCACTGTCATTTAAACATAGTATCATAGTAAATGACAAGAGAGATTAAATGGAAAAAGTCATATCCTTTGAAACATTTGAAAATTAAATCGGTCTTGTGAGAATTCCTCAATTTTAAGTGCGATTTGATCAAATTGCTGAAATTTTGGAGAAAGGAAGAAATTAAATTAACAGAAATGCAGTCGAATTAAACAGCGATAGTATCGATTCATTCATGCAGAAATTGTCCCTTGACGTCACGTCACGTTACGTCAGCAGGCTTCGTCGTGCTGGATCGTCCATGCTGACGCCGTTCAGTTATTGATGAGAGTCGGCGGCGTTGGTCTTGGAATTGACGAACTCCACGAACGCGTCCAAGTTCCTGTCGGTGCTGCCTCGCTCCTGGATGGCGGATCGAGCCAGATCGCTCCACCGCCGCGCGCTCCGGCGAATTTCTTCCCCCTCGTCGCCGTCCATCACCGCCCGAACGCAGCGCTCCAGCTCCGCCTGGGTGACGAGGCCGCCGTCCCCCGGGCGCGCCCGCACGCCCACCTTCCATTCGGTCTCCACGCACTTGGCGTTGGTGGGCTGGTCGGACCACTGGGGCAGGCCGATCATGGGGACGCCTAAGCAGATGGACTCCAGCGTGGAGTTCCAACCGCAGTGGGTGACGAAGCAGCCGACGGCCGGGTGGGCCAGCACCGCCAGCTGCGGGCTCCAGCGCACGATGAGGCCGAGGGCCGGGGAGAAGCCCGGCGGCAGCGTCCGGCGCTCGGCGTCGCGGACGACCCAGAGGAAGGGGCGGCCGCAGGCGGTGAGGCCGAGGGCCAGCTCCGTCATCTGGGCCGGGCTCAGGGAGGCGAAGCTTCCGAAGGAGACGTAGATGGCGGAGTGAGGGGGCAGCCCGGCCAGCCACCGCATGCAAACGTCGTCCTCCGCCGGGAGGAGGTTCACGCCGTAGGAGGCTCCGTCGGCGGCGGAGATCGGCACGCAGGGGCCCACGTTGACGGCGTGAAAGTGATGGGCATTCAGACATTCGATCACCTTCCAATGCCATTACAATATTACACACAATATTTGATATTTTTTTTTATAAAATCTATTTAAATTTATTTTTTATGTTTAATATCATAACTCAAATAATAAATCTTCAAAGCTACATTATGTGACTGTGCATATCGCACAGCATATCAATTTTTTGTTTTCTTTAATTTTTTTTTTAATTTTGAAATATAAAACAATTAAAATATATTTTTTTAAGATTTTATTTTTAAGGTTCAAATTTCCTAATTGGGTTATAATTTTTAAACTAATTTTTTATAAAAATTTTAACTCTAGAATTTAGGCTTTCAATTGGTTGTAGTATTTAGTTAAAGGAAAAATAAAAAATGAAACAAATTTAAGTATTTATGAAATATAGTAATGTGTTTAAGGGATATATTAATGTATTAGGGATTTATATAAGAAAATGTTGATTTTTTTAATTCAAAATCTTAAAAAATAATAGATATTATTTTTTAAATTTTAAATTAAAAAATTAATTAAAATATTTTTTAAGATTTTATTTTTAGATTCACACTTTGGGTTATAGTTTTTAAATTATTTTTTAAAAATATTTTATCTCTAGATTTTAATTTTCTCAATTGGATTATAGTATTTAATTAAAAGAAAAATTAAAAATAAAATAAATTTAAATATTTACAGAGTATTGTAGTATATTTAGAGGATATATCTATGTATTAAGAATTTATATAAATATATATAAATATATATATAACTAAATTTTAAAAAATAAAAAGTTATAAATTTGACGACTCGTGAAGACTGAAAGTTTTTTTTAAAAAACAAGGGTATTAAAAAAAAAGTGCCCTTTTTAGGTATTTTCAAAAGTTGTGGGGGTAAAAAGTTTGTAATTGATGAAAGATTGAGGAGTGCGATGAAGATGTGCTCACCGGGCCTTCTAACTCGTCGAAGGAATTGAAGAGCACCCAGTCGTCTTTCCCGGCTCCGTCGAACTGTTCCAGCGCGTACGCCGCCAGCGTCGCGTACGCGCCGTCCCCCAACGCCATCGTCGGGAACTCCCGCCTCTCCATCTCCGGCATCCCCGGCGGCGCCACCCGCCCTCCCTCCTCCACCGGCGCCGCCAGCTCCCCCCTTCTCACGTAGTAGTATATCGCGCTCACGCTGGCCGACTGCGTCGAGAAGCCCACCGCCGCCGCCCCGTGCCGCCGCGCCACCCCCGCCGCCCAAGGCACGAACGTGTCGTACACCACGGCGGTGAAGGGGCGCCCCTCGGCGGCGCGCGCCTCCATGAGCTCCGACAGCGCGCGCGCGCCGTGAGCTTCGAAGACCTCGAGGTAGACCTCGAGGCTCGGGGACGAGGCGAAGCCCCCGGCGTCGTATCCGTCAGAGATGGCGGCCACCGCCACGGGCCCAGCCTGGGTGGCGATGGACTGGACGATGAAGCGGGTGGCGAGGAAAGTGGTCGCGGGCCACTTGGCGGCTAGGCGCTTCGCGAACAGGAGCATAGGATTGAGGTGGCCTTGAACCGGGAAGGGGAACACCAACACACTAGCCGCCGCCGCCGCCGCCATTTTTTTTATCTCTCTCGATCTCAACTCCACCCAACCTCCACTGCTTCCGGCGAGCTCTAGATTTTGCATGGAACTAAATCTATAATTAGATTATATACAGAGAAAATTAAGATCAGGAAGAATTTTCAAAAAAGGAAACAAGGAAATGCCAACCATGACGGTTTCGGTATGTTTGTTTGCTGCTTCCCTGGTGTGATTGACGTTACCATTGGAAGTCAAATGGAAAAAGCACCTTGGAAGTGCGAAAGTACGTGACAACTAAAAATTTATTATTATTCATTTAATACTTGTAACAGCAATTAAATAGGTAAATTTAAATAACTTACTAAACTAAATAATAAATTTAAATAATATTCATGAGCATTATTGATAAATAATGTCCATAAATAATAAATAATAATAATAATAATAATACTAGAAAACGTTCATGCATCATATTTGTAAATTATGTTCATCAATAAAATTTTTATCAATGTGTTACATGACTTAATTTATTTTAGATTTGACTTGACTCTATTGTTAGGATGGTTGACCGGTTAGAAAGGAGGTTGAATAATTCTATAAAAATTCAAAATAAACAAATCCTTCTCGGACTTAAAGGAACACTTACATAAAATAACTTACTTTACCCTCCTGTTATTCCATCCCGTGTTTTACTTTTCTATGCCTTAAAAAGCCTTCGACGTCGACGACTCCCATCAGCCATCTTCGACGTGGTTCGCCGTAGCTCCGGCTTCCCCTCCCTTGGTCGACGAAAGCAGCTCCGGCTTCCCCTCCCTTCGTCGACGGCAGCAGCTCCGACGTCTCCTCCCTTCATCGATGAAAGCAGCTCCGACTTCCCCTCCCTTCGTCGACGGCAGCAGCTCCGGCTTCCCCTCCCTTCGTCCACTAAAGCAGGTCCGTATCTCCATCGTCGTCCTCCACCGTTGTCACAGCTCCACCATTTTTCTGACTTCAAAAATGGCCCGATCGTGTAAAGAAATCACCTCCACCAACAATTCTATAAATGAAGGGCTTTAAACTTAGTCCTTGAATTTTCTTTATTTGAAGTATAGACACTGATTGTTGTCCCGTGGGACATAATTTATATGTGGCTACTGCAAAAGCTATTCAAATAAGGATTGCAGTAATGCATGAAGTAGTAAAATAACTCTCTATTACTAGTTTGCATTAGAACCCTTCGAGATCAAAGGTTTATCAAAATACATCGACAAACTTTACATGAAATAAACTAGCTCAGACCCAGACACTTCTTTGTCATTTATTAACTCATGAAACTATAAAGAAGTGTCTGGGGCTGAGCTAGTTTATTCAATGTAACAGTTTGCCGATGTATTTTGATAAACCTTTGATCTCGAAAGGTTCTAATGCATGCTAGTAATAGAGAGTTATTTTACTACTTCATGCATTACTGCAATCCTTATTTGAATAGCTTTTGCAGTAGCCACATATAAATTATGTCCCACGGGACAGCAATCAGTGTCTATACTTCAAATAAAGAAAATTCAAGGACTAAGTTTCCAGCCCTTCATTTATAGAATTGTTGGTGGAGGTGATTTCTTTACACGATCGGGGCATTTCTGAAGTCAGAAAAATGGTGGAGCTGCGACAACGGTGAAGGACGACGAAGGGAGGGGAAGCCGGAGCTGCTTTCGTCGACCAAGGGAGGGGAAGCCGGAGCTGCGACAGACCACGTCAAAGATGGCTACTGGGAGTCGCCGACGCCGAAGGCTTTTTAGGGCACAGAAAAGTAAAACACGGGATGGAATAACAGGAGAGTAAAGTAAGTCACGGGAAAAGCACGTTTTTGACACTGCTTAAAATTTTGTCGTTTAGCAAATGGGACACCGGGACAGACATTTCTCGGGACAGAGGATCCAAACTCTGGCCTCGGCCTTGCAGCGAGGTCGCTTGTCGCCCCTAGTCTTGCGGCGAGGCCTGTCGTCCTCAGCCTTGCGACGAGATCTATTGCGCTTCTTTTTTCCTCCTATTCTCTCTGTCTCCTTGCTTGCCCCTCCCTTTATGTAATCAATCAATCAATTCCATTTTTTAATGTAATCTTTGCGATTTATTTGGATTTGAGTTCTCAATTTATTATTCATTGGAAGATTCCGTAACAGGATAAGGAGGAAGACGACGAGAAGGAGTAAAACACGGGATGGAATAACAGGAGGATAAAGTAAGTCACGGGAAAAGCATGTTTTTGACACTGCTTAAAATTTTATCGTTTAGCAAATGGGACACCGGGACAAATATTTTTCGGGACAGAGGATCCAAACTCCCGAGGCCAAGGGCAACACACAACCTCACTGCAGAAGTCTGACGAGGTCGGATCCTCTGTCCCCAGAATGCGTCTGTCCCCGTGTCCCACCCAGAAAACGACAAAACTAGAACGTGCAAAACACGTGCTTCTGTGCCAAAACCCATTCACCAAACACTTTTCCTCCCCGAAAGCTTTTTCTGTGCCCTAACCCAAATTCCAGCCGAACCCCACTGCTTCCGCCGTCGACGCCTTCTCCGTCCCCTCCTAAACTCGACGACAGCCATCTCCGTCTTCTCCCGAACTCGACGACACCCATCAGCTTCATCTCCCGAACTCGACGGCAAGCAAACTGCTTCATCTCCCGAACTCGACGGTCGCCGACAGCTTCATCTTCGTCCAGTTGGTACCTTTCTTCCTCCCCCTTTACCCTTCTTCCTCCCCCCTCTCTCCCCTTCTCCAGCCAAGATCTAAATGTCTCTGTCATTTGATTTGGGTGAAAACGAAGCATAAGAAAATGGAACCAAAGGAATTTTGTATTTTGATTTTGATCTATATATTTGTAGTATGATTTACCATACTTCTCTTTAGATAGTTTGTTGTGAGGTTTTTGAATCTTGCTGCTGTTGGGTTAAGGCACAGAATTCCTTTAGTTTATCATACTAAATCTACTAGTTTGCTTGTCATTTGGTATTTAATTTTATAAAATAAATATTTGCAGATCAAGTTTTGTAATATTTGCAGATCTGGGTTGCTACTGCATTCCCTATTTTTTTTTAAATTTGCATTTCTTGGTTGGGCATAGAATTCCTTTGTTTACAAAAAAAAACTATATAAAATAAATATTTGCACATCATTCTATTAGTTGTTTGCTTGTCATTTGGTATTTAATTTTATAAAATAAATATTTGCAGATCAAGTTTTGTACTATAGATTATTTAGCTCTTTTTTTTGTTTGGAAAAGATGGTGTGTCATAAAATTTAGGTATTTTAATGTAAGTTGTAGCTACTTTGAATATTTGCATATCATTTCTTTAGTAGTTTATTTGTCATCTGGTATTTAATTTTATAAAAGAAGCTCATTGTGTGCATGTTGGTCATTAATATTTCGGATGTAGATGCTACCTTCTTCATCAAATGACATTAGAGTTTTCTCCTTATTGTAGGACATCTAATTTTGTAGTGCTCATTTTTTCTACACTTAAAACATACAATTTGATTTTTATCTCATTCATAACACTGTATCTAATTTGGGACTCTGATGGGATTATCCTAATTAGCTTTACTGTAGCATATTGTTACACATTTTATGAATAGATGGTAAATCAAGTTTTTGGCATACAGTACTATACATTATTCATAAAATTATGTGATTTTTTGTTACTTATGCAAACTGCTATTGTTTAGTTTAATTTTGTCGAATTTTACTTTTTAGGTGTTATTGAATGGCATCATCAAGTAACAGCAATAACCAAATTTGAAGTTGTACGATGCAGGGATTGCGGACTGAGAGCATTGGTGCTAGTCTCTAGATCGATCAAGAACCCAGGACGACTATAGTATGGATGTAAGCAGCATGAATGGTTAAAGTGGGTGAGGTCTGATACTGGACCAAATAAAGACACCAGTGATATACATTTTAGGATGTTGCCAAGAGTGGAGTCAAGGGTATGAAGTGAACACATTGCTTATCCTGGACATAATATGGGGAATTGGAATGTAAATTTTATGATCTCAATATTAGTGATAGTGAACTTAATTCTTTTGGTTGTATACTTGTTCTGTTTGTTAGTTGGTTTGTTTAAGTAGTGCTAGTATTGTAATGTCATAAAGAAATGTAATTATAGATGCTGTCGACATTTGATTTTTTTGTTTATGGATTGACATTAGTTGTATCATTAGTATTTTTATCTCATATATATTTTGTCGCTAAATTTTATATTCAATTTTAGATAGATGTATTAATGTCTCATTGGTGCATCATATACAAACTTACAAAACTTTTAAGTTACGAAAAGTTAATCATGTTTCTGGATTATGAACTTTATGCAATGTTTCATGTAACAAAATGTCATGACTTAATATAGCATGTGTTCACATGTTTCTGCTCATAATTCTAATTGTATAGCATGACTTATATAGCATGTTTCATGACTACAGTCACTGACCGTAGTGGGCTCATGTCTGGATTATCAACTTTATGCAATGTTTCATGTAACAAAATGTCATGACTTAATATATCATGTGTTCACATGTTTTTGTCCATAATTCTAATTGTATAGCATGACTTGTATAGCATGTATCATGACTACAGTCATTGACCGTAGTGGGCTCATGTGATGGATTGTAGTGTGCAATGTGGTCTATTGTAACTTTTAAATTCTATCATAAGATCCTATGACTTAGCATTCTAACAATGGGATATTTTAATTTTGTAGTTGCTAAGCTTGTGCTAATGAATCATCCTATTTAAATGAGCACATAACAGTTTTCCTTGGCCTTCTATCAATAAAAAAGCAATTTTTCTGAGAATTTAGCGACATCATCCGAACTGAATTTAGCAAGATTCAACAATTTGTGTCAATGTATCGTAAGATTGTAAGATCCAACAAATTAGCCACATCATCCATAGTTACAAACAAATAAAATATTCTACACATCTTCTTCACTCATTGCACAATGTCCACTCCAACTTCGAACTGCACAACAAGTCTTCGTTCTTCCAGTAACTAGTTACAACTCTGTGCAGCAAAATAAGCCAAACAAGAGAGTAAACTCTTAACAAGAGATCTTGTGTCTGCCCCAAAACTACATCCTTCCTGATACATTAAACTGTTAACAAGAGAGTAAAAATTAATTAATTTTCGTTATGTCAATAGACAAGGAATATCTGACTACATAAAAACATATGGAGCATATAATTTTGGTAACACCTTACCCATTAAAAATTGTCTTTGTCTTGGAGCGTAGCACCAATTAGACTCTCACCACAGTTTGTAATCTGAGAAGCCAAAACACAAATAGAAGCTTGTGGTAAAGCTACCTGCATCATCAAAGTGTGACACAAATGGCACCAGTTACAACCAATGGAAGAATCCTTGTAAAAAAAGGAATTATTTATTAAATCAAGAGCCAAAATGGAATGAGTAGCAATCTAAAGATTATGACTACAACATTGTCGCTATACTATAGTATACAACTACCATTCTGAAAGCAGCATTGTCACTATACTATAGTCAGCACACATTCATGTAGTGCATGATGTCGTGATTCAAAACTCTCCTCCAAAAAATAGTAGATTAAAAAAATTTCTAGCTGACCCATCTACATTTTCATTTGCCTATGTCGGGCTTTTTTTAGTTCCTTCTGGACATCCAACATGAATTCCCAATTGTTTCAACACCAGTAGACATGCCGAATTATTACAGAGCACACTACCTCCTCACTATGCCTTTTTATGTCACTCCACGAATGAATCATAAACACCATTAATGTATCCTAATAAAAGCTCTTCTCAGAACTCTAAACCCCTTTCTCTTTGATTCCAGAACAAGTACCAAGAACAACACCAGACAAAAGGAGACATGGACATTTCAAATCTATAATGCAACACAGCAGTGAAACAAAAAAAGAAGTAACTATATTTCATCAATACTTAACCTGTCGTAGCACCTTCAATATAGCTATGATTTGTAGGCTAAAACCATAAATTATAGTTTTAGATAGTGATAACATAATTATCTTAATTTATCATACTAAAACAATACTTAACCTGATGGATCATCCGTTGACATTTTACATTGAGCATGCTGGATATACTTTCATAATGCTCTTCTATAGACTGTTATACAAAAAAATAGAATGATTTAATTCTATATGCTTTCTCAAAGGTAATGATAAAAAATAAACAGCACTTTAGTAAGAATGGGGATGAAACCTTAATTGTTGAAGTTTGGTTGGTTGTCCTCGCTGCTTTCTTTTTCTTTGAAATCTTATCTAATGCACATTTTAACCTCTTATCTGAAACTGTTTTCTTCTTTGTTTTAATTCCTTTGACTCCAAGAGAGTTTCCTTCGTCAATTTCGAACTCTCTTTCAATTAAGTGTTGGACAGTTGGTTCATTAACTTGTAACCTCTCATCCACAATTTTAAACATATTCAACAAACCATCTTTAACAACTTTGTAAGTGTCTTCTCTCTCCGCTGCCTTGGTAACCAATTGAACAGACAACCCACTCAATTCTTTATATCGCATATTGCTGCAAGTTTTTGGATCCAAACTACCTTTGTTTGCAATTGAATCAATAACTCCAAAGTATCCACCTTTTGCTTTTCGTGTCCACCTTTTCAATATATACTCACTTGGGATCTTCATGATATTTTTCATCGTAAATATTTTCAAAATGTGAGAACACAAAATCCCAGCAAAATCATATTTTCTAGAGCTACACTCAATTTTTTGACCCGATGAATCATGTGTAACTATATGATGGTAACTCTTTTTGTGAGAAGTAATTTTGTATTTTGTATGTGATTCAACATTCTCACAAATTTCTACACTAGAATCCTGAGATTTGTACCACTCTTGTTCAAAACACTTGCATGCCTCAGGAGTATAAATACAACTTGCATGCTTTAAAATTTTAATTGGATACACTAAACACGGAACACTTGTATTTGATCTAAAATCTGCTTTTAACTTCTCATATCGACGATCATCAAGCAATCTTTGGAAGTGATTGAAAAAGTCTAAAAACTTGTGTTGATACGTGACATACCTTTTTACAATACTATTTATGCTCTCACTTCTTTGGGTTGTAGTCATATCCCCACAAAACATTTGTCGTCCATATACTAAAGCTCGTTTTTCCTTTATGCAAAACAAACGTCTCAACCAATCATTGTCTTCAAGTGCATACTTGGTCAACATCATTTTCAAAGCTGAAATAAAATCTTCCTCTTCATCAAAATCATATATACATGAGGAAAAATCTTTAGTAAACTCTTTGAAATCAGAAAAAACTCCACTCAAATGTATTGCGGCATTTTGATAAATGTGTCAAATACACAAACGATGATGTGTTTTAGGCCATTTGGAAGCTAAAGTCTTTGCCATTGCTGCATCTTGATCTGTAAGAATAGTTGTTGGTTTTTTATCATACATAGCTTTGGTAAATGTATCAAACAACTACTCAAACGTCAAAGAGGTTTCATCATATAATAAAGCTGCACCAAAAATTATGGATTGCTTATGACGATTAACACCTACAAATAACGCAATTGGACGGCCATCATTATTCTTCTTGTATGTTGTGTCAAAGCAAACAACATCTCCAAAATTGACATAATCAGCTCTCATCTTAGCATCACACCAAAAAATATTAGTTATCAAATCATCTTCATCAACTTGAATAGCATAAAAAAAATGAGAATCATCAAATTGCATTTTCTGTAAATATTCCAATACACCTCCTGTATCACCAACTTTCATATATCTTGTTCTTTTGGATCGCAAATAGTTTTTGTAATCTTCAGAAATAAAACCTCAATTCTCCCTCCCACCTGCTTGTCTCGCCATAAGATCATGAGATACTTTTGGGGGGATTCCCACATCGCTTGCCATCTCAATGTGAATTGCTGCAGAAGAAGATATATTCCTATGACATCTGTAGAGAAGAGTTTTGTTTGGACTTGAAAGATAATGATTATGCATTTTAACAAATTGCTCCACCATTAAGATGCCATTTTTTCGACAACTAACCTTCATTTTAGCGTCAAAACCAAACCTTGTTTCAGGACGACTTGATTTCACATAAACATCTCGTTTGTCCTTTCCCCTTTTACCTTGCGCACTACAACAAAAAAACCTGTCAACTAATTTACCAGATTTATCATTGTGGCTTTTACTCCTTATGTCAAATCCAACTTGTTTAGCATATTTCAAATAAAATTCATAGGCATCCTCTTCTGTCTTAAATTCCATACCTATTTTTGGCATCAATTCTTCTGTGATAGATGAGTCAGAATTCATCAATAACATAGTAGAGTCCATACCCTCATCAATAACATCAAACTCATATATTCTACTATCTTCATTTGCATCAAAATTCAACCTACGACAACTCGTAGATTCAACCAACGACAATTCCATAATAGTTACCTTAATCCTGGAAAAAAAAACAACCAAGAAATGCACATTTAAAAAAATTAGGGAATGCAGTAGCAACCCATATCTGCAAATATTACAAAACTTGATCTACAAATATTTATTTTATAAAATTAAATACCAAATGACAAGCAAACTAGTAGATCTAGTATGATAAACCAAAGGAATTCTGTGCCCTAACCCAACAGCAGCAAAATTCAAAAACCTCACAACAAACTATCTAAAGAGAAGTATGGTAAATCATACTACAAATATATAGATCAAAATCAAAACACAGAATTCCTTTGGTTCCATTTTCTTATGCTTCGTTTTCACCCAAATCAAATGACAGAGACATTTAGATCTTGGCCGGAGAAGGGGAGAGAGGGGGGGAGGAAGAATGGTAAAGAGGGAGGAAGAAAGGTACCAACTGGACGAAGATGAAGCTGTCGGCAACCGTCGAGTTCGGGAGATGAAGCAGTTTGCTTGCCGTCGAGTTCGGGAGATGAAACTGATGGGTGTCGTCGAGTTCGGGAGGGGACGGAGATGGCTGTCGCCGAGTTTAGGAGGGGGCGGAGATGGCGTCGACGGCGACCGTCGACGGCGGAAGTAGTGGGGTTCGGCTGGAATTTGGGTTAGGGCACAGAAAAAGCTTTCGGGGAGAAAAAGTGTTCGGTAAATGAGTTTTGGCACAGAAGCACGTGTTTTGCACGTTCTAATTTTGTCGTTTTCTGGATGGGACACGGGGACAGAGACATTCTAGGGACAGAGGATCCGACCTCAAGTCTGACTGTGAAGAAGTCACGCCGTCACTACATTCTACCCACCTTTCCTTTCTCTTTTACTTTTTCTTTTATTTCTTCGTATTTTCCTTTCTCTTCCTTGAGGGATATATTTTCATGATAAATTCTTTTCTCCTTGATCCGCTCCTCTCTGAGTAAACAGAGCATAAATATCATAGCCAACACCTCTTTTACTTCACTTTATGTATATTGCAAGTAAATGGATTCAAAGGGCACCAAAAATACTGAAAGAAACAATGATCAAAGTTTAAATAAATATTATTTTAATACCCAATGCATAAATTATATTCCAAATTTACAGATAGATGAACCAACTTAACTTATTTGCTCAACTTCTATCAACATAAATATTATTTAACTTTGTAATTCTACTAAAATAGTAATCTTTTTTCTAGAAATTCACGATTTTTTTTTAAAAAACCGTAGGTGTTATTATTTTTTAATTAAAAACCTCAAAATCATCCCTATATCTTAAAGTGGCTCCTTTACAAATTTCGAAACTTAAATTCCTTATGGGCCTTCAAGAATTTCATCAAGCAATAGATAGATCAAATATAACGAAGTGAAATATGAGTGATTTTTAAGAATAAGTGCTATTTACAAGGTAGATTGATTAGGGGATCGGATAGGTGATGAGTTTTACATTGTTACTATCGTTCCAAATAAAATATAATCCCATATTCTACTATGAGATGGAGCCACTTCATGGTGAAGATGACAAAATAAAACATTGTAAATTAGGGTGAGACTCCCACTCTAAATACAATGAAAACCTCTTTCTATATATACTCTCATTTAGTTTAACTTTATGTTTTCCATTTAATTCAAACAGTGGCTTCAATTAATTTATAATCTATTTTTTTAAGGAAAAAAAAAAGATTTCTTTAATTAGCTGTTAAAAGTCTAATCCACAATGTTTAGTTTAATAACTTCTAAGCTCTTTCTAATTTGACCTCTTGAATTGAAATAGTTAGATCTACAAGCTATGGCTTTATCTAGTTTCAGGGAGTTGACCAACTGAACCACTATTTTCTCCTCCAATTTAGTCAACTGTCTTTAATCGGATCAACCACGTAGAATTTGGTCTCCTATGCCTAGCTAAATGGTCGAATCAACTAGTCTAATCCAACTTGGAAGAACACTACCCTGTAAGTCCAAAATTTCATTGAATTCACCAGAAAACAACAAAGTACAGGGAAGAGGGAGATTAACAAGAAAGAAAACTGCAATTTTCAGAACCTCATTTCATATTATGAACACAAATCCAACCTTTGTTATTTCCCCATGTGAGTTAAAATCCTGCTAATCAAAGCATCTTTTTTCCCAGTCACTGGAAGGTTGTGTGCAGTCAGATAGAACTTCAACTCCACCACCGTTAGATCCTTTAGCTGCCAAAAAGTATATAAAAATAAATAAATAATTATTACACTATATACTGAAGGCGAATAATTAATGATTTATTCTTATCGAGTAAATCCATGGAGAGACATTGCTCTGATTTGGACCCTTTGGTTGAGATGGTTCACAGATGGGTAATCAGTTACAAAGAGAAGTTAAGTTTGCTTTTCTAACAAAAACTGACATGAGACTATAAAATGGCACCACTTGTACCTTCCCATTTTCTGCAAGATCCTCCCAATCATACTTTGCACTCTCACCGGTGGCTTTGTTGGCTATCATTTTGCGTTTCCGAGTAGCCTCACTGCCGGAAGCTTTGGCAGCCATGTGTTCAGTTTCCTCCTGGTCATGGTTTTGTCCATAGACAGCAACTTTGAAATCTTCCAGCGCATGGAAAACTGTACGTCTGCATATATTATTAGGATTATATTAATGTCGTAAATGTGAAGTAAAGAAAATCAAGATTCACGAAGACATCCCTTGTGAAAAGTAACAAAACCAAATTAAGATACCTAGCCAATCCCTTTTCATCAGGCAGGGTTTCATCCTTGAAATCTGGCATCTCATCTTCATCCAGAGCTAAGACTTGCAGTAATCCATAATGTCTCTGCAAAGCTACAGGCAGAAAAATTGGCATCAAAATTCCTCAGAAGTCACAGTTAAGAGAATCGAATGAACTGTTATTTAGTACTTGAAATTCAACAACGATGTAACAGATCAATGGGCAGAGAGATTACTCTCCTTGGGGCAATTAGAGTAATCAGCCCTACTCATCTGTTTTAAAAGCATATGATGTGCTTAGTTCATTTGTTAATATCTATTCTATCAAGAAATAATGTACCATAATAAACAAAAACATTAAACAGATAAAGGAATGAATTCAGGATTGTTCCATTCACTTCGGTCAGATACTATCCTGGATTCTTCAAGCAAAACCTTGAAGTAAACTGGCACGTGCGAAGATTAGAAGATTTATTGTTTGGAGAAGGAGAATTAGACTTGGAAGTGAAAGGGTACCAGATTATTAAGCTACTGAAGTACCTAAGAATGGAAAATTTAGAACAGCACAATGGCAAATATAGGGCATATAATTAGCATCATAAGCTACCATGACACGCATAGACTAATCACTATTGATGTAAATACAGACCACTTTTATGCCAATGACAAATCCCAGTGAAGAACTGCTGACAATATAACAAAGCAAAATATGAGAAATCAATAAGCTTAGGGAAAAAATTAATGCACGGTACCAGGATTTGCAAATTGTAGCACTGAAAAATTTTCCAAGTTTATTTGCTTCATCAAAGCAGATGCTTTCTGGATCTGATCATCTGAGGCACGTGGTACAGCAGCATCAACACTTATGTGATACTGCAAGCTTACAAGAATGAAAATTTCATAGAAGTTAAATCAGATAAGTGATAATCGATCAACCAGAAATTCTACTTGCCTGTTCAGCATCTCTAATATCATCAGAATATGGTAGATATATCATGTGCATTCCAGCAGGTTCGAGTTGACCTCCTGAATTTACTATCTCATCCTGCCCAGTTGGATTCATATTAGTAAGGGATATTTAAATTGAGAATTCCATTGTTAAACGGACTGACTTTTATGATAAAGTTTAAGATGATTATTTTAACTATCAACAGACATGCATTCTAAAAATCAGGCGAAATAGCAGAAAACAAGACATGCATAACAAGTTAACAACTATGCATAGCATTTAAGAAAAACCATATTGTCATATTGATCTCAACCAGAAGAAGAAATAACAAGTCCTCGATATCTTTATTAAGAACAGATTTCCAAAAAAATAACACTGTGAGGTATACAATTGTGAATGGAAATTCTTACTTGTGCAACAAGTGCAACCAGTCGAGAACTGCTTGAGCTGCCGTAGAATGCAAGAGCAAACCTGAAAGCACGATGAGAAATTACCAAATGCAAATGTCATATTAAACAGTTTTAGCACAAGTACGAAGTCAAGCCCCTATTGGACAAAATAATAAGCATGACAAAATAATAATCTATTTTGATCAACTCCATCAAAAATATACTAGATTTTGTTGTATAAGAATGGTACAAGTGCTTTCTTGTCAAACCACAAGATCAAGGTTTCTCCTACTGGCACAGTATCTATTTTGACTTTGCATTTGTAATGAATTGAGATCGTTTAACAATTTTGGTAAATATGGATGACGATAAGAGGGTGATTTACAGAAACCAATTTAACATGAATAATAAAAAGCATGATTTTCCAAAAAAAAAAACATTTTCACATTACAGAAAAACAGTATCTTAGAAAGTAGCTACATACCGTTTAAGATGTAGCATTGATCGATATAAAGCAATGAAAATGCGAGTGCTCCCAATGATTTCCTACATAGACCAAAACAAGTTGTTTTAGCTCAAATATAAAAGAAAATATAACAGTGCACATCATATATTAAAACCAAGTAAATGTTTGGTGGTTGAGTATTGATTCAGCGATTCCTAGCCAGAGTGGTTCAGAAATTGTAGTACCAACATTAGGCACACTCCCAACAGTGCCAAAATTAACTCGAGTTCGAATCTTATAATCCAATTCCACTTAGGTTATTAACTCCAAATACAAGTGATGCAACTTGAGAACTCACACCGGAAAATTTCAAAACAACTAAATTCATCAAAGAGGAAATATATATTTCCCTGAACAAGTCAAGTAAATTGAAATTAGAAATTAGAAAGTCAACTAAATTGAAATTCTAAAGCAGCAAAGTTCCACAAATATAACAATCATCTTTACTAATGATAATGACTTATTAATAACAAAGCAAATATCCTGCATCGAATCATAACATAGATTTTGTAGCATCCTAATGAATCAACCCCTTGAAATTCTAAAACTCAAATTGAATAATGTTACTATGGCATATAGTATTGGAACTATTTTTTCACATATCTATAAATGTATCTCGGCGATCAATTTCTCTGGTTTGGCATCACCTCACCTTACAACTACTAGTGCACTATCTCCTCTTCCCCTCCCCTCACCTTTTTAAAGTGCTTCATCTACTCAACGTTATCAGGAAATGAAATCAAAAAATAAATTATGACCTTATCTTTATCCTGTCTTGACAATATTGACTAAGATAACTGTGTATCAGTCAATACCAAAACGAAGACAATAATTTCAGCCATGACAACCTATATCAATTAATAATAAAACCCATGGAAGAAAGTAAGAAACCAATAGCGTGATTGTCATTAGGTATACAAAAGATAAAAAAATATGCATATGTTTTTGCCTGAATTCTAGAGACATAGTTTGCATGTTCATAAACAAGTTAACAGAAACATCTTAGTTTTTTTGTGAGCATATGCAGGCTCAAACGAGTGCATATACATGAAATTTGATGTCAGAAATCAATAAACCAAATCATAACATTGGATCCGCTTCCCTCTTACACATTACAAAGTTTACTTGCAACCGGAATGCAATCTCACGTCACCAATTGGGAAATAAATGTTTGACAAAATCTTGACAAAAATGGAGTGCAATGATACCTCATCAGTTGGAAAAATAAATGTAGATGGCCTCAAATTATGGTAATCTTTTAAACAATCGATAGGCTTGAACCCCAAAAGACGAAGGTGGTAATTTGAAACCTTCTTGATTTCAGATATCTGATCCACTGAGAAGAGAACTCTCTGGCTGCAATTATCACAAGGTTATGGGCCACAAAACTAGATGCACTAGAAATAATTTCTAAGAACTTTCAAATACATACAAGCAATTATGTAAACAAGAATTGCACAACGAGAACTAAAATAAATCTAAGGTCTGCAAATTTTACAAAATTCTAAACTTTATTCATGAAAATATGGAAGACTCATTTTCATGTCTGAACATGAATCTCCAAATCTTAAAATTTACAAAGGGGATCTGGTTGATAGATGATATTACCATGTGAAATTGCATTTCCAGGCATGCCATTTACATAAAATTATTATGGATTTTGACATATCAGGTTATAATATAATGATACAAGTCGTCTATTAAATTTACGTGCATATAAGAATAGCCCAACATCTATTTTGTAAATGATGATGTAAGTAAATAGCTCAGGAAATACATAAGAGATCTGTAAGCATGCAGTAGAGAAAAGGCACTTCTATTAACAAACAGGGGGAAAGAAATGATACTAACTTCTTGTAAGAGTGGAAAAGTTTAGGTCGTCCCTCAATTAAAGCACCAGTGTCAGCACAGATTAAGGACTTCTCTATCTGGCAAATTATGTCGCATCTATAGCATCATAACATTGTACCAAAAATAACAGGATGTGACACATAATAAGTAACATGCTGAATACAAACATGCCCCATTTGAAAACAAATGAATTGATATAAGCTAAAGCATATATATTAGAATAATTAATGGTGTCATTTTGTTGGATTTGATTTTGATGGGCAAACTGAAGTTCAGCTATTCAATTTGGAAAGTGATGTAACACAATAGTACATGCTTTTTTTTTAAAGAAAGAGATGGTGCTGCTTCATGATCTTAGGCCGCATTAAGATGTGCAAAATTGCACTAGCCCAATACCAATCTATGAGATGGGAACCTGGCATACAAATTGAGATGAACCAATCCAGAAACCCTGAAGAGAAGGAAATTCCTTTAGGAATCAATCCTATTATTTACTTCAGACCCAATTTACTGCTATTTACTTATATCACAAGGTGATTCACATGATGAAGCTCCTATATATGTGGACTAGATTCTCAAGGTAATGCCATTTCAATTGCTTTCCTTCTCAGTGTTATCTCTTAATAGTTATCTAATAACAAATGAAATGGTCTAGTATCACATCTGGCATATTGATTACTGAAATTAGCTGATGCATATCCATAAGATGCATATCCATATTAACCTTAAAAAAGTTTTATAATCAAATGAAGCATATTCTACGATGAACACCCAAACATAACCCATTTAGCAGCCGTGAACAAAAGGTGCATATAAGTACCAAATGTGCATGGTGAATAGCACAGTCATAGTATGTGGTGCTGCATATGCTTATGTTAAATGTCACTCATCAAAACAATAATGAATGAGTGATGATATTACAGTCCCTCAATAATCTCGGTTTGATTGCTGATGAGGAAACAAAGGACATTACAATCAGCATTATTGACAATGTAACAATCTGGGAGTCAATTATTTAACTTGATTTCGTTCACTTGTCAATTAGCCAATTACATCTTAAAACTCACCATTTCCATCTTTCAAAATCAGTTATTTGGTAATATCTATGCCATCAAATACCAGAGTACTTAAGACTAAAAATATGACCTAAAGAACATTTGATTGAAAAGGATGGTATAAAGTTCATCACACAAACAAATCATTAAAAAAATACAAAAATTGCATTGTGAATATCTTTAGGTAACATATGGGCAGTGTATGAGATTGGTTTAACAGGAAGTGAATTTGCTTATTTTAATTTCCTCAAGAAATTGTGCTTCATTAAACTTCATATTCAAAATTTAATTTATGGTCCCTTATCATATTGAACAAAGACAAACAAAAAGAACCTTGAACAAGAAAAAACATAAAACAATCTATCAATGCTCAGAATAAACAAAGAACATAAGGGAACAATGAAAATTTTTAACTAATGAACTCATCTCCTGATATACTACAATGTAGTTAAAACTTGCAACATTTAAAAACCACAACTAACATAAAAGAAGGCTAGAGGTCAGATTAGCTAGAATGTTCTTTTGTTCTTTTCACTGAACATTATTGATTTAGCTTGTCCTCTATTTATGTATAAATTATACCAGTAGTCTGATATTTTAGTTTTTATAATTAATTACATTCAGATTTTTATGTTTTGTAATTATGTAAGTAATGAACAAAAAATTGACTCATCGATTCAATATTAATGGTTAATTAATTTATTTGAAATATTCAAATAATATTCAGGATATCAGTGTCATTAAAAACATATTAATAAAGTAGCCTACAAACATTTCAATATATATGTACACAGTACAGACAGTTTCAAATAACATAAATTGCTATTTTCAGATATTTGTTTACATTTAAAAAGTATAATTGGACCTACATTTTATCAATGTTATTTAATTTTATGAATAAATGCTGCTATGGGAGTTATAATTGAATATATATATATATATATATATATATATATAGATATATATATACCCCGTGGGCATCCGGTGTGCGCGACTGAGTGCACACTGGGCGACCAGAAGTGAACATGAAATTTTTTACTCATTAAAAGCAAATTTTCACAGTATTGATATTTTTTTGTATACTAATTTACTTTGCCAAGTTATTTTAATCTCATTATATATATATATATATATATATATTGTAGAATTCAAGTATCATCAATAATTTACTACTGAGATTAAAATAACTTGGCAAAGTAAATTAGTAAACAAAAAATATATCAATAGTGTGAAAACTTGCTTTTAATGAGTAAAAAATTGCATGTTCTATATTTTTTGTTTAAGTTTTATATGTAAATATTTGTTACAAATTAATATTTTTACACATGTTGATCATATATATATTACTGTTTAAAAAAAAAGAAAAAGAAGTAAATTTGTTGCACACTTTGAGAACACCTTGACAAAGAAAAATAATGTTAAAAATGAAAAGATGAAAAGAATGATTAAATACTATAATTAGACTAAAAAGGTTGCAGTCAGCAGTATATATTTTTGACCAGCTGATAGTAAGGAGAATGGAAGAGAAAAAGGTCTCCTTGCAAAAAGAAACAACAGATGGGATCACAATTTGGAAAAGAATTAAAATTGGACTTCTTTTTGTCCTTACTTATTTGCCCTTATCTAATTAAATGCACTTAGAAATATAGCAAGTACAACTTACTGAACTTTGAGTGATTAAATTATTTAACAGCTATATTCCTCAATGTGAGGATTGTAACCGTGACAAGTAAACTTGTAAAGTTGATTAAAAATGAAAAGAACCAATGACAAAGACCTCTGTATTTGCTAGATACCTTCAGTGGAAGATTAGTTACAGAATCAAGCCATATAGTTGCCCCTAAAAAGAGAAAGTAGCATCCATCTTAGTGAGAAGACATAGAGCATGACAATGGTTAATACTATAATGTGATCAAGAATATTAGAGCATTTTAGGAAACTGACGATGGTGTACCTGGCAAAGTAGGACGGATTAAAGCATAAGTATTCACTTGAATAGAGATTCCATTTATTATGGAAAATGTAAGTGTTCTAACTTTTCGCTTGTTAAAAATTCTTTTTCTCAACTGATCTTTCATATCCATCAACCTGAATTATACATCCACAGAAAAGAATATGATGCCTGCCAGAAATTGAATGGTCTGTGCCTTGTGTTTCAATTAAAATCTTTCTTCCATAAAGCAAATAACAATTCTGGGCCTTTGTAAGTTAAAGGAAGATAAAAGTCAGAAACAATAAAAAAGACAATTTATCAAGGGAACTAGATAGATAAAGCTGCAAATCCCAAGCATTCCTATCAGAATAAAACATCATTACAAACATTAAAAAAAGCATGAAGAAACTAGAACCTAGCCAATAACGACACTAATTATTAGCATAGAAGTTAGAACAACATAACTGGAACTTTCCTTTACATGGTTCAACCCAAAAAATTGTTCAAATGCAGTTTAACCTGAGAGGTGAGTGCATAGCATTACAATTATCATGTTTTCCCTGCACGAGCACGCTTATACAAAATAGCATGTGATTAGATATACCACAATATAGTTTTAAAAGAAAGTCTTTAGCAAACAAAAAATGCAATTTCCAAAGATAAGTAAAGACAGTTTAAATTCAAGCTGGGTATAGGCGTTTGAAGTACTCCTATGCAATCAGTCAAAGCATGCACATCATAGAGCTTGTGATGTGAATTGTGTTTGATCTATGCTTGAGAGATTATTGAAAACATGATCTGAAATCTCAGATTGTGCTGAGAAATATGATCGAAACACATTGCTCCGGTAACTTACCAGAACTTCGATACTGAAGGGTATGATAATCTCTCTCGTGCTCCCTGTGCCTATGAGTACATGTTGTATAGACACTTAGCATGCCATTGTACGTTATGACACATAACAAAATAAATTCAAGATTTTCTTTCTTTTACCTTACTTTTCTACATTTATAATTCAATTAATTATCTAATTCTTACAAGTAATCATGTTAAATTAAATAGGATTATACACGTGAAACATATATGAATTTATCTTGGCACATATTGAAATAAAAAGTAAATAAAATTGTTTTAAATTAATTAATAATTGACATAATCTTATTCAAATAAAAAACTAAGTAAAAGAGGATTAAATAAGTAAATATCATCTCAATTCAACTCAGCATGCCGACATTCTTGAACGTAGAATATGACATGGAGTCATATGATAAATAAATTCAATTAATTATCTAATTGCTATAGTTTTATTTTCAAAGTAACAGAACTAAGCGAATAACTATTAAAGAATAAAGTTTCAACATGCTTTGATGTATGCAAAATGTCGGCACAACATAGTGTTGCACCTATATCTTTCTAGTCAAAGACCAAACATCCGCATAAAATGGTACTTTAAACCTTTGTTCCTTTTTTTTCTCTTTCTCAATCTCTTTTATCCATTCACCTTTAATTTTGCCATTAGAACCATACATCAGCACTCCAACTCGATACTAGTATTATACCATTCTGATCAAAGACTGAAACTGCATTATGATTGAAGATTTTGAACCCTGAAACCAGCAAGGATAGACAACAAGTACCAGCCAACTCAGAAATGAAAACAAGCAAGAAGAATGTATTCTCCACATATAGGCATGATAACTAAAAAATTGGTACTTACAAGTTCATCATTCTAGATTGACTGATTATAAAAAGAAAAGTTTTACAAAAGATGTTTACGATTAATAATCAAATATGTGATACACAGCTACAAAATCGTACAAGTGCTAACAGAAACTACTGGATAATTACGTGTAAATTCTAGAGCTTACTTTTCATTTGCAGATGGCAAGTACTGGACTAGTTCATCACCCTCCAATCCAATCATTTCCTACCATAAGAAAAATAAATCCAGCATAAAATGACTTTAAAAATAATAAATAATACAGAGAAGTTTTTATTTTGACATTACTGACATACAGCATAAAATTTGGATAAGTTGAACTCCTCATCTAAACTACCCAGTGGAAGAAGCTCGAGTGAGATGCCTAAGTCTTTTGCATCCTTGGAAAACAATAATGAAGATTATTTCAAAATTTATTTTCAAAGATACACCATTAACTAACCACATATAAATGCAAATACATAATGTCCAATACTTCTGCACGCTGTAAGGTTGTTCTAATCATGTCTGCTTTTATGGCACCTGTCATACTTCCAAATGGATCATCTTCATTAGTAAAAATAAGAATTCTCTTACTAGCAGTTTTGGCAGAGCTGGCAGAAAAAAGAACTAGTCAGCAGAGAAGTTGAAAGAAATAATCAGTAATGATGTTTATGGTGAAAAATCAGTCAATTAAGTGTAGGTCCTACCCCTTGCGCAACAGTGCCTGTGCAACCCAAAGAGCATTATACAAAGAATTATCTCTAGATCCAGGTAAAATTCCATACCGACTTCCAATATTGTTCATAAATATGTCTGCCATATAATAGAGGTGTCAGCATAATATAAGTCAGAAGAGCCACACTTCTCAAATGCTACGGATGATGTTATCAATCAAAATTCCATGCAATCTAGAATTAATTCAGGAAATTTTATGGTTTAACCAACATATCAAACAAATTGCAATGCAGAAGTATTAAGGAAAAGTTTAGAACAACAGATAATTAAGTCCATCTGTCTGCTTCTTGAATCTTGACAACTAGTCTACAATTATCTCCTTCCTCTTCTAACAGATAATCAGTTACATTTTGTAGATCAACTGATAGATTATCAGATTCCTTATGGATTTTTTTTATCATATATCTAACTTATTAGATTTAAATGCCACAATAAAAATTAACCTCAAATTGTCCACAACCCTATATGTTTCAGCTCTATGCTTGATTAAATATAGCAACTACATGTAAGTTGCAATACTTATAAGCTCATAGTTTTTTTCTCTCTTTTCCTCTTTTGAGGGTCTTACTCTTAGGTATGTTATGCCTAAAAGGAACGTTGCTTTTTGCATAACATACAATCAACTGCCTCTTGAGTATTTGGACTGTGAAAGTGTACCTTAATAGAAATTGCTTGCTAAAAAGAATGAAGTGGAAAGTACACAAACTTACCTTGCCATCCAATAACCTCAACTTGCCTACAGTCAAAGTATCCCAATACAGAGCAATTTGCTCCTGTACTGTACCCACACTAAAAGATACTAGAAAAACCACGATACAAGAAACTTAACTCCAAACCCAATTAACCATCTCTCAACTCTTGTATTTCGAAATCCAACTGGGAATTTATATATAAGGTAGCATAAAAGTAGGGAGAGTAAAAATGTTGAGTTTTGACCTACAATGGACTGAGCAGAGGACAGTATAAACTTATGGTCAAATTTCACTTTCAATACCATGAATTCAAGAGGGGAAAAAAAAGGTGAACAATGGTTTGAATGACCTTTCCTCATGAAATATCCTTCTCAGTTCGTACAACTAAATTTTAAGCCCGTCATGGCCGGTCCCAAGCCAGGATGAGAAAGGGTGAGGGTTGCAATAGGTTGTCGCAAATGTTCAATGAATGAATCCATTAAACTATTGTGATAATGCTAAGTTGTTGCACGAAAGGAACGCGTTGCAGGATCTGACGGTAACATTTCAACAAGGACCTCAACATCTCCATGAAAACTCGAATGTAGCGTTAAATATACAAGAGTTCGTGTTGCAAGGTCCGAATGTAATGAATCTACAAGGACCGCTACAGCTTCATGAGAACTTGAGTGTAGTGTTCTCACACCGTGGATTAAATAAGAACAAATATTATATGAAAACTAATGGTCTAAGATTTGAAACATGAAATATAAGAACGCTAATTGGTAAAGCAATGGAGGTAGTAGATACGATGATTAAGAGAAAAAATAGTATTTTGTATATACAAGAACTCGGGTTTTAAGTTATAGTACAGAGGAAGGAGTAAAATAAGAAATTAAGTGGCTATTGTTGTAGATACTTCGTTAAAGGATGAAGTTGTAGTAGTTAGAAAGGGAATATGATTATAGTTTTTAAGATAGTAGTGGCGAAAGAAACTATTAACGTAATTAGCATATATGCACCTCAAGTAGGATTGGATAAAGACATCAAATCAAAGTATTGGATCGACCTAAATGAGTTATTACAAAACATTCTGTCAAACAAAACAATTTTTATAGGAGGATATATAAATGAACATGTCAGTGAAAAAATGAGGAATATGATAGGTGCGTGAGGGTTATGAGTTTGAAATAAGAAATGAAAAAGGAAATTTTATATTGAATTTTGCGATAGCATATAACCTTATACTAGCTAATATATTTTTTTACGAAAAGAGAAAAACACTTGGTCAAGTTCAAAAGTGAGAATAATAAATCACAAATTGACTTTCTTATTCTTAGGAAGAAAGATAGAAAGATTTATAAAGATTGGAGGTACCCAACATAAGTTAGTAGTATTGGATATACGCTTTAAGCATATTATCAATAAAAATAAAATATGCACGACTCCTAGACTTAAGTGGTGGAAATTAAAGGATAAGAAGCAAAACATATTTAAGGAGATGATAACAATACAAGCATTAAAAGAAATATACGACAACTAGAATACAACATGAGATAAGATGATATCAAAGTTGAAAATAATAGTAAGAGTATACTCGGTGAGTCAAAGAAACGTACACCACCAAAGTAAAAAATGTTGGTGGTGAAATGAGAAAGTAGAGGAGAAAGTGGAAGAAAAACGAACAGTCACCTATGAGGCATTATATACTTGTAAGAACCAGAAAACTTTAAAAAATATACAATGATCAAGAAAGAAGTTAAGAAACTAGGGATTGAAGCAAAAAAGAAACTTTTGAACGCTTATATCAAAAATTAGATAAAAAAGAAAGAAAGAAACATTTACAGAATAGCTTTAAGAGAGGAAGACAAGAGATCTAATCTAAATAAAATGTATTAAAAAAGAATGCAATCGGATACTAGTAATTGATGAAGAAAAATAAAAGATCGGTGGTTGAGGTATTTTTATCAACTTTCTAATAAAAGTTTAGGTGATCAGCTTAACTTAGATAATTTAAGTAGGTTAAATGAGTATAGAAATTTAAATTTTCATTGTAGAATTCAAACTTTTGAACAAACTTTAAATGGGATACAAAATGGAGAAATAGTTGAACTAGATGATATTCCAATAGAGGTATAGAAATGCCTAAGGCAACAAGAATTGAATGGCTTAGAAATTATTAACTTGATATTGAAAACAAAAAAATTATCTGATCAATCAAGGGTAAATACTCTAATTCTCTTATGTAAGAACAAAGGAGACATATAAAATTGTGCAAACTGATATTAAATTAATAAGTCATACTATGAAATTTTAGGAAAGAGTAATAGGAAAAATATTAAGGAATGAGGCCACGGTGATTGAAAAATAATTTGGATTCATACGTCAACAATAAAAGTTATACATCTTCTTAGGCAACTAATTGAAAAGTATCAGGAACAAAAACAAGATCTACACATGGTATTCGTTGAACTAAAAAAATCTTATGATAGAGTCTCAGCGAAATTATATGAAAAATTCTAAAAAAGATAGGTGTTAACGTAATATATATTGAACTAATTAAGGATATGTATGAGGATGTAACGATAAGAATGAAGACTTTCTGAAGTGTTTCCTATAAAGATAAGATTACATCAATTAGTAGCTCTAAGTCCCTATCTTTATACTCTAATGATGAACGAACTCATTGGACGCATCCAAGACACGGTACCATGTGCATGTTGTTTACAGATGATATTGTTTTCTTAGATGAAACACGTAAATGAGTAAATGTTAAACTCAAATCTTGGCAAGAAACTGGAAGTAAAAGGTTTTAGGTTTACTAGAGTAAACATAGAATATTTAAAATTTAAATTTAATAATATTAAACGTAATCAGACAATTTTTAAGATAGAAGATGACAAGTTGTTTGGAGCTTTAAGTATTTAGGATCTTTTTTAAAAGGATGGAGAGATTGAGAGATGTCTTCCAATAAATACAAACAATTGAAATGGAGGAAAGCGTCAAGTGTTTTATGTGATCGTAAAGTATCTTTAAAACTTAAAGAGAAGTTCTACAAAAGTTTAACATTCTATATTATATGGAACTGAATGTTGGGTTACGACTTGAGCACATGAGCAAAAGATGAGAGTTGTTGAAATAAAGATGTTAAGGTGGATGTGTGAACATACAAGGATGGATAAAATAAAAAATGAAAACATTAGGGAGAAAGTAGGGTTGCATATATTGAGGAAAAACTCTGAGACACACATTTAAACGACCAATATGTGTGTGGACCTTCTATGTTATATGGAGATGGTAGGGGCATGTCAATAAATGCTTTAGTTAGGCGATGTGAACCTATGACAAATATACATATTAAACAAGAAAAACTAAAAAAGACTTAGTTAGCAACAATAAAACAAGATAAAATTTATTTAAATATAGATGATATAGTAGGGGATAGAGCTCATTAACATAGAAGAATTTTTATAGCCGACCCAACCTAGTGGGATAAGACTTGGTTGTTATTGTATTTGCTTAATTGGCATGAAATCTACATCTTTACAACTTGTCACTATAATGCTTTGGCAAAGAACATTTGGTTAGACTCAGAGTAATTGCACTTGTCCAAATCTTACTTCATTTAATAGATAAGTAGATTCTCATCTATGTTAATTTTATCAAATATATTGATTTACAACTGATATGTTATTTTTGTTTAAGGAAAAAATTGACACTTTGTACATCCTAGATATGTGACACTTACACAATCTCACCAACTTCCCTATAAGCAAACTCTGTTCGGCATAATCTTCTAGGTATAAGATATAATAATAACAAATGAAGTGGAATTCAAATGTACATGATAAAAAATTATAGCAGGTCATGACTCATAAATATTAAAACAGACAACTCTATTAGCATTAAATATTCCCTTCAATGTTTTCTTAAGCGCATACATGCACCAAAATATTTTGAACTGATGCATCAAATATTATTTAGAATAGGCAACCATGTTGTAGTTAGGCAATACAATGCCTACTTTCTATACTGGAAAACTCTTTAATCAACTTTGCAGTAGGTTGATCAAGGAAATCTCTCTCTTCGACATTGAAGACATACACACCATTAAGATCTTGTAGGTTTTTCTTTTCTTTCTGCAAGAAAGTAGCAAATGAAGGATTGCAAGGTTAGTAGCCAGTAATGTGATGAAAAGATTGAACATCAAAAAGTTCCAAATAACAAGAAGCAATAACTCAAGCTTGGCTATGTTAATCAAGTTTATTAGTATGGACATCAATGATGCAAGAATAATTACATAGAGCAACATATATCATATCTAACAGAAATCCTCAAGTGGAAAAAAAAAAGGAGGATATTTGTTATAATGTATAGGCAGGCTGTACTTTAAATAAATTGATAGGAAAATACAAATTTATTCAGACTCATTTCACCTATATCCTTCTATTTGACAATACATAATAATAATAATAATAATAATAATAATAATAATAATCATAATTAATAATAATAATAATAATAATAAACATACATTTCTTCCCATGTATCTATGTTTTTCTGATTCATTTTGATCTTTCTAGCCTCTAGATTCATAATACTTAATCAAAGATTATGAGCGGAAAAGAAATCTAATTGAAAAGTTAATTATCCATTTTTGGCAATCAAAGAACAATTTATAGACAAAATATTAAGTCTAAATAACAATCTGAAAGGTAGTAATAAAGAGATAAATTAACAAATGTTTATATTTTGATGGAAATAGTCATTGCATGGTATTCAGATGGTTCTTGCGGTCCCAATGTTGATTGAAACAGTCATGAACAAAAAAAATAGCAAAAATCACTTACAGTGTTAAAGAAACAAAGAGCAACTTCATCGTTTAATCTATTGATTATTTGGGACTTCAAAGATTGAGAAATGCAGTCTATTACAACATGGAAATAAGTCCCATTTTCCGCATTATCCTGCAAGTAACATGAGTTAAGACATCATCTTCCAACAAAGGAACAAAAACAGGCTTTCATCTGCAGTAAAGTGGTCCAGATCATCAAGAATACAATAAGAGATAAGAAATTCGTAGTATCAAATTTTTCTACCATGGAATACATACCCATGAGAAGCATTTCTATCTATCTAGTTTCAACTAACTAATTATCCAAACAGGCACAATGCACATCACAAACTGAAACACTGTTCAATGGTGAAGATTTTAGCGAGGGGTTATCGCTTGACTTCTTCACGCTTATCGTCATTTTCATAAAAACTATTCTCAAAGGAGGAATTGTTTTACTTTGAAGCTATTCTAGTAATCGAAAAAAAAGTTTGTTTTCTTTATCTCCGTAATTATTCTGCCTAAACTTCAAAAATACGAAAAAAAAAAGTACAGGAAAAAAACAACGTGCATTCAGTATAATAGTATACGAGCAGGAAACAGAGAAGAGACGATGATAGGGAGGAGCTCACCGGAGCGGTAACAGGGGCGAACATTTTAGGGGACGCATCGATGAGATAGACCGCGAGATCCTTAGTGGCTTCCTTCTCCTGAAGATCATTTGCAGCAAGGAAACATGGAAAACCATGAAATCGCACACGAACTGACAGATAAATGCGAGGAACACAGACGGATCGCTTTACCTCATGGAACTCGGCGTCAGAATCTGAGTCGTCGCGGAAGATGCCCTCGGGGTCCAAATCCATGGCGAGGAGAGCGAGGGAGAGCTACGAGGGTTTCAACTTTCGAACGGTGTCCAGTGCGGTCTCCCTCTGCCTTCCGAAGGAAGACAAAGCGAAGACTCAGAAGTAAACGTGGCAATCGGTACGGCCGCCCCACCAGAGTGCGTGGCCGTTGGGGCCGGGTCACGGCGGGCCTACCCGATTTTTTTATTTTTTTAAAATAATGACTTTTTTCATTTTGCCCTGTGTAGTTTAGAATATAACATCTGACCCACTTTATTTTGTAAAATATACATAAAACACCTCCTAATCTTATTCATTCGTTTATTCAATTAATAGTTTATTTCATAAAATTTAATGAGTTGTAGAATGCTAATGAGTTAATTTCACCCTTCTTTCAATTGAAGCAAAGCCAGCAATCTACTTTTTAACAATTTCACGAGCCATTTTTGATTGTATGGAAGTTGAGTAGTTTTGATTTGATGGATTATTTTCTTAATAGGAATTTTAAAATGGTATGAATTCAACAAATTTTTGCATAAATTACAATAAAAATTACAACAAAAATTAAATTTCATAAATTAAGACTATTGAGTTTTAATGTAATTGTCATTGTTTTTGTCGTCCTCAAAATTATGCAATTCGTGAAGAAGAAAAGGCGCGGATCTTCCATAGATTTGGGTGACAATGTCCAATTCTACATGATCATACTTTATATATACCTGATTCCATTATCTGCCTATCATTAATAAAAAAAAATGGATTAACAAGTTCTACACATATAACTCACATCCAATAACACAATTCCACAATTAACCTTTAATTTAATCACTTAATGAGTTTGATCCAAAATGATATAAATACTAAGGTTACAAACAACATGTCAACCAAAGATGATTACTCGAGCTTTCGAGCTCGCGACGGCATTGAGAAGGAGTTGTAGCTCGGATTTGCAATTGGAGAAAGGAAAAATGTAAGAGAAAGAGGAAGACAATACAAGATGACGACATAGGCAATCTTATCCCATAGCCTCGGATCAGCTTAGATAGATAAATCATTTTGGCCCGCCATTGTATATAGCAAGATAATATCCAACATGAACCACCCAACTTCAGTTGTATCATTATCCATGTCAATCAAGGTGGTCGCCTATAAGTTGATTCTATAATTTACCTTTTTTTCATATAACTTAAGACGAACTGTGAAAGATATCTAGAATGAGTATAATCATCTTTTATTATAATTATCCATATCAATCAAACTCAACGAATTTTGACTCATGTTTGTGCAACTTGATTCATATGATCTACTACAAAACCATCATAGCAACTTAAGATCCAAAAAAATTGAGGATATATTACGGCAGGCTTCCTCCAAGAAAACTAAAAAAAAAAAGGAAAAAACAGAACACTCTTGAAAACATTGCAATGAAAGAATCGCTATCTGACCGTTTGAACTCGTTGTCACACAATATCAAGAAACATTCCATAAGCTACAAGCTAAGCTTGTGCTCGCATTGATGTTGTTGCAAACTGGATTTATGCCATTTTCGTTCAGTTCCATAATCCTCTAACTTCGCCTCTTTATGTTTCTTCATTGCTCCTGCAACATGGGCTCATGTTTCCTGAATCCTCAGAAAACTCCTCCCTGTACATCTCCTCTATCATCGGCTTCCATATCCGCACCCGCGCGTTTATGAACCAGTTGGAGATCTGAATCCACAGACAGAAATGAAAATTAACCACATCCCTACTCCTAAATTACAGTCAAAAGATTTAGAAACATGCATGGACGTTACTTGGTTTCTAGTCAATCCTGTCTTTGAAACCAGCTTGAGTTTCTCATTGTCATCAGGGTAGCTGCCAAAACCAAAATGCAACACAAGTTCAAGACTACTACAATCTTCAGACATTCTGAAAGATGCAATCGATCGAGCTTACGGGTGAAGGAAGTTCTCGAAAAGCCAAGATCGAAGGACCAAAACCGAGTCTTCAGGGAGCCCCTTGAGTGGTCTCCAAGCTTGTTTGTTTTGGATGATCCCAAGCTTCTGAAGAGCTTCTCTCTTCAGTCTCAGATTTTTATCCGCCGGCGCCGGCGAGTGTTTGAAAGAATGCCTGTGAATCTGAGTGATGATTGCATTTCTGAGGTTGGCAAAATGCCGGGTCATAGCTTGGATTGTGAGGCCGGTGTAGGATCCAGCAGCTCCACTCCCTGCAACGATCTCGAAAGACGATATCACTCTCTCCATTCTATGGAAGTACTGCTGGTATCTGTTCTCGAGCTGTAATCAAACACGGCGATCGATCTGTCATCGAGATGAATGAACAGTTAGGGAGAGTAGAGTTTTAATCTGTACCTCATCCAACAAAGCAACAAGCTTGACGACTCTAACATCAGCATCAAGGCTGCTCTGCTCAACTTCAAGAGAGATCACTCCGAATGGCCTCACTTTGCTCGGGTCTTCATCGAAGCTCAGCTCGACTGCACTGCTCACAGACGCGACCTCATCGAGCAGCTCTCGAGCAGGCTTCAAGAATCTGGATTGCTGAAGCACAGAGGACATAGAAGACACAGTGCATTCAGACCCTGCAGGCCTTCTTCTCGGCCCGAGAGTTAATGAGAGTCCTTGAGTCCGGCCAGATATGAACATCGATTGCCTCTTCTCATCGATTGGATCAGCTGACCTGAAGAACTGCACCTCCTGTGACTGCAGCTGGTCTCGCGTGCTTCTTCCGGCAGCTCGAAGATCATCCATGCTGTCAAAGAACTAGAGGATGAACGCGAAAGACTACTTTAAACTTCATACCGAGTTTCTCAATCCAACAGTTGAATCCATATGCAGACAACTCGGGACACGCCCCTTTTAATTTCTAGCTCAAAACAAACGGAAAGCAACTGCATCAGAAACTCTGCAACAAATACAAAAAGTGTAAGATTCAAATGAGCACGGGGATGGCTGGGGAAAAGGAACGGGAGACCTCCATGTAGGGTGGTCCCTTTAGAACTCTACTGTGTAGTGCCATGTGAAGACTGATGATCTCTTGCTTCACAGATGATCTTTTTGCTCTATTTCTCAGTCTTTTCGGAAGTTGTGTGACCTCCATTATATTGAAGAATATGGTGCGTGATGAGCATACTGAAGCCGTGGACAGTCACTGAAGTAGTTCAGCGTGTATTTACTATAGCCAACCTGCTTTTGACAGGAGGGCACGCAGCAAGGAATGGCTCACCTTTTAAAGCCTCTTGACAGAGATTCATTATTAAATTCAAAAGGAAAAGGTGACTCTATCCCTTGTGCATGTAAAACAAAAAAAAAAACTTTAATTTATGGATGAGTAGATTGGTTTCGTGTGTTCATCTTTTTATATGGCTGGATTCTTAACCCCTGCTGTGAAACACAGTCCTTTGTTCTTGAGTGGTGTTCTTGACCAGTGAAACAAAATGTGGGAAAGGGATAACAAATGCAAAATCCCGCTGCGTTTCTTCCTCGATGACTGCCGTCAGCGCCGCGACCTTGGCTCACACACCAACACCGAGGGCGTCCGCCGCCGTCTCAGCTATTGGTACAATTCGAAGTTTTGTCAAAACAGTCTCTTCGAACATGTAAAATACAGTGAACATGACCCTTTTGAGTTGAACGACGTGTAGGCTAGCCTCAGTCGGTGATTCTATTGGGAAACTGAGTCAAACGGAAGTGGATGATAAGGATGAGAACGTTGAGGAAGAGAGGGTAGGGCTTTAGAATCCGAAGATCTGTCAACAATTGTATCCCGAAATAAAGTGAATAGTAGAATTTAGTAGCTATGTGTGTGAGCGAATACTTAATCAACAGAGAAGATCCTATTTTTTATCATTTTTCATAACTTTCGTAATAATAAAATATTAAAAAATATTTAGTATCAAGATATCTCGAGTGAAGATGTACAACCAGCCTCCATCGAGCAAAAGAGGATTTCGTGTAATGCATATGGTAGAATATTAGAATATTTCCTGATAAATAATCGTTAATCTTTGACAAATGATGTGATTATCTGAGTAGACTAGGAGTCGTGTCCATGAGTGAAGGACTGGGTCCGGGGGTTCGACCGGTGCTAGAACCAATCAGGAATAGACTAGGAGTCATATCCATGAGTGAGGGACTGAGCCCAACTCAAAGGTATTGAGCCCAGAGGAATTGAGGATGATCTCAAGTAGACTAGAAGGGATTGAGTTCAGGGATCTGATCGACACTGGGATTGATCAAAAGTAAACCGGGAGTCATACCCATGAGTGAAGGATATTTGAACCCAAGGAATTCAATCGATACTGAAATCGATCGAGAATAGATTGAAAGTCATTCTTATGAGTGAGAGACTAAGTCCAAGGGGTTTGATAAAATTGAGTTAACCGATTGAACCGATCGAATTTAGAAATTCAATTTGGTTAACACGATATTCAGTTTTGTCAAAGAGCAAATTCAATTTTATATTTTTTCTGTTAATTAGTTAGATTTCGATTTAAAATTTTATAATATTTTATAATTCAGTTAGAATAAATCGAATAAGGAGTTTAATTATTTTTTATTTAAAAAATATAATTAATTAAATAAAATTTTGATTATTTTATTAAAATCAAATAAAATTTTAAAATTTCAATTAATTCAGTAAAAAATAAATAAATTAATCTATATTTTAACAATTCGATTGATTTTTTATTTTAATAAAAAACTTCGATGGATTCCATCCGATTGATTTAAAAAATAATTTATTTAATTTTTCCACTCAGTCAATTTAATTTTTTTTCTCTGGCTGTATATAAGTTAATAATGACAACACCGACAAATAGAAACCTAAGATATTTTGGTGCATAGTTCTATAAAATTTTTTTTATGCTCAAATGATATCAAATTGCTGTTGAAGGAGCACCAAAATAAATTTTATGGTGGGAGATGGTCTCAACATCGTAGTAATTTATCCAATGTCTGTCTTATCTCCTTTAATGAATATAAATATTTTTATCAGCTAATTCATTTACAATTCTAATTATATGAATAATATGTTCCACTAGTCAAGTCAACTTTGACCTTATCTAATTAGGTCACTTTAACCTATCCAATTAGCCAATTCCAGTCAACTAATCTAATTATCCAGATTAACTCATTCATCTTAACCCTCCTGACCAATTCAACTAATTTAATTAGATGATTATTAGCTTAACTAGTCCATCTTAACCACTTAATTAGGTTTCAATAAATATTTATTTTTGAATTTCACCGATTTCAAATCGAATTTAAATGTTTAAATATTTATTTTTATTTTTTGGTTTTCTCAAATCGAACTCTATCCGTTGGTACTGTCCGGCAGCGGTGGGCCACACTAGGTCCGGCTCTCCAGAGCCCTACACGTACTGCCAAAGCGGTGACGCCAGCGCACACGTGTGAAAGTTAATGACACGAGGCGAGACAAGACAAGAAAAGACTTGTTGGCCTAATTTGCCTCCCGTGCGCCCTCTGCGCCCGGCGCTACGCGACAAAAAACCCACGCGCTAAGCACGTGCGTTTCTCCGCTCCAGTAATAAAACCCAACTCCAACGCACACATTCCTGCTGATCGGTCTGTTGACCGATCAGCAAGAATGCTGATCGGTCAGCAGACCGATCAGCAGGAATGCTGATCGGTCTTGCTGACCGATCAGCATTCCAGCAGGAAGATATTTGCTTCCATCTGGTGATATTATCTTCACAGGCCTACAGGAATTCCATCTGGTGAGATGTACCTAGGTTCTTCTTGAGAACTTGTTCCGTCGTCCAATAAGGGGATTACATCTTTCATATTTTAAGAATTGATTGATTATCCAGACTTCTGTTGTCATGAAATGAGCATGTTGATCAGTTGTCTGTTGCTTGTTCTTAAGGACTATAGTGTTGGATGACGTGTAGGTTATTGGGAATTTCAGAATTTTTATGGATTCTAAAGTATGTCTTTAACATTTACTTAGTTTCCACGGCTTCTTTCTATAGATTGGTTCAGTAAGTTATTTAAGATGTATCAATTTAAAGTCTTTATCATCTTTCTCTATTAAAAGGTTTTTAAAGCATTAAGTTGCTGTTTGTTTATCTTTGTACTGCTGCCACTGATACTGTGCTAAAAATATGCATGACAAGGTCTTAATCTATTAGTACTTACTTTACAGATCCCTTGGCCTACTTCATCCAAAAGAAGAAACCTTATCTAGGCACTCCATTTTAGGGTCTAATGGGCTTTGGGGTCCCAATTCAAGACCAATTACTGGTAGAAGGGTAAAATCCTGCTGGAATGCTGATCGGTCAGCAAGACCGATCAGTATTCCTGCTGATCGGTCTGCTGACCGATCAGTATTCTTTCTGATCGGTCAACAGACCGATCAGCAGGAAGTGATATGTGTGCGTTGGAGCTGAGTTTTATTACTGGAGCGGAGAAACGCACGTGTTTAGCGCGTGGTTTTTTTGTCGCGTAGTGACGTGCACAGAGGGCGCACGGGAGGCGGGCGCAGAGGATCTGGACTCCTAATTTCCACACGCACGCGTCGGAGTTCTCGACGTCTCCTCGCTTGCTTAATTTCATCCATACAAATGCAACGTACATTGACATCGCGTCGCCGTTGGATTTAATCGTCGGTGGTCCCGCTTGCCTTTTAACGTGAAGTGTCGACACGTCACACGGGGCAGGTTTTTTTTAAGCATTATTTAGTTAAATATTAATATTTTAATTATTCTTCTGTATCCACGAGGATAAAGCATGTGATTTTTTTAGAAAAGCTGAATGTGTTTTTTTTTTTATAATTCATGCTTAATCATTATTTTATCCTCTCCAAATTTCTAAATTACCATCAGTAAGATTTTATGTAGGGTTGGTCCAATGGAGTCAAATTTGGTGGTGCTCGAATTTATTTGATAAGCTAAATGAGTCGGGTTGAGTCTAAAATAAATTAAATCATTGAAATGTGTTTATTTGAATTTTTATATTTTAAATGTATTTATTTAATTATTGAGTTTCATAACATAAATTTATTATCCGGATAAATTAGAAAGTATGAATGACGTGTTACTCAGTAACTAGAGTTCTGTACTGTAACTAGGAATCGATATTTATATCGATCAATAAATATCTTTTTAACTATAAAAGTATTTTATCGTTGTATCATAAAATTTTTATGGGTAAACATGATTCATGAAAATGTTGATAAGAGATCATAATTTTTATTTAGAAATATTATATGTGTTTAATTTTATTTATTTATTTTAATGAATTATTCAACTTTATTTATTTAATTAATCTTGTATATATTAAATAAATATAAATAAATTTTTATCAAATTAAACACCAAATAATTTGTAAAATACAAATTGTCCTAAAATCCCTCACCACAACTGAAACTTTATCCAGTTGTCCCTAGGGTTGAAAAAAATTATTCCCACTTTCTGACCAAACATATATGCTTGCTTCAACTCCCTAATGGATACCAATTTAAGTGGGTTGGTTTGAAACTTTATCAACTCAAGTCCGTCGTGGGCCGACCCGTGTAGGTCGGCCCACGACGGGCTTAGGTTGACCCACGGATTGAGAAATACATATAAACTAAGTTTTATGCCATTTTATTATGTTGCTTTGTTATAATTTTGTAATAAAATAGTACTTTTCATCCAACATAAGTATTTATTTGTGTCTATTTATATTTAAAATACATATTTTTTGGATATATTTAATTGATGAAATCTTTCCGAAGCAAAACGTTGAAGATATGAAATATTTTTTATTTTTTTAAAAATTTTGATGGGCCCGCAGGTTGACCTGCCAAACCCGTAACCCTCCTTGAATTGGGTTGAGTTGGAAATTTTCCAACCCGCCATGTTGATGGGTCGACCCCCCCCCCCCCCCCCCCCCCCAATGGTTAGCTCGCCACGGTCGACCCACCCCGCCACAGGTTGATCCGTCCGAGAGCTCTAATAAATAGTCTAAAAGGAAGTATAATTTCTCTTAAACTTCTCTCCATTTAAATTAGAATCTAACATATTTTCTATCAAATTGAGCAATGTTCTTTTTCTGCCCAACCAATCGATTTGAACCATATCAATCGAGGCGGAATATTTTTTTTTAATTTGATAGAAAAAATATTAAATTTTAATTTAAATAGTACTAAATTTAAGATAAATTATATATACTAGTGTGATCGTGCACACGCGTTGCGTGTGTAATATAATAATATATAAATTATTTGGGTCTTTGAAATCCGAATTATTTAGATTTTCTAATGTCAAATTTACATTATTATTTTTGGATATATTTAATTGATGAAATCTTTCCGAAGCAAAACGTTGAAGATATGAAATATTTTTTATTTTTTTAAAAATTTTGATGGGCCCGCGAATTGGTCGACCAAACCCGCAACTCGCTTTGAATTGGGTTGGATTGAAAATTTCCTAACCCACCATGTTGACGGGTTGGCCCGCCCTGCTCCGCTCCGCCAAATGATTAGCTCGCCACAGGCCAACCCGCCCCTCGCCATGAATTTACCTGTCTGATAGTTTAACAAATAGTCTAAAAGGAAGTATAATTTCTTTCTATTTAAACTAGAACCTAATATATTTTCTATGAGCAAGGTTCTTTTTCTGTCCAACCAATCAATTTGAATGATATCAATTGATTAATTTAGATTGAATTATCAATCAATTGATTAGACAAAAAAAGAATTCTTCTTAATAGAAAATATACTAGATTTTAATTTAAATGGTACTAGATTTAGGATGAATTATATTTTCTTTTAAATTTTTATATTTACTAAAAATAAAGATAATTAAGTAAATTTATATCTATTAGGAGTTGAAGTAAATAAATATGTCACCTCAGGGAGCAAGAATAAAGAAAATCTGAGAATAGACTGAGGACAAATTGAGTTTGTAGTTAGAGATGAAGGGGCAAGTAATTTGTAAAATAATAATATCGGCAAAATAAATAAGAGTAAAATGGAATTTTCGTGCTCATCAATTAATTGGGTTGCCAACTATATGCCGAAAACGCGCCATTGGACCTCCCCAAGAAACACACCCATGGGGCTGCCTCTCGATTCAATGGCTAGGATGCGTCCCCACAGCCGCTCGAGGAAGCTGGACGGCAGGATCCCAACCGGGCGACATGATGGGGTTGCCGACGCCTGCCTGGCATTGAGCCGGCATGGTCCATTTCCTTGTCCGCCTTCCACCCGACCGGCCTCGTTGTCGATTTTAAATCCCTAAAAGGCTTCCACGCACTGACGGAAAGCTTGTCGTCGACTCCTCCTCCTCTTCCCCTGTTTCTATTACGCTATAAATCCAGAACAGGGCCGTCTCGTCGGCAACCAGATCGTTGTCTTCGACCATTTCATCCCGAGGTTGCAGTTTTGGATCGATTGGTAGCTTTCTGTGCTCGTGCCTGGGTTTAGAAGAAGCTGGTTGGCATGGCGAGCTACGTCGAGGATACCGAGTTACGCCTTGGTTTGCCGGGATCCGATGCGCTGGCTACAAGGGGTAGCAAAAGGTCGCTGCCGGAGGACGACGCTGCGGGCGACGACTCCAGCTGCCGAAATGGCGGATCTGGCTCGGCGGCCAAGTAAGTTTTGGTCATTGAGATAAAGAAAAATGCCAACTTTATGCGTATTTCGGTGGGTTGCTGACGGGTGGGTGTTTGGTGAAATTCTAGGGCTCAAGTGGTTGGTTGGCCGCCGATCCGAACGTACAGGAAGAACAGCTTCCAGGCGATGAAGGTGGAGTCGGAGGCTTCTGGGTTGTTCGTGAAGGTTAGCATGGATGGAGCTCCTTACTTGAGGAAGATTGATCTCAAGGTTTACAAAGGGTACAAGGAGCTCAGGGAGGGCTTGGACGGCATGTTCAACTGCTTCTCTCAAGGTGAAGAAGCATGATCCAACAGCTATTTCCATAAAAATATGTTCTTTTTTGTGTTTTACCACAAATTAGTAATGAAAATTTCTGTTCTTCTATTATTCAGGAGACTTGTCAAGAAAAGAAGCGTGCAATGGATCTGAATTCGCCATAACTTACGAAGACAAAGATGGAGATTTGATGCTGGTCGGAGATGTTCCTTGGGAGTAAGTCTCATGATTTCCTTGTAATTAACTTGATTTTGCACTAATTCAAGTGTGCTTTCTCTGACTGCGATCTCCTTAATTCCATGTGTGCAGGATGTTTATATGTTCTTGCAAAAGGCTAAGGATAATGAAAGGATCTGAAGCAAGAGGTTTGGAATCCAGACACTAAGAAATCCACAATTCCTCTACCAAGATGCAAAAGGAATCCAGTATTTTCTTTATGAAAATAGATAATTTTGCTTGGATTTGCCCACAACTCCACAGTCCTGCTGAAAAGAAAGCTTGAAACTGCATCTCTGTCACTGGAGCATCTTCTGAAACACAAAAGATGCTAAAGGAACAAAAATTAGAGTTCTTCAGGACTACTTGTATTTCACGCAATTGTACATAGAAAGTCTGCCTGCTTGTTTTTGTATCAAAGTCGAATAGTGTGGTTGAAGTTTTGTACCTTCCTGCTATTGTGTAAAAGATAAGAATCAAGTTTTGAGTACATCTCTTGTTCTTTGAATCGAAGTCCTGGTGGATTGGAAAATATATTTATGGACATGCAATAATAATCCACCATCTCTGTTGCAGTAGACAGGGCTAATCAGACGTGCAATGATGCTCCCGACAGCACATGTGGTCAATTAGAGAAGGTGAAGAAATCAGAGAGTTAATGCTTGCTTTGAATTAAACTGGTTTGGATGAAGATATCTGAAAACATATTTCCAGGAGACATTGTGGAAAGTTGCAGTAGATATAATAATAACTCATTGTGTCAAAAGTTGTTCCTCAAACCCAAACACACCACACATGAGAGAAAGATTTTCTTTGTTTCTTGGTTGAGAAGTCAATGATTCATCAAGCAAGAAACAAGCTGATTTATTATCTTTGTGACAAGCTACCTAATGTGCACGCTGGCAGGCAGTCCAATGTCTTGTTCAATGTACATGAGCACAAGACGCTGGAACTCTGAATCAATGTGGGTGTAGTTTGGTTAGCAAAGAGGGGCCACAGACTGTCTCGGTCGAGTGTCATCGACACAGATCCGTGTTAGCCCTCGGCTTGGCTCGTGGCACCTCTAGTCGCGAAGGGTTGCGCTTAGCCGCATGTGGCCAGCTGCTTTCTGTCTGGTTTGTTGAATTCACATTAAGAGCCAGCAAGCATTCATTGAGTATATGAACAGCAACCAACTCAATGTCAGTAATGAAGGGGCCAAACAGACAAGTCCTTGAATCCTATAAACAAATAAAATTTTAAACTGCAATTAATTAAGAAATAAATTAATCATTTCATATAATCTTACATTCCACAAAAAGGTAGTATTGACATGTTAGTCGTTTCTTAAACAAACAAACAAAAAAATAATCTCAATCTGGCTCCAAATAGATTTAACCCTATTGTACAATTTTACCACAAGGTATCTAGAAACATAAATGTTCCAAGTGTCTTTGTTTTCTCAGTTCTAACAGTTCTGTCATTGATGATAACTGCCAGGTGAAATCAAAAGAATGCTTGTAAATTCGCAGATCAATAATGATTTATCAACAAGATGACCGAATTCTTGATAAGCATTCGAAAACTTTGTATCGGCTGTCTGAGTTCTAAAACCCAAATGGCATTCATCATCGCTCAAAGGTAAATTACCGTCTTCTGTGGAATTCGTCCAAGCAAATTTCACTTAGCTGGTACATCCTTCTCTTGCTGTGTATCACCTTCATTGTGTTTAAGTTCCTCCTCTGGTTCCTGAATGCTATCGTTATCGTTGCTGTACTTGGTCGGTTTTGAACTTGGGTCAGTAACAACAATGACAGAGTGATCATGAAGTTGACTAGCTTCACTAGTGAAGGTATCCTCTTTATATTCGGTATATGAAATGCCAAACCTCTGGGCATGGGTCAAGCCTGGACAGTGTCCCTGTAGAATATTTCAATTTGTAAGAATGCCATAATAGATAAGAACTAATTTTCACTGTGATAAAAGGGATCAAATGAAATATTTTGTCCAGCAAGAATGTGCCATTCAGCCTAGTCTATCTATCCACCCTAACGGCCCAGTTAGTTCAGTCTGCTTGGCCTAATCAGAATACCCATGCCCAACTGGAATGTCTAGCCTGGTTGATATAACTAGCCAGCCCAACCGGCAAAATCTGCATAACCTGGTTTGCTCATTATAATATATAGTTTTGACTTTTTAAGCTTATGGAGTAAGAATATGTATTTAGTGTTGGGACCAAATATGTAGCTAGAGGGTGGATGAATAGCTCATCGCGTGCTAAATGTTCGTTGTAGCTAGTTTCTTCAGAAATACACAGCGGAAAAGACAGAAACAAACTACACAATGCTAACAAGGATGGTTTACTTGGTATCCACCTCACAAGAGGTGACTAGTCCAAGGATCCACACTTACTCACGCACCCTCCACTATGAATAACACTCCTTTATGGTAACTACCAAAGGCGGAGAAGCCCTACAAGTTCACACTACAAGGGAAAAGGAAAGGGATACAAAATACAAGCACAAAGCTTACAATGAGTACAAGAAAACCCTAACCCTAGCTTTCTTCCTCTTGCAGTAGATCCGCCTCTTGACTTGGAAGAACCTCCAAGAGCTTCAAGAACTGGCGGTGAGAACCCTGTGGAGAAGCTCTGTGATCGCTGGTGAAGATCGGAAGATGTGCTCGAGAGTTCTCTTAAAGTTCTACCGAAGGAATCGAGCGCCTGCAGCTTAATACGACGCCAACGGTCGGATCCCGATCGATTGGATTACTCCCAATCGATCAGGGAGGCTTTGGATCGATCAGTGGATCGATCCAGAGCGCCTCTGTGCTCTGCGGAATTTGCCTGGATCGATCAGCTGATCGATCCAGGGCTTATCGCGACAAAACGCGCCATCCCAATCGATCCACTGATCGATTGGGGTCTCTGGATCGATCCAGAGGCGTTTTGTGCGCTCTGCGACTTGCCCACTCGAGGCTTGTCATGGGGACCTTCCCAATCGATCGGCCGATCGATTGGGCATCAGCCAATCGATCGGTTGATCGATCCAAACTTGACCTGTTGGTTCATTATGCCTAGCATCCGGTCACCCTTGACCTGCTAGGACTCCCTCACCAAGTGTCCGGTCAATCCCTTTGACCCACTTGGACTTTTCTTCATCATGCTAAGTATCTGGTCACTCCCTTGACCTACTTGGACTTTCACCAGATGTCTAGTTAACCTTGACCCATCTGGATTTCTCCCGTGCCTGGCTTCACTCACCAGGACTTCCCTTCTGTCTAGCTTCACTTACTAGGACTTCTCTTCTTCCTGGCTTCACTCACCAGGACTTTCACCTAGCTTCACTCACTAGGATTTTCACCTGGCTTCACTCACCAGGATTTTCCTCTGCCTGACTTCACTCACCAGGACTTTCACCTAGCTTTACTCACTAGGATTTTCTGACTGCCTACCTTCACTCACTAGGTCTTTCACCTGGCTTCACTCACCAGGATTTTCCTTCTGCCTGGCTTCATTCACCAGGACTTCCAAACTGCCTATCTTCACTCACTAGGTCTTTCACCTGGCTTCACTCACCAGGATTTCCCTTCTGCCTAACATTCCAGTTAGGACTTTCCTATTCAAGTATCCGATCAACCTTGACCTACTCGACTCTTCTACAACCAAACTGATCAGACCCTGATCAGAGGGGAATTGCACCAAACAATCTCCCCAAATGAACAATTACACCTGCATTTGTCCATATCATCGAAGTCTTGTATTGTCAAACGTCGAAACCCTAACCAAGACTCAAGCTTGGTCAACCAGGTCAACCTTGACCTGAGGGATATTGCACCAACAATCTCCCCCTTTTTGATGTTTGACAATACCACTTGTAAGTTAGACTAATCCCATAGTCTAAACCTCCTTCATGCCACTAGGTAATGAAGACATAAGTTAAACCCTTCATTCTCCTCCTTAGAGGGCAAACTCCCTCTAGGTAATGAAGTCATAACTTAAACCCTTCATTCTCCCCCTATTGGCACACATCAACAACATGCCCCATCCTTGGGCACACATCAACAAATTCACTTGTTGAAAACTCTCCCCTTTGAGACTCTCCCCCTGAAGAGTTGCTCATCGTTGTTCACAACTTCACTCGTTGTGATCAACACGATAATGAAAGTCTCATACCCTTCATTATCCTTAACCCTACATTCTCCCATTAATGTAGTCAAATGTCCATCCTTGAGCATTTTTTAACTTAAACCACTTGAACAATGAGGATATCCACTCCCCATTAAAGTTCAAACGCTCAACCTTGAGCATGTTCGGAAAAGAAGGTTAATCACCTTCCAAGGTTCATGAAAAAATAGTTTTCATGTCTTTAAAGAGTCCCTCCCCCTAAAGACATGGTGGTAACTTCTGTCATTGCACCAACAATGACTTGGAATCCCTAAACCTTTAGGAAACCCAAATTTAGAAGTTTTGAGGTTCAAAAATTTAATATTGAAACAAACCTCAACCTAAACTTCAATTTAGTCTTCCTTAACCAATCCATCCTTGTTTTCAACACGAAAACACCCTTTTTATGTATACAAATGTATTTTTAAGGGTTTGGAATGGTTACCTAGACTAACCATGGTTAAAAAATGCTGAAATCAGGCTTTACCAGCCAAAATTAACAACTTCGATCGATTGGAGTTTGGTCCCAATCGATCAGACCATGCTGAATCGATCCACTGATCGATTCAGGAGGGCTGGATCGATCCAGACGGCTTCTGTTCGCGAGAAGCTTGCTCTCAATCGATCGCCCGATCGATTGAGACCCTTCAATCGATCGGGTGATCGATTGAGGTCCTGATATTTCTGAAATTCACTTTCAGTGAATTTCAGAAACCCGTAGAAAAATCTACAAAATTTCAAAAATCGTACAAATTTGTGCAGACATTATTTAGGGTATACTTTATCATGGAAAAATAGTTTTCTAAGAAAATAATTCATATTTTCAAAGATTTACACAAACTTAAAAACTTGCACAAGGTTTAGTGTTTTCTTCAAGTTTGTGTCTAACTATTCAATGGTGATTACTATCAAAAGATAACCTTCACCAAGGTTTTCCAAAAGCATTTAAAAACATTTTCAAAACCAATATCCCACCATGTTCCTTGGGCTTAATGCACATGACTTGTACATTAGCTTTCCCAATGATGTGAAAACACATAACTATGTGTTTTGATGAACTTAAAAACTCAAAAGAATGCACTAAATTAACATCTTGAGTTTTGTTCATCATCCTAACACCTCACTTGTATCTATTGTGCACAAAACACATACAAGTCATCTTATAGGTCTTTGTGAGATGTAAATTTTGATTTTTCCCTAATCTAGGGATCATGCATATCTATCTAGACATTTTGAGTGGTAAACATCCACCAAGGATGTTACTTGTTGATTCCACTTGTTTATAAATGCCTTTTGTTTTTAATTTTAAGGAAATAAACATAATGCATGATAATGTTATGGCATACATAAAAAAGAAATAATTTTCAAAAGAAAATTTTCCTATAACTACATGATGTATGTATGACATGACATAGTATTTTTGTATTTTCATGATAAGGCATGAGTGCAACAATAAAACATGATGTCATGGCATATAATGGACAAACAATCATGGCAAAGTTTAGTATAAACAAAATATACCTAGATTATCTATCTAAGTATCCTTAACCTTAGCTAATCCTAAAACTTAAACCCTAGATTGCCCAAAGTGCTTCAAGAAAGTGCCAAATCCTAAATTGGTATTTCTAATTCTTTTGATTAATTTATGCCAATTGAAATTAAGCATATTCCTCAAGTGTTGCCATATTTCATTTTTTCACAAGAGTAGCACTTTAAATTAAGGCTCAAATTGTCTTTAATTTCCTAAGAACATACCAAAATCTCAACTTGGTAGTTCTTATGATTTTCCAATATGTGTCATTTTAAAATAAAACCAAAACTTCTCAAATTTGGCACATTTTACTCTTTCAAATAGTAAATCATAAATCTATTTCATTTTCAAAGGTTGATAATAACCTTGAAAATGCTCCTTGAGTGTCAATTTCTTCAAAGTTGGGTTAACTACCCTTCTTCTTAGAGTTGACACTCTCTAACCCATCTATGGGTAGAGAAGATGCTCCTAGGAACCCAAAACCTATTGGTGCTCATTGGATGCTCTAGGTATTTACTAGGGATAACTTCCCTAGATACCTTCCTAGTGACCTTGTTTGACTTCTTAGAAGCCTTAGTCACCTTTTCTAAGTCAACTCTAGGGATTGCTTCTTTTGTGACCTTGTTTGTGACTTTCTTAGACTTCTTAGAAGTCTTAGTCACGTTTGTTGTTGCAAAGATACTTCTAGGGATAACTTCCCTTGTATCCTTGACTTGACCTCTAGACTTAGGGTTGGTTCCATAGCTATATGGAACCCTATGGTAAGTAGGTACATTCTTTTTGATTTTAGGTTTGTATCCCAAACCTCTATGGCCCTTGGATGACCCTTGTTGTCCTAAACCTCATTTTGCCCTTTAAGGATATCTTCCATCATTTTTAGGATCTTTTCTAGTTTGTCAAGTCTCGGCCTCAAGACTTGATTTTCCATCACTAAGTCCTTAGTTTTTGGTTTTCCATTAAATCCATGAGCATTTTTATTTCTAGGCTTGTAGCTAAAATCCTTAGAGTTCTTGCCTAGACTTTTATCTACATTCCTATCCCTAGGTGCAGTGGTTTTAGCATGAAAGGCTATATGATTTTCTTTAACTTTATCATGCCTCCTATTTTCATGGTAAATAGCATTAAAATGATATAGGTTAGTACTAGCATGCTCTTTACCATAATTTAAAGGGGTAGGCTCAACAAAAGTTACCTTTCTTTTTACCTTGGAGGCTCCCCCTTGAATTGAGCTTCCTCCAAGAGCCTTGACCACCTTCTTCTTCCCCTTAGGGCATTGGCTTCGGTAATGCCCCTTTTGGTTGCACAAGAAGCACACAATGTGCTCCTTGCTCTTCTTTGTTCCGGGGATGGTCTCCTTGGGCTTCTCCTTGCTCTTTTGTGCCACTTGACCCTTCTTCTTGGCCAATTTAGGGCATTTACTTTTGTAATGCCCTTTTTCCCTACATTCAAAGCATATAATATGATTTTTATTATTAATTGAAATTGTTATACCTTTGCTTGTAGGAGTGGCATCTTCTCCTTTTAATCCGGAGGTAGAAGCTTCCTCTTGATCCGAAGATGATACTCCATTTGATTTTGCTTGACTTGTGGAGGTGGAAGCTTCTTCATCCTCTTCTTCTTTTGACCCGGATGTGAAGGCTTCTTCTTGCTCCGGGGTCAATGATCTACACTCCCCCTCAATCCTAGAGGTGGAGGCTTGATCTTCTTCTTCATCCTCTTGTACATGAAACAAGGAATATGCTCCTTTCTTGCTCTTTTGGTTGCATTCCTTTGAGGATGAAGTTTCTTCTTGGACTTCTTCTTCGGAAGTTGAGCATCTTTCAACTTCGGAGTCCTTCTCTTGGTCTTGCTCCAATGAGTCGCCCTCTTTGGATTCCTCTTGATTCGGTACAGTGGAGGGGATCTCATGAATTGATGCCAACTTGCTCTAAAGCTCCTTGGCATCCTTGAATTCTCCAACTGAGCCAAAATATCATTGCTTGGCAATAAGTTGACCAAAAGCTTGGTCACTTTATCGTTTGCCTTGCTCCTTTGAACTTGCTCTTGACTCCATTTTCTTTTCTTGAGAGGCTTGCCCTTGGAGTTTGTTGGAGCTTCAAATCCTTCCATGAGAGCAAACCATTGCTCTATCTCCATCATCAAGAAATTTTCAATTCTTGATCTCCAAGAATCGAAGCTTGTAGATGTGTACGGTGGAGCCACCCTTGTGTCAAATCCAAATCCATCTTGGAATTACATCTTGAAGTTGAGCTTCTTGAATTCTTTGACTTTGATAATTCTTGCTCCAACTTCTTCACCCTCTAGCTTTGCTTGTTTTGTTTGCCCCTTCCGGCGATGATTCCGGTGAAGAGCGACCTCGCTCTGATACCACTTGTGGGGCCAAATATGTAGCTAGGGGGGGGGGGGGGGGGAATAGCTCGTCGCGTGCTAAATGCTCGTTGTAGCTTGTTTCTTCAGAAATACGCAGCGGAAAAGACAGAAACAAACTACACAATGCTAACAAGGATGGTTTACTTGGTATCCACCTCACAAGAGGTGACTAGTCCAAGAATCCACACCTACTCACGCACCCTCCACTATGAATAACACTCCTTTATGGTAACTACCAAAGGCGGAGAAGCCCTACAAGTTCACACTACAAGGGAAAAGGAAAGGGATATAAAATACAAGCACAAAGCTTACAATGAGTACAAGAAAACCCTAACCCTAGCTTTCTTCCTCTTGCAGTAGATCCGCCTCTTGACTTGGAAGAACCTCCAAGAGCTTCAAGAACTGGCGGTGAGAACCTTGAAAAGCTCTGTGATCGCTGGTGAAGATCGGAAGATGTGCTCGAGAGTTCTCTTAAAGTTCTACCGAAGGAATCGAGCGCCTGCAGCTTAATACGACGCCAACGGTCGGATCCCGATCGATTGGATTGCTCCCAATTGATCGGGGAAGCTTTGGATCGATCAGTGGATTGATCCAGAGCGCCTTTGTGCTCTGCGGAATTTGCCTGGATCGATCGGTTGATCGATCCAGGGCTTATCGCGACAAAACGCGCTACCCCAATCGATCCACTGATCGATTGGGGTCTCTGGATCGATCCACTGATCGATCCAGAGGCGTTCTGTGTGCTCTGCGACTTGCCCACTCAAGGCTTGTCGCGGGGACCTTCCCAATCGATCGGCCGATCGATTGGGCATCAGCCAATCGATCCAGACTTAGTTTTTGCCCAAAACCAAGTCCCAAGCCCCCAAACCAACATTCGGTCAATCCATGACCTGTTGGTTCATCATGCCTAGCATCCGGTCACCCTTGACCTGCTAGGACTCCCTCACCAAGTGTCCGGTCAATCCCTTTGACCCACTTGGACTTTTCTTCATCATGCCAAGTATCTGGTCACTCCCTTGACCTACTTGGACTTTGACCAGATGTCTGGTCAACCTTGACCCATCTGGATTTCTCCCGTGCCTGGCTTCACTCACCAGGACTTCCCTTCTGTCTAGCTTCACTTACTAGGACTTCTCTTCTTCCTGGCTTCACTCACCAGGACTTTCACCTAGCTTCACTCACTAGGATTTTCACCTGGCTTCACTCACCAGGATTTTCCTCTGCCTGACTTCACTCACCAGGACTTTCACCTAGCTTTACTCACTAGGATTTTCTTACCGCCTAGCTTCACTCACTAGGTCTTTCACGTGGCTTCACTCACCAGGATTTTCCTTCTGCCTGGCTTCACTCACCAGGACTTCCAAACTGCCTATCTTCACTCACTAGGTCTTTCACCTGGCTTCACTCACCAGGATTTCCCTTCTGCCTAACATCCCAGTTAGGACTTTCTCAGTCAAGTATCCGGTCAACCTTGACCTACTCGACTCTTCTACAACCAAACTGATCAGACCCTGATCAGAGGGGAATTGCACCAAACAATCTCCCCAAATGAACAATTGCACTTGCATTTGTCCATACTACCTAAGCCTGGTTTGCTCATTATAATATATAGTTTTGACTTTTTAAGCTTATGGAGTAAGAATATGTATTTTTTAGAGAATGGAACAAAGAAATAGCTATTCTTTGTGTTATCACAATTTCATGGGAATGGATAATCCAAGCTCTTTTATGCAATCAAACATCGGAATATACTTGTTTTAAAATTAGGGAATAGAATGGGATTTGTTCTAGTTGGCCCGTAATATTTGCTAAGTATCCTGCTGTTAAAGAGACATTGTATTGGTATCCCATAACATAGAGTTCAATACATCCTCAGACAGGGGGGAGGGGGTTGACTGCCGGTCACTTTTTGGATTGTAAGAGATTCACCAAAAAAAAAAAAAGAAGAGGATGTTATTCATACCTTCATGAAACCTGAAGTTGAAAATGAATTCTGGGTATTGAACTGATGAACTTGGGTTCTATGAGGATGAGTATTATTTGTTTCCTGATGTTTAAGTGTTGTCTCATAGCCATCATATCCATGTTTAGCTTCATCTTTGCAAAATGCTCCAAAATACGAGCAGTGCTCATTGATAAAAGATATTTCCGGAGTAATAGGCAAAAGGTGACCCTCTGTACTAAATATGTACCTGCAGTTAAAGAGATCAGTTAAAAAGCTTTACTTGTAGTAGAATATTCAAGCTATATCTAATGATACTTACTTGTATGGCCCATTCTCAACAATATTATCTGGACCCACAGCTAAATCAAAAAGCAACCAAAGATATTTAACCTGCAATGTTTTATAAGTTAGGTATGATATAAGAAGCTACTTGTTCAGTGCAGATAGAGTTAAATTATGAGGGAAAAAACTGCAGCTCCTTGCAGATTTATGAAAGTGAATACATATCAGGTCCAAAGAAGAATTAGTTTAACAATGAATGATGCAGGCTATTCTTAAACCATATGGATGGAATTTGGCTTTCACATTATGATTCAGTATTTCACCTATAGTTGAAATGAGTTAGCCGAACTTCATGTTAATACAAAATGTAACTCATCCTTACTGTTTCAGCAAGGAAAAAACTTTCCATATGATCATCCTGCTCGTGAGTCTCTACATCTGCTATGTGACAATATCCACATGGGCACCTAGCTCCATATTGAAGACTTGCCACCATGTCCCTTCCAACATTAAGGTACCTGGTTGACATATGAACATTTGCATATATGTAATGCCCACAGATAATATTTGATTGTACGAGTATAAGGTGTATTTCATTAGAGACAAAAGATGTAAACAAATATCAAACTATTGTGCAAGCATCATGTGAACAAGTACACAGATTACCTTAAACTCAGATGGCATGTAAAATGAAATAATACATAAAGAGGTAAACATGGAATGAGAATCACAATTGAGTGGATGCAAGAAATGTTAAAATCCTAACTTTTAGCTCAGGGGAAGTACCATGAGTCATGTCAGTCTAAGTAGAACATGAACCAGACACATCAACAATTGGTTATTAGTGTTGTGCAATTTATTCTAAGCAGAAACAGAAAAGATTGTTTTTCATATTCCTTGTTCACTTCTCAGACAGCAAGCTCACAGATGAAAGTTGCTACAATTCTAAAACACCTAGCGTATAGCAAGATTTTCTGGATACAGCTTCTAAAACAAGTACCACTATTGTTAGCAAGAAGTTCATGCCATTTTATCTCTCTATACAAGAGAGCCTTGTGCAAGTCAAGGATTTCTAGAATAGATTTGATATTTTAACTGCTTGCCTTTCATAGAGTTTGGAAAAGAACCATCTAGCCAAAACACAAATAGTTGGGAGAAATACTTGATGACGATGATGATGATGATTAAGAAACTTCTGATTCACAGTTCAAAGAGCATACCTGGGATCTCTGGTAGCTTTAAATAGCCAGTAATTACTCTCAATCAATTCTGGTCTCAAGGGATAACTCTTTTGACCAAGCTGAAATTGAAGAAACAAGCTATGTTAAGAAAACTATGGGGTAAACAGAAAAAATATAACTTAATTGAAGTACCTGAACATTCATAGTTGCAAGATTAAAGCCCTCTGGAGTAAATCCATATCTTTTCCAGACACTGAAGAAAGCAGCATGTGTGCGAATAGCAGGATCAATATCTCCAGCTAAAACCTTACAATTAATATAATCAGCAAAGCAGGAATATTAACTGTTAAACCTACAATAATTTTTTTTACAAAAGTAAATGTTTAAAACCTGAAGCCCTGGCCAGAATGCTTGTAAACTGTTAAACAATGGCCAGACTGTAGCAGCAGAGTTCATATTCACCTCCACATACCTGTAAGTTGTTATAAAGGACAAACAATCCAGAGAAATGCATTTGACTGCATCAGTTAAAAGAATGATTGTGAAAGCATGGAAAATATTAGAAGCTCGCAAAATAAGGAATCAGAAATCAAGGAATACTCAAAGAACATAAAAATTGAAATTAAAGTTTAATAGAAGAGGAAGAAATGATGACACACCAAGGATCGTGGTGGAGGTAACGCATAGCTGCCTTGTAAGCTTCTTGAAACATAAATAAGTACTCCTCATCTCCAAACAACAAATATGCCTGTTAAAGGACCAACAGGTGTAAATGAATATATACAATGAAATTTCAATTCACAACAGAAAAAGGGCTATTGTCAAGCAAAAAAGAATGGTCTGCTTAACTCCATATTGACAATGGATTGGAAGCTATACAATTTTCAAATTCAAAAAATAATGTGAATTTTGGTTGTCCTTTGTGTAGAACACTTTCTTAGTGGCATCCTAGTGAGAATATATACCATTTTATCTTCCCTTCTAGGCTTGATAGAGCTGTTTTGTTTAAACAACCCTCAAAGGCCCAAGGGAATGAGACAAGCTTATAGCAAATTGAATTGTATGAACATGCATAGTTCCCCTGGGCAAGGCCTATTGGGGCCTTATTGTATCAGACTAGGCAGAAGTAAAGCCCTAGCAAAGATGAAGGTGATAGAGGCTAGAAGATTAATTAATGTATGTGAATTAAGTAAGCAAACATGCCTTCAGAAGGTATTCATAGAAAGAATCAATGCTCGTTCCTATCCCAGCATCCTGCATGGAGACAAATGGGAGCATTGTAATTCAAAATATTGGGATAACCACTCATAAGATTAAAGCATAATATTTCCATGCCTTAATTGAAAAAGTCCCATACAAAAATTGCAAACAAGCATGTTTTAAGTACAAAAAAAGTAGGAAAGTCTTGAAACAATGAATCATAAGGATCAGCACTTAAAAGCACTTGATATGAGTCTAAGGTTCTCATGTACTCTCAGCAGTTGCAAGCTGTTGATGGGTTGCAGGTTGGTTCACATCCTTCCATTTACAACAGAGTCCATATTATCTGTGCTTGGTGTCCAGGGAATGACATATGAAAAAAGGTTATCATGTCTTCGAACATAAAACTTACAATCATGTACTGCTCATAACAATATAAATCTAAATCCATTATTATGAAAATAAAGACAAGAGAGACATTACCTTTTGAGTCCACTCACCAGTGAAAATGTTGATATGAGCTCCAACAAGGTTGATCTTTGATTTGCGAGCCCATATTCCCCGCACAGCATTCTTTGTAACTTGCTCAAAAACTGCAGGATCACAATATATGCAACAAAGTCATGGAATAATCCAATATTAATTGAATCTAGAAGAATTAACATTATGCATTTCCAGTGTCAAAACACCAGAGTAATTTTCAACTAATCTGACACCATTTAGCAATAACATTACAGCACATGTTATTTGCCCTTTTTATCCAGTTTATTGAAGCAAGAGGAAAGCAGCTCGCCCTGCTTATATGGCAAAAGCACTGATGATCAATCATATATGATGGAAAAAGCAGCTCCTCTTTCATTTACTTTAGGGGGAAAAAATACAAAGTCTTCTCAACTACATGAAGCGGACATAATAAATCCTAAGAAAGACATGGTGAATACAGTAAAGAAAATTGAATTTTCAACATGAGGACATTATCATTTGACGAGTTAAATGGTGATGTAGAATACAGTATCCCACGACCAAACAAAGTATCAAATAAACACTTGACAACTTCAGAAAAATCAAATTTTCAACATGAGATCCTTATCATTTGATGAATTAAATAGATCAACAAAATTTGGTCCCCCTCATTAGAAATATAAAATTCCTACATGTAACAGTTGGATCTGGAGTCCATGCGAGCTTTGCTTTCTATTTAAGGGTTCACTATTTCCATGCTTCTATCTTCATCTGTAATCACCCAAGGAGGGAAGATTACCTAATTTTCTAGCAAACAACAAGGTGCCATGTTTTATGCATTAACATGTTTCTACAACAGGTAGTGGTAAAGAGGCAGAATTTTTATCATAGAGTGGAACTCAATTGATCATTCTGGTTACTGAGAAAGTAGGTGCATCTTAAACTAAATTTTCCAAGAAAGCATCATAATCTGGAAGTGTATAATTATGCAATGAGTTGGTGTTACTGATGGAACAAAAAAAATTTCTTACTTCAAACATCAAATATTGAACTAACCTGGGTTGCCAGTTAAACGACTAAGCACCCCAAATTCCAATGTCAGAGTGCCACCACCTGCTGTTGATGTTATCTGTAACCAGAAAACATATCATTGAATAGCCTAAGCTTCAAAATTTGCAGAATTGACAAATTATAACCATATTATAACTAAGCTCCAAACTTTAAAAAAAAAAAATGAAAGTCGTAAAACTCAACAATTCATATTCTCCAGGATGAGTTAAATGGAAGTATACAAAATTTTTAACTATTATACTCATATATCACTAGGTAAATATACAGCCATGAATTTTAACAAACAATATAAGGAGATTTTGGAGAGGCATGTCCTAAATGTTCTAACAGAATCAGAAACAGGTACATCAGTAAATCTACTAGGTTTGGCTATAGGAAAGAGTATTTTATGTCACCAGGACTATAGACTGACTTAACAAGAATAAAATATTCAAATGAATTAAATTATTTTTTATTACATCAATTGAATTTTTTTTTGGCCTCCCTCTACCCTTCAGATATTCTATTACACTGATTCTCACCCTATCTTCCTTTATTTTACCATCTCTTCGAGCTACACCTATTTGGTTTCAAATATTAATTTTCTTGTCCGATCCTTTCTAGTAATGTCATGAATTCATTTAACATTATCATCTCTACAACCTTAATTTTTTTCTAAGTGTTGCTTCCTAACGATCAAACACTCCAATTCATAATGTAAGGCAGGTTGTACCCTAGTCTTACAGATTTTTCTTTTAGCCTAAGAGGCACATGATGGTCACAAAGGAATCTAAAAGCTTCCCACCATTTCAATTCTCCTCTATCTTTATTAATGATATCCTCATTAATGTGTACTTCTCATAGGACAATAGATCTAAGAAACTAAACTTTAACTTACAACAATTCTATGTCCACCCATCTGGACTATCCTCTTGCTTCTTCTCTTATTACTGAAAGTGCATTACATGTATTCATTTTTTTCCTACTTACCTCAAATCCTTTAGTTTCTAAAGGTGCTATTAGGTGAAAATATGACAGAAATAAATAAATTAATCCTAGAAAACAACTATAAGACATCATGAAATTTAAGGTAGATGAAGTTTGAGTCTGGAAGCAACAAACTTGTTCAGAGAAGTCAACTCAGTGAAGTCAACTCTTGAGAATGACCAGAGGTAAATTGATTTTAAATTTGATGTAAAATTGGATCAGGCTTAAGATGGGAGATAAAATACATGCCAAAAGTCAAGTGCGATGATATAAAAATAAGACATTATCAAAGCTAAACAGTTTGCAATCCCTTGTGGATTTGAAAACAAGCTGTAATAACAATAATCAGAAAAGCACAGAAAGAGAAAAGCCTCATGGTTCAAATAAATGGTGTGAATGACCCCTTTTAGTGATGAATCAATCTGGCAAAACAGAGCAATGTTCAAGATTGTTTTGACATGTGCACGCAAAACAAAATCCTGATTGTTCATGCTAACATATTATCACAATTAGAAAATCATAAAGGGAGACAATGCCACAAATTATACAGTTTGATCCATATTCATCTGTTCATTCTTAAATTCTTCATCATCCAAAACTAACAACTTGCCTTGCTTTCGTTTTCATCAACTCCATGTAACAAATTGACAGATCCAAATGGGATTCCTGTGAGAAAAAGGAAGTTGAAATAATCCAAAGATCAACATAACTAATATGGAATTAGTAGGCTCAGTCTGAACACAAGGCATTCTCCAACAGAAAAAAAGAAGGAAAAACTGCAACTGACTGTCTTTTTCTTTTCATTTTATAGAAACTCTACTGAAGAAGATGAATAATAGAATGGTTACAATGTAATTTGGGGATGAAACAACAACATAGTTGACCAGTAGGCACATAGACAATAACCAGATACATTAATTAGAAGATAATATGTGTATAATGTAGACACAAAAGTTAGAACCTGTGGGAGTGTCAAAGGCAGGCAGTAATCTTTGTGCCAAATCCGCAGACAAATGAAGTAATTGATCATCATAGGATTGAATCTTCATACCCTGTGAGATATCTTCTCTATGAGTTCCTATTTGAAATTTTGCAATAAAGTTTACTGAATCTGTTGAATGCACAAGAAATATGAAGAAATTTTCACATGAGCATGCATAGTGGAACTCTAACCTAGAAAATATACTTTCTGCTAGTGTTGTTAACTTGTTTTTATCTAGAATTCATTGTCCAATTTTTTTATGAAACAAATCATATCAGAGAGAATAACTGAATAAACCCACCTCGAGATATTATCCCATGGGTAACTAAGGGTGATGACCACAGGTCAAAAGCTAAGAGTCCTTGACTCCTATGAACTTTTGTACATCCACCAACAACATTCACATCTTATTAATGTGATTCCTATCTTCAAATTATAAGTTCACATATAATATGTGATGGTAGCTAATAATCTTGCCTAAATATTGTTATGATCAAGTGATTGTCTATCCATTATTCATACAACTGCCCCGATAGTGATACTTGCAATACAGAAAATAAGTCATTGGTGTGAACAAACAAATCTCAAAGATACCTGACACATAAAGCAGCATAACCTCGCAAACTTAAGTTAAAAAGGCTGTAAATCCAAACAATGAAATAAGACTATTTAGAACATTTTAGCAAGTAGCAATATTAGGTCCATATAGGCACTGTGAAAAATGATATTCAGAATAATAATACAAGCTTTTCCTTTAGAAACACTAATGAGAAATATGCTAGCTAGCACTAACAAAATGCAATTTCTGATTAGCGACTTACAAAGGCTCATGTCTAACTATACTTTGGACAATGAATCACATACCGTAGAGTAGTCACTGGCAATGAGATGAGCAGAGAGCAAACCCCCAAGAATCCTAATTGTGGTCTCAAAAACTGAAACTGTTTTATTCTGCATAAATGCAGTAAGTTTTAGAGATTGAACATCTATGCTATATTTTACAAACACAAAAGTGTTAGAGAAGGGAACCAATGATTACAATTGCAAAGTTAACATTTTTAGAGACCCATTCAACAGCTTCACCGAATCTTTCACTATCCCCCAGTAATGCCAAGGTATCCAAGGAGTCTATCTACTCAAATATAACAACAAACATTAGAAACTGATTTCAAAGTTGATTATAGAGCAAAGTATTTGTGGGAAATAAATAGCCCTTACGAGAGTTAAGGCATAACCACCAAGCGAGTCTTCTCCTTTGCAACTCAAGGGTCTTAATTCATCAAGAGGAAAAGCATGCTGAATATATCCATTGAAAGCGTGATAAAACATCTCACGCACCTATGTCAAGAAAGAGGTATACGCACGGCTAAAACAAACTGATGAGTATCTGATTCTAATATAACTACTAAATAATCAATTTTATGAGTTTATTTCAAAAGAGAACGCAATGCATGTCCCAACTATTTGCTGTGACCTAAATGAATCTTACTGACATCAAGTTTTATGCAAAGCTGTCTTGTTAGCATTGGTACTGGTAAAACAAATGTTGTCCATTCCATTTTGGTTTGGTCTCCTTCTACCTTGCTAAACAAAATTTTCTTCTTTCGACTTCTATAAAGGGCATATCAAACTGTTCATACATTTAATTGAGTTTAACAACACGTGCAAAAAAAATGAAGTGCAAGTTAGTTCATAAAAACAAATGCCTAGAACATTAGTGAACATAATTCACATACTGAAGAAAATACATTTCCCCTGAACAAATAGTTGATGTTTAGACTACCACCTCAAACCAAGTCCTAAGCAGAATGGCTCTAGCAGAGAAGAATTAAATTAATTCAGAAGTAGAATGGTCAACTAAATCGAGTGCATGGATAAAGAGAACACAATTTCCTGTGTTATCTAAAAGTTGTTGGTTTCAACCATAGAAAAGTTCTTCAGCAAAATACATTATGCATTCACTCTGTTTACTAACTTTTCGTAGGTCAGTTTAACAGAAAAAGCAGCAAATGAAAAAAACAAAAGCCTACGATCCAATTCAAAATGTGAATGACATGTGAAGAGCTACAATAACCAAAAATGGATCATCAAGAAGGAAATGCCATACCACATCAAGACTAAAACGTCATAGTAGAATGTGAAAATCCATATTGAAGTTTCTGAGAAGTAAGAAGATACTAACAACAATAGTTTAAATCAGAAATTAAAAATGGCATATTCCAATGCCTTTCAAATTTAACAATTTACAACTGTAGATAATATAGCCACGTAGATTTCCATGAAATTCAAATTCCATTGAAAGAGAATCTTATCAGAAACCATAAGCTAACGTATGAAGGGTCGTCTAATCCAATTAAGAAGATACGAAAACCAAAAACCTTACCACTAAGCCACTGCAAACGACATATTTAAAGGAAAACAACCAAAACCCCCCAATTTTCTACCAATGAATTCCATGTACAGATCTGGGCAGTCAAACCTTCATCCAAGATCAATTTTTTTTCGGAGACAAAGGACGCCCATTACCGCTTCCAAAGAAAAAGGGAAGAAGGAAACCAGATCTGTCAATTAACAACGAAGCGATACCTCGTCTCTGAGCTCTTTGGCCTCCGAGGGAGTGACTCCATCCGCAAAAACTCCGGGCAAAAAAACCACGGAAGATGCTACAAGAAGTAGAACCAACGGTCTCAACTTCATTCCTTTCTCTCCGTCAAGGGATCGCCAACCTCGCTTCTTCGTCTGGAGTTCGACACGATTCAGACAGCAGAGAGAAACAGAGCTGGGCGGCTGGCAGCTGGAGTCTGGTGGATTACCGATTCTGGCTATGTAAACGAGCATGCCAAGGTAAACGGCGGCGGCCACCCCATTCGATAAAGAAAAGGGAGGATAAAAATTAAATGCTCTTTAAAAAAAAAATTGAATTAAAAAAATAAAATAAATAAAAACACTACTCCCTAGAATCTCTTTTTCGATTTAATACCAAAATTAAATTTCTCCCTAAATTTCCTTTAAAAACATTAAAATTTATTAGCTGTCTATACAGCATTGCACATAGTCGACGTAGATAAGTTTTTAAAATATCTAAATTATATATTATAATTTTAAAATTATCAACTTTTATATCCATTTTTTATTTTACCTCGTCCTCAAATTAATTTAATTAAAAAAAAATCGATTGACTTTTTAAAATTAATTTCTTCCTATTTATTTACATAGAGACCTTAAAATGATATGAAATTAATTTCTATATATCAAATATCAATTTGACAAAAATATATTGAGAGCAATAAATTTTTAAACATAAATATATTTGAAAAAATAATTCATATTCAAAAAATCACTGCTCTCAATATATTAGGTTAAATTAATATTTTATATTATTTTTACAATAAGAAGAATTAGACAAACACATAGGAACTGATTTCATGTCATTTTGAGCTCTCTAGGTCTATCAATCGATTTTGACCAAAATTAGTTGATAGATATAGAGACCTCGAAATTACATAAACCAGTTCATATATGTTTATCTAGTTCTTCTTATTGTAAAAATAATATCAAACATCAATTTAAACTAATATATTGAGAGTAGTGATTTTTTGAACACGAATTAATTTTTTGAACATATTCATGTTTAAAAAATTACCGCTCTTAATATATTTTGTTAAATTGATGTTTGATGTCATAGATATAATTATAATAACTATAAGAACTCGTAGAATTTAGTTTCATCAGTTCATTTAAAATGATATTAAATATCAATTTGATCAAATATATTGAGAGCAATGTTTTTTTAAACACGAATATATTTGAAAAACTAATTCATGTTTAAAAAATCAGTACTATCAATATATCGACTCAAATTGGTATTTAATAGTATTTTTACAATAAAAAGAACTAGACGAACATATAAGAATTGATTTTATATCATTCTGAGATCTCTAGACCCATCAACTAATTTTGACCAAAATTGACTATAGATTTTTTGAATAGAAAGAAATTGATTTGACTGACAAAATTAGTCGACTGATTTTTTTTTCCAATTGAATTGATTTGAGAACGAGGGTAAAATGGAAAGTGGGTACATGATTTGATAATTTTAAAACTATGGTACATGATTTGGATATTTTAGAAACTTATCTATTCGGTTCGATAAAAAAAAATGAAAAAGTAAACATTTCAAAGTGCTTAAATATATACCAGCCCTCGGGATATGGTACAACGACATGATATCTAGGATGTTACCTAGGTACCCATAATTCAATCTCCAATTATGATGAATTTATAAAAAATTTTCCTCTAAACACAGTGCACAACCAAAGGATGAGTTTATCATTTTACTTATTTATTTTTAAATATATACCAACCTAATTTCCTCGAATCAACTGCCTCTAGAATTAAAATTGAATATTTAGATTATTAAAAAATAAAAATAAATAGATACATCAGGTAATAAATAAAGTAATTTTGATAAAAAAAATATATATTATATAAAATTTAAAATATATAATATTAATTTTTAAAAATATATATTTAAATGTAAAGCAATATAGAAATATTATAAATTTTGAGTTTGACAATTTTTTAAGAATATAAATGGACATAAAATTGGAGATAATTTTAATCAAAATTAACAAATTAAGATAACCGAGTTAAAAATTCTTATTTTTTTAATTATGACTTTTTTTCTTTATCCAGTATATTCATATTGTGCTAAAATATAATTTTATATACAAATGTTCAAATAATTTTGTTTTCACATAGCAACATAATGCAACGTTCCCATTTACCTTACAAAATTATTCTTATGTTTGATAATCAAACATTACTGTTTGCAATAATACAACTTATACACATTTAAAAATTAATCTCTAAAATATTCATCTTATCTGAAATTTGAACTCTTATTCTCTTACTGCTACGCTGAATGCTTTATCACTCGTATCCATTATTTGAGTCTCAAAAGACACTAAATATAATACTTCAGACATTAATTATGGGTAGTTAATGAATAATTAAGATTACAAAGCATCATTGTTTCGGTGAACATGTTCTTCTAGTTTATTTGGTACAATTAAGGATTAAAATGACAACTCAAACACCCATATGACAAGCAATTTGCACCACACTGAGGAACATCTATAGAACACTATGAAGCTTTAAGATTGTATCTCTAAATTGCATCTCCAGAAACAATGTCCCCTCCTTGATGAATGTACCAGATTCGTCTGGTTAAGCAAGCTCAGTCCATTTGGAGTGTGCATTTAGTCCGATCTTCGATGGTTGGAGCCACTTTCATCGCGGCTATTGTACAATGGCAACACCCAACCAGAGCCATGCTTCATCCTACCAAAACAGCGCCAGTATAGGAGCAGTGCCAGAAGCAATACACCAATTGGAATTGCCCATCTGAAAATGATCGATTAAAAAGGTTGCATTTGATTTAACAGGCAAATGATTCATGTTTGTTGAGACGGTATCGAATAGAAATGCCTGAAACTTGCCTGTCCAAGTCGAGAATAGGACTATAGACTATAGTCTCCCATGTAGAGATAATGGCGTGCCAAGCAGGGTTGTAGTATAGTGATTCTGATGACCAGAACAACCTTGTGTATGTTTCTAAGAAAATAAACATTATCCAACCAGCAAGCTCGAACAATATAAACTTGACGATGAACCGGCCCACTATCGCCACAATGAGTGAGAAAGCCACCAACAAGTTACAAAGTCTCTGATTGTAATCTTTGATGAAGAGGGATTGAGCTTTGCTTAGCATCTGAAGAAAAGTCGACAAGTTGAGAAAAATATATTCAATGGAATCACTGATAACTTTGTCATCTGAAGGGGATAGGACCAAGAAAGAGTAATGATATACCAACTGATTTGTCTTTTTTTTTTCTTTTTAAACTTTTTGCAGTGAAACAAGTTACTAATTGCAACTAATGCGTCTCAAATTTTATTGTAAACTTCAATAAAAATTGATGGGTTGAAATCTAACCTTTGTCATCTTCTTCTTATACATTTCTTTCGAAGGTCCAATGCACTCTCTTTCAAAAGTTTGATTGCAGCGAAGGAAACCATTGTTAAATTTTGCCATGGAAGGGAGTCTCATAACTTGAAGACTGTCCATTTTATCCTCACACTTTGTGTATTGAGCTTCACACAATTTTGATGACCGATGTTCATTTATAAGAATCAATGTTCTCAAAACCTGGTAATGGCCATTACAAAAGTGAATATAAAAAATTATTATAGTAAACATGAGAAACATCAAGATTAAATTTCAATATGCGTAGGAGAGACATTTCACGATAATCAATTTTCTATGCATAACCAATATCGGCCACCAGAAAACAAAAAATGGAGAGCAGTATCATAATCTATCTTATTAAGTGAAAATTTACTTCACACTAAATGCATGCTAGGCAACTTACCCATTGGCTAAGTTCGCTAGTAGCATGCTTAAGTTTTTTTTTTTAGTTGGCTAGTTGACATGCTAACACGCAGCCATCAGACAGGATTGTCCAGAAGACCAATGTATATGTTTGCACTAAAATAAATTCAACAGGTTACTACATGAATAGATAGAACCATATACTGAAATACGTCATCAACTCCTATCGAATGACTAATTAGGGCAAAATTCAAGCAAAAAGATTTGTGATTCTAGGCTTCTAGTGACTGTTAATTGACACTTCTTTTGAACTGTCTATTTGAAATGAACTAGATCAGGAGGCCCATAAAATTGTCATGATTTTGTTGTATATGTTTTACCTAATTAGGGCAAATTCAAGCAAAAAGATTTGTGATTCTGGGCTTCTAGTGACTGTTAACTGACACTTCTTTTGAACTGTCTGTTTGAATTGAACTAGATCACTAGGCCCATAGAATTGCCATAATTTTGTTATATGTTTACCTTGTTTATTTCATCGTCGAGTTTCAAAATTGATTGTTCAGCGTGATTCCGACCAAAATGTTGATGATCAAACAACTTTTTTGCTTCGAACTTTGATTCTTCATGAACCTCCTGCAGCCTTTTTTCTTCTACCGGTAGTTGCAAACTGTCCATATGCCTACCGTACAGTTTCAAGCAACGTTCTAGAATTACCTTATTGAATGCTTCAACAATAGAACCTGTGGATGGAATTTCTCCCTTATTCAATGCTTCAAGAATCTGTCAAGAAACCAAGGTATTAGAATTTTTCAAACATGACTTTGCTTGTGTTTCAAAAAGCATCGCAGTTTAGCCAACACAAATTATCCAATCATAAAAACAGTATCATACATATAATAAGTTCCTGAAAAACCACCTGCTCCAGGAAATCTACAAAATCATTTCCATTTAGAAATTTTCCCTGGACAAGCTTTGGGCGAATGATTGATGCAACAAGTTGTTTCAACTGCTCCCTCTTTTTCACATACAATTGATCCAATTCATTGTCCTTCAAATCGCAAAGTTTAGTCCTTTGGAGATGAGGCTGCCAACAATTTCATAACCTTTATAACCATGAAATTGAAATATAACATGATTTGACTTAGATGCACATACTTTTATAACCCAGTGTTGAGAGCATGATATAGTTACGAGATGAGCAATACAAATAAAATAACACAAAATCAGCTCAATATTTTGAACTCTCAATCAATTAATCAACCAGCGAATAACCACACAGGTCCAAACTATTATGGAAACACAACATGATCATGAAAATTTCATAATGCATCAGATATAACAGAGAGTACACCTTCAGCTAGAAGATACTACCTAATTTGTGTTGAAAAATTCAAATCTTTCTAGTAAGTTAGAAATAAGTAGTTGCAAACATAAAAATGAATTTTGAAAATGAGATTGATAGCAGCAGGTATGTGAATCGGGAAACATATTTATCAAAGTTACCTTATTGCAAAAATGAAATTCTGAGTTCAGTTCTGACCAACAATACACTACTAAGTTAGATGACTCATCGCTTACACAGCTACAAAAGGAAAATTGGAAAAAATATGATATTTCAATAAATCGTATTGCCAATCCTCATGTGATTGGCCACTCTGATGAACACAGATTTAAGCACATTTGAAAGAGGTGTTTTTTATTGTTTAATATGTCAACAACGGCAAGATCAAGCCAAACAAATAGGTGATTGCAATAAAACAAACTTCGCATTAATCCATAGCCAAACCAAGTGTAATGCGCATGATATTTCATGTAAAAATGAAGAACTATGTTGACACGGCAAAGAAAAGTGTAAACTTGGATATGTTCACCATTCATATAAAAAACAGTTGTGCCAGTGATAGGTCATGGAAACTTAATAATAGATTACCTGTGGTAAGCTAAAAGCAGTGTTATTATCACCCATTATCTTCAACGATTCTCGAATTTGATTTACCTGATTGACCACATGAAAATGGAGGGTAAAGATGAATGAGTCCATCAACCACTTGATTAGGGGAAAGAAAGTGCCAACAGAAAAGCCAGAAACATGGAAAACTGAGGTAAAAGGAGACAAAACATGCTCGTTCATGTAAATTTGACTTCATCCTTTGAATTACAATACCTGATCAATATTTCTGTTACCTGAAAATCAAGAAATAACTCGAAGATAAATTATTAAGATAACTTGTAGTTTCATTTGAATATCAAACACACACCAATGAAGTCACAAGTAAGAATTGACTGACCACTGCTATTTGGTACATGCTGGAGGGCTTCATTCACCATTTCTTGTACTGACTTTCCTTCTGTATAATTGAAATAAAAACATGTTTGCTAAAATATTGAATGATATAAGAGACATTGCCACAGCTGTGGAAGTTAAAGAAAGGAAAAATTATAATACAGACATAAAAGGGAAAAATTATGACAAAGTTGACATATATGGTAGTGCAATGACAATACAATAGTCAATGATTAACTTCACATTAAATACTAAAATAAGAAATAAACCATAAACTATGGCCAACTATTCATCATATTTGTATTTCCAATTAATGCAGGAAACCTCACTTTGCTCTCTTCTAAAATCATAATCAGCACAAAGCTGCAAGTAGGATAAGTATGATTATGCAAACATTATGTGAACAACTTAATATATTATCATTAGTAGTATGGAAGGATAAGTATAACTTCACATTTTTTTTTTTATTAGTAGTATGGAAGGATATATAAAGAAAACTTACGCAAGAAATCTCGTTGGATAAGCCACAAGAGTTTAGCAGGCTCAAAAGCAACATCCTGCCCCTGTATTATAAGGCACCACCGTGAAAAACTACAAGAAATATCTCCTCCAAAGCATAGGATAGTAAGTAACAATATAGTACCTTTACCCTTTTCTCCAAACAATCAACCAGTTGGAAAAAGAAGCAGCAGTCAGGAATGGAAAACCAATAATTTTCAATAAACTTTAAAATTTTCTATTTAACATAATCCAGAAGCAGACCTTCCGTAAAACTCTTCTGCAATTTCAACAGCAAATGATAACCGAGATATATCAGCCTCACGAATCTATAACAGGAGCCACCAAAACAAAAGAGTGAAACTGGATTACATGTAAAAAGGAATCAAATGAATCTAGTGCAGATTGCAAAGTTATTAGTCCCCATTATAGACTGATGAAATTTCCAATAGGCTGGGAACAAACCGTCTCAGGAAGATTATAAATAAGCACAGAGCTGATAATTGTAGCCAGAGCAAAGATTCTGCAGAAATCAAACAAATAATTAAATATATGACTTGTATTTGACGGAGAAAATATGCTAATTACCTATCATCATAAACATTTGATTTCCCCACACTTTCAAATCCTTCTGTATCAACGTACAAGACAGATATTTTTCTTCCATCAAAATCCATTTCAACTGGCGTACCCCAAACCCATATTCCTACAAAGAATAGTTAATGAGGGATATTATTATATCTTGGAAGAAACGAGAGAACTCATGTGGATAAAGTGATTGAGACTATCATAAGACATCAAAAAGTAGCTTGCTGACACTTGAGAGACAAATATAAGACCATTAGTATTTATGCACCTTTGGTTTTAGTGTCTCGCATATGCCCTACACCAAAACCTGCACATGACAGTTGCAGAATAAAATAACCTTAGTCTTCAGTTATTAACAAAATAACCAAATGAGAAACAATAGAAAATGCACCTTCGTCACAAGAGAGAGATAGAAGTTGGTTGAGAAGAAAGGATTTGCCAGAACGATACGGACCAATAACCTGAGATGGTTCTAGTTAGAAAAATGTGAGAAATGAGAGAGAGAGAGAGAGAGTTTACATTCTTAAGATCATATCCATATTCAGAGAGTGTGAATTATCCATGGCACAGTAAAGGTAAATGATTGTGGGAGCGTACTAGGAGAGTGAATAAAATGATAGGCTTATACTGCAAAATTCTCTTGAGTGAGAAATATAGTCCAAAAAAGTCAAAACTTGATGGGTACAAACTAGTGGAGATGAAATTATATTGACATGACAAGCTAGACCAGATTGGTGCAGTCCAAGCAGCTGGGAAAATGACACAAATTGAAAAGAGAACAATTATTCTATAAAAACAGAGTTTGTTTAAGAAGAAAATAGTGACTGCAATCACACGTCACGATGTGATCAGATGGATGATCTTCCATCTTTTAGGAAAGATACATGAATATACACCATTATGTTTCAAGAATTAATACATTTTCATTTCCATCGTGAACTTACTCAAATCCTTAATGTAATTTGTTTCCTGACAATAATGAATAGCAAAATTAATTAAATATGGAGCAACAATGATTAAAGCTATTGCATCCATGATTCGAATGGGTAAATATGAGCCGCCAAGAATTAGTAAATTAATCACAAACTAGGAGTTAAAACAAAAAATAATATGAACCTTAGTTTCTACCTTCCTTTTTATGAATTTTCATTTCAATTTCGTATTTAAGTTGCAACTAACCACAACAGAAGCTATAGGATTTGTAATTTTTTTAATTGCCTCCAAGCCCTCTCTTGCAATACGAAGCTTTGTATGCTCAGAATCTGGTTCCACGATAGGAAACCTGCATAATCAACATAAAGCTATGACTCCAAAGATAAAGAAAAAGCTTTGACTAAATCAACCACGATAAAACTGTAAAATTATTTCCAAAAAAATCATCGAGTATGTCAGTATTTATTACAAATGGTAAAAGTGCCAGAAATAGTTGGGCTTGCCACTTGATATTATATCTCTTTTAGAAGTCCCATAGAATATTTATCTGTCTGTGAGCTCTATGAAACTGCAAGACAAAATAAGCCTGGGGATCAAACAAAAACTCAAATGATGAAGAGAGTCATCAAATCATTCCACAGCTTGAGGAACATGCCATAGAAGATAAGTCCCACCCACAATGGGGTTGCACTGCATGGAAGTTGCTGAAAACAATCAAACTCTAGTCCTTTGAACTATACTAGCAAGTATAGAAAGACAAGAAGAATACCAAAAGTTTAGGAGTGTGGGTGATGCAGGTATTCTAAAACGAAATCCTTCAGCCAAGTTGGGTGGAGAATGAGAGGACAAAACAATTAAGCTTTTTTGAGAGAGATAACACACTGCTAATGATAATACAGTATACGGCCAAGTTATCCTCTGGGAATGGAACTGCAGGACGTTCTCATGTTGGAGTGGCCAGAACTATATTCCAGATGGGCAATTAACAAGCGCACAGGTGCAGGGTGTCATCTTTACTAATTCTGTTTGATTTGCTAGCAAGAGAAGGAATGAACTTTCTGATTCAAATGAATAAGGAGGGCTACATAATCGACCAAAGAAGAGATCTCCCACATGGCCCCTTACGTAATGTATTTAGAAATTAGACACAATCATTGCCGTTGTCATATAGCACAGTAAAGAATGTCCTAAGTAATCGAAGTTGCGACTGTAAACCTTTCCCTTCCGTTCAATCTCATGCGCACGAACAACCCAATGAATCGAAAAACAATAAAAGCAAAGAAAAAAAAACAGCAAAAGAGATCAAACTTACGTTCGACGGAGATCGACAGGGTCATCAGTAGTGCCGCATGACAAAGACCAGCCAAAGATCACCAGCCAGAACGCTACAACCCGCAAGCAAGACCCCATCTTTCTGCACCTCCTACCTTCTCATCCCGAACCGGTCAAGCAAATCCCCCCGCGGTCCCAGATCCGAGGAGCAGCCTACAATAGCAACTGCACGAAGAGAGATTTCCACCGGCTACAAGATAGGCATTGCTTCCTCTGCTCAGCTCGGAGATCGCCAGAGGGGAAATAGCAACCGCAGGGAGAAGGAATCCAAATCTTGGTCTTCGGGTTTTCTTCGGAGAGATGGATGCAGGGAAGAAACAGTCGCGTCGAGATTTGAACCGTTATAAAGTTTGACACATTGCCACTGGTATTGGAAGAACTGGAAAGATCCAACGGCCAGTATAACTTCCATTTCTGGGATGGACGGCCGTGCGCACACGAGGTCAATGTCTTATTTAAATTGCGATAATTACACTCCTTTAGGGTCCACTGATGATTAAGGAGATTAATATACACTTTTTGATGATGATAATAATAATAATAATAATAATAATAATAATAATAATAATAATAATAATAAAAAAGACGTCACGTAGCATGGAGATCAAATTGAACACTCAAAAGTCTCCATCAGCTACAACATGAAACTTGATAATGTTTAAAGAAAATATATAGTTAATTACATATTATATATCACTTATTACTCTTTCAATCTTTGTTTAATTCTTTGTGATAAAGTCTTCTTAGCTGCTATATTTGACATTGTTTTTGAATGACATCTTTCAATGATTATCGGAATGATATTTTTAATGATTTATCATTTTCTTTGTCAAATATATTTTATTGATTAACATATTTAATACCTCTGTAATATGGAATTACCTCTACCACGAATTGACTTGACGGTCGGATCTGGGACTATTTCTCTGATTTCATTTTGGACCGTTTAAAGTACAACCAACAGTTGTGATCAAAACCCTACTCTCCATCTCACTCGCTATATAATCTGTGTCCCTCGTCGTTCGTAGATTCGTCCATTTCCGCCACTGTTCGACTACCCTCATGGCGTCTGTCGCCGCCCGATTAGAGCTATAAATGAACCAAGTATTCGTAAGTAAGTTTGGTGTTCGACTTGGTAAGAGCTTGTTTATGCTCGTTCAATATATATAAGATTAATTAAACAAACAAACTTGCACAACTCGTTAAGCTAAACAAACAAATTTGAACACATATGTGTTCAGCTTGTTAATGTTCGTGAACAACGTTCATGAACAATATTCATGAACCATATTCTTTAATAAAACTCTTTTCAATATGCTAAATAAATAATAAAATAAATAAATAAATAAATTTAAATTATCAAGCTAACCAATCAAACAACTAAAAGTTTCAAATAATCAAACAACCTTGAATTGAGAGCTTGATAATATCTAAATGAACCAAGCTCAAGCCAAGTTTGAATCAAACTCAAGCCAAGCTTGAATTGAGAGCTTGATAACTTTTAAATGAACCAAGCTCAAGCCAAACTTCAAACAAGCTTAAGCTCATAAAAAATAAATCAAGCCAAGTTTGAACACAGATTTCAAAAGCTTGGATCATTTTAAGCTCGACTCGACTCGACTTGATTATCTTATCAAATAAGCTTAAATATCTCAAAGCTCGACTCGACTCAGCTTGTTTACAACCCTACGCCCGACCACTCGTCACAGTGCAACCCCTCGAGGGTGATATGACCACCGATTCGACTGCCACTGCCCCTCTACTTGACATCCAATTTATCGAAGAACACTCGTCAGTCCTACACCATCTCCAAGCGCGTTGGCTACCAGACGTCCATCGAGTCCTAGGGAACCTGCTGTGACATCTAACGTATCCCTCGTGTTCTTGGCGGAGGCACCCACTGCGCTGGCGAGGGTGCATTTGGCAACATGTGCCATGGTGGTCGTATGTATGTAAAAGAGAATTACCGAGATTGATTGGATCAAATCACTAAATTAAATCAAAATAATATTAGGATTATTCTAATAATTCTATTATAATTATTAGAATAATTCTATTATAATCATTAGAATAATTCTCAGAATACTTCTTAGAATTATTCTGTAATTTATTAATTAGTTAATTGACCGAGCACCTTTTTAACCATTATATATTGTATTATGTTTAGGACAATCATCAATAGAAAATAATAAGTTCTATTATTGTTCTCGTATTCTTTCCTTCTTCCTATTCTTCTTCTTTCATGATATCAGAGTCATCTCTCTTTTTTTTTCTTCCCTCAACTTTTTGAGACAGAGATCTAATAAAAGACAAGCTCTTGATTAAAAGTCTTCTCTCTTGCTATATCTGTGCACCTTAAGCTTACACTATAGTCGTTTCTTGCTATATAAGGTAGTTTTTTATCTCTCGTTTCGTGCTTTTTTTTTTCGAATTTGCTCCATGCTTTTTGAAATTATTCCACTGTTTACTTAGCTTTTCTTTCTCTCTCATACATTTCCTTTTCTTTTGTCTTTTGCACTTCTGCGCAACGTGAAGCTTCGGCCTGCCTTATATTTTGCTTCTTGTCTTTGATTTTCTACTATTATTTTTATAATGTCAGAACTTTCTTCTCCATCATCTACCACAGAAATAAATTTTATGACACAACTCTCTTCTTTATCCCTAAATGTTATGTCTTATTTAGACATCAAACTCAACAATGATAATTATATGATTTGGAAGATACAATTTATTTCGCTACTTCGTGTTCATGATTTACTCGGAATTGTTGATGGTATCTCTCTTAAACCGCAAGAAAATGATTTAAACTTTATTATATGGACACTACAACAAAAACTGCAAACGACAACACCCCTACGACAACGATTTTAAGAGAAAGCGTTGCGTATTTGCTCAAAGACAACGGTTTTTGCCAAAACCGTTGTCTTTGAACTCCCCATTAAATATAAAAGACAACGGTTTTAGCAAAACTGTTGTTATTGAGCGATTTTTTTTAAAACGACAACACTTTTTACAACGGTTTTATAAACCGTTGTCTTTATCCGCGTTTTTAGCGGCTACGACAACAGTTTTGAAAAAATCGTTGTAATTGAATTTGGTCTTTTTTTCCCCTCGCGCGCAGTTTTGTTTTCCCTCTCTCTGAATATTTTTCGGCGCCATGTTTTCCCCTTCGCGTTCCTAAACCCTAAGCCATTTTTCTTTCCCTCTCCCCATACAATCTCTTCACACCATCCTGCCGACCGCTGGATCTTCCTCCACGACAGTGTGCTCTCCTCTCTCTCTCACTCTCACCCTCACTCTTGATTTGTCTACCTTTGCCTCCTAAAGGTTCGAGACAGGCCATGTCCTTGGTGTGCTCCTTGCATCTTCCCCTCTTCTGGAGCAAGCCTGGACCCGCTGCCTGCGTGCCAATGCAGGTAGCGCCAGCTTCGTCATCGACAAGAGCGACGACGCAGTCTTCATCGCCTTCTCTAGGGCGCAAGCCGCCGCTTCGCCGTCTGGCCTTGGAAGAGGGTTCTTTGAACCTGTTTCCCTATATAGTAGCACGCACAAGCTCTTCGCGCTGCTAGGAAGAGGCGAAGAGGACAGCGGCGGGAAGCCGCAGCCCGTGCTCCTCCAGGTCAGCGCCCTCCGCTTGTTTATGAGCTTGTAAATAAGTAGAACGTGGGTTGGCTGGCGGTTAAAGCAAAGAAGATCCTCATCCTCTCTCTTGTTTGATCCCTCTCTCTGGCGGAGAAGAAATAAATGGTGGACCAAATCGATCTTGATTGGCCTTGCAGCCTTCCCTTTGTCCTTCTCCTCCTCCTCCTCCTCCTTTCCTGCTCTCTCTCCCAACTCGCTTCGTTGTGTCACTCCGAATCATTTTGGAAAAACTCTGGCTTGGGATCGATCCATGATGGAGCACCGATTGCTTCGATGGATGATGGCCCTAATCTTGCGGTGGCGTCGCCTATCGAGGTCAGGTAAAGTTTTGATTTTTCCTGGTGCTTTGCTTCCCGTGGTTGGAATTTGGTGGAAATTGTAGGCGAGAATTGTTGGATTTTGTCGAAATTGTGCGCATCCTTTCATGTAGATATCCTTGGAGAAGTTGCTTTTTTTATGCCGACGGAGTTTTCCAATTTAGTATTTTCTTTTCTTTTCCTTTTGAAAAAAAATCGCCATTTCTTCTTTTTTAGTTCAATTTAGCAGCTTTTGCTGCCGCTACAGGCTTTGGTTGTTCCTTGATGTATCAGAATAATTCATAGATTGGAGAAGAATATGAAAACATACGTCTATTTCGCATGTAAGCAAGCTTCTTCTGCAGGGTCTATAGTAGACTGCAAAGGCATATGGATTTTAGCCATGGCATCCTTGTTTATTGTTGTTTCTGTTCATGTCTATAGAACTACAGCAGAGTCAGAGATGTATATTTCTACATTATATGCTCCAAGAAGACTGTCCATTTTCTAACAAAGAGAGTCAACAAGTTTTACTCAAAATAGGCTAATTTTTCCATGCCTAGAGAAGGCAACAGAATCTTTGATGTCAAAGTCAGTCTTACATTAAGAAGATTATGAAAAGATGACAAATGATCCAAGTTTGATATGCTTTCCACCATAAAATTAGCATGTGACCTCTTCTATACTCCTTTTGTTGTTTAGTCAGTATTAAGATAAGAAGTTCTGATTTTAATTCATTAATCATGGTCATGTATACCATTAACCAGCTCTCCTGAATTTTAAAAAACTTAGATTTTAATAAGATGTGCATCTAATTGGATTTTCTTTAAGGTAATAATGTGATCCTATGTTTCTCAAGGGCATAAGTTGATGTCTATTAATATCATAATAACATGTTATCTTGTCTAGGTAGATTTGTGATTGTTTCTTTTATTGCTATTGTTAGCTGCTAATATCAGATACTTAAAACAAGTCGGCAGTAGAAGTTCCTTAAATAAAGTTTCTTTAAATATATTTTGAACTTTCAAATTACTTTCTTGAAGAATTTGATTCCAGTAGCTGACTGTAGAGTTTTTTCACAGGTAACCAAACAACATAATGAAGATTGTAAACGTCTCTTAAGACTAATAGGTGTGCCTACTATTGAGGTAAACTAGTCCACTTTCACTTATTGAATTCTTTATCCTTGCTACAAGAATTTGAACTAACAATGATACAATTTTACTTTCTCTTGCAAACATTTCCTAAAGCTGCATGCAATTGCTTAATATACAAGTATTGTATCTCTTATTTTAGAAGCTAAACTCATCTTTCTGATCTAAAGGCACCCTATGAAGAAGAAGCTCAATGTGCAGCTCTTTGCAAAAGTGACAAGGTAAAATGATGCAATGTAACACAATCTATTTTATTTTTTTAACTTTAAAATCTTAAACATATTTGTTTGTTAGCAATCTCTAGGTGTTTACGGTTGCCTCAAAAGACATATATGGATACTTTAACTTTTGGGGCACCAAGGTTTTTCCGTCATTTAATGGATCCTAGTTCCAACAAAATCTATGTGATGAAATTTGAAGTTTCAAAGGTATATTTATTCTGCTTATTGCTAATTGAATTACTGTATTTATTCTCATCCTTATTTTTCAGGTTCTTGAAGAGCTAAGACTCACTATGGATTAGTTCATTGATTTGTGTATTCTCTTTGGATGTGATTATTGCAATAGCATTAAAGGTAAACTAGTTCCTTTGTAGCTCAATATCAAGGTCATTTCGTTAGTAGCTCTTTTGTCTTGAATCTTTGCTGTTTTCTGGACTGCTGATGGTTGAATTTATTGTCATATTACATCTACTTTTCCCTTTTTAAACTGTGATGGCTTGCAGTCCTGGACTTTGAATTTCCCGTTGTAATGATTAACTTCGTGGGATTTCATATTTCTCGTGGTGAATTTATTCTAAGGAAGAACATTTTCGTGAATTTACTTATACAAAATTTATGGCCCAATAGTTCCAAATCCACAAGCTCGAAGGCATATTTTGAGACCACAATTTTGCTTGCTGTTCGTGAGTTCCTGACTTCCTTTTGCAGGTCTGCATGGAAACTATTATGCACTTAACATGCATGAATATGCCTGTGGAGAAGATCGACCATGCTCTGAATACCATCAAGGCCAATGGTATTCAAAATGTCCTGGCACTCAAGGGGGATCCTCCTCATGGTCAAGATAAGTTTGTTCAAGTGGCTGGTGGATTTGCATGCACCCTTGATCTGGTATACTTCTTTCATACATTTTAAAGTCTTTTGGCTTCATTTATGGGGATTTTAATAGCTCGCAAGTGGCCTTTGTTGAGAATCCTCTTTATCTTTTATCTTCACTGACTGAACACTGAACATCAAGATATACTAATTTTGTAAATTGTCCTTTTGAAATATACATAACTAAATATGTGGGCTATGGTCTCCATGACCAATGAAAGTAATAGTCTTGTTTTTTTAGCGATTAAGTATTTGTACTAGAAAGTTTATCTTATTTTAGACATTTTTTTATTGTGTTAATGGATGTATTTTGCAATTGGCTTACAGGTGCAGCATATTCGAGCTAAGTATGGAGATTATTTTGGTATCACTATTGCTGGGTATCCAAGTCAATTTAGAACAATCTCAATCCAAATGCTATTTAGTTATTCATATTGACCATGAATGTTATTCCTAAATACATTTTCCATTTTAGAGGCTCATCCTAATATGATACAAGGAGATGAAGGTGCTACATTGGAAGCCTATAACAGTGACCTTGCTTATTTGAAGAGAAAGGTTCCTCACCATTATTATCTAGAACATGATTAATTCTACAACTTGACTGTGACTAATTAAGTAATGCCACAACAAGAATTTGTATTGCATAAGTTTTATTTCTTAGAGACTATAAGTTTGTATTGCATAAGTTTATATTGAATAAATTTTTTCTCTTCTGTTTTGCAGACATTGAGTGTTGTCCTGAAATTCTGGAAATCCTTCTCTCATGTCAAGATATTAGAGCTATGCGAAATATTTATTCTCTGGTTATAGTTCATGCAGTACCTACATATGGAGAACATTAATGGAAAACATGTGATTTATGGGCAGATTCAGTGATGTTGTGGTCTGAATGGGTGGATTGCGTACAGACTATATTCATTACTAGGTATAAATTACTAGACTTCAAAAGATGGTTTAACACTTTGTTTGTGACTCCATGACGTATTGATTTTGATTCCTCAATGCCAATAATTTGTTTGTTCACAGATAGCTATCTCCTTTTCTCAATACTTCATTCTTGCATTTCTACCATGAGCAGAATTAGCTGACATTTCCCTTATTTATTGCCTCTCTTTGTTCTCATCTTTTGCTTTGATATGTCAATACCTAATATACATCCATGTGTTATCTTGCTGATTCAACATTTTATGAATTTAGTTATAGGTAAAGTCGTGGTGTCTTTATAATTTTGTTTGGCAACCATGTGTTATCTATGGTCAGGACTTCTACTTCCTTTTCCTAAAAAATGGTTGCCAAACATGCATCGAACAGTGTTTCTTGGTATGTTTCTTTGTGGTCCAAAATTAATAATGATTGGGTTGTGTAAGTAGCTTATTTAGTTGTTTCTGAATTATGTAAGGACTGACAATGTGGAAGTTATCTCTTTATGAATTGTTAGATGATGACCTTTTGTATCTTATGAGTTGCTCTACAAATTTCTTGTTTGTTCTCTCCTTATGGTTTTCATCTATATGCCATGACTCAATCCTGTGTTTCCTCCTATCTCACAGTCTCCATGTATGCAAGGTGGTAAGGATGAGTTTACATCTTTAATGTTTTATAGAAAACATCTATATTCTGTAGTTTGATTTCTTAATAGTTTGCTCTATATACTGCATGTTAGTTTGGTCAAACGAGTGACAAGGAGGTATAATTCTCAGGGAAGAAAAGATCATTCCTTCTTTTGTGTTGAGTATAATGTAATTTTGTCCTGCGTGAATGGATGTTGCCGACTGTTTCTTGATACACACTTATTTGTATCATTTTGTTTGACTTGTGTAGCATGAAACAACACCTAATATCTGTTCTATGTTGTATTGTTTGTTTTCCAGGAATTCATGTTGTCATGTATACTATAATCTGGAATTCTGGAATTTGATAAGTTTTGTTAAATTTTTCTCTTGCAGGTCTGCCAATTCGTGAGGCGGCTTGAGTTTTTTTGATGCAAGAAGTGAGCTTTGTTAGATGCAACTCGCCTTGCTATTTTGTAAATTAAAAGCCATATGGAGAACAACAAATGGAAAACATGTGATTTAGTGTATATGGAGAGTAATGGAAAACATGTGTATTTTGATGAGTAACAACTCATTTTGTATATTTTTGTATATATGGCTACAAGATGAATTATATATGGATGTTTATTTTGGATTTAATATAGTAAATATTTAGTTTTGTATTGGTGGTTTGCTTATAGTAAAATAAGATTGGTTGTTTGGTATTAATGAACATTAAAGACAACAGTTAAAAATATTGCAAAAACTAGGTAAACCACAACGAAATTTTTTTGTAAAAAGTGATAAAAGACAACGGTTTTATCCGTTGTAAAATATATTAAAACTGTTGTTAAAAAAAAACAAAACATGTCAAATATTATCTACCACAACAGTTTATATCTGTTGTAAAACGTATCTACCACAACGGTTTATTTCTGTTGTTGAAATTATCTACCACAACGGTTTTAAAATGTTGTCGTATCCTTCGTAGCCAAATTTTGGGCACATAAACAACAACGGATAAAAACCGTTGTCAAATGTCTACAAAGACAACGGATTCAAAACCGTTGTCGTAGGACAATACATTCTACAACACCCTCAGTTACAACGGTTTTTTTACCCTACGACAACGGATAATATCCGTTGTCGTTTGCAGTTTTTGTTGTAGTGGGAGTAAGAAGGATCAACTAATTATGACATGGTTGATTTCAACGATTAGTGAGCCTATACTTCCTACAATTGTAGGGCTTATTAGTTCTCATCAAATATGAGAAGCTCTTGCTCAAACCTTTGCTTCACACTCTCAAGCACGTGTTCTTCAACCTTGCATGCGGTTACAATCGGTGCAACGAGGAAACAAATCTATCAATGAATATATGCAATCAATCAAGACCATTGTCAATAATTTGGCTGCGATTGGCCATCCAATTTCAGATTCAGATTTATTAATACATGTTCTTGTAGGATTGGAACCTTAATATGACAGCTTTATTCCTAGCATAACTACTCGCTTGGATCAAGTGTCCCTTGATACCCTTCATGGCTTGCTCTCTTCGCATGAGATACTTCTACAATTACAATCTCAAAGGGTCCTAAATGTTGGAGTGTATACTGAAAGCCTAAACTTTTGTAAACATTTATTTTGAATAAAGAATCACATTTGGTCAAATTATCTACATTTGTTTGTAGTTGTTCAAATAATTTATATTGTAGATAACATAGTATGTGGTGTCACATACAGAAGATAATGTTATCAGTACCTTATAAATTATAAACAGTAGCTCACGACCAAAATGGAAAGGAACAAACCATTGGAAGGTCGTAGTGTAATTAGGAATTAGTTTATCTTAACTATATAATTACACTAGTACACTTGGAGTGTATTGAATAGGACCAATAGAGGTCGTTTCTTTTATACTGACTTTATAAAGAAACAAAGACCTCAGTTATTATGGAAGTGTGTGCTCTTAATCCTAATATAATAACAAGCACATATATTTGATATTTATTTCTTTAATTTATCAATGGGTGAGATTTAGTTCGATGAATCAATAAGCCCGATAAGTTGGAAAATGATATCACTTATAGTGTGTGTTGTTGATTATAGAAGGAAACTATGTCCTAAGATACTAGGTTGATAATGTCCCCAAGAGGAGCTCATAAGGATTGTCATGTTAAACCCTGCAGGTGGACTAAGTCCGACATGATGATAAGGTTGAGTGGTACTACTCTTGGACTAAGATATTAATTAAATAAGTTGTCAGTAACTCATTTAATTAGTGGACATTCGATATCTTAAACACAGGGAGACTAACACACTCATAATAAGAAGGAGCCCAAAAATATAATTTGGGATTGGTGCGGTAGTTCAATAATAGTTCTCTAGTGGAATGAATTATTATTGATAAAATTAAGTTGTGTGTTCGGGGCGAACACGGGATGCTTAATTTTATCGGGAGACCAAAACCAATTCCTCCTCTCGGTCCCTATCTAGCCTCTTATTTATAGAGTACTATACCCACCTATACCCACCTTCTATACCCATCTAAAGGGGGCCGGCCAAGCTAGCTTGGGAATCAAGCTAGGGTCGGCCTAAGCATGGTTTATGGGTGGTCGGCCCTAGCTTGAACCCAAGCTAGAAGGGGCCGGCCCTAATGAAATAAAAAAAAATTTAATTTTAACTTTTTATTATGTGGAAGATATAATTTATTGGAGAGAATTAAAATTAAAATATCTCTTCTACAAAAGATTAAAAGAAAGAGATTAGATCTCTTTCCTTATTTGTAGATTGGAAAGATATTTTATTTTTTCTCTTTGTAAATTATTCACATATTGAAAAATAAAATTATAGAATTTTTTTTTATCAATCATGAAGGGATTTTTGAAAAGAAATTTTATTTTAAAATTTCCGGAAACAAATTAGGAAGTTTTAATTTGTTGATTGAAACTCTCCTAATTTGCCCCTTTTGATGTGGCCGGCCAAGACATGGAGTTTTAAGAAATTTTGTTTAATTTTTCTTAATTAATTCATGTCAAGGAAAATTAAGAAAATTTTATTGTAATTAAATTTCCTAATTTACCAAGGCTAAGGAATATAAAAGAGGGGGTTGGAGTGCCTTCAAGAGGTACAACCTCTATTATTTTTCTCCCTCTCTTATTCCTTGGTGTGGCCGGCCATCCTCTCTTCCCCTCTTCCTCTTTGTGGTGGCCGAAACTCTCCTTGGCTTGGAGCTCTTTGTTGGTGCGGGAAGCATCCGACGATTGAAACTTAGTTTTGATAATGGCAAAGGATTCAAAGTTAAGTTAGTTTGTGATCTAACATGTTGAATGAGTGCTTCAGGAAAGTCCTAGCTGCGGTTAGGCAGGTGAAAATCCTAAGGGGTGGTAACCTTATGTCCAAGCGGGCGGTAACCCTAGGTGGAGGAAAACCCTAAGGGGCGGCAACCTTAGGTCCAAGGGGGTGGTAACCCTAGGTGGAGAAAAACCCTAGGGGGAGGTAACCCTAGGTCTTAGGGGGTGGTAACCCTAGGCGGAAAGTCCAGTCGGTCTGGAGTGTTGGTGCAATTTCCAGTAGGTCAAGGTTGACCTAGTTGACCAAGCGTAAACCTTGGTCATGGTTTCGATGTTTGACAATACAGAAAGATATGTAGACATGGACAATGCAGGTGCAGTTGTCCATGCGGGGAGATACTGATCAGGGTCTGATCAGGTTGGATGAATAAGAGTCAAGTAGGTCAAGGTTGACCGGATACTTGACTGGGAAGTCCTAACTGGGATGTTAGGCAGTTCGGAAAGTCCTGGTGAGTGAAACCAGGCAGTTCGGAAAGTCCTGGTGAGTGAAGCCAGGCAGTCGGGAAATCCTGGTGAGTAAAGCCAGGTGAAAATCCTAGTGAGTGAAGCTAGGTGAAAGTGAAAGTCCTGGTGAGTGAAGCCAGGCAGGGGAAAGACCTAGTGAGTGAAGCTAGGCAGTTTGGAAGTCCTGGTGAGTGAAGCCAGGCAGATGGAAAGTCCTGGTGAGTGAAGCCAGGCAGTTGGAAAGTCCTGGTGAGTGAAACCAGGCAGTTGGAAAGTCCTGGTGAGTGAAGCCAGACAGATGGAAAGTCCTGATGAGTGAAGCCAGGCAGTTGGAAAGTCCTGGTGAGTGAAGCCAGGCAGTTGGAAAGTCCTGGTGAGTGAAGCCAGGCAAGGGAAATCCAAATAGGTCAAGGTTGACCAGACATCTGGTGAAAAGTCCAAGCAGGGAGCTTGGCACGAGAAAAGTCCAAGTATGGAGACTTGGCACGGAAAAGTCCAAGCAGGGAGCTTGGCACGAGAAAAGTCCAAGTATGGAGACTTGGCACGGAAAAGTCCAAGCAGGGAGCTTGGCACGGGAGAAGTCCAAGTATGGAAGCTTGGCATAGGAAGTCAGAGAGGGCTCGGTAGCTTGGTAGCTCGGTAGCTCGGTAGCTCGGTAGCTAGGTAGCTCGTAGCTCGGCAGCTCGCTCTCCAGACTAGGTCAGAGAGGGCTCGGTAGCTCGTTCTCTGGACCGGATGGAGTCGGAGAGGGCTCGGTAGCTCGGTAGCTCGGTAGCTCGGTAGCTCGTAGCTCGGCAGCTCGCTCTCCGGACTAGGTCAGAGAGGGCTCGGTAGCTCGTTCTCTGGACCGGATGGAGTCGGAGAGGGCTCGGTAGCTCGTAGCTCGGTAGCTCGGTAGCTCATTCTCTAGACCGGACGAAGTCGGAGAGGGCTCGGCAGCTCGTTCTCCGGACTAGGTCAGAGAGGGCTCGGTAGCTCGGTAGCTCGGCTAATCGGTCTGGTGACCGATCAGTAACCAAACAGAATGCTTCTGTGGATTATCTGATCGGTCTGGAGACCGATCAGAAAGCAAACAGAAGAAGAAGAAGGAGAAAGGCTGATCGGTCCAGGGACCGATCAGACTCCTCCTGGACCGATCAGGACATAGCCTGATCGGTCCCCAAGACCGATCAGGGACAGTGTGGACCGATCAGGTTGGAGCCTGATCGGTCCAGAACTATCCGTTGGCTCACAACGGTCTTCTGTCTTCTTCTTCACAGGTGGATGCAGGTTATAAAAGGAGATCGAGGGCTGCTACAGTTTGTTTCTTCTTCTCCGAAGCTTCTGCTTCTTCTTGATCTTCTTCTTGCTTCTGCAAGTTATTGCTTCTGCTGTTCTAGAGCTTTGTTAAGCTCGCTTCCGAAGCTTCGCGTGAGCTTCCTCGACTGGTTTCAGCTGCTGCTGTGATTCTGTGAAGTTGGTGCTTCATCTACAGATTTCAGTCGACGACGAGAAGGCAAGCAAGAGTTATTACATTCATCTTTATATTTGTATCTTGCTGTGCTTCTTGTACTTGTACTCTGATCTTGCTGTTGCAAGAGTTTGTGGTGAGGTTTCTCCACCCAGAAGGAGTTCTTATTAGCCGGTTTTCCGGGGACTCATCCACCGACGGATTGATAGGCTTCGTCCACCTTACGGACACGCCGAGGAGTAGGAGTTTCATCTCCGAACCTCGTTACATCGTCGAGTTCGAGTTCGAGTTTGAGGTTTGATCTTTCCTTTTTGTGTTTCTATTTAGTTATTTCTGCTGCGCTAACCCTAATCGTAGGAAGAAACGCGAAGAATTTGGGGTCGGCTATTCACACCCCCTCTCTAGCCGCGACCATCGATCCTAACAAGTGGTATCAGAGCGAGGTTGCTCTTCGTCGGATTAACACCCGGGGGAGCACAAGCTAGAGAATGGATCAACTTGGAGAAGACGTCACGATTCCACCCTTCTACGATCGCGACGACTTCGCGTTTTGGAAGGTAAGGATGAAGTACTTTCTTATGACTAACCTAGTTCATTGGAGTTGTGTGCAAGTAGGGTTTACCCATCCGGTGGATAAAGACGGAAAAACCCTAGAGAAGAATAAGTGGACGAAGGAGCAAATCCACCAATCAACCATCAATGATGAGGTAACGAAAATCATTGAATTTTCTTTACCTAATGATGTTTTGTGTAGGATAGGTGGATATAACGATGCCAAGGAGTTGTGGAATAACTTGGCAAAGTTCCATGAGGAGAACCCCACTTCAAGTCATGAAGAGGAGTCATGTGAGCCAAGTAGCTCACATCATGGAGGCATGGATTTAGAGGTTGAGGGCTACTCAACATCTAAGGAAGAAGAGGAGGAGAGTTCCTCTTCAAGATCGGAGCAAGAAGAAGAAGCTTCTATCTCCGGAAGGGATGAAGAAGAGAGCTCACATCCATCCTCAACCCTAGGTAACTCAAGCCATTTAATTTCAAATAAATTACACATAATGTGCTTTGAGTGTAGGGAATTTGGGCATTACAAGAGTAAGTGTCCAAAGAGGGTTAGGAAGACTCCACCGGCGCCAAAGATCAAGGAAGCCGGAGTCCCGATACGCAAGAGTAAGGAGCACGTGGTGTGCTTCCAATGCAAGCGAAGGGGACATTATCGGAGCCAATGTCCGAGGGGGAGGCAACCTCACAAGGACAAGAAGACGAGCACATCGATAGGGGGAGCTAAGGCAAACCCTAAGGTAATCTCTAAGGCACATTATTGCAATAATAATAAGACAAATGCTAGTAGCCTTATTGCTATTGTTAATAATTGTAAGCATGATAACATTAGAAATCGATACACATGCTTAGGTGCCAAACATGTGAGCCTAGATAATGATAACACTAGGAAAGCCAACCCTAGAATTAACCCATCTAAGGCTAAGGAAAACCTAGGTAGGAATCCCAAAGCAACTAGACACATGCCTAGGAATGCCTCAAAGAAAAATGACAAATCAAGTCTTGAGGTATTAAAGAAGGAAAATCAAGTATTGAGGTCAAGACTTGACATGTTAGAAAAGACCCTTAAAAATTTGGAAAAGTCAAATATAGGGTCTAAGGGGCAAAAACCAAAGCCCAAGGACATGAAAGGTTTGGGTCACAAACCTAAGTCCCAAGTGGTCAAGCCCACTTATCACAATGTTCCATTAGATTATGGAACAAAATCTAGGGCAAGGAAGACCATCACCAAGGTCACAAGGGGAGTCACCCCTAGAGTGGATCTTGATGAGTCCCAAATGACCAAGGCTTTAAAGCCTAGGAGGGTCATTAGGAGGGTTGCTAGGGAAGACATCCCTAGTGAATATTTAGTGAACCCAATGAGCTCCAATAGGTATTGGGTTCCTAGGAGCGTGATTTCATCACGCTAGATTAGTTAGGGAGTGCCAACCTTACTTGAATAGGTAGTTAACCTAATCATGGCAAAAGGTGGCACTTTAGAAATTCTCAAGGTGTAATCAAGCCTTGAAAATGAAATGAAAAGTTATTCCTAAGATAATTAGGATGTGCCAACCACATTTGAGGAATTTTTCTAGAGTCAATCTAGTTGGCACATAGTGATCTAAAAGTCTTGAGGATATGATTTTAGGTCTATTACACTTAGGAATATAGAATTTATGACAAAATGATCAAAATTATCAAAAATGGCAACTAAGGCTAGAATTAGGTATTTTCTATACCTTTATGTGCTATTTGCCATATATTGTTTGTCATATGCCATGTCATGACATCATATTTATCTTATGATCATTTAAAACGTCATGATAATGCTTAGGTTATTTATATGTCATGCTTTATTTAAGTTTCATACTTTATGCCATGACATCATGACATTGGCACATGTTATTATGTATGATATCATTTTATGCCATGTCATCATTTCTTGCATTTATAATTAATGAAATTGATTTAAGGTTAAAAACACAATTTGATATGGAGATCAAATTGATGTTTAGAAAATGCATGAGAACTTAGCCTAAGATGACCTAAACCCCTATCTCACATCAAAATTGACTTGAATGTGTTTGATACACCTTAGATGTGTGTGAGATATTAGGATGATGAGTTAGGATCAAGGTGCATAGTTCTTGTACCTAGATGAGCCTAATTCTAAATTGGGGATCATAGGGAAAGCTTATGTACAGGTCATGTACATTTAGCCCTAAGATTGTGGTCCCAAATTAAAGGGTTTAAAATCATTTCAAAATTGATTTGAAAAACCTTGATGAAGCTTTTCTAGTGATAGCATTCATCATTGAGCAAAGTGATACAAAGATGAGTTAACTTTGAGCTATTTCAAAGACTTGTGAACTTTGTATCAAGATTGAAAAATGGAAGTTATTTTCATATAAAACTATTTTTCCTTGATAGTATATGTTATGAGGAATGTATCCTCAAAATTTCACAATTTTTGAAATTTTCTGTAATTTTCTAGAGGTTTCTGAATTTCGTGGAGAGAAGGTAGACATGCAATTGGACAGAAGGTAGACAACCGGGACATCATAAGGTATTCTTTAAATGCTTTTCCAAGGAACACCTTGTGGGCATCCATGGTAGATGCCTACAAGGTCTCCAAGGACTTATCTACCATTAAGTTAGATGAACTTTTTGCAGAATTTGAACTTCACGAACAGACTAATGCACGCCTGACCGAGAAAGGGTTGGCTTTGGTTGCAGGAACAGGGAGAACGCGCGAATCAAAAATCAAGCGCAGAACCGAACCTGAGTCAGAAGAAGAACCAGATTCGGAAGACGACGATGAACTTACAATCGAAATAGTTAACTTGGTAAAGAAGCTCTGCAAAAAGAAGGGCTTCAACAGAAAGGATGTCAGAAAGGCCATTCAGTCGAAAGAAACCCAACCAAGCTCGAAGATTAAATTCGAAGTGACCTGCTACGGGTGCAATCAGAAGGGGCACATCAAGGCAAACTGCCCGAACTAGAAGGATCCAAAGAAACCAAAAAGAAAGAAGGCATTGAAGGCAACATGGGACGAGTCTTCTTCCGAGGAATCCGACGACGAAGAACTAGAGCAGACTAACCTTCTCGCATTGACAGCCCGGGACTACACCAACGAATCCGGAAGCGAGGACGAATCGGAAGCCGAGTCCGAGAGAAGCTACGGATCCGCATCCGTTTCCGAAGGGCCAAACCCCTCTGTAAGTCAAAATAGGTTATATTGCATAATTAATTATTTAATGCATAAAGTAGCTAAGTCCAAAATTCGAATCAAGTCGCTTCTAAAGGAGGTGACACTCCTTAAAGAGACGACTAATAACGAATCCTTGACTGATCCAGTTCAGATTGGAACCTCAACTCAAGTTCAAAAACTTGAGGAAGAGAATTCCAACCTAAAAAGTCAAGTCAAAGATTTGAAGACAACCTTAGAACGATTTTCCTTGGGGTCCAAGAATCTTAACTTAATTCTTGGAACACAAAGGGCAATCTACAATCGAACTGGACTAGGATACAAAACGAAAAACAAATATAGGTCATACCTATCTCTCATACAAAGAACCAATAGAAAAATGGTCCAAGCATGAGTTGCCAAGTCCAACCTGATCAATCAAGTTGGACTTGGACAGTATTGGGTCCCTAAGGATCAAATACATTACCTCAATAGACCTTATCGAGGCTATGATCCAGGGGGAGCCAAAATTATTAAAATTTGAAATTAATTATGAAACTTAAAATTCAAAATTATTAAAATTCGAAATTAATTATTAAACTTAAAATTCAAAATTATCAAAATTCGAAATTAATTATTAAACCTAAAATTCAAAATTATCAAAATTCGAAATTAATCATTAAAATTCAAAATTATTAAAATTCGAAATTAATTAATTAATCATTAAAATTATTAAAATTCGAAATTAAATTCAACTTAAAATTTAAAATTATTAAAATTCGAAATTAAATTCAACTTAAAATTCAAAATTATTAAAATTCAAAATTAATTATTAAACTTAAAATTCAAAATTATTAAAATTCGAAATTAATTATTAAACTTAAAATTCAAAATTATCAAAATTCGAAATTAATTATTAAACCTAAAATTCAAAATTATCAAAATTCAAAATTAATCATTAAAATTCAAAATTATTAAAATTCGAAATTAATTATTAAACTTAAAATTCAAAATTCAAACTTGAAATTAATTATTCAAAATCCCAAAAACAAAATAGAAGGAGGGTCAAGAATAGCTGGCAACTCCGAAATCTATTTACCCGACTGGGTAACCGAACTTAATATACCCAAAATGGATAAGCAAGAATAGATTACCCGACAGGGTAAGTAAGGATAGATTAAAAAGGGTTAGATTTAACTTGAAACACAGTACTGGTGAAGTTTTTGGATGATAGTACGTTGGGGAAGCTTGGGCATCGCATGTCTAGGAAGATATGGCTTCGACCTGGTGCATTTGGCCAAGTGGAACTAACCGAAGCTACCCTTAAATGGATCCTAACTAGTTAGACCAAGATTCAGTATTAAGTTCAATGGGTAGGACTATTTGGAAAACCTCAAAGGCATGGTTACTTTAATGAGCTCCTTGTGACTCACCATAGCCCAGAAGTTTATCCAAAGAATGCTTACTTGTTGAACCCAAAGCTAAACCCGAATCTAACATAAAGTGTAAAATATAGGAAAATAGGCGAATATTAATAAGGGAATTTTCCGGAATTTTTGGAAATTTTTCGAGAATTTTTCGGAGCTCGTATGGACGAGTTAACAGGGACAAAAACGGGGCCCGGAAAAGCCTGTTTAGGCTACCCCATTTAAGTGAGGAAAAGTTGATTTTTTTTCCTTTTCCTTTTTAAATTCATTTTTTTTCTTTTTTCCCTCACCGATTTTTCTTCTCCGCGCGTGCCCGTTTCATCGCCCGACTCTCCTTGCCCTAACCGGCGCCGGCCCGACGATTCCTTATTCCCCCTTGCCTCTCCTTCTTTCCCTTCCGAGCCGCACAATCGCTGCTCACCGTCGGCCAAGCTTCAACTCCTCTGTGACGTCACTGCCGCCACTTGAGGCCGCACCTCTGTGAAGCCGCTGATCGCCTCCTAGTCGTCTCCACCATCGCCGCCCCATCCGGCTGATTTCCGTGCCCTAGTTGTGGGTTCACAACCGCCGGCGCCGCACGGAGCAGCACTGACGACGAGTTTCTTCTCCGCTGTGCTCGTGCCCTAGCTAGCCGCCGACGCCCCTTTCCGGCGCATCTTTCCTTCCGAGCAGTGCAGATTTGACCTAGGGCTCGAGTTCGGTGGCACATCTCTCCCCTTTTCTCGATTCAGTCACGTAAGTTTTCTGTGATAGTGCTGATTTAGAGTTTCTGGTGGTCGGATTGGAGGTATGTTTTCCTCTTGTATTTGGATTTAGTAGTAGGGTGTTATCCTTGCTAAATCTGCCAACCAAACTGAGTTGTGCAGGGATCTCGTCACTTCCGGTCAGATCCGAGGAAAAAAAAAACTGTAGCTTGCTGCTGGAATCAACACTGTCCCACTGTTTAAGTTCTATTCCGACAGTGAGTAAGAACTTTTGGAGCTGCTAAATCTGAGTGGTATTGCAGCGTGTACCTCCGACAACGATCAGCGGTGAAATCCCTCAATTTGGGTGAGTTTTGGATTGAGGTAAGAGCATTGTTATTAGAATAAAGATAGATTACGTGGTTAGGTATCAAGTTCATGTATTAATCTGACACAATTTGATTGTAAATAATTGGGGATACCTAATCCATTGTAATTGTGAAATGGGTTAGGTTAAACCTAGTTGGCTTTGGATTAATGGTTGGTCAGCTAATTAAATAGACAAGGGAATTAGCTAAAATCCGTATATGTGTGATATTATAGGGTTTTGAACTTCGAGTAGATTGATTATGTTTATATTTGGAATAGGGTGATTGGATTAGCTTTAGACTTTTAATCTAATGTTATGATTAGGGTTAAAGGAAATTAACCCTAGTTAATTGTTGGATTTAATTTAGGAAGGTCGAGATTATGGTTTAAGGTTTTTCCCTAAAATTGTTCTTAAGGATTTTTATTTAGCTATTCATTTAATTTGTAGCTAAATAAAAATGTATGTTTGATATCACAGGACTTTGACGCGAGACGAGTATCTCGGAGTCAGATTTGGACCATTTTATCGGAGGCGGGTACTTTTGACTTATTGTCTTTGATATGCTTAGTAATGAAAATAATATGTTGCATTAATTGTGTTTCCTATTTGTTTCGGTTAATCACTGCCCAACACATGTTACCTGTTTGATTGATTGTTTGATTTCATTTCGTATTGATCTTGTATCGATCTATCATGCTCATGGGTAGTGATATAACCATGTTTTACCATGTCAGGACCTAGGTTTGATACCTTATTTGATCAGTATACCTTGATATGATTTATTCACTATGGTGCCCATTGTTATATGTCCAGAGGTTGGTTTAGTATATTACCATGCTTAGTGACATGCATCATTTGTATGATCGCATGCTGTGCGATAGATTGCTCCATTATTGTTGAGCACTTTGCCAACTATTCGGTGCTCCGTTGTGACGCTTCATGGGTAGCGTGACAGTAAGTACGCCTGATTTGACTCTTCGGTGCTCGTTGATCCGCCTCGGGGGTAGTGTGACGTGTAGCACGTTAGAGATTCCTCCCCGTCATAGTGTACGGGAGATGAGAGCATTACGCTCCCCATTTATGATTTGGGGTAGGAGTATGCGTGTACTCAACATCCCGTCCACTCGATCACTCATCGGAGTAGTGTTGCAGAGTGCACGGTCGTCACCCTACCCACTTGGTCCCACTTTTGTTGTGAGTCGGCCGGGGTGACCATGACATTGGCATCATATGCATGATGCATTTATTGTTTGTGATTGTGATTGCTGCATTTATATGCTGCATATTGTTTGGATACCTATGTATACATGTCTTCTATACCTTTCAGACTGTTTGTCCTTATACCGGGTCCTGGTTAGTACAGATTCTCTCCTGTCTTCTTCGGTTTGCATTTACCTTTATCTTTATCAGGAGACTGTACGCATGATTAGTGCTAGGTGTTATTTCTTTACTTTGCATATCAACTGTACCTGCTGAGTGTTGGACTCACCCCGCCTCCATTGTTGTTATTTTCAGGTTGATGCTGTCAGGAGAGAGTTCCAGTCGCTAGTCCCCACAGCACGTAGTGCTAGATCTCTGCAGACCTCGATGGTTTATATATCGTTTAGTTTTGTTTTGCATTTATTGATTATGTGTGGACTTGGTTTGTTTGGATACTTGGTTGTTGTATGGATTTTTGTGATGATGATGGATTTTTATTTGATGTGTATTTTTACTACGTGCCTGCCTGGACGGCAGAAGAGGTGAGTTCGTCGGTTTTGAGCTTTACGAGTGTAATGTTAGGACCAAAAGTAGCTAGAAGGGGGGTGAATAGCTCGTCGCGCTCGCTCGGTGCTCGGCGTTGCTTGTTCCTTCAAAGATGTGCAGCGGAAAATACAGAAACAAACACACAACGCTAACACGGTTGATTTTACTTGGTATCCACCTCACAAGAGGTGACTAGTCCAAGGATCCACACCACGCACGCACCCTCCACTATGGAAACACTCCTTTTCGGTAACTACCGAGGGCGGAGAAGCCCTACAAGACTCTCAGTACAAGAAAAAAAGGAAAGGGAAACAAAATACGAGCTTACAAGCTTACAATGAGTACAAAACCCTAACCCTAGCTTCTCTTCTTGCCTTTGATCCACCTCTTGACTTGGAAAGCTTCCAAGATCCTTCAAGAACTGGCGATTTGATCTTTGAGAGCGCTGTGGAGGAGCTGGCGAGTAGTCTGGAGTGAATCGGAGAAGAGATACTGCAGCCATCGAACGCCTGCAGCTATAAACGACGCCAACGGTCGGATCCCGATCGATTCGAATGTTCCCAATCGATCGGGGAGGCTTTGGATCGATCCATGGATCGATCCGAAGCCGTTTGCTCGAAAGCGCTGGATCGATCCACGGATCGATCCGGCGCTTATCGCGATGGCGTCCCAATCGATCCAGCGATCGATTGGGACCTCTGATCGATCCACGGATCGATCCGAGCTTCTGACAGTGCGGATCGATCGCGATCGATCCCTGAATCGATCAGCGATCGATCCGCGCGGTTTTTGTCCAAAACCAAGTCCTAAACCTCCCAAACCAACATCCGGTCAACCTTGACTGTTGGTATGTCATGCCTAGCATCTAGTCACTCCCTTGACTGCTAGGACTCCCTTACCAAGTGTCAGGTCAATCCCTTTGACCCACTTGGACTTTTCTCTGTGCCAAGTATCCGGTCAATCCCTTTGACCTACTTGGACTTTTCTTTCATGCCAAGTATCCAGTCAATCCTTTGACCTACTTGGACTTCCCAACACCGGATGTCCGATCATCCTTGATCCATCTGGATTTTCCCTTGCCTGGCTCACCGGGACTTTCACCTAGCTTCACTCACTAGGGTTTTCCATCCGCCTAGCTTCACTCACTAGGACTTCCATCCGCCTAGCTTCACTCACTAGGACTTTCACCGGCTTCACTCACCGATTTCCATCCGCCTAGCTTCACTCACTAGGACTTCCTTACCTGGCTTCACTCACGGGACTTCCTCTGGCTTCACTCACCGGACTTCCGCCTCGGCTTCACTCACGGACTTTTCTTCCGGCTTCACTCACGGGACTTTCATTTTGCCTAACATCCAGTTAGGACTTCTCAAGTATCCAGTCAACCTTGACCTACTTGACTCTTCTTCAATCAATATCTTATTGTCAAACATCTAAACCCAAACCAAGACTCAGCTTGGTTCCTGTGTCAACCTTGACCTGAGGGATATTGCACCAACAATCTCCCCTTTGATGTTTGACAATACCACAATAGCACTTACAATCCCATATGTAAGTTAGGCTAATCCCATAGCCTCCTTCTTCATGCCACTAGGTAATGAAAGCATAAATTAAGCTCTTCATTCTCCCCTAAGAGGGCAAACTCCCTCTAGGTAATGAAAGCCTAACTTACTCCCTTTCATGAGTCCTTTCATTCTCCCCCTATGACCTTCCCATAGGTAATGAAGGACTAAGCTTAACCATACATTCTCCCCCTATTGGCACACATCAACCCATCGTTGGACACACATCAACCCATGCTCCTGGGCACACTTCAACAAATCCATTTGTTGAAGACTCTCCCCCTGAAGAGTTGCTCATCGTTGTTCACAACATCACTCGTTGTGATCAACACGATAATGAAGGTCTCATACCCTTCATTTATCCTTAACTTCTCCCTCAATGTAGACAACTACCCAACCTTGAGCATTATCTACTACTTGAGTGTCCACTTGAAATAATGAGGATATCCACTCCCCATTTCTCCCCATTTCAAGTTTAAATGCTCAACCTTGAGCAAATTTACAACAGAAGGTTAACCACCTTCCAAGGTTCATGAAAAATAATTTTCATGTCTTTAAAGAGTCCCTCCCCCTAAAGACATGGTGGTAACTTCTGTCATTGCACCAACAATGACTTGGAATCCCTGAACCATTAGGAAACCCAAATTTAGAAGTTTTGAGGTTCAATTATTCAAAATTTGAAGCAACCTCAACCTAAACTTCTACTTAGTCTTCGTTAACCAATCCATCCTTGTTTTCAACATGAAAACACCCTTTGTATGTATACAAATGTATTTAAGGGGTTTGGAATGGTTACCTAGACTCAAAGAGGTTCAAAGATGCTGAAATCAGGCCTTCCCAGCCAAAATCAGCAACTTGGATCGATTGGAGTTGGGTTCCAATCGATTGAACCTTTCTGAATCGATCCACGGATCGATTCAGACTCCCTGGATCGATCGGCTGATCGATCCAGTGAGCTCGCGGGAATTGCCGTTTGAATCGATCCATGGATCGATTCATGGAACTCCAATCGATCCATGGATCGATCGGAGCTCTGATAGTTGCTGAAATTTCATTTCAGTCAACTTCAGAAACCCCTAGAAAATTCTATAAAAATCCAAAAATTATGAAATTTCGTGTAGACATTATTTAGGGCATACTTAATCTTGGAAAAATAGTTTTCTATGAAAATACATCATATTTTCAAAGATTGACACAAACTTGAAAACTTGCAAAAACTTTAGTGTTTTCTTGAGTTTGTGTCTAACTATTCAATGGTGATTACTATCAAAAGATAGCCTTCACCAAGGTTTTCCAAAAACATTTTAAAACCATTTTCAAAACCAATATCCCATCACATTCCTTGGGCTTAATGCACATGACTTGTACATTAGCTTTCCCAATGATGGGAAAACACATAACTATGTGTTTTGATGAACCTAAAACTCAAAAGAATGCACTGAATCAACATCTTGAGTTTTGTTCATCATCCTAACATCTCACTTGTATATAATATGCACTAAAACACATACAAGTCACCTTATAGTTCTTTGTGAGATGTAAAATTTGGTTTTGCCCTATTCTAGGGATCATGCATATCTATCTAGGCATTTTAGAGATATTAGACATCCACCCAGGATGTCACTTATCAATAAGTGTCATTAGATGTCATTTGTCCTTAATTACTAGGAATTAAACTTAATGCATGATTATGTTATGGCATACATCAAAAGAAAATAATTTTCAAAAGAAAATATCCTATTGCTACATGATGTATGAATGTCATGACATGGTATTTTTGGATTTTTCATAATAACACATGAATGCAAAAATAGACATGATGTCATGGCATATGATGGGCAAACAATCATGGCAAGATTTAGCATAAATAAAATATACCTAGATTAACTATCTAAGTATCCTTAAAGTCTTAGCTAAACTCACACCTTAAACCTAGATTGCCCTAAAGTGCTTCAAGAAAATGCCAAAGCCTAAGTTTGCATTTCTTATTCCCTTGATTAATTTATGCCAATTAAAATAAACATGTCCTCAAATGTTGGCATATTCCATTTTTCCTCAAGAGTAGCACTTTTAAATTTAAGGCCCGGATTGCCTTAAATTGCCTAAGAACATACCAAAAACCCAACTTGATAGTTCTTATTAATTTTCCAATATGTGCCATTTAAGATTAAAATCAATTCTTCCACCATTAGGCACATTTTACTCTTTCAAGGAGTAATCAATAATTCCATTTCATTTTCAAAGGTTAACAAAAACCTTGAAAATGCTCCTTGAGTGTCAATTTCCTCAAAGTTGGGTTAACTACCCTTCTAATCGGAGTTGACACTCTCTAACCCATCTATGGGGTAGAGAAGATGCTCCTAGGAACCCAACACCTATTGGTGCTCCTTGGATGCTCTAGGTACTCACTAGGGATAACTTCCCTAGATACCTTCCTAGTGACCTTGTTGGGCTTCTTAGAAGCCTTGGTCACATTTTCTAGGTCAACTCTAGGGATAACCTCCCTTGTGACCTTGTTTGTGACTTTCTTAGACTTCTTAGAAGTCTTAGTCACATTTATTGCAAAAATACTCTTAGGGATGACTTCCCTAGCATTTTTGGCTTGACCACTAGACCTAGGGTTTGTTCCATAACTATATGGAACTCTATGGTAAGAGGGCACATCCTTCTTAGCCTTTGGTTTGTATCCCAAACCTCTATGGCCATTAGATGACCTTTGTGCTCCTAGACCTAGGTTATGCTCATTTTGCCCTAATAGGATATTTTCCATCCTTTTTAGGGTCTTTTCCATTTTATCAAGTCTTGACCTCAAGACTTGATTTTCTCTCACTAAGTCCTTAGCATTTGACCCATGAGCATTTTTGTTTCTAGGCTTGTATCTAAAATCCTTAGAGTTTTCGCCTAGATTTTTACCTACAATCCTAGCCTTAGGTGTAGTAGTTTTAGCATGAAAAGCTATATGTTTTTCTTTAACACTATCATGCTTTCTATTTTCATGGTAAATAGCATTAAAATGATATAAATTTGAACTATCATGCTTTTTACCATAATGTAGAGGAGTAGGCTCAATAAATGTTACCTTCTTCTTTACCTTAGAGGCTCCCCCTTGACTAGAGCTTCCTCCATGAGCCTTGATCATCTTCTTTCCCTTGGGGCATTGACTTCGGTAATGCCCTTTTTGTTGACACAAGAAGCACACAATGTGCTCCTTGCTCTTCTTTGTCCCGGGGGTGGTCTCCTTTGGCTTCTCCTTGCCCTTTTGTGCCACTTGGCCCTTCTTCTTGGCCAAGTTGGGACACTTGCTCTTATAGTGCCCATGTTCCCTACACTCAAAACATATTATATGATTTTTATTAATAATTGAAATATTTATACCTTTGCTTGCAGGGGTGGCATCTTTTTCTTTGGATCCGGAGGTAGAAGCTTCCTCTTGATCGGACCTTGATTCTCCTCCATTTGATTTTTCTTGACTTGTGGAGGTAGAAGCTTCTTCTTGATCCGATGTCACCAAGGATTGCTCCCCCTCAATCCTAGAGGTGGAGGCTTCATCATCTCGAATATGAAACAAGGAGTATGCTCCCTCATTGTTCCCTTCAGTGCATTCCCTTGAGGATGAAGCTTCTTGGATTTCCTCTTCTTCGGAGGTTGAGCATCTCTCAACCTCGGAGTCCTCCTCTTGGTCTTGATCCAATGAGTTGCCCTCTTTGGATTCTCCTTGATTTGATACAGTGGAGGGGATCTCATGAATTCTTGCCAATTTGCTCCAAAGCTCCTTGGCATCTTCAAACTCTCCAATTTGTTCCAAGATGTTGCTTGGCAATAAATTGACCAAAAGCTTGGTCACTTTGTCATTTGCCTCACATCTTTGGATTTGGTCTTTGCTCCACTTGCTCCTTTTGAGTACTTTGCCCTTGGAATTTGTGGGAGCTTCAAAACCTTCCATGAGAGCAAACCATTGCTCTATCTCCATCATAAGAAAATTTTCGATTCTTGATTTCCAAGAATCGAAGCTTGTAGATGAATATGGTGGAGCCATCCTTGTGTCAAATCCAAGTCCATCTTGGAATTGCATCTTGAAGTTGAGCTTGATAAAATCTTGAACTTGAAGAATTTGCTCCAACTTCTTCACCCTCTAGCTTTTCTTGTTATGCTTGACCCTTCCGGCGATGATTCCGGTGAAGAGCGGCCTCGCTCTGATACCACTTGTTAGGACCAAAAGTAGCTAGAGGGGGGGGGGGGTGAATAGCTCGTCGCGCTCGCTCGGTGCTCGGCGTTGCTTGTTCCTTCAAAGATGTGCAGCGAAAAATACAGAAACAAACACACAACGCTAACACGGTTGGTTTTACTTGGTATCCACCTCACAAGAGGTGACTAGTCCAAGGATCCACACCACGCACGCACCCTCCACTATGGAAACACTCCTTTTCGGTAACTACCGAGGGCGGAGAAGCCCTACAAGACTCTCAGTACAAGAAGAAAGGAAAGGGAAACAAAATACAAGCTTACAAGCTTACAATGAGTATAAAACCCTAACCCTAGCTTCTCTTCTTGCCTTTGATCCGCCTCTTGACTTGGAAAGCTTCCAAGATCCTTCAAGAACTGGCGATCTGATCTTTGAGAGCGCTGTGGAGGAGCTGGCGAGTAGTCTGGAGTGAATCGGAGAAGAGATACTGCAGCCATCGAACGCCTGCAGCTATAAACGACGCCAACGGTCGGATCCCGATCGATTCGAATGTTCCCAATCGATCGGGGAGGCTTTGGATCGATCCATGGATCGATCCAGAGCGCCTCTGCGAAAGCGCTGGATCGATCCACGGATCGATCCGGCGCTTATCGCGCTGGCGTCCCAATCGATCCAGCGATCGATTGGGACCTCTGATCGATCCACGGATCGATCCGGGATCTTTTGGTTGGAATGTCCGGATCGATCCATCGATCGATCAGCGCCGGATCGATCCATCGATCGATCCGGAGTTGGTTTTGTCCAAAACCAAGTCCTAAACCTCCCAAACCAACATCCGGTCAACCTTGACTGTTGGTATGTCATGCCTAGCATCTAGTCACTCCCTTGACCGCTAGGACTCCCTTACCAAGTGTCCGGTCAATCCTTTGACCCACTTGGACTTTTCTCTGTGCCAAGTATCAATCCTTTGACCTACTTGGACTTTTCTTTCATGCCAAGTATCCAGTCAATCCTTTGACCTACTTGGACTTCCCAACACCAGATGTCCGATCATCCTTGATCCATCTGGATTTTCCCTTGCCTGGCTTCACTCACCAGGACTTTCACCTAGCTTCACTCACTAGGGTTTTCCATCTGCCTAGCTTCACTCACTAGGACTTCCATCTGCCTAGCTTCACTCACTAGGACTTTCACCTGGCTTCACTCACCAGGATTTCCATCTGCCTAGCTTCACTCACTAGGACTTCCTTCTGCCTGGCTTCACTCACCAGGACTTCCTTCTGCCTGGCTTCACTCACCAGGACTTCCTTCTGCCTGGCTTCACTCACCAGGACTTTTCTTCTGCCTGGCTTCACTCACCAGGACTTTCATTTTGCCTAACATCCCAGTTAGGACTTCCCAGTCAAGTATCCAGTCAACCTTGACCTACTTGACTCTTCTTCAATCAATATCTTATTGTCAAACATCTAAACCCAAACCAAGACTCAGCTTGGTTACCCAGGTCAACCTTGACCTGAGGGATATTGCACCAACAGTTGAGTAGGGTGGTTTTTGAGTCAGAGTATTACTACTTTGTTTGATTATATATAACTGCGTGGTGATGTTTTATTTTGTTGTTATTATTCCAGCCGCCTGTGGCTGAGGTATTTGTGAGATGTAGAAAAGTTTCAGATTGTCCACCGTACAGGGGAGATGCTGCCGAAATTTTCTCGGACAGGGACTCCTCTGGGGCGTGACATAAAGTTAAACTAAACTCTAAAAATTGAACTAATTCATCTCACAAAATGATAGGATCCCCTGATTGAAAACATACATCGGGTGAGATGACTAAGCAAATTAAAATTTAAATATTTTTCCAAATTAATTAACTTAATTAAGTAACTTAGAAATTTATTCTTAAAATTAAACTCCTTAAAAAAAAAAACCGACCAAAACAGGGGTCAAAAACCAGGGGCGGGCGCCCCCGGTATACGAACCCGGGGCGTCCGCAGAGGACCCGGGCGCCCCGCCTAACACGACCCCGGGCGCCCGGAACAGGTCCGGGCGCCCGGACTCCCTTATAAATAGGGAGCAGGGGGCGCCCCCTACCCTTGCACCTCCAAGTTTTCCTTAAGCTTTTCAGGCTTCACTGCGAAAACTTTCAAAATTAAAATTTTCCGCGGTTGATACGAAGTCGCGACTCAACCGAGGTCGTCAGTTCTAAAATTTCTTATGATGACTCCTCGGTAAAATTTCTATCCCTTCTTAAATTTTATTCCAAAACTTATAATGCTTGTTTATTTCTTAGTATAATATTAGTTTGAAATTTAGGAAGCGTTCTAAATCTGGTGCTGGGCCCTCTACACCTAACATTGACCCTAGGTTTCCCACCGACGAACTTAGGCTTAAGTTTGAGTCAACAATTTACATGACCATTAGAACTAAATGTATAGATAGAGTGTTCTTTCTACGCTCTTGTGTTCCAGCCGTCAAGGCTATAAACCACTATAGGTTGCGAAACCTTGTTGAGTGTACCAGCTCGGTAAACATAAATTTGTGTGCCGAATTTTACAACAACCTAGTAAAAATAGACGACTTTACTTATACCACTAGGGCAGCTGGGATGGATATCCCACTACCCCCCACTACCATTCGTGAGTTTCTAGGTTTACGAGAGTCACCCTGCACCTTTTTGTGCTATCCTCCCAGGGAGCTACCTTTTGGAGATCCCTACTCACATATTACCCTTGATACAATCTACTCGTATTTTTTTGAGGACCAGCGTGATCCCACTGTGACCCAGTTTAGGTCAGTTACCCTTAGAGTTCAGGACTACGCCCTTTATAGGGTCCTAGTGTGTTGCATTCTACCGCTAACCACCCGCGACATTGCGGTAATGCGTCCATTCCACTCCTTTCTTCTTTATGCCCTGTGTCATAGGTTAGACATAGACATCAGCCTACACATCTTTTCCACTATTATCTACGCAGCTGGATACGTGACCAGTGGACGGATTCATATGCCCTACTGTCACATTCTGACAGCTTACATGTCCTCCTTGCACATTGATGTTACCAGAGGTGACATCCGCTACATGACCGAGTTTGACATTATAGGAGCCAGGAACTTCTCCCTAGCTAGTATCCATATAGACGATGAGGGTACCATGTCCTGGCAGAGGGGGGCACAGCACCAGCAGGAGGAGGAGGCAGAGCAGGATGAGTTCATGTTGGCACTATTTCCTGAGGACGTCGCTCCTGTCCCACCACCAGCTCGAGCACCACGCCCAGCTCCCCGCACTCTAGCCGAGCGAGTATCTGGACTAGAGAGGGCTTTGTCGAGCCTCCAGCACGAGAGCTCCGAGTTTCATCATGACATACGGCGAGAGGTCTCCGATCTACGATGAGAGGTACGACAGGAGGTCTCTGACTTACGACGAGACGTATGGCAGGAGATCTCCGACCTGCACCGAGATCTACGAGAGGATGATCGGGCTCGTCACACTGAGCTCCTGACACTACTCCGGTCGCTGGGTTCCGAACCACCTCCCTCATCATCTCAGTAGCTCGACTATAGCTCTATTATGACAGCATATAGCAGCACCTTTTATCTATGTTGACTATTACTTCAGACTTGATTGATTTTGCCTTAAGTTAATAGATCAGGGAAGAATAGGTATCTTCAAATCAGTCCTTTTAATGTTTTTTGGTTTAAAATTACATTTCTAAAATTCTAGGCAAAATTCTAATTTTTCAAAATCCCTACTTTACTAGACTTTCTAAATTTGGACTTAGCCTAGGTTTTTCCCTAGAAATCATGTTCCCCTAGGACTCAGCCAGAGCATCTCACAAACACCTAGGTTTACCTTGGTTGTGTTTGTAAAACATAGAACGGTGTGAGATGTTGGAGTGTATACTGAAAGCCTAAGCTTTGTAAACATTCATTATGAATAAAGAATCACATTTGGTCAAATTGTCTACATTTAGTTGTAGTTGTTCAATTAATTTATACTGTAGATAACATAGTATGTGGTGTCACATGCAGAAGATGATGTTATCAATACCTTATAAATTATAAACAGTAGCTCACGACCAAAATGGAAAGGAACAAACCATTAGAAGGTCGTAGTGTAATTAGGTATCAGTTTATCTTGACTGTATAATTACACTAGTACACTTAGAGTGTATTGAGTAGGACCATTTGAGGTCGTTTCTTTTATACTAATTTTATAAAGAAACAAAGACCTCGGTTATTATGGAAGTGTGTGCTCTTAATCCTAATATAATAACAAGCACATATATTTGATATTTATTTCTTTAATTTATCAATGGGTGAGATTTAGTTCGATGAATCAATAAGCCCGATAAGTTGGGAAATGGTATCACTTATAGTGTGTGTTGTTGATTATAGAAGGAAACTATGTCCTAGAGATACTAGGTTGATAATGTCCCCAAGAGGAGCTCATAAGGATTGTCATGTTAAACCCTGCAGGTGGACTTAGTCCGACATGATGATAAGGTTGAGTGGTACTACTCTTGGACTAAGATATTAATTAAATGAGTTGTCAGTAACTCACTTAATTAGTGGACATTCGATATCTTAAACACAGGGAGACTAACACACTCATAATAAGAAGGAGCCCAAAAATGTAATTTGGGATTGGTGCGGTAGTTCAATAATAGTTCTCTAGTGGAATGAATTATTATTGATAAAATTAAGTTGTGTGTTCGGGGCGAACACGGGATGCTTAATTTTATCGGGAGACCAAAACCAATTCCTCCTCTCGGTCCCTATCGTAGCCTCTTATTTATAGAGTACTATACCCACCTATACCCACATTCATATCCATGATGTAGGGGTCGGCCAATCTAGCTTGTGGTTCAAAATTGGGGTGGCTGGCCCTAGCTTGAACCCAAGCTAGTGGGGGCCGACCAAATTAAATTAAAAAGAAATTTTAATTTTAATTTTTATTATGTGGAAGAAATAATTTATTAAAGAGAATTAAAATTAAAATATCTCTCTTATTGAAGATCTATAAAAGACTTAAGAAAGAGATTAGATCTCTTTCCTTATTTGTAGATTGGTGAGATATTTTATTTTCTCTTTAAAATTATCCACATGTTGATAAAATTAAAATTATAGAAATTTCTTTTTATCAACCATGAAGAGATTTTTAAAGAGAAATTTTAATTTTTAAAATTTCCGGAAACAAATTAGGAAGTTTTAATTATTGATTAAAACTTGTCTAATTTACCTCTTTTGATGTGGCCGACCATTAGAGATTAATTGGGGAAATTTTATTTTATTTTTCTCAATTAAATCATGTCAAGGGAATTAAGAAAATTTTATTGTAATTAAATTTCCTAATTTGCCTAGGCCAAGGAATATAAAAGAAGGGGTGAGGGTGCCTTCATGAGATACAACCTCTATTATTTTCTCTCCCTCTTTTATTCCTTGGAGTGGCCGGCCATCCTCTTCTAGCAAATTACACATAATGTGCTTTGAGTGTAGGGAATTTGGGCACTACAAGAGTAAGTGTCCAAGGAGGATTAGGAAGACTCCACCGGTGCCAAAGGTCAAGGAAGCCGGAGTCCCGATACGCAAGGGCAAGGAGCACGTGGTGTGCTTCCAATGCAAGCGAAAGGGACACTATAGGAGCCAATGTCCGAGGGGGAGGCAATCTCACAAGGACAAGAGATCAAGCACATCAATAGGGGGAGCTAAGGCAAACCCTAAGGTACCCTCTAAGGCTCATTTTTGCAATTATAATAAGACATATGCTAGTAGCCTTATTGCAATTGCCAATAATGATAAACATGTTAACCTTAGAAATCAATACATGAGCTTAGGAGCCAAACATGTTAACCTAGATAAGGACAATTCTAGAAATGCTAACCCTAGAATTAACTCATCTAAGGCTAAGGAGAACCTAGGTAGAAATCCCAAAACTTCTAGACATATGTCTAGGAATACCTCAAAGAAAAATGATAAATTAAAGCTTGAGGTATTAGAGAAAGAAAATCAAGTCTTGAGGTCAAGACTTGACTCTCTAGAAAAGGCTCTTGAGGATTTGACTCTAAGGTCTAGGGGACAAAAACCCAAGTCCAAGGACAAGAAAGGTTTGGGTCACAAACCTAAGTCCCAAGTGGTCAAGCCCACTTATCATAATGTTCCATTCGATTATGGAACAAAATCTAGGGCTAGGAAGACCATCACCAAGGTCACAAGGGGAGTCACCCCTAGAGTGGATCTTGATGAGTCCCAAATGACTAAGGCTTTAAAGCCTAGGAGGGTCATTAGGAGGGTTGCTAGGGAAGTCATCCCTAGTGAATATTTAGTGAACCCAATGAGCTCCAATAGGTATTGGGTTCCTAGGAGCGTGATTTCATCACGCTAGATGAGTTAGAGTGTGCCAACCTTACTTGAATAGGTAGTTAACCTAATCATGGCAAAAGGTGGCACTTTAGGAATTTTCAAGGTGTAATCAAGCCTTGGAAATGAAATGGAAAATCATTCCTAAGGTGTTTAGGATGTGCCAATCACAATTGAAGAGTTTTCTAGGGTCAATCTAATTGGCACATAGTGATCTAAAAATCCTTAGTATATGATTTTAGGTCTAATACACTTAGGAATATGGATTTTATGGCAAAATGATCAAAAATGGCAACTAAGGCTAGAGTTAGGTATTTTCTATACCTGTACGTGTTATTCGCCATATATTGCTTGCCATATGCCATGTCATGACATCATACTTATTTTATGATCATTTAAAATGTCATGATAATGCTTAGGTTAGTTTAAATGTCATGCTTTGTTTAAGTTTCACATTTTATGCCATGACATCATGACATCGGCACATGTTTTTACTTATGATATCATTATATGTCATGTCATCATCTTTTGCATTTAAAATCAATTAATTTGATTTAAGGACAAAAACACAATTTGATATGGAGATCAAATTGTTGTTTAGAAAATGCATGAGAACTTAGCCTAAGCTAACCTAAACCCGTATCTCACATCAAAATTGACTTGGATGTGTTTGATACACCTTAGATGTGTGTGAGATATTAGGATTATGAGTTAGGATCAAGGTGCATAGTTCTTGTACCTAGATGAGCCTAATTCGAAATTGGGGGATCATAGGGAAAGCTTGTGTACGAGTCATGTACATTTTGCCCTAAGATTGTGATCCCAAATTAAAGGGTTTAAAATCATTTCAAAATTGATTTGAAAAACCTTGATAAAGCTTTTCTAGTGAGAGCATTCATCATTGAACAAGTTGATACAAAGATGAGTTAACTTTGAGCTATTTCAAAGACTTGTGAACTTTGTATCAAGATTGAAAAATGGAAGTTATTTTCATAGAAAACTATTTTTCCTTGATAGTATATGTTATGAGGAATGTATCCTCAAAATTTCACAATTTTTGAAATTTTCTGTAATTTTCTAGAGGTTTCTGAATTTCGTGGAGAGAAATCAGAACTTATCAGACCTTTATTAGGTTTGTGGACCGATCAGAAGGGTTTCTGATCGGTCCAGGGGAGCCTGGATCGGTCACTGTGACCGATCCAGAGGAAGACCTGATCGGTCTGGTGACCGATCAGGGTGTGCCAAATTTCAGCAATGAAGTTGGTGTTTTGGATTTCTAAAGGGTTGAAACTCTCCAAGACATTGTTGGTGCAATGGTCAAGGGGGAGTTGACCTTTAGGGGGAATTTTACCTATTAGTCAAGGGGAGTTGACTTTTAGGGGGAGTTTTTACTCCTAAAGACTTGAGTGATATGAGATTATCACTAAGTTAATTGTTGACCTTAGTATCAAGGGGGAAATTAAGGGTTTCAATGAAAGATATGGGACTTTTATTAGGAAGAAACTCTTGACCTTGATTCACTCTTTTTGATGTGTGTCAAAAAGGGGGAGAGTGTAGGTTTGGGGAGAATGTTCAAGGAAGAACATTAGAAAACCTAAGTTGGGTGATGGTTTTGTCAAACATCAAAAAGGGGGAGATTGTTGGTGCAACCTTAGGTCAAGGTTGACCTGGTTGACCCGACTCGAGTTGACCTGACTCGAGTTGTATTTTGATGTTTGACGAGAACAGAAGAGAGTTGTACTTTGATGGGAGATTGTTGGTGCAACATTAGGTCAAGGTTGACCTGGTTGACCTGACTCAAGTTGTATCTTGATGTTTGACAAGAACAGAAACTTGGGAGGTTGTGGGTGCAACCCTTGGTCAAGGTTGACCTGGTTGACCCGACTTGAGTTGATCTATTTCGAGAAGTCCAAGCAGGGAGCTTGGCACGGGAAAAGTCCAAGTATGGAGACTTGGCACGGAAAAGTCCAAGCAGGGAGCTTGGCACGGGAAAAGTCCAAGTATGGAGACTTGGCACGGAAAAGTCCAAGCAGGGAGCTTGGCACGGGAAAAGTCCAAGTATGGAGACTTGGCACGGAAAGGTCCAAGCAGGGAGCTTGGCACGGGAAAAGTCCAAGTATGGAGACTTGGCACGGAGAAGTCCAAGTATGGGAGCTTGGCATGTGGAAGTCGGAGAGGGCTCGGCAGCTCGTTCTCCGGACTAGGTCAGAGAGGGCTCGGTAGCTCGTTCTCTGGACCGGACGAAGTCGGAGAGGGCTCGGTAGCTCGTTCTCCGGACTAGGTCAGAGAGGGCTCGGTAGCTCGTTCTCTAGACCAGGAAGGCAGATAGAAAATCCTAGTGAGTGAAGCTAGGTGAAAGTGAAAGACCCAGTGAGTGAAGCCAGGCAGGGGAAAGACCTAGTGAGTGAGTGAAGCTGGGCGGGGAAGTCCCAGTGAGTGAAGCTAGACACAGTGAGTGAAGGCGGTAAAAGTCCTAGTGAGTGAAGCTAGGTGAAAGTCCGGTGAGTGAAGCCGGGCAGGAAAATCCAGATGGATCGAGGATGATCGGACATCTGTGGAAAGACCAAGTGGGTCAAGGTTGGCCGGACACTTGGTAGGGAGTCTTAGCAGGTCAAGGGAGTGACCAGATGCTAAGCATGAGATACCAATAGGTCAAGGTTGACCGGATATTAGTTTGGAAGGCTTGGGACTTGGTTTGGGCAAAAACCAAGCTCTGGATCGATCAGTGGATCGATCCAGTGATACACTGGGTATCTGGATCGGTCTGGTGACCGATCAGTAATCAAACAGTAGCCTACTGAGTGTTATCTGATCGGTCTGCAGACCGATCAGGAAACAACGATCAGAAGGCAAGAAGCTCGGGAGAAAAGGAAGGGGATCGGTCCCTGGACCGATCAGAGAAAGATCTGATCGGTCCTGGGGGCCGATCAGGATGAAGCTGGACCGATCAGGAGCATGCCTGATCGGTCCAGACCTTAAGTCCAGAAAGGTCCAGGAGGGCTTAGCCTAATCGGTCCCCATGACCGATCAGGAGCTCTGTGGACCGATCTGGATGGAGTCTGATCGGTCCAGAACTATCCGTTGTGAGTGACAACGGCTATCTCCGTCTTCTTCGATGTCCTCTTTGCAGTGCAGGTTATAAAAGGAGATCGAGGGCTTCTAGGCGTCAGTTTTCTTCTTCTTCTACTTCTGGTTCGAAGCTACTGCTTCTTCTTCTTCACTGCTGTGATCTGAGCTTTGCTGAGCTCTTTGTTTCTGAAGCTTCGTGTGAGCTTCCCCGGCTGGTCAGCTGCTGCTGTTCTTCCGTGAAGTTGCTGCTTCGTAAACGGAAACCAGTCAAAGGCAAGCAAGGTGTTTTACATTCATATTGTCTGTATTTCTTGCTGTATTTCTGTACTTCATTCTTGCTGTTGCAAGAGATATTGTGGTGAGGTTTCTCCACCCAGAAGGAGTTCTTATTAGCCGGTTTTCCGGGGACTCATCCACCGACGGATTGATAGGCTTCGTCCACCTTACGGACACGCCGAGGAGTAGGAGTTTATCTCCGAACCTCGTTACATCGACGAGTTTGAGGTTTGATCTTTCCGCTTTCGTTTCTATTCGTTTTATTTCCGCTGCGCTAACTCTAATTGTAGAAAGAAACGAGAATTTGGGGTCGGCTATTCACACCCCCCCTCTCTAGCCGCGATCATCGATCCTAACAGTGTTCTTTTGTTTTATTTTTCCTTGTGATTTGATTGTTCTTTTCGGTTAACCTAAAGTTATTTTAGGAAATTAAATATTAGCTTTCTATAAAAGGTTTTGTCTAGTCGGTGGTGGTTGCTCCCATATCCAAGAAGGCCATGTGCCTCGCCACGTCAGTACTGGGAACAAATTATGGAAATTAATATTTAATGAAATTAATAACTTAAGGTGATTTGGGTCGAACGTGTTAAGTTCCGCAGGAGACCCAAGTCAAAACCTAAAAGAACGAATAGATTAAGTTTTGGATCAAACGTGTTAAGTTCCGCAGGCGATCCAAAATTTAATTTAAAAGAACACATGGTAGCTAGGAAAAGGTTCAGACCTTTGTACAAAACTTTTGTACAGTGGAACCTCTAGGTTTTCCGAGTAGCAACCAGCATGAGATGCATAGGGTACAGCCTGGACTCAAGAATGCTTATTTCTGTGCATCAATATGAGTCTGGGCGTTAAAGACTTTATTAACAGTAATCAAATCAAGTCTTCCAGCCCTAGTCAAATCTAACTGGATCAATTGACTTGACTTGACTAACCAAGTGAACACTGTTGTTGTCTAGGCAATCAGCAAGTAGCTAAAGGTTAGACAGTTGGTGAAGGAAATAATAAGTTCAAGAATCCTTGTACTTAAGGGATCTGATACCTGATCAAAACAAATCTTAACTCATGCTTGGATCTTAGGGCTCTGATACCTTACTAAAACAAAATTTGTAAACTATTAAACACTAAGGTTAACGCTTCTCCCTTTACCTTAAGTATCTTTGCAATTCATTTCTCTTAAGCAACTTTTCAAAAACTTTTTCAAACTTAAAACTTTCAAGTTATTTAATGCTTCTCCCTTTACCTTAAGTATCTTTGCAATTCATTTCTCTTAAGCAGCTTTTCAAAAACTTTTTCAAACTTAAAACTTTCAAGTCTCTTCTATTTGAAAATTTTTTTTTTGGAATTTTGTTAGAAAATTATTTAAGTTGAAACTTTTTCGAAAATTCATTAAGTTGAAATTTTTTTTGAAAATTCTTTAAGTTAGAAAATTCTTTAAGTTGGAATTTTTTTTGAAAACTCTTTAAGCTGCAATTAACTTCTTTAAGTTGAAAATTTTCCTTGAAAATTTTTTTTTTAAGCTGGAAAATTTTTGAAATCGGAAAATTTCTGAAGTTGTTTGAAGATTTTTTTTGGAAACTCCTCAAATATCACTAAGTTGTTAGTTAAGTTGAATTCTTACCCCTTTTTGCCTCTTACCTAAGTTTTTCAAACAAACTCTACTAAATTTTGTTTTGAAAATTTAAGTTTTTTCAAAACTAACTTATTTTTGATATATGGCAAAGGGGGAGAGTAGAGAAATTCAAAGAGAATAATTTAAACTTAAAAGGGGAGCTTATATTATGGGGGAGCTATGTTTATTAGTAGAGAAATTCAAAGAGAATAATTTAGAAATTCAAAGAGAATAATTTAAACTTAAAAGGGGAGCTTATATTAAGGGGGAGCTTATATTAAGGGGGAGCTATGTTTATGCTTATCTTGCTATCATGCTTATCTTGTGATTATACGTAATTGCATATTTTTTACTTAACGTTGAATTTCGGTTGCCATTATCAAAAAGGGGGAGATTGTTGGTGCGGGAAGCATCCGACGATCGAACCTTAGTTTTGATAATGACAAAGGATTCAAAGTTAAGTTAGTTTGTGATCTAACATGTTGAATGAGTGTTTCAGGAAAGTCGTAGCTGCGGTTAGGCAGGTGAAAATCCTAAGGGGTGGTGACCTTAGGTCCTAGGGGGCGGTAACCCTAGGTGGAGGAAAACCCTAAGGGGCGGCAACCTTAGGTCCTAGGGGGTGGTAACCCTAGGTGGAGAAAAACCCTAGGGGGAGGTAACCCTAGGTCTTAGGGGTGGTAACCCTAGGCGGAAAGTCCAGTCCCCGTGGAGGACCTGCTGGAAAAAGGGGAGTAGGCGTCGGGTCGACCTAGGGTTTCTGGTTGGAAATCCGACCTAGGGTTTCCGGTTGGAAATCCGAAGTCAGACTCGGACAGTCCGAAGACTGTCAGTTCTTCTTTACTATGATTTATCAAATTCTAACACTGTCTTGCAGGGTATTTGCTCGGACTAACCTTGTTTTGTAGGAAAGGAACTTGCTGGAAAAAGGTGGTCCAGGCGCCCGGGATGGATCCGGGCGCCCGGAGGTTCAGGCGCCCGGAACAGGTCCGGGCCTTCGCCACGTGGAGCATCCTGGTTGGTTGGCCACGTCACACTCCAGGCGCCCGGAAGGGATCCAGGCCCCCGGAATGTCATATAAAAAGAGGGTCGAGGGAGCAGCTAAAGAACAACATATTCTAAGCTTTCTTCTATGAAGTGCTGCCAAGAAGACGACCTTGAAGTGCTACTACTCGACGTCGACGACCCGAAGCTTAGACTCTTCGATCTTTTGTTGTCGGTATTAGTTTAATTATTGCATTAATTGTAATTCAAATTGTAATCTTTCCGATATTATAGTTGTTGCCCACCGAAAGTGGTCAAGGACCGCGGGCCTTCGAGTAGGAGTCGCCATAGGTTCCGAACGAAGTAAAACATCTGCGTCTGTTGTGTTTGCTTTTACTTTCCGTTGCGTTTCTACTTTGTGTTTTAAAATCATTAAAATAGCCACGAGCGCTATTCACCCCCCCTCTAGTGCTTTCGATCCATCACTCTTGTGGTGGCCGGATACTACTTGGAGAAGAAGAAGAAGGAGGAGAGAAAGCTTGCATCCCTTGGAGCTTGGTTGGTGGTTTTCTCTTCATCCTTGGTGAAGCTCTTTTGTTTTGGCCGAACCTAGCTAGGAGGAGAAGAAGGTGCATTGGTGGTTTCTCATCTCGGAAGATCGTTGCCCACACAACGTCCGAGGTTAGAAGAGGAATACGGTAGAAGATCAAGAGGTCTTTCTAGAAGGTATAACTAGTAATTTTTTCCTTCCGCATCATACTAGTTACTTTTGGAAATAATACCAAATACAAGAGGCTTACGATTCTAGTATTTCAAATTTATTTTTGATGTAGTATTCTTATGTTTATTTCTTTTCCTTGTGATTTGATTGTTCCTTTCGGTTAACCTAAAGTTATTTTAGGAAATTAAATATTATCTTTCCATAAAAGGTTTTGTCTAGTCGGTGGTGGTTGCTTCCATATCCAAGAAGGCCATGTGCCTCGCCACGTCAGTACTGGGAACCAATTATGGAAATTAATATTTAATGGAATTAATAACTTAAGGTGATTTGGGTCGAACGTGTTAAGTTCCGCAGGAGATCCAAGTCAAAACCAAAAGAAACAAATAAATTAAGTTTTGGATCAAACGTGTTAAGTTCCGCAGGCGATCCAAAATTTAATTTAAAAGAACACATGGTACCTAGGAAAAGGTTCAGACCTTTGTACAAAATTTTTGTACAGTGGAACCTCTAGGTTTTCCAAGTAGCAACCAACAATTGGTATCAGAGCTAGGGTTTTGCCTCTGTGTATTTGGTATTAGTTTAATTATGCACATGTCATACATAATTTAGGCAGGATAATAGTAGGATGTGCTAACTTTATGGATGCAGGATCCAACTATTATGGCTTATAGTTTTATGTGTGTGATTGGACCCTTGGACATGTCAAGGGCATTTATAAGTGTGTGCATGATTGTATTATAAAATATAGCAGGAGCTGTATTTAGTTTTATTAGGATTTTATTTTTGATCTAGATACATGTACATTCCTTTTATGGAATATAGGATCAAAAATGTAAAATTCTATTTTTGTCGCGGATCGAATCTTGCAAAGCGTGGAACCTTCTGAGGACCAAAGGCGCAGCGAAACAAGGAGCAAGATGGATGCGACAGCTAGATCTGGTGGCGGTGGCCAAATATGGCAGTAGCTTGGGATGACAACACACGGAGGACAACTATAGATAAAAGTCATAATAGTTGAAAATTAGATTTTCTATTTATTGCTTTTATATTATGCTGTGTGTGCATGTTAGTATACATGTTTAGTAGGCTAGCATAGTTAAAATTCCTCATTTATAAATAACTAAGTGGGAGAGGGATTTTTTAAGTAAATCCCATGGTCTCTATTACTGGTTTGTAAGTGATGCAAACAAGCTTGCGCGTTGGCTCTGAGTGCCTTCCTCCATATCGGATGAGCTTGTTTGTGGATCACTAGAACAGACTTCCATTTTGGATGACTATAGGAAGTTAATTAAGAGCGTGTGATCTTCCCCATCAGAAGGGGCATAATCTTATTAATGGACTTAGTGTCAAGTAATGGTATACACTTAGGCACATCTAATAGTATCCTCCCCATCGGAGTCACTGCTGTTATTTGTGTGACCAAAAGACACCAACTATTAATTTTATTTGTCAAAAAGTTAGGTTGACAAGATAATAAAATTAATGGGTTAAAACCCTCCTTTTACAAATGTTGAATTTGTATACGTCCACACTATCGTGGCATACAAAATTCACGGTGTTTTGAGGTGTTGGTTAATTTAAAATAGTATTGTTTGAGGAATCAATATTATTCTAAATTTAGAGTTCTGACCAAAAGTTATTTGTGATTCTTAGGATGATTTTCAACCCACTGTCCATCATACTTCAACAGAATACACTTACTGGACCTAATTACATAGATTGGAAGAGGAACCTGGACATTGTTCTTACTGCTGAAAGTTATAAATTTGTACTGACTGAGCCTTGCCCTGAAGCACCCACTGGTGAATCTACCCAAGAGGAGATTGAATATCATAGGAAATGGGTAAAAGCAGATGAGATGGCGCGGTGTTACATTTTGGCTTCAATATCAAATGTATTGCAACATCAGCATCAAGATTTACCAATAGCCTATGATATTATGAACAATCTCAAGGAACTCTTTGGTCATCAGGATAGAGCTTCTAGGCAAGAAGCCATGAGAAAGATAATGACAGCCACCATGCAAGAGGGTACTCTTGTGAGGGATCATATCCTAAAGATGATGGCTTATCTGAACGAGATACAGATCCTTGGAGGAGAAATTGATGGGGAAACCCAGATTGATATGATCCTCCAAACGCTACCTAAAAGTTTTGAGCAGTTCCGCCTGAACTATAATATGAATAAGAGGATATATTCATTAGCGGAACTACTGACAGAACTTCAAGCAGCAGAAGGATTATTTCGTTACAATTCTCAAATTCACTATGCTGAAAATGGTTCTACTTCTAAATCGAGAGGAAAGAAGAAGAAGAAACAAGCTGGCTCAGCAAAGAAAGTGAATAAAACTCAGAGTAGAAGCCGAAGGGCAAGTGCTTCATCTGCAAGCAGTCAGGACATTGGAAGGCGGGCTGTCCTCGTAGGAACTAAAACAAAGGTATATCTCATGCTCTAGTTGTTGAAACATGTTTAGCGGTGTTATCTACCAGCACCTGGTGTGTAGATATGGGAGCCACTGATCATGTCTGCAATTCCTTGCAGGGGTTCTAGGAAACCCGACGACTATCTGAAGGAGAGATTACCGTCTACATGGGCAATGCTACTAAGGTGGCAGCTGTTGCAGTGGGAGACGTCTACTTATCTTTTAGTAGAAATAGAAATTTGGTTTTAAAAAATTGTCTTTATGTACCCAGTTTTAGAAAGAATTTAATTTCAGTTTCTAAACTGTTTTTAGATGGATATTCAGTTTCCTTTAGTAACAATGTAGTTATTAAGAGAAATAAAGTGATTATCTGTTCTGGTACATTAGTTGACAATTTGTATACTTTAAATCCAATTTCTCCCACAAAGCAAAACATGGAAATTTATAACTTATCTTCTAACTCAAATAAGAGAAAAGAACCTTCGGAAATGAACCAAGCATATCTTTGGCATCTAAGGCTTGGTCATATTAACTTAAGTAGGATTCAGAGGCTTATAGCCGATGGACTTTTGGATTCATTAGAGTTTGAAAATTTTCCAACTTGTGAATCTTGCTTGGAAGGTAAAATGACCAAGAGGTCGTTCAAGGCCAAGGGGTGTAGAGCCAAAGAAGTGTTAGAATTAGTTCATTCTGATTTGTGTGGTCCTATGTCTGTCCAGGCAAGAGGTGGTTTTGAATATTTTATCTCTTTTATAGATGATTATTCAAGATACGGATACATTTACCTAATGCGCCGCAAGTCCGAGTGCTTTGATAAGTTCAAAGAATACAAGGCTGATGTGGAGAAACGACTAGGTAAAAGTATCAAGACACTATGATGCGATCGTGGTGGCGAATACCTCTTAGGAGAGTTTAGGAATTACTTATCGGTGGGATTCAATCCCGATTATGCACAGAACACCCAGCGAGAACTCTTATGGAGATGGTTAGATCGATGATGAGTTATTGAATTACCAAATTCGTTTTGGGGATATGCTCTGGAAACAGCAGTATCGTTTTGAACTTAGTACCTTCTAAATCAGTTTCTTCTACTCCCATAGAATTGTGGAATGGCGAAACCCAGTCTAAGACATATTCGGTTGGGGTAGTCCATCACATGTCTGAAACGATCTTGATAAGTTAGAATCTCGTCTGAAGTTCGCGTGTTTGTGGGATATCCTAGAGGAATGAAAGGTGATTTATTTTATAGTCTAAAGGCAGAAGGTCATTGTTAGCACCAATGCAGTTTTTAGAATAAGACTATATAATGGATCACAACCCAGTAATAAAGTTGTTTTAGAAGAACTAAGAGGACACGTCTACTTTAGTACAACAGTACAAGATGAAGTTCCACAAGAGACCGCAACACGTGTCACACATGATACACAACCACAGACGATGCCTCGTCGTAGTGGGAGGTTGTGAGGCTGATAGATTCATGTTTTTGGGAGAGTCTTGGACTTGATCCCAGATAAACATGATCCCCGGACATATGACGGAACACTCCAAGATATAGATGCAGCGTCTTGACAAAAGGCAATGAATTACGAAATAGAGTCTATGTACTCTAATAAGGTCCAGGAGCTTGTAGAACCACCTAATGGTGTGGCGTTGGATGCAAGTGGATCTACAAAGGAAAAGAGGGACGGGCGGGAAGGTAGAAACCTTGAAGCTAGGCTTGTTGCGAAAGGGTATACTCGGAAAGAGGGAATCGATTATGAGGAACCTTTCACCGATGAACATGCTTAAGTCTATCCGGATACTCTTATCCATTGCTGCTCATATGTATTATGAGATTTGGCAAATGGATGTCAAGACAGCTTTCCTAAATGGAAGTCTTGAAGAGAACATCCATATGAAACAACCAGAAGGGTTAATTGAAAAAGGCAAAGAGCATCTAGTATGCAAGCTCAATCGGTCCATTTATGGATTGAAGCAAGCTTCAAGGTCTTGGAACATCAGGTTTAATGAAGTAATCCAGTCATATGGATTTATTCAGAGTCCGGATGAGTCTTGTGTATATAAGAAGTTTAACGGAAATGTGGTGGTATTTCTTGTACTATACGTAGATGATATTTTGTTAATTGACAACAATGTCAAGGTATTATCAGACGTAAGAGTATAGTTGTCTAAACAATTTGATATGAAGGACTTAGGAGATTGTGCACACATTCTTGGGATCAAAGTTATAAGGGATCGCAAGAAAAGAATGTTATGTCTGTCCCAAGCTTCATATATAGATACAGTCCTTACTCGTTTTAGCATGCAGGATTCCAAGAAAGGATTCTTACCTTTTAGGCATGGAATAGCTCTATCAAAAGAGATGTCTCTAAAGACATCAAAGAAGATAGAAGACATGAAAGCAGTTCCTTATGCTTTGGCTGTAGGAAGCCTTATGTATGCAATGCTATGTACGAGACCTAATATTTGCTTTGCCGTGGGCATGGTCAGCAGATATCAGAGTAACCCTGGACAAGGACATTGGACTGCGGTAAAGCATATATTAAAGTACCTGAGAAGGACTAGAGATTATATGCTAGTTTACCAAGCAGACGATTTGCTCCCTGTGCACTACAAGAAAATTGGGATTCTACAACACTTAAACGACAACGCTTTTTATAAAAAACGTTGTCTATTTTTTTTTAATAACGCTTTTAGTGAAAAGCGTTGTCTATTTCATTATTTTCTTATTAATAGACAACGCTTTTTAAAAAAGCGTTGTCTATTAGTGATTTTTACGGGTCAAAGACAACGCTTCGTAAAAAGCGTTGTCTATTAGCCTTTTTTTTAGTGTCTACGACAACAATTTTTAAAAAGCGTTGTCTACTGTCAAGTTATCATCTCAATCTTAAGTGATCTAGACCGCTTATCTCAAGATCTGACGGCTGGATCTTCATCCATCTTCATCACAATATGGACGGCCCAGATTTAAGGATGAGAAAACTTCGTTTCCTTTTACCCATGGGACGAACACAGTACTGGTGATTCCTTTCAGTTCGCGACATCTCCTCTCGCGCGGCTAGGGCACGCGACCTCCCACCGCCGACCATCTCTTCTTCCTCACCATCGGCCGGCAGCTCTTTCTTCTCTTCACTGCCGCACAGACCCCTCTCAAGAATCGGGAAGTGCGGTGGTGGATTTCGCCGTCGATGACGACGCCCAACAACCTTCCCAACGACGGCCACCACCAGCGCCCACACCCTCCGCCCGACCCTAGGAGGCAGTGCCACTACCTTGGCCCGCCCATCGCCACCCCTTCCTCCTCCTCTTCCTCCGCCGCCTCCTTCAAGGGTTGCTGCTGCTACCTCGACGGCGCTCAATGTGATGTTTTAGCGATCGCTCATTTTCTTTTATGCCCCTCCTTTCCTCGGTCTACGTTTCGATTGCGATCGGACACCGCTCCTCCACCGTGCTGCGGTTGTCCGACCGGCGCCCCAGTGCAGCCTCACGCCAGAAAGGGGAATTCGATCACTTGTCGTATAGACGCCTCCGGCCTCACGTGAGAAAGGGGGAATGTTGTCCCCACCCGCGGCGTCACTTCTCTGACGCAGCATAGATGAGATTGACCCTGGCCGATCACCGCCGCCCGCCGCAGCCTTTCACACTGCCTACGGACTCGGTCTCCGGCGCATCCCAGGTCAGTGACAATCTCTTTCCTCGATCTCTCCTAGTTCGGCACAAGGATCTAAGCAAGCGCCTGCGGCCTCCTCCCTGCTGATCACCGACGCTTCTGCTCACTATGGTCGGCACACTGCAACCTGGATCTACTTCCGGGATCTTCCCTGTTTTGTACAAGGATAGCGCCTGCGGTCTCCTCCCCTCTCGGGTTGAGCAGAAGCCACATCAATCTACAACCTGCTCTTGTCTTGGGCTGATCAAAGGTCGAAGCATCACCGTAGGCCTCCTCTCCATTCGGGTTGAGCAGAAGCCCAGCAAGCAGCGTTTCTCCTGCGAACCGCTTCCAACCGTTGATGAGCAGGTAGAGATTAGGTGGTATAAGGTTATGTGATGGCTAAGAGTAGGGACAGAACCGAAGATTTTAGGGAAGCTACCCGTGCGACAGCTCTCTCTTTTGGCTACGACGAGGTTGGTTATTGGATTGAAAGTATCTTAATTTTCTTCTTCCTATTGACGTGTTAGTGTTCCTTGCATTCATTTGAATATTCATGGGAGTTTTTCTTCTTGCTTCACTCTGGGCTATGCATATCTTAAATTGTAATTGATATTTCTCAACAGTAAAGAATTCCAAGTTTGTTCTGTTTCATAGTTTTACAGTTTGTGAGTTTGTTTCAATTGAGAACAATTCAACATACGCTAGAAACTGCTACAATGATACATGTAATTCATAAGATTTTAATGGCACCATGTTATAACAGTACATTTTTTTGTCTTGTCATTGTCTTTGACAGGCCAAATTGGCTGCGCTCTTGGCATCCTTCATTTTGCGCAAACCCTTGGAGAAACCTCCATTTGAAAAAGCTGCAATTAAGATGGTACATCAGCTGTAGAGTCTCTTGCTTTGATATTCTCTGGATACGTGATATCTCTATCATATTTGATAAATGTTTTGACAATTTTCTTATTTTTAGCTTGAAAGTATTTCAGAATTGGAACACTTCATCACTAAGCATCGAAAAGATTATGTGGATCTGCATCGAATCACTGAACAGGAGAGGACAACATTGAACATGAAGTAAGTAATGTTCATACCTATCATGTTTCTTGAAATTTAAAAACATGCATCGACCTAATCTTGATATATCAGAACATAAATGCAAACAGAAGAGAACTCTAGCTATGCAACTAACAATGAGTATGCGATAACACAAATTCCAACAATATGATCACAAGATAAGAAATTGTTGCACTAGGAACATTCCCAAAACCAAGAGTTCAAGTTGTGCCAATTAATAAGATTGCTATTCTTTTTATTCATTTCATCTCCCTGTTCTTCTGCAAGAAAAAATGTTCCAAAACACCATAAAATGTTCCAAAACACCATACAATGTAATGTTCTTCATTTCACCGAAGGAAGCATTTTCCTCTTCCTACTTGTTGCTGTAATTGCTATCGTTCATAGGAAAACCCTTTAGATGTTGATAGGTTAGCTGATTGAGTCTTTGCTATTTTAGAGCTTCATGTAGATTTCATTTCATGCCTTACGTTTCGTTCTATGTTTTTCTTCATGTTGTCTTTTATATTGAGTAATGTTTTATGTGAATATTAAGTGCTTGTATTAATTTGACATCCTATGTTTCAATTTGCACACATTATGATTTTATTGACTCATGCCCATCAAGTGTTTGATTAAATGTCTCTTCCATTATATTAACTACTAAGAATTCCTACGAGTTTCATCCTATTTCTGTGATGTGTTGGTGCAATTTCCAGTAGGTCAAGGTTGACCTAGTTGACCAAGCGTAAACCTTGGTCATGGTTTCGATGTTTGATAATATAGAAAGACATGTAGACATGGACAATGCAGGTGCAGTTGTCCATACGGAGAGATACTGATCAGGGTCTGATCAGGTTGGATGAAGAAGAGTCAAGTAGGTCAACGTTGACCTGATACTTGACTGGGAAGTCCTAACTGGGATGTTAGGCAGTTCGGAAAGTCCTGGTGAGTGAAACCAGGCAGTTCGGAAAGTCCTGGTGAGTGAAGCCAGGCAGTTCGGAAAGTCCTGGTGAGTGAAGCCAGGCAGTCGGGAAATCCTGGTGAGTAAAGCCAGGTGAAAATCCTAGTGAGTGAAGCTAGGTGAAAGTGAAAGTCATGGTGAGTGAAGCCAGGCAGGAGAAAGACCTAGTGAGTGAAGCTAGGCAGTTTGGAAGTCCTGGTGAGTGAAGCCAGGCAGATGGAAAAGTCTGGTGAGTGAAGCGAGGCGGTTGGAAAAGTCTGGTGAGTGAAGCCAGGCGGTTGGAAAAGTCTGGTGAGTGAAGCGAGGCGAGGAAATCGAGATAGGTCGAGGTTGACGGACATCAGTGAAAAGTCAGCGAGGAGCTTGCGAGAAAAGTCAAGTATGGAGACTTGGCACGGAAATCAAGGAGCTTGGCAGGAGAATCAAGTATGGAAGCTTGGCATGGGAAGTCGAGAGGGCTCGGTGGCTCGGTGGCTCGTAGCTCGGGCTCGCTCTCGGGACTAGGTCGGAGAGGGCTCGGTAGCTCGTTCTCGGGCCGGATGGAGTCGGAGAGGGCTTGGTAGCTCGGTAGCTCGGTGGCTCGGTAGCTCGTGGCTCGAGCTCGCTCTCCGGACTAGGTCGGAGAGGGCTCGATGGCTCGTTCTCGGGCATGGAGTCCGAGAGGGCTCGGTAACTCGTAGCTCGGTAGCTCGGTGCTCGTTCTGGGCCGGACGAGTCGGAGAGGGCTCGGCTCGTTCTCGGGACTAGGTTAGAGGGCTCGGTAGCTCGGTAGTTCGGTTGATCGGTGCGGTGGCCGATCGGTAACAACAGAATGTACATGGATTATCGATCGGTGCAGGCCGTCGAGAAATAAGAAGAAGAAGGAGAAAGGCTAATCGATCCGGGACCGATCGGACTCCTCTGGACCGACGGTAGACTTTTTTGGATCGGTCGCAGCCCTGTCGGTCCCATAACCTGTCCGATCGGGTTGGGCTGATCGGAGGGGGATCAGAGCTTCAGTGAGTCCTGTCCGTCTTGAGAATCAGGCTCATAAGCTCTTCGATCAGCTTGGAATCACGAGAGAGTGAGGAGCTCGAGTTTGTTTGTTTCTTCTTAGGAATACGCTCTTCGTGATCTTCCGATCACCAAGGCTGATTGAGCGACGTCGAGAAGGCAAGCTCGACTTCTTACATTCATCTTTATATGTGTAAGTTGGTGCTTCATCTACAGATTTCAGTCGACGACGAGAAGGCAAGCAAGAGTTGTTACATTCATCTTTATATTTGTATCTTGCTGTGCTTCTTGTACTTGTACTCTGATCTTGCTGTTGCAAGAGTTTGTGGTGAGGTTTCTCCACCCAGAAGGAGTTCTTATTAGCCGGTTTTCCGGGGACTCATCCACCGACGGATTGATAGGCTTCGTCCACCTTACGGACACGCCGAGGAGTAGGAGTTTCATCTCCGAACCTCGTTGCATCGTCGAGTTCGAGTTTGAGGTTTGATCTTTCCTTTTTGCGTTTCTATTTAGTTATTTCCGTTGCGCTAACCCTAATCGTAGGAAGAAACGCGAAGAATTTGGGGTCGGCTATTCACACCCCCTCTCTAGCCGCGACCATCGATCCTAACATGATGCAATGCTTTATATAATCCAGTTCAAGTTCAATTAATAATTTATGATGGTCCTGAAATTACTGTTTGGTATCACATTAACAATGGCTCCATTTTAGGTTGATTCTGAAGTTATGAGAGTGGAGTGATCAAAGAGGAAGACAAAGTAGAATTATCACAACTAAGAGTTTAATCTCTGTAGCTTATCTTGCTTAGTTTCCTATTGATGTGATGAATTTATTCCATGAAATTAAGAAATTCTCAGTACTCCATGTGTCATTTATGGACTCAATTCAAGTTGATGGTTTTTTATTCATGGTACTATTTTTCAGCTTATGTACTGATTTTTGATGTTTGAGTTCTTTTAGGTACTTGATCCAACTATGAGGCCGAGTATAAAAGAGCTTTAAAAGGCTTCAAATCGAGTGTTTCTAAACATGTAACCATTATCGGTTGGCTATCAAATGATTGTTCTTGCTGTTTAATGCCTATATTTCTCCTCAAACTTTGCAGTGTACTACTATTAGCATTTTGTAAAAGCAAGTAGTGTTGTATTTATACACTTCGTTTAGGAATACTTTTATAATGTCAGAATTCTATTATTTTGGTATGAGTTTGAAATCATTAGCTGAGTTGATTATATGTAAAATTCGAATCTAGACATGGTAAAAGAAAAATAATAGTTTCATAAATAAAAAAATAATGATTTTTAAATATTTTTTTTATTTTTTTTTTAAAACGACAACGCTTTTACAGCGTTGCAAAAAGTGTTGTCTTTGTAAAAAAAACAACAACGCTTTTTAAGCATTGTAATAGTGTTGCAAAAGTGTTGTCTTCGCTACAAACGACAACGCTTTAAAAGCGTTGTCGTTGAGCAGACTTTTAACAGCAGTGCCTTTAACAACGCTTTTTCAGGCACAAAGACAACGCTTTAAAAGCGTTGTCTATTAGCTTTTTTCTTGTAGTGGTGGGTTATACGGATTCAGATTTCCAATCAGATAGGGACAACAGTAGGTCTACATCAGGCTATGTGTTTACTTTAGGAGGTGGAGTCATTTCATGGAGGGGTGTTAAGCAGAAATGCGTTTCAGACTCAACCATGGAAGCTGAGTATGTAGCAGCCTCTAAGGCAGCTAAAGAAGCAGAATGGCTCAAGAACTTTCTAATGGACTTAGATGTGATTCCTGGTTTGCCCAAAATCATCACAATTTATTGTGATAATAGCGGTGCAGTTGCAAACTCGAAGGAATCACGAGCTCATAAGGCAAGTAAACATATAGAGCGCAAGTACCACCTGATACGAGATATCGTGAAGCGAGGAGAAGTTGTCATCGCCAAAATTGCATCAGCGGATAACCTGGCAGATCCTTTCACTAAGGCCCTTCCGGTGAAAGCTTTCGATCGGCATGTGGAGGGAATGGAAATCAGATGTATGGTAGAAGATATGGCCGCTTAGTCATTAGTATAAGTGGGAGATTGTTGGAGTGTATACTGAAAGCCTAAGCTTTTGTAAACATTTGTTTTGAATAAAGAATCACATTTGGTCAAATTATCTACATTTGTTTGTAGTTGTTTAAATAATTTATATTGTAGATAACATAGTATGTGGTGTCACATACAGAAGATGATGTTATCAGTACTTTATAAATTATAAACAGTAGCTCACGACCAAAATGGAAAGGAACAAACCATTGGAAAGTCGTAGTGTAATTAGGAATTAGTTTATCTTAACTATATAATTACACTAGTACACTTAGGGTGTATTGAGTAGGACCGATAGAGGTCGTTTCTTTTATACTGACTTTATAAAGAAACAAAGACCTCAGTTATTATGGAAGTGTGTGCTCTTAATCCTAATATAATAACAAGCACATATATTTGATATTTATTTCTTTAATTTATCAATGGGTGAGATTTAGTTCGATGAATCAATAAGCCCGATAAGTTGGGAAATGATATCACTTATAGTGTGTGTTGTTGATTATAGAAGGAAACTGTGTCCTAGAGATACTAGGTTGATAATGTCCCCAAGAGGAGCTCATAAGGATTGTCATGTTAAACCCTGCAGGTGGACTAAGTCCGACATGATGATAAGGTTGAGTGGTACTACTCTTGGACTAAGATATTAATTAAATAAGTTGTCAGTAACTCATTTAATTAGTGGACATTCGATATCTTAAACAGAGAGACACTCATAATAAGGAGGCCAAAATATAATTTGGGATTGGTGCGGTGGTTCAATAATAGTTCTTCAGTGGAATGAATTATTATTGATAAAATTAAGTTGTGTGTTAGGCGAACACGGGATGTAATTTTATCGGAGACAAAACAATTCCTCCTCTGATCCTATCTAGCCTCTTATTTATAAGTCTTATCCTATACCCACCATACATACCCATCTAAAGGGGCCGAGCTAGCTTGGGAATCGAGCTAGGGTCGGCTAAGCATGGTTTATGGGTGGTCGGCCTAGCTTGAACCCGAGCTAGAAGGGGTGCCTAATGAAATAAAAAATTTAATTTTAACTTTTTATTATGTGGAAGATATAATTTATTGGAGAGAATTAAAATTAAAATATCTCTTCTACAAAAGATTAAAAGAAAGAGATTAGATCTCTTTCCTTATTTGTAGATTGGAAAGATATTTTATTTTTTCTCTTTGTAAATTATTCACATATTGAAAAATAAAATTATAGAAATTTTTTTTTATCAACCATGAAGGGATTTTTGAAGAGAAATTTTATTTTAAAATTTTCGAAAATAAATTAGGAAGTTTTAATTTGTTGATTGAAACTCTCCTAATTTGCCCCTTTTGATGTGGCCGGCCAAGACATGGAGTTTTAAGAAATTTTGTTTAATTTTTCTTAATTAATTCATGTCAAGGAAAATTAAGGAAATTTTATTGTAATTAAATTTCCTAATTTACCAAGGCTAAGGAATATAAAAGAGGGGGTTCGGGTGCCTTCAAGAGGTACAACCTCTATTATTTTTCTCCCTCTCTTATTCCTTGGTGTGGCCGGCCATCCTCTCTTCCCCTCTTCCTCTTTGTGGTGGCCGAAACTCTCCTTGGCTTGGAGCTCTTGTGGTGGCCGGATACTACTTGGAGAAGAAGAAGAAGAAGGTGCATTGGTGGTTTCTCATCTTGGAAGATTGTTGCCCACACAATGTCCGAGGTTAGAAGAGGAATACGGTAGAAGATCAAGAGGTCTTTCTAGAAGGTATAACTAGTAATTTTTCCCTTCTGCATCATACTAGTTATTTTTAGAAATAATACCAAATACAAGAGGCTTACGATTCTAGTATTTCGAATTTATTTTCGATGTAGTGTTCTTATGTTTATTTCTTTTCATTGTGATTTGATTGTTCCTTTCGGTTAACCTAAAGTTATTTTAGGAAATTAAATATTAGCTTTCCATAAAAGTTTTTGTCTAGTCGGTGGTGGTTGCTCCCATATCCAAGAAGGTCATGTGCCTCGCCACGTCAGTACTGGGAACCAATTATGGAAATTAATATTTAATGGAATTAATAACTTAAGGTGATTTGGGTCGAACGTGTTAAGTTCCATAGGAGATCCAAGTCAAAATCAAAAGGAACAAATAAATTAAGTTTTGGATCAAACGTGTTAAGTTCCACAGGCGATCCAAAATTTAATTTAAAAGAACACATGGTAGCTATGAAAAGGTTCAGACCTTTATACAAAATTTTTGTACAGTGGAACCTCTAGGTTTTCCGAGTAGCAACCAACACCAGATTCTCTTGCTCTTTCGGCACACAAGATTAATAGTATTACCCATCAAGGAAATCAAAGTGGACGAGGGCGTGGACGAGGCCGAGGACAAGGTCGAGGATGAGGTCAAGGACAAGGTCGAGGGCGAGGACATTGTCAGATTTGTTTCAAGAATGGTCACTTTCCTCATCAATGTTATAAGAGATATGATTTAAATTTTACTGGAGGTTTTGCATCCACAACTCAAGCATCAACCTCAACTCCATCGTATCACCCAGGAGCATTTTCTCTTGCAAGCAATCCTTATATACCTATGACAAATTCTACAATCTCAGGATGACATCCAGATTCTGGAGCAACTCATCATGTTACATCAGATTATGACATTCTTACAGAGGCATCCTCCTATCATGGTCCTGACACTATACAAGTAGGCAACAGTTCAGGTTTGCAAATTGCTCACCTTGGAAACACATTTTTACATTCATCGGGTCGACTCTTTTCTATGCGTAATACACTTCATGTTCCTTCCATCACTAAAAATTTACTCTCAGTCCGTCAATTTGCTCTTGATAATAATGTATTTTTTGAATTTCACCCTCATTATTGTCTTTTGAAGGATCCGACAACCAGAACCACCCTGCTCAGAGGAGAAATTAGAGATGGTCTTTACTACCTTCAACCTACATCCGCCAAAGCTCTAATTGGAGAACGCACAGATAAAACCTCTTAGCATGCACGACTTGATTATCCATCTCAACGTCTTGTTTAAGGAATCATTAATCAGTTTGATTTACCGACATCTCTGTCATCCTCATCTCATTCTTGTGAAACATGTTTGAAAGCAAAAAGTCATAAATTGCCCTTTGTTTCTTCTTCTCATATGCCTAGTTTTCCTTTAGAAATAATTCACTCTGATGTTTGGGGTCCTGCTCCTGTTTTATCAAATTAAGCTTTCCTTTATTATGTGATTTTTATTGATGACTTTAGTAAGTTTACTTGGGTATTTCTCATGAAACGAAAGTTTGATCTTTTCGATATCTTTTGTCAAGTTCAAAGACACATAAAACGTTTCTTTGATCGTAAAATACTCTCTCTCCACTCTGATTGGGATGGAGAATATCAAGTACTTCATCGTCATCTAGGCTCTTTGGGCAATCTCCATCGAGTCTCATGTCCTCATACTTCCGAACAAAATGGCTCTGCAGAAAGGAAACATTGTCATATAATCGAAACTACCTTAGCTCTTCTCAATCATGCATCTGTTCCACTTAAATTTTGGGATGACACAGTTCAAACTGCAATTTATCTTATTAATCGTTTACCTACTCCATTACTTTACCATAAAAGTCCCATGGAAAAACTCCATAATCAGTCTCTTAATTAAACCTTCTTACGTATCTTTGGTTGTGCATGTTATCCATGGCTACGACCCTACTCTAAGCATAAACTAAATCCCCGTTCCCAATAATGTGTTTTCCTTGGTTATAGTAATTCTCACCATGGGTACCGTTGTCTACATATACCGACAGGACGCATATATATTTCTCGGCACGTTATTTTTGATGAATCTCTATTTCCTTTTGCAGCATCCACGACAACTCCATCTTCAAACGATGGTACCTTCTTGACACCACCTAATATGCCATCTGAATTACCACAAGTTGCTTATCCAATTAAACCCATCGGAGGTGAAAGAGGAGATGACATCCAAGGTACTGCTCCAGAACTTTCCACAAATTCTCCTAGGTCATCAGAATCAACCCAAATGGCTACTCCATCGAGAGCAGTGCATAATGATAAAAGGAATGATGTTATGAAACCTATTCTGTGTCCAACCTTGGAAGCATCGCCGATCGAAGATAATATGCTCTCTAGTTCTGGATCCTCAGATAATACAAATCCATCATCTAAAACACCATGTCAGCCTACTTCCTCGTCGCCATCAACAAGTGATTCAAATGATAATGCTCCTCGTCGCATGCTTCCCTTAAGTGACATCTATGCACATTGCCCACCAATAACAACTCGACATCCCCTTCCACGAGCTTTAGTAGTTTCTTCAAAATCTATTGAACCAACTTGTTTTACACAAGCGAACAAAGATCCAAATTGGTGTAGTGCTATGGCTACAGAATTTGATGCACTTCTCCGCAATGAAACATGGAGTCTAGTTCCGCGCACTCTCTCCATGAATGTTGTAGGCTCTAAGTGGGTGTTCCGTCTTAAGCATCGAGCTGATGGTTCTCTTGAACGATACAAAGCTCGACTTGTAGCTAAAGGATTTAGTCAACAACCAGGTATTGATTTTAATGACACCTTTAGCCCAATCGTCAAATTACGTTCATCAGATTATTATTATCAGTAGCTGTTAGTTATAATTGACCTGTACGACAATTAGACATTTCAAATGCATTTCTTCACGGTCATCTTAAGAAAACTGTATTTATGGAGCAACCGCCCGGGTTCATTCATCCACAATTTCCATCTCATGTTTGTCAACTCAAGAAATCCTTATATGGTCTTCAACAAGCTCCTCGTGCATGGTTTCATCGATTATCTAGTTGGTTATAAGCTCAAGGATTTTCTGAATCAAAGACTGACTCATCTCTATTCCACAAATATAATGATGGATATATGATATTTTTTCTTATTTATGTGGATGATATCCTAATAACCAGTAATGATTACAAGGGTATCACAACTTTATTAAGTCTTCTCAATCAAGAGTTTCCTACTTGAGATTTGGGTATTGCTTGTTTTTTTCTCGGTATTGAACTTATTCCACATGAGGAAGGCTATCTTTTCTCTCAAAGCAAATATATTACTGGTGATCCTGTCCGAACTAGGGGTCAACGAACGCTGGGGATGTGGCGCTCCCTGCTAGATCCTCGAGTGCTCCGGCGAACCTGCAACAAAACCGAGCCGGGAGGGGTGTCCCGGCGACGGCCCTCCGACGCTCAAGTCAGGCGAGGAATAACAAAGAGGTGGCTTAGAAACAGAAGACTCGTGTACCTCCGGTGAAGAAATGGAGACCTTATATAGACCTCTCGAAGGAGCCTGGGCACGCCAATCAAAGCAATCACCTGCTTTCGACCATGCCCAGGTATGGGTCTGTCAGAAGGGCATCCATAAGGCCATACCGCTACTGTATCAACCTCTCCATGATGTGACGGCTAGATCCTCTATCGTGAAATCTTGTGTACGGCATAATCATTAGGCATGCCTTTGCTGACATCCCATATCCCGAGCCGAACGAATAGGCCGTTCGGCTAACCTTTGTATCCTCGCCCTTATCCTGGCCGAATGGACCACTCGCTCGGCCCCTCGGTTCTAGCCGGGCAGACGCCCCGCTCGGCCATTCAATCCTCCTGCCTTGGCTTCGGAAACCCTGCACCTTAGTCCCTCCATACATCCTCGGTGGGACCCTTGAGTGGGTCCCCCATTCTCACCGCCGGATCACTTGCCTCCCCTTCAAGTCTAGTCGAAGGAGGCAGTGAGTCCGACTGACTGGACTATGTGTCCGAGCGGGCGGTCGTCGCCTTACCGTCGCTTATAATATCCCTTGAGCCATTCGGCCCTTATGCCAAATTCAGCCGCTCGACTCTTCGTTTTGAATGTCTTGGCGCTCCACGTAGATGTTTGCTTGTCTAAATCTTCTCGAAAATCACGCAAATCCTTTTCATTAAGTCGAAGCATGCGCGGTATGGGCGCATTAATTGCGCCCGGTGACATAACGCCACGTGGCTCTTCTCGCGTGGCGGTGATGATCCGTACGATGGGACGTCGATTGTTTTGAAATGGACGGCCCGATGATGTCCTTGTTTCTCGTGACCTGGATCGGACGATGGAGGCCAATCGACTTCGGCCGTATAAAGCCTTAGTCCTCCTCCTCTGCCGCATCTTTGCTCGTGCTTTGTCCTTCTGACTCCTCTGTTGCTGCGGCCTTCGACGATCCAGTTCCCGTTTTTCGGCGGCTATCATCTCACCGGCGATCTTCTCCGCCCATCTCCTTCTTAGTGAGCCTTCTTTCCTCGCTTACCAGGTCTTTCCTAATCGTTTCACCTCTCTTTCGTTGCTATCCTTTTGTCTCTTCGAGATGGCAAGCTCTTCCGAACCCGCTACCCATGTTCACGGTCCATGGTGTATGAGTATGGAAAGTAAATTTGACGAGGAGGGCGCTCGGCGTCTTGTTCGGACGTACGGGATCCCGGACGACCATGAAATAGTTATAGCCGACCCGACCGATCGGTATCATTTGCTTTTTTCTAGACCAATTCCAGGGCGGCCTTAGATTTCCTACCCATCCATTTATTTTGGAAGTTTGTAATTATTTCCGCATTCCGCTCGGCCAACTTGTGCCGAATTCCTTTAGGCTGCTGAGTGGGGTGGTCGTCCTCTTTAGGCTGCATAGTATTCCACTTGACCCCAAAATATTTCACTTCTTCTTCTACCCCAAACAATCCGAGTTGGGCACTTTTATTTTCCAAAGTAGAATAGGCTTCAAATTTTTTGATAATATGCCGACCTCCAACAAGCACTGGAAGGAGTTTTTCTTCTATAAACGGCTCCCCGAGTGGCCAGCATTCCGAACCAAATGGCGGACTGTCGTGCCGAAGCTCGGCAAATTCGAAGCAATCCGACCTACCTTCATGCGGCAAACTGGTTGTCCGGTCAGTGGTACAAAATCGACCATTGCTTCTCGAGGGGTGTTGTACATTTTGGATTATCTCCCGTTCGGGCCAATCTTCCTCCGCATGAGTAAGGACTCTTTACTCACTTAGCCTTTTTGTCTAAGCGGTTTTAATTTTTCTCTCTGCATTTGAAGTCATGTGCGCTCAGAGCTCTTGATCATACGAAATTGGCCGTGGAAATTGGCTACGAAAGAACTTCGTCGGCGGGTCTAATCCCGCCGGCGGCCTCTGAGGAGAGGGGCGGATCGCCATGCAAGCAGTTACTCCATCCGCCAGCGGAGGTTGGGCGGATCTGTCTCTGCCCGGTGGTAGGGAGTCCCCAGTAGGATTCACCACGGAAGTTCGTGGAAGCGTCAAGAGACCCCAGCCTTCCGCCGACCGCGAACCACGAGCGCCGATCGAGTCGCTCGCCGGATCGCCGCCATCGCAGATCGGGACCTCGGTGGCCTCGCCCACCGCACAGCCCTCTCCTCTCAACGTCGTCGCTTGACGGTTGGTGGCTTGACTATTGGGAGTCCTCGGGCGGTGAGGCGGAAGTCTTGCCGGACCACCGGCCGTCAAGACTACCCTTGATTCCCATCGGAGGAATATTTATTGTCTGTCGCCTTCAAGCCCGTTCATGAGATAACCTTGAGGGTCCGCTCATGAGCTTTTGAGGGCCTTTCAGTTAGGGTGGCCCTCATGGCGCCAAGCGACTTGGTGATAACCACATGCGTGAGCCACTCGGTAGGTTCATTTTCTTCTTGTGTCCTGCTCTTTGTTTGGTTTCGATTTTATTGTTTCCCTTACGACATTGGGTAGAGCAAATCGCCACTAGCCATCGGCTGGCCGAGCTGGAGGATCTCATGGAAAAACTCCAAGTCTCGGGGGGTCCATCGGCCGAGCGGGAGAAACAAGCCCGTGAGGCCGAACAGAAGAAGGCCGCCGACCTGGCTACAGAGGTGGCTCGACTTGAAGGCCTGGTGAAGAAACGCGACGCAGACGTGAAGCGCGCCAGTAGCCGGAAGAAGCGGGCGATTGCTGATCTGGACAAGATGAAAGTTGAAGTCCGAGCCCTAGATCAGCAATCTAAGAATCTGGAAGCCCAGCTAGCTGCCGAACAGGATGGGCGCTCCGCTGAACGCACTAAAGCGGAGGTGGACCAGAAAGTTCTCAGGACTCGCTAATTGCCTCCCGAGCGGCTTTCAGAAAGTACAAGGAAGGGGAGCCGAGTTGCCTAGCAGCAGCGCGCCAAGAATACCTCCGCTCGGAGCGGTTCGGCGAAAAGTTCGGTGGCAACGTCTCCTCAACTTTCGCCGAGGCGGTCAAGGTCACCATGGCGTATTTGAAGAAGGGGGGGCACCTTCCTGCGGGACTGAGCATTCCCTCTTCGGATCTGGCGGCTATGATTGGCGATATCCCGGCGCCTTTTTAATTTTGAGGACCCGGAGTGAAGCAAGTTCTTCCCAGTACTTTCTGTATTTCATCTGCTGATGTAAAATTTTTGCATGTGCCGATCGGCGTAATTGTCTTCTTTTGTCTCTATTTTTGCTTGCCCTTCATTGCCCTTTTTTGTCTGTTTGGTGCTTATTCGTAGAATCAGTTAAGCTCCACGTGTTCCACACTAGACGACCGATCGGGTTAATCAGTTGACTTGTTTTCCTCGAAATCGTTTAGCGCTTGGCTATGCTTTTTGCATTCAGTGATGGCCGATCGGACTTAATCAATTTAGTACTTGCGAACGCTCGTTATTTGGCGTCCTTAGTTTCGTCCAGTAAGCTCACAGTCGCGGGTTTGACTCTCGATCTTTAACGTCGGATCTCGACGGCGCGGTTATTTATAGCCGGTCGGCGCGACTCTCGATTTTTAACAACGGGGCTCGTCGGTCTTCCGCTCGGACGTTTATAGATGCCGGCTCGTCTCTCGATCTTTAACGTCGGTGCTCGGCCAGCGGTTATTATAGCCGGTCGGTAGCGGCTCTCGATTTTTACAGCGGGGCTCGTCGATCTTACGCTCGGGCGTTTATACGGCGGCTCGCTCTCGATCTTTAACGTCGGTGCTCGGTAGCGGTTATTATAGCGGTCGGTAGCGGCTCGATTTTTAAGCGGGGCTCGTCGGTCTTCTACTCGGACGTTTATAGGCGTCGGCTCGTCTCTCGATATTTAACGTCGGTGCTCGACGGCGCGGTTATTTATAGCCGGTCGGCGGCTCTCGATTTTTAACGGCGGGGCTCGTCGGTCTTCCGGTCGTATAGACGGCGGCTCGTCTCTCGATCTTTAATGTCGGTGCTCGTAGCGCGATTATTATAGCGGTCGGTAGCGGCTCTCGATTTTACAGCGAGGGCTCGTCGGTCTTCGCTCGGACGTTTATAGACACGGCTCGTCTCCCGATCTTTAACGTCGGTGCTCGTCGGCGCGGTTATTATAGCCGGTCGGCGCGGCTCTCGATTTTAACGGCGGGGCTCGGCGTTTAGACGCCGGCTCGTCTCGATCTTTAACGTCGGTGCTCGGCGGCGCGGTTATTTATAGCCGGTCGGTGCGGCTTTTAACGACGGGGCTCGTCGGTCTTACGCTCGGGCGTTTATAGGCGTCGGCTCGTCTCGATCTTTAACGTCGGTGCTAAGGCGCGGTTATTTATAGCTGGTCGTGCGGCTCTTGATTTTTAACGACGGGGCTCGTCGGTCTTCGCTCGGGCGTCTAGAGGCGCCGGCTCGTCTCTCGATCTTTAACGTCGGTGCTCGACGGCGCGGTTATTATAGCCGGCTCTCGATTTTAACGTCGGGGCTCGTCGGTCTTCCGCTCGGGGTTATAGACGGCGGCTCGTCTCTCGATCTTTAACGTCGGTGCTCGTGGCGCGGTTATTATAGCGGTCGGTGGCTCTCGATTTTTAACGACGGGGCTCGTCGGCCTTCAAGGCTAACTCCTTACCAGGTCGAGCGACCTTGGCCTTCATAACTTATCTCGCGCTTGAACAGTCTTTGTGCCCGGCCGAACATCACGGGTCATTTGCTTGCGAATCCAATCGGCTAGGAGGCCTTCGCTATTCGGGCACTTGGCTCGGATAATCCATATGCCCCTTTCACCCAGCTTGGAGAACGTACTCCTGGCCGAATGGCTCAGGGTCTGCTTCGTCGAGCATTTTGGCTCGGATAATTTACCTCCGTCCGGAAGGTACTGGGTCTTCGATCCTCGAGCGCTTGGCTCGACCCATTTACCTCCGGCCGTACGGCTCGGGGGCCTTCGTCTTCGAGCCTCTGGCTGGCTCGTATATCAACCTCCCGGCCGAGCGGCTCGGGGGCCTTCATTGGTCGAGCGCTTGGCTCGGTTATTATACCTCCGGCCGAACGGCTCGGGGCCTTCATTGGTCGAGCGCTTGGCTCGGTTATTATACCTCCGGCCGAATGGCTCGGGGCTTCATTTGTCGAGCCAAGAGCGCTTGGCTCGTATCTTATACACCATGAAGATAGGCCGCTCGGCCAATAATTCCAATTGCGCACATTATAACATTTTGCCTTCTACATTTCAAATATACAACCAAACGGAAAATATACAGCACATATTCTATTGGTGCACCTCTCGCCCTGCCCCGGACAGGCTGGAGATAATTTGTGCTTCATGGTGGATCCAAGTGCCAATCCCTCTTCATCCGCTCGGCGGCTCGTCCACCCAACTTCCTCTTATGCGGTCGATTCATCGCCTGACATCAAACTCCCGCTCTTGAGGTTCCAGAGGGAGGGGCTTGCTATAAGTCGAATTCGGGAGATGAAGTATCTACTTTTGAGGGAAATGGAACTGTGGCAGTCGGTGCTTCCGCTCGGGAGAAGCGTCCGCTCGGAGGGTTTTGCCCTTCCTATGATCCCGAACGGGAGGCTCATCAGATGAAGATCCTTGCTCCCCATGAGCGGGCGCGATTTCTGGGGGAGTACGGAAGAGTGCTTGAGGGAACCCTCCTGTTGAAACATATTCCGGGCGGTTTGCTTGCGCCGCCCGGCCTGCTGAAGCCGAGGTTATTTGCTGTTGCGCTCGCTCAGCTTGTGCTTTCTCCTTTTGCTGCGCCACTATCTTGGCTGCCCTCGCCTCGACTATAGCGTCCAACTCCTTTTGTGAGAGTACCACGGTATGTAGTCTTCCAGCCTCGTCCATTGCCTCTGCTCAGATGCAGGTGCGTTCCCACAGACGGCGCCAAATTGATCCTATCCGAACTAGGGGTCAACGAACGCTGGGGATGTGGCGCTCCCTGCTAGATCCTCGAGTGCTCCGGCGAACCTGCAACAAAACCGAGCCGGGAGGGGTGTCCCGGCGACGGCCCTCCGACGCTCAAGTCAGGCGAGGAATAACAAAGAGGTGGCTTAGAAACAGAAGACTCGTGTACCTCCGGTGAAGAAATGGAGACCTTATATAGACCTCTCGAAGGATCCTGGGCACGCCAATCAAAGCAATCACCTGCTTTCGACCATGCCCAGGTATGGGTCTGTCAGAAGGGCATCCATAAGGCCATACCGCTACTGTATCAACCTCTCCATGATGTGACGGCTAGATCCTCTATCGTGAAATCTTGTGTACGGCATAATCATTAGGCATGCCTTTGCTGACATCCCATATCCCGAGCCGAACGAATAGGCCGTTCGGCTAACCTTTGTATCCTCGCCCTTATCCTGGCCGAACGGACCACCCGCTCGGCCCTTCGGTTCCAGCCGGGCAGACACCTGCTCGGCCCTTCGGTTCCAGCCGGGCAGACACCCGCCTTGGCGTCGGAAACCCAAGCCTATGGCTGGGTTATATCTGGCTCCGCTTGGACCTGCTCAACTGCTCGACGCGGCCCTTACCCGCTTAGTCAGCCCTCTATCTGTCCTCAGGCTGGGACCCTTCAGGAAGTGGGTCCCCCATTCTCACCGTCGGATCAACTGGGTTTCTTCAAAGAGCTAAAATGGATGGAGCACGTCCGGTCTCTACACCAATTACTATAAGAAATTCTGCAACTACATCCTCTCCTGCTTTGTCTGATCCACAAATTTATCGAAGTATTGTTGGAGCCTTACAATATGTCACTATCACACGCCCTGATATTACCTTTGCAGTAAATCATGCTTGTCAATTCATGCATGCTCTAACTGAACAAAATTGGGATAATGTAAAAAGAATACTTCGCTATCTCAAAGGTATTATTCTACATGGTCTTCTTTTATATCGGCAATCGTCTCGAGATTTATATGCCTATAGTGATGCGGATTGTGTAAGTTCTCTTGAAGATAGATGCTCTACGAGTGGATATGCAATATTTCTTGGACAAAACCTTATCTCATGGAATTCGAAAAAGCAACCTACTGTCTCTCGTTCAAACACTGAGGCAGAATAGAAAGCTATAGTAAATACAACGTCTGAAATTATTTGGCTTCAATCACTTCTATCTGAACTTCATCTTGCATCAAATATCACACCCAAAATTTGGTGTGATAATATTGGAGCAACATATCTCACAGCAAATCCGATCTTTCATGCTCGTACAAAACATGTGGAAATTGATTTTCATTTTATTTGAGAACGTGTGGCAACTCAACAATTATCAGTTTCTTATGTTTTTATGGAGAATCAAATTGCTGATATCTTTACTAAGCCATTATCCAAACACCGTTTCAACAAGTTGGTAAGCAAACTCAACGTCAGAGATCTCCCGTTGAATTTGTCGGGGGGTAAAAGAGATAAAAGAGAATTTCCGAGATTGACCGGATCAAATCACCAAATTCAATTAAAATAATATTAGGATTATTCTAATAATTCTGTTATAATTATTAGAATAATTCTCAGAATAATTCTTAGAATTATTCTGTAATTTATTAATTAGTTAATTGACTGAGCCCTTTTTAACCATTATACATTGTATTATGTTTAGGACAATCATCAATAGAAAATAATAAGTTCTATTATTGTTCTCGTATTCTTTCCTTCTTCCTTTTCTTCTTCTTTCAGTATGCCCCCACTAAGATCTGTAGTCCCGTCCTTCGTCTTGGCTCGGGGACACCACATTGAGTCGGTTCTCGAGACCACCCTCATTGTCTCCCACTCTAGTGAAGGCGTAGAGAAGATCGCGACTACCATCAAGGTCCTCAAGCAGATTGGAACCTTTCTAGATCTCGAGAAGTCTAAGCCCTTCTCTCATTATTTTTCCAGCCCTTCTTCCGGGCAGCGGTCGCCGAAGCCGCCAACGGAGAACGAAAATGCAACCTAGTTGCTGCCCTCTCCCAACAACAAGAGTAGGCAACCCTTTCTCCTCTCCTCGCTCTCTCAGTGTTGTGGTCGAGCTTATCGGGGCTAGCCAAGGTTGCTAATGGAGTGAGCAGCCAGCTGTGAGACTGTTGCGACCGGCTAAAAGGGGGTTTGGATAGCACTGTAAACACCAAAACAAACAACCCTTCTCGAACTCTTAAACTAACACTTGCATAAAGAAATAAGCAGAAAGTAAATAGAGTATTAAAATAAGAGGCACAAGTATTTACTTGGTTATAACCGATGTGATTGTTAATCCAAGGAAGTTGAAGCACTAGATACTCCTTCAGGCGGAGAAGCATCTTACAACGTTGAAGCGCAGGAAACAGAAGCTTAACTCTAAATTACAGCACACAAGCGTTGGAAGAGAATTTCTGAGTTCGTTATAAAGCTTCTGGACCAAGGCTATATTTATAGCCTTGGTCGGGGCGCTTGGAAGGGTTCCGGGCACCCTGCGGGGATAAAACTTTATCCCCCAACGTTTAGATCGTGTAAAAGGTGATCCAGTTAAATATTGACTTTCGAGCGCTCGGAATGGTTCCGAGCGCCCGGAATGAATCCAGGCGCCCGGACCCCTAAGTCAACTCCAGTTGACTTTTGGTCTGGACCCTCTGCTCCGGTTCAGCTTGCCTCGGTCCGGGTCCTTCTGTTCCGGCTCCGCTCGCTTGGATGATCTCGACCATCCGAAAAAGGGCTCACCCGAACTCAAGTTCCGGTCTTCTCAAGCAGGCTTCCGCTCTGGCTTCTTATCCCTCGGAATCGCTGCGTGCTTCCTTCTCGTCTGCCAGCGTACTCATCCGCAGTCTTCGTCCCTCGGTCGCACCCCATGCCGACCTTCTCGCTAGCTGCGTCTCTTGCTCCTCGAGCAATCTTCCACTCCGGCTTTCGTCCCTCTGAACCACCGCACGCTTCCTTCTCGTCCGTCGGTGTACTCTTCCGCAGCGTCTCGTACCTCGAACGCACTGCATGCCGTCCTTCTCGCTAGCTGCGTCTTCCGCTCGACAACCTGTGCTCCTAAGCTCCTGCATACTTAGACACAAGATTAGAAACACACAGGACCTAATTTAACTTGTTGATCACACCAAAACAACCTTGGGGTTCCAACACCAGCAACCCTTTTTCCCCTTGTCCAACCACTACAAAAGGTAATCTCTTCTCCCTTATGTCTCCAAGAGCAATAAGTCTTCTTTTCTTCCAGCAAGAGCATTATCATCATTGTTGCCCTTTTGTTTTCTTTTCTAGCCAACAGCTACCAATAGCAACAACCCCTTTTGGTGCCACTAACAGCGGCCTCAGTTCATTGAGGTATATTTCATTTTAATGTATTTGTGATTAGGATAGGTAAATAATTAGATAGTAATGGAGGTCTCATTTAGGAATGCGAAGTGGTACGAGATAGAAAGATAAAAAATAATGATCTATTAGCTTCGAGTCAATAATGTCTAGATTTTTGAGTTTTATTGAGTATCATTTTGATTATTTGAGTTGTTTTTATATTATGTTTGTAGATATGAGCTCGAGTGGAGCACAATGATCTATAGACACTTGAAGATTTTGTTGTATATAAAATAGGTACATCTATCATTGGACTCTTACACATTTATCCTTATGCATGAATTAAGAGATAAATGAGATTATATATACTTGTATAATCATTTTCAAAAAGGGGATTAGACACTTGAAGATTTTGCTGTATATAAAATAGGTACATCTATCCTTGGACTCTTACACATTTATCGTTATGCATGAATTAAGAGATAAATGAGATTATATATACTTGTATAATCATTTTCAAAAAGGGGATTAAAATGATATTACAAATAGCACAATGGGTTTAAATAATAAAATCGTTAGAGGGTAAATAATTGATGTTATTTTCTATTCACATGTGAGTTCATATGGGAATTAAGATGGGAAGAGTCGTTTTATAAAATAAATGGATATTCTGACTTACTCTTCCGTTGATACATGTCTTTATATTACTTGACCTTCCATACTGAAAATGGTAACTTGCGTGATTATTTGATATGAAAAGAGAACATTCATGATAAATGGACAAAATGGAATTTTAAAAGTGAAATAACAAAGATGGTAAATGGAAAATTCTAAAAAGTAAAAAATGAGTCTAAGTTTATACCAGAGTATTAGACTGCCTATATGATATGTGGTACATGTTCATTCGTAGTCCAGAGTACCTTATCGCCTACATGATATGTGGTAGCCTGTGTTGTTAAAGGCGCGCGCCCGAGGCGTCAGGCACACAAGGTGCCGAAAAAAATGCCTTTTCCTACGCGAGGCAGGCGTTGTTCGTCAGGCGCGCGCCTAAGCGCCCCTAGGGCGCCTTTGCACCTTTTCACCTTTGCACCTCAACTGAGGCGCGATCGCGGGCGTGATCATGAATAATTTCTGGATTTTAAACCCAAAAAAATCCACTTCAAACCAAATTGGTTTGCAATTAGGGCACGGAGAAGAAAACAACACAAGAAGAGAATGCAAAAAGAAGACGAAGAAAAGGATAAAAGGGAAGAAAGAAAAGAACGCAAGAACAAGAAGAAACCTGAACCCAAGCCAATTCCATCCGTCGCCACCGTTGCTGAGTCGCGCCGTCACCCAGGTATGTGCTTTTTTCCTTTTTTTTTTTTTTTTTTCTATTCTTCTTCTTCTTCTTCTTCTTTTTGAGTTGTTGGTTCGTGTAGAACACACTGTCCAATTTTATTTTTTTCCCTATTTTTCATTTTCACAGGTTTTGTTCTTGCCGTGCTGTCCATTTTTGCTGTATTTTTGGCCATATTTTTCCATTTTTTTGTTGTGCTGCCTGCTGTGTTGTTCGTTCGTGCTGCTTTATTTTTTTTCTCTTATTTTTTTTTAATTTTTTTGTTGTGCTGCCTCATGCTGTGCTGGTCGTTCGTGCAGCCTCATGTTGTGTGCTGTCGGTTCGTGCTGCTTTGTTTTTTTCTCCTTTTTTTTAAAATTTTTTTTTGCTATGCTGCCTCATGTTGTGTTGTCCGTTCGTGCTGCTTTGTTTTTTCCCTGTTTTTCCATTTTTAATTCTATTTTTATTTTTCTTTTTTCCTATTTTCTATTATTGATACAATACTTTTCTATTACTGGTACAATATTATTTTATTTTGTTTTAATTTTTTAGATTATTTTCTTGTTCAATTATCATGAAACTTAGTAGTGATACTCCAACATATGTATCAAAAGATCTGACATGGAATTATTTTCAAAGAGTTAATCCGGATAATATAAATGATTTGTAACTTTCGTCAAAAATTTACAAAAGGGGTTATCTATCGTACGAAACATCTTGTTGGGGGGTTTCGAATACTACAATTTGCAAAAGATGTCCGCCTCATGTACGTGAAGAAATTAAAAATTTCACGGAGAAAAATATGGAGAAAAGTAATCTTTCTATGCAACATTGGACTTTGAGGATGTAGACCCTCTTGGTAATGATATTGATATAGATGATATTGGAGCTTAAGCTATACCGACTATGAGTACAAGTACAAGTTATAAATCAGTGAATATACATGATCCGGCAGTAAGAATGGGGGACCCCATTTAGCAGAGTCAACGCCGCGAGGAGGGCCAAAGGCCTTGGCCGAGCGGATAAGGAGGGCGACGACCAGCTGAGGCTTCCGAGCGGAAGCAATATACCCCGCCGGAGGCGGGGTTCCGACGCTCATGATGAACAGTAGGAAAGGCCAAGCAGAGGGCCTGCTCGGCCGAAGGAATAAAACATCAACGCTGCGAACAGTCCAGAGCACATGACCCGGAAGCTCCCGCGCGGATCAGAACATCCGATCGGCCGGACGCGAGGAAACGGCCGACCGGTCGGACGATTGACGGGGAGTAAGAAAAGGCAAGGATAGGAACATCTTCTGACAGCAGATGATATGCAGGATCCTAGGACATGGGCTCACTGTCCCATCAAGGACATGGGCTCACTGTCCCATCAAAGACAGGCTCACTGTCCCATCAAGGACATGTGCTCACTGTCCCATCAAAGACGTGCTCGTCTTTAGCGATGAAGTCAGATAAGCTCCTCGATAAGCCCATACTGGGTATGGGTTGAGGACACATGTGTGCCTCGGTATATGTACATCGGCCTCCTCGAAGTCTATATAAGTCTTCACCGGAGGTACACGAGTCTTCATCTTTGAGCCACTTCCTTCATCTATTCCTCGTCGACTTGGCGTCGGAGGCCGTCGCAGGACACCCTCAGCTCGGTTTATTGCTGCAGTTAGAGCACTCGAGATTCAGCGAGGCGCCACGTCCCAGCGTTCATTGACCCCGGTTCGGACGGATCAATTTGCGCGTTTGTGGGGCAGCTCCGCATCCGACGGAGCGATGGGCGAGGCCGGGCGACAACACGCGGTGGCGCTTTCGCGGAAGAACTCGGCGCTCGGTCGAGATGAGAGCGACCAGATAGTGGCGCAAAGGAGAAAGCACGGTGGCGGCGCAATAAACCTCGGCTTTAGCGGTAAGGCGGCGCGCCGAATATGTTTCAACGGAGGGTTCCTCGGGCACTCTTAGTACTCCCAATCGCGCTCACGGAGGCAAGGATCTTCATCGATGAGCCTCCGTGCGGGATCATAGGAAAGGCAAAATCCTCCCGGGCGCTTCTCCCGGCGGAAGCCCTGCCATGCCATTCCATTTCCTCAGCGGATACTTCATCTCCGTCGACTTATAGCAAGCCCCTCCTTCTGGAACCTCAAGAGCGGGAGTTTGATGTCAGGCGATGAATCGTCCGCATACGAGGAAGTTGGGTGGACGAGCCGCCGAGCGGATGAAGAGGGATTGACACTTGGATCCACCATGAAGCACAAGTTATCTCTAGCCTGTCCGGGGCAGGGCGAGAGGTGCACCAATAGAATATGTGCTGTATATTTTCCGTTTGGTTGTATATTTGAAATGTAGAAGGCAAAATATTATAATGTGCGCAATTGAAATTATTGGCCGAGCGGCCTATCTTCATGGTGTATAAGATACGAGCCAAGCGCTCTTGGATCGATGAAGAAGGCCTCGAGCCGTTCGACTGGAGGTATAGTATCCGAGCCAGGCGCTCGCTGACGAAGGCTCATGGAGCAATGGGAGCAGAAGGCTCAAGTAAAAGGATAATGCAGCAGGACGCCTCCACCTCTGGTAGGCCGAACGACCATGGAGGACCGACCGGGAAGTTTCGCCATCCTCCTGGCCTTGGATGAATTTCGACGAAGTACATTGTATCCACCTCACTCCACGGGTATTTGGGAGTTGAGAAATTGCGTTAGATCTTATGCTGATCGGCAGGTTAGTTTTTCAGATATAGTTTCTTTCGGGCGTAGAATTCATCGTAATTTTCCGATTGAAGGCCCCCGAGCCGCTCGGCCGGGAAGTTGATATACTAGCCAGCCAGAGGCTCGACGACGAAGGCCCCGAGCCGCTTGGCCGGAGGTAAATGGGTCGAGCCAAGCGCTCGAGGATCGAAGACCCAGTACCTTCCGGACGGAGGTAAATTATCCGAGCCAAAATGCTCGACGGGCGGCACTGAGCCGTTTGGCGGGAGTCGTTCTCAGTGGGTGAAAGGCATATGGATTATCAAGCCAAGTGCCCGAATAGTGAAGGCCTCGGTAGATTGGATGCTGAAGCAAATGACGTGTCGTTCGGTAGCACAAAGAGCTCAAGCGCTAGATAAGTTATGAAGGCCAGGTCGCTCGACTTGGTAAGGAGTTAACCTAAAGGCCGTCTAGCCAGACGTTAAGCAGAGTAGGCCCGTCAGGACTATAAATATCCGCCAAGACCGTCTAGCCCAGACGTTAAGCCGTAGAGCCGCCGACCGGCTATAAATATACCAAGACCGTTCTAGCCAGACGTTAAATCAGAGCCGCCAGGCTATAAATATCCCAAGACCGCTTTATCCGGACGTTAAACCAGAGTAACCGATGGGCTATAAATATCCGTCAAGGCCAGTCTAGCCAGACGTTAATCAGAGTAGGCCGAGGCTATAAATATCCGCTACCAAGACCGACGAGTCCGGTCGTTAAACATCGAGAGCCGAGCCGTATAAATATTCGCGCCGACGAGCTCGTTAAAGATCGAGGCAGGGCGTCATAAACCCTCAGGCGGGAGACCGACGAGCTCGTCGTTAAATATCGAGGACGGCGCCTATAAATCCTCGGCGGAAGATCGACGAGCCCGTCGTTAAAAATCGAGAGCCGTGGGCGGCTATAAATATCCGCGCCGACGAGCTCCGTCGTTAAAGATCGAGACGGCGTCTATAAACCCTCGGCGGGAGACCGACGAGCTCAAGTCGAGATTGAGAGGCGTCTATAAACCTGAGCGGGAGACCGACGAGCCCCGTCGTTAAAATCGAGAGGCCGACCGACTATAAATATCCGCGCCGACGAGCTCCGTCGTTAAATATCGAGACGAGCCGACGTCTATAAACCCCCGAGCGGAAGACCGATGAGCCCGTCGTTAAACATCGAGAGCCGCCCGACCGGCTATAAATATCCGCGCAGCTCCGTCGTTAAAGATCGAGACGAGCCGGCATATAACCCGAGCGGAAGACCGACGAGCCCGTCGTTAAACATCGAGAGCCGCCCCGATAAATATCCGCGCCGACGAGCTCCGTTGTTAAAGATCGAGACGAGCCGGCGTCTAAAGCGGAAGACCGACGAGGCCCGTTAAACATCGAGCCGCGCCGACCGACTATAAATATCCGCGCCGACAACACCGACGTTAAATATCGAGACGAGCCGGCGTCGATAAACCCCGGCGGAAGACCGACGAGCCCCGTCGTTAAACATCGAGAGTCGCGCCGACCAGCTATAAATATCCGACGAGCTCAGTCGTTAAAGATCGAGAGCCGGCGTCTATAAACCCTCCGGCGGAAGACCGACGAGCCCCGTCATTAAACATCGAGACGCCGACCGCTATAAATATCCGCTACCGACGTTAAAGATCGAGACGAGGCGTCTATAAACCCTCCGAACGGGAGACCGACGAGCTCAGTCGTTAAATATCGAGACGAGGCCGTATAAACCCCGAAGGAAGACCGACGAGCCTCGTCGTTAAACATCGAGAGCCGCGCCCGACCGGCTATAATATCCGCGCCGTCGAGCACCGAGCGTTAAATATCGAGACGAGGCCTATAAATCCTCGAGTCAAGACCGACGAGCTCGTCGTTAAATATCGAGACGAGCCGCTTATAAACCCCGAGCGGAAGACCGACGAGCCCGTCGTTAAACATCGAGAGCCGCACCGACCAGCTATAAATATCCGAGCCGACGAGAAGAGACAAGCCGACGCCTATAAACCCTCCGAGCGGAAGACCGACGAGCCCGTCGTTAAACATCGAGAGCCACGACCGCTATAAATATCCGCTACCGACGAGCCAGTCGTTTAAGATCGAGGCAGGCGGCGTCTATAAACCCTCCGAGCGGGAGACCGACCAGCTCCGTCGTTAAATATCGAGAGACGAGCCGGCGTCTATAAACCCCCCGAGCGGAAGATCGACGAGCCCCGTCGTTAAAAATCGAGAGCCGTGCCGACCGGCTATAAATATCCGCGCCGTCGAGCACCGACGTTAAATATCGAGAGACGAGCCGGCGTCTATAAATCCCCGAGCGGAAGGCCAACGAGCTCCGTCGTTAAAAATTGAGAACCGCGCCGATTGTCTATAAACATCCGCGCAACGAGCATTCGCAAAAACTAAATTGTTTAAGTCCGATCGGCCGTCGGTTTGTTAATACTTAGCATTCACTGAATGCAAACAGTATAGCCAAGCGCTAAACGATTTCGAGGAAAACGAGTTAATTGATTAACCTGATCGGTTGTCTAGTGGGAGACACGTATAGCTTAACTGACTCTACAAATGAGCACCAAACAGACAGAAGAGGGCAATAAAGGACCGACAAAAATGGAAGCAAAGGAATACAATTAGGCCGAACGGCACGTACAAAAATTTTACATCCGCCGAGCGGATGAAATACAGTAAGTACTTGGAAGAACTCGCCTCACTCCGGGTCCTCAAAATTGAAAAAGGCATCCGGGATATCGTCAATCATGGCCGCCAGGTCGGAGGCGGGAATGTGCATTCCCGCAGGAAGGTGGCCACCCTTCTTCAAGTACGCCACGGTGACCTTGACCGCCTCGGCGAAGGTTGATGAGACGTTGCCGCCGAATTTTGCGCCGAATCGTTCCGAGCGGAGGTAGTCTTGGCGCGCTGCTACTAGGCGGCTCGGCTCTCCCTCCTTATATTTTCTGAGTACCGCCCGGGAAGCAGTTAAGGAATCTTGGACTGCCTTCAAGTCCATTTCAGCCTTTGTGCGTTCTGCCGAACGGTCTTCCCGTTCGGCGTTCAGCTGGGCCTCCAGATCCTTGGATCGCTGATCTACCGCACGGACATCTACTTTCATCTTGTCCAGATCAGCTATCGCTCGCTTCTTCCGGGCAGTAGCGCGTTTGGCATCCGCTTCGCGCTTCTTGATTTGGCCCTCTAGCCGAGCCACCTCTGTAGACAGGTCGGCGGCCTTCTTCTGTTCGGCCTCGCGGGCTTGTTTCTCCCGCTCGGCCGATGGACCCCCCGACACTTTGGAGTTTCTCCAGGAGATCCTCCAGCTCGGCTAGCCGATGGCTAGTGGCGATTTCCTCAGCCCAGCGCTGTAAGGAAAATAATAAAATGAGGAACCGGACAGTAGCATGGCACAGAAAGAAAAATGAATTCACCTGAGTGGCCTGCTGCATGTTGTTATCGCCGAGCTGCTTAGGCGTCATGAGGGCCACTTGAATCTGGGCATCCTCGAAGAGCTTGGCAAGCGGACCCGTCAGGGTTATTTCAGGTACGGGGCTTGATGGCCGATCGGCGGACAGCAAATATTCCTCCGATGGAAATCGGAGGGTAGTCTTGATGGTCGGGTGGCCGGACGGCGTTTCCTCGGCCGCACTCGCCTTGCCCGAGGACTCCCCTATGGTAGAGGTTTCGCCCAACCGTCGTAAGCGACGGCGAGTTCGTGGAGGAGAACCAGAGGGCTGTGCGGTGGGCGAGGCCACTGGAGTCCCGATCTACGACGGCGTGCGATCTGGCGAAGCTACCCCGATCGGCGCCTGTGGTCCGCCCTCTTGGGTCGGAGGAAGGCTGGAGTCTCTTTGACGTTTTCGCCGAACTTCCAGTGGGGGATCCCCGACCTGGGGGACCCCCAGCTCGGCTGGGGCAGAGGAAACAGGGTCCGCCTCAACTTCCGTTGAAGCGGACGGGGTAACTTCTGTTTCAGGGGCGGACTGCGTCCCCCCCTCTCCGGTAGCTGCCGGGCGGCTGGGAATAAGACCCCGCTCGGCGAGTTCTTTTTTAGTCGCCGCCTCAATTTCCACGGCCTTCAACTTCAGATGATCGGTGGCCTTGGAGCGCCACATGACTTCAGCTGCAATGGAAGAAATTAAAATCAGTTAGACAAAAAAGGTAAAGAGAGTAAAAAGTCCTTACTCATGCGGTAGGGGAGATTTGCCCGAACGGGAGATAATCCGAAAATGTATAACACCCCCTTGAGAAGCAACTGGTCGATTTTGTACCGCTGACCAGACAACCAGTTCGCCGCATGAAGGTAGGCCAGATTGCTTCTGAATTTGCCGAGCTCCAGCGGTCTGCCATTTGGTTCGAATCTGGCCGCCCGAAGTCGGATATAGAAGAAAAACTCCTTCCAGTGCTTGTTGGAAGTTGGCATATTATCAAAAAATTTAAAGCCTATTCTACTTTGGAAAATGAAAGTGCCCAGCTCGGATTGTTTGGGGTAGAAGAAGAAGTGGAATATTTTGGGGTCAAGTGGGATACTGTGCAGCTTAAAGAGGACAACCATCCCGCTCAGCAACCTAAAGGAGTTCGGCACAAGTTGGCCGAGCGGGATGCGGAAATAATTACAAACCTCCAAAATAAAGGGATGGGTAGGAAATCTAAGGCCGCCCTGAAATTGGTCCAGAAAAAAGCAAATGGTACCGATCGGCGGGTTATGGGGCCGATCGGCCGGGTCGGCTATAATTATTTTATGGTCATCAGGGATCCCATACGTCCGAACAAGACGCCGAGCACCCTCTTCATCAAACCGACTCTCCATGGTCATATACCAAGGGCCATGAACATCCACAGTGGGTACGGAAGTACTTGCCATGACTGAAGTATCAAGAAAAAGAAAGAAGGAAGCCGAAGGAAACTCGGAAACGGAGGACAGACAAGAGTTCGCAAGTAGGGGAACGAAAGGAGTTCCACGCGAAAAGGAAAGGCCGAACGAAAGGAAGGGAGAAGCTTACTAAGGAAAGGTGAACGGAGAAGATCACCAGAAAGCCGAAAACCACCAAGAGGCGAAAGCTAGGACAACCGGAATGAAGCAGCCGCGGGCACCTTCGACGGAGGACGAGCGATGAAACAGAGAAATGCGGCGTAAGGGTGGAGACGAAGGCTTTATGCGAACGAGGCTGATCGACCTCGTCCGTCGGATGCAGGTCACGAGAGACGAGGTTATCATCTAACCGTCCATTTCAAAGTAATCGCGTCCCATCGTACGGATCATCACCGCCACGCGAGAAGAGCCACGTGACACTCTGTCACCAGGCGCAATTAATGCGCCCATACCGCGCATGCTTCGACTTAATGGAAAAGATTTGTGCGATTTTCGAGAAGATTTAGACAAGCAAACATCCACGCTGGAGGCCAAGACATTCAGAACGAAGAGCCGAGCGGATGATGAGTTATGAGGGTCGAACGGCTCTAGGTATATCATAAGCGGCGGTAAGACGACGACCGCCCGTTCGGACACATAGTCCAGTCAGTCGGACTCACTGCCTCCTTCGACTAGACTTGAAGAGGAGGCAAGTGATCCGGCAGTAAGAATGGGGGACCCCGTTTAGCAGAGTCAACGCCGCGAGGAGGGCCAAAGGCCTTGGCCGAGCCGATAAGGAGGGCGACGACCAGCTGAAGCTTCCGAGCGGAAGCAATACACCTCGCCGGAGTCGGGGTTCCGACGCTCATGATGAACAGTAGGAAAGGTCGAGCAGAGGGCCTGCTCGGCAGAAGGAATAAAGCATCAACGCTGCGAACAGTCCAGAGCACATGACCAGGAAACTCCCGCGCGGATCAGAACACCCGATCGGCCGGACGCGAGGAAACTGCCGACCGGTCGGACGATCGACGGGGAGTAAGAAAAGGCAAGGATAGAAACATCTTCTGACAGCAGATGATATGCAGGATCCTAGGACATGGGCTCACTGTCCCATCAAGGACATGGGCTCACTGTCCCATCAAAGACAGGCTCACTGTCCCATCAAGGACATGGGCTCACTGTCCCATCAAAGACGTGCTCGTACTGTAGCAGTAAGGAGTCAGACAAGCTCCTCTGACAAGCCCATACTGGGTATGGGTTGAGGACACGTGTGTGTGCCTCGGTATATGTACATCAGCCTCCTCAGAAGTCTATATAAGGCCTCCACTTCTTCAACCGGAGGTACACGAGTCTTCATCTTTGAGCCACTTCCTTCATCTATTCCCTCGTCTGACTTGAGCGTCGGAGGGCCGTCGCCGGGACACCCCTCCCGGCTCGGTTTTGTTGCAGGTTCGCCGGAGCACTCGAGGATTCAGCAGGGAGCGCCACGTCCCCAGCGTTCGTTGACCCCTGGTTCGGACAGGATCAATACAAAAAATGACAAGACAAATAGATTCAATGGATATGTATTTTGCTCCTAATGTGCAAAAAAATGTTGAAAGTAGAAAGGGTAAAGAGAGGCAAATTATGATAAATGCAGCATACAAGAAAGAATCGAGGGAAAAAACTTGTATGACCATAACTGAGTGGATGTATGATGCGATAATTCCTTTTAATGCTGTTAACTATTCAAGCTTCAAAAAGATGTTGGACTTGGTTGGCCAATATGGTATGGTCTAAAAGGACCTAGTTATCATGAGGTGTGGATTCCTTTTCTAAAAAAGGTTGTTGATAGTGTGATAAATGATTACATTAAGTCGTGTGAAACGGAATGTGCCAAGTATGATTGTAGTTTGATGGCAGATGGGTGGACAGACAAAAGGCAAAGGACATTGATTAATTTTTTTAGTGAATTCTCCTAAAGGTTCAGTTTTTATCGAATTGGTTGATGCTTCTGATTATGCAAAGACTGAAGAGAAAATATTTCAGTTGCTTGATCGATTTGTGGAGTGTGTAGGAGAAGGAATGTTGTTCAAGTTATTACAGATAGTGCAAGTAACAATATGCTTGCTAGTTAAATATATTTAATTCTTTCTTATCAATATATTTTTTTCTTATATATGTTAAGCTTATCTAGTTTTCTAACTTCTTTTGTAAGAAAATTATTAGAAGCAAAAAGGCCACACTTGTATTAGACTCCATGTGCTGCTCACCGCGTCGACTTGATCTTAGAAGATATTGGGAAATTGCCTGATTTTAAAGCAACATTAAAGAAGGCAATGAGTGTGAATGCTTACATTTTTGTTCGCCCCAGCATGGTAAATATGTTGAGACAGTTCACAAGATAAAAAAGAGCTTTGTCGGGCAAGTGTCACAAGATTTGCTATTACTTTTCTCACTCTTTAAAGGATGCACCTACAACAGTAAAATTTAAGAAAAATGTTCATTTCAAAGGATTGGACAGAGAGTAAATGAGCAAAAGAAACGGCAGGGAAGAAGTGAGCTAAAATCATCATGACACTTAGATTTTGAAGTAGTATTATGCATATTTTAAAGACATATGGCCCTTTAGTTCGTGTTCTGAGACTGATTAATGGCGAAAAAAAACCTGCAATGGGCTATATTTATGAGGCTATGGATAGGGCAAAAGAAACAATTATGAAGATCTTTAAGGAGAAAGAAGAGATATAAAGAAGTGTTTGAGATCATTGATACGAGATGAGAATACCAACTTCATCGGGCTCTAATGTTGCAGGACATTATTTGAATCCAGATATTTTTATTCATACACAAGTGGTTTCTTTGAAACTATGGAGAGATTGGTTTCAAGCGCTACTGAGCAAGATAAAATCACTACCCAGCTCTCTATATATCGAAAGGTGGAAGGGCTAATTGGGAGGAATGTGGCAATTAGACATAGAAGAGCATTATCTCCAACAGAATGGTGGGAATGCTACGAAGCAAATACCCCATAATTACGAAAGCTTACAATTAAAGTGCTTAACCTCACTTGTAGTGCTTCTGGTTGTGAGCGCAATTGGAGTGTATTTGAGCAGGTATGTAATAAATATAAATGTATAATACTATTAGTGTAAAATACCGGAAAAATGACGAATAATGATAAGGGAATTTTTCGGGATTTTTGGAAATTTTTCCGGAATTTTTCGGAGCACGTATGACGAGTTTCACGAGGACCAATTATGGGTCCTGGGGAAGCCTATTTAGGTTATCCATTTAAGTGAGGAAATGTTTTATTTATAAAGACATTTTCTTTTCTTTTTTCTTATTTCCTTCCTCCCCGCCGAATCCATGCGCCAAGCCAAGTTTTATTCTCCCGATCATCTGCCCTAACCGCCGCAGAATTCCTCATCTCTTCCCCCTTCTTCCTTACTCCTCTGCCCATTACCCTCGCTGTGGAGACTGCCATTGCCGACGCTATTCTTTCCTTTGTGCTGCCACCAAAACCAACAACCGACGCCACTGCCGCTGCCCTCTCCGGCCACTCCTTTCGTGTGCCCTAGATCCACCGCCGACCATAGGAACCCCGGAGCCGATCGCTCCTCTTCTCGCCGACACTCAAGTTGTCGCGTGCCCTAGCCTCTCCACCGTCGCATACTTTCCTTTCCTCTCTTCCCCTCTGCCCTAGCCTCCAGGTCGTGCCCTAGTTCCTGGTGCCGCCCCTCTTCAGAGCCGCTGGCCATAGAGCTCCGACGCCAACAGCAGGTGCATCTGGTAGAGGGGTTGAAGGTGAAGGCTTAAGGTTTGGGTTTTCAAATTTGGTACTCTGATTCTTGTCTTGCCGTGAGCAGCACTTGGGTTGGGTGGAAGGTTATGCTAACTACGGATTATGGTTTCTAATTATAGATTCATTGCGACGGTGGTGTATTTGGTTTCAGCGGCTGCCCTTATTCCGACAGGAACCACCTGTTGTGGACCAACAGAAGAGACTTTTGTGTTGAGGTAAGGAATAGGGTTTTGATTTTAGTTATAGATCATGATGTAATCTAGATTATATGATTACGTTGTTGTGAGGGATTATAATTGTTGCAAGTTCTAATTTGTATAAATTAGTTATGTAATGATTGAGGAGTTGATGATTCAATTAAGGTTTAAAATTAGATTTGGATTTAGGTTAGCTTCTCGGAAATTTGATTTATATAATTAATTAATATGTAATTAGCTAAATCTGTATATCGTGTTGTTACAGGACTGTGATTCGAGACGGGCGTCTCGACATCGGATTGGTTCGATTCGATCTATATCGGAGGCGGGTACCTTGACTTATCTTTTTGATATGTCTTGTTGATAGGTCTAGTAGGTTATTGTCTTTAGTAATAATTATGTTCGTCTTTGTTTCGGTACGTCACTACCGAATACTCGTTACATGCTTGTTTGCTCACCTGTTATGTATTTTATGCTAGTATCCATATGGTTATATATATGCTCAGTGAGGTAGTGACATACCATGCTTGTTATGTTCAGGACCTAGGTTTTTGATATCCTATCTGACCTGTGTACTTTAGATCTTCGTATTTGACCATCGATATTACGGTACTCATTTTATATATATGGATATGGTTATACTGATCAGTTATTGATATGCTTAGTGTCATGCATCATGATTGCATGCTGCGCGATTGTCGGCTCCACTATGATTGAGCACATCGCCATACGTATCGCATACACCACCACCGCTCGGGTTAGTGGTATATCGACAGTGTGTGGCGGTTCTTGTTTAGCTCCAGTCCGAGGACTCAACGTGGTAGCCGGCGCCCGCCTGTTTAGCTCGACATTTAGTGTAGCAGGTGGTAGCCGGCAGACGTGGACTCGTTTGCTCCGTTGGTCGTGACTCACGTGGTAGCCGTGAGATACTCTCCGTCGTCGTCTTAGGAGATGAGAGCATCGAGCTCCCATTTATGATTTGGGGTCGAGGAGGAGTACTCGACAAAGATCCCGTCCACTCGGACACTCATCGTATGGTGATGGTAGAGTGCACGGTTGTCACAGCTCCCGCTCGGTCTCACCATGTGTGAGATGATGGTAGCGTCGGGGGTGACCAGACGCATCATCGCATCATACGCATTTATCGCTTATGTTTCTTGCACTTATATCTGCATTTGGATGATCGTATGTTTGACATGTATACAGGATTTATGACACTTCCGGTCTGACGACCTGATTATTCTGATAGGTGGCCCTGGTGAGTACAGTACTCTTCAGCCTTTTCTATTATGCATTACCTTCTTTTGTTCAGGAGACTGTACTCCGTAGTTATTACTATTTGTTATAGTTTACTATACATGTCAATTAGGTATCTGCTGAGTTGTTGAACTCACCCCGTGGACACTCTCTTTTTCAGGTACCAGGTTATTTATGGAGTCGCTTGGAGTATCCTGCTTGCCGGTCCCCACGTCACATCAGAAGACCTGTCTCTGCCTTTGTTTAGTGTTATTTTTGGTATATGTATTTGTGTACTTAGCTTTGTGTTTCGGTTTTGTGTCCGGAGTGTTGTTTTGTGGTGTGGTGTAAGCCTAGCCAGCTAGCATGTCTTGTAATTTGGTTTTCTATCATTTTTCTGCTGTGTTTTGGATTTTTGTGTTCCAGCCGAGTGGGCTGATGATATAAACTGCGTGGATGATTTTGTGTGATATTTCTATTACTGTTATTGTTCCGACCGTGTTGGCCGAGGTATATGTGGCTCTGAGGGCTTTGTATAAATACTTCAGATTGTCACCCGTACAGGGGAGGTGTTGCCGAAATTTCTTCGGACAGGGACTCCCCCATGGCGTGACAATTAGTATGTTACTTTTATAAGTAGAAAATATTCTTTGCTATTTTATTACACTTACTGTGATTTTTGATATTTTGTAGATTCACAGCAAAAAAAAGGAATAGGCTAGCTCAGCAACGCTTAATTGATTTGGTATTTATGAAATACAATCGTGCCTTAAAACTTCGGTATGATGCACTTGATAAGATTGACCTCATCTCTTTGATAGATATTGATGACAGTAATGAATGGTTGATGGGTAGAATGGATGTAGAAAGTGATAATGAATAAGATGAGTTAGTTTTTGAAGGTGATGACTTGACATGGGATGTCATTGCTAGGGCTAGTGGAGTTGAAAAACATGAATATTGCACTAGAGGAAAAAACATTGTATCCATGACCTCTAGTTCACATGCTAGGCCTAAACAAGTCGAGAAGGGAAATACATCTTCCTCTATGAGACACTCATCTCTAAGACTTAGAGATGAAGAAGAAGAAGAAGAAGAAGAAGAAATTGAATTTGAAGAAGATGAAGATAAAGAAGAAAAAGAATACATGAGGATGATCTTGAGTTTGATGGTTAATTTGACTGCGCTTGTTTTGATGAACTTTGTTAGTTTAGATTAAAAACTTGAAACTTTTATTAAATTTATCACGGTGTTATTTTGCTTATCATATTTGATATTTGTGTGTGTGGAATATTAATAGTTATCATATTTGACATATTATATGAGTGTGTCAGTAGTTTAGTAGTAATCAATCTCATGTTTAGAGACGCACGCCGCAGGCGCTCCTCGCGCCTCGGGCTCTAGGAGCCCTTTGCGCCTCGGTGCGCCTCGCGCCTCTAACAACACTAGTGGTAGTGTGTTCGCTCGTAGTCAATGCTTATTATGTCTTCCACGGTGAGGGCTTGTAGCCTATACATTAGATGGCGTATGCGACAATATTATACTCTAAGGAAGCTTTTAGCCTATATATATGACATTAAACTCTGACGATATTGGTTATGGTGATACACTTTTTAGTTAATTTATTAGATTTAAACAATTGATATACATGTTGATATTCATCTTATTTATGGCATTTACCCATGTTGATATTATACTATGATGATCTGTATTAAATAATAAGACTTAAAAATTGATTTTAATTGATGATAACAAATGGTGATAAAGTGAAGATGATTATACATATGTATTTATGTATACATGGCAAATTTTAAGAACTTAAAGTTGTAATTAGAAATTGTGATTTAATCTACTTCTTGACTTATTAAATAAGATTAAATTCATACACATCTTTCTCGGTTATCCACTTAACTATTTGACTTACTATATGTATTCCTTGGCCTCTAGTTTTGCAGGCATAGGGATCTTTTTGATATTATAGTTGGTCTCAACTTTATATATAGTTGCTCATAGATCTCTATGTGCTGATTCGCTTTGTTTTACTTTGGTTTCGTTGTATTTAGGTTTTGTTTCATATGTCATGTTACCTGTGTAGTGTCGTTGTCTACGAAAAATATGATTTTTAGTATTTCCTTATTATACTGTCACCGAGTGGGGTACTAGAAACTATACACCCGGGGCGTGACATGATCTCTCAAGGATCATTAACTTGGATGAGGTTTAGTCAGATCAAGGACATAAAGAGACGTCATATCAAGAAATAATTATAGAATCTCTACATGCTTTAGAAGTTGAACTGGTATGCATAGACTGCCAGAAGGATGTCCTTGCTTGTAGAAATAGAGCCAGTGAAAGTAAAGGAGAAACTTGACAATAATGTACTCAACAACCTTTCGGTCAGAAAATCCAAATTCTCGCATCTATTGCAAGTTATAAGTGTGTTCCCACATGTCCAATGACCTTCCCGTCAAAAAATCTAGACTTTCACATTTATTACGAGTTATAATAAGCGTGTTTCCACATGCCCAGCGACCCTCCGGTCGAAAAATTCAGACTCGCATCCACTACGAGTTATAAGCGTGTTTTCACATGACCAAACTCTCTTGCATCTACTATGAGTTATAAACGTGTTTCCAGGCAATCAAAATAAATAGCAGCTTGCTCTGTAAAACACAGTTGCTCGCTTGACAAAAAGCATAGTCGCTCACTCGGCAAAACACAACCGCTCGCTTGACAAAAAACACAACTGCCCACTCGGCAAAACACAAATGCTCCTCGGCATCCAAACAAAACTGCCAGCTCAACACAACCAAATCGCTAGTATGGCACCAAATATAGTAGAAAAATAGATCTTCATTGAAAAGTAACAACTGGAAGGCAATACAAAAGAAACCCGCCAACATAGCGAAAATTACAAGTTAAGCAAAGTTGGGGAAGACGTTGATAGGGATATTTATATAGATCTTCTGGAGGCCTATGAAATCTTGAGGCAGATCGGTAGTTAGGTGTCTTGCCTCGCGGAGTTTCTTTATCATTCTTTCAACCCCATAGGAAAATATTTTTATAGTGCGGGTACCCCGAAGATGGTTAAATTCCGCCGATTGCAAATATTCTACTCTTTTAGCCTCCCAACGTTCGACTTTCGCCGGCCTTATAGCTTTCCAATTCAACGTTCAAATCTTCCAGCTCAGCCTTTTGAGTCTCCAATGCACTCTGTTGATTTTGGATCACCGCCTCCTTAACCACTAATTGTACCTTCATTCCCCTCACTATGCCCTCATGGGTCTTCTCCTTCTCATTCAATTCATTGGAAAGCATCTTAGCCTCCACCGTTTTCTTGTCTAGATTGGCTAGCGTTCGTTGCTTCCTTTTTTGCGCTAGTTGGAGCTTGGAATCAGTTGAGGATAGACGGTTTTGCAGTGCGTGGTCAGCACCTTTTTTCTTCTCCTCCACAACAGCCTTAATCGGAAGCTCCATCTAGGCTGTAACTTCCGATAGCAGCTTGGCATTCTCCGAGCGAGCTGCCTCTAAAGCCGAACTCGGTAGAGCACGAGAAGACTCTAGTTCCTCAATGCGCTTCTCTAGGCTTTAATTAGCAGTAAGAAAGCCCACGAAGGTATGACAAACAACCATGCTTGTGGTTCAAAACTAAGAAAAAACAGAAAATCATGATTATCTCCAAAAGAGAAATGTTAATGTTTGAAACTAGATCCTTACTGATGTTAGGTCTTGTGAAAAGCCATCCACCAAACCTATTGACAATCGACCCTGGGGCTTGTCCATGCCTGTATACTAGGTTTCTATTGGCTAGGGGTCAATGATCGGCATACGGATCCCTTTGCGAGATGGAACCCTGACCATCGCGCTTAGCTTGATATGAGCACAAGAAGAGCTGGGGCGAGTCGGGAATTCAGTGGAAATGAAATCAGATGAGGGCAGAATTGTTGTAGAGAGGCCTTGAGCAATCGACAAGCTAGAGAGAGAGCTCTTGGTCGGTCGGGGGTGTTAGAGTGTATACTGAAAGCCTAAGCTTTTGTAAACATTTATTTTGAATAAAAAATCACATTTGGTCAAATTGTCTACATTTATTTGTAGTTGTTCAATTAATTTATATTGTAGATAACATAGTATGTGGTGTCAGATACAGAAGATAATGTTATCAGTACCTTATAAATTATAAATAGTAGCTCACGACCAAAATGGAAAGGAACAAACCATTGGAAGGTCGTAGTGTAATTCGATATTAGTTTATCTTGACTATATAATTACACTAGTACACTTAGAGTGTATTGAGTAGGACCATTAGAGGTCGTTTTTTTTATACTGACTTTATAAAGGAACAAAGACCTCAGTTATTATGGAAGTGTGTGCTCTTAATCCTAATATAATAACAAGCACATATATTTGATATTTATTTCTTTAATTTATCAATGGATGAGATTTAGTTCGATAAATCAATAAGTCCGATAAGTTGGGAAACGATATCACTTATAGTGTGTATCGTTGATTATAGAAGGAAACTGTGTCCTAAAGATCTAGGTTGATAATGTCCCCAAGAGGAGCTCATAAGGATTGTCATGTTAAACCCTGCAGGTGGACTTAGTCTGACATGATGATAAGGTTGAGTGGTACTACTCTTGGACTAAGATATTAATTAAATGAGTTGTCAGTAACTGACTTAATTAGTGGACATTCGATATCTTAAACACAGGAAGACTAACACACTCATAATAAGAAGGAGCCCAAAAATATAATTTGGGATTGGTGTGATAGTTCAATAATAGTTCTCTAGTGGAATGAATTATTATTGATAAAATTAAGTTGTGTGTTCGGGGTGAACACGGGATGCTTAATTTTATCGAGAGACCAAAAATCAATTCCTCCTCTCGGTCCCTATCGTAGCCTCTTATCTATAGAGTATTATACCCACCTATACCCACCTTTATACCCATGATGTAGGGGTCGGCCAAGCTAGCTTGTGGATCAAGCTAGGGCCGGCCAAGCCTTGATTCATGGGTGGCCGGGCCTAGCTTGAACCCAAGCTTAGGTGGTCGGCTCCCATTAAATTAAAAAGAATTTTAATTTTAAAATTTTCTTATGTGATAGATATAATTTATTGGAGAGATTAAAAATTAAAATATCTCTTTTAAAAGGATCTACAAAAGATTAAAGAAAGAGATTAGATCTCTTTCCTTATTTGTAGATTGGAAAGATATTTTATTTTTCTTCTTTGTAAATTATTCACATGTTGAAAAATTAAAATTATAGAAATTTCTTTTTATCAACCATGAAGGGATTTTAAAGGGAAATTTTATTTTTTAAAATTTCCGAAGGCAAATAAGAAATTTTTAATTATTGATTGAAAATTGTCTTGTTTGCTCTCCATGAGGTGGCCGGCCATTACATGTTTAATTGGGAAATTTTATTTTATTTTTATTAATTAATTCATGTCAAGGAAAGTTAAAGAAATTTTATTATAATTAAATTTCCTTATTTGCCAAAGCTAAGGATTATAAAAGAGGGGGTTTTGGGAGCCTTCATGGTGAACAACCTCTATTATTTTCTCCCTCTTTTCTTCCTTGGAGTGGCCGACCCTTCTCTTTTCTCTTCTCTCCATCCTTGTGGCCGAACCTATCATCTTCTTGGAGTTCAAGTGGTGGTCGGATTCTAGCTTGGAGAAGAAGGAGAGAAAGCTTTCATCCCTTGGAGCATTGGTGGTGGTTTTTCTTCTTCCTTGGAGGTGCACTTGATTTGGCCAAACCTTGCAAGGAGGAGAAGAAGGTGCTTTGGTGGTTTCTCGTCTCGGAAGATCGTTGCCCACACAACATCCGAGGTTAGAAGAGGAATACGGTAGAAGACCTAGAGGTTTTTGCTTGCAAAATAAAAGGTATACTAGTATTTAATTTCCGCATCATACTAGTTTTATCTTTATGTAGAAATATCAAATACAAGAGGCATGCGATTCTAGTATTTCGAATTTGTTTTCGATATTGTGTTCTTTTTTTTTTCTTTTCCTTGTGATTTGATTGTTCTTTTCGGTTGACCTAAAGTTATTTAAGGAAATTAAATATTAACTTTCCTTAAAAGGCTTTGTCTAGGCGGTGGTGGTTGTTCCCATATCCAAGAAGGCCATGTGCCTCGCCATGCAGTCCTGGAAGCCAATTTTGGAAACTAATATTTGATGAAATTAATAACCTAGGTGATTTGGATCGAACGTGTTAAGTTCCGCAGGAGTTCCAAGTCTAAACCTAAAAGAACAAATAGATTAAACTTTGGATCAAACGTGTTAAATTCCGCAGGCGATCCAAGTTTAATTTAAAAGAACACATGGTAGCTAGGAAAAGGTTCAGACCTTTGTACAAAATTTTTGTACAGTGGAACCATTAGGTTTTCCGAGTAGCAACCAACAGGAGGTGGCTTGTAGGAAGAGCAGGTACAGGAGTGGCCGGTCGTCGTCTCTTTCGGGAGATCCTTAGCAGTGCTTCTTCGTCAGAGGCCACTAATTCTGACGAAACCCACACCAGTACCATAGAAGGCCATGGCAGTGGCATCTCCCTTGCACTCGTTGCCGTGTCACTACCAGCCGTCCCCGCCAGCCGCTGCTCCCTTAACCGTGTTGCTTGCTGAGCTGACCGGTTGAATATCTGTCTCTACAAAATGGCCTCGCTATGACTATTCAACTCTGCATTATCCAACTTTAGGACATGGGTTATTAAAGCTTTCCACATTGTCCGAGTTGTAAAATGAAGAAAAAGAATCATAATTAGCTAACAGAGGAGCTTAAGTCAAACTTCTTACCAAAAGGAAACTGTAGCCCAACCTTGATAGGGCTTGTGTCTCGAACATATAGAGAAGGCCCTCTTGAAGTATAGAAGGCCCTCCTGAAGCAGTTTAGTGATGTCAAACTTTAGACCGGCTAAGGTTTCAACAACAAACACGAATGTAGTCTCCAATGAAAGTTACGTAGATCAGGAGCCTTCGGCAATTCCATCTGCCAGCTAGTCGACTAAATCACCGGAGGAAATAGTCGGATATATACATAGTGAGATTTCCACTCCTTATTAGAAGTAGACATCTCGTAAAAAAAGGCACTTTAAGGCGGGATTAGAACATGAAAAACCCCGGTTATATTTTTTTAGGGTAGTAGAAATAATGGAAGGCGCCGAGGTTGAGAGGGATTTTATATCGACGAAAAAGAATAAATACTTCGGATAGCAGTCTGAAGGAGTTGAATGCTAATTACTGTAGGGAAATGTGAAAATATTGTGAAATTTTTGAGAAAAAAGAAGGGAGGGGAAATTGAAGACCACCCAAGATCCTTGAAAAAGGTAATGAAATCATATGGAGAGAGATGAGGTCGATCTAGCCCATTCAGAATGATGATATGATGCTTTTTAGGAATTTCAAAAGTCAGTCGCAGAAGATCTATGCCCCACCATTGATATTGGAGTTAGTTAACAAACACCACGGGATGGGAATGGATACAAGAGCTTCTTGTGCATTGATTGGAAAAGAAGGAAACATGCTAGAGAAGGTAGAAGAAAGGAAAGCGAGAGACTTACGGAAAAAAGAGGGGCCTGAGGAAGGCTTGGAAAAAGGGTCGTTGAAATCACTATCACTAAAAAATCACTGTCGTCGAAAGTTGTTAAGCAAAGACAAACACATTTGTTCTCCACCCCCACCTTAGCTCTCATAAACCCTATCGTCCTCTGATCACAGCCATCCGATCTAGAAGATGAAGGGTCAGGATCTCCATCGCCACCATTTAATCATAAGTCAAATCAACAAAATCCCAACGGTCGTCTCGAAAAAGACAATTGCACAAAGTAGCGACACATGACAATTCCCCGTTAGCTTGCATTTATGGCGGATGTGACAACCAATCATCTCCCAGATACGCCATCACACGTATCACTCACATAAAAAGAGTCTTGCATTAATAGCGCCTTACGCGCATTCTTTCAAGGCAGGGTTGTCCAATGACGGAAAAATTAGCAAGAAGGCATTGACTCTAAGGGAATCACCCAGTCCGCAAACATGGATGCTTTCTCAATCGGGCTTGCATCTCCTTCGATTAGACTCGAAGGGGAGGCATGTGATACGACGAATATAGGGCAACCTCCAATGTCGGATAAAACGGTTGAAATCTTCAGTTGATGTGGAGGTCAAAGTCCATAAGGGTCAACAAGTTTGACCCCGATCGGGCCGTAGATTATAACCCAAAAGGGCTTTGTAGATTACGGCCCAATTCTAAAATTAATGTTGCACGTGATGTTGTTGGAAGTATGCGGGATAATGTATTGATATAGATACAAAATAATGGTAATATGTGGGCGATGTCATTGCTCAATATGCAAAAGTACATAGATAAAATATCTTCCTTTGATATGACATTTAATCATGTCATTTATTTAATACGGGAATTACAAAGTGTTATAAAAGGGTCCCGTCCCCTAGGCGCGGGTATGCTTCCTCATAGTGAAAAACCTATTTGTTTCTACTACTTTTCAAACCCATTTCCTCCACATCTCTAAGTTGAGAGTCGGAATAGCTGCGCCAAGGACCCTCTAGCCTGCTTGTTGACACTCCTTCCTCTCCCTTAGTGTCCTTGCAACCCTAGCTTCACGAAGTCTTCTTCCAATCAACATTCTAACTACCTCATCGGTGGTCCAGCTTCACCAATTTCAAACAGGATCAAGGACCTAGAGTTGATAAGACATATTAACATATGAAAATAAAAGTGGGAAAGAAGAAAAGAAGAAATTAGAGATTGACGTGAAATTAGAAAATTGATTTTCTGCGAAGAAGAGAAAATTAAGAGTAAGGCTTGAGATTTGTTGGATTATATTAGATAGAGATTTGAGAAGACCTTAGAGTAATATGAAAATACTTTACGAAATATAATATTGGGCGACTATGAAATAATACATATCAAAATTTATGGGACCAATACATTAGGGAATGTAGTTTTGCATGGATATGAAATAACACATTAAAAAAAACTTGTAGAGATGCAAAACACTAAGATGAATATATAGGGTTTCATAAAAATTAAAGAATTAAAATATTAATATTAGAAGGTAATTAGGTGAACTCTAAAAAATTATAAAAAAGAAGAATTTGAATTAAACACATTTAAAGATGATTAAAAGATTCTATAAATAAAGAAGTTGAATCAATAGAGTTGAAGGTGTGAGGGATAAAGGGGAGATAAAATAATTCTCATATAAATGAAAGTATTAAAAAAAAATCTAAATGTGAGAAGTGATATAGTGTTGCATAGATTTCAATGGAGAGAAAATATTCATGTAGTGGATTCATAGTTTGGAACTAGAATCTTTTAGTTGATGTAGATGATTTTACAATTTTTTATGATGATGATGTTCATATGCTACAAGAAATGCCCAATTTCTTGCAAAACTGTCCAATTTTCGTGACCCTCCCATGCAAAAGGCCGATGTGCTAGGGTAAAAATGTCTCTCGTGATTTACTTGTATATATCTAGCCGGGAGGTCGATGATATTAAACTGTCTAGGATGAGTGTTATCACTTTTTGCTCTAAATGCCTAATTTCTTTGTTAAATATTTTACTAGATTCAAGACTATGACACAATGACTAGCGTATATTTATTTTTTTCATGCTTCTTTTATTCATTATTTTCTCTCTGATCACTAGTATTGATCTCACATTTGTCACTCAAAAAGTAAATACATTGGCTAAACATTGGCCAGTCAGAAGGATAAGATAGTTCTTTCTATCAATATGAGGTTATCTCATAAGAGTTTTTTGGGAAAAAAATAAAATTAATTCAATATATTTTGTAGCTATCCAAAGTTTTCCTATCTAGCTGTCTTAGAATATAGTGAGTAAGTATAATGCTGGTTTCATAAGATGTCAATTAGATGATTAAGCATATTTTTATAAGATGTCAATTATTATTGTTAAGAATTTTTTTCCATTCATTTTAAATTCCTTATACTATAAAATATAATTATTTCTTTACAGCCGCTATCATCTTTGGATTTACTAGGTTTTATATTTTCAAAACTTTCTATTATGGATTTTCTCAGTCGTGCCAATGTATGTAAATGTTGGTGTACTGTTATCCATCTTTTACGCTTTAAAGTTTTGGGGAAGGTTGTCTTCACCTCCTTCTCTAACATTGTTGGGTCATCATAAAAAAAAAAGACAGTCCCGATGAAGGATCCATTGTACTCAACCTTATCTGTTTTTTGCAAGAGACTATTTCTAATATTCTAACCCATGACCTTTTGGTCACAAAATAATAACTTTATGTTACGTCAAAACTCCCCTTCATTGTTCAGTCATCACAAAATATTTCTAATATTCTTTTATTTGAGGCTGTTTCTCTCATTTTTTAAGGAAACGTCTTGGTTTTGTTACATGTCAATTTTTGTGATTATTTAATCCCTTGTTACTACACCTTGAAATTTAACATATGTCAGATTCTTGGTTAGATAGCTTCCACTACAACATACTTTTTAGTGAGCTTGTGACAAATATTTGAACTATTATGTGACCTTGTCTAAGACTCTCTCCAGGTTAATGCCGTCATATTTGGGGCAGATTTGTATGTACTTCATGCATGACAAGTAGAATTGAGAATATCCTCCTGGTTTAATCTGTTTGTTTTATGATAACTTGTGATGTTATACTTGCAACTAGTGTTATAATACTAACACATAGTGTGTCTTTAGTGAGGAGTTGATTGGGACAGTGTAAATTTTGAGAAGCCAAAGACTCAGTCATAGATGAAACAGGGACAACTTGAAGACTTGCACATGCATTTCAGAGCCTCAAATTTCATCTTCTCTGCATAAAGATCTATATATTCAATAAACTTCCTTAATTGATTGCCAAGACAGAAAATGACAATGACATTGGACTTAAGGTAGTAAGTACCCATGAAGAAAGTGTTTAAATTTCCAAATGATTAAGTGTTTATTCAAAACTCTTAGCTATTGAGAGTACACTGCTTATCTAAAATTGTAAAGCCTATAAACAAATTGATCTCTGTTGCATGGAAAATCCCATAGAAAGAGTTTCCATTACAGATTTCACCACCTTCTATTTGGTAGGAAAAGAGCAAGGATATGAAAAAAAACATTAGGAGATATTCAATATTTGGTTTAAAAAACCAATGGTAAATCCACCAAAAACTCAATCAAATATAGCAGAGGAATTCAATTAAGATTTTTTTAGTTCAAAAAAATAAAATAAAATTTATTTTCCAATTTTTCTACACATACTGATCTATGATTATTTTCGATGGAAATATTATTTCATAATCGTCCTCACCACCAAACCATGCTTAACCTGTGTTGGAACATAAAATCAATAAAATGAAGACTAACTGCCTCATTTTTTTAAAAAGAAACATGAAAGATTCAAATAGAATGATGGTATTCATATCAAAGCAAAAGTCAAAATAACCTGGTCTTGATCAAAGGTTAAGCTGTTTCAATATGTTTTCATTTGCCAATCTTTGAGAATCATCCTTGCAATGGGCAAAAGACATATCCATTTTTGTAGCAAAATATGATTATGCTTACCCCAAGCACCCTTCAGAGTCCGTTTTCAAGTTATGTGAAGAGAGGTAAATCACGGAGTCAGCTTATAATCGACCGTCAAGTAACTGGGGATGGAGGGGGTTTTTTTTTTCCAAGGACACATATCTTCCAAAAATAAAGCACATAATGATGGTGGGAACGTTCCCTAATAAATCCATCAAAATTAGATAAAGATAGGGAAGAAATATGTTTGGTTTAAATAAATAAAGATTTCATGCCATCCAGAAAGCCAGAATCTATAGGAAACATAACTTACAGAAAATAAAGAACAATAATGCAAATTTTTTGAAACATGAGAAAAGTGTTAACATGCCCCCTGTGCCAAATACAACCACAGGCAAGTATGAGAAATAAAGGAAACAGTCACCTTGATCTTCCCATGATCTTCTATTGGAGATTTAGTAATAGGTTTTGGCATCGAGACACTAACATAAGCTAGTCTAATTGGTGCATTTATACCAGAACTATCCTTCTGCGTCTTCATCACATTATGTCCCACATTTGGAGCAATCCTAGGATTTGCAGGTATCTGCACTTTAGAAAACTAGCATACCTCCATAGTCGGGGATGTTTGGGATTGTGTCTAAAAAATCTCTGAGACATGATTAGAAGTAGAATGTTGAAAGTTGGGAGCTTGTGAATAAATAACCTTTTGTTGATTAGCATAGTTCTCATTTGGAAGAGGGGTTGGTTTCAATGGATTGTTGATATATGATTGTTGATTAACTGAAGGGGCCTGCATCAAAGGAGTAGCAGCTTCCCAAGTCTTGTTCACATTATATGGTATAGCAGCTACCTAATAGCATAAAAAAGTAAATGCCATAAAAATGATGCAATAACTTCCATAAACCACTATAAAGAAAGAATATGATAAAAGATGCACAATATTAGATGCACACAAATTATTCACTATAAAATTCCATAAGCCAAATGGAAACAAAATATATCAAGAGAAGATAAACTTCTTGATGATTTACATATAAAATTATGATAAAATGTACTAATTCATCTTGTCTAAAAGAAAAAGAACTCTAAGTTTTCTCATCCAAAGCAAACTTTATACTTGTCCTTATTGACTTATTTAACATTTTAACCCTAATGTTTCTAGAAGCAAAAGAAACCAAGTTCATCTTAGTGCTAAAGTTCAGAATCATTTTTTTTTTTTTGCAAGAACATACAACTTAGTTAACTTTTATCTAAAAGTTAAAGACTAATTAGAAGTATCTATATGAGATTTAGCATACCTATAGGTTGTAACACTATATCAGCAATGTAGTCAGGATCAAAATTCACTAGGAATGGTGAAAGGTACACAACATCGGAGCATGGGATTGGTGTAGGATTGACAGATCTTAGATATTTAAAAATAACAACTTTATGAAAAAGGTATTTAACATCTAAAATTTATCATTGTATTAACTTTTATAAATTTGGGATTATGAATGTATAAGCATCAAACAAAGATAAAATTAACATATGGTAAATAATTGAAGAAGGCGATATACAACTCAATTTAGATTTTGCATAGAATTTGGATCAATTAGTTCAATTTAGGTTGTAGGACCCCAAAGTCCTAAGATCTTTGTTGCAATTTTCACAATCATGGTACAAATGTCATATTCACTCATTGAAGCCTTTACCCATGTCAGAGACATTTTATTAAAGAAGCATGCTCATCTACCATTTGGATACTGTTAGAAAAGTCAAGCTCAACCATGAGATTGTTGGTAATCTAAGTCAAATGTTCATCTCGGACCCAATGAAGCCGCTTCGACAAGGTTATGCATCAACATACACAAATCAAAATGTGACACTTGTCTCAAGTAGAAGGGATTAAAACTTAAATTGATGGATTGGGTGGCAAATATTGAAATTACATAGCATGTGGAATTGGATTATCAGGTACAAACAGACTTATTATAGTAGCTAATAGGTACAAATGCATAAGGTGGGTTGCCATCTTCCCTCCAATTCTACTATCAATCCTCTTCCTTGTGTGTTGGTGTGGCTTCTTCATCAATTCAATGAGTTAGTTGAACTACACAAAAGTCATGGTGGATGATCTACCTAGAAAGTTAGTAGGGTATGCTGTTAAATAGGGACCACTCTTCCATCTTCCTCATCATGTAGAAAGGCATCATAAATGAATTCGTCTATGAGTTGCCTCTTAAAAGACTGAGAATCATAGGGGTATATTACAGTGAGAGTAAGTTTTTTTTCCCCTAAAATAATAGAAGCTACAAACTTTGGTGTAACCTAAAAAAATGTAGATCAATAGTGCATGTAGCCTCTTAATCTATAAGTTTGGATGCTTCATGGTTTTCAATTGTCCAACTACTCATCTAAAAGATGTAAGATTTCTTGTTTACATTATTGAATTTGGCAACATCAAAATAATTTCACTGTGTATTCAAATGTGCACAGAAATAAATAGTAATAGTCAGCCTATAGCCAATGTTGACATTTTCCACTTGTCGCTGAGACCAGATTTAAGAACCATATCCAGCATCATACAAGCATTAGAAACAAGAGAACAGAAGAAGCTATGGAATATAAAAGTTTAAGAGAGATGTATAGAGTTTAAGAGAGTAGAACCTTTGAAGAAATGGAGGGATTTGTAAGGAAATGCATGAGAAGCTGAGAGATAACAAGGATTTATATAGGCACAAAAGAATAATGAAAATCCAAACAAGACAAAAATAGAGAGTATATTGTGACGAAGACAAGTTCCAAATACAATCAATCTGGTAGTATATTGGAAGTATCATCTAGTGTAAGTGATATCAAGAAGTACCCCCCTACCAGCCACATGTTGAAAGGTACCAAACTAGAGGTGGTGGGGACAAGTAACATAAGCCAAGCTGGTTACACTGTTAAATTTAACAATCTTGGTGTTAAAAGGTAGTGCTTAAGGTATACTGTCATGCCATGAACAGATCAATTCATCATTCTGTGATTCCTTTATAAATGCTCATACATGAACCTTCACAATGCTCTAAATATTTAGAAATTAGGATGAAACTTGTCTTCACAAGAATAGCTCAAAAGAATGCTGTAGCGCCTAAAAAAAACATTAAAGCATTAATACGTTTAAGCAATTAATGTATTAATAAGTTAACGAACCCGACCCGATTAGCTAGCAATCCGGCCTGGCTTATCCTTTTAAATACATGTTTTATTTCCCCTCCCCTCACCTTGGATGCCGCCGACCTCCCCCATCCAAACCCTAGCAACTTCGGAGGAGATAGAACCCCGTCGGAACGCTTAAGGTCGTTTTTCCCTACATCTTGCTAGTCATCTCCCATATGCAAAAACAACAAGGCAAGTTCTCTATTGTTGATTTTGATATTTACTGCACTATATGGATGGTATTAGATTACTTTGTTTTACATTGCAAGATTCCCAACATTTATTTTCTGCATTATATGGATCATATTACATATGATTTGATGTTTGATGCATGTAAAATTGATGCATGATTTCTGCACTATATATAAGTTTTTAAATTTGTACTCAAGCAAGTATGATTGCTTCTTCAATATTTAGTATAATTCTTTTTATTTTCTGAAGATCAGTAACTTCTCTGCTCTCTATCCAATTATCTGTCAATGATACTCTCCTTATCGTATCTTTCTATGTAATCTAATTATTAATCTGTTTCTGTTTCTATCCTTTGATTTACTCTTAGCACTACGACTATTCAAAGACGACTAATAAATCTGTCTCCTCTAATTATTAATCTGTTTTTGTTTCTATCCTTTGACTACTTACAGTGGACAATTATGCAATATTACTCAAACTTAGAGGATACTGGAATTCTTACCAAAACCAAAGAGGTTTGAGAATCTTGCTTAAGAAGGGTCCGGTGAATCTTACCAAAATAAAGGGGTTTGGGAATCCGACTTAAGAAGTGTCCGGTGAACCTTACCAAAACAAAGGGGTTTGGGAATCCGACTTAAGAAGGGTTCGATAAGACTTACCAACTTAGTACTAAGGTAAACGTTTAGCCAAACGATCATAGGTTAAGGTATAAAGTAAATACATTTGATGATCTGAATTCTTGAAATTTACAAGTCCTACAAATAAAAGATAACGAAGGTTAATTTATGGAAATTTGGAGGGTTCATAAAACTAATGTCAGAAGTTATTCTCCACTATTTAACATGGTAACTACCAAAATATTTTTTGTGAATGTGACGGATGCTATTTATGTAAAAGGTTGAACTTCCTGTGTCTGTAGACTCACTAGATTTATATGGTGCAGGTAATGGGGAGACGACTGGATGGATGAGCGTTCTTATACCCGGCAGGCAGTGCACACCCAAGGGCTTCTTTTATTAGTTTACTTTTTTTCTTGCATTAGAATGTTGGGTCCTCTAGTCCGAATTAAGTTATTCTTTTGGTAGTTGATTGAGTTTATCTAACTAGTCGGTTGCACTCTTTGTTCTTTAGAAGATTTTATTCACTATTATGATATTTTAAACTCAGTTTGTTTTGGGTTTCATGTTGAACCAGTTTGTAATGCATTATCAATCGAAGTTGTTGGGTGTTTCAAATGCATACCTGAAAAGTAGATACACTGGGAGGCCTGGAATCTTCTCTCCATGATGTTGTGCCAGCTGGAGGTGGCTGATTACTGGAATATGGATAACTAGTGTTAACACCTACAGCTGAGTATCCAGCAGACTGAAGACTAGTAGCATGTAAATTATCTGTTCCTGCTATCCCATTAACAGTAGGTGCAGCTTGGCTGTAATAATAAGGCCACTCATTATATTGCTGCTGATAATAAAGAGAATTTGCTGATGCAATAGTAGAATTTGTCACACTTGTTGCTGAGGTTGTGTAGCTTGAATAAAGATGCTGAGGGAGTTATGATATTTTGCATCATTCCACAAGCCTGTCTGATAATTGTAGCTGTTGCTTTCATACCCTCCCAGTCTGATTATCACCAGCATTGTAGTAAGTGCCTAAATAACTAGTAGTAGCAAAATAAGACCCTGAATTCTGAAATGTGTTAGGCTGACATGCAGCACCTGAATTTTAATCTCCTCCAATTTGCTGAGACGAAGAATCATTTCCTAGATGATGATTGCTATAATAATAGTTCTGGAATCCCATTCGATTATAGTGATATGGTACAGTAGAATTTGAATAAGGCGCATAACCCATGGTTGGTTGTGTAGGATGCACTGCAACTTGATTTGATGAAGTAGATGCATGAGATGCAGACATCATTCCTTGGGCATCCGCTGATACAAAACCTGAGTTTGTGGATCATAAGGACAGCTAGAATTTGGAGCACTCAACTCTCCAGTTGACGAAGACCAAGATTGAGGAGCAGGATGCAATGATGAATGCAAAGACGTACCCAAGTGACCGTGCCACATCCACAGCCTGTGTCTGAGGAAAAATGTGGAAATTAAATGCTAAAAATAAAAAATCAGCAATCCAAATAAAAGATGTGATGGTTCATAAAAAATAATCATGCTGCACAAAACTGAGGCATTCCTCACATTTTTTTGTCATTGAATTTACTAAACCACCTATCACTTATCCCAATTTTCTATGTACTTGAATTACCTTGGAATTTACTTTCGTTGAATAAATTTACCAAATCATTGAATGACTTGATAGCATTCATTGATAACTTATATTCTGAATTGTGTCAACTGCATGTAACTCTAACTTCATCTACTCTATTAACTAAAGTCACAACTCCAAGCCTGCATCGTACTGAAAATAATTCCTAATTTGTGAAGTTCTGAGTCTTGACGGGTAGGGAAACATTATGCTTCCCATAATTGAGCAAATAGACATGTTTGTGTATTTTTTTTCTTTAAGTTTGTTATAATCATACCACTTCAGATTGCGAAGTGGCAAAGTCGAAACATATCACTTTGGTATATTACCAAACCTTGATACTAATTTCTTGTGTCACCTGCATTGATCATACTGATGCTAATGAGCATACATCATGCCAAAATTTGACACCTCTGGCATGCTACAATACACGTCAAATGAATTCAAATAGTGGTTTGTCAATTTTTTATAACTCATATTTGCAAAATATAGTATCAAAACTATAACATTACAAATGGGATAGAAAGTATAACATTGAATATTATTTCAAAACTTGGTCCTAATCATTTCTCTTTAAAATTGGTTAAGTATTTTATGGTAATCATTGGTGATTGGTGACATCTAGATTGGAATGACTTTTTCATGATGTGAACAATCTCATATCATCTCCATAGTTTAGTTTTGATCATGATTCAAGCAATGCCTACTTTTTGATGGATCAACCAAGATGGGGCATGATAACGCTATTGAGTGTTAGGGATGACATAGGGAAAACCAATATTTATCTCCTTGCTTGGAACAATTATATACTACTTAAATGTTTATTTATCAATTAAAACTATATAGTTAACAGAATATGTGTAGTTGAACATATAAATAACTTATAAATGTGCAAAGATACAACTTCCAACGTATATATAACATGCAGAAAAGCTAAAATTTTATTATTCAATTGGAAATTAGTTCTAGTCAAGTTTAGGTCTTTAACAACAGTGCTGGTACTTCTAAAGGTATAGTATAACAATTACTCATACAAGCAAACTGCTGATAAAAGCAGAAAATCAAAGTTGACCTAAAAAGAGTATGCAAGTTTCTTCCAATTGGACATGAAATTTACGATGACATACTATCATAAATTAGAACAAGAACACCTACTATATTCAATAAAAATTGCTGAATCTATTATGCCAATAAAAGCAACTACTTAACCTTGCAAATTATAACATAGAAGAGAAGGATACATCTTTTAGCTGTGATAAGAAAGCAAGAGAAGAAGAAACATAAAATTAGATATAGGGTACTGAAATGCAGATATTTTTAGCCAAGCCTTTATTGCTTCTAATCCAGATTAACAATTGAATTCTTCAATAAAGAATTTGATAGCTTAGGCTAGATTGCTTGTGTATAAATCTTTGATTTAACAGGAACATGTGGTCACTACTATTGATTTGATGTGTGCACAAAATTAATTATCATCCAAAATAAATAACTATAATTTCTTCTCTCCTGCACAATTAAAAATAAACAAAGATGTGTAATATGAAGCAAAAAAAAAAAAAACCTCAGTGGTTTATGAGACAACTGTAGCAACAGGCTCAACACCCTGACTTGTCATCCCACCAGACACTAGACCTGTAAACACTTGGATTCAACAACTCAAAACAAGTAAAAAGAACAAGCAAAAGAAACTGTAATAATCCTCACTTCAGATTGGACCTTTCAAGGCCAAAAAGTTTTAAAAAACCTACTCTATATTAACCAGAACAAACAGAAACCAGGTGGACAGAAAGAGAAACAGAAAAGGAATCAGGAACAAAACAAAATTTTAAAATAAAATGTATAGATTCCTTGCTGTCAGCGCCCCTCAATTCACGCAAATATAGAGACTTAAAGGAAAAAGATAAGAATAGCTTATTTGCAATGAAAAATATGAACGAAAAAACAAGGATATCTGTGAGTTCTTATTGTGTGCAAACTGAAATCTTTTTCACCATTTATCTATCATTAGCAAAACTGAGGAGGAAATTGAGACCAAATTAATAACTGAATCACAGATAAAACAACCCTTTTATTTATTGATCCGGTGGTAAAAGGGAGGGGGGTCTCGACCGGAGGTCAAAGTGGTCAATGTTGATACAGTCTGACCTGGCTGTTGTTTTGATGTTGACACTGATTTAAGTTTGTATCAGATATTAATTTAACTCAGAATGACTACTGATCGAGGTTGATCAGTTGGGAGGGAAAGTCCTAGTGAGTGAAGCCAGGCAAGGGAAATCCAGATGGGTCAAGGTTGACCAGACATCTGGTAAAAAGTCCAAGCAGGGAGCTTGGCACGGGAAAAGTCCAAGTATGGTGACTTGGCACGGAATGGTCAGAGAGGGCTCGGTAGCTCGTTCTCTGGACCGGATGAGGTCGGAGAGGGCTCGGTAGCTCGTTCTCCGGACTAGGTCAGAGAGGGCTCGGTAGCTCGGTCTCGGGACCAGGAAGACCTCAGGGTTTCGGGCTGGAAAGCTGCAAAACTCACTCGGTAGCATTGGATCGGTCTGCAGACCGATCCAGTGATACCTTGGTCATCTGGATCGGTCTGCAGACCGATCCAGTGATACTCCAAGATCACTGATCGGTCGGGTGACCGATCAGTAACCACACAGACTTTCTGTGGGCTATCTGATCGGTCTGGTGACCGATCAGGATCCACACAGAAACATTCTGTGGGTTAACTGATCGGTCTGTGGACCGATCAGTAACCACACAGAAGTATTCTGTGGGTTAACTGATCGGTCTGTGGACCGATCAGTAACCGCACAGAAGCATTCTGTGGGTTATCTGATCGGTCTCCAGACCGATCAGAAAGAAGTGATCAAAAACATTGAGAAAGCGTGGAACGGTCTGTGGACCGATCCACACATAGTCTGATCGGTCCACAGACCGATCAGGATCTTCCCGGACCGATCTCCTGATCGGTCCAGAAACCTATGGATCGGTCTGCTGACCGATCCACAGTGATGTCGCATGTCACCTGCTACTTCTCTGAGTTTTCTGACTCGTTTCTGATGCATCTGATCTAACATCTGCTTGTGAGCTTTTTGAGTTACAGGCTGCAGGTACCATGGTGATGTTTGAATTCAAATCAATGACTATCAAAGGAATAAAACAAAATGGTTTTTCTACTGGTTATCGCTGCAAATTGTGCAAAAGAAGCGTCAACGTTCACTGGCTTGTTCAGTTGGCTAACTGGCTGCGATCAGCTTGACTCTTCCTTATTGGTTCGAGCTCAGAGACACCAGTGAAGACCAAGGATGGTATTGGTGTGAGTTCAGATGAGGAAGAAGCGTGATTGGCGACGCCTGGTTTGGCGACAGTGATACGCTACTGGTTTGCAGTGATTCGATGCAGGCAAACGCAGTGAAGAAAGCAGAGAAATAAGAAGGAGGAAGAGGAGAGGATGGCTAACACTCTGGAAAAACTCTCTCTGTCGTTCAAGCAAGAGGCTGTGCGTTTTTGTTGAGCTCTTGGCTGATTCCTCCTGTCGTTGTTTTTCTGCTTCGTGGCTGTAAGTTAAACTGTTCAATCCTTTAGCCACACTCTGTAAGTAATTGTGCTTCACTTTCAAATCTACTCTTGTGATCTTTGTGGAGAGGTTACTCCACCGAGAAGGAGGATCTTTAGCCGAAATTTATCCGGGGTGCGATCTACCGAAGATCAAGGAGTCGTCCACCTTACGGACACGCCGAGGAGTAGGGGCAAGTTATCCCCGAACCTCGTAAATCCTAGTGTTAGTGTGCTTATGTTTTTCTCTCCTTTAGTTGTCTAATTCCGCTGTGCTAACGATTATCTGTGTAGAAGTTTTCGTTTAAGTTTTTAAAGGAGCTATTCACCCCCCCCCCCTCTAGCCATCTAAGATCCCAACAAGTGGTATCAGAGCCTGGTGCTCTTCATTTCGGCTTAACAACCCAAAGAGCTAAACAATGGCCATGAAGGAGGGACTCAGCACCAACCGTCCACCCTATTTCGATGGAGCAGATTTTCAATATTGGAAAAGCCGCATGGAGTATTACCTCAAGACCGATATCTCCATGTGGTTCTCCGTCAAGGAGGGATTCTCACCTCCAAAGGACGAAGAAGGTAAGGAACTTGACTCATCGAGATGGTCAACCGAGCAAACTCGCAAGGGACAAGCCGATGCCAAGGCGGTTGTCACTTTGCAATGTGGGATAGCCAAGGATCAACTTGTCAAGGTTGGTCCTTTCACAAGTGCGAAGGATCTATGGAACAAGCTCATCGAGCTCCAAGAAGGGACTCGAGACTCTCGGATCGCCAAGAGGGATTTGTTCCTAAACCAACTACAGAACCTTTCATGAAGGAAAATGAAACTGTAAGTGAGATACATGGAAGGTTCAAGGAGATCATCAATGGTCTCCATTCGGTGGATGAACGAGTAGAAAATCGTGACCTCGTAAGGTATGCTCTAAAAGCTTTTCCTAGGAATGCCTTGTGGTCATCTATGGTGGATGCCTACAAGGTATCCAAGGATCTTTCCATTGTTAAGTTAGATGAATTTTTTTGTGAAATGGAATTACATGAACTTGCTAACAAAGGGCAAAAAGAGAAAGGTATTGCTTTGGTTGCAGAAGAAAAGAGCAAGGAGGGAAGAAGAAAGAAAGAAAAGAAGAAGGAGAAAGAAATTGTTTCATCTTCATCCTCCTCCGAGTCCGATGATGAAGGTGAATCATCATCAAGCGAGATGGCCAACTTCGTGAGAAGAATCATGAGAAGGAGCAGAAGATACAAAGGGAAAGGTAAACCTAGTGAACAAAATATTGACAAAACTAATGTTACATGTTATGAGTGCAGCAAAAAGGGACACTATCGGAGCGAGTGTCCAAATTAAAAGGAAGGAGGAACGAGCCAAAAAGAAGGAGGAAAGAGTCAAGAAGAAGAAGGCTCTAAAAGCTACATGGGATGAGTCTTCTTCAAGTTCATCTGAGGAAGAGAAGAGGGAGAAGAGTACACGGCAGTTAGCCCTCATGGCAAGAGAGGAGTCCGAGTCCGAGAGTGAGGACTCAAGCTCTTCAGCCGCGACTTCATCATCTTCGGATGATGAAGAGGTAACCTCTCCCCATTTAGAAAAGTGTTATAAAACAATTGCACATTTGTCTACTTCCCTTAAAAAATCAAAAACAGAAACTAAACTGCTAAAAGATGAAATAGAGAAATTAAGGGCCCTTAGGGAAGATGAGGTCGATGATCTTTATCAAGAGGCCCTAGAGGATGAAAACAAAACCTTGAAGGGTGAAATTGAGAAGCTCAAGAAAATGCTTGAGAAATTCTCAACCAGCTCTAAGACCTTAGACATGATTCTAAATGCCCAAAGGGCGGTTTACAACAAGGCTGGATTAGGATACCAACCTAAGGAGTCTAGCTTTATTTCTTTAGTGTCAAGAACCCAATTTCATAGAACACATGTTTCTAGGGTTCATGAGACTAGGAAGAAGGTGACTAAGGCATGGGTGCCTAAGTCTCTCATTGTAGATGCATTAGGTCCCAGAATTTGGGTACCTAAAACATCCGTCTTTCGTGTCTTGTAGGCATTGGTCGAGGGGGAGCGTCTATCAACTTGGTTTGTTGATAGTGGATGCTCCAAGCACATGACAGGGGACAAGTCACTATTCTCTACCATACAAAATAAAAATAGAGGTAATGTGTCTTTTGGCAATAATGGTAGTCTTAAGGTTATAGGGGTTGGAGACATTCATATATCCGAATGTCTCCACATCAAGAATGTTCTTCTAGTCAAGGGGATGACTTTTAATCTCCTAAGTGTCAGTCAATTGTGTGATACGGGTTACACAATTGAATTTCATTCAAGTCAATGTTTGGTTAAACACATTGACACACTTGACACAGTACTAGTAGGCACAAGGGTTGATAACATTTATCAAGTATCGTTTAAAAGTGCTACTAATGCTTTGATTAAGTGTTTCATGTCAAAAGAAGAAGAGTCTTGGCTTTGGCATAGAAGGTTGGCACATGTAAACATGAAGAACATTCGGAAGTTGGCCAACAAAGGACTAGTACGAGGCTTACCAAGCATCAAGTACCAAAAGAACAAACTATGTGATGCATGTCAAATGGGTAAGCAAACAAAAGCATCTCATAAAGGTAAAAGCATTGTGAGTACATCTACTGCCTTAGACTTATTACATATGGACTTGTTTGATTGTAACAATGTTATTTCATTGAATGGTAGTAGATATTGTTTAGTAATTATTGATGATTTTACTAGATATACATGGACCTTCTTTTTGAAAACTAAGGATCAAACCGTAGATATTTTTATTTCTTTTTGTAGAAGAACTGAAAATGAAAAATCAACAACAATTAAAACCATTAGAAGTGATCATGGTGGTGAATTTCAAAACCATAGGTTCTTAGAATTTTGTCAAGAAAAGGGATATAGGCATGAGTTCTCTACTCCAAGGACCCCACAGCAAAATGGGGTTGTGGAGAGAAAGAACCGAGTCTTACAAGAGGCTGCACGAAGCATGCTCAATGAGTACTCACTACCGAGCTACTTATGGGCTGAAGCTGTGAATACAGCTTGCTATATGCAAAATCGAGTTTTAATACATAGGTTTTTAGGAAAGACTCCCCATGAACTTTGGTTTGGGAAACCACCTACAATTAAACATCTTAGGGTGTTTGGTTGTAAGGTGTTTATTTTGAACACCAAGGACCATCTTGGGAAGTTCACGGCTAAGGCTGATCAAGGGATACTGGTCGGGTATTCTCTTACCAGCAAAGCCTATCGAGTCTACAACAATAGGACCAAATTGATTGAAGAGTCCTCTGATGTAGCCTTTGAAGAAATCCCTAACTTAAATGATCAACCAAGGGATGTAGGAGAAATTCAATTTGGACTTAGAAATCTAAGTTTGAATGATCAAAATGAAGAACGAGTCGAAGTTGACTCTGATGTTGATGAGCAAAGGCAACAAAGAACTCAATTTGATCCTTTGCCTGATATTGAGTCCTCGCCTGTGCCGAGTGAGACCATTCATGAGGCACCACCAACACCAAGACAATCTAGGATAGCCACTAGTCATCCCCAAGACCAAATTGTGGGAGACATCCAACAAGGGGTTAGGACTGGATCATTCTTCAGAAATGAGTCTAATGAAGTCGCATTGATTTCAGAGATTGAACCAAAATTAGTTGATGAGGCATTGCGCGATCCTGATTGGATCATAGCTATGCAAGACGAATTAGGTCAATTTGAAAGGAGCCAAGTGTGGGACTTGGTTCCTAGACCGAAAAAGACCACCATTATTGGAACTAAATGGGTCTTCAAAAATAAGTTAAATCAAAAGGGAGAAGTTGTAAGAAACAAGGCAAGACTTGTAGCCAAGGGCTATAGTCAAGTCGAAGGTCTCGATTATGATGAGACTTATGCTCCCGTGGCATGATTAGAGTCCATTCGTTTGATGCTAGCTTTTGCTGCACATAGAGGTTTCAAACTCTATCAAATGGATGTTAAATCTGCCTTCTTAAATGGTTTTATTAAAGAAGAAGTCTATGTTGAACAACCACCGGGGTTTGTGAATACCGAAGCTCCAAACCACGTGTACAAGCTCAAGAAAGCACTTTATGGGCTTAAACAAGCACCACGAGCTTGGTACGAAAGGTTGTCAACATATTTACTAGAAAAGGGTTTTGTGAGAGGCCAAATAGACCCAACACTATTTCTGCGTAGAGATGGTGAAAATATTTTTGTAGCCCAAGTATATGTCGATGACATAATTTGTGGCTCAAATAACAAGGGCTATTTGAATGAATTTATTTCTCACATGGAAAGTGAGTTTGAGATGAGTCTAGTAGGAGAATTGACATTCTTCCTTGGACTTGAAATCAAACAAACTCGAGATGGCATTTATGTCCATCAGACGAAATACACTCAAGAGATGCTTAGAAAATTCAATATGAGTGACTCTAAGGAAATGTCCACTCCAATGGCGACAAGCACTCGCCTTGACAATGATGAGAGTGGAAAACCAATTGATCTAACACAATATAGAAGCATGATTGGTAGTCTTCTATATCTCACAGCTAGTCGACCAGACATACTTTTTGCTGTGGGCATGTGCGCTAGATATCAAGTCTGTGCCAAGGAATCTCATTTAATTACAGTTAAGAGAATATTGAGATACCTTAAGGGCACAATTCGAGTAGGTCTATGGTACCCTCGCATGCAGTCTTTTGACTTGATAGGCTATACCGATTCCGACTATGCTGGGTGCAAATTGGATCGGAAAAGCACTAGTGGGGGTTGCCAATTTTTAGGTTCATCTTTAGTTAGTTGGTCAAGTCGGAAGCAACATTGTGTTGCTCTCTCCACGACCGAGGCCGAATATATTGCCATGTGAGAGAGTGTATCACAATTGTTGTGGATGATACACACCCTAGAGGATTATGGACTTTCTTATAAGGGTGTACAAGTGCTATGTGACAACATTAGCACGATCAACCTAACTAAAAATCCAGTCCATCATTCAAGGACCAAGCACATTGAAGTGCGTCATCACTTCATTAGAGATCACGTAGCTAGGGGTGACATTGTGCTCACATATGTGGAATCAAAGTCAAACCTAGCTGATATTTTCACCAAACCCCTTCCGGAGAATGAATTTAGTCATTTAAGGAGGGAATTGGGAATGTGTTTGGCTCCTTAGGTCCTTAGGACCTCATCATGATCAATAAGGAAAAATTAAAAAATGACAAGAGAAATTGGGAATGATTTTGGGCAACTTGGGAACATCTCACACAAACTATAAGGTTTAACAAAATATTTTTGTTTGCTAGAAATGGGGTGAGATGCTAGGAACAACCAAATTATTCAAAGTGTATCATGCATCCCTTGAATAATTAGGTTGAAGAGACATTAATTGAGTATGGGGAACACCATTACATAATTCATGTGTAATTGGTTCCTTGATCTTACTCATATATTCCAATCAAGGAATCTTGGTTGGACTTTTGCCTAGAAATTATCCAATTATAGTTGATGGTTGATTTGTTGATTGATATTTTTGATTGATACTTAACATGCCTTGATTGAAAATTAGGACAAGTTGTTTATATTTTGACAAACTTGAAACTGATCATAGCAATCCTAGGTCTTAACTAATACCTTGGTTCACTATAGGTAATAGTTTTATAAGGTTCTCTAAGATTGGAACTCTAAGATTCCAAATGTCTGAGTTTTTGGGTTTTGAAGTCTGAAACTTTCGGGCTCTAAACAAGCTCAGGCCATAAGAGTTCATTTTTTGAACACAATTGTGGGTGTTGATCCTTAGGTTCTAGGTTATGAATTTGGGAGGTTCTGAATTCTTGGTTGTTGAACTTTTCGAATTTTCGATCAACAACGGCTCAAAATTTCAGTTACTGAAATCAATCAGATTATCCTCTGATCGGTCCAGGACCGATCAGGCGATATCCCGATCGGTCCCTACGACCGATCAGAGTTCATTCGATATCCGATCGGTCCGCACCGATCGGGGTTCTCAAACGTATCGCTAGCTCGATCGACCTCGATCGGTCCGGGACCGATCAGAGGTTCGATCGGTCTCCACGACCGATCGGAGGTTCACGCATCCACCTCTCGGTCAGGGAGGTGGGATCTGGTCTGTCGACCGATCCGGAACGAATCCATAACTCTCCGGTCAGTTCTATGGTTCGCAGAGGCCCGATCGGTCTCCACGACCGATCAGAGATCTCTGATCGGTCCGGGACCGATCGACCTCTTTGGGTGTTAAAATCGATACTGATCGGACGACCGTCCGATCAGATCTCACCGTGCACTATCCCTCATTAAATCCTCCCGACCTCCTCTCTTCCCGATCTTCTTCCTTTTCCAAAACCCTAGCCGACCGACTCATAACCTAGCCGACGCCCCTCTTTTCCTCCCGTCTTCTCGACCCATCATCTTCTAAAAGACGAAGGTTACAATGGCGCCCAGGTAACTCTTCTTCCTCCCGAGATTTGTTCATTCTTAGCTGTTTAGCTTCTTTTCACATTTTCTCTATGTGTGTTGTCTCGGTTCTCTCTGTGTGGTCTCGGTTCTCTCTATGTGGCTCCCGTGGACTCCCATTTGCCCCGACCATGTCCAAATCCTTATCTATCTAGGAAGAAAGCAGTCGGTGAGGGTTCTTCTAAGTCCCCAGCTGAGAAAACCAAGTCTCCTGCTCCCTCTCGACCCCAACCAGCTAGTTCCAGTAGATTCCCAAACCGCCATTCTGAGCAAGCTTTTCAACAAAGGACATTCAAATTACTCCCTTGTAGGTCCGTGGATAGAAAATTCATGGACGAATTTTGCCCACAAGTGTCCGAAATCATAGCATACTACAAACTCGATTCACTAGTCTACTTGGAACGGGATATCAACTATGACTTGGTCTCTGAGTTCTATAATAACCTTCATGAGACTAATGATCAAGGTTTTAAAACAAGAGTTGCTAAGCGGACTCTTGATTTCAGTATCTCATCTTTCTTTGAGTATCTCAATTGTCGGAGGTGTTCCGGTGATGTCTTTTCGATATTTCCTGACTTACCAGATCAGTTACTTCCACCGTTTGATATCTCACCTGACGATATATATGAGTACTTCTTCAGACAGCCTAGACAAGGGCTAGATGAGCTAGATGTTGACTTCCCTACTTTTGCAGCCTTGAGATTATCTCCTCAAGATTACATTCTTTTTAAAATTGTCACGAACTGCCTTCTACCTATCACATCTAAACCATTATCTGAGATCCGATCATATCATTGTCTTATGCTTTATGGTTTGCGTCGGCGTCTCAATTTTGATATCATGTCGAGCATCTACTCCTCGATCATATCATATTCTCAGCCTAGCGGCTTCACTATTTATATGCCTTATGGGCATATAATTACTAATTGGCTTGAGACCCTTCAGGTTGATGTCTCTAAGGGTAGAATAATCAAAATGGTCAGGCAGGATTGCCGACTTGGAAAACGGGCATTTTCCAAGTCTGGAATCATAGGGCAAAATGGGGATGTTCAGTGGAAGGATGGGAGAGCTTTAGGTGAGTTACCACGGGGACCTCCACGACAGGTTGCAGCTGCTCCTGTTGCTGCTCCTCCTGCTGACATTGGCGAGGTGGATCCAGACCTGCGCTGGCAGATCGCTGAGTTGGAGAGCCGATTTGATCGTCACGAGGAGATGGTGGCTGCTGAGTTCGATGGACTACGCATACGGATTGACCAGCGCTACGATGACCTGCGCGGGCATATTGACCAGCACTTCGATGATATGCGCAGTCATCAGGTGGTGACACAGCAGTTGCTACTCGGATGGATGGCACGCTACCCGCCTCCGCAGTCTTACCCAGGCTATCCTTCCTCCGGCATGCCGCCTCAGGATTTCACCCCTCCTGCCGATGATGGTGATATTCCTTAGTGTGAGGATGTTGATTGACACAGTTTGTTTGTTGGCTGTCTGTATTTTGGATGTTATTTGTTAGTCTTTATGACTGACCTGGATGTTTGCACTTTTGATGCTACTCCTGTATTTATGCTACTCCGTTTTCTATTTGCTTGCTCTTTATTATGCTTCATTTTCTATTGGATATTAATATGTTGTTCACTTGCATGTCTTGTTTGTCCTTTATTTCTTTATTACTGTCTTATAATACACTTAGAGGGCTTTCTAAGTGCTTTACGAAACAGACAGTAAGGGTTAAGGGGGAGCTCTTTATGTTATCTTACCGTATTCGCACCTTTTCGGTGTTTGACAAAGGGGGAGAAGATAATTAAGTTTAGATGAATGAAAAGAAAATTTGAAGACCCTCATATAGTGTAGTATCCGTCTTAGGGGGAGGATCTTGATTCCCCTAAAATTATGAAAATTTGAACAATTCTGATCTAAACTTAAATCTTGTTGTCAAACAACAAAAAGGGGGAGATTGTTGATACAGTCTGACCTGGCTGTTGTTTTGATGTTGACACTGATTTAAGTTTGTATCAGATATTAATTTAACTCAGAATGACTACTGATCGAGGTTGATCAGTTGGGAGGGAAAGTCCTGGTGAGTGAAGCCAGGCAAGGGAAATCCAGATGGGTCAAGGTTGACCAGACATCTGGTAAAAAGTCCAAGCAGGAAGCTTGGCACGAGAAAAGTCCAAGTATGGTGACTTGGCACGGAATGGTCAGAGAGGGCTCGGTAGCTCGTTCTCTGGACCGGATGAGGTCGGAGAGGGCTCGGTAGCTCGTTCTCCGGACTAGGTCAGAGAGGGCTCGGTAGCTCGGTCTCGGGACCAGGAAGACCTCAGGGTTTCGGGCTGGAAAGCTGCAAAACTCACTCGGTAGCATTGGATCGGTCTACAGACTGATCCAGTGATACCTTGGTCGTCTGGATCGGTCTGCAGACCGATCCAGTGATACTCCAAGATCACTGATCGGTCGGGTGACCGATCAGTAACCACACAGACTTTCTGTGGGTTACCGATCGATCCAGTGATACTCCAAGATCACTGATCGGTCGGGTGACCGATCAGTAACCACACAGACTTTCTGTGGGCTATCTGATCGGTCTGGTGACCGATCAGGATCCACACAGAAACATTCTGTGGGTTATCTGATCGGTCTACAGACCGATCAGAAAGAAGTGATCAGAAACGCTGAGAAAGCGTGGAACGGTCTGTGGACCGATCGACACATAGTATGATCGGTCCACAGACCGATCAGGATCTTCCCGGACCGATCACCTGATCGGTCCAGAAACCTATGGATCGGTCTGCTGACCGATCCACAGTGATGTCGCATGTCTCCTGCTACTTCTCTGAGATTTCTGACTCGTTTCTGATGCATCTGATCTAACATCTGCTTGTGAGCTTTTTGAGTTACAGGCTGCAGGTACCATGGTGATGTTTGAATTCAAATCAATGACTATCAAAGGAATAAAACAAAATGGTTTTTCTACTGGTTATCGCTGCAAATTGTGCAAAAGAAGCGTCAACGTTCACTGGCTTGTTCAGTTGTCTCACTGGCTGCGATCAGCTTGACTCTTCCTTATTGGTTCGAGCTCAGAGAAGACCAAGGATGGTATTGGTGTGAGTTCAGATGAGGAAGAAGCGTGATTGGCGACGCCTGGTTTGGCGACAGTGATACGCTACTGGTTTGCAGTGATTCGATGCAGGCAAACGCAGTGAAGAAAGCAGAGAAATAAGAAGGAGGAAGAGGAGAGGATGGCTAACACTCTGGAAAAACTCTCTCTGTCGTTCAAGCAAGAGGCTGTGCGTTTTTGTTGAGCTCTTGGCTGATTCCTCCTGTCGTTGTTTTTCTGCTTCGTGGCTGTAAGTTAAACTGTTCAATCCTTTAGCCACACTCTGTAAGTAATTGTGCTTCACTTTCAAATCTACTCTTGTGATCTTTGTGGAGAGGTTACTCCACCGAGAAGGAGGATCTTTAGCCGGAATTTATCCGGGGTGCGATCTACCGAAGATCAAGGAGTCGTCCACCTTACGGACACGCCGAGGAGTAGGGGCAAGTTATCCCCGAACCTCGTAAATCCTAGTGTTAGTGTGCTTATGTTTTTCTCTCCTTTAGTTGTCTAATTCCGCTGTGCTAACGATTATCTGTGTAGAAGTTTTCGTTTAAGTTTTTAAAGGAGCTATTCACCCCCCCCTCTAGCCATCTAAGATCCCAACAGTCAACACCCGGCAGACGTTCGATCGGGCGGATTATCTTCCTGACCCGGCGTTTCGACAGCTCGGCCTGACGCCGAGTTTCCGACGCTCATAAGACAGGCAGGAAGAAGCAGAATCCGAGCTGCACGCCAATTGGAGCAGTCTCTCCCGCAGCTTCAGTAGTGACTGTCCGCGCGGCAGATTCTTCGGCAACAATTGGAGCTTCTTCGCCCTCGCCCTCGTGAGAGCCGATCGGCTTGAGCCCAAGCCTCTCCATTTCCTTAGCGGCAGTTGCCTCGGCCTCGGCAGCCTTAGCCTTTAGCAAGCCGAGCACGACCGATTTCATCATCGTGTTAGCTGCAAGAGAAAAATGGAAAATCAGTTAGACCCAAAGGAAGAAGTCAAGTGGAATTCCTTACCTATGCCGCCCGGGAGAGGCGTTCGGATCGGGCTCAGTCCGAACATATACAGGACGCCTTCTGGTAAGAACTTGTGAATGTTGAGCTTCAGGCCGGCGAGCAAGTTGGCCGCATGAAGGTAGTCCGGCTGGATCTTATACCTCTTCAACTCGGGCGGAGGTGGCAGTGCGGTCAGCCATTGGATCCGGATAGGAGGCCGCTCGGGGAGTCTCACGAAAAAGAAGCAGTCTTTCCAATGTTTATTGGAAGTGGCATCTTATCAAAGAAGACCAAACCGATCCGGGACTGGAAAAGGTAGGTGCCCAGCTTGGACTGCTTGGGGTAGTAGAAGTAATGGAATATTTGCAGTTTTAGGGGAATGTTGTGGGTTGTGAACAGTACAACTACGCCGCACAGAAGGCGGAAGGAGTTGGGGACTAACTGGGTGAGCGGGATACGAAAATAGTTCCAGACTTCACAAAAAAATGGGTGGAGAGGGAATCGCAGGCCAGCACACAAATTGATCACGAAAAAAGCAAATCGCACCGCGCGGCGGGTCATGTGGCCGGTCGAAAGGTGAGGCCAGAACTATTTCATAGTTAGCCGGGAGGTCAAAGGCGTTTATCAAGCTTGTCGTGTCGCCCTCGTCGAATCGAGTCTCCATGGTGGTGTACCATGGACTGGGGGAGAGGTCGGCCATTTGGGAAGAACTGGCCATGGTCAAAAAATGAAGAAACAGAGGAGTTTGTTCAAAAGATCGTCGGAAAACCCACGGAAGTTCGCCGGGCAAGAAAGTAGGACGCAGGAAAAGGGTATAGGGCAAGAAAGGAAGACAAAGAAACAGGAGACGAAGCTTACAAGAAAAGGGGACGCCGGAGAGGAGAGTAGGGGGTCGCCGGACACTGGATGCAAGCAACCGCCGAAGCACACGAGCACACGAGAAGCAAAGGTGAAGCAGAAGTCGGCGAGGCGACTTTATAATGATAGGGCCTGGCCAAGCCGGGTTGTCCACTCTAGGGCACAGGAATCGGAGTGTACATCTGACTGTTGAATTCGAACCGCCAAACGTCACATCAGCAGTTGTCACTTCGGACGTGCGGCGACAGCGCCGGCGACACGTGGCGTCCCCCCACAGGGCAGCATTCAATGGGCGCGTGCTCCCCCTTAGTGGGAGTGATCCGTGCGCATCACAAGGAGATTCAGACGGCGTCAACAGTAGCTGACCGACCCGTGCCCCCTCGACAGCGGGGAGGGAAAGTATCCAAGGTACAAAGGCATGAAGCACCGACCAGGGGAGAAAGGTCCGTTCGGCAAGAACCGAATGGGATTTGGCTCGCCCACTAGCCGACCGGCCAACCTCTCACCAGAATATTGGTCTAGTCAGTCGGACTTTCAGCCTCCTTCGATTAGACTTGAAGGGAAGGCATGTGATTCGGTGGTAAAAGGGAGGGCCCCCGGCCGGAAGTCAAAGTGGTCAACACCCAACAGACGTTCGACCGGGCGGATTATCTTCCTGACCAGCAGGAGGAGCGGCCGACCCGGCATTTCGACAGCTCGGCCTAACGCCGAGTTTCCGACGCTCATAAGACAGGCAGGAAGAAGCGGAAGTCAAGCGGTCATCCCGCTCGGCTAATAGTAGACACAGCATGAACAGTAGACACAGCATCCGGCCGAGCGGGCGTCCGCTTGAAAGGCAGTAGCTGATGTGGCCTACGCTCGGCTCTGGAAAGGCATTAGCCGAGCGGGCCATCCGTGCGGACCGATAAAGGACAGAAATAGTGGATGACGATATCCTCCTAGGAACTAGTGTCGCCGATAGGAAGCATGGTCCGTGGCAAGGTCAGCAGCATGGTCAGACAGAGAATCGTACGGTGGAAGCTTCTACTGTCGTGTCAGAGATATGCTCGTGCTGTTAAGGTATGACGACAGGTGCACTTTCCTGACACACCCATTCCAGGTATGCTTTGATAAGCGTGCACGCACCTTCGGGGAGCCCTATATAAGGACCCCCAGGCTTCGACGGAGGTATGCTAGCATTTTTACTGTAGCTACAACTTTCATTTCTTCTTCGCTTTATTTCTTTCCTCCAGAGATTTGACTTGAGCGTCGGAGGGTCATCGTCGGAAACCCCTCCCCGGCTTGACATTGTGTTTGCAAGTTCACGGCGGCGAGGGATCTACGTCTCTGGAGTCTTCGACCAGTCAACAGGAGCGTCACATCCCAACGTCCATCGACTCAGCTCTCGAATAGAATCATTTATATTTTGAATGAAGTGGATCAAATGATATGTAATGGTCATCCCAAAACCTAATTTTTTTAAGAATATATAGAACTTGCAAATTACCAGCACTATTTGTTTCACAATTGATATTCTTTAAAAAATACATTATAAAAAAAAAAAACATAGATCAACAACGCGCATGCATATAGACAAACCTCAAGTAAATACAATTTATTCGATAACTAAGAATAACTATATTTTGGATTTTTAATTTTATTTGTAAACCAAATAGTCTACCTTTAATAATTAAATAAAGTTTAATAAATTTACTTCAATCCAGTTAACAAGTTAAAGTAGAAGGGAAGCCTTAACGCAACAATAAAGTTGACCTTGAGGTCATGGGTTCAAGTTGCGAAAACAATCTCTTGCAAAATATAAGGTAAGGTTGTATATAATAGACCCAATATGATTCTAGATCTTATATACATCCTTTACAGGAGTGGCCTCTAGTAGTTGAGATATAAGGCCTATTATTGCATGACTAGGATTAAACAATTCATATTGATTCTTGTTTAGTTTCTTTTAGGATTTCTCATGTTCACCTTACTATTATTGATTATCAACAAAACTTAATTGTACTTTATCATGCACAATTAGTCATCCTCATAGCTCTTGGACAGTTTCTTGATGAGGAACCGGTTCTAAGAGAAGGCAATGGTCGGAAGTGGCCAAGGGAACCCCTAGCTTTACCTCGTGAAATGCTAAATGTACATCCCTTTACCTTTGCAATAAACAACCTTCAAATTAGTCATGATTTTCCATGAGATGGCAAAGATGCAATGCTACGTTCAGATTCCTTACTCTATCTCATAGACAAACGATCAAAGTCTTGGCAGATAATAAAAATTTCTTTTGTAACCAAAACAAGAAAGAACTAAAAAATATTTTTTTGAGTTGTAAATTAAACGAAGCAGCAGAGAGATCAAGAAGAGACGTCGAGTCTCGGTTCGAAGCAAAAGCCGAAGCAGAGGTCGCAGAAGACTGAGGCTCCCTGTTTGAAGCAGAAGAGCGACCTCTCAGTGTAGGGGTGGCTCACCCATTTCCACACCTTCTGCTTCATGTCGAAGGTCAGTAGCTCCGGACACATTGGGGAGTGCATGAAGAGTAAGTCCCCGGCGCCGCAGGAGTTTAAACAATATCCACCTAACTTCTTGTACATGGAGATCGGCATTTGAGCCACCTCCCGCCATTTCTTATCCTCAAGTTCTAAAATCACCGCTCCCTTGTGCGGCCAGTCCCAGTTGAGCAATGCGACCATGACCAATTTGTTCGACAGGTTGATCAATCCAGCACAGGCACAAGGGAATGGCATAGGAATCAGAGGGTAAATGCTAGAGGGCGGCTTGATGAGGTCGAACGCCATTAAGTTGGGGGTCAGAAACGGATGGTAGATGAATTGGTAGAGAACGCCGTCGCATATGACGGCCTGGTGTTCGAATTTCCAGAGGTCGAAGTCTTGGGCGTAGTGAGTGGCCCACGATTTCGTCGTCGATTGGTAGATGTGGACCGATAAGTGCCATTGCAATTGCTGGGTGCGGCTGCACTTGGCGACGACCACGGTGTAGCCGCGCGTGCTGCGGTCGAATGACAAGGCCATCGTTCTGAAGGAGTCAGAGCAGCCGGGGACTTGAAGCAGCTTCCAGTCTCTCTTGATGGGATTGCCGACCAATAAGTGGTTCCTGCCACTGTGGTTCATTAAGCAGACCAGGCCGCAGGAGGAGGACACGTACTGGATGTCTGAGTGGAGGAAGTCGTCGAAGTTGGACCACCGGAGGAAGCAAGGGTCGTATACGCGGCCCGAAAAGCCGCCGGCGTCGTTAAAGAAGCGCCTGAAGAACAACGTCTTCTGTGGCGCCATCATCGGCCACGACAACGGGGGGCTGGAGTGAACCACCTTGTACCACCGTTTGGATACGATGCCCAATTTGATGATGTTGGCGGTGGGCAAAAAGGAGAGCACCTTCTGCAGGAGTTCGTCCGGTAGAAATAGAATGGTGTCTTCTTCCTCCTCCTCCACCTCGCCGTCACTATGTCTAGTGATCGTCCAGATCCAATAGGAGTGAACCACCTCGTACCACCGTTTGCACGTGATGCCCAATTTGATGATGTTGGCGGTGGGCAAAAAGGAGAGCACCTTCTGCAGGAGTTCGTCCGGTAGATATAGAATGGCGTCTTCTTCTTCTTCTTCTTCTTCTTCTTCTTCTTCTTCTTCTTCTTCCTCCTCCTCCTCCTCCTCCTCCTCCTCCTCCTCGCCGTCACTATCTCTAGGGATCGTCCAGATCCAATAGGAGTGAACTACCTCGTACCACCGTTTGCATACGATGCCCAATTTGATAATGTTGGCGGTGGGCAAAAAGGAGAGAACCTTCTGCAGGAGTTCGTCCGGTAGAATGGCATCCCACTTCAACAATGTTCCCTTGTCTTCTTCTTTTTCCTTCTCCTCCACGCCGTCATTGTCTCGAGACATCGTCCTGATCTCTGCCACAATCACAAACCCCTAAACCTCGACTTCTAAACTAAGCCTTGAGAACTTTGGATATGCTATTTCTTTATTTAGATTAATATATAAGGTTAGGACATGATTCTCTTTTTATAATAAAAAAAATAATATATAATTAATATAGGAAAACAGAAAAGATCAATATAAGATATTTTTTAAAACCTTAATTATTTTTTAATTAGTATCTTTTGGTCGAGGAAAATAAATAGTTAACTAAGTCATCAAATTCTTTAATCTATTTAAAATTTTATAAAAGGTATTCTATTTTTTAAAAAAGAACGGTCATATTTAAGGATTTTATAAGAAAAAGTTTTTATTTTATAAAGAATTGGTCGCATTATTAAATTAAAAAAAACGATTAGGATGATATATAATAGACAAATTTTTTATTAATATAATTTGTACTTTTCTTTTTGTCTGGATAAGAATGTTGATTCCTTTTAGGTTGTGGGTCAAGAATAAAATTAAATTTTGTGTTCTTATTTGTTTCCTTTCAAATAAATATTGAAAGGGCTTGCAATTTTATTTGTTTAGTTATTTATTTGCATTTTCTCCTATTTTCATCTGCATAAACACATTATTATTTCCTTTTTAGATAATTAATTGATATTTCACGTAATTATGCATGATTTTTTTAGAAAAAAAATCTCCAATTAAATTAAATATATCTAATTAAAATTGAAACTAGACACAAAAGTTATGATAAGAAAAAGATAAGCAATATCTCCTAGATAAGATTTTCATATTTCATGTCAAATAGGGCATTCCACGTAGCAAATGACTATGTATATGGTTATCCTAATATAATATTCTTGTGACCTAAAAATTTGTTGGTTCAAAAACAAAAAAATACCTCGGATATTGAGAACTTTAAGTAAGTAGGAAAGGAAAGAGAAAAGGTGGATTGAGGTTTTACTCTTCAATTTCCTCTTAAGCAATTGAATTTTACTCTCATTGTTTGGCAGAGGTGAATTCCCGATGAAGTCGGAGAAAAAAATACTCTCCCATATGATATACTCGATTTTATAATTTATCTTTCTATTAATGCGTAATCACCTTTTTGCTTAAGTACGAATCTATTACTAATTATTCAATCTCATATCAAACTTTTAGCATTACCTTGCATGTTTAGAATGGTAACTGCACTAGTTTCAAAGTGAAGTATGTCATGACATAGGAAAAGTGGAAAACTTCTTCCTTACGTATCTCATGAAATAATGTCATACATTATTAGAATCAAGAAATTAAAGTACAAATCAATGTGTAATAGATAATAACATATTAACATTACTAATGTGGTGGATAGTGGGACCTCCATGTGATTCAACCCAGTTAGAAGTCAAGCCCTTTAGTCAAAAATTAAGTTGAGATGTATATAAAAAAAATCAGTTTGGGTCACGATAGGCTCGAGCTGAGGCTCGACAACTCCAGCCTAGTGGAGCCCAACTTCCTTAACTCAGCTAGCCTTGACAACTCCAATCCAGTCGAACTCGACTTCCTTAGCTCGGCTACACTCGACAACTCTAGCCTACTCGACCATTTAGCTCAGTATCAACCAATCTCTCCCAACCCCGCCAAACCTCTCTTGCTCAGCCTATCTCAACCCTACAGCTCGGTCACTCCGAGCTCCCTCAGTTCAACTCACGACAAATTCCTTGGGAGGCAAGTGGAGATTGTGGAGGCCAAAATAAGCAGCAAACGTGGACCGATTGGAGTGCAAATAAAGAAGTGGGGCTTACGTGGTAGCCCCGCGATGCAACCGGGCCTCCCCTTAGTAAAAGGTATAAAAGGAAGCCATTGCAACGGACGCATGTATGCAGACATATGCATTTGAACTCTTCTTCTCCACTATTTTCTCTTCCACTAGCTTCTATGCTAACTTGAGTGTCAGAGTAGTCACACAGAGTCTAATCTCGGTGCATATTCTAACCTCTTGCTAAAGTGTCGAAGGGAATTCAGGAGCTCTCTTCATCACTGGAATAGTAGAACTTCTTTCTACCGTAGTTGCTCTTCGTTGACTCACCCGACAACAATCTCATATAGGAAAAAATTGGCGTCGTCTGAGGAAATTGCCTAACCTGAGACGCTAAGATTGTGAAAACTGGGAGAATTGCTGAGAACCAACATGCCACAAGCGACAGAGCCTGTAAGGAGACTATCACCATGACAAGAGAGGATTTCTAGTGACTAGTTGATTACACTGTGCAAGAAATATTATAGAGGCTCCTGTCGATGAATCTGAATCCTAAAGGAGTACCCCCACCTCAACTGAGGTGCCTTCGATCCCTAACCAAGTACCGCCAACTCCCGTGGGGCCTCCCTCCAATGTATTTGAAAATCACCAAACTAGGATAGTGATTCCACTCGAGAAACACTCACACGGTTCGATGGAGGGAGAGACGCTTCCTCGAAATCTAACCAGAGGTAAACGACCTGAACTTGCTGAAGTGAGCAATCCGCATGGCATACCTTTCTCAAGCTGTGTCCTAGAAGATGAATTATCGTGGCACTTCCGACCCCTGGACTCAGAGAATACACTGTTAAAATTTGAGGGATATTCTAAGACAATAGTCTTATGATTTTTTTTCTATTTATTTGATAAGTATAGATTCACTATTTGAGTGCATATTATATGTTTGATTGTCTGAAACTCATTTACTGAATATCCGTAATATAATTCATAGCATGAGAGAATTTGTGATTGGATCACAACTAGTGATTATCTCTACATGTACAATTATGAATATATTAAATTTTCCCTAGTCGTCGAATTGATGCGTTCGAACATCATCAATTTTGTAAGACTAGCATGGGTTATATTCCTTGATTCGGCCAAGCAGTTGTTTTCTCACGGTTGTTAGGGTTGCCCCGACAATTTCCTCCATTTCGGATTCTTCTGACGACGGCTCGGTGTCCATCGAGGAGTCGACTTCAAATGGTTCTTTGTAAAGCTTCAAGAACTTTTCCCAAAGTTCTTTTGCGCTTCTGTATTTTCTGACTCTTTAGAGATCCTGGGTAGGTAGTACACTCAGAAGGCGGGATTGAACCTTACCGTTTGTCATGAATTCATCGCGCTGCTCGTCAGCCCATTGATCCTCCTCAAGTTCTTCTCCTTTTGTATCCTTTGGAGCTTTATAACCATACGTCATTATTAATAACATATTAAAATCAGTTTTAAAATAAACCTCCATTCGTCGCTTCCAAAATGCGAACTCCCCCTCGAACGTTGGTGGGTAGATGTTCGTTCCGGCCATCTCGTTGCTTCAGTCGGCGGTTAGTCCTCCTGAGGTAAACTTGGCTCTGATACCACTTGTTGGTGACCTTTAGGCCGGCTAGAAGAGGGGTTGAATAGCCCTGCAAAATTAAAAAACTACCCTTCTCGGACTTTCAAAAGAACACTTGCATTAATTTAAAAGCAATAAACTAAAAGAGTATAGGCAAGGGAGTTTACTTGGTTACAACCGGGGAGGTTGTTAATCCAAGAAGAATGAAGCGCAATAGATATCTCCTTTCGGGTGGAGAAGCCTCTTACAACATTCAAGCACAGAGAAAATAAGAAGCTAAACTAACAATGAAAGCATACAAGTGTTGTAATCAGAATTGCTTGTCGTCTTGAGCTCCTTGGACCAAGGTTATATTTATAGCCTTGGTTGGGGCACCTGGAAGGGTTCCAGGCGCTTGGGATGGGATAAAACTTTATCCTTTCTCGTATAGATCGTGTTTGACTGCGATCTGGATAGAATCCAAATCCCTTCCGGGCGCCTCGGACCAAGAAATTCAATAGAGTTGACTTGTTTCGATCCGAGCCTTCTGTTCTAATTCAGCTCGTCTCGGTCCGGATCTTTCGCTCCGGCTCCTCTTGCTTGGGTGATCTCGGCCATCCAGAATAGGGCTCACCCGAACCCAACTTCCGGCCTTCTCGAGCAGGCTTCCGCTCCGGCTTCTCATCCTTTAGAATCGTCGCGTGCTTCTTTCTTATCCGTCAGCGTACTCATCCGCAGCTCTTCGTCCCTCGGACGCACTCTCCCTTGTCGACCTTCTCGCTAGCTGTGTCTCTTGCTCCCCGAGCACTCTTCCGCTCCGGCTTCTCGTTCCTCTGAAACACTGCACGCTTTCTTCTCGTCCGGCGGTGTAATCTTCCGCAGCGCCTCGTCCCTCAGACGCACTCTCCCATGCCATCCTTCTCGCTAGCTGCGTCTTCTGCTCAACTCCCTGTACTCCTAAGCTCCGACACACTTAGACACAAGGTTAAAACCCCACAGGACCTAACTTAACTTGTTGCTCACATCAAAACAACTTTTGAGGTTCCAACAATCTCTCCTTTTTTGATGTGAGCAACCCAAGTTAAGCTAGGGTAAATAGATATAAGAGTAAAATAACTAATATTGCAATAAAGTGCAATATAGAAAAATTGTAGTCTACCTCCCTTAGAGTTATACTTTTCATTCTACCTCTTTGATCATATAAAAAATGGGGTTAAAAAAACTCTAAGGGTAATAATTTTGAAAAAACTTTGAAAAATTATTTTGATATTACTAAAAATTTGCAATAATTTTCAAAGAAATTTCTAAGTAAAAATGTTTAACAAATATAATTTTTTCATAAATTTTTCCTAAGTTTTGCGAGCAAAATTATTTTTGAGAATAAGTAAAAAATTTAAGCAAGAAAATTTTCTAAGTAAAAGAAAATTCTAACTTAGGCAATTTTTAGACAATTTTGAGAAATTTTCCAAAAAAAAATGTTTAAAAAATATTTTAAAGCATTATTTACTTTCAATACTTTATCAGTAAGTTAATTAAACATTTTATTTCAATATTTTAGCTTCCAGGCAGTGGCGAGGCACTAGGCCTTCTTGGTTATTAGAGCAACAACCACTTTCTTAGACAAAATCTCATAAGGAAATTAGCTGTTTAATTTTCTTGCTGAAAACGCTAAGTCTAATTCATAGTTTAGGTTAGTGATGTTTAAATTTCCATTTTAGTTTGTCATAATTTCTCAAATTTAAAGCAGGGAATTTTAAACATACAGAAAATTGTATTTGTTCTTTTAACATGTCATTTTCTCTCGTTAGTTTGTCAAGATTCTTTAATCGACAATTTGTTGCTAGAGTTTCTCTAAACTCACTATTCTTTATTTTATTTTTAATTTCTAATTCACAAAAATATTTCGATAATATAATTTTTAACTCGAAAAAAATCTTTCGACAGTATTTTAACCGATTTAAGCAATTGGTCAGGAGGTGGAGAGCGTACCTAACTTACCTTATCGTATTTTGATGCTCCTCCTATTGAGCTGCTTTCTTCTGAAGACTCTCCTCCTTCATCAATGCTTATCTGGGATGAGTTTTCTGTGTCCTCGGAATGGAATTTGGTTGTTAGGGTTGTCCCGGCAATTTCCTCCGTCTCGAATTCTGACGACGACGACTCGATGTCCATCGAGGAGTCGATTTCAAATTGTTCTTTGTAGATCTTCAAGAACTTTTCCCAAAGTTCTTTTGTGCTTCTGTATTTTCCGACTCTTTAGAGATCCTGGGTAGGTAGTACACTCAGAAGGCGGGATTCAGCCTTACCGTTTGTCATGAATTCATCGCGCTGCTCGTCAGTCCATTGATGCTCCTCAAGTTCTTCTCCTTTTGTATCCTTTGGAGATTTATAACCATACGTCATTATTAATAACATATTAAAATCAGTTTTAAAATAAACCTCCATTCGTCGCTTCCAAAATGCGAACTCCCCCTCGAACGTTGGTGGGTAGATGTTCGTTTCGACCATCTCGTTGCTTCAGACGACAGTTAGTCTTCCTGAGGCGAACTTGGCTTTGATACCACTTGTTGGAGACCATTGGGCCGGCTAGAAGGGGGGTTGAATAGCTCTGTAAAATTAAAAAACTACCCTTCTTGGATTTTCAAAAGAACACTTGCATTAATTTAAAAGCAATAAACAAAAAGAGTAGAGGCAAGGGAGTTTACTATGTTACAACCGGGGAGGTTGTTAATCCAAGGAGAATGAAGCGCAATAGATATCTCCTTTCGGGCGGAGAAGCCTCTTACAGTATTCAAGCACAGAGAAAATAAGAAGCTAAACTAACAATAAAATCATACAAGTGTTGTAATCAGAATTGCTTGTCTTCTTGAGCTTCTTGACCAAGGCTATATTTATAGCCTTTGGTCGGGGCGCCTGGAAATGTTCCAGGTGCCTGGGATGGGATAAAACTTTATCCCTTCTCATATAGATCATGTTTGACTGCGATCTGGATAGCATCCAAATCTGGGCACCCGGACTGGTCCGGGCACTCGGACCAAGAAAGTCAATAGAGTTGACTTTTTTCGATTCGGGCCCTCTGCTCCGGTTCAGCTCGCCTCGGTCCGGGTCTTTCGCTCTGGCTCCGCTTGCTTGGGTGATCTCGCCCATCCGGAATAGGGCTCACCCGAACCCAACTTCCGGCCTTCTCAAGCAGGCTTCCGCACCGGCTTCTCATCCTTCGAAATCGTCGCATGCTTCCTTCTCGTCCGCCAACGTACTCATCCACAACTCTTCCTCCCTCGGACGCACTCTCCCGTGTCGACCTTCTCGCTAGCTGCATCTCTTGCTCCCCGAGCAATCTTCCGCTCCGGCTTCTCATTCCTCGGAAACACCGCACGCTTCCTTCTCGTTCGCCAGTGTACTCTACCGTAGTGCCTTGTCCCTCAGACACACTCTCCTGTGCCGTCCTTCTCACTAGCTGCATGTTCTGCTTAACTCCCTGTGCTCCTAAGCTCCTGCACACTTAGACACAAGGTTAAAATCCCACAGAACCTAACTTAACTTGTTGCTCACATCAAAACAACCTTTGGGGTTCTAATAATCTCCCCCTTTTTAATGTGAGTAACCCAAGTTAAGCTAGGGTAAATAAACATAAGAGTAAAATAACTAATATTGCAATAAAGTGTAAAAAAGATAGAAAAATTATAGTCTACCTCCTCTAGAGTTATACTTTTCCTTCTACCTCTTTGATCATATAAAAAATGGGGTTAAAAAATATTGGGACCGAAATGTAGCTAGAGGGGGGGGGAGTGAATAGCTCGTCGCATGCTCGTGGTCGGTGTTGCTTGTTTCTTCAAAGATGTGCAGCGAAAATATACAAGAAACAACACATACAACGCTAACAAGTAGATTTACTTGGTATCCACCTCCAAAGGAGGTGACTAGTCCAAGGATCCACACACTCACACACACCTCCACTAATAAACACTCCTTTTCGGTAACTACCGAAGGCGGAGAAGCCCTACAAGTTCACACTACAAGAAGAAAGGGAAAGGATACACAAATACAAGCAAAAGCTTACAATGAGTATAGAAAACCCTAACCCTAGCTTTCTTCCTCAGCTGTAGATCCGCCTCTTGACTTGGAAGACCTCCAAGAACTTTCAAGAACTGGCGATCTGAACTTTGTGGAGAAGCTCTGGGAGCACAGTGAAGATCTAAGATGAATCGGTAAAAATTCTACCGAAGGAATCGAACGCCTGCAGCTAAATACGACGCCAACGGTCGGATCCCGATCGATTGGTGTTAGGATCGGTTGAGCTAGAGGGGGGGGGGTGAATGGCTCACTTCTTTTGCTGACCAACTTTGTTTTGCACAGCGGAAATCTGAAGGCAATGCTAACACCGGTATTTACTTGGTATCCACCTCCTCAAGAAGGTGACTAATCCAAGGATCCACACCACTCACACTCTTTCACTATCGAAAACCCTCCTTCTCGGAATCACACCGAAGGTGGAGAAACCTTAACAGAAATACACCTCTCCCTTTTCTTCAAAATAAATATCACAAACGCTACAAAGAAGAAGTAGAGAAGGATTACAAGCTTTAATCAGCTTCTTCTTTGCAGGTGAGATTTCAGCACGTTGAGGAGAGAAGCTTGAACCCTTTGCTTTGAATCTTGATCACTTGAGAGCTTTCAAAAGGCTTGGAGAGCAATGAAACAGTAGGTTTTTCGTTGTGTATGCTTTCTCGTTTCTTTCCGTGCTTTATACGTTGAGAAAACTAGCCGTTTCTCACGCCGCCGTCGCCGTGGATCGATTGAGGTCATATTCCAATCGATTCACAACTATCCGTTGGAAGCCATCGCGTCAAGATCAACGGTGCAGATTCTTTTATTTGACTTGGATCGATTGGGGCAGCGTTTGAATCGATTCAAGCGCTTGCTCATGAAATTAGCCGCTGCGTGAATCGATCGGCCGATCGATTCAATCCCTTGAATCGATCGGCTGATCGATTCAGAGTGATTCTGTGCTTCGCACAGAATGTTCACGGATCGATCGGCCGATCGATTCAATCCCTTGAATCGATCGGCTGATCGATTCAGAACGATTCTGTGATTCGCACAGAATGTTCACGGATCGATCGGCCGATCGATTCAGTACCTTGAATCGATCGGCTGATCGATCCAGACGCATTCTGTGCTGCGCAGAACTTTACCAATCGATCAGCCAATCGATTGCCTTACCTTCAATCGATCGGCTGATCGATTCAGAGGCAATTTGCCGCACAGCCATGTCTGAATCGATTTTCCAGTCGATCTCTGACAGTGAGCCTATCACACACATAATCTTGTGACTTGCAGGAGGTTCTCTTGCCAAGAATCCGGTCCCCGACCTTCTTGGACTTCTCTTGCCTTGCATCTGGTCTTCTGACCTGCAAGAACTCCCAAGAATCCAGTCCTCGACCTTCTTGGTCTTCTCTTGTATCTGGTCTTCTGACCTGCAAGAAACTCCTCTGCAAACTCACAATGCATGTTAGTTCCACCGTATTAACCTAAACTTAAATAATTGTCAACACATTGAAACTTCTAGGGCATGATTGCACCAACAATCTCCCCTTTTTGATGTTTGACAATCTATTTAAGTTTAGGCTAATTTCAATACAATGATAAATAATGATTGTAGCTTGCTGAAATAATAATTGCATAATTGCAGTAAGCTTGATTTTAATTTACTAAGATAGGCCTAAGCAATAAGCATGAACTTCAACATAGATCTCCCCCTTTGTCAAAAATCAAAAGCAAATAACTCCCCCTCAATAAGTGCACAAGGCAAATAAGATAAATCCAAGGAATGCTCCCCCTAAAACACATATATCAACAGAACATAACAACACTGAAATGTAGAATCAAAAGGAGAGTGTAGCAAAAAAAATATCATATATTCAAAATAAAATAGAGTTCACAAAAAGGACTCCAGAATAACCATCCATACAACAAAGAGAAACATATCATATAGGAACATAAAACTCGATAAGCTCGTCGCCAGGAGGAGGAGGATCAGGATCAGCAGCCGGAGCAGACGTAGTAGCCGGAGCAGGAACCGCCGCAGAGTCAGGATCAGGGGCATCCTCAGCAGAAGGAACAGGGGCGGGGGATGGACCAGACTGAGACGGGTGAACCGTCACCCACGAGCCCACTAAGTCCACCAGTGTATCCAGAGTCCGCTGCATCGAAGTCATAGTCGCCTGCATCGAAGTCTGCTGCTGGACCACAGTATCCAACGTGGTACGCATGCTGGCTACCTCCAAGGTCAGCTCCTCAAGGCGAGTGGAAACTGTCTCCTCAAGAGTCGGAGAAGCTGGCCCGTGGAACTCCTCCTCAGCCTCATCCTCCGCGGGAGCCAAGGCCTGTGCATCCCCCCTGTGGCGAGCCCGGGGTCCCTCCCCAAAAGCACGGCCATCGATCCATCGAACTCCAGCTGGACCACCAATCAGACCCGACTTCTTGAAAGAGCGGGAAGAAATCCGAGAATAAGCCACTGTCATGTGCTCCAGCCGTCCCCGGGAGACATCAACCTTCTGGGACGCCAGCCAATCTGTGATAAGATGCCCGAAAGGCATATGTATCGTCTGCTGCACGGGCTGGGTGAAATGGATGATGCAATGAAAGATATTCAGAGTGATGTTGATGTCAAGGGAATGACGAATGGCGTAAAGAGCAAACATATGAGGCGGTCGTAGAATGGCTAGGGCACGAGAGGCAATGGGGAAAAGACAGTTGATGATCACTTTAAATAAAGCGGCATTTTCAGCCGATAACTCAAGAGAAGAAAACTTAGTGATATGAGCATCTGGCCCATCCGGACGAGGACGACCAAAGAAGAATTGATGCATGGAGGCAATGCTAATATGCTCAAAAGGTGGAGGCAGCTCATCGGGAAGATTCGGATAAAAGACAAAGTCATTGTTTGAGGGAAGACATTCGAGATAAGATTGAAGAATCTCATAAGAAAATTCCAGGCTCCGTTTGGCAACACGAGTGCGATAATTTACACCATCTGAAGTGTGTAAATTATTATAGAATTCGGAGACAAGACCTATATTGATGTCCCTCTCACAAGTCAACAAAGAGTCAAGTTTATAATGTTTGAACCTATTATAGGTATCAAAACAAGAAGATCTATAATATTGCAAATTCACAGATCTAGGGGGAATAAGTTTGAAGGTGTTTTTGGTGAAAGATTGTTGCATTGCAGCATTTGGAAACCTAGGGTCAATGGGAGGTTGAGGACGTGAGGAAGGAACAGACGACCCTTCGCCCGATTCACGGACCTTTTGTTTCTTTCTGTGGGATAGAAAACAAATGCACGAGATGCCCAGGGTTGACAGTGAACGGGAAGGAATACAAAGTGCGTGAGAAAAGGACAGTGAATGGCATGACAGTAATGCAAAGATTCAAGGGTAATGCAATAAGTACAATGCATGAGGGATAATGCACAAAGACACACAAAAATACAGATTAGGTCAAGAATAGGAGCAAAAAGGAACAACAAGGAGTAGAGCAACGAGTTTTACCTAGGGTTAGGGTTTTGAGTCCGCATTTTGTGTGAGGACGCGGAGAAGAGGAAAGGAGCTGTCCAGTGTTTCGAGAGAGAACTGGAAGAGAAGTGGGAGAGCTCCTCTTCGCCGGAGAAGCACGCCGGAGTGACGATCGAGACAGGCAGAACCGTCGCCTGGGAAATCGCCTAGGGCAAAAACCGCGTCGAGAGAGAGAAAGAGAAAAGGAAAAAGTAAGGGATCGATTCGGATCCACGGGTTTAAGACGGGTTTTAGGGCTTCGATCGATCGACCGATCGATTGAGAGTAATTGAATCGATCGGTCGATCGATTCACAATGTTTCTGTGAAAATCGAACGAACGTCTGAATCGATCCATAGATCGATTCAGACGCCTTCTATGGAAAACCGAAAAGGCGTCTCAATCGATCCATTGATCGATTGAGGTTCTCTGAATCGATCCATTGATCGATTCAGATGCCTTCTGTGAAAGCCGACGAGCGTCTCAATCGATCCATTGATCGATCGAGGTACTCTGAATCGATCCATTGATCGATTCAGGTGCCTTCTGTGGCCAAGTGCGAGCCTCCCAATCGATTGACCAATCGATTGGGAAGCCTGATAGTTCTGCATGTCTGAAAAACTTTCAGAACCAAGATTTGGAAAAGCACAACTAATTGTACACTACTCCAAAAATCATGAAATTTTGCATAGACACTATATATGTCCCATATTATCAAGGAAAAATAAAGTTTAATAAAAATAAACTCGTCTTAGTGAAAACTTACACAAAACCACAAATTATTGAAAACTTCAAAGATATGAGGAAGTTTGTATCTATCTTTTTCATAATAATCCCCATCCAATAACACACTTCAACCAATGTTTCAGAAGTGAGTTGTGACATGATCAATTGGAAATTTCCAATCATAATCGTAGGGCAACGGGCACATGAGTTGTACACTTGCTTTCCCTATGATTGGACAAATGAATGTTTCATGTGAAAATCATTTTTCTTGGCCAACTTAATGCATCATAACAAGCATTATGACCAAGATAAATGTTCCTAACCTCTCACCCCCATCTAAATCACACAAAGAAGATAACCCTATGTGTTTGTGAGAGGCAAAAAAAATAAGGTGAAGAACCCAAAGGCTCTATCTATAAAGTGACCATGGAGGATTTGATTTAATCAATACAACACATTCCCAATTCTCTTCTAAGAAAGCTAAATTCAACTTCAGGAAGAGGTTTGGTGAAGATATCGGCTAAGTTAGATTTTGATCCAACATAATTTAAAATTATATCACCTCGAGTTACATGATCACGGATAAAATGATGCTTAACCTCTATGTGTTTCGTTCTTGAATGATGAACGGGATTTTTTGTTAAATTGATTGTACTCACATTATCACAAAGTACTTGAACATTGTTATAGGTAAGTTTATAGTCTTCTAGAGTATGAGTCATCCACAATAATTGCGATACACACTCTCCCATGGCAATATATTCCGCTTCGGTTGTGGAGAGAGCTACACAATGTTGTTTTCTACTTGACCAACTTACTAAAGATGACCCTAGAAATTGACAACTACCACTAGTGCTTTTGCGATCCAACTTGCATCCGGCATAATCGGAATCGGTATAGCCCACTAGGTCAAAAGTTTCGGTTCTAGGATACCAAAGAACAACATTTTGAGTCCCCTTGAGATAACGAAGAATTCGCTTAACGGCACTCAAATGTGACTCCTTGGCACAAGATTGATACCTAGCACATATACCTACGGCGAAAAGTATATCCGGTCTACTATCCGTGAGATAGAGAAGACTTCCTATAGCACTACGATACACTTTGGAGTCAACTTCTTTCCCCTCAATGTCTTTATCCAACTTAGTATTTGTGGCCATGGGGGTAGATATTTCCTTTGCATTTTCCATTCCAAATTTCTTAAATAGCTCTTTGACATATTTGGATTGATGAATGTAAATGCCCTCTTTTGTTTGCTTAATTTGTAATCCTAGGAAAAATGTCAACTCACCAACCAAACTCATTTCGAATTCACTCTCCATGTGATTAATGAATTCATTTAAAAAATCGTTATTTGTGGAACCACAAATAATGTCATCTACATATACTTGGGCCACAAACAAATCATTACCATTATTTTTCAAGAATAAAGTAGGATCAATTTTGCCTCTATGAAACCCTTTTGATACTAGAAATGTTGACAATCGTTCATACCAAGCCCGAGGAGCTTGTTTTAGTCCATATAAGGCTTTTTAAGTTTATATACATGGGTTGGACACTCCAAATTTTCAAATCCCGGTGGTTGCTCAACATATACTTCTTCCTTTATTACACCATTTAAAAATGCTGATTTTACATCCATTTGGTACAATTTGAAGCCCTTGTGGGCGGCAAAGGCCAACATCATTCTAATTGACTCCAATCTTGCTACGGGTGCATAAGTTTCATCATAGTCCAACCCTTCTACTTGATTGAAACCCCTAGCGACCAATCTAGCTTTGTTTCTCACCACTATCCCTTTATCATCAAGTTTGTTCCTAAAAACCCATTTTGTATCAATAATTGATTTGTTGTTAGGCCTAGGAACTAAATCCCAAACTTGACTTCTCTCAAATTGAGATAATTCATCTTGCATTGCTAAAATCCAATCCGGATCAAACAAGGCATCATCAATGGTTTTTGGTTCTATTTGAGATATTAGGGCAACTTGACTTCCTTCATTTCTAAAGTAAGATCGAGTTCTCACTCCTTGAGTAATGTCTCCTACTACTTGATCTAAGGGATGATTTACATGAGTCCTAATAGGTCTTGAGTCTTGATTTGTTATAATTTCGGGTTCAAGTGGCAAAGGTTCATTTTTCTCACCATCACTTTCTTGATTTTCTTCTCCTTGAGGATTTTCCTCATTTAGTGTTAGTTTCTCTAACTCAAATTCTAATTCTTCATTGTTTGTTCTTATAGCGTTTAAAGAGGGATTTTCTTCAAATACAACATTTAGTGATTCTTCAACTAGTCTTGATCTTTTGTTGTAAATTCGGTATGCCTTGCTATGACTTGAGTATCCTACAAGAATCCCCTCATCCGCCTTAGCGGAAAACTTTCCCAAGTGATCCTTGGTGTTTAGAATATAGACCTTACACCCAAATACTCTAAGATGCTTAATTGTAGGTTGTTTACCAAATCATAATTCATGAGGTGTTTTTCCTAGAAACCTATGTATTAAAGTTCGATTTTGGACATAACAAGCCGTATTGATTGCTTCGGCCCATAGGAAACTATGTAGTGAATATTCATTTAACATGCTCCTAGCGGCCTCTTGTAACACCCTATTTTTCCTCTCAACAACTCCATTTTGTTGAGGTGTTCTAGGGGTTGAAAACTCATGTTTGTAGCCTTTTTCCATACAAAAACTTGTGAATCTATCATTTTCAAACTCACCTCCATGATCACTTCTTATTTTATTTATCTTATGAGCCTTTTCATTTTCTACTCTATTACAAAAAGCAATCAAGGTATCTAGAGTTTGATCCTTATGTTTCAAGAAAAACACCCATGTATATCTAGTGTAATCATCCACAATTACAAAGCAATATCTACTACCGTTTAAAGAAATATATTTGCTACTATCAAATAAATCCATGTGAATGAGCTCTAAAGCATTTGAAGTACTTACAACATTTTTACCTTTATGAGTAGCTTTGGTTTGCTTACCCATTTGACATGCATCACATATTTTGTCCTTTTGAAACTTCAACTTTGGCAATCCGTGCACCAACTCCTTCCTTGAGAGATTTTTGATATTCTTCATGTTGGTGTGAGCGAGTCTCCGGTGCCAAAGCCACGTCTCCTCTTCTTTGGACATGAGACACTTAGCAAACACATTAGTAGCACCAAATAGTTCAACTTGATAAATATTTTCTTTTCTATGGCCTATGAGAACATTGGTGTTTAGTTCACTATGTTTGACTAGGCATTGAGATGAGTTGAACTCAACTCTATACCCCGAGTCACATAGTTGACTAACACTCAAGAGATTAAAAGCCATGCCTTTTACTAGTAACACATTTTTTATTACAAATTTTTCGAAAATTCTAATATCTCCAATTCCTATAACTTTTAGCTCACCACTATTACCAAAAGAAACGGTACCTTTACTTTTGTGTCTAAATGATGAAAATTTTGATGAGTCTCCCGTCATATGCTTAGAGCATCCACTATCTACGAACCATGTTGTTGGATGCTCCCCCTTTGCGCATGCCTGTTTAAACACGATGAACCAAATGTTTTGGTACCCACACTTTGGGTCCGGTAGCATCAATAACAAATTGCTTGGGTATCCAAGCTTGAACAACCTTAACCCTTGAAGCATGGTTTCTACTAATTAGGGACATGAATTTAACTTCCTTATCTTGTGATTTGAAACCTAGTCCCGCTTTATTGTACACGCCTCTTTGAGCTCCTAGAATCATGTCTAAGTATTTTGAGCTTGAAGTAAATTTTACTAGAGCACATCTAAGATCATCAACTTGTGATTTCAATGATACATTTTCTTTTTCAAGATCATCAACATCATTTTTGTCATTTTCATGAAGCATGCAACTTTCACATGGCACAATTTCATTTTTGAGTGATTTCAATTCATTTTGCAATCTTTTGACCTTCCCTTTTGATTTAGCTAGTGCATTGGTTAAGCATGCAATGGTGGCATACATCTTATCAAGCTTGGGAGAAATTACCTCATCATCACTAGAAGATGACTCACTTGAAGACTCCACATCTTCTTCATGACTATCTTCATCTTCACTATCTTCTACATGGCTTAAGGCCATGAGAGCCATGTGCTTTGAGCTCTTCCTTTCATCTTCTTCCGATGAGCTTGATGATGAGTCATCCCATGTGGCTTTCAACGCCTTCTTCTTTTTCTTGATCTTTTCCTCTTGCTTCTTCAACTTTGGACACTCCGTTTTGTAGTGCCCCTTTTTCTTACATTCATAGCAAATTACATCAGTTTTATTCTTAGAATCCACAAGAGATTTACCTTTTCTTTTCTCATCATTGAAGATTTTCTTAACATCCTTTTTGTCAAACTTCCTTGAATGTCTCATCATTCTTCGAACGAAGTTTGCCATTTCACTTGATGATAGCTCTTCATCACTATCACTATCACTATCTTGTTCGGATTCTGAAGATGACTCCTTCTTCTCCTTTTTCTTTTCCTTGTGCTTCTTTTTGCTCTTTTCACCTGCAACCAATGCTATACCTTTCTCCTTATGGCTTGTGTTAGCTTGCTCATGTAATTCAAGTTCACAAAATAATTCATCCAATTTCACTATTGACAAATCCCTTGAAACCTTATAAGCATCCACCATGGATGACCATAAAGAGTTTCTTGGGAAAGATTTTAAAGCATACCTTATGAGATCTCGGTTCTCCACACTCTCTCCAACTGAATGAAGACCATTTAGGAGTTCCTTGAATCTCCCATGTAGTGAGCTTACCGTTTCTCCATCCTTCATGGTGAAGTTTTGAAGTTGATTTATCAACAAATCCCTCTTTGCAATTCTTGAATCCTTGGTGCCTTCATTTAGTTCAATAAGCTTATCCCACAAATCCTTGGCACTCTTAAAGGGTCCAACTTTGTTGAGTTGTTCCGAGCTTAATCCACATTGAAGAGTCACAATCACCTTTGCATTTGCTTGAGCCTTCATTTTTTGTTCAACAGTCCACTTGGATGACTCAAGCATTTTTCCATTTTCAGTTGGCGCCATGAATCCCTCCGTGATTGAGAACCACATATCAATTTCGGTCATGAGATAGTGTTCCATGCGGCTCTTCCAATAAGCAAAATTGCTGCCTTCATAGAATGGTGGTCGTGAAGTACTATGTCCCTCCTTCATTGACATCTTGTAGCTCTTTAACTTGTGCTTTCTTGACGATGAATCCTCAAAAGCAAACCAACGCTCTGATACCACTTGTTAGGATCGGTTGAGCTAGAGGGGGGGGGGTGAATGGCTCACTTCTTTTGCTGACCAACTTTGTTTTGCACAGCGGAAATCTGAAGGCAATGCTAACACCGGTATTTACTTGGTATCCACCTCCTCAAGGAGGTGACTAATCCAAGGATCCACACCACTCACACTCTTTCACTATCGAAAACCCTCCTTCTCGGAATCACACCGAAGGTGGAGAAACCTTAACAGAAATACACCTCTCCCTTTTCTTCAAAATAAATATCGCAAACGCTACAAAGAAGAAGTAGAGAAGGATTACAAGCTTTAATCAGCTTCTTCTTTGCAGGTGAGATTTCAGCACGTTGAGGAGAGAAGCTTGAACCCTTTGCTTTGAATCTTGATCACTTGAGAGCTTTCAAAAGGCTTGGAGAGCAATGAAACAGTAGGTTTTTCGTTGTGTATGTTTTCTCGTTTCTTTCCGTGCTTTATACGTTGAGAAAACTAGCCGTTTCTCACGCCGCCGTCGCCGTGGATCGATTGAGGTCATATTCCAATCGATTCACAACTATCCGTTGGAAGCCATCGCGTCAAGATCAACGGTGCAGATTCTTTTATTTGACTTGGATCGATTGGGGCAGCGTTTGAATCGATTCAAGCGCTTGCTCATGAAATTAGCCGCTGCGTGAATCGATCGGCCGATCGATTCAATCCCTTGAATCGATCGGCTGATCGATTCAGAGTGATTCTGTGCTTCGCACAGAATGTTCACGGATCGATCGGCCGATCGATTCAATACATTGAATCGATCGGCTGATCGATTCAGAACGATTCTGTGCTTCGCACAGAATGTTCACGGATCGATCGACCGATCGATTCAGTACCTTGAATCGATCGGCTGATCGATCCAGACGCATTCTGTGCTGCGCAGAACTTTACCAATCGATCAGCCAATCGATTGCCTTACCTTCAATCGATCGGCCGATCGATTCAGAGGCAATTTGCCGCACAGCCATGTCTGAATCGATTTTCCAGTCGATCTCTGACAGTGAGCCTATCACACACATAATCTTGTGACTTGTAGGAGGTTCTCTTGCCAAGAATCCGGTCCCCGACCTTCTTGGACTTCTCTTGCCTTGCATCTGGTCTTCTGACCTGCAAGAACTCCCAAGAATCTAGTCCTCGACCTTCTTGGTCTTCTCTTGCATCTGGTCTTCTGACCTGCAAGAAACTCCTCTGCAAACTCACAATGCATGTTAGTTCCACCGTATTAACCTAAACTTAAATAATTGTCAACACATTGAAACTTCCAGGGCATGATTGCACCAACAATTGGATTGCTCCCAATCGATCGGGAAGGCTTTGGATCGATCAACCGATCGATCCAGAGCGCCTCTGTGCTCTCTGGAATAGCCTGGATCAATCGGCTGATCTATCCAGCCTTTATCGCGCAAAAACGCGCCACCCCAATCGATCCACTGATCGATTGGGGTCTCTGGATCGATCGACCGATCGATCCAGAGGCGTTCTGTGCGTTCTACGACTTGCCCACTCGAGGCTTGTCGCGGGGACCTTCCCAATCGATCGGCTGATCGATTGGGCATCAGCTAATCGATTGGCTGATCGATCCAGACATTGGTTTTTACCCAAAACCAAGTCTCAAGCCCCCAAACCAACATCCGGTCTATCCATGACCTGTTGGTTCATCATACCTAGCATCCAGTCACCCTTGACCTGCTAGGACTCCCTCACCAAGTGTCTAGTCAATCTCTTTAATCCACTTGGACTTTTCTCCTTTCGCCAAGTATCCGGTCAATCCCTTTGACCTACTTGGACTTTTCTCCTCGTGCCAAGTATCCAGTCAATCCTTTTGACCTTCTTGGACTTTCCAACACCAGATATCTGATCAGCCTTAATCCATCTGGATTTCTCCTGTGCCTGGCTTCACTCACCAGGACTTCCCTTCTGCCTAGCTTCACTCACTAGGACTTCTCTTCTGCCTAGCTTCACTCACCTGGTCTTTCACCTAGCTTCACTCACTAGGATTTTCACCTGGCTTCACTCACCAGGATTTCCTCTGCCTGGCTTCACTCACCAAGACTTTCATCTAGCTTCACTCACTAGGATTTCCTCACTGCCTAGCTTCACTCACTAGGTCTTTCACCTGGCTTCACTTACTAGGATTTTCACTTCTGCCTGGCTTCACTCACCAGGACTTTCACCTAGCTTCACTCACTAGGATTTCCTTCTGCCTAACATCCCAGTTAGGACTTCCCAATCAAGTATCTGGTCAACCTTGACCTACTTGACTCTTCTTCAACCAACCTGATCAGACCCTGATCAGAGGGGAATTGCACCAAATAATCTCCCCAAATGAACAACTGCACCTGCACTTGTCCATATCATCGAAGTCTTGTATTGTCAAACATCGAAACCCAAACCAAGACTCAAGCTTCGTCAACCAGGTCAACCTTGACCTGAGGGATATTGCACCAACAATCTCCCCCTTTTTGATGTTTAACAATACCTCATTTAAGTTAGGCTAATTCTCATAGCCTCAACTTCCTTCATGCCACTAGGTAATGAAAGCGTAAGTTAAACCCTACATTCTCCCACTAAGAAGGCAAACTCCCTCTTAGATAATAAAGGCCTAACTTAAACCCTACATTCTCCCCCTATTGGCACACATCACAAACATTCCCCATCTTTGGGCACACATCAAAACAAACTCTCCCCCTGAAGAGTTATTCACCGTTGTTCACAACTTCACTCATTGTGATCAACTCGATAATGAAAGTCTCATACCTTTCATTTTCCTTTAACCCTACATTCTTCCCCCAATGTAGGCAAATGCCCAACCTTGAGCATTTTTAACTTAAACAATGGAGATACCCACTCTCCATTGTAAACAAATGCTCAACCTTGAGCATTTCTACGATAGAAGGTTAACCACCTTCCAAGGTGTATGAAAAATAATTTTCATGTCCTTAAAGAGTACTCCCCCTAAAGACATGGTCGTACCTTCTGTCATTGCACCAACAATGACTTGGAATCCCTAAACTTTTAGGAACCCCAAATTTAGAAGTTTTGAGGTTCAAAAATTCAATATTGAAACCAAACCTCAACCTAAACTTCAATTTAGTCTTCCTCAACCAATCCATCCTTGTTTTCAACGTGAAAACACCCTTTTTATGTATACAAATGTATTTTGATGAATTTGGAATGGTTATCTAGACTAACCATGGTTCAAAAATGTTGAAATCAGGCTTTTCCAGTCAAAATCAGCAGCTTCGATCGATTGGAGTTGGGTCTCAATCGATCGGACCATGCTGAATCGATCCACTGATCGATTCAGGAGGGTTGGATCGATCAGTGGATCGATCCAGGAAGCTTCTGTTCGCGAGAAGCTTGCTCTCAATTGATCTCCCGATCGATTGAGACCCCTCAATCGATCGGGTGATCGATTGAGGTCTGATAGTTGCTGAAATTTCATTTCAGTCAACTTCAGAAACCCCTAGAAAATTCTACAAAATTCTAAAAATCATAAAAATTTGTATAGATATTTCTTAGGGTATATACTATCAAGGAAAAATAGTTTTCTATGAAAATACATCATATTTTCAAAGATTGACACAAACTTGAAAACTTGCAAAAGCTTTAGTGTTTTTTTTCAAGTTTGTGTCTAACTATTCAATATTGATTACTATCAAAAGATGGCCTTCACCAAGGTTTTTCAAAAGAATTTTAAAACAATTTTCAAAAACCAATATCCCACCATGTTCCTTGGGCTTAATGCACATGACTTGCACATTAGCTTTCCCAATGATGGGAAAACACATAACTATGTGTTTTGATGAACTTTAAAAACTCAAGGAAATGCACTAAAACAGCATGTTGAGTTTTGTTCATCATCCTAACATCTCACTTGTATCTAATGTACACTAAAACACATACAAGTCACCTTATGGGTCTTTGTGAGATGTAAAATTTGGTTTTGTTCTAATCTAGGGATCATGCATATCTATCTAGACATTTTGTGGATATTGAACATCCACCTAGGATGTCACTTGTTGACACCACCTGTTGATAAATGCCACTTGTCCTTAATTTTAAGGAAATAAACATAATGCATGATAATATTATGGCATACATCAAAAAGAAATATTTTTCAAAAGAAAATTTCCTATAACTACATGATGTATATATGTCATGACATGGTATTTTTTTGTTTTTCATCATAAGGTATGAATGCAAAAATAATCATGATGTCATGGCATATAATGGGCAAACAATCATGGCAAGATTTAGCATAAATAAAATACCTAGATTACCTATCTAAGTGTCCTTAAACCCTAGCTAAATTAAAAATTAAACCTAGATTGCCCTCTAAACGTGCCAAGAAAATGCCAGAACCTAAATTGACATTTCTAGTTCTCTTGATTGACTTATGCCAATTGGAATTAAACTTATTCCTCAAATGTTGGCATATTTCGTTCTTCCACAAGAGTAACACTAAGAAAAAACCAAAATCCCAACTTGGTATTTCCTTATGTTTTCCCAATATGTGTCATTTTTAAAATAAAATCAATACTTCTCAAATTTTGGCACATTTCACTCTTTCAAAGAGTAAATCATAAATCCATTTCATTTCCAAAGGTTAATAACAACCTTGAAAATGCTCCTTGAGTGTCAACTTCTTCATGAGTAGGTTAACTACCCTTTCACTTAGAGTTGACACTCTCTAACCCATCTATGGGGTAGAGAAGATGCTCCTAGGAACCCAAAACCTATTGGTGCTCCTTGGATGCTCTAGGTACTCACTAGGGATAACTTCCCTAGATACCTTTCTAGTGACCTTGTTTGGCTTCTTAGAAGCCTTGGCCACCTTTTCTAGGTCAACTCTAGGGATTGCTTCCCTTGTGACCTTGTTAGTAACTTTCTTAGATTTCTTAGAAGTCTTAGTCACGTTTGTTGCAAAAATACTCTTAGGAATAACCTTCCTAGTATTCTTGACTTGATCACTAGACCTAGGATTGGTTCTATAACTATATGGAACCCTATGGTAAGAAATTACATCCTTCTTAATTTTAGGTTTGTATCCCAAACCCTTATGACCATTGGATGACTTTGATACTTCTAGACCTAGGTTTTGACTCTTGGACCCTTGTGTCATATTTGTTATTTTTCGAAGAGCCCTCTCTAATTTGTCAAGTCTTGACCTCAAGACTTGATTTTCCTTCCATAATTCTTCAACCTTAGGTTTTTCACTAAAACCTTGATTTTTCTTCTTCTTAGGCAAATACCTAGAATTCTTAGGGTTCTTGCCTAAATTCCTATCTACCTTTCTAAACCTAGGTTGAGAGGTTTTAGCATGATAAGCTACATGATTTTCCTTAACTTTATCATGCCTCCTATTTTCATGGTAAATAGCATTGAAATGATATAAATTAGAACTATCATGCTTTTTACCATTATTCAAGGGGATAGGTTCAATGAATGATACCTTCCTTTTTACCTTGGAGGCTCCCCCTTGAGTTGTGCTTCCTTCTTTGGCTTTGACCACCTTCTTCCCCTTAGGGCATTGACTTCGGTAATGCCCTTTTTGTTGGCACAAGAAGCACACAATGTGCTCCTTGCTCTTCTTTGTATTGGGGATGGTCTCCTTGGGCTTCTCCTTGCCCTTTTGTGCCACTTGGCCCTTCTTCTTGGCCAATTTAGGGCATTTACTCCTGTAATGCCCATGTTCCCTACATTCAAAGCATATGATATGATTTTTATTATTAATTGACACACTTATACCTTCATGTGTAGGGATGACACTTTCTCCTTTGGATTCGGAGGTAGAGGCTTCCTCTTGATCCGCAAATGATTTTCCTCCCATTGATTTAGCTTGATTTGTGGAGGTGGAAGCTTCTTCCTCCACTTCTTCTTTTGACCCGGATGTAGAAGCTTCTCCTTCTTCTTGATTCGGCGTCACCAAAGATTGCTCCCCCTCAATCCTAGAGGTGGAGGCTTCTTCATCTTCATCTTGTATATGGAACAAGGAGTATGCTCCCTCCTTGCCCTTTTCATTGCATTCCTCTGAAGATAAAGCTTCTTGAACTTCTTCTTTGGAAGTTGAGCATCTCTCAACTTCGGAGTCCTTCTCTTGGTCTTGCTCCAATGAGTCGTCCTCTTTGGATTCCTCTTGATTTGGTACAGTGGAGGGTTCTTCATGGAGCTTAGCCAACTTGCTCCAAAGCTCTTTGGCATCTTCATATTGTCCAATTTTGCATAGAATTGTGCTAGGCAATAAATTAACCAATAATTTGGTTACCTTGTCATTTGCCTCGCACATTTGGACTTGCTCCGGGCTCCATTTGCTCCTCTTGAGAACTTTGCCATTTGAATTTCTTGGAGCCTCGAAGCCTTTCATTAGAGCAAACCATTGCTCTATCTCCACCATCAAGAAATTTTCGATCCTTGATCTCCAAAGATCGAAGCTTGTCATTGTAAATGGTGGAGGCACCCGTGTGTCAAATCCAAGTCCATCTTGGAATTGCATCTTGAAGTTGAGCTTCTTGAATTCTTTGACTTTGATGAATTTGCTCCAACTTCTTCACCCTCTAGCTTTGCTTGTTTTGTTTGCCCCTTCCGGCGATTATTCCGGTGAAGAGCGGCCTCGCTCTGATACCACTTGTTGGGACCGAAATATAGCTAGAGGGGGGAGTGAATAGCTCGTCGCATGCTCGTGGTCGGCTTTGCTTGTTTCTTCAAAGATGTGCAGCGAAAATATACAAGAAACAACACACATAACGCTAACAAGTAGATTTACTTGGTATCCACCTCCAAAGGAGGTGACTAGTCCAAGGATCCACACACTCACACACACCTCCACTAATAAACACTCCTTTTCGGTAACTACCGAAGGTGGAGAAGCCCTACAAGTTCACACTACAAGAAGAAAGGGAAAGGATACACAAATACAAGCAAAAGCTTACAATGAGTATAGAAAACCCTAACCCTAGCTTTCTTCCTCAGCTGTAGATCCGCCTCTTGACTTGGAAGACCTCCAAGAACCTTCAAGAACTGACGATCTAAACTTTGTGGAAAAGCTCTGGGAGCATAGTGAAGATATGAGATGAATCAGTAAAAATTCTACCGAAGGAATCGAACGCCTGCAGCTAAATACGACGCCAACGGTCGGATCCCGATCGATTGGATAGCTCCCAATCGATCGAGGAGGCTTTGGATCGATCAACTGATCGATCCAGAGTGCCTCTGTGCTCTTTGGAATAGTCTGGATCGATCGGCTGATCGATCTAGCCTTTATCGCGCAAAAACGCGCCACCCCAATCGATCCACTGATCGATTAGGGTCTCTAGATCGATCGACCGATCGATCCAGAGGCGTTCTGTGCGTTCTGCGACTTGCCCACTCGAGGCTTGTCGCGGGGACCTTCCCAATCGATCGGTTGATCGATCCAGACATTAGTTTTTGCCCAAAACCAAATCCCAAGCCCCCAAACCAACATCCTGTCTATCCATGACCTGTTGGTTCATCATGCCTAGCATCCAGTCACACCCTTGACCTGCTATGACTCCCTCACCAAGTGTCTGGTCAATCCCTTTGACCCACTTGGACTTTTCTCCTTTCGCCAAGTATCCGGTCAATCCCTTTGACCTACTTGGACTTTTCTCCTCGTGCCAAGTATTCGGTCAATCCCTTTGACCTGCTTGGACTTTCCAACACCAGATATCTGATCAGCCTTGATCCATCTGGATTTCTCCCGTGCCTGGCTTCACTCACCAGGTCTTTCACCTAGCTTCACTCACTAGGATTTTCACCTGGCTTCACTCACCAGGATTTCCTCTGCCTGGCTTCACTCACCAGGACTTTCACCTAGCTTCACTCACTAGGATTTCCTCACTGCCTAGCTTCACTCACTAGGTCTTTCACCTGACTTCACTCACTAGGATTTTCACTTCTGCCTGGCTTCACTCACTAGGACTTTCACCTAGCTTCACTCACTAGGATTTCCTTCTGCCTAACATCCCAGTTAGGACTTCCCAATCAAGTATCTGGTCAACCTTGACCTACTTGACTCTTCTTCAACCAACCTGATCAGACCCTGATCAGAGGGGAATTGCACCAAACAATCTCCCCAAATGAACAACTGCACCTGCACTTATCCATATCATCGAAGTCTTGTATTGTTAAACATCGAAACTCAAACAAAGACTCAAGCTTGGTCAACCTTGACCTGAGGGATATTGCACCAACAAAAAAATCTAAGGGTAATAATTTTGAAAAAACTTTGAAAAATTATTTTGATATTACTAAAAATTTGCAATAATTTTCAAAGAAATTTCTAAGTAAAAATATTTAACAAATATAATTTTTTCAGAAATTTTTCCTAAGTTTTGCAAGCAAAATTATTTTTGAGAATAAGTAAAAAATTTAAGCAAGAAAATTTTCTAAGTAAAAGAAAATTCTAACTTAGGCAATTTTTAGACAATTTTGAGAAATTTTCCAAAAAAATATTTAAAAAATATTTTAAAGCATTATTTACTTTCAATACTTTATTAGTAAGTTAATTAAATATTTTATTTCAATATTTTAGCTTTCAAGTAGTGGCGAGACACTAGGCCTTCTTGGTTATTAGAGCAACAACCACTTTCTTAGACAAACCCTCATAAGAAAATTAACTGTTTAATTTTCTTGCTGTAAGCGCTAAGTCTAATTTATAGTTTAGGTTAGTGATGTTTAAATTTCCATTTTATTTTGTCATAATTTCTCAAATTTAAAGCAGGGAATTTTGAACATACAGAAAATTGTATTTGTTCCTTTAACATGTCATTTTCTCTTGTTAGTTTGTCGAGATTCTTTAATCGACAATCTGTTGTTAGAGTTTCTTTAAACTCACTATTCTTTGTTTTATTTTTAATTTCTAATTCACAAAAATGTTTTAATAATATAATTTTTAACTCAAAAAAAATCTTTCGACGGTATTTTAACTGATTTAAGCAATTGGTCAGGAGGTGGAGACCGTACCTGACTTATCTTGTCAACTTTTGATGCTCCCCCTGTTGAGCTGCTTTTTTCCGAAGACTCTCCCCATTCATCGATGCTTATCTGGGATAAATTTTCTGTGTCCTCAGAATGGAATTCAACTGTTTGGGTTGTCCCGACAATTTCCTTCGTCTCGGATTCTTCTGACGATGGCTCGGTGTCCATTGAGGAGTCAACTTTAAATGGTTCTTCGTAGAGCTTTAAGAACTTTTCCCAAAGTTCTTTTGCGATTCTGTATTTTCTGACTCTTTAGAGATCCTGGGTAGGTAATTAATACACTCAGAAGGCGGGATTTAACCTTATCGTTTGTCATGAATTCATCGCATTGCTCCTCAGTCCATTGATGCTCCTCAAGTTCTTCTCCTTTTATATCCTTTGGAGCTTTATAACCATACATCATTATTAATAACATATTAAAATCAGTTTTAAAATAAATCTCCATTCGTCGCTCCTAAAATGTGAACTCCCCTTTGAACGTTAGTGGGTAGATGTTCGCTCCGACCATTTCGTTGCTTCAGTCGGCGGTTAGTCCGCCTGAGGCAAACTTGGCTCTGATACCACTTGTTAGAGACCATTGAGCCGGCTAGAAGGGGGGTTGAATAGCTCTGCAAAATTAAAAAACTATCATTCTCGGACTTTCAAAAGAACACTTACATTAATTTAAAAGCAATAAACTAAAAGAGTAGAGACAAGGGAGTTTACTTAGTTACAACCGGGGAGGTTGTTAATCCAAGGAGAATGAAGCGCAATAGATATCTCCTTTCGGGCGGAGAATCCTCTTATAGCATTCAAGCACAGAGAAAATAAGAAGCTAAACTAACAATGAAAGTATACAAGTGTTGTAATCAGAATTGCTTGTCTTCTTGAGCTTCTTGGACCAAGGCTATATTTATAGCCTTGGTCGAGGCCCCTGGAAGGATTCTAGACATCTAGGAGGGGAAAAAACTTTATCCCTTCTCGTATAGATCATGTTTGACTGCGATCTGGATAACATCCAAATCCGAGTGTCCGAAAGGGTCGGCCGCCCCGGACCAATAAAGTCAATAGAGTTGACTTTTTCGGTCCGGGCCCTCTGCTCTGGTTTAGCTCGCCTCGGTCTGGGTCTTTCACTCCGGTTCTGCTTGCTTGGGTGATCTCGGCCATTCGGAATAGGGCTCATCCGAACTCAACTTCCGACCTTCTCGAGCAGGCTTCCGCTCCGGCTTCTCGTCCTTCAGAATCGTCGCGTGTTTCCTTCTCGTCCGCCAGCGTACTCATCCACAGCTCTTCGTCCCTCGGACGCACTCCCCCGTGTCGACCTTCTCGCTAGCTGCATCTCTTGCTCCCCGAGCAATCTTCTGCTCCCGCTTCTTGTTCCTCGAAAACACCACACGCTTCCTTCTGGTCAGTCGGTGTACTCTTCCGCAGCGCCTCATCCCTCAGACACACTCTTCCGTGCCGTTCTTCTCGCTAGCTGCATCTTCTGCTCGACTCCCTGTGCTCCTAAACTTCTGCACACTTAGACACAAGGTTAAAACCCCACAGGACCAACTTAACTTGTTGCTCACATCAAAATAACATTTGGGGTTCCAACAATCTCCCTCTCTTTGATGTGAGCAACCCAAGTTAAGCTCGGCTAAATAGACATAAGAGTAAGATAACTAATATTGCAATAAAGTGCAAAAAAGATAGAAAAAATTGTAGTCTACCTTCTCTTAGACTTATACTTTTCCTTCTCCCCCTTTGATCACATAAAAAATGGGGTTAAAAAAAATCTGAGGGTAATAATTTTGAAAAATCTTTTCAAAATTATTTTGATATTACTAAAAATTTGCAATAATTTTCAAAGAAATTTCTAAGTAAAAATGTTTAACAGATATAATTTTTTCAGAAAATTTTCCTAAGTTTTGCAAGCAAAATTATTTTTGAGAATAAGTAAAAAATTTAAGCAAGAAAATTTTCTAAGTAAAAGAAAATTCTAACTTAGGTAATTTTTAGACAATTTTCCAAAAAAATGTTTTAAAATCATTTTAAAGCATTATTTACTTTCAATACTTTATCAGTAAGTTAATTAAACATTTTATTTCAATATTTTGGCTTCTAGACAGTGGCGAGATACTAGGCCTTCTTGGTTATTGGAGCAATAACTACTTTCTTAGACAAAGTCTCATAAGGAAATTAGCTGTTTAATTTTCTTGCTGTAAGCGCTAAGTCCAATTTATAGTTTAGGTTAGTGATGTTTAAATTTTCATTTTAGTTTGTCATAATTTCTTAAATTTAAAGCAGGGAATTTTGAACATACAGAAAATTATATTTGTTCCTTTAACATGTCATTTTTTCTTGTTAGTTTGTCGAGATTCTTTAATCAACAATCTGTTGCTATAGTTTCTTTAAATTCACTATTCTTTGTTTTATTTTTAATTTCTAATTCGCAAAAATATTTTGATAATATAATTTTTAACTCGAAAAAATCTTTCGACGGTATTTTAACCTATTTAAGCAATTGGTCAAGAGGTGGAGACCGTACCCGACTTATCTTGTCAACTTTTGATGCTCCCCCTGTTGAGCTGCTTTCTTCCGAAGACTCTCCCCCTTCATCGATGCTTATCTGGGATGAATTTTCTGTGTCCTCAGAATGGAATTCAGCTGTTAGGGTTGTCCCAACAATTTCCTCCGTCTCTAATTCTTCTGACAACGACTCAGTGTCCATCGAGGAGTCGACTTCAAATGGTTCTTCGTAGAGCTTCAAGAACTTTTTCCAAAGTTCTTTTGCGCTTCTGTATTTTCCAACTCTTTAGAGATCCTCGGTGGGTAGTATACTCAGAAGGCGGGATTCAGCCTTACCGTTTGTCATGATTTCATCGCGCTGCTCGTCAGTCCATTGATGCTCCTTAAGTTCTTCTCCTTTTGCATCCTTTGGAGCTTTATAACCATACGTCATTATTAATAATATATTAAAATCAGTTTTAAAATAAACCTCCATTCGTCGCTTCCAAAATGCGAACTCCCCCTCGAACGTTGGTGGGTAGATGTTCGTTCCGACCATCTCGTTGCTTCAGTCGGCAGTTAGTCCTCCTGAGGCGAACTTGGCTCTGATACCACTTGTTGGAGACCGTTGGGCTGGCTAGAAGGGGGGTTGAATAGCTCTGTAAAATTAAAAAACTACCCTTCTTGGACTTTCAAAAGAACACTTGCATTAATTTAAAAGCAATAAACTAAAAAAGTAGAGGCAAGGGAGTTTACTAGGTTACAACCGAGGAGGTTGTTAATCCAAGGAGAATGAAGCCCAATAGATATCTCCTTTCGGGCGGAGAAGCCTCTTACAACATTCAAGCATAGAGAAAATAAGAAGCTAAACTAACAATAAAAGCATACAAGTGTTGTAATCAGAATTGCTTGTCTTCTTGAGCTTCTTGGACCAAGGCTATATTTATAACCTTTGGTCGGGGCACCTGGAAGGGTTCCAGGCGCCTGGGAGGGGATAAAACTTTATCCCTTCTCATATAGATTACGTTTGACTGCGATCTAGATAGCATCCAAATTCGGGTGCCTAGAAGGGTTCCGGGTGCCCAGACCAAGAAAGTCAATAGAGTTGACTTTTTTCGATTCGGGCCCTCTACTTTGGTTCAGCTCGCCTCGATCCGGGTCTTTTGCTCCAGCTCCGCTTGGTTGGGTGATCTCGGCCATCCGGAATAGGGCTCACCCGAACCCAACTCCCGACCTTCTCGAGCAGACTTCCGCTCTGGCTTCTCGTCCCTCGGAATCGTCGCATGCTTCCTTCTCGTCCGCCAGCGTACTCATCTGCAGCTCTTCGTCCCTCGAATGCACTCTCCCGTGCTGACCTTCTCTCTAGCTACGTCTCTTGCTCCCCGAGCAATCTTCCGCTCCGGCTTCTCGTTCCTCGGAAACACCGCACGCTTACTTCTCGTCCGCCGGTGTACTCTTCTGTAGCGCCTCGTCACTCAAACGCACTCTCCCGTGCCGTCCTTCTCGCTAGTTGTGTCTTCTGCTCGACTCCTTGTGCTCTTAAGCTCTTGCACACTTAGATACAAGGTTAAAATCCCACAGGACCTAGCTTAATTTGTTGCTCACATCAAAACAACCTTTGGGGTTCCAGCACATATTTGGTTTAATCATGAATTAGTCATGAATCAACTTGGTTTAGTTGTGAACTAAACCAAAGAGTTAATGGGCTAATTTTTTGTTTAGGGATAATGGGTTGGATGTGGGCTTTCTAATCTAACTCATTAATGATGGCTATATATTGATATGGTTGAGAGAAGATTATACACAAAAGATAATTAATTGGCTTGTAAGGTTTTTTGAAACTTTAACCCAATTTTTCTTCTCCTCTTCCTCTCCCCTCCCTCTTTACTGCCGCCAATAAGGGGAAGCACTTCCCCTTGTTGTTGTGACCACCATAAGGAAAAAATTTTTTCCTTGTGTGCTTCTCTTCCTCTTCCTCTTGATCCCTCTTCTTCGCTCATGGCTAGTAACTTCTGAAAGAGAGGCTTTTACTCAAGGAGTTATTTAGAGGAGCTCGGCGTGGATACGAATAAAGGCAAGGTTCGATAACGTCGCTATGGTTGATGCCCTTCTCATTACAGGTCATTCGTAAGGTACACATAGCATAAATTTGTTGGTGCAACATCCCTCAGGTCAAGGTTGACCTGGTTAACCAAGCTGAGTCTTGGTTTGGGTTTAGATGTTTAACAATAAGATATTGATTGAAGAAGAGTCAAGTAGGTCAAGGTTGACTGGATACTTGACTGTGAAAGTCCTAGTGAGTGAAGCTAGGCAGATGGAAATCCTGATGAGTGAAGCCAGGTGAAAGTCCTAACTGGGATGTTAGGCAGAAGGAAAATCCTAGTGAGTGAAGTTAGGTGAAAGTCCTAGTGAGTGAAGCTAGGTGAAAGTCCTGGTGAGTGAAGCTAGGCAAGGGAAATCCAGATGGATCAAGGATGATCGGACATCTGGTGTTGGGAAGTCCAAGTAGGTCAAAGGATTGACTAGATACTTGGCACGAAGGAAATCCAGATGGGTCAAGGTTGACCAGACATCTGGTGGAAGTCCAAGTAGGTCAAGAGAGTGACCGGATAACTTGGCACAGAGAAAAGTCCAAGTGGGTCAAAGGGATTGACCGGACACTTGGTGGGGAGTCCTGGCAGGTCAAGGGAGTGACCAGATGCTAGGCATAATGTACCAACAGGTCAAGGTTGACCGGATGTTGGTTTGGGAGGTTTGGGACTTGGTTTTGGGCAAGAACCAAGTGTTGGATCGATCAGCGGATCGATCCAGGCTCTGGATCAATCAGTGGATCGATCCAAATCTGTCCCAGCGAACAGAGAGCCTCTGGATCGATCAGTGGATCGATCCAGAGGTCCCAATCGATCAGCCGATCGATTGGGACGCTGCTGCTTCGCGCGATAAGCGCTGGATCGATCCGTGGATCGATCCAGGCATTTTTCCCAGAGCACAGAGGCGCTCTGGATCGATCCGTGGATCGATCCAAAGTCTCCCTGATCAATTGGGAATATTCGAATCGATCGGGATCCGACCGTTGGCGTCGATAAAAGCCGCAGGCGCACGATTCCTTCGGCATCGCTTCTCCGATTCACTCCAGATCTCTCGCCAGCCTCTCCACAGCGCTCGCAAAGCTCAGATCGCCAGTTCTTGAAGGATCTTGGAAGGTTTCCAAGTCAAGAGGCGGATCAAAGTCAAGAAGAGAAGCTAGGGTTAGGGTTTGTACTCATTGTAAGCTTGTAAGCTTGTATTTCTTGTATCCTTTCCCTCTTTTCTTGTACTGAGTCTTGTAGGGCTTCTCTGCCCTTGGTAGTTACCATAAAGGAGAGTTTTATTAGTGGAGGGTGCGTGCGTAGGTGTGGATCCTTGGACTAGTCACCTCTTGTGAGGTAGATACCAAGTAAACCAACCTTGTTAGCATTGTGTGAGTTGTTCTTTGTATTTCCGCAGCACATCTTTGAAGGAACAAGCAACGCCGAGCACCGAGCGAACGCGACGAGCTATTCACCCCCCTCTAGCTACTTTTGGTCCTAACAAGTGGTATCAGAGCGAGGCCGCTCTTCACCGGAATCATCGCCGGAAGGGTCAAGCATATCAAGAAAAGCTAGAGGGTGAAGAAGTTGGAGCAAATTCTTCAAGTTCAAGATTTTGTCAAGCTCAACTTCAAGATGCAATTCCAAGATGGACTTGGATTTGACACAAGGGTGGCTCCACCATACACATCGGCAAGCTTCGATTATTGGAAATCAAGAATCGAAAATTTTCTTATGATGGAGATAGAGCAATAGTTTGCTCTAATGGAAGGCTTCAAAGCTCCAACGAACTCCAAGGGCAAGCTTCTAAAGAAAAGCAGATGGAGCTCGGAGCAAATTCAAAGGGGCGAGGCAAATGACAAAGTGACCAAGCTTTTGGTCAACTTATTGCCTAGCCACATCTTGGCTCAAGTTGGAGAATTCGAAGATGCCAAGGAGTTTTGGAGCAAATTGGCCAAGCTTCATGAAGAGATTCCCTCCACTGTACAAGATCAAGAAGAATCCAGAGAGGGTGACTCTTTGGAGCAAGACCAAGAGGAGGATTCCGAGGTTGAGAGATGTTCAACCTCCGAAGAAGAGGAAATCCAAGAAGCTTCATCCTTAAGGGAATGCAACGAAGGGAACAAGGAGGGAGCATACTCCTTGTTTCATATTCAAGATGATGAAGCCTCCACCTCTAGGATTGAGGGGGAGCAATCCTTGGTGACGCCGGATCAAGAAGAAGGAGAAGCTTCTACATCCGGGTCAAGAGACGAAGAGGAGGAAGAAGGTTCTACCTCCACAAGTCAAGAAAAATCAAATGGAGAAGAATCAAGGTCCGATCAAGAGGAAGCTTCTACCTCCGGATCCAAAGGAAAAGATGCCACCCCTACAAGCAAAGGTATAAATATTTCAATTAATAATAAAAATCATATAATATGTTTTGAGTGTAGGGAAAGTGGGCACTACAAGAGCAAGTGTCCTAAATTGGCCAAGAAGAAGGGCCAAATGGCACAAAAGGGCAAGGAGAAGCTCAAGGAGACCACCCCCGGGACAAAGAAGAGCAAGGAGCACATTGTGTGCTTCTTGTGTCAACAAAAAGGGCATTACCGAAGTCAATGCCCCAAGGGAAAGAAGATGGTCAAGGCTCAAGGAGGCACTAGTCAAGGGGGAGCCTCCAAGGTAAAAAAGAAGGTAACTTTCATTGAGCCTATTCCCTTGCAAAATGGTAAAAAACATGCTAGGTCAAATTTTTATCATTTTAATGCGATTTACCATAAGAATAGGAAGCATGAGGGCTTTAAGAAAAAGCATGTGGCCCTACATGCCAAAACTACTATCCCTAAGGCTAGGAATGTAGGTAAAAACCTAGGCGATAACTCTAAGGATTTAAGATACAAGCCTAGAAACAAAAATGCTCATGGATCAAATACTAAGGACTTAGTGAGAGAAAATCAAGTCTTGAGGTCAAGACTTGATAAAATGGAAAAGACCCTAAAAATGATGGAAAATATCCTATTAGGGCAAAATGAGCATAACTTAGGGTTAGGAAAATCAAAGCCATCCAATGGCCATAAAGGTTTGGGATACAAACCAAAAGCTAAGAAGGATGTGCCTAGTTATCATAGGGTTCCATATAGTTATGGAACGAACCCTAAGTCTAGAGGTCAAGTCAAGGATACAAGGGAAGATATCCCTAGAAGTATCTTTGCAACCAAAGTGACTAAGACTTCTAAGAAGTCTAAGAAAGTCACTAACAAGGTTACAAGGGAGGCTATCCCTAGAGTTGACCTAGAAAAAGTGACCAAGGCTTCTAAGAAGCCAAACAAGGTCACTAGGAAGGTATCTAGGGAAGTAATCCCTAGTGAGTACCTAGAGCATCCAAGGAGCACCAATAGGTGTTGGGTTCCTAGGAGCATCTTCTCTACCCCATAGATGGGTTAGAGAGTGTCAACTCCGATTAGAAGGGTAGTTAACCCAACTTTGAGGAAATTGACACTCAAGGAGCATTTTCAAGGTTTTTGTTAACCTTTGAAAATGAAATGGAATTATTATTTACTGCTTGAAAGAGTAAAATGTGCCTAATGGTGGAAAAATTGATTTTATCTTAAAATGACACAAATTGGGAAAACCTTGAGAACTACCAAGTTGGGATTTTGGTATGTTCTTAGAAAATTTAAGGCAATCCGGGCCTTAATTTAAAGGTGCTATTCTTGAGGAAAAATAAAATATGCCAACATTTGAGGACATGTCTATTTTCAATTGGCATACATTAATCATGGAAATTAGAAATGCCAATTTAGGCTTTGGCATTTTCTTGAAGCACTTTAGGGCAATCTAGGTTCAAGTCGTAAGTTTAGCTAAGATTTTAAGGATACTTAGATAGTTAATCTAGGTATATTTTATTTATGCTAAACCTTGCCATGATTGTTTGCCCATCATATGCCATGACATCATGTCTATTTTTGCATTCATGTTTTATTATGAAAAATCCAAAAACACAATGTCATGACATTCATACATCATGTAATTATAGGAATCTTTCTTTTGAAAGTTATTTTATTTTGATGTATGTCATAACATTATCATGCATTAGTTTAATTCCTTGTAATTAAGGACAAATGGCATTTAACAACACTTATTAACAAGTGACATCCTAGGTGGATGTCTAATATCTCTAAAATGCCTAGATAGATATGCATGATCCCTAGATCAGGGCAAAACCAAAATCTACATCTCACAAAGACTATAAGGTGACTTGTATGTGTTTTAGTGCACATTAGATACAAGTGAGATGTTAGGATGATGAACAAAACTCAAGATGTTGATTTAGTGCATTACTTTGAGTTTTAAATTCATCAAAACACATAGTTATGTGTTTTCCCATCATTGGGAAAGCTAATGTACAAGTCATGTGCATTATGCCCAAGGAACATGATGGGATATTGGGTTTAAAAATGTTTTCAAAATGATTTTGGAAAACCATGGTGAAGGCTATCTTTTGATAGTAATCACCATTGAATAGTTAGCCACAAACTTGAAGAAAACACTAAAGTTTTTGCAAGTTTTCAAGTTTGTGTCAATCTTTGAAAATATAAAGTATTTTCATAGAAAACTATCTTTCCATGATAGTAAATGCCCTAAATAATGTCTACATGAAATTTCATAATTTTTAGATTTTTGTAGAATTTTCTAGGGGTTTCTGAAGTTGACTGAAATGGAATTTCAGCAACTATCAGAGCTCCGATCGATCCATGGATCGATTAGAGTGCCTGAATCGATCCGTGGATCGATTCAGAAGGCAAGTCTCGGATCGATCAGCCGATCGATCCAGGGAGTCTGAATCGATCAGTGGATCGATTCAGCGAGGTTCAATCGATTGGAACCCAACTCCAATCGATCCAAGTTGCTGATTCTGGCTGGGAAGGCTTGATTTCAGCATCTTTGAACCTATTTTAGTCTAGGTAACCATTCCAAACCCCTTAAATACATTTGTATACATAAAAAGGGTGTTTTCGTGTGGAAAACAAGGATGGATTGGTTAAGGAAGGCTAAGTTGAAGTTTAGGTTGAGGTTTGTTTCAAATTTTGAATATTTGAACCTCAAAACTTCTAAAATTGGGTTTCCTAAAGTTTTAGGAATTTCAAGTCATTGTTGGTGTGATGACATAAGTTACCACCATGTCTTTAGGGGGAGGGACTCTTTAAAGACATGAAAATTATTTTTCATGAACCTTGGAAGGTGGTTAACCTTCTGTAGAGAAAATGCTCATGAATGAGCATTTGAACTTGAAATGGGGAGTGGATATCCTCATATTTTCAAGTGGTTTTTCGAGTGATTGAAAAAGGCTCAAGGTTGGGCATTTGTCTACATTAAGGGAGAATGTAGGGAAAATGAAGAGTATGGGACCTTCATTATCGTGTTGATCACAATAAGTGAAGTTGTGATTACGATGAGCAACTCTTCAGGGGGAGAGTCTTTCAACAATGGATTTGTTGATGTGTGCCCAATATTGAGACATAGGTTGATGTGTGCTCAAGGCTGGGTTGATGTGTGCCAATAGGGGGAGAATGAAAGGACTTGTGAAAGGGAGTAAGTTAGGCTTTCATTACCTAAGAGGGAGTTTGTCCTCTTAGGGGGAGAATGAAGAGCTTAACTTCTGCTTTCATTACCTAGTGGCATGAAGAATGAGGCTATGGGATTAGCCTAACTTACATGTGGGATTGTAAGTGTTATTGTGGTATTGCCAAACATCAAAAAGGGGGAGATTGTTGGTGCAACATCCCTTAGGTCAAGGTTGACCTGGTTAACCAAGCTGAGTCTTGGTTTGTGTTTAGATGTTTAACAATAAGATATTGATTGAAGAAGAGTCAAGTAGGTCAAGGTTGACTGGATACTTGACTGTGAAAGTCCTAGTGAGTGAAGCTAGGCAGATGGAAATCCTGGTGAGTGAAGCCAGGTGAAAGTCCTAACTGGGATGTTAGGCAGAAGGAAAATCCTAGTGAGTGAAGCTAGGTGAAAGTCCTAGTGAGTGAAGCTAGGTGAAAGTCCTGGTGAGTGAAGCCAGGCAAGGGAAATCCAGATGGATCAAGGATGATCGGACATCTGGTGTTGGGAAGTCCAAGTAGGTCAAAGGATTGACTGGATACTTGGCACGAAGGAAATCCAGATGGGTCAAGGTTGACCAGACATCTGGTGGAAGTCCAAGTAGGTCAAGAGAGTGACCGGATAACTTGGCACAGAGAAAAGTCCAAGTGGGTCAAAGGGATTGACCGGACACTTGGTGGGGAGTCCTGGCAGGTCAAGGGAGTGACCAGATGCTAGGCATGATGTACCAACAGGTCAAGGTTGACCGGATGTTGGTTTGGGAGGTTTGGGACTTGGTTTTGGGCAAGAACCAAGCGTTAGATCGATCAGCGGATCGATCCAGGCTCTGGATCGATCAGTGGATCGATCCAAATCTGTCCTAGCGAACAGAGAGCCTCTGGATCGATCAGTGGATCGATCCAGAGGTCCCAATCGATCAGCCGATCGATTGGGACGCTGCTGCTTCGCGCGATAAGCGCTGGATCGATCCGTGGATCGATCCAGGCATTTTTCCCAGAGCACAGAGGCGCTCTGGATCGATCCGTGGATCGATCCAAAGCCTCCCCGATCGATTGGGAACATTCGAATCGATCGGGATCCGACCGTTGGCGTCGATAAAAGCCGCAGGCGCACGATTCCTTCGGCATCGCTTCTCCGATTCACTCCAGATCTCTCGCCAGCCTCTCCACAGCGCTCGCAAAGCTCAGATCGCCAGTTCTTGAAGGATCTTGGAAGGTTTCTAAGTCAAGAGGCGGATCAAAGTCAAGAAGAGAAGCTAGGGTTAGGGTTTGTACTCATTGTAAGCTTGTAAGCTTGTATTTCTTGTATCCTTTCCCTCTTTTCTTGTACTGAGTCTTGTAGGGCTTCTCCGCCCTTGGTAGTTACCATAAAGGAGAGTTTTATTAGTGGAGGGTGCGTGCGTAGGTGTGGATCCTTGGACTAGTCACCTCTTGTGAGGTGGATACTAAGTAAACCAACATTGTTAGCGTTGTGTGAGTTGTTCTTTGTATTTCCGCTGCACATCTTTGAAGGAACAAGCAACGCCGAGCACCGAGTGAACGCGACGAGCTATTCACCCCCCCCCCCTCTAGCTACTTTTGGTCCTAACAAAATTTACTTTCCATAAAAATTTAATTATGCGATCATGTTTGGCATGTTGTATTCTTGTATGCGTGTGGTGCATGTGATGTAATAATTTAGGAATTATTATTGTTTTATTTTCCACTGCGCATGTTTACGAAATATGTTTTAGCACACACCACATCAAGCATATCCCAACATACATGAGGTTAGTCGATTCCGAAGACCATCTGGGTTGGTTTGAGAATGTCTCCCTGCTGCATCAGATGATGTCAAGTGCAGAGTCTTTTTGGTGATTCTTTGGGTTCAACTCTGTTAGTACCCCGTGATAGTTTTGATGTGATCGACCAAGCCAAGTAAGATTATGATGTTTTTTTATCCTTGTGTCTAAGTGTGCAAGAACTTAGGAGCACAAGAAGACAAGCGAAAGACACAACTAGCGAGAAGGATGACATGAGAAAGAGTCAACGGGCTCGGTGCGTCTGAGGAACGAGGTGCTGCGGAAGAGTACACTTGTAATATACGAAAAAAAATGTAAATAAGGATGTAAATGCTTGGAATTTGACAATATTGAATTATTATTAGGAAAATAAATATATTGGTCAGCTAATTTATCCGGAAATAAGTTCGTGTGAATTTTAGAAAAGTTATGGAATTTTTCTAGATTTTAAATGAGACGTTTTAGATTTTTATAGGGATCAATGGGTAGGATTTAATGCCTGTTTGGAATAAACAGAGGTGGGAGTTGATTGGAAGATAAGGGAATTGTTTTGAGGATAATGATGCTAAGATTAGGTTTAGCTATTTGGTTCATAATAGAATGTAGCTATATTATGTACTTTATGTTACAGGATACTGGTTCGGGATGAGCGTCTCGGCGTGAAACTACTTGACACAATGTACGTATAAAGGCGGGTACTTCTTACTTTGATTCTCTAGTTCTTCGAACTTAGTGCATGAGTTATTTTTGGATAAGAATTGCTTTACCTTGACTCCACTCGTAATTTTTCCTATGCTTGATACTTCCACTCAAAACCTTTGAGTTACTCATTTTTTTTATATCCATACAGTCTCTTGTTGTTGTCCATGATCAGTAGCAGATACTAGATACCATGTTTGTATGCTTTGGCTGTTATTTGTTTATATATTATGTTGAGCATGCTGGCTTCATGTAGCATACCTGTTTCTGCTTATATATATATATATGATGACTGTTGCATTGTTTGCATCATGTCATTGCATGCATGCCGCATCCTCGGCCACTCGAGAGAGTGGTAGCTGGAGTTGATGTCGCTTGTCTTATCGTGCCGCACTCGGCCATTCGTGTGAGTGGTAGCTGGAGTACGAGCAACAGGGACCCCATCGCAGATGTAGCTAATTAGCTACTATGCAACTGTCCCCTCGGCCACTTGTGTGAGTGGTAGCTAGAGTGGTGTACAGTCTGTCACTGACCCGGCCTCTCGACCATACAGGGGTCATGGTGCAGAGAGGTGGGCGGGAGTGACCATCCGTGCATACGCTGTTGTTATTATTGTTGCTTATTTATGCTGCTGTTAGTAGCTTATGCTGTTGTTGCTAGTTTATACTGCTGTTGTATCTTATGATGACATGCTTTCTTATGTTGAGTTATATATTCGTTGAGACACTGGTTATTTATTGGTAATTTGGATATACCTTACCTATTACCTTGTAGTTAATAGCAGTACAGTAGCAGATCTGCGCTACTTTAACCTTCTATTGTTAGCCTAGGATATGGCTTCAGGTATGAACATTTATGTGAACATCTTGGTAGTATCTACTATTCCCTTTATGAGACTGTATTCTGTTGGCTTTTGCTCTATTTATATGTGATGTTCATGCACTATCTTTCCTTACCCGCTGAATTTTAATACTCACCACCTCGCAATTTGGTTTTCTTTCGCCAGGTAACAAATAGATGAGTCATGGATGCTTGGAGAGATGCCGGCTGCCAGTCCTGGGTCCTACGTCACACTCGAGGATTGATTTTGGTTTTATTCCTCCTTACTTGCATTTCGTATTCGATGAATTTGGTATTGTGAGAATTATGTTTTGATACTTGTTTGTGGACTTGGTATTTGTGATCTTTTGGTAACTTTGAAATTTGTGGGTTTTCTCTTCGTTTTCTTTCCGCTGTGCTTATTCTATTTTTGTTTCAGCCGTGTGGGTTGTTGTATTATGCTATATGTGTTATTCATTTATGTCCAGCCGGGTAGGCTGTGTATATCAACTGCGTGGTTATGTTATTTCTATTTTGTATATATATTCCAGCCAAGTGTGGCTGATGTATATTTTATATGTAGTAATGTTTCATATTGTCCGCCATACAAGGGAGGTGCTGCCGAAATTTCTTCGGACAAGGACTCCTTTGGGGGCGTGACAACACTGGTGGATGAGAAGGGATCGTGCAGTGTTTCCGAAGGACTAGAAGTTAGAGCGGAAGATTGCTCAAGGAAAAGACCAGAAGATAGGTTCGAGTGAGCCCAATTTCGGTTGGTCGAGATGACCCAAGCGACCGAAGAAGGCACTAGACCAGTCAGCCAAAGCTGACTGATCTGGGCGCCCGGACCACCAAGATGCCTTAGGGGGTGACTTGACACTGCAGATGAGCTTTCGATCCACGTCAGCAATGGTCTGGGTGCCCGGAGCGAGTCCGAGTGCTCAGAGAAGGATAAAACTTTCTCTTATCCATTGTGTAGCCGTCTGTGAAAAGATGAGTTTTGCCACGCTAGGGCACTCAGATCATGTCACGTAAGCAAATAGTCAGTTTCGACCAGTGGACTATAAATAAAGCCCTAGTTTTCTCCATTTCAAATAACACACTTTATACTTTGAGTTTCTTTCTGTCTTTTATTTTCCGAGCATTATTTTCGTGTATGAAGCTTCTCCGCCTCCGACATTTTGTTCGGTAAGGAGATCTTCATAGTACGTCGATTTTTCTTGGAATAGCAATCTTCTGATTACAAACTAAGTAAATTGATTATCTCGTACACATATTTTAATTCTATAATATTTTTATTAAGTGTGTAATTGTTTAAGTCGATAGTTTGAGAAAGGTACTTATTGCTTATTTTTGTGCAGGACAATTCACCCCCCTCTTGTCGGCTGCAAGGGACTTACAATTGGTATCAGAGCTCAACCGCTTCAGAAGAGCTAATCGTCGAAAGAAGAACAAAAGATGATGGTTGAAACAAGCGTCCACCCGCCGAAGTTCGAAGGAGACTTCGCACATTGAAAGAAGAAAGTGGAGATATATTTCAAAACCAATTTTAATATATTTTTAATTTTGAAAAGTACCTACCGACAATAACGACGAGCTAAAGAAAGAGTAAAATTGGACGAAGAAGGAACAAGCCGAATTTGTGGCCAACTGAAAAGTAGAATTCCATCTGCTAATAGCGCTGCCACCACAAGAGGTCAACAGAATAGGAGTCTATAAATCTACAAAAGATCTTTGGGTAAAATTCATGGAGCTTCATGAAGGATCCTTCGAAGTCAAGCTCGCAAGAAGAGATCTACTTCAGAATCAACTAATGAATCTTCGACTGAAGGAAGGTGAAACAGTCCCTCAACTGCATGCCAAGTTAAAGGAATTGATCATCGAACTCACGAATCTCAGATAAAATGTAACCAACTGAAATTCGCTAAGGTATGTGCTAAGCACTTTTTATAGAACACCTGAATGGTCAAATTTAGTAGATTCATATTACATCTCTAAAGACTTAGAGGTAAGTAATTTAGAAGAATTATTTTCTACTTTTGAAATTCATGAGTCTAGATGTGTAGATCTAAAGGAACCGAAGTAGAACATTGCCTTAAAAGCAAAAATGGATGAACCAGATTTCGAAACATCTCTTGACAATGATGAAATGACATTTATGATAAGAAAGTTAAAAAAAATAGATCTAATAAATTCAATCAAGTGCAGACCAAAAGAAGAAAAAAGAAAATGAGATGTTATCACTGCAATGAAGAAGAACACGTCAAAAACAACTGCCTAAAATTAAAGAACAAAGACAAGGATAAAAGAGAGACCTAGACAAAGCATAAAAACCTAAAGGCGATGTGAGATGAAATGTCATCAGAGTATGAGATTTAAGCTTATGTCGGACTTGCACTGATGGCAAGTCACCAAGAAGATAATGAACCAAGTTCATCCGAAATGAGCATCGAGAGCATCGATGAAGGGGGAGCAATGTCAAATGGAAGCAGTACTACAGGGGGAGCATCAAATAAAGAGATCGACGAGATAAGTCAGGTACGGTCAATTATACTAATTTGTTAAAATATTATCTAAAAATTCTTGTCAATTACAAAATGATAATAAAAAATTATTAAAGGAAAATAAAGAGTTAAAAGGAACTTTAGCAAAATCCAATTGACTAGAAGATTCGATAAAATAAAAAAAGAAAATGAAAAAATGAAAGAGTAAATAGAACAAAATTCTACATATTCGAATTTTACTACTTTAAACATTAGAAATTATCAAGGCCTGAATTAATATTTTATATAACATAAGGGTCAAATTAGAAAATTATAATGAAAATTTTTTCCTAAAAAATATCTAATTAATCAAGTAGAAAAGAATCTATATTGGGTTCTAGAATCATACATAGATTAAAAATATTTATGTAATATTTTATTATTTTATATTTTTTATTTTACTTAAAATTATTTCGTATATTTTTTTTGAAATTAATTAGATATTAATATTTATGAGAAAGAGGATTTAATTTCTTATTTATAGAAAAAATTTTAAATTTGTTTGATAGTTGTATTATTTTTATAATTTTTTAATAAAAATCAGATTTTTTTAATTTAATATAATTTTATAGAGTTATTTTTGGAAATTTTATTTTTTTGATAAAATATTATATTTTCTATAGAAATAATATTTACAGAATTTTTTGACTGATATTAAATTTTCTATTAATTTTTTATCAAAATATTAATTTTTAATATTAAAATTTCTTAAATATTCAATTTTTTAAAATCTATTTTTTTTGTATAAATACTTGCTATATTACATTTGTAAAAACTTTTCAAGATTTTTCAAATTTAAAAACTATTTTAAAGTTTTTTTTAGAAATTATATCTTACTGTAGAAATTAATTTATTACTGCTTAAATTAATTTCATTTTCTCGTGAAAATTTTATCTCTACTTTGGATATGTTTGTTTAATAGGTATAGTTTTTTCATAATTTTTCAATAATTGAAAATAATTTTAATTATTTTTTAATACTACTTTATAAATCATAAAAATTCATATTTTCAAAATTTAAACTTCATTATTTTTCTGAATGTTAGTTTTTTTCCCTTAGAGATTATTTCAGATTTATTTCAAAGTTATTTTCAATGATTTCTCCTATTTTTAATGTGATCAAAGGGGAGAATATTAGATTAAATATAGAGGGAGGTATTTTTTTTACATTGCATAACATGTTTATTACAAATTATATACCTATTATTTTAATATTTATTGTTTTATTTTACCCTAACTTAATTTAGGTTGCTCACATCAAAAAGGGAGATATTATAAGTATCCTATGATAGTTTTGATGTGAACAACTAAATCAAGTTAGGTCATATTATTTTTTGATCCTTGTGTCTAAGTGTGTAAAAATTTAGTAGCACAAGATGTCAAGCGAATGACGTAGCTAGCTAGAAGGATGACATGAGAAAAAGGCGACGGGCTTGGTGCGTTCGAGGGACGAGGTGTTGTAGAAGAGTACGTTGGTGGACGAGAAGAGAGCCTGCGATATTTCCAAGAGATGAGAAGCTGAAGTATAAGATTACTCAAGGATAATGTTGGAAGATGGGTTCGGGTGAGCATAATTCTAGTTGGTCGAAATCATCCAAGTGACCAAAGAAGGCGCCGAACCAGCTGGTTCGGGTGCTTGCACCACCAAGGTGCCTCAGGGGGCGCCTCAATGTTGTGGATGAGCTTTTGGTCCACGTTAGCAACCGTCCGGGCGCCCAAAGCGAGTTGAGTGCCCGGAGAAGGATAAAACTTTATCTCTTATCTGTTGCATAGCCGTTTGCAAGAAGATGAGATTTTCCACGCTGGGGGCACCCAGGTCCAGGCTCTCGAACCGTGCCACATCAGTAAACGGTCAATTCTGACCAAGTGAACTATAAATAAAGCTCTGGTCTTCTCTATTTCGAACAACACGTACACTTTGTACTTTAAGTTTCTTTCTGTCTTTCATTTTTCGAGATTTATTTTCGTATATGAGACTTCTTCGCCTCCGACGTTTTGTTTAAGAAGGAGATCTTCATAGTGAGCCAATTTCCCTTGGAGTAACAATCTTCTGATTGCAAACCAAGTAAATCGATTGTCTCGTATTTTTCTTTTAATTCTATATTATTTTTATTAAGTGTGTAATTATTTAATCTGATAGTTTGAGAAAGGTATTTGTTGTTTATTTTTGTGCAGGGCAATTCACTTCTCTCTTACCGACTGCAAGGAACCTACAAACTTAGTGTTGCTTTAGCCAACTACCTGTTGGGACCGAATTCGAAATTCGGTGATCATATTTCTACACTCCTATGCACAGCGAAAATTTAAAATTTTATTTGTGATTTAACAATTAAATCAAAGGAATGTTCATGTGATTTTTAAAACAAACATACGCATGATCTTTATCTAAGCATGCATTACAATCTAACCGAATAAGTAAGATCCTAAAAGCATAACAAAGATACACTATCATGTAATTGATTCATATAATGTTAATTTAATCATTTTATTTATACATGCTAAATTATCTAAAATAAACATATTAGATCATTTAAGCATAACATAAATAAAACTATTAACATACATTAACATACATATAAATCATAGTACAAGCATAAACATATCTTCCAAACAACCTGTATTTGGGTATGACTCCAACTATTTCGGTTGTAGCGAAATAGCTCCTCGTTGTTGTCATAAGCTCGTACTTCCTTCGTCTAATTTGGTCCACGATCGGAGTCCTCTTTCCAACACTTGATCACACTAGAGATCAAGTGTCATTTTTCGTTGAGACGATCAAAATAACTTCCTCGAAGATGAGGAAAGGCTGTCCAATTACCTCTTCACAAGAGGTTGTCTAATAGCTCTCAACAAGGAGCTACGCCTTCCAAAATTATGCAAGAAGGTGGGCGGCAACAATACTTCTTGAAGAGGAGAAGTAACAACAAAAAGATGGGACTTTTTGATGGAAGAGAGGGAGAAGATCTTTATCTTCTTCCTTTAGAAGTTGTCAAAAACTTACTAAAGAACTTGAGAGGTGAAGCGGCTGCTCAACTCCAATTCAAAGAGCTCAAGGAATATCAAAAAATTTTTGATGCCGAAGACTCCAAGAGGTGCTGAGTATCCTTTTCATCCCATAAAACTCTATTCGTTTTCTTTCTTGCTTTTTTTTTTTTTTTTTTTGAGTGCGGCCATTTCATTATGTGGTGGAAGTGGGGTGGTGGGTGAGTGGTGGGAAAAAGGAAAATAAATTAATTTATATATATTTTTTCTTTTTCTTCTCATTCTCAGGTTGAAAACTAAATCCCATTTCCTTTTTTTTATTTATTTCATGATGCAATATTTAATGTATTGCATTTCCTCTCGGACTTGAAATTTCAAAGTCCATTATCTCTTCCATCTTTACCTATTGGATTTTTAGAACTTTTCTAAAACTCAATAATACAAGTCCATTGTAATCATATCAACGATCCAATATCATTGACACGACAAACACTCTTGCTCGCTATTACAATGATATAATCATATAAGTCAAATTTATATACTTTGTGTGGAACTCTTCCACTCTCATCATTTCCATTGATTGAAAATCATTATAACATTTGATCATATCAAACTTTATTTGTCAATACACTATTTGATCACATCAAACTTTATTCGTCAAATTCAAGTGCTTGAATTTGACTTTCTCAACGGGAAAAATAGGGAAACCAATACTTGTGTGACCATCAATGGTTCAGGGATATAGCTAGCCGTGGGTTCACAACTCTTTATGATTTAGGACTATACTTGTCCTTTATTCGGGTATACCCTTAATAGCCCCATCCTATGATTAACTCCTTAATTATAGGACGTCAGAACTAATTCTGATTAACACCCAACGAATCATGGTAAGAGCGTCTAGTAGCACCACCCCATGATTCCTTAGGTATCACTAAATAGTACCTGCAAGAACCAGTTGATTATGGTTAACGTACAGTTCGATCTCTTCATCTCATATATCCCGGTCGAATCTACAACCATTGGTCTATCGAGGATTATATATTGATTCGACAAACATGTGATATATCTTATAGTGATATCGCATGTGTAATTAGAAAACTCCTTTTCTAAAGTACATCTTACAGCTCTGGTCAGAGACTTCATTCACTATAAAACAATATATTACATAGGATATCCACATCTGTAGGTGTGCGGTGAATCTCTGACTACAATACACTGACTCCTATATGTTTCGTTACTACACCCAATCTCACCACCTGATGACCCTATTAGAGTCGGTAAATGAGTCAAAGTGCAGCCCCAGCATATAGAGTCTCAGAGTTGTCCCGGATCATAAGGATTACTAGTGTGCAACCACAACCAAAGACTTATCCACTCGATAAATGATAACCACTTGGAAAGTCTGTGTGAGGGATGTTCGATGAACTTATCATATGATCACCCATCTGTATATTTGAACATCTCTATGTCCTTACTAATGAAACATGGTACACTACATCACAGATGCTAGTCTCTAGCTCAAGTAGCCTTTTCTCCTTATTTATTAGACGACCTAATTGACTAGGAACAAATTTAGAATATACAGTGAATATTAATGTATTTCATGATGACCATCATATGTATCACCACATCTCACTATAGTATATTCAAGGACTTTATCTATGCATATAACATGGGTATAAAGATAAAGTAATGCCAAACTGAATTAAATTATATTAAAATAAAGGTTGTTTATTTACAAGAGTCCATAAAGCCCTAGCTAACAGTTGACTTTGCAAGGCATCTACTCTAACACTACCACCCTCTTCCATCCGGTCCTTCTATGACTTCATGGTTGCCTTCTTGCACCACTTCACCAGCAGCAAGTGGTACCATAAGACTCCCCTTAACTTGTTCATCATGAAGCAAAAGATTAGAGAGCCTTTGAGAGAGTATATCCAGCAGTTCAACTAAGTCACCTTGGATGCCCCCTCTGTCACCTTGGATGCCCCCTCTGTCACCTTAGAGGTATTGATTAGTGCTTTCTCACAAGGATTATTCTGTTCTCTAGTAAAAAAGCCTCTAATGAATTTCGACCATCTACTGAGCTGAGCTGAAAAATATATCAAAGTGTAAGAAGTCCAATTTGCAAGAAGAAAAGAGATCAATGGGCTGACCCTAGTAGTGGTCCGACCTAAATGCAAAGTTCCTCCACCGCCTCTTCAACACAAAGAGTCATTTCTGAGTCACCAGTATGCACCAGCCTAAATGGGAGAGAGTGCAATGCAGATGGTGGAAGCATCCTTGACCTCTACCTTCGAGCCAAGCAGATCGGATAATGAGAAGTCGAGGTGTTTTTGCTCCTATCACGAGTCTCATGGGCACTTCTCCCATGAGTGCCAACATTATGATAGAGAACTTCATTGTGCTATCCAGGCTCTCCTGCCTGTCAAAAGATTGCCCCTGGCACCTTCTCAACAATCTCTAGCTATGTACACCCTTGATGATAACACAAATCATCGGACCAATCATTGAAGGGTCTCCCCCTTAACGAGGAGGTCTCAAGAGTTGGCTCAACATCTTCAAGATGTCGGTCCCAAGGTCTCTCGGGAGAATTCTCTTCATCATGGTGCCATCAACAAGATCTCGGGAGGCACAATTGTTGGAGACTCGAACCAAGCTAGGAAGACTCATGGTTGAAGGCTTGATAGTTACAAGATTGGCAATAGAATAAGGCCATAGGTAGGTCCCTCAATCAGTTTTAGTGCTCGAGACCTAGAAGGTGTTGCAGAGCCCGACACAGATGCGTGCTTTAGACGTTTCACAAAACGTGCACAGCGGAAGACAAATAATAATAATCCCAAATTATTACATCACATATATCACACACATACAAGATTCAACATGTGCGAACATAACTGTAAATTAAATATTATGAAGAATAACATTTATTCTAGGTATACCTGATAGATGGCATGGAGTGGGAATGACATCAACCAAGTAATGCTCTCGAAGTCTTGCCTCTATTCATATCCATGCCGAGAAGTCCTCAAGATGACTTCAAAAGTTATAAGTTCCATCTTCGTGAAAAGTACTTGCCTTGTGTGCAAGGATGAAGCTTGGTGGTCGACATCGTATGAAACCAGACGACACCCAATAGAGAGGAAAATGGATCACTTTGAGACCCGGTGGCTTACGCAACCAAACCAGATAAAATGAAGCGAACGACAGCCGTGTAGCTACTGTTTTGAAGGAGAAAAATCACTGCGAACATGGAGCAATGAGTCCGGGATGTCCAACACCCATAGGAAGCCAACGAAAGGTCGGTACAACACCTTATAGATGCTGTTGATAGTGGATAGTAGTGTTAGGACCCTTGGCGACCGGCTAGAGGACGGTGAATAGCCCTTGTATAAATCAAAACAAAAAGACCTTCCTAGACTATAACTTAATTAAACTAAACACTTGCATAAATAAAATAAGAGATAAACTAAAAAGACGACGCTCACAGATTTACTTAGTTACAACCGGGAAGGTTGTTAATCCGAGGAAGTTAAAGCACACTAAAAATCTCCTTCAGACGAAGAAGCCTCTTTACAGCGATGAACGCACAGAAGAGAAGCTAAACAAGAACTGAGAAGTGTACAAGTGCTGTTTCAAAACTATTCTTCATTGTTCTTAGCTTCTGGGAGTAGGGTTGTTTATATAGCCCTGCTCAGGGCGCCTGGAAGGGTTCCAGACGCCTGGAGTGGGATAATATTTTATCGCCAACGTAACAATTCACGCCACTTCGAATTTGGCTAGGATTTGTTTATACATAGAAATTGCAGATGCAATCGTCCGTTTGGGAAGATTGTTGATACAATTCTCCTCTGGTCAAGGTTGATCAGTTAGATGTGAAGAAGAGTCAAGTAAGTCAAAAGGTTGACTGAATATTTGACTGGGAATGTCCTAACTGGAGGTTAGGTAGTTGAAAGTCCTAGTGAGCGAAGCTAGGCAGTTGGAAAGACCTAGTGAGTGAAGCTAAGCAGTTGGAAAGTCTTGGTGAGTGAAGTCAGGCAGAGTGAAAGCCCTAGTGAGTGAAGCTAGGCAGATGGTAAGTCTTGGTGAGTGAAGCCAAACACGGGAAAATCTAGGTGGGTCAAGGTTGACCAGATACCTTGTTTTGAGAAGTCCAAGTAAGTCAAAGGATTGATCGGATACTTGGCACGAGGAAATTCAAATGGGGTAGGGGTGACCGGACATCTGGTGGAAGTCCAAGTGGGTCTTGGATGACCGGACACTTGGCACGAGACGGTAAGTCCAAGTGGGTCAAGGTGGACCGGACACTTGGAACGAGCGCTTCTTCTCCGATCTTCACGATATGTTCTCCACTGAGCTTACCGACATACACCAGATCTTGGAGGCTTAGAGAGGAGTGTTGTTGCACTTCCAAGCAAGTCAAGAGGTGTATTCAAGTAAGAAGAAAAACAAGCTAGGGTTTCTGCCGTGTAAATCTTGTAAGATTTGATATTGTATTAGCTTGTATTTTGTTCCTCTTGTATATCTTTATGTGTGAGTTTGTACAAGGTTTCTCCGTCTTCGGTAGTTATCGTAAAGGAGTGTTTTCATAGTAGATGAGCGAGTGAGGGCCGCATCCTTATATTAGTCACCTCTTCTTGAGGTGGATACCAAGTAAATCCTTAGTGTTAGCGTTGTGAGTGTGTTTGTTGTTATTAATTCTGTTGCACATCATTGAAGAAGCACATCAACAAGCGTGAAGAGCTATTCACCCCCCTCCCCCTTCTAGCACCAAACGACCCTAACAAATTGGACTAAAATAAAGTCATCGTATAAGCCTATTAGCTCTTTTATTAACCCACAATTCACAATATTGACTAAAGTGAAGTCTATATAACTCAATCACCAACCCAAAATGATTACGCCCTAATTAATAGTCATTGGCTCATCTAAGACTATGAAATTCCTTTATTGACCCACAATATTGGACTAAAGTGGAATCAACATAGCATTTGAAATTGGACTCGCAACTTATAAATTGGACTAAATTTAGCACCTTACATCATAATGGAGTTCCAACAAGTGGACACTTGATAGTACATGATGTAACATAGCTTCCTTGCACAAGAGTTTGATGCATCATAAGAAAGCTCCCGGGACTATGGTGCAACGGTAGGATATCCAAGTTATCACCCAGACATTCATGGGTTGAGCCCCAACTATGAAAAATATGTAGAAATTTTTTCTCCAAATGGAGCACCCAATTAAAGGATGTTGGGCTCCTGGACGGTCCGTTGCAAGCGCTTCCTGATTTACCCTAGTGGTCGGTGGAAAACTTCCGTGAAATCGAACCAGTCAACCCAAGCTCAACATTACCCATCTGATTAGTGTGATTAATCATTTTTTTTATGCATCATAAGAAGTTTAAGTAAATCTATTAGAAACAAAAAAGTGCATGTTCACTAATCACTAGGTTAAGAAGATAAAATGTTATTAGATTTAATAATAATGGTAGATCGAAACAAGGCTGACTAGGTATGGAACTTAGAAACATGGTAGTTGTGCAAAAAATTGCAAAAACAACTAAAGCCTTTTCAACTGTGATTGGCACGACTAGTTGCACAAGCTCATATTATATTAAACAGAATTGCTTAAATTATCATGAAAAGGAATCTGGTAACAAAATGCATCACATTTTTAAAATCAATTATCATAGCAATCAGGGCCGTCTCAAAATTCGACGAGACCCTAAGCTAAAAAAAAAATTTTAATAATATTTTTTTAAAAAATAATTTTTTAAATTTTTTTTATTTCGACTTGGGACCACAACGACAGATTTAACTTTTTTCTTTAAATAAATCAAATTTAAAACCAACCCAACCGTCACTATCACTATCACTTGAATGATCAACATTTTCAGCTGCATTTGAAGTGTCAGGAAAATGTGCCTTCTTCTTTGCTTGCTGAGCAAATTTAGGTAAAGTAAATTGTTGTTGAGAGGGAGGAAACATAAAACCAACCCAACCATTAACTGACTTGCTCTCCGAGTTTTTTTTATAACAAGCTGAGAAATGGCCAATCAAATACCCAAGTTAAAGCAAGAAAAGAAATTAACTCGAAACATATAACACAAAATAACAGTATATAATACAGAAATATAAATACTCATAGTATCTAACATATATTACAAAAACTGTATAAAATATAGGTAATGATAGGTTCTCAAAAGAATCCACAGAAAATGTATTAACTTGAAATTTAATTTAACCTAAATTAGATTTAGCATCTCATCAATTGATTTCAAAAAGGCCATGGAAGTGATCCAGTACATGCAACATAAAACTCATCATATAGCACACGCTTACAAGTATACAACATATAACTATGAAAGTTAATATTTTAAGGTAATCGATGACAAAAGAAACTTAGCATCAGATTTGGAAAAACATACAAAATTCTTTTTGATGGTTTATTTGACAAGTGAGGTCTAGTCAAATAAATATTAGTCCGGACATGAGAGTTTAACAAGCAAGGATGGCACAACAATCTTTATGAAAATCAGTATTCATATACATGAAAATGACAAATTTCATAGGGATTTAGAAGTGATGCAATCAAACTATAGTAAAAAAAATACTAAAACAAGTATGCCAATAGTGTATATCTCATAATACATGATGGTGATGTAAAGCATTTCACAACATCAGATAAGTAAATTTGGTTGCTACAAAATTTACAGTCATTTGTGCAGTAGAAACTAGTGTTGGAGCACAGCTAGGAGTTGGGGGGTGGAGGAGTTTTTTTTCCCCCCAAGGGCACATATCTTCCAAAAATAAAGCACATAATGATGGTGGGAACGTTCCCTAATAAATCCATCAAAATTAGACAAAGATAGGGAAGAAATATGTTTGGTTTAAATAAATAAAGATTTCATGCCATCTAGAAAGCCAAAATCTATAGGAAACATAACTTACAGAAAATAAAGAACAATAATGCAAATTTTTTTAAACATGAGAAAAGCATTAACATGCCACCCTGTGCCAAATACAACCACGGGCAAGTATGAGAAATAAAGGAAACAATCCCATGATCTTCTACTGGAGATTTAGTAATAGGTTTTGGCATCGAGACACTAACATAAGATGGTCTAATTGGAGCATTTATACCAGAACTATCCTTCTGTGTCTTCATCACATTGAGTCCCACATTTGAAGCAATCCAAGGATTTGTAGGTATCTGCACTTTAGAAAACTAGCATACCTCCATAGTTGGGTATGTTTGGGATTGTGTCTAAAAAATCTCTGAGGCATGATTAGAATTAGAATTAGAATGTTGAAAGTTGGGAGCTTGTGAATAAATAACTTTTTGTTGATTAGCATAGTTCTCATTTGGAAGAGGGGTTGGTTTCAATGGATTGTTGATATATGATTGTTGATTAACTGGAGGGGCCTGCATCACAGGAGTAGCAGCTTCCCAAGTCTTGTTCACATTATATGGTATAGCAGCTACCTAATAGCATAAAAAAAGTAAATGTCATAAAAATGATACAATAACTTCCATAAACCACTATAAAGAAAGAATATGATAAAAGATGCACAATATTAGATGCACACAAATTATTCACTATAAAATTCCATAAGCCAAATGGAAACAAAATATATCAGAGAGAAGATAAACTTCTTGATGATTTACATATAAAATTATGATAAAATGTACTAATTCATCTTGTCTAAAAGAAAAAGAACTCTAAGTTTTCTCATCCAAAGCAAACTTTATGCTTGTCCTTATTGACTTATTTAACATTTTAACCCTAATGTTTCTAGAAGCAAAAGAAACCAAGTTCATCTTAGTGCTAAAGTTCAGAATCTTTTTTTTTTTTTTTGCAAGAACATACAACTTAGTTAACTTTTATCTAAAAGCTAAAGACTAATTAGAAGTATCTATATGAGATGTAGCATACCTATAGGTTGTAACACTATATCAGCAATGTAGTCAGGATCAAAATTCACTAGGAATGGTGAAAGGTACACAACATCGGAGCATGGGATTGGTGTAGGATTGCCAGATCTTAGATATTTAAAAATAACAACTTTATGAAAAAGGTATTTAACATCTAAAATTTATCATTGTATTAACTTTTATAAATTTGGGATTATGAATGTATAAGCATCAAACAAAGATAAAATTAACATATGGTAAATAATTGAAGAAGGCGATATACAACTCAATTTAGATTTTGCATAGAATTTGGATCAATTAGTTCAATTTAGGTTGTAGGACCCCAAAGTTCTAAGATCTTTGCTGTAATTTTCACAATCATGGTACAAATGTCATATTCACTCATTGAAGCATTTACCCATGTCAGAGACATTTTATTAAAGAAGCATGCTCATCTACCATTTGGATACTGTTAGAAAAGTCAAGCTCAACCATGAGATTGTTGGTAATCTAAGTCAAATGTTCATCTCGGACCCAATGAAGCCGCTTCGACAAGGTTATGCATCAACATACACAAATCAAAATGTGACACTTGTCTCAAGTAGAAGGGATTAAAACTTAAATTGATGGATTGAGTGGCAAATATTGAAATTACATAGCATGTGGAATTGGATTATAAGCTACAAACAGACTTATTATAGTAGCTAATAGGTACAAATGCATAAGGTGGGTTGCCATCTTCCCTCCAATTCAACTATCAATCCTCTTCCTTGTGTGTTGGTGTGGCTTCTTCATCAATTCAATGAGTTAGTTGAACTACACAAAAGTCATGGTGGATGATCTACCTAGAAAATTAGTAGGGTATGCTGTTAAATAGGGACCACTCTTCCATCTTCCTCATCATGTAGAAAGGCATCATAAATGAATTCGTCTATGAGTTGCCTCTTAAAAGACTGAGAATCATAGGGGTATATTACAGTGAGAGTAAGTTTTTTTTCCCCTAAAATAATAGAAGCTACAAACTTTGGTGTAACCTAAAAAAATGTAGATCAATAGTGCATGTAGCCTCTTAATGTATAAGTTTGGATGCTTCATGGTTTTCAATTGTCCAACTACTCATCTAAAAGATGTAAGATTTCTTGTTTACATTATTGAATTTGGCAACATCAAAATAATTTCACTGTGTATTCAAATGTGCACAGAAATAAATAGTAATAGTCAGCCTATAGCCAATGTTGACATTTTCCACTTGTCGCTGAGACCAGATTTAAGAACCATCTCCAGCATCATACAAGCATTAGAAACAAGAGAACAGAAGAAGCTATGGAATATAAAAGTTTAAGAGAGATGTATAGAGTTTAGAGAGTAGAACCTTTGAAGAAATGGAGGGATTTGTAAGGAAATGCATGAGAAGCTGAGAGATAACAAGGATTTATATAGGCACAAAAGAATAATGAAAATCCAAACAAGACAAAAATAGAGAGTATATTGTGACGAAGACAAGTTCCAAATACAATCAATCTGGTAGTATATTGGAAGTATCATCTGGTGTAAGTGATATCAAGAAGAACCCACCTACCAGCCACATGTTGAAAGGTACCAAACTAGAGGTGGTGGGGACAAGTAACATAAGCCAAGTTGGTTACACTGTTAAATTTAACAATCTTGGTGTTAAAAGGTAGTGCTTAAGGTATACTGTCATGCCATGAACAGATCAATTCATCATTCTGTGATTCCTTTATAAATGCTCATACATGAACCTTCACAATGCTCTAAATATTTAGAAATTAGGATGAAACTTGTCTTCACAAGAATAGCTCAAAAGAATGCTGTAGCGCCTAAAAAAAACATTAAAGCATTAATACGTTTAAGCAATTAATGTATTAATAAGTTAACGAACCCAATCCGATTAGCTAGCAATTTGACCCGGCTTATCCTTTAAAATACATGTTTTATTTCCCCTCCCCTCACCTTTGAAGCCGCCGACCTCCCCCATCCAAACCCTAGCAACTTCGGAGGAGATAGAGGAAGAACCCCGTTGGAACGCTTAAGGTCGTCTTTCCCTACGTCTCGCTAGTCATCTCCCATATGCAAAAACACCAAGGCAAGTTCTCTTTTGTTGATTTTGATATTTACTGCACTATACGGATGGTATTAGATTACTTTATTTTACGTTGTAAGATTCCTAACAATTATTTTCTGCATTATATGTATCATATTACATATGATTTGATGTTTGATGCACGTAAAATTGATGCATGATTTCTGCACTATATAAAAGTTTTTAAATTTGTACTCAAGCAAGTATGATTGCTTCTTCAATATTTAGTATAATTCTTTTTATTTTCTGAAGATCAGTAACTTCTCTGCTCTCTATCCAATTATCTGTCAATGTATAGATTCCTTGCTGTCAGCGCCCCTCAATTCATGCAAATATAGAGATTTAAAGGAAAAAGATAAGAATAGCTTATTTGCAATGGAAAATGGGAGCGAAAAAACAAGGATATCTGTGAGTTCTTATTGTGTGCAAACTGAAATCTTTTTCACCATTTATCTACCATTAGCAAAACCGAGGAGGAAATTGAGACCAAATTAATAACTGAATCACAGATAAAACAACCCTTTTTTTTATATTTTGGATGAAGTGGATCAAATGATATGTAATGATCATCCCAAAACCTAATTTTTTTAAGAATATATAGAACTTGCAAATTACCAGCACTATTTGTTTCACAATTGATATTTTTTTTAAAAAAAATACATTATCAAAAAAAAGCATAGATCAACAATGCTCATGCATATAGACAAACCTCAAGTAAATACAATTTATTCGATAACTACGAATAACTATATTTTGGATTTTTAATTTTATTTGTAAACCAAATAGTCTACCATTAATAATTAAATAAAGTTTAATAAATTTACTTCAATCTAGTTAACAAGTTAAAGTAGAAGGGGAGTCTTAGCGCAACAATAAAGTTAACCTTGAGATCATGGGTTCGAGTTACGGAAACAATCTCTTGTAAAATGTAAGATAAGATTGCATTCACTAGACTCAATGCAATTCTGGATCTTTCATACATCCTTTACATATACGATATTTTTCATAGTGTCATCTAGTAGTTGAGATATAAGGCCTACTATTGCATGACTAGGATTAAACAATTCATATATTTGATTCTTGTTTAGTTTCTTTTAGGATTTCTCATGTTCACCTACTATTATTGATTATCAACAAAACTTAATTGTACTTTATCATGCACAATTAGTCATCCTCATAGCTCTTGGACAGTTTCTTGATGAGGCACCGGTTCTAAGAGAAGGCAATGGTCGGAAGTGGCCAAGGGAACCCCTAGCTTTACCTCGTGAAATGCTGAATGTACATCCCTTTACCTTTGCGATAAACAGCCTTCAAATTAGTCATGATTTTCCATGCTACGTTCAGATTCCTTACTTTATCTCATAATAAAAATTTCTTTTGTAACCAAAACAAGAAGGAACTAAAAAATATTTTTTTGAGTTGTAAATTAAATGAAGAAGCAGAGAGATCAAGAAGAGACATCGAGTCTCGGTTCAAAGCAGAAGCCGAAGCAGAGGTCGCGAAAGACTGAGGCCCCCTGTTTGAAGCAGAAGAGCGACCCCTCGGTGTAGGGGTGGCTCACCCATTTCCACACCTTCTGCCTCATGTCGAAGGTCAATAGATCCGGACACATTGGGGAGTGCATGAAGAGTAAGTCCCCGGCGCCACAGGAGATTAAATTATACCTGCCTAACTTCTTGTACATGGAGATCGGCATTTGAGCCACCTCCCGCCATTTCTTATCCTCAAGTTCTAAAATCACCGCTCCCTCGTGCGGCCAGTCCCAGTTGAGCAATGCGACCATGACCAATTTGTTCGACAGGTTGATCAATCCAGCACAGGCACAAGGGAATGGCATAGGAATCAGAGGGTAAATGCTAGAGGGCGGCTTGATGAGGTCGAACGCCATTAAGCTGGGGTTCCCATATGGACGGCACATGAATTGGTAGAGCACGCCGTTGCATATGACGGCCTGGTGATTGCCTTTCCAGAGGATGAGGACTGGGGCGTAGTGAATGTCCCACGATTTCGTCGTCGATTGGTAGATGTGGACGAATAAGTGCCATTCCTCGAACTTCTGGCAGCACTTGGCAACGACCACGGTGTAGCCATGCGTGCTGCGGTCGAACGACAAGGCCATCGTCCTGCAGAAGGTGTCACGGCAGCCGGGAACTTGAAGCAGCTTCCAATCTCTCTTGATGGGATTGCCGACCAATAAGTGGTTCCTGTCATCGTGGTTCATTAAGCAGACCAGGCCGCAGGAGGAGGACACGCACTGGATGTCTGAGTGGAGGAAGTCGTCGAAGTTGGACCACCGGAGGAAGCAAGGGTCGTATACGCGGCCCGAAAAGTCGCCGGCGTCGTTAAAGAAGCGCCTGAAGAACAACGGCTTCTGTGGCGCCATCATCGGCCACGACAACGGGGGGCTGGAGTGAACCACCTCGTACCACCGTTTGCACACGATGCCCAATTTGATGACGTTGGCGGTGGGCAAAAAGGAGAGCACCTTCTGCAGAAGCTCGTCCGGTAGAATGGCGTCCCACGACACCAATGCTCCCTTGTCTTCTTCTTCCTCCTCCTCCTCCTCCTCCTCGCCGTCACTATGTCTAGGGATCGTCCTGATCCAATAGGAGTGAACCACCTCGTACCACCGTTTGCACACGATGATGCCCAATTTGATGATGTTGGCGGTGGGCAAAAAGGAAAGCACCTTCTGCAGGAGTTCGTCCGGTAGAATGGCGTCCCACTTCAACAATGTTCCCTTCTCTTCTTCTCCCTTCTCCTCCTCGCCGCGAGACATCGTCCTGATCTCTACCACAATCACTTCAAAACCCTAAACCTCAAAACCTAACAATCTCTTCTTTTCCCTTTAAATAACATCGTCCTGATCTCTACCTGAGGCTTCGTTTAAGAAATTTAGATATGCTAGGTCTTTATTTAGATTAATTTATAAGGTTAGGACTTAGGACTGATTCTCTTTTTATAAAATTTAATAAATAAAAAAAGTTAATATATAATTAATATAGGAAAACAGAAAAGATCAATATAAGATATTTTTTAATACCTCAATTATTATTTTTTCCTTTTATTATGTAGAAATAAAATTTAATAATTGAAATATAAAAAATTATATTAGAAAGCGATTCATTTCTTTCTAAAAAATTAATATAAATAAAAAAAAGTAATGATGAAGGAAATAAATTAAACAATCAATTCATTCAAATAAGAAAATAAAAAGTTAACTAAGTCATCCAATTTTTTAATCTATTTAAATTTTTATAAAAGGTATTCTATTTTTTAAAAAAGAACGGTCATATTTTAGGATTTTATAAGAAAAAGTTTTTATTTTATAAAGAATTGGTCGCATTATTAAATTACAAAAAAAAACGATTAGGATGATATCTAATATACAAATTTTTCATTAATATAATTTGTACTTTTCTTTTTGTCTGGATAAGGATGTAGACTTTTTTTTAAGTGAAATGAGGATAGTAATACTGTTAGTCAGTTGTGGGTCAAGAATAAAATTAAATTTTTTGTTCTTACTTATTTTCTTTCAAATAAATATTGAAAGGACTTGTAACTTTATTTGTTTATTTATTTTTATTTACATTTTCTCCTATTTTCGTCTGTATAAACACATTATTATTTTCTTTCTAGATAATTAATTGATATTTCACGTAATTATGCATGATTTTCTTTAAAAAAATCTCCAATTAAATTAAATATATCTAATTAAAACTGAAACTAGATACAAAAGTTTATGATAAAAAAAAAGACAAGCAATATCTCCTGAGCAAGATTTCCATATTTCATGCCAAATAGAGCATCCCACATATATAACAAATGACTATGAGTATCATCATCCTAATGCAACATTCTTGTGACCTAAAAAATGTTGGTTCAAAAACCAATAAAACACCTCGCATATTGAGAACTTTAAGTAAGCAAGAAAGGAAAGAAAAAGGTGGATTGAGATTTTACTCTTCAATTTCCTTTTAAGCAATTGAATTTTACTCTCATTGTTTAGCAGAGGTTAATTCCTGACGAAGTCGGAGAAAAAATATACTCTCTCATATAATATACTCAATTTTATAATTTATTTTTCTATTAATGCGTAATCATCTTTTTGCTCGAGTACGAATCTGTTACCAATTATTCAAGCTCATATCAAACTTTTAGCATTACCTTGCATGCTTAGAATGGTAATTGCACTAGTTTCAAAGTGAAATATGTCATGGCATGGGGAAAAGTGGAAAACTCCGGACGTATCTCATGAAACAATGTCATATATTATTAGAATCAAGAAATTAAAGTACAAATCAATGTGTAATAGATAATAACATATTAACATTACTAATGTGTGGTGGATGGGGGGCCTCCATGTGGTTCAGCCCAGTTAAGAAGTCAAGCCTTTTAGTCAAAAGACAAGTTGAGAAGTATATAAAAAAGATCAGTTTGGGTCACGATAGACCCGAGCTGAGGCCCGACAACTCTAGCCTAGTTGAGCCCAACTTCCTTAACTCAGCTAGTCCTGACAACTCCAATCCAGTCAGGGATGTAAATGAACCAAACGGTTCGCGAGAAATTCGGAGCTCGATTCGATAAAAAGTTCTTTCGAGCTCGTTCGTTTATCTTATCGAGCCGAGCTTGAGCTCGATTTCGAGCTTGACAGTTTTATCGAGCCGAGCTTGAGTTTAAGGATATTCGGCTTGTGAACTCACAAACATGTTCGTTTATAGACTCACGAACCAAAAAAACGAGTCATAAACCGAGTCAAAAAATGAATTCTAAAACGAGCAAAAAAAAAGAGCTCTAAAACGAGCCTTAAAATGAGTCAACAAATGAGCTCTAAAACGAGCCAAAAACGAGCTCTAAACGAGCCCGAAAATGAATCTAAGCTCGCTTAACGAGTTAGGTTCGTTAACTTTGATAATCGAACTAATAACGAGCCAAGCTCGAACTGTTTACGAGCTTGATAATTCTAAAACGAGCCGGCCACAAACCTTGTGATAAAAGCTCGATTCGAGCTCGAGCTCGAGCCGAGCTCGAGACCAAATATAACTTAAACGAGCCGAGCTCGAGCATAATATTGTTCGACTCGATTCGGCTCGTTTACATCCCTAAATCCGGTCGACCTCGACTTCCTTAGTTCGGCTACACCCGACAACTCTAGCCTACTTGACCATTTAGCTTAGTGTCAACCAATCTCTCCCAACCATGCCAAACCTCTCTTGCTCAACCTATCTCAACCCTACAGCTCGATCACTCTGGGCTCCCTCAGTTCAACTTTTGGCAAATACCTTGGGAGGCAAGTGGAGAATGTGGAGGCCAAAATAAGCAGCGAACGTGAACTGATTGGGGTACAAATAAAGAAGTGGGGGTTACGTGGTAGCCCCGCGATGCAATCGGGCCTCCCCTTAGTAAAAGGTATAAAAGGAAGCCCATTGCAACGGGTGCAGGTACGCAGACATATGCATTTGAACTCTTCTTCTCCACTCACTACAAGAAAATTAGTCCTTCATGACACACATAAATGTCCTTATTACATATTTATGGTGACACTAACGTTTTGGTGGCATCTACCAAAAATGTCCTATAAAGTGATGTCGTCTTAGACCCTCCTCAATTTCTTGACATTATATAATGTCGTTATACAATATCAATGCTAACATGAAAAGTGTCCTAATTTAAAGATATAACGACACTCTAAAATGTCAAGAAAAGTCTTTTTTAAGGACATTTATATATGTTGTGTTATCATCATAATAATGACAACGCTAAATGTCACATAAACTCATTTATTATGATATTTATATTTTTTATAAGGACAATAAAAAGTGTCAGTAAAGATAATTTATAAAATCATTTTAAATGCCACCTTAACTAATCTATTATAACAGTAGCAAATGTCATTATAATAATTTATAAATATATTTAAAATGATCATTAATATTTATATAGAATATATAACATGAATTCAATATTTAAACATCATCACAATCCATCCACCATTTAGAATAGAAAAAATTATAAAATACAATTTAAAGTACAAATAGATAATCTAAATTCATCCAACAAATATTTGAGTCAAAGTTACAAATGCAAACTAACGACAAGTTCTTTACATCCAAACTAACAACACACTACACTAAAAATAATAAGTTTTAGAACAAAGTCTTATAAAATAAAAACTAACTAGGCATACCATCTTCAACCGTCATATTGCTTCACAAAAATCCAAGTACCTATCACCTACAAATACAATGAATAAATTTGTATTAGTGAAATAAAACAATGAAGACAAAAAGTTAATAGAAAAAATGATAAAGATTAAATATCATACCAAACGAGAAAATGTAAAGTAGCATTCCATATTCACCTAATAGTAATCTTCGTTTACTGTTAACTGCAAATGCATTTCATATTTATTTAAAATTATAATTACATGATAAATATAAAAAATTAATAATATTTCAATAAGTAAAAAATATACCAGATGATAAAGGCCAAGATATCATTCCTCCAAGTGTATCCTCAAACTTCTGTAAAAGATCATAAGGTCTAATTAAACTCTCTTCTAGTTCTAAGACAACTTGTATTCTTATTTCACACCAAATTGGTCCTAGTGCGTGTCTCCCTACTATAGTATTTGGATCCATGCTATGGAGCACTCCTTTTGCCACAATTTTCGTTGAATCAAATAAACTTTTGATCAAAACAGAACATCCAATCTAAAAAAGGAAAATAGAGTTAAAATTTTGAAGAGTTTGAAGATGTGTGAAACGCATAATAAAAATGAAATTAAATAAACGTTACTCGTAAAGATGGATGATGAGGAACATACATTTGTGGATTACTACTTGGTGATGTGTGTTGATTACTATTATAATTTGAAAAATGACTCTGGTTTGATTGATCAGAAATTTTAGCTTCTAGCATTGCAATATGTTGGCCTTGCTTTTTAATTTGCTCATCCATTTTTTGTAATTTTGTCTGTTGTTCCATCACTAGTCAATTGCATGTGCCACGACTAGAAACTTCTCCCCATAAATTAGATGGACTAATACCATCACCAAGCATACGTACTCGACCAGGTCTATCTAGTCCCATGATTTGAGCAAATATATCATTCTGATTCACTAGGTCATTAAAATCTTCAGGAAGTTGATTTGTTAATTCATTCTTTGCAGCCTTTATCAAAACATAACATGTTGATACTTATTAAATATATAATGATAATTAAAATAATTCATTTTTGCTACAACATAGTTGAAGAGTATAAAATAACTTACCAATCTTTCTACTACAATATTACTTGAAGGGCTTCCATTGGCATGAGTAAAGCAAGCTTTGAATAATTCAACTCGTGATGGAGGGTGTCCCTTTTCCTTTTCCTGCAAATATTCAAGTTCATCCCATTCTAATAAGCATGTTTTCCACCTTCAGTTACTTCAATAAAACTAATCAAGAGAAGCTAATAAAGCTAATCAACATAAGCATGTTTTCCAAAGAGAATCAAACTTGAATAAAAAGTTACAAATTAAAGTAATTGGTGCTATTTGAGGCTTATAAGATCCATTGAGTTTGGGTAACTTGTTTATTATTTAGTTTACTCCTTTGTATCATGTTTGAATGTGGCTTGAATAAACTACTGCTTCTACTGTATGTGTTTCTCATGCATGACCTCACATGAGAAATAGATTTTTCAACAGCCTTTCTCAGTGTTTGTAATTTTAAGATATAGGTGTACACTGATTACTGGGCCTTTATCAGTGTTTCCAAAGAGTAACTTAAGGCTGCAGAGTATGTTTTCCATTATCTGCCTCTTATTAAAAACCTGCATCAGTTCCTTTGGTTGGTGACAACAATAAACTCTACTCAATCAATAAAATTCAAAATTTTCTTGAGGTTAATGTGCAAAAGGCAAACTCTACCATTTAGAAAGTTTGGTGATACTAAAACTCGTATAGAATTATAATATGAATAAGAAGAATTACCAATTTGTGTTGCACTTGAGCAAAAGATGTCCTTCCAGTGGTTTGATGCATTATCTTATGCTTTTTGGCAGCTTTATTTTTTTCACACATTTCCTAATATATTGAAATACACACATGTTACTCAAAGTAAAAAACTACATACGATTAGAATCAAATTATATTCTATGTAAAAAAATATTGTCTACCTTTTGATTTTTCTTTGTTCCAAAATGTAATTAGTCCCATATACTGTTCGGCATGAGCTCTTTCATCTCTCTATTCTAAAAGGACTTGAATTGGTAATTCAGGATTATAATACTTCTTTTTAAGTTCTGACTTCCAGTTTCTCCATTTTTTTGCTATTGAACATAGTGTCCAATTTTCTGTCCCCGGAGGAAGATCATACTTTTCCAACCAAAAATATTTAGATAAATTATCATTGCATAAATTAAAAGTCTTGAACACTAAAATAATGCAAAAGTGTTTTAATTACCTTTATAACATTTAACATGTCTTTCTTTTTTTCTGTTGGCATTTTATGCCAATTTTCCACATCAATTGGACAATACTTACCATTTCTTGCCAAAGATCCCAAGAAATCAGTAGATTTATTTATTTTTGTTCCTATAGGACGCCCCATATCATTACATGTAATCTCAATGCGTGGTAATGTGCTAGGTCGACACCAAATTTCTTTCATAAACGTAGGACCTCTTTTTTTTCTATTTCTATTATGAAGTACATCATCACTATCTGTGCACATATAAAAAAGATATTTATGACAGAATATAAATAATAAAATAAATTATTATAATTTTCATATTTGTTACCTTCATTAGATTTTTCGTTCATATCATCATTTTGGTCTAGAACTAAAGAATTATTTTCAACATGTGGGATATGATCTTGTACATCAACATAGAATTGATTTGAAACTGTATCTCTTTGGTTATTCAAGGTACCTTGCATATTTTCACCATATATAAAAGTATTGATTCAAGTAAAAAAAAATGCAAATAAGAATTTTATATGCATAATTTTAAATAATACCTTGTTCAATTGAATGTCGATCTGTGTGATTTGTACACATAGCTGATGGTTGCATATCAATCTCAGTTTGAAGTTTAAAGCGAGATTTCCTTTTAGTTCGATGCTTAAGAGTCATTCCTACTACAAATAACAATTAGTTACAAATTATAGATAAAACAGAATCATAAACCTTCTAATATCAAATATAAATGTAGGACCTCTTTTTTTCCCTATTAGTATTCCGAAGTACATCATCACTATCTGTGCACATATAAAAAAGATATTTAAGACAGAATATAAAAAATAAAATAAATTATTAGAATTGTCATATATGTTACCTTCATTAGATTTTTTTCGTTCGTATCTTCATTTTGGTCTGGAACTACAGAATTATTTTCAACATATGGGATATAATCTTGTATATCAATATGGAATTGATTTGAAGTTGTATCTCTTTGGTTATTCAAGGTACCTTGCATATTTTCACCATATATAAAAGTATTGATTCAAGTAAAAAAATGCAAATAAAAATTTTATATGCATAATTTTAGATAATACTTTGTTCAATTGAATGCTAATTTGTGTGATTTGTACACATAGCTGATGGTTGCATATCAATCTCAGTTTGAAGTTTAAAGCGAGATTTCCTTTTAGTTCGACGCTTAGGAGTCATTCCTACTACAAATAACAGTTAGTTACAAATTATAGATAATACAGAATCATAAACCTTCTAATATCAAATATAAATGTAGGACCTCTTTTTTTCCCTATTAGTATTACAAAGTACATCATCACTATCTGTGCACAAAAGTTAAACATGAAAAAAGAAGTGCATAACACCATATATCATTCAATCATCATATAAAAATCCATATTATACTATTGTTACAATGATAATGAAATAAACATAAATGCATGAACCAGATAAATTTTCATCACAAATCGGTATCAATTTCCACTCCTGCAACATCATCACGAATCCAAACCACTTCTTCATGTTCATTGTAGTCTTCAGAATTACGAAAATTACTTTAAAGATATGTATCAACATCTGTCATAGGCTACATTTTATGCTTTGCTCATGCATCAGTGGTGATAATGACATGTCAATCACAATCAATTGGATCTTCCACATAAAATACTTGCATAGCCTGAGATGCTAAAATATAAGGTTCATTACGATGCCTAACATTTTTAAAATTTGCTAACACAAAACCATCCTCATCCAATTTTAGCCGTTTGCCTTTGGAGATCCACTCACACTCAAATAACACAACTTTTCGACCTCCTCCATAGTTTAACTCAATCACATTTTGTAAAATCCCATAGTAATCAAATTCACTTAATACTGGATTATGATCTCTTATACTTGAATAACTTGAAGTAGTTGCCCGATCAGTTATACCACAATTTTGAGTTTTTCTCTTACGTTCCACTTCATTTATATGAAACCTAAATCCATTTGAAATAATTTTTTCATATCGTATGCCAATGGCATCCAGGCCTCTGGCAATTAATCTCAAATCATTTGACACTGGATCATCTGCTGGAAGATTTGTATCTTCAATCTATCATACAATAAGTACTTAATCAATCATATTTGAAAATAATTATAACATATAGTTTTAATAACTATTACAACACAACTTGCATGACTGGCAAACCATGAGGAAAATGTTTCACTATGTAAATGCTTAATTTGGTGTGGTGGAATATGAGAATGACTTTGATTCAGAATTCTTTGATGTTCACTACAATAAAAAAATAATAAATTTATTGATAAAGATTCTTAAATAGTTATATATTTAAACAAATGATTTATATAATAAAAACATACTCTATATAAGATTGGACGTGATGACAATTGAATAATACATATTGATGTACCTTCTTTAATATCTCAATATCAAACTTAGTTGCAATGGCCTTTCCAAGTGCATAACCTGAGTAGTTGAACACATCTAATGCAAATGTAGAGTCAATATTTATATCATCATTTCTTGATGATTGATTAAATTTTGTCTCTACATAATCTGCTAAATATAAAGAGTAGAATATCAAACATTCCTCAGCTAAATACCCTTCAGCAATAGATCATTCTGGTCTACTTCTATTTCGAACATAAGACTTTAATGTTCTCAAGTACCTTGTGTCAAAACACAAAATTTGTATTATTTACCTAACAAACTATTTTTTAAAAAATATCAATAATATTTGTATAATACCTTTCAATTGGATACATCCAACGATAGTGAACTGGCCTAGTAAGTTGTACTTCAGTTGCCAAATGAATAGTTAGATGAACCATTATGTCAAAAAATGATGGAAGAAAAATATTTTCCAATTCACATAGGATCACTGCAATATCTCTCTTTAAACGAACCAAATCTGTATGAGAAATTATTTTACAACATAACTCTTGAAAATATCTGCTTAATCTAATCAAAGGAATCCGAACAGATTTAGATAAAGTTTTGCGTAGTGCTACTAGCAATACTTGTTGCATCAAGATGTGATTGTCATGACTTTTTAGACCACTTAATTTAGCCGGTTTCATTTGAACACATCGTGATATATTGGATGCATAGTCATCTGGAACTTTGATTTTTTTTAAGACTTTGCAAAATATATCCTTCTCTTTTTTCTCCATTGAAAAAGATGCGGGACGTAAATAAACTTTATTTGATCCTTTCTTAATAGGATGAAGTGATGATCTTATCACATTTCTTGCAAATCAAGTCGTGATTTGAGATTATCTTTCGATTTTTCTTCTATATTCAGCAATGCCCCACAAATAGATTCACATACATTCTTTTCAATATGCATAAGGTCAAGATTGTGACGTATTACGTTATCTTTCCAATATGGTAAATCAAAAAATATACTCATTTTTTCCAAATGAATGGCAGAGCTGAATTATCATTAACTGTTTTTCCAAAAGTAAATTTTAAAATTTTCAACTCATTTATCACCATGTCTCCTGATAGGATAGGTGGTGGTCTTCCATACTCTTCTGTGCCATCAAAAAATTGAGCATTTTTTCAAAATACATGATCACTATTTAAAAACCTCCGATGACCCATATAACAATATTTTCCACCATGTTTTAACCATTGTGAATGTGTAAATTGATGACAAATTGGGCATGCAAGTTTTCAAAATCTGGATAAGTTTGCATATCCAGGGAAATCACTTATTGTGCATAGTAATGCAGCATACAATTGAAAATTCTGTTTAGTTGATGCATTATATGTTTGAACTCCTATCTCCCATAAATCCTTCAAATATGCAATAAGAGGTTGCAAGTAGATGTCGATGTTATTCCCTAGAGAGGATAGGTCAGGTATCAATAGTGACAACATAAAGTATGGTTGCTTCATACACATCCATGGTGGAAGATTATATGACATTAAAATAACTGGTCATGTACTATGTGTCACAGTCATATTTTTGAATGGATTAAATCCATCTTATGCTAAACCAAGCCTTATGTTCCTAGGATCCTTTGCAAATTCTGGGTGCTTATGGTCAAATATATGTTTGCCAAGATGGAGATCAGCCGGATGTCGCATGTAACCATCCTTTGTACGGGATTCAGAATGTCATCTCATATGAGATGTTGTTTTGGATGACATGAACAAATGTTGTCATCTAGGCTTTATTGGAAAATACCATAAAACCTTACGTGCAATTTTTCTCTTCTCACCAGTAGGGTCATTTTTAGATATTTCTCATCTAAGCTCACTACATAGTTTGCATTGAATTCTGTATTTATCCAACCTCCAAAACAAAGTACAATCATTAGGACAAGCATCAAACTTTTCGTAACCAAGTCCTAATTGCTTCATCAATTTTTCTGCTTCGTAGTACGACTTAGGTAAATCATCCATTGCATTTGGAAATGCTTCTCTCAATAAATTTAAAAGCATATAAAAAATCTTGTTGGTCATTTTCCCTAGACACTTCAAGTGAAGCAAATGGATAATAAATGCAAGTTTTGAGAATTTCTTACAACCTGGATATAATTCTTTTTGTGAATCATCAATTAATTTATAGAATTTCTCTGCCTCTCTAGTTGGAATCTCCTTATCATTTTCAAATGCTGATGTGCTGATAATACTATCATTATGCTCTGGAATCCCAAATGCCTCGTAAATTAATCCTTGCATATCATCTGCATCCTTTCGAGATTGGACAAAATCAGAGTTTGTAGATGCACTATATGCTATTTCTCCATGAGCTACCCAGTGAATATATCCTTTGATAAATCCATCAACCGTCAAATGATCATAAGCAACCTCTCTTGAAACAAATATACCAATCTTACACTGCACACAAGGGCATAAAATCATTCCATTTATGTTAGCATTAGAAAATGCAAATTGTAAGAAACACTCAACTCCATTTCTATACTCCTCAGTTTGTCTCGGTAAAACCATCCAACTCTTATCCATAACGATTCTAAAAAAAAAATATTCAAATAAGTTTAACATTATATATAAATTGAAATAATTTTATCATGATAGAGGTAATGCAAGTGAAATGCATGTCTAGATAGTATATATAATCTTTATTTCAAAATGTGCTCTGGAAATATTTTATAAAGCAAAGTATATTATTAGGGAATAGTATATCCTGTGATGCTCAATAGAAAGGTGAAGTAAAATTGAGGAACCATAAATTTTAAAAAATATATTACATTTCCTAATATAATTACCACGACCAAATGAATCAAAATTAAAACATATTAAGCCAACTTGATCACTGATATTACTCAAGCACATTATTAAAGTGATATTTTGCTATTTAATGGTATAAGCAAAACAAAAAAAAAATAATATATAGAAAACCTAAAACTCTATCAAAGAATTCTTATCCTAATTGTTAGAAAGAGAGGGAGAAACAAGAGAGAATTAGTAATAAATCAATTAATGATTTCATCAAATGATCCATATAATTTGTCCTTGATATTCATTATGCTCAATAGCCAAGAACAAGAGAACAGAATAATGATCTAAATATAGCAAACAGATTCAAACAAAAAACACAAATTTAACTTCCGATTGGGTAACAAAGATATCCGAAACACAATAAAAGAAATTATTGTCATAGACTCAGAAAGATACCATTCATAGAGATAGTAGGCAAAAGGTCAAAACCAACACAAATCAGTGCATTAAAGAAAAACAAAATACAACTAAATCAAGATGTTTATATGCACGAATGTAGGTTAGTTGGAACCAAATTTAGAAGATAATAACATTATGGTGGTACATTTAGAATTCTCCTAAAACAAATGAAAAATAGGAGACCAAGTCATTGAACATGTTTACCAGAACAGGAGAATGCACAAAGGAAGTAGTAAGAAACATAATCCATCCTAAAGTAGTGCACTTCATCTACCACCGAGGGACTAACAGGTTAGTCTTTCACTTTGTTCTTTCTATGTCAATTGTTTAATGGTATGCAATTCATTCTTGCGTCTTTTGACTAAAAATAAGTATTAGCTATGCAAGTGGTGGTTGAAGACCATAATCATATAAGAATCATTGACCACCGTGCAAATCGTAGTCTTTTTTTGTTGCTTGGTCAAAAGTGAGAACTGAAAGATTCAAATCTTTACTCTACTTACACATAAATGTAACATTAAGCAAAACAAAATAAAAAAAAATCTGCAAAACCTAGAAACAACTGAGGATTAGCACATATACACAAACCTAAGAAGATGAAGGGTAGATTCGGCGCATTCCTGGAAAATGCAGTAGACGTTTGTGTGAGCGGCGTCTTGCGGCGTGAGAAAGAAATCCGACTGCCTGCAAAAACTAGAAACCTTGTGCGTCGTGACCGAGAGGTGTAGCATAGGGAAAAGAGGAAATCTAAGGACAATGAGGTGGTGTGCGAAAAGCAAAACCTAGCCGTGTGCGGTGTGAGGAAGAAGTTCGACGCAAGAGAAAGAGGTCTGTGCGATTGGCGACTTACGGCGTGCGATGTAGGGAAAAGAGGAGATCGATTGAAGGAGAGCTCGATCGACTTGATCTGGCCATGTGCACGTAACAGAAGCTTTGTGTGAAAAGAAACCTAGCGGCATGGGAGAAAAGTTCGGCACAGGAAAACAATGGAGAAAGTATACGATAGAGAAAAGATCGGCACAGGGTTTTAATTAATATACGTTAACACAACATATACTTATAAATTAAACTAATTATTCCTATATCAATAATGACATTTATTTAAATGTCATAAGAAAGGGTCTAATTTGTTATTTAAAAAAAATTTTTTGGGGTTTTTGATAATATGATACTTATAAATAAATATCGTTAAGATAATGTTACAATAGGCTAATTTTCTTGTAGTGACTATTTTCTCTTCCACTAGCTCCTATGCTAACTTGAGTGTCAGAGTAGTCACACCGAGTCTAACCTTGGTGCTCATTCTAACCTCTTGCTAAAGTGTTGAAGGGATTTCAAGAGCTCTCTTCGTCATCGGAATAGTAGGACTTCTTTCTACCGTAGTTGCTCTTCAAAAAATAAAATAAAAAAATAAATAATTTAGAAAAAGTCTCAAAAAGTCATTTTGCTTGAGTTAACGAGTTTTTTCTGGAATTAGAAATTTCTGCTTAAATGAATTAGAAATTTTATCAGTTTTTTTACTTAAGTCATTTCGGTTTAAATTACTAAAAAAATCTTCAAAAGTTTTTTAAAATTTCACTGAGAATTTTTTTAAGACTGTTTCTGTGAAATTTTTTTGCAAAACTTAAACTTGTGTTACTTATGTTTTATTGATGCATTACTTAGAAATTTAACAACAAGTCTTTTACTTAGAAATTCTGTTAAATTGAAATCAGTTTCAAAATTTTCTAAGTTTTAAACCCTTAGATTTCTTCTTACAAACCCCAATTTTTTATGTGATCAAAGGGGGTGAAAAAAAGTATAAGTCTAGGGGGAGGTAGACAATTTAAATTTTCTATCTTTTTGCACTTAAATGTAAATTTTTATTACTATTAATTTATGTTGGTTTCCCTAGCATAACTTGGGTTGCTCACATCAAAAAAGGGGAGATTATTGGAACCCCAAGGTTGTTTTGGTGTGATCAACAAGTTAAGTTAGGTCATGTGTATTTAACCTTATGTCTAAGTGTGCAGGAGCTTAGGAGCACAGGTACTCGAGCGGAAGACGCAGCTAGCGAGAAGGACGACACGCGGTGCGTCCGAGGGACAAGGCGTTGCGGAATAGTACACCGGCGGACAAGAAGGAAGCGCGCGGTGGTTCCGAGGGACGAAAGCCAGAGCGTAAGATTGCTCGGGGAGCAAGAGACGCAGCTAGCGAGAAGGTCGACGACTGAGGGACGAAGACTGCGGATGAGTACGCTGGCGGACGAGAAGGAAACATGCGGCGATTCCGAGGGAAGAGAAGCCGGAGGGAAGCACACTCGAGAAGACCGAAAGTTGGGTTCGGGTGAGCCCTTTTCCGGATGGCAGAGATCACCCATGTGAGCGGATCCGGAGTTGAAGACCCGGACCAAGGTGAACCGAACCAGAGCAGTGGTCCTGGATGAAAAAGTCAACACAGGTTGACTTTACTGGTCCAGGGCGCCCGGAACCCCTCCGGGTGCCCGGACCAGCATGTTTGACCAGAACGCATCTAAGGCATTCTGAACGTTGGGGATAAAGTTTTATCCCCCCAGGGTGCCCGGAACCCTTCCAGGCGCCCCGACCAAGGATATAAATATAGCCTTGGTCCATAAGCTTTTCAACAATCACGAGCATTTCATTTCCAAAGACTTGTACGCTTTAGTTGTAGTTAAGTTTCTGTTTCTGCACTTCAACGTTGTAAGAGGCTTCTCCGCCTACAGGAGTTTTAATGCTTAATCTTACTTGGATTAACAACCACATCGGTTGTAACCAAGTAAATCCTTGTGCCTCGTTCTTTATGTTTTTATTTACTGCTTTGCTTACTTTAATTTACAACTGTTAGCTTAAAGAGTTCGAGAAGGGTAGTTTCTTTTTATTTTACAGGCTATCCAACAAACCCCTCCTAGCCGACCCTAACGGTCCTACAGTTAGATCCTACTTTATTATTTGATCCCTGTGTCTAAGTGTGCAGGAACTTAGGAGCGCAGGAAGTCGAGCGAAAAACACAGCTAGTGAGAAGGACAACACGGGAAGGGAGCCGACGGACTTGGTGTGTCCGAAGGATGAGAGAGCTGCAGAAGAGTACACCGGTGGACGAGAAGAACGTGCGCAGCGTTCGAGGGACGAGAAGACGGGTCGGAAGCTTGCTCGAGAAGAAGGCCAAAAATTGAGTTCGGATGAACCCTATTTCGATTGGTCATACTGATGCTAATGAGCATACATCATGCCAAATTTTGACACCTCTGGCATGCTACAATACACATCACATGAAATCAAATAGTGGTTTGTCAATTTTTTTATAACTCGTATTTGCAAAATATAGTATCAAAACTATAACATTACAAATGGGATAGGAAGTATAACATTGAATATTATTTCAAAACTTGGTCCTAATCATTTCTCTTTAATATTGGTTAAGTATTTTATAGTAATCATTGGTGATTGGTGACGTCTAGATTGGAATGGCTTTTTCATGATGTGAACAATCTCATATCATCTCCATAGTTTAGTTTTGATCATGATTCAAGCAATGCCTACTTTTTGATGGATCAACCAAGATGGGGCAGGATAACTCTATTGAGTGTTAGAGATGACATAGGGAAAACCAATATTTATCTCCTTGCTTTGAACAATTATATACTACTTAAATGTTTATTTATCAATTAAAATTATATAGTTAACAGAATATGTGTAGTTGAACATATAAATAACTTATAAATATGCAAAGATACAACTTCCAACGTATATATAACATGCAGAAAAGCTAAAATTTTATTATTCAATTGAAAATTAGTTCTAGTCAAGTTTAGGTCTTTAACAACAGTGCTGGTACTTCTAAAGGTATAGTATAACAATTACTCATACAAGCAAACTGCTGATAAAAGCAGAAAATCAAAGTTGACCTAAAAAGAGTATGCAAGTTTCTTCCAATTGGACATGAAATTTACGATGACATACTGTCATAAATTAGAACAGGAGCACCTACTATATTCAATAAAAATTGCTGAATCTATTATGCCAATAAAAGCAACTACTTAACCTTGCAAATTATAACATAGAAGAGAAGGATACATCTTTTAGCTGTGATAAGAAAGCAAGAGAAGAAGAAACATAAAATTAGATGTAGGGTACTAAAATGCAGATATTTTTAGCCAAGCCTTTATTGCTTCTAATCCAGATTAACAATTGAATACTTCAATAAAGAATTTGATAGCTTAGGCTAGATTGCTTGTGTATAAATCTTTGATTTAACAGGAACATGTGGTCACTACTATTGATTTGATGTGTGCACAAAATTAATTATCATCCAAAATAAATAACTATAATTTCTTCTCTCCTGCACAATTAAAAATAAACAAAGATGTGTAATATGAAGCAAAAAAAAAAGAACCTCAGTGGCTTTTGAGACAACTGTAGCAGCAGGCTCAACACCCTGACTTGTCATCCCACCAGACACTAGACCTGTAAACACTTGGATTCAACAACTCAAGACAAGTAAAAAGAACAAGCAAAAGAAAATGTAATAATTCTCACTTCAGATTGGACCTTTCAAGGCCAAAAAGTTTTAAAAAGCCAACTCTATATTAACCAGAACAAACCTAAACCAAAAATATATAGAACGCGCATGCATATCAAAAAAATATAGAATATATAGAATATCATCCCAAAACCTAATTTTTTTTAAGAATATATAGAACTTGCAAATTACCAGCACTATTTGTTTCACAATTGATATTTTTTAAAAAATACATTATCAAAAAAAAAGCATAAATCAACAACGCGCATGCATATAGCCAAACCTCAAGTAAATACAATTTAGTCGATAACTAAGAATAACTATATTTTGGACTTTTTATTTTATTTGTAAACCAAATAGTCTACCATTAATAATTAAATAAAGTTTAATAAATTTACTTCAATCTAGTTAACACGTTAAAGTAGAAGGGGAGCCTTAACGCAACAATAAAATTGACCTTAAGGTCATGGGTTCGAGTTGCGAAAACAATCTCTTGCAAAATGTAAAGTAAGGTTGTATATAATAGACCCAATGTGATTATGGATCTTTTGTACATCCTTTACAGATACGATATTTTTCAGAGTGGCCTCTAGTAGTTGAGATATAAGGGCTATTATTGCATGACTAGGATTAAACAATTCATATTCTTACTATTATTGATTATCAACAAAACTTAATTGTACTTTATCATGCACAATTAGTCATCCTCATAGCTCTTGGACAGTTTCTTGATGAGGCACCTATTCTAAGAGAAGGCAATGGTCGGAAGTGGCCAAGGGAACCCCTAGCTTTACCTCATGAAATGCTGAATGTACATCCCTTTACCTTTGCGATAAACAGCCTTCAAATTAGTCATGATTTTCCATGCTACGTTCAGATTCCTTACTTTATCTCATAGACAAACGAACAAAGTCTTGGCAGATAATAAAAATTTCTTTTGTAACCAAAACAAGAAGGAACTAAAAAATATTTGTTTGAGTTGTAAATTAAATGAAGAAGCAGAGAGATCAAGAAGAGACATCGAGTCTCGGTTCGAAGCAGAAGCCGAAGCAGAGGTCGCGAAAGACTGAGGCTCCTTGTTTGAAGCAGAAGAGCGACCTCTCAGTGTAGGGGTGGCTCACCCATTTCCACACCTTCTTCTTCATGTCGAAGGTCAGTAGCTCCGGACACATTGGGGAGTGCATAAAGAGTAAGTCCCCGGCGCCGCAGGAGTTTAAATAATATCCACCTAACTTCTTGTACATGGAGATCGGCATTTGAGCCACCTCCCGCCATTTCTTATCCTCAAGTTCTAAAATCACCGCTCCCTCGTGCGGCCAGTCCCAGTTGAGCAATGCGACCATGACCAATTTGTTCGACAGGTTGATCAATCCAGCACAGGCACAAGGGAATGGCATAGGAATCAGAGGGTGAATGCTAGAGGGCGGCTTGATGAGGTCGAACGCCATTAAGTTGGGGGTCAGAAACGGATGGTAGACGAATTGGTAGAGCACGCCGTCGCATATGACGGCCTTGTGTTTGAATTTCCAGAGGTCGAGGTCTTGGGCGTAGTGAGTGGCCCACGATTTCGTCGTCGATTGGTAGATGTGGACCGATAAGTGCCATTGCAATTGCTGGGTGCGGCTGCACTTGGCGACGACCACGGTGTAGCCGCGCGTGCTGCGGTCGAACGACAAGGCCATCGTTCTGAAGGAGTCAGAGCAGCCGGGGACTTGAAGCAGCTTCCAGTCTCTCTTGATGGGACTGCCGACCAATAAGTGGTTCCTGTCACTGTGGTTCATTAAGCAGACCAGGCCGCAGGAGGAGGACACGCACTGGATGTCTGAGTGGAGGAAGTCGTCGAAGTTGGACCACCGGAGGAAGCAAGGGTCGTATACGCGGCCCGAAAAGTCGCCGGCGTCGTTAAAGAAGCGCCTGAAGAACAACGGCTTCTGTGGCGCCATCATCGGCCACGACAACGGGGGGCTGGAGTGAACCACCTCGTACCACCGTTTGCACACGATGCCCAATTTGATGACGTTGGCGGTGGGCAAAAAGGAGAGCACCTTCTGCAGAAGCTCGTCCGGTAGAATGGCGTCCCACGACACCAATGCTCCCTTGTCTTCTTCTTCCTCCTCCTCCTCCTCCTCCTCGCCGTCACTATGTCTAGGGATCGTCCTGATCCAATAGGAGTGAACCACCTCGTACCACCGTTTGCACACGATGATGCCCAATTTGATGATGTTGGCGGTGGGCAAAAAGGAAAGCACCTTCTGCAGGAGTTCGTCCGGTAGAATGGCGTCCCACTTCAACAATGTTCCCTTCTCTTCTTCTCCCTTCTCCTCCTCGCCGCGAGACATCGTCCTGATCTCTACCACAATCACTTCAAAACCCTAAACCTCAAAACCTAACAATCTCTTCTTTTCCCTTTAAATAACATCGTCCTGATCTCTACCTGAGGCTTCGTTTAAGAAATTTAGATATGCTAGGTCTTTATTTAGATTAATTTATAAGGTTAGGACTTAGGACTGATTCTCTTTTTATAAAATTTAATAAATAAAAAAAGTTAATATATAATTAATATAGGAAAACAGAAAAGATCAATATAAGATATTTTTTAATACCTCAATTATTATTTTTCCCTTTTATTATGTAGAAATAAAATTTAATAATTGAAATATAAAAAATTATATTAGAAAGCGATTCATTTCTTTCTAAAAAATTAATATAAATAAAAAAAAGTAATGATGAAGGAAATAAATTAAACAATCAATTCATTCAAATAAGAAAATAAAAAGTTAACTAAGTCATCCAATTTTTTAATCTATTTAAATTTTTATAAAAGGTATTCTACTTTTTTTTTAAAAGAACGGTCATATTTTAGGATTTTATAAGAAAAAGTTTTTATTTTATAAAGAATTGGTCGCATTATTAAATTACAAAAAGATGATAGATAATAGACAAATTTTTTATTAATATAATTTGTACTTTACTTTTTGTCTGGATAAGGATGTAGACTTTTTTTTTTTTTAAGTGAAGTGAGGATGATAACATTGTTAGTCGGTTGTGGGTCAAAAATAAAATTAAATTTTATATTCTTACTTTTTCAATTTGAAAGGACTTGCAACTTTATTTGTTTATTTATTTACATTTTCTCCTACTTTCATTTGTATAAACATATTATTATTTTCTTTCTGAGATAATTAATTGATATTTCACATAATTATGCATCATTTCCTTAGAAAAAAAATCTTCAATTAAATTAATATATCTAATTAAAACTGAAACTAGACACAAAAGTTATGATAAGAAAAAGACAAGCAATATTTCCTAGGCAAGATTTCCATATTTTATGTCAAATAGAGCATTCCACGTAGCAAATGACTATATATATAGTCATCCTAATGTAACATTCTTGTGGCCTGAAAATTGTTGGTTCAAAAACCAAAAAGACACCTATATTGAGAACTTTAAGTAAGCAGGAAAGGAAAGAAAAAGGCGGATTGAGATTTTACTCTTCAATTTCCTCTTAAGCAATTGAATTTTACTCTCATTGTTTAGCAGAGGTCAATTCCTGACGAAGTCGGAGAAAAAATATACTCTCCGATATGATATACTCGATTTTATAATTTATCTTTCTATTGATGCGTAATCATCTTTTTGCTCGAGTACGAATCTGTTACCAATTATTCAAGCTCATATCAAACTTTTAGCATTACCTTGCATGCTTAGAATGGTAATTGCACTAGTTTCAAAGTGAAATATGTCATGGCATGGGGAAAAGTGGAAAACTCTGTACGTACCTCATGAAACAATGTCATATATTATTAGAATCAAGAAATTAAAGTACAAATCAATGTGTAATAGATAATAACATATTAACATTACTAATGTGGTGGATGGGGGGGCCTCCATGTGGTTCAGCCCAATTAAGAAGTCAAGCCTTTTAGTCAAAAGTCAAGTTGAGATGTATATAAAAAAGATCAGTTTTGGTCACGATAGACCCGAGCTGAGGCTCGACAACTCTAGCCTAGTTGAGTCCAACTTACTTAACTCAGCTAGTCCTGACAACTCCAATCCAGTCAAGGATGTAAATGAACCAAACGGTTCGCGAGAAATTCGGAGCTCGATTCGATAAAAAGCTCGTTCGAGTTCGTTCGTTTATCTTATTGAGCCGAGCTTGAGCTCAATTTCGAGCTTGGCAGTTTTATCGAGCCGAGCTCGAGCTTAAGGATATTCGGCTCATGAACTCACGAACATGTTCGTTTATAGGTTCGCGAGTCAAAAAAACGAACCTTAAACCGAGCCAAAACACAAACTCTAAAACGAGCAAAAAAAAGAGCTCTAAAACGAGCCTTAAAATGAGCCTTAAAATGAGCCAAAAAATGAGCTCCAAAACGAGTCAAAAACGAGCTCTAAACGAGCCCGAAAACGAATCTAAGCTCGCTTAACGAGTTAGGCTCGTTAACTTTGATAATCGAGCTAATAACGAGCCAAGCTCGAACTATTTGCGAGCTTGATAATTCTAAAACGAGCCGACCTCGAGCCTTGTGATAAAAGCTCGATTCGAGCTCGAGCTCAAATATAACTTAAATGAGCCATGCTCAAGCCTAATACTGTTTGACTCGATTCGGCTCGTTTACATCCCTAAATCCGGTCGACCTCGACTTCCTTAGTTCGGCTACACCCGACAACTCTAGCCTACTCGACCATTTAGCTTAGTATCAACCAATCTCTCGCAACCATGCCAAACCTCTCTTGCTCAGCCTATCTCAACCCTACAGCTCGATCACTCTGGGCTCCCTCAGTTCAGCTTTTGGCAAATACCTTAGGAGGCAAGTGGAGAATGTGGAGGCCAAAATAAGCAGCGAACGTGAACTGATTGGGGTACAAATAAAGAAGTGGGGGTTACGTGGTAGCCCCGCGATGCAACCGGGCCTCCCCTTAGTAAAAGGTATAAAAGGAAGCCCATTGCAACGGGTGCAGGTACGCAGACATATGCATTTGAACTCTTCTTCTCCACTCACTATAAGAAAATTAGTCCTTCATGACACACATAAATGTCCTTATTACATATTTATGGTGACACTAACGTTTTGGTGGCATCTACCAAAAATGTCCTATAAAGTGATGTCGTCTTAGACCCTCCTCAATTTCTTGACATTTTATAATGTCGTTATACAATATCAATGCTAACATGAAAAGTGTCCTAATTTAAAGATATAACAACACTCTAAAATATCAAGAAAAGTCTTTTTTAGGGACATTTATATATGTTGTGTTATCATCATAATAATGACAACGCTAAATGCCACAAAAACTCATTTATTATGATATTTATATTTTTTATAAGGACAATAAAAAGTGTCAGTAAAGATAATTTATAAAATCATTTTAAATGTCACCTTAACTAATCTATTATAACAGTAGAAAATGTCATTATAATAATTTATAAATATATTTAAAATGATCATTAATATTTATATAGAATATATAACATGAATTCAATATTTAAACATCATCACAATCCATCCATCATTTAGAATAGAAAAAATTATAAAATACAATTTAAAGTGCAAATAGATAATCTAAATTCATCCAACAAATATTTGAGTCAAAGTTACAAATGGAAACTAACGACAAGTTCTTTACATCCAAAACTAACAACACACTACACTAAAAATAATAAGTTTAAGAACAAAGTCTTATAAAATAAAAACTAACTAGGCAGACCATCTTCAACCGTCATAATGCTTCACAAAAATCCAAGTACCTATCACCTACAAATACAATGAATAAATTTGTATTAGTGAAATAAAACAATGAAGACAAAAAGTTAATAGAAAAAATGATAAAGATTAAATATCATACCAAACGAGAAAATGTAAAGTATCATTCAATATTCACCTAATAGTAATCTTCGTTTACTGTTAACTGCAAATGCATTTCATATTTATTTAAAATTATAATTACATGATAAATATAAAAAATTAATAATATTTCAATAAGTAAAAAATATACCAGATGATAAGGCCAAGATATCATTCCTCCAAGTGTGTAACGCCCGAAAATTCTCAAAACTGTTTTAGAAATATAGTATGATTTTTCTGGAATTTTTAGATATTTTTCCGGAATTTTCCGAGTAGCGGAAGTAGCAAAAATAAATATAAACGAAAACGGCCTAAGCGGGAATCGAACCCGAGACCTATGGTTTAATGGATAATGTTAGTAACCAGTGAACCCAGCAGGGCCGTGCTGAGAGAAAGGAGAAACATCTATATTTATGTTAGAGTTGGACCGGAATTACCACTTAATATAAATAGAAGGTTTAAGTGGGTTTGGTTTATTTTGCTTGGTTCGGCAAACTCCTCCCTCTCCAAACCCTCAACGCCGACGCCACCTCTTCCTCCTCCTCTCTCGGCGCCCAAACCCCAAGGGCTCTCGGCTCATCTTCCGGCGACGACTCCAACACAAAAGAGGTTCTCCTCCGCGAGAGGAACGCGAAGACGTGAGCGGGTCGTCGAGAAGGTCATCTCCACCGGAATTCTAGCGAATAGAATTGTAAGGGATTTAGCGTACGAGGTAAGAAACCCCTCACCTGCGGTATAATAGCTCCGTTTGGTTTCCTACGCATTAGTTTTAGCTATATGCAGGTTTTTCGGCACATAGGGTATGTTTAAACCCTCCTCGAGGATTAGGGATCTAGTTGAGCACCTCTAGACGGGCCGGACACGTTGTTCTCCTTTAGTTGGAGATTCTAGACGTTGTCGGGTGCCTAGAGGTGATCTCCCTATTAGAGGAGAGAGTTGGAGCACACCAAGTGTTCGGTAAAATGTTAGTGTAGCTAAATACCACCTCAGTTATGTTTAATAGCTCAGTTAAATGCATTATAGGCATTTAAATCAGCACATTAGTTTAGTTCAGTTTTATAGGACTACGGTCCAATGGGTGGGCTCCCACAGTCGCCTCTAGGTTCAGATAACCTAGCTCTAGGTTCAGATAACCTAGAAACAGCAAGTTAAAACAGTTAGCTATATTCAGTATTTTATTTTCAGTGGCACTGTACTGGATCAGATATCCATTGGGTTGGACTCCCACAGTCATCCCTAGGTTTAGATAATCTAGTTAACCCTACTAAATTCGGGACTTGCAAACCCTGGTCTAGTCAGGGATGCGCGCACAGCAAGTACAGTTGCCGGGCCCAAACAGCATGATTATGTATTTTCACTTACTATGTATTAGTTTTCTAAACTCATAAAAATCAGTTATGTTAGTTGAGTTTGAATTCAGTACCAGTTTAGCTTCAGTTTAACTCTTCCTTGCTTATACATTATGATAGCTCATGTTCAGTTCTTGATTGCTATGCTTGTATGATCATATGCCATGTTTATATGTTTAGCCTAGTCAGTTTATTTCAAATAGCATGCTTTAAAAATCATATTGCATCGTTGCATGTTTTTGTGAGGTAGATGGTTTCTTACTAAGCTTGTTAGCTTACAGATACTACTTTTCTTATACTGCAGATAAAGGTAAAGGAAAAGTGGACCAGTAGCGGAGGCTGGAGGTCAATGCAGATGAGGATGTGTGTGTATGGAACTGGAATCAAAGGTCCTTAGGGGACGTAGTAAATTGAGCATTAGACTCTTTAGCATTGACTTTAGCATTTTATTTATTGGTTTTGGTTTTCATGTTCTAGGCACTTTTAGTTGTGTGTTGCCATGAATTCCTAAACTATGCCCTATGTTAAGTTAGATTACTAGTTTATGTCGTTAGAATGTTATTACATGTTGTTAGAATAGCTTATGGTGCATTAGTTAGATGTTATGTGGGGTTTTGGCACGCCAAAGTGCTGAAATCAGAGTTCCCCGGGTGAAATCAGACTCTGATCGGTCTCCCGACCGATCAGGGCCTGGCTGTGTCACTGGATCGGTCAGCCGACCGATCCAGCCAGATACAGTATGCTACTGTATCCTCCTGGATCGGTCAGCCGACCGATCCAGCACGATACAGTAGCGAGCCTGGATCGGTCTGCCGACCGATCCAGACATACCTGGATCGGTCCGACCGACCGATCCAGCCACACCTGGATCGGTCTACCAACCGATCCAGTTGGGAACAGAACGTTCCCCAGCTCCGATCGATCCACAGACCGATCCAACCAAGAGCAATCGATCCAGTCCAGCTTGGATCGATTGGGAAGCTCCGGTTTCGTCCAAGAAACTTATCAGTCCAGCTCCTTGACCGTAGGGGATGTAGGATACACCAGGTATCCCTTAGATCATCTCCCTTAGCACAGGTAGAACCAATAACATGTATTAGGTCAGATATCAGTAGCATAAAAACTCAAATTAGATCAGTTTTCCGCGCAGCTTAGCACAGCAACCGTAGCGATTCGCCTTACATCATAGTAGTGGAAGGTGGGTCGTTACAGAGTGGTATCAGAGCAGTGTTCCATACTTCCTACACACACATCAGCATTGTACCTGCAGCTTCCAAGTAAGAATACCTCTACTCTCCTTATTGTTATTGCTTTCTAGTTACAGTTCATGTTTATATGCCTACTTCCTGCTAGTATGAGATAGTCTTTGAACATGATATCAGTAATTATATAACTGTGATAGTATTAGTTATACATATGTTCTCTGTGTCTTTAGAAATGGCACGAGGACGCCCAGCTAGAAGGGCACTAGCTACTGAGCCCCAGCAAGAGGCAGGCAGTTCAGTGCCTCCCCCAGACCTTACAGCATTAGTGGCTCAGTTACAGCAGCAGCTAGCTGAACAGCAACAGGAAATAGCCACCTTAAAGGCTAATCAGCAGAGTACCCCCACAGTCACCCCGGAACCGAACCTGACGACTCCAGAAGTCTTAGAGGTTCCACCAGCTCAGCCTACAGCTGTTAGAGTGTATACTAAAAGCCTAGCTTTTGGTATAAATATTTATCTAGAAATAAGAATCACATTGGTCAAATGCCTACATTTATGATAAATGTAGTTGTTCAATTAATTTATATTGTAGATAACATGGTGTGTGGTGTCACACACAGAGGATCATGTTATCAGTACCTTATAAATTATAAACAGAAGCTCACGACCATAATGGAAAGGAACAAACCATTGGAAGGTCGTAGTGTAATTAGGTATTAGTTTATCTTAACTATATAATTACACTAGTACACTTAGAGTGTATTGAGTAGGACCATTAGAGGTCATTTCTTTTATACTGACTTTATAAAGAAACAAAGACCTCAGTTATTATGGAAGTGTGTGCTCTTAATCCTAATATAATAACAAGCACATATATTTGATATTTATTTCTTTAATTTATCAATGGGTGAGATTTAGTTCGATGAATCAATAAGCCCGATAAGTTGGGAAATGATATCACTTATAGTGTGTGTTGTTGATTATAGAAGGAAACCGTGTCCTAGTGATCTAGGTTGAGAATGTCCCCAAGAGGAGCTCATAAGGATTGTCATGTTAAACCCTGCAGGTGGACTTAGTCCGACATGACGATGAAGTTGAGTGGTACTACTCTTGGAGCTAGATATTAATTAAGTGAGTTGTCAGTAACTTACTTAATTAGTGGACATTTGTTATCTTAAACACAGGGAGACTAACACACTCATAATAAGAAGGAACCCAAAATGTAATTTGGGATTGGTGCGGTAGTTCAATAATAGTTCTCTAGTGGAATGAATTATTATTGATAAAATTAAGTTGTGTGTTCGGGGCGAACACGGGATGCTTAATTTTATCGGGAGACCAAAACCAATTCCTCCTCTCGGTCCCTATCGTAGCCTCTAGTATATAGAGATTTATACCCACCGCATACCCACCTTCTTACCCATCCAATGGGGCCGGCCAAGCTAGCTTGGAACCCAAGCTAGGGCCGGCCATGACCAAATGGATGAGCCAAGTTGGTGGCCGGCCAAAGCTTGGGTCCCAAGCTTAGGTGGCTAGCCACTAGAATATTAAAAAGGATTTTTATTAAAATTATTTCTTATGTGGATATCATGATTTTAAAAGAGAGTTAAAAAAATTAAAAATTTCCTTTTATAGCTTTCTACAAAAGATTAAGAGAAGAGATTAATCTCTTTCCTTATTTGTAGTTTAAAAGGATGGTTTTAATTTTTGGTAAAAACTTTCCTTATTTGTAAATCATCTACATGTTTAAAAGAGAGTTTAAAATTTGAAATCTTTCCTTATTTGTTGATTAAAGGAGGATTTTAAATTTTAAGAAAACTTTCCTTTTTAATTATGTTCATGATTTAAAAGAGAGTTTAAAATTAAATATTCTCTTTTATAAGTTTCTACAAAAGATTAAGAAAAGATTTGATATCTTTCCTTATTTGTAGATTAAAAGAGATTTTAATTTATAGAGATAACTTTCTTTTTATCCACATATTTAAAAGAAAGATTTTAATTTATTAAATTTCCTTTTTATAAACCAATCATGAAGGGATAAAAATTATTGGAGAAATTTTTATAAATTTCTAGAAACAAATTAGGAAGTTTTAATTTTTGTTTAAATTAAAACTCTCCTTGTTTTGGGGAAAGAAGTGGCCGGCCATTAAAATTGGAAAAAGAAAATTGTTTTAATTAAAATAATTTTTCTTTTTCATGGCAAAGGAATTAAGGAAATTTTTATTTAAATTTCCTTATTTGCCAAGACCAAGGATTATAAAAGAGGGGGTAGAGGAGACTTCAAAGAAGAACAACTCTATTATTCTTCTCCTCTCTTTTCCTCCTTGGTGGCCGACCCTAGCTTCTTCCTCTTCTCTTCTTCTTATGGCCGGCGGCAACCCCTCTTGGAGCTCTTGATGGTGGCCGGTTCTAGCTAGGAGAAGAAGGAGAGAAAGGAGGTTTTGTTTCTTGCATCCCTTGGAGCTTGGTTGGTGGAAAAGATCTTCATCTTTTGGAAGCTTTGTGCTTGGCCGAAATTTGAAGAAAGGAAAAGAAGGTGCTTTGGTGGTTTCTCATCTCGGAAGATCGTTGCCCACACAACGTCCGAGGTTAGAAGAGGAATACGGTAGAAGATCAAGAGGTTTTTCTAAAAGGTATAACTAGTATTTTTTCTTTCCGCATCATACTAGTTATTTTTGGAAATAATACTAAATACAAGAGGCATACGATTCTAGTATTTCGAATTTGTTTTCGATATAGTGTTCTTTTGTTTTTCTTTTCCTTGTGATTTGATTGTTCTTTTCGGTTAACCTAAAGTTATTTTAGGAAATTAAATATTAGATTTCTATAAAAGGTTTTGTCTAGTCGGTGGTGGTTGCTCCCATATCCAAGAAGGTCATGTGCCTCGCCACGTCAGTACTAGGAACCAATTATGGAAATTAATATTTAATGGAATTAATAACTTAAGGTGATTTGGGTCGAACGTGTTAAGTTCCGCAGGAGATCCAAGTCTAAACCTAAAAGAACAAATTGATTAAGTTTTGGATCAAACGTGTTAAGTTCCGCAGGCGATCCAAAATTTAATTTAAAAGAACACATGGTAGCTAGGAAAAGGTTCAGACCTTTGTACAAAATTTTTGTACAGTGGAACCTCTAGGTTTTCCGAGTAGCAACCAACAACAGCGCCAACACCAGCACCAGCAGTCCCAGCAGCTGAGCCAAGAAAGGAAGCTTATCTGATCCAGTGGCAGCGAGTCAAGCCAGAGAACTTCTCAGGCGCTAGTGAACCATGGGATGCACAAGCCTGGTTCAAAACACTGGAGAGCACGATGGAGCTTCTGGACTGGCCAGAACATGAGAAAGTGAAGTGTGCCTCCTTCTGCCTGACAGGAGACGCACGCATGTGGTGGGAAAGAATCAGAACGAAGCGCCCAGTGAACCAGATGACATGGGCTGACTTTGAGAAGGAATTCTTTGAGGAGTTCTTTCATATGCGGGTTACAAACCGTCACTATGACGAGTTCACTGAGTTTCGTCAGGGCAACCTATCAGTTGAGGAAGCCGTGAAGAAATTCAACAGGTTGGCTCGTCTGTGCCAGAGCTAGTCAGCACAGAAAAGGAACGGATCAGGTTGATGCTCAAGATGCTGAGGCCAGAGATAGCAGTGAACGTGGCTGGTGGCATACATAGGCCACAAACCACAGAGGAGTTAGTGAGCAGTGCCTTGACCACAGAGCATTACCAGAACAGCATGAAGCAGCAGAGGCAAGTCTCCTCAGAGTCCAAGGGCCAAGGAAACTCTCACACTCAAAAACAGCAAGGCCACAGCTCTAACTGGAAAGGGAACTCCAACAGCAAGCGCAAATCAGGGAGTGACTCAAAAGGAGGACCATCTAGCAAGCGACCCAGTTATCCAAAGTGTGCCATGTGCGGGAAATTCCACCCAGGGGTTTGTCGCAAGGGCACACGAGGATGCTTTGAATGTGGACAAGAATGGCACATGGCCAAGCAGTGCCCGAACAAGACCGGTCTTCCTCAGCCACAGCAGATTCAGTATGCAGGCCAGCCAGCTCAGTTACATCAGATGCAGGCCGCTCTAGAAGGTCCACTTATCAGCCAGGGAAGATTAGAAGCCCCTCCAGCTATGGCGAATGCGAGGATCTACTCACTCACCAGAGAGGACGTAGCAAATGCCTCGACAGTCGTCACAGGTCAGATTAGCATTTTTCAGTATAGTGGGGCAACCCATTCATATATAGCCAGGATGTTCTCCGAGAAATTAGAAATACCCCCAGAGGTACTCAGTGGTCAGTTTCTGACGGCACTACCTTCAGGAGAGGTCATGGCATCAACGCACTGGCTCAGAGAAGTACCAGTCATTATAGCAGACCGGGAACTCTTTTGTGATCTGATCCTGCTGGAAATGACTGACTACGACGTCATCCTTGGAATGGACTTCCTGATCAGATACGGTGCTTCCATAGAGTGCCGTAAACAGAAAGTCGTATTCCAACCCGAAGCAGAAGCACAGTTCGAGTACATCGGAGAACCAAAGAGAAAAGCCAGAAAATTTCTCTCAGCTATGAAGGCACAGAAGTTGATGGATTCGGGATGTACCGGGTACCTAGCACAAGTAGTCAATACCAGCCAGGACAAGGACCAACAGCTCGCAGAGGTCCGAGTTGTATGTGACTACCCAGCAGTCTTCCCTGAAGAGTTATCAGGCCTAGCACCAGTTAGGGAGATTGAATTTGAGATAGAGCTCTTCCCCGGTACCAATCCTATTTCCAAAGCGCCTTACCGCATGGCTCCAGCAGAACTGAAGGAACTTCATGAGCAACTACAGGAGCTGCTTGACAAGGGCTTCATACGCCCTAGTCACTCACCCTGGGGAGCGCCTGTACTGTTCGTGAAGAAGAAGGATGGAAGCATGCGGCTATGCATAGACTACAGAGCACTGAATCAGGTCACGATCAAGAACAGGTATCCTCTTCCCAGAATAGATGACCTGTTCGACCAGTTAAAGGGAGCAGCAGTGTTCTCTAAGATTGACCTCAGATCAGGATATCACCAAGTCAGAGTCAAGGAGGGTGATATACCGAAGACAGACCAGATACGGACATTACGAGTTCGTAGTCATGCCTTTTGGCATGACAAATGCTCCAGCTACATTCATGGATCTCATGAACAGAGTATTCAGGGAGTATTTAGATCAGTTTGTTATTGTGTTTATCGATGACATTCTTATCTACTCAGGAACTCAGGAAGAATACTCAGAGCACCTGAAACTAGTATTGCAGACGCTTCAACAGAACCAGCTATACGCCAAATTCACGAAATGTGAATTTTGGCTAGATCAGGTGTCCTTCTTGGGTCACATCATCTCAAAGGATGGTATTATGGTAGATCCCAGCAAGATAGAAGCAGTAAGTAACTGGAAGAGACCTAAGAACACCAGCGAGATCAGGAGCTTTCTGGGATTAGCAGGATATTACAGGAAGTTTGTAGAGGACTTCTCCAGGATAGCCTCCCCACTGACCGCTCTTACCAGAAAGAACAGAAAATTTCAGTGGACAGAGGACTGTGAGAACAGCTTCAGTGAGCTAAAAAGGAGATTGACCAGTGCTCCCATTTTGGCTCTACCAGACGACACCAGCAGCTTTGACATCTATAGTGATGCCTCTAAGTTGGGATTAGGAGCAGTACTGATGCAAAATGGCAAGGTGATCGCCTATGCCTCCAGACAACTCAAGGATTATGAGAAGAATTACCCTACTCATGACCTTGAACTTGCAGCAGTAGTGTTCGCTCTCAAAATTTGGAGACATTACTTATATGGAGCTCAGTGCAGAGTGTATACAGATCATCAGAGTCTGAAGTACTTCTTCACTCAGAAGGATCTGAATATGCGACAATGCAGATGGCTTGAGCTGGTCAAGGACTATGATGTAGACATCCTCTACCACCCAGGGAAAGCCAATAAGGTAGCCGACGCACTTAGCAGAAAATCCAGTGCTACCTTATTATCTCTTACAGCCATGTCACCGCCCCTACAGAAGGAGATCGTAGATTTCGGTCTTGAACTCATCGTTGGACAGCTCTCTACTATGACCTTAGAGTCTACCTTGCATGGTGATATTCAGTCAGCTCAGGAGCAGGACCCTGAAAATTAGAAAATCAAGCAAGGGCTAGCAGAATCAGAAAGTAGAGAATTCAGAGTGTCCGATAGCGGGGTGTTGTATTTTGGTGACAGACTCTGTGTTCCAGATCAGGAGGAGCTACGGAAACAGATTTTAGATGAGGCTCACAGGACTCCCTATGCGATGCATCCAGGTTCCACCAAAATGTATCAAGACCTGAAGAACCGTTTTTGGTGGCCCGGGATGAAGCGAGACATCGCCAGATATGTTAGCATCTGCCTCACCTGTCAGAGGGTCAAGGCAGAACATCAGCGACCAGGAGGAGTTCTGCAGCCTATACAGATCCCAGAATGGAAGTGGGAGGATATCTCTATGGACTTCATAGTGGGACTACCCAGAACCACGAATGGTTTTGATGCCATCTGGGTAATAGTCGACAAGTTGACTAAATCGGCCCACTTTTTAGCTATCAAGATATCCTACTCCATGAAGAAGCTAGCTCAGTTGTATCTCCAGGAGATCGTCAGACTTCATGGAGTCCCACGTACCATTATTTCAGACAGAGACAGCAGATTTACATCACACTTCTGGAAGTGTGTACAGTCAGCTATGGGCACCCAGTTGAAATTCAGCACAGCCTTCCATCCTCAGACAGATGGTCAGACGGAGCGGGTAAACTAGGTACTCGAAGATATGCTCCGAGCATGCGCCCTAGACTTCAAGGGAAGTTGGTGCAAATATCTGAGTTTAGCAGAGTTTGCATACAACAACAGCTATCAGACCACTATCGGTATGGCACCTTACGAGGCTCTCTATGGGCGGAGGTGTAGATCTCCAATCTGCTGGTATGAGAGTGGTGAACAGACAGAACTAGAACTTCAGACAGATCTAGTAGCAGACACCACAGCAGCTATACAGCAGATCCGCCAGAGGATAGAGACAGCTCAGAGCCGCCAGAAAAGCTATGCTGATACGCGGCGCAGACCCTTAGAGTTTTCAGTTGGGGATTCAGTGTTCCTCAGAGTAGCTCCCATGAAGGGAGTAATGCGTTTTGGGAAGAAGGGCAAGCTAAGTCCCCGATACGTGGGACCATACCTTATCAGCAGAAGAGTGGGCAAGGTAGCATATGAGCTAGAGCTACCACAGGAGATGTCAGCTGTCCACAACGTATTTCATGTCTCCATGCTGAATAAGCATATTCCAGACGCCACCCAGGTGATTGAGCCCCAGTTGGTACAGGTCCGTGATGATCTCAGCTATGACAGTCGGCCTATTCAGATAATAGACCGAGCAGTAAAGAAATTACGGAACAAGGAAGTACCATTAGTCAAAGTCAGCTGGCAAAATCACACAGCAGCAGAGGCGACTTGGGAGACAGAGGCCAGCATGAGACAGAAGTACCCAGAATTGTTCTAAGTTCGAGGACGAACTTTTTATAAGGTATGGGGGATTGTAACTCCCGAAAATTCTCAAAACTGTTTTAGAAATATAGTATGATTTTTTTGGAATTTTTAGATATTTTTCCGGAATTTTCCGAGTAGCGGAAGTAGCAAAAATAAATATAAACGAAAACGGCCTAAGCGGGAATCGAACCTAAGACCTATGGTTTAAGGGATAATGTTAGTAACCAGTGAACCCAGCAGGGCCGTGCTGAGAGAAAGGAGAAACATCTATATTTATGTTAGAGTTGGACCGGAATTACCACTTAATATAAATAGAAGGTTTAAGTGGGTTTGGTTTATTTTGCTTGGTTCGGCAAACTCCTCCCTCTCCAAACCCTCAACGCCGACGCCACCTCTTCCTCCTCCTCTCTCGGCGCCCAAGCCCCAAGGGCTCTCGGCTCATCTTCCGGCGACGACTCCAACACGAAAGAGGTTCTCCTCCGCGAGAGGAACGCGAAGACGTGAGCGGGTCGTCGAGAAGGTCATCTCCACCGGAATTCTAGCGAATAGAATTGTAAGGGATTTAGCGTACGAGGTAAGAAACCCCTCACCTGCGGTATAATAGCTCCGTTTGGTTTCCTACGCATTAGTTTTAGCTATATGCAGGTTTTTTTCGGCACATAGGGTATGTTTAAACCCTCCTCGAGGATTAGGGATCTAGTTGAGCACCTCTAGACGGGCCGGACACGTTGTTCTCCTTTAGTTGGAGATTCTAGACGTTGTCGGATGCCTAGAGGTGATCTCCCTATTAGAGGAGAGAGTTGGAGCACACCAAGTGTTCGGTAAAATGTTAGTGTAGCTAAATACCACCTCAGTTATGTTTAATAGCTCAGTTAAATGCATTAGAGGCATTTAAACCAGCACATTAGTTTAGTTCAGTTTTATGGGCCTACGGTCCAATGGGTGGGCTCCCACAGTCGCCTCTAGGTTCAGATAACCTAGCTCTAGGTTCAGATAACCTAGAAACAGCAAGTTAAAACAGTTAGCTATATTCAGTATTTTATTTTAGCACTGTACTGGATCAGATATCCATTGGGTTGGACTCCCACAGTCGTCCCTAGGTTTAGATAACCTAGTTAACCCTACTAAATTCGGGACTTGCAAACCCGGGTCTAGTCAGGGATGCGCGCACAGCAAGTACAGTTGCCGGGCCCTATTAGTTTTCTAAACTCATAAAAATCAGTTATGTTAGTTGAGTTTGAATTCAGTACCAGTTTAGCTTCAGTTTAACTCTTCCTTGCTTATACATTATGATAGCTCATGTTCAGTTCTTGATTGCTATGCTTGTATGATCATATGCCATGTTTATATGTTTAGCCTAGTCAGTTTATTTCAAATAGCATGCTTTAAAAATCATATTGCATCGTTGCATGTTTTTGTGAGGTAGATGGTTTCTTACTAAGCTTGTTAGCTTACAGATACTACTTTTCTTATACTGCAGATAAAGGTAAAGGAAAAGTGGACCAGTAGCGGAGGCTGGAGGTCAATGCAGATGAGGATGTGTGTGTATGGAACTGGAATCAAAGGTCCTTAGGGGACGTAGTAAATTGAGCATTAGACTCTTTAGCATTGACTTTAGCATTTTATTTATTGGTTTTGGTTTTCATGTTCTAGGCACTTTTAGTTGTGTGTTGCCATGAATTCCTAAACTATGCCCTATGTTAAGTTAGATTACTAGTTTATGTCGTTAGAATGTTATTACATGTTGTTAGAATAGCTTATGATGCATTAGTTAGATGTTATGTGGGGTTTTGGCACGCCAAAGTGCTGAAATCAGAGTTCCCCGGGTGAAATCAGACTCTGATCGGTCTCTCGACCGATCAGGGCCTGGCTGTGTCACTGGATCGGTCAGCCGACCAATCCAGCCAGATACAGTATGCTACTGTATCCTCCTGGATCGGTCAGCCGACCGATCCAGCACGATACAGTAGCGTCCCAGGAGATTTCAGGCGCCTGGATCGGTCTGCCGACCGATCCAGACATACCTGGATCGGTCCGACCGACCGATCCAGCCACACCTGGATCGGTCTGCCGACCGATCCAGTTGGGAACAGAACGTTCCCCCGCTCCGATCGATCCACGGACCGATCCAACCAAGAGCAATCGATCCAGTCCAGCTTGGATCGATTGGGAAGCTCCGGTTTCGTCCAAGAAACTTATCAGTCCAGCTCCTTGACCGTAGGGGATGTAGGATACACCAGGTATCCCTTAGATCATCTCCCTTAACACAGGTAGAACCAATAACATGTATTAGGTCAGATATCAGTAGCATAAAAACTCAAATTAGATCAGTTTTCCGCGCAGCTTAGCACAGCAACCGTAGCGATTCACCTTACAGCCTAGTAGTGGAAGGTGGGTCATTACAAAGTGTATCCTCAAACTTCTGTAAAAGATCATAAGATCTAATTAAACTCTCTTCTAGTTCTAGGACAACTTGTATTCTTATTTCACACCAATTTGGTCCTAGTGCGTGTCTCCCTACTATCAGTTCAAATCCTCTGTCCCCATTTCTCTCTGTCCCCGTGTCCTATTGTCGATCGGACGGATCAAATTAAATCTCAAGGATGATTTGCAAATCACGAGAATACTGCACATATTTTAAAGATGCAAATCATCCTTGAAATTTAATCTGATCCGTCCGATCGGCAGTGGGACACGGGGACAGAGAGAAATGGGGACAGAGGATCTGAACTACCCTACTATAGTATTTGGATCCATGCTATGGAGCACTCCTTTTGCCACAATTTTCATTGAATCAAATAAACTTTTGATCAAAACAGAACATCCAATCTAAAAAAGGAAAATAGAGTTAAAATTTTGAAGAGTTTGAAGATGTGTGAAACGCATAATAAAAATGAAATTAAATAAACCTTACTCGTAAAGATGGATGATGAGGAACAGACATTTGTGGATTACTACTTGGTGATGTGTGTTGATTACTATTACAATTTGAAAAATGACTCTGGTTTGATTGATAAAAAATTTTAGCTTCTAGCATTGCAATATGTTGGCCTTGCTTTTTAATTTGCTCATCCATTTTTTGTAATTTTGTTTGTTGTTCCATCACTAGTCGATTGCATGTGCCACGACTAGGAACTTCTCCCCATAAATTAGATGGACTAATACCATCACCAAGCATACGTACTCGACCAGGTCTATCTAGTCCCATGATTTGAGCAAATATATCATTCTGATTCACTGGGTCATTAGAATATTCAGGAAGTTGATTAGTTAATTCATTCTTTGCAGCCTTTATCAAAACATAACATGTTGATACTTATTAAATATATAATGATAATTAAAATAATCATTTTTGCTACAACATAGTTGAAGAGTATAAAATAGTCCACCAATCTTTCTGCTACAATATTACTTGAAGGACTTCCATTGGCATGAGTAAAGCAAGCTTTGAATAATTCAACTCGTGATGGAGGGTGTCCCTTTTCCTTTTCCTGCAAATATTCAAGTTCATCCCAATCTAATGAGCATGTTTTCCACCTTCAGTTACTTCAATAAAACTAATCAACAGAAGCTAATAAAGCTAATCAACATAAGCATGTTTTCCAAAGAGAATCAAACTTGAAGAAAAAGTTACAAATTAAAGTAATTGGTGTTATTTGAGGCTTATAAGATCCATTGAGTTTGGGGAACTTGTTTATTATTTAGTTTACTGTTTTGTATCATGTTTGAATGTGGCTTGAATAAACTACTGCTTCTACTGTATGTGTTTCTCATGCATGACCTCACATGAGAAATAGATTTTTCAACAGCCTTTCTCAGTGTTTGTAATTTTAAGATCTAGGTGTACACCGATTACTAGGCCTTTATCAGTGTTTCCAAAGAGTAACTTAAGGTTGCAGAGTATGTTTTCCATTATCTGCCTCTTATTAAAAACCAGCATCAGTTCCTTTGGTTGGTGACAACAATAAACTCTACTCAATCAATAAAATTCAAAATTTTCTTGAGGTTAATGTGCAAAAGGCAAACTCTACCATTTAGAAAGTTTGGTGATACTAAAACTCGTATAGAATTATAATATGAATAAGAAGAATTACCAATTTGTGTTGCACTTGAGCAAAAGATGTCCTTCTAGTGGTTTGATGCATTATCTTATGCTTTCTGGCAGCTTAATTTTTTTCACACATTTCCTAATATATTGAAATACACACATGTTACTCAAAGTAAAAAACTACATACGATTAGAATCAAATTATATTCTATGTAAAAAAATATTGTCTACCTTTTGATTTTTCTTTGTTCCAAAATGTAATTAGTCCCATATACTGTTCGGCATGAGCTCTTTCATCTCTCTATTCTAAAAGGACTTGAATTGATAATTCAGGATTATAGTACTTCTTTTTAAGTTCTGACTTCCAGTTTCTCCATTTTTTTGCTATTGAGCATAGTGTCCAATTTTCTGTCCCCGGAGGAAAATCATACTTTTCCAACCAAAAATATTTAGATAAATTATCATTGCATAAATTAAAAGTCTTGAACACTAAAATAATGCAAAAGTGTTTTAATTACCTTTATAACATTTAACATGTCTTTCTTTTTTTCCGTTGGTATTTTATGCCAATTTTCCACATCAATTGGACAATACTTACCATTTCTTGCCAAAGATCCCAAGAAATCAGTAGATTTATTTATTTTTGTTCCTATAGGACGCCCCATATCATCACATGTAATCTCAATGCGTGGTAATGTGCTAGGTCGACCCCAAATTTCTTTCATAAACGTAGGACCTCTTTTTTTTCTATTTCTATTATGAAGTACATCATCACTATCTGTGCACATATAAAAAAGATATTTAAGACAGAATATAAATAATAAAATAAATTATTATAATTTTCATATATGTTACCTTCATTAGATTTTTCGTTCATATCATCATTTTGGTCTGGAACTAAAGAATTATTTTCAACATGTGGGATATGATTTTGTACATCAACATAGAATTGATTTGAAACTGTATCTCTTTGGTTATTCAAGGTACCTTGCATATTTTCACCATATATAAAAGTATTGATTCAAGTAAAAAAAAAATGCAAATAAGAATTTTATATGCATAATTTTAGATAATACCTTGTTCAATTGAATGTCGATCTGTGTGATTTGTACACATAGCTGATGGTTGCATATCATTCTCAATTTGAAGTTTAAAGCGAGATTTCCTTTTAGTTCGATGCTTAGGAGTCATTCCTACTACAAATAACAGTTAGTTACAAATTATAGATAATACAGAATCATAAACCTTCTAATATCAAATATAAATGTAGGACCTCTTTTTTTTCCTATTAGTATTCCGAAGTACATCATCACTATCTGTGCATATATAAAAAAGATATTTAAGACAAAATATAAAAAATAAAATAAATTATTAGAATTGTCATATATGTTACCTTCATTAGATTTTTTTCGTTCGTATCTTCATTTTGGTCTGGAACTACAGAATTATTTTCAACATATGGGATATAATCTTGTATATCAATATGGAATTGATTTGAAGTTGTATCTCTTTGGTTATTCAAGGTACCTTGCATATTTTCACCATATATAAAAGTATTGATTCAAGTAAAAAAATGCAAATAAAAATTTTATATGCATAATTTTAGATAATACCTTGTTCAATTGAATGCTGATTTGTGTGATTTGTACACATAGCTGATGGTTGCATATCAATCTCAGTTTGAAGTTTAAAGCGAGATTTCCTTTTAGTTCGACGCTTAGGAGTCATTCCTACTACAAATAACAGTTAGTTACAAATTATAGATAATACAAAATCATAAACCTTCTAATATCAAATATAAATGTAGGACCTCTTTTTTTTCCTATTAGTATTACAAAGTACATCATCACTATCTGTGCACAAAAGTTAAACATGAAAAAAGAAGTGCATAACACCATATATCATTCAATCATCATATAAAAATCCATATTATACTGTTGTTACAATGATAATGAAATAAACATAAATGCATGAACCAGATAAATTTTCATCACAAATCGGTATCAATTTCCACTCCTGCAACATCATCAAGAATCCAAACCACTTCTTCATGTTCATTGTAGTCTTCAGAATTACGAATATTACTTTAAAGATATGTATCAACATCTGTCATAGGCTACATTTTATGCTTTGCTCATGCATCAGTGGTGATAATGACATGTTAATCACAATCAATTGGATCTTCCACATAAAATACTTGCATAGTCTGAGATGCTAAAATATAAGGTTCATTACGATGCCTAACATTTTTAAAATTTGCTAACACAAAATCATCCTCATCCAATTTTAGTCGTTTGCCTTTGGAGACCCACTCACACTCAAATAACACAACTTTTCGACCTCCTCCATAGTTTAACTCAATCACATTTTGTAAAATCCCATAGTAATCAAATTCACTTAATACTGGATTATGATCTCTTATACTTGAATAACTTGAAGTAGTTGCCCTAACAGTTATACCACAATTTTGAGTTTTTCTCTTACGTTCCACTTCATTTATATGAAACCTAAATCCATTTGAAATAAATTTTTCATATCGTATGCCAATGGCATCCTGGTCTCTGGCAATTAATCTCAAATCATTTGACACTGGATCATCTGCTGGAAGATTTGTATCTTCAATCTATCATACAATAAGTACTTAATAAATCATATTTGAAAATAATTATAACATATAGTTTTAATAACTATTACAACACAACTTGCATGACTGGCAAACCATGAGGAAAATGTTTCACTATGTAAATGCTTAATTTGGTGTGGTGGAATATGAGAATGACTTTGATTCAGAATTCTTTGATGTTCACTATAAAAAAAAAATAAATTTATTTATAAAGATTCTTAAATAGTTATATATTTAAACAAATGATTTATATAATAAAAACATACTCTATATAAGATTGGACGTGATGACAATTGAATAATACATATTGATGTACCTTCTTTAATATCTCAATATCAAACTTAGTTGCAATGGCCTTTCCAAGTGCATAACCTGAATAGTTGAACACATCTAATGCAAATGTAGAGTCAATATTTATATCATCATTTCTTGATGATTGATTAAATTTTGTCTCTACATAATCTGCTAAATATAAAGAGTAGAATGTCAAACATAATGTCAAACATTCCTCAGCTAAATACCCTTCAGCAATAGATCCTTCTGGTCTACTTCTATTTCGAACATAAGACTTTAATGTTCCCAAGTACCTTGTGTCAAAACACAAAATTTGTATTATTTATCTAACAAACTATTTTTTTAAAAATATCAATAATATTTGTATAATACCTTTCAATTGGATACATCCAACGATAGTGAACTGGCCCAGTAAGTTGTACTTCAGTTGCCAAATGAATAGTTAGATGAACCATTATGTCAAAAAATGATGGAGGAAAAATCTTTTCCAATTCACATAGGATCACTGCAATATCTCTCTTTAAACGAACCAAATCTGTAGGAGAAATTACTTTACAACATAACTCTTGAAAATATCTGCTTAATCTAATCAAAGGAATCCGAACAGATTTAGATAAAGTTTTGCGTAGTGCTACTAGCAATACTTGTTGCATCAAGATGTGATTGTCATGACTTTTTAGACCACTTAATTTTGCCGGTTTCATTTGAACACATCGTGATATATTGGATGCATAGTCATCTGGAACTTTGATTTTTTTAAGACTTTGCAAAATATATCCTTCTCTTTTTTCTCCATTGAAAAAGATGCGGGAGGTAAATAAACTTTATTTGATCCTTTCTTAATAGGATGAAGTGATGATCTTATCCCATTTCTTGCAAATCAAGTCGTGATTTGAGATTATCTTTCGATTTTCCTTCTATATTCAGCAATGCCCCACAAATAGATTCACATACATTCTTTTCAATATGCATAAGGTCAAGATTGTGACGTATTACGTTATCTTTCCAATATGGTAAATCAAAAAATATACTCATTTTTTCCAATTGAATGGCAGAGCTGAATTATCATTAACTGTTTTTCCAAAAGTAAATTTTAAATTTTTCAACTCATTTATCACCATGTCTCCTGATAGGATAGGTGGTGGTCTTCCATACTCTTCTGTGCCATCAAAAAATTGAGCATTTTTTCAAAATACATGATCACTATTTAAAAACCTCCGATGACCCATATAACAAAATTTTCCACCATGTTTTAACCATTGTGAATATGTAAATTGATGACAAACTGGGCATGCAAGTTTTCCTCTAGTACTCCTTCCGAATAAGTTTGCATATCCAGGGAAATCACTTATTGTCCATAGTAATGCAGCATACAATTGAAAATTCTATTTAGTCGATGCATTATATGTTTGAACTCCTATCTCCCATAAATCCTTCAAATATGCAATAAGAGGTTGCAAGTAGATGTCGATGTTATTCCCTAGAGCGGATGGGTCAGGTATCAATAGTGACAACATAAAGTATGGTTGCTTCATACACATCCATGGTGGAAGATTATATGGCATTAAAATAACTGGTCATGTACTATGTGTCACAGTCATATTTTTGAATGGATTAAATCCATCTTATGCTAAACCAAGCCTTATGTTCCTAGGATCCTTTGCAAATTCTGGGTGCTTATGGTCAAATATATGTTTGCCAAGATGGAGAGTCAGTCGGATGTCGCATGTAACCATCCTTTGTACGGGATTCAGAATGTCATCTCATATGAGATGTTGTTTTGGATGACATGAACAAATGTTGTAATCTAGGCTTTATTAGAAAATATCATAAAACCTTACGTGCAATTTTTCTCTTCTCACCAGTAGGATCATTTTTAGATATTTCTCATCTAAGCTCACTACATAGTTTGCATTGAATTCTGTATTTATCCAACCTCCAAAACAAAGTGCAATCATTAGGACAAGCATCAAACTTTTCGTAACCAAGTCCTAATTGCTTCATCAATTTTTCTGCTTCATAGTATGACTTAGGTAAATCATCCATTGCATTTGGAAATGCTTCTCTCAATAAATTTAAAAGCATATCAAAAATCTTGTTGGTCATTTTCCCTAGACACTTCAAGTGAAGCAAACGAATAATAAATGCAAGCTTTGAGAATTTCTTACAACCTGGATATAATTTTTTTTGTGAATCATCAATTAATTTATAGAATTTCTCTGCCTCTCTAGTTGGAATCTCCTTATCATTTTCAAATGCTGATGTGCTGATAATACTATCATTATGCTCTGGAATCCCAAATGCCTCGTAAACTAATCCTTGCATATCATCTGCATCCTTTCGAGATTGGACAAAATCAGAGTTTGTAGATGCACTATATGCTATTTCTCCATGAGCTACCCAGTGAGTATATCCTTTGATAAATCCATCAACCGTCAAATGATCATAAGCAACCTCTCTTGAAACAAATATACCAATCTTTCACTGCACACAAGGGCATAAAATCATTCCATTTATGTTAGCATTAGAAAATGCAAATTGTAAGAAACATTCAACTCCATTTCTATACTCCTCAGTTTGTTTCGGTAAAACCATCCAACTCTTATCCATAACAATTCTAAAAAAAAATTATTCAAATAAGTTTAACATTATATATAAATTGAAATAATTTTATCATGATAGAGGTAATGCAAGTGAAATGCATGTCTAGATAGTATATATAATCTTTATTTCAAAATGTGCTCTGGAAATATTTTATAAAGCAAAGTATATTATTAGGGAATAGTATATCCTGTGATGTTCAATAGAAAGGTGAAGTAAAATTGAAGAACCATAAATTTTAAAAAATATATTACATTTCCTAATATAATTACCACGACCAAATGAATCAAAATTAAAACATATTAAGCCAACTTGATCACTGATATTACTCAAGCACATTATTAAAGTGATATTTTGCTATTTAATGGTATAAGCCAAACAAAAAAAAATAATATATAGAAAACCTAAAACTCTATCAAAGAATTCTTATCCTAATTGTTAGAAAGAGAGGGAGAAACAAGAGAGGATTAGTAATAAATCAAGTAATGATTTCATCAAAGGATCCATATAATTTGTCCTTGATATCCATAATGCTCAATAGCCAAGAACAAGAGAATAGAATAATGATCTAAATATAGCAAACAGATTCAAACAAAAAACACAAATTTGACTTCCGATTGGGTAACAAAGATATCCGAAACACAACAAAAGAAATTATTGTCATAGACACAGGAAGATACCATTCATAGAGATAGTAGGCAAAAGGTCAAAACCAACACAAATCAGTGCATTAAAGAAAAACAAAATACAACTAAATCAAGATGTTTATATGCACGAATGTAGGTTAGTTGGAACCAAATTCAGAAGATAATAACATTATGGTGGTACATTTAGAATTCTCCTAAAACAAATGAAAAATAGGAGACCAAGTCATTGAACATGTTTACCAGAACAGGAGAATGCACAAAGGAAGTAGTAAGAAACATAATCCATCCTAAAGTAGTGCACTTCATCTGCCACCGAGGGACTAACAGGTTGGTCTTTCACTTTGTTCTTTCTATGTCAATTGTTTAATGGTATGCAATTCATTCTTGCGTCTTTTGACTAAAAATAAGTATTAGCTATGCAAGTGGTGGTTGAAGACCATAATCATATAAAAATCATTAACCACCGTGCAAATCGTCCATTAAAAAAGAATTAGTCTTTTTTTGTTGCTTGGTAAAAAGTGAGAACTGAAAGATTCAAATCTTTACTCTACTTACACATAAATGTAACATTAAGCAAAACAAAATAAAAAAAAATCTGCAAAACCTAGAAACAACAGAGGATTAGCACATATACACAAACCTAAGAAGATGAAGGGTAGATTCGGCGCATTCCTGGAAAATGCAGTAGAGGTTTGTGTGAGCGGCGGCTTGCGGCGTGAGAAAGAAATCCGGCTGCCTGCAAAAACTAGAAACCTTGTGCATCGTGACCGAGAGGTGTAGCGTAGGGAAAAGAGGAAATCTAAGGACAATGAGGTGTTGTGCGAAAAGCAAAACCTAGCCGTGTGCGGTGTGAGGAAGAAGTTCGACGCAGGAGAAAGAGGTCTGTGCGATTGGCGACTTGCGGCGTGCGATGTAGGGAAAAGAGGAGATCGATTGAAGGAGAGCTCGATCGACTTGATCTGGTCGTGTGCACGTAACAGAAGCTTTGTGTGAAAAGAAACCTAGCGGCATGGGAGAAAAGTTCGGCACAGGAAAACAATGGAGAAAGTATACGATAGAGAAAAGATCGGCACAGGGTTTTAATTAATATACGTTAACACAACATATACTTATAAATTAAACTAATTATTCCTATATCAATAATGACAATTATTTAAATGTCATAAGAAAGGGTCTAATTTGTTATTTAAATTTTTTTTTGGGGTTTTTGATAATATGATACTTATAAATAAATATCGTTAAGATAATGTTACAATAGGCTAATTTTCTTGTAGTGACTATTTTCTCTTCCACTAGCTCCTATGCTAACTTGAGTGTCAGAGTAGTCACACCGAGTCTAACCTTGGTGCTCATTCTAACCTCTTGCTAAAGTGTTGAAGGGATTTCAAGAGCTCTCTTCGTCATCGGAATAGTAGGACTTCTTTCTACCGTAGTTGCTCTTCGAAAAATAAAATAAATAAATAAATAATTTAGAAAAAGTCTCAAAAAGTCATTTTGCTTAAGTTAAAAAGTTTTTTCTGGAATTAGAAATTTCTACTTAAATAACTTAGAAATGTTATCAGTTTTTTTACTTAAGTCATTTCGGTTTAAATTACTTAAAAAATCTTCAAAAGTTTCTTAAAATTTCACTGAGAATTTTTTTAAGACTGTTTCTGTGAAATTTTTTTGCAAAACTTAAACTTGTGTTACTTATGTTTTATTGATGCATTACTTAGAAATTTAACAACAAGTCTTTTACTTAGAAATTCTGTTAAATTGAAATCAGTTTCAAAATTTTCTAAATTTTAAACCCTTAGATTTCTTCTTACAAACCCCAATTTTTTATGTGATCAATGGGGGTGAAGGAAAGTATAAGTCTAGGGGGAGGTAGACAATTTAAATTTTCTATCTTTTTGTACTTAAATGTAAATTTTTATTACTATTAATTTATGTTGGTTTCCCTAGCTTAACTTGGGTTGCTCACATCAAAAAAGGGGAGATTATTGGAACCCCAAGGTTGTTTTGGTGTGATCAACAAGTTAAGTTAGGTCATGTGTATTTAACCTTGTGTCTAAGTGTGCAGGAGCTTAGGAGCACAGGTACTCGAGCGGAAGACGCAGCTAGCGAGAAGGACGACACGCGGTGCGTCCGAAGGACAAGGCGCTGCGGAATAGTACACCGGCGGACAAGAAGGAAGCGCGCGGTGGTTCCGAGAGATGAAAGCCAGAGCGTAAGATTGCTCGGGGAGCAAGAGACGCAGCTAGCGAGAAGGTTGACGACTGAGGGACGAAGACTGCGGATGAGTACGCTGGCGGACGAGAAGGAAACACGCGGCGATTCCGAGGGACGAGAAGCCGAAGGGAATCACGCTCGAGAAGACCGAAAGTTGGGTTCGGGTGAGCCCTTTTCCGGATGGCAGAGATCACCCATGTGAGCGAATCCGGAGTTGAAGACCCGGACCGAGGTGAACCGAACCAGAGCAGTGGTCCTAGATGAAAAAGTCAACACAGGTTGACTTTACTGGTCTAGGGCGCCCGGAACAGTCCGGGGCGCCCGGACCAGCCCGGGGCGCCCGGAACCCCTCCAGGTGCCCGGACCAGCATGTTTGACCAGAACGCGTCTAAAGCATTCTGAACGTTGGGGGATAAAGTTTTATCCCCCCAGGGTGCCCGGAACCCTTCCAGGCGCCCCGACCAAGGATATAAATATAGCCTTTGTCCATAAGCTTTTCAACAATCACGAGCATTTCATTTCCAAACACTTGTACGCTTTAGTTGTAGTTAAGTTTCTGTTTCTGCACTTCAACATTGTAAGAGGCTTCTCCGCCTAAAGGAGTTTTAATGCTTAATCTTCCTTGGATTAACAACCACATTGGTTGTAACCAAGTAAATCCTTGTGCCTCGTTCTTTATGTTTTTATTTACTGCTTTGCTTACTTTAATTTACAACTGTTAGCTTAAAGAGTTCGAGAAGGGTAGTTTCTTTTTATTTTACAGGGCTATCCAACAAACCCCTTCTAGCATACCCCAACGGTCCTACAGTTAGATCCTACTTTATTATTTGATCCCTGTGTCTATGTGTGCAGGAACTTAGGAGCGCAGGAAGTCGAGCGAAAAACACAGCTAGTGAGAAGGACAACACGGGAAGGGAGCCGACGGACTCGGTGTGTCCGAAGGATGAGAGAGCTGCAGAAGAGTACACCGGTGGACGAGAAGAACGTGCGCGACGTTCGAGGGACGAGAAGTCGGGTCGGAAGCCTGCTCGAGGAGAAGGCCAAAAATTGAGTTTGGATGAACCCTATTTCGATTGCCCATACTGATGCTAATGAGCATACATCATGCCAAATTTTGACACCTCTGGCATGCTACAATACACATCACATGAATTCAAATAGTGGTTTGTCAATTTTTTTTATAACTCGTATTTGCAAAATATAGTATCAAAACTATAACATTACAAATGGGATAGAAAGTATAACATTGAATATTATTTCAAAACTTGGTCCTAATCATTTCTCTTTAAAATTGGTTAAGTATTTTATAGTAATCATTGGTGATTGGTGACATCGAGATTGGAATGGCTTTTTCATGATGTGAACAATCTCATATCATCTCCATAGTTTAGTTTTGATCATGATTCAAGTAATGCCTACTTTTTGATGGATCAACCATGATAACTCTATTGAGTGTTAGAGATGACATAGGGAAACCCAATATTTATCTCCTTGCTTTGAACAATTATATACTACTTAAATGTTTATTTATCAATTAAAATTATATAGTTAACAGAATATGTGTTATATAGTTAACAGAATATGTGTTGAACATATAAATAACTTATAAATGTGCAAAGATACAATTTCCAACGTATATATAACATGCAGAAAAGCTAAAATTTTATTATTCAATTGAAAATTAGTTCTAGTCAAGTTTAGATCTTTAACAACAGTGCTGATACTTCTAAAGGTATAGTATAACAATTACTCATACAAGCAAACTGCTGATAAAAGCAGAAAATCAAAGTTGACCTAAACAGAGTATGCAAGTTTCTTCCAATTGGACATGAAATTTACGATGACATACTGTCATAAATTAGAACAGGAGCACCTACTATATTCAATAAAAATTGCTGAATCTATTATGCCAATAAAAGCAACTACTTAACCTTGCAAATTATAACATAGAAGAGAAGGATACATCTTTTAGCTGTGATAAGAAAGCAAGAGAAGAAGAAACATAAAATTAGATGTAGGGTACTAAAATGCAGATATTTTTAGCCAAGCCTTTATTGCTTCTAATCCAGATTAACAATTGAATACTTCAATAAAGAATTTGATAGCTTAGGCTAGATTGCTTGTGTATAAATCTTTGATTTTACAGGAACATGTGGTCACTACTATTGATTTGATGTGTGCACAAAATTAATTATCATCCAAAATAAATAACTATAATTTCTTCTCTCCTGCACAATTAAAAATAAACAAAGATGTGTAATATGAAGCAAAAAAAAAGAACCTCAGTGATTTTTGAGACAATTGTAGCAACAGGCTCAACACCCTGACTTGTCATCCCACCAGACACTAGACCTGTAAACACTTGGATTCAACAACTCAAGACAAGTTATCAGGTTAGATAACATAAGGCGTTCCTACCTGAGGCTTCGTATTTAGATTAATTTATCAGGTTAGGACTGATTCTCTTTTTATAAAATTTAATAAATAAAAAAAGTTAATATATAATTAATATAGGAAAACAGAAATATAAGATATTTTTAATACCTCAATTATTATTTTTTCCTTTTACTATGTAGAAATAAAATTTAATAATTGAAATATAAAAAATTATATTAGAAAGTGATTCATTTCTTTCTAAAAAATTAATATAAAAAAATAATTATAATGATGAAGGGGTGAGCATTCGGTTAATTCAATTTATTCGGTTAATTTGATATTAATTTTATATAAATTCTTTTTATTGTTATTTTAAATAAATTTAGTTAATTCGGTGTTAATTGAAATAACTAATTCGGTTAATTCAGTTTTAGTAAAATTTTGATTTGATTCGGTTAGCCAACACTAAATCGATTTTCGGTTAATTCGGTTAATTTATGGACCGAATTAACCAAATACTCACCCCTAAAAGGAAATAAATTAAACAATCAATTCATTCAAATAAGAAAATAAAAAGTTGACTAAGTCATCAAATTTTTTTAATCTATTTAAATTTTTATAAAAGGTATTCTATTTTTTAAAAAGAACGGTCGCATTTAAGGATTTTATAAGAAAAAGTTTTTATTTTATAAAGAATTGGTCGCATTATTAAATTGCAAAAAAAAAACGATTAGGATGATATATAATAGATAAATTTTTTATTAATATAATTTGTACTTTTCTTTTTGTCTGAATAAGAATGTAAATTTATTTTAAGTGAAGTAGGGATGGTAACATTGTTAGTCGATTATGGGTCAAGAATAAAATTAAATTTGGTGTTCTTACTTGCTTCCTTTCAAATAAATATTGAAAGAGTTTACAACTTTATTTGTTTATTTATTTATTTGCATTTTCTCCTATTTTGATCTGTATAAACACATTATTATTTCCTTTCTAGATAATTAATTAATATTTCATGTAATTATGCATGATTTTTTAGAAAAAATATCTCTAATTAAATTAATATATCTAATTAAAACTGAAACTAGACACAAAAGTTATGATAAGAAAAAGACAAGCAATATCTCCTGAGCAAGATTTCCATATTTCATGCCAAATAGAGCATCCCATATATATATAGCAAATGACTATATGTATCATCATCCTAATGCAACATTCTTGTGACCTGAAAATGATTGGTTCAAAAATGAAGAAAACACCTCGCATATTGAGAACTTTAAGTAAGCAGAAAAGGAAAGAAAAAGGCGGATTGAGATTTTACTCTTCAATTTCCTCTTAAGCAATTGAATTTTACTCTCATTGTTTAGCAGAGGTCAATTCCTGACGAAGTTGGAGAAAAAATATACTCTCCCATATGATATACTCGATTTTATAATTTATCTTTCTATTAATGCGTAATCATCTTTTTGCTCGAGTACGAATCTGTTACCAATTATTCAAGCTCATATCAAACTTTTAGCATTACCTTGCATGCTTAGAATGGTAATTGCACTAGTTTCAAAGTGAAATATGTCATGGCATGGGGAAAAGTGGAAAACTCTGTAAGTATCTCATGAAACAATGTCATATATTATTAGAATCAAGAAATTAAAGTACAAATCAATGTCTAATAGATAATAACATATTAGCATTACTAATGTGGTGGATTGGGGGCCTCCATGTGGTTCAGCCCAGTTAAGAAGTCAAGCCTTTTAGTCAAAAGTCAAGTTGAGATGTATATAAAAAAGATCAGTTTGGGTCACGATAGACCCGAGCTGAGGCCCGACAACTCTGGCCTAGTTGAGCCCAACTTCCTTAACTCAGCTAGTCCTGACAACTCCAATCCAGTCAGGGATGTAAATGAACCAAAAGGTTCGCGGGCTATTCGGAGCTCGATTCGATAAAAAGCTCGTTCGAGTTCGTTCGTTTATCTTATTGAGCCGAGCTTGAGCTCGATTTCTAGCTTGACAGTTTTATCGAGCCGAGCTCGAGCTTAAGGATATTCGGCTCGTGAACTCACGAGCATGTTCGTTTATAGGCTCGCGAGCCAAAAAAATGAGCCTTAAACGGAGCCAAAAAACGAACTCTAAAACGAGCAAAAAAAAAAAGAGCTCTAAAACGAGCCTTAAAATGAGCTTTAAAATGAGCCAAAAAATGAGCTCTAAAACGAGCCAAAAACAAGCTCTAAACGAGCCCGAAAATGAATCTAAGCTCGCTTAACGAGTTAAGCTTGTTGATACAGTCTGACCTGACTGATGTTTTGATGTTGACACTGATTTAAGTTTGTATCAGATGTTGATTAAACTCAGAATGACTACTGATCGAGGTTGATCAGTTGGGAAGGAAAGTCCTGGTGAGTGAAGCCAGGCAAGGGAAATCCAGATGGGTCAAGACATCTGGTGAAAAGTCCAAGCAGGGAGCTTGGCACGGGAAAAGTCCAAGTATGGTGACTTGGCACGGAATGGTCAGAGAGGGCTCGGTAGCTCGTTCTCTGGACCGGATGAAGTCGGAGAGGGCTCGGTAGCTCGTTCTCCGGACTAGGTCAGAGAGGGCTCGGTAGCTCGTTCTCTGGACCGGACGAAGTCAGAGAGGGCTCGGTAGCTCGTTCTCCGGATTAGGTCAGAGAGGGACCTAAGTGGACATTCCATGGCAGATTGGATCGGTCGGTAGACCGATCCAGTGACTCATGAATCAGTGGATCGGTCGGCAGACTGATCCAGTGAAACTGAGTTCCATGGATCGGTCTGATGACCGATCAGATGACACTCAGTAGCACACTGAGTGAATCTGGAGGACCCCTGATCGGACTGTGGACCGATCAGAGAGTCATCTGATCGGTCGTGAGACCGATCAGAGCCCGAGAAGAGAGAGGGGTGATATCTGAATTCGAGCATCCACGCTCACTGATCGCACTGGATCGTCACTGATCGGTCACCAGACCGATCAGAACTTCCCTTGATCGGTCCGGTGACCGATCCACACTCTGAATTTGTATCAGCGATTCCTTCACTGCTTTTGATATACCTCATTCATTTATGTGATATAATACTCTGTGCTGTTAGCTTTTGAGTTTGCAGGTTAACAGGTATCATTCCAAGCCTAATTTCAAATTAAGTTCATAAGAGGAATGCGACAAATGGTCTTTCTGCTGGTTTCAGCGGCGCATGGTGCATTTCAGGCATCAACGGATACTACTGTGATCTGGCTGCGATCTGCTTGACTCCTGGGGATTGGTTCGAGCTCAGAAGACGCCAGTGATGACTGTGATATCATTGGTGTGAGTTCAGAGAACCAGGTAAGGAGGAAGAGGGATTGGCTGCAACACTGATTTGCGCAGTTTTGGACCAGATCGGTGACAGCAGAGATCAGGTTTGAGAAGCAGTAAAAACAGCGAGAGGAGAGAATAGAACGACAACAAGAAAGCTTGAAAGAAAAGTTTGTGCTGGTGTGCAAAGTTCTTGAGCTCTCGGGTGAACTGCGATCTCTGTTCTGCTACTGATCCTCGCGTGGTTGTAAGCATTTTGATTCTACTTTGCCACCGAGCTTCTGTAAGTCTCGTGCTTTAACTTAGATATTTCTTGAGACGTTGTGGGGAGGTTACTCCACCGAGAAGGGGGATTTGTAGCCGGAAGTTATCCGGGGTGCGATCTACCGAAGATCAAGGAGTCATCCACCTTACGGGCACGCCGAGGAGTAGGGGCAAGTTATCCCCGAACCTCGTAAATCCTAGTGTTAGTGTGTTTGTGTTTTTCCTTCCTTTAGTTCTCTAATTCCGCTGTGCTAACAATTATCTGTGTAGAAGTTTTGTTTAAGTTTTTAAAGGGCTATTCACCCCCCCTCTAGCCATCTAAGATCCCAACAAAGCTCGTTAACTTTGATAATCGAGCTAATAACGAGCCAAACTCGAACTGTTTGCGAGCTTGATAATTCTAAAATGAGCCTACCTCGAGCCTTGTGATAAAAGCTCGATTCGAGCTCGAGCCGAGCTCGAGCCCAAATATAACTTAAACGAGCCGAGCTCGAGCCTAATACTGTTCGACTTGATTCGGCTCGTTTACATCCCTAAATCCGGTCGACCTCGACTTCCTTAGTTCGGCTACACCCGACAACTCTAGCCTACTCGACCATTTAGCTTAGTATCAACCAATCTCTCCCAACGATGCCAAACCTCTCTTGCTCAACCTATCTCAACCCTACAACTCGATCACTCTGGGCTCCCTCAGTTCAGCTTTTGGCAAATACCTTGGGAGGCAAGTGGAGAATGTGGAGGCCAACGTGAACTGATTGGGGTACAAATAAAGAAGTGGGGGTTACGTGGTAGCCCCGCGATGCAACCAGGCCTCCCCTTAGTAAAAGGTATAAAAGAAAGCCCATTGCAATGGGTGCAGGTACGCAGACATATGCATTTGAACTCTTCTTCTCCACTCACTACAAGAAAATTAGTCTTTCATGACACACATAAATGTCCTTATTACATATTTATGGTGACACTAACGTTTTGGTGGCATCTACCAAAAATGTCCTATAAAGTGATGTCGTCTTAGACCCTCCTCAATTTCTTGACATTTTATAATGTCGTTATACAATATCAATGCTAACATGAAAAGTGTCCTAATTTAAAGATATAACGACACTCTAAAATGTCAAGAAAAGTCTTTTTTAAGGACATTTATATATGTTGTGTTATCATCATAACAATGACAACGCTAAATGTCACAAAAACTCATTTATTATGATATTTATATTTTTTATAAGGACAATAAAAAGTGTCAGTAAAGATAATTTATAAAATCATTTTAAATGCCACCTTAACTAATCTATTATAACAGTAGCAAATGTCATTATAATAATTTATAAATGTATTTAAAATTATCATTAATATTTATATAGAATATATAACATGAATTCAATATTTGAACATCATCACAATCCATCCACCATTTAGAATAGAAAAAAATTATAAAATACAATTTAAAGTGCAAATAGATAATCTAAATTCATCCAACCAATATTTGAGTTAAAGTTACAAATGCAAACTAACGACAAGTTCTTTACATTCAAAACTAACAACACACTACACTAAAAATAATAAGTTTTAGAACAAAGTCTTATAAAATAAAAACTAACTAGGCAGACCATCTTCAACCATCATATTGTTTCACAAAAATCCAAGTACTTATCACCTACAAATACAATGAATAAATTTGTATTAGTGAAATAAAACACTGAAGACAAAAAGTTAATGGAAAAAATGATAAAGATTAAATATCATATCAAACGAGAAAATGTAAAGTATCATTCCATATTCACCTAATAGTAATCTTCGTTTACTGTTAACTGCAAATGCATTTCATATTTATTAAAATTATAATTACATGATAAATATAAAAAATTAATAATATTTCAATGAAAAGTAAAAAATATACCAGTTGATAAGGCCAAGATATCATTTCTCTAAGTGTATCCTCAAACTTCTGTAAAAGATCATAAGGTCTAATTAAACTCTCTTCTAGTTCTAGGATAACTTGTATTCTTATTTCACACCAATTTGGTCCTAGTGCTTGTTTCCCTACTATAGTATTTGGATCCATGCTATGGAGTACCCCTTTTGCCATAATTTTCGTTGAATCAAATAAACTTTTGATCAAAACAGAACATCCAATCTAAAAAAGAAAGAGTTAAAATTTTGAAGAGTTTGAAGATGTGTGAAACGCATAATAAAAATGAAATTAAATAAACCTTACTCGTAAAGATGGATGATGAGGAACAGACATTTGTGGATTACTACTTGGTGATGTGTGTTGATTACTATTACAATTTGAAAAATGACTCTGGTTTGATTGATCAAAAATTTTAGCTTCTAGCATTGCAATATGTTGGCCTTGCTTTTTAATTTGCTTATCCATTTTTTGTAATTTTGTTTGTTGTTCCATCACTAGTCGATTGCATGTGCCACGACTAGGAACTTCTCCCCATAAATTAGATGGACTAATACCATCACCAAGCATACGTACTCGACCAGGTCTATCTAGTCCCATGATTTGAGCAAATATATCATTCTGATTCACTGGGTCATTAGAATATTCAGGAAGTTGATTAGTTAATTCATTCTTTGCAGCCTTTATCAAAACATAACATGTTGATACTTATTAAATATATAATGATAATTAAAATAATCATTTTTGCTACAACATAGTTGAAGAGTATAAAATAGTCTACCAATCTTTCTGCTACAATATTACTTGAAGGACTTCCATTGGCATGAGTAAAGCAAGCTTTGAATAATTCAACTCGTGATGGAGGGTGTCCCTTTTCCTTTTCCTGCAAATATTCAAGTTCATCCCAATCTAATGAGCATGTTTTCCACCTTCAGTTACTTCAATAAAACTAATCAACAGAAGCTAATAAAGCTAATCAACATAAGCATGTTTTCCAAAGAGAATCAAACTTGAAGAAAAAGTTACAAATTAAAGTAATTGGTGTTATTTGAGGCTTATAAGATCCATTGAGTTTGGGGAACTTGTTTATTACTAAAGTTTACTCTTCTGTATCATGTTTGAATGTGGCTTGAATAAACTATTGCTTCTACTGTATGTGTTTATCGTGCATGACCTCACATGAGAAATAGATTTTTCAACAGCCTTTCTCAGTGTTTGTAATTTTAAGATCTAGTGTACACCGATTACTGGGCCTTTATAAGTGTTTCCAAAGAGTAACTTAAGGCTACAGAGTATGTTTTCCATTATCTGCCTCTTATTAAAAACCTGCATCACTTCCTTTAGTTGGTGACAACAATAAACTCTACTCAATCAATAAAATTCAAAATTTTCTTGAGGTTAATGTGCAAACGGCAAACTCTACCATTTAGAAAGTTTGGTGATACTAAAACTCGTATAGAATTATAATATGAATAAGAAGAATTACCAATTTGTGTTGCACTTGAGCAAAAGATGTCCTTCCAATGGTTTGATGCATTATCTTATGCTTTCTGGCAACTTTATTTTTTTCACACATTTCCTAATATATTGAAATACACACATGTTACTCAAAATAAAAAACTACATACGATTAGAATCAAATTATATTCTACATAAAAAAATATTGTCTACCTTTTGATTTTTCTTTGTTCCAAAATGTAATTAGTCCCATATACTATTCGGCATGAGCTCTTTCATCTCTCTATTCTAAAAGGACTTGAATTGATAATTCATGATTATAGTACTTCTTTTTAAGTTCTGACTTCCATTTTCTCCATTTTTTTGCTATTGAGCATAGTGTCCAATTTTCTGTCCCCGGAGGAAGATCATACTTTTCCAACCAAAAATATTTAGATAAATTATCATTGCATAAATTAAAAGTCTTGAACACTAAAATAATACAAAAGTGTTTTAATTACTTTTATAACATTTAACATGTCTTTCTTATTTTCCGTTAGCATTTTATGCCAATTTTCCACATCAATTAGACAATACTTACCATTTCTTGCCAAAGATCCCAAGAAATCAGTAGATTTATTTCTTTTTGTTCCTATAGGACGCCCCATATCATCACATGTAATCTCAATGCGTGGTAATGTGCTAGGTCGACCCCAAATTTCTTTCATAAACGTAGGACCTCTTTTTTTTCTATTTTTATTATGAAGTACATCATCACTATCTGTGCACATATAAAAAAGATATTTAAGACAGAATATAAATAATAAAATAAATTATTATAATTTTCATATATGTTACCTTCATTAGATTTTTCGTTCATATCATCATTTTGGTTTGGAACTAAAGAATTATTTTCAACATATGGGATATGATCTTGTACATCAACATAGAATTGATTTGAAACTGCATCTCTTTGGTTATTCAAGGTACCTTACATATTTTCACCATATATAAAAGTATTGATTCAAGTAAAAAAAAATGCAAATAAGAATTTTATATGCATAATTTTAGATAATACCTTGTTCAATTGAATGTCGATCTGTGTGATTTGTACACATAGCTGATGGTTGCATATCATTCTCAATTTGAAGTTTAAAGCGAGATTTCCTTTTAGTTCGATGCTTAGGAGTCATTCCTACTACAAATAACAGTTAGTTACAAATTATAGATAATACAGAATCATAAACCTTCTAATATCAAATATAATTGTAGGACCTCTTTTTTTTCCTATTAGTATTCCGAAGTACATCATCACTATCTGTGCACATATAAAAAAGATATTTAAGACAAAATATAAAAAATAAAATAAATTATTAGAATTGTCATATATGTTACCTTCATTAGATTTTTTCGTTCGTATCTTCATTTTGGTCTGGAACTACAGAATTATTTTCAACATATGGGATATAATCTTGTATATCAATATGGAATTGATTTGAAGTTGTATCTCTTTGGTTATTCAAGGTACCTTGCATATTTTCACCATATATAAAAGTATTGATTCAAGTAAAAAAATGCAAATAAAAATTTTATATGCATAATTTTAGATAATACCTTGTTCAATTGAATGCTGATTTGTGTGATTTGTACACATAGCTGATGGTTGCATATCAATCTCAGTTTGAAGTTTAAAGCGAGATTTCCTTTTAGTTCGACGCTTAGGAGTCATTCCTACTACAAATAACAGTTAGTTACAAATTATAGATAATACAGAATCATAAACCTTCTAATATCAAATATAAATGTAGGACCTCTTTTTTTCCTATTAGTATTACAAAGTACATCATCACTATCTGTGCACAAAAGTTAAACATGAAAAAAGAAGTGCATAACACCATATATCATTCAATCATCATATAAAAATCCATATTATACTGTTGTTACAATGATAATGAAATAAACATAAATGCATGAACCAGATAAATTTTCATCACAAATCGGTATCAATTTCCACTCCTGCAACATCATCAAGAATCCAAACCACTTCTTCATGTTCATTGTAGTCTTCAGAATTACGAATATTACTTTGAAGATATGTATCAACATCTGTCATAGGCTACATTTTATGCTTTGCTCGTGCATCAGTGGTGATAATGACATGTCAATCACAATCAATTGGATCTTCCACATAAAATACTTGCATAGCCTGAGATGCTAAAATATAAGGTTCATTATGATGCCTAACATTTTTAAAATTTGCTAACACAAAACCATCTTCATCCAATTTTAGCCGTTTGCCTTTGGAGACCCACTCACACTCAAATAACACAACTTTTCGACCTCCTCCATAGTTTAACTCAATCACATTTTGTAAAATCTCATAGTAATCAAATTCACTTAATACTGGATTATGATCTCTTATACTTGAATAATTTGAAGTAGTTGCCCTAACAGTTATACCACAATTTTGAGTCTTTCTCTTACGTTCCACTTCCTTTGTATGAAACCTAAATCCATTTGAAATAAATTTTTCATATCGTATGTCAATGGCATCCGGGCCTCTGGCAATTAATCTCAAATCATTTGACACTGGATCATCTGCTGGAAGATTTGTATCTTCAATCTATCATACAATAAGTACTTAATCAATCATATTTGAAAATAATTATAACATATAGTTTTAATAACTATTACAACACAACTTACATTACTGGCAAACCATGTGGAAAATGTTTCACTATGTAAATGCTTAATTTGGTGTGGTGGAATATGAGAATGATTTTGATTCATAATTCTTTGATGTTCACTACAAAAAATAATAATAAATTTATTAATAAAGATTCTTAAATAGTTATATATTTAAACAGATGATTTATATAATAAAAACATACTCTATATAAGATTGGACGTGATGACAATTGAATAATACATATTGATGTACCATCTTTAATATCTCAATATCAAACTTAGCAATGGCCTTTCCAAGTGCATAACCTGAGTAGTTGAACACATCTAATGCAAATATAGAGTCAATATTTATATCATCATTTCTTGATGATTGATTAAATCTTGTCTCTACATAATCTGCTGAATATAAAGAGTAGAATGTCAAACATTCTCAGCTAAATACCCTTCAGCAATAGATCCTTCTGGTCTACTTCTATTTCGAACATAAGACTTTAATATTCCCAAGTACCTTGTGTCAAAACACAAAATTTGTATTATTTATCTAACAAACTATTTTTTAAAAAATATCAATAAGATTTGTATAATACCTTTCAATTGGATACATCTAACGATAGTGAATTGGCCCAGCAAGTTGTACTTCAGTTGCCAAATGAATAGTTAGTTGAACCATTATGTCAAAAAATAATGGAGGAAAAATCTTTTTCAATTCACATAGGATCACTACAATATCTCTCTTTAAACGAACCAAATCTGTAGGAGAAATTACTTTACAACATAACTCTTGAAAATATCTGCTTAATCTAATCAAAGGAATCCAAACAGTTTTAGATAAAGTTTTGCGTAGTGCTACTAGCAATAATTGCTGCATCAAGATGTGATTGTCATGACTTTGTAGACCACTTAATTTTGCCGGTTTCATTTGAACGCATCGTGATATATTGGATGCATAGCCATCTGAAACTTTGATTTTTTTTTTTAAGACTTTGCAAAATATATCCTTTTTTTTTCCCCATCGAAAAAAAAGATGTGGGAGGTAAATAAACTTTATTTGATCCTTTCTTAATAGGATGAAGTGATGATCTTATCCCATTTCTTGCAAATCAAGTCGTGATTTGAGATTATCTTTCGATTTTCCTTCTATATTCAGCAATACCCCACAAATAGATTCACTTACATTCTTTTCAATATGCATAAGGTCAAGATTGTGACGTATTACGTTATCTTTCCAATATGGTAAATCAAAAAATATACTCATTTTTCCCAATTGAATGACAGAGCTGAATTATCATTAATTGTTTTTTCAAAAGTAAATTTCAAAATTTTCAACTCATTTATCACCATATCTCCTGATAGTATAGGTGGTGGTCTTCCATACTCTTCTGTGCCATCAAAAAATTGAGCATTTTTTCAAAATACATGATCACTATTTAAAAACCTCCGATGACCCATATAACAATATTTTCCACCATGTTTTAACCATTGTGAATGTGTAAATTGATGACAAATTGGACATGCAAGTTTTCCTTTAGTACTCCATCCAGATAAGTTTGCATATCCAGGGAAATCACTTATTTTCCATAGTAATGCAGCATACAATTGAAAATTCTGTTTAGTTGATGCATTATATGTTTGAACTCCTATCTCCCATAAATCCTTCAAATATGCAATAAGAGGTTGCATGTAGATGTTGATGTTATTCCCTAGAGCGGATGGGTCAGGTATCAATAGTGACAACATAAAGTATGGTTGCTTCATACACATCCATGGTGGAAGATTATATGGCATTAAAATAACTGGTCATGTACTATGTGTCACAGTCATATTTTTGAATGGATTAAATCCATCTTATGCTAAACCAAGCCTTATGTTCCTAGGATCCTTTGCAAATTCTGGGTGCTTATGGTCAAATATATGTTTGCCAAGATGGAGAGTCAGTCGGATGTCGCATGTAACCATCCTTTGTACGGGATTCAGAATGTCATCTCATATGAGATGTTGTTTTGGATGACATGAACAAATGTTGTAATCTAGGCTTTATTGGAAAATATCATAAAACCTTACGTGCAATTTTTCTCTTCTCACCAGTAGGATCATTTTTAGATATTTCTCATCTAAGCTCACTACATAGTTTGCATTGAATTCTGTATTTATCCAACCTCCAAAACAAAGTGCAATCATTAGGACAAGCATCAAACTTTTCGTAACCAAGTCCTAATTGCTTCATCAATTTTTCTGCTTCATAGTATGACTTAGGTAAATCATCCATTGCATTTGGAAATGCTTCTCTCAATAAATTTAAAAGCATATCAAAAATCTTGTTGGTCATTTTCCCTAGACACTTCAAGTGAAGCAAACGAATAATAAATGCAAGTTTTGAGAATTTCTTACAACCTGGATATAATTTTTTTTGTGAATCATCAATTAATTTATAGAATTTCTCTGCCTCTCTAGTTGGAATCTCCTTATCATTTTCAAATGCTGATGTGCTGATAATACTATCATTATGCTCTGGAATCCCAAATGCCTCGTAAACTAATCCTTGCATATCATCTGCATCCTTTCGAGATTGGACAAAATCAGAGTTTGTAGATGCACTATATGCTATTTCTCCATGAGCTACCCAGTGAGTATATCCTTTGATAAATCCACCAACCGTCAAATGATCATAAGCAACCTCTCTTGAAACAAATATACCAATCTTACACCGCACACAAGGGCATAAAATCATTCCATTTATGTTAGCATTAGAAAATGCAAATTGTAAAAAACACTCAACTCCATTTCTATACTCCTCAGTTTGTCTCGGTAAAATCATCCAACTCTTATCCATAACGATTCTAAAAAAAATTATTCAAATAAGTTTAACATTATATATAAATTGAAATAATTTTATCATAATAGAGGTAATGCAAGTGAAATGCATGTCTAGATAGTATATATAATCTTTATTTCAAAATGTGCTCTAGAAATATTTTATAAAGCAAAAGTATATTATTAGGGAATAGTATATCCTGTGATGCTCAATAGAAAGGTGAAGTAAAATTGAAGAACCATAAATTTTAAAAAATATATTACATTTCCTAATATAATTACCACGACCAAATGAATCAAAATTAAAACATATTAAGCCAACTTGATCACTGATATTACTCAAGCACATTATTAAAGTGATATTTTGCTATTTAATGGTATAAGCAAATCAAAAAAAAATAATATATAGAAAACCTAAAACTCTATCAAAGAATTCTTATCCTAATTGTTAGAAAGAGAGGGAGAAAAAAGAGAGGATCAGTAATAAATCAATTAATGATTTCATCAAAGGATCCATATAATTTTTCCTTGATATCCATAATGCTCAATAGCCAAGAACAAGAGAACAGAATAATGATCTAAATATAGCAAACAGATTCAAACAAAAAACACAAATTTGGCTTCAGATTGGGTAACAAAGATATCTGAAACACAACAAAAGAAATTATTGTCATAGACATAGGAAAATACCATTCATAGAGATAGTAGGCAAAAGGTCAAAACCAACACAAATCAGTGCATTAAAGAAAAACAAAATACAACTAAATCAAGATGTTTATATGCACGAATGTAGGTTAGTTGGAACCAAATTCAGAAGATAATAACATTATGATGGTAGATTTAGAATTCTCCTAAAACAAATGAAAAATAGGAGACCAAGTCATTGAACATGTTTACCAGAACAGGAGAATGCACAAAGGAAGTAGTAAGAAACATAATCCATCCTAAAGTAGTGCACTTCATCTGCCACCGAGGGACTAACAAGTTGGTCTTTCACTTTGTTCTTTCTATGTCAATTGTTTAATGGTATGCAGTTCATTCTTGCGTCTTTTGACTAAAAATGTAAAATCCGACCATTTAATAATATGGGTTATTAGAATAATAACCTAGTAGGATTTTTCCAGGAAATTTTAAATATTTTTCTGGATTTATTTGGAGGTCCTATGGTGGAGTTTAAGGGGATAATGGTTAGGCATGAGGTGGTAATGGAAATCACCATTAGCCAGGTGAGGAGTTGATTGGAAGCGGCTTAATTAATAACCCTACCTATATATTTAGAAGCTACAGGGCTTAAAGCCCTAAAAACGCCGTCTCCCCCAGTTTGGATCCTCTGCACCACACATCCCTGCACCATCCCTGCACCACAAATTTCATATAAAAAGTGATCACGTGCAAGTCACGTGCACGCTGAAACCCAACTCACGCGAAAAATCCCTGACACAGCGAGCCCTAGCCCATCCTCCTCCCCGCGTCCGCGACGGTCGCCACTTTACCAGGAGGAGCCCTAACCTCACGCCGACGACGGAAGCCTCTCTCACCCACAGCGTCCCCGACGGCGGAAAACCCTTACACCCACATATTTCCCAACCCTAACCCCTCGCGTCCCTTACGCCAGTGAGGTCCAGCCCTGCCCCGCGACCTATTACAGTTCCCTGACTCCTCTGAGGTCCAGCCCTGCCCCGGCGACCTCCTGCCCGGCGACCAGCGACAGCCCAAGCTCTACCGCGCTGATTTCAACTGTTGGTACATGTTTTTCGCAATTCGTCAGCTTTCCTTCAATGTTGAGTTCCAGATTAGATGTTGAGTTTGTTGATTAAACTCCTACCAGATACAGCAATCTAATGATTTGATGTTAAAAAAACAAAATGTAACCCTCATTGTTGGAAAACCATATGCTACACAAAGATTGGCTTTCCTCAGCGCTTCGGTGCACTTCCAAACTGAATCCTCGCCATTTATTCTATAGTTTTTGTTTTCTTTGCATGAATCCTCGCCCACTTCTGTTCGAAGATTTTTGTTTCTTGATTAAGATGCAAGATTTATTTTTTATGTAAGTACCTGTAGCTGCTAAGATCTGGGAAACAAATCGTGGTGCTTTGTTTCATTCTTTTGTTGGTTTTCCTCAGCGCTTCGGTGCACTTCCAAAAAACAAAGAACAGTGCTTTCCTCAGCATTCGGTGCACTTCCTTTAATGTTGAGTTCTAGATTTGATGTTAAATTTTGTTGATTAAACTCCTACATGATACAGCAATCTAAAGATTACTCTTAAAAAAATAAAATGTAACCCTCATTTGTTTGAAACATTTAACATCTTTATATTGTGCTATTATCTATTATGGATTGGCATATGATAATGATTATGCCGTTGTAACATAGATCAGCCTGCTATATATGTATCTGTGTATATTCTGTGTTTGTGTGTTTATTGCATGGACATGAAAGTAGGATTGATTGCTCCGCATGCTTAGAGAGCATAGGTTATTTCCTTTCTTTGAATTTATTCAGCATACAATCTATGAACATTTAAAAATATTTGATTCTAAGTAATTTTCGTTTGCTTAATAGGTTGGTCTTTCATGGCATCAGCAAGTTACAACTCCATCGAAAATACAAAATTTGAACATGTACCATGCAGGGCTTGCGGACGAAGAACATTGGTATGTATTTCTAGATCAACCAAAAATCCCGGAAGGAGGTATTATCGATGTGCGCAACATGGTTGGCAAAAGTGGGTGGTAGCCGATACTTTGTCGAATGAAGACAGCAGTGAAATATGTCATGGAAGGTTAGGAAAAATATAGTCAAGGTTAGGTACTGAACCCATTGCTTCTCGTGGACATAATCTAGGAAATTCAAATGTACCATCAATGGTCTGGATATTAGTTATAGTGAATCTGACTCTTTTGGTTGTTTACCTTATTACTTTGTTAGTTCGGTCTTGTTAATTAGTGTTAAATAATGTTGTTGTTGTAATATGACATATTAACTGTTTGTAAGAATCAGCTGAAGGTTGTAATGTGGTTTATTAGTTCAGGTCGTTAATTAGTGTTATCTAATGTTGGTGTTGTAATGTCATAGGATAATTAGTTTTTTTTGTTAAGATGGATGTTGTGGAACATGTTATATAATGGTTTGAAAATGTTGTAATGATTTATTCTGTGTTGTTCTTCTTTTGAGATTTAGTTCTCATCTCTGATACTTCTTCAGTCAAGCAAGAATGTGAAATTATATTGAAAGGAATGTGAAATTATATGGTAGTATTACGTGATTTGTTAAATCCAAGCAAGAATATTTACTATCTATGAGGTAATGTTCATCAAGGGTTGATTGGTTCGCATGTGTTGCAATGGTTGGTTTTGATGTCCGTTGATGCACGTTGAATAGGTTTTGAAGATTGTCAGACATCCACAAACGATAGTGAGCTTGTATATCTGGGCGTTTCTAGATAAAGAGTTTAGGATAGGATTATTAATCTGTACTTGCTCCACATGGGATTATTACTACCCTTCACTTCTTCACTTATGTTCCCTTAACTTATTGTTGGGATAATGTCACAGCGATTTTGTTAAATGTTTTAACTTAAAATGCAGTTTTGAAGTTGTGAATCTGTGACTTCATGATCAGGAATAAAGACACAAGGAGGCAATTATCTACCAATGAACTTATCAGACTAAAGTATCTATTGACTGAATTTAACCTTCGATCGATTGTATAGTTTTTTAGAGTTTTACTTTGGGATAACATCATTAAAAACGATTTGTAGAGTATCTAATGGCTTGGTTGAATCCCTTAGGGCCATGAGTAGTAATTTGCGGTATAGTTTGATCCTAGGAAGTATAGATATAAAAGATTTAAATCTAAGGAATGAATGATCAAGGCTTTTATTGACTATGCATCTAAGTCACCTATCCCAACAACCACTCAATGTTGCTTATCATAATGCATCAAACTTCTCAAGTTTGCTCCAACTATCCTTCTCCCTTTGCCTTCATGTTTACCCCTTACCAGACCTCTCTGACTCCAGCTTGTTAAATCAAATCACTCAATGAACTCGTGTGCACAAGAGGTCAAACTTCACTCAAATTCGTTTAAAATACATAAAAATTAGAGCAATTCATTTTTATATATGGCAAACCATTCAAATTAGAGACTAAAATGAATAAATAATCATGCAATCAAAAATTCAAACGAGCCTCAAGGTGACCCTATGCTTTCTAATTAAAAGAGAGATTTACTTAACATAAAACCTCTAGGCATTTCCCTTTTGTCACACACCACACAATCTACATGCAATTGTTAATTGAAAATATGATAACAAGTTTACCAAGCACTAGTCTCTGCAAATCCCCATATCAACCATTTCTATGATAGCCCATTGAGACAAAGTAACTCAAAGTTCTGCAACTTAGATTTTGAAGAATCTTATTCCCTAAAGAAGTTCTACTTTCAGTCATCATTCTAAACAAATCAGTAATTGCTCTGATTTGATCAGAAGACTGCAATAGCCAAAAATATATCAAAACTAACTGCAACAATAAATTCCAACAGCAACCTATCAGTTAAAGAAGTATATGCTACAATTTTTCAGATTCACATTCTGATAAAATGTTAAACAGATAGTTCAATGCCTATCGACTTTAGTGTGGAAAAAGAACAATTCTCCCAGAGGTACGCACGCCAGCAACGATAGTGCAGTAGACATGGCCTACAAAAGCAAGATAAAAATGGGATCAAAAAATGGTGCTAGATGTAAGAACATGTTTTTTTTTTTGTACGAGCCTATGCAAATCATGCTCTATTGCAACAATATGTTGATTCACAAAGATCAACACTGACATAGATGTAATCAAATGTGAGGCCTTAAAAATTAATAATTGATCGTCGATAGGATGGGAATGGGTACTACCTTTTAGGGTAGGTGCAATAAAAATAAGGCATACAGGGCATTGACAAGTACTCACGAAATTGCAAATAAGGCATGCTTGATCAAAGAAACTTACCACAACAACGGCAAAAAGGAGCACGAGAGAATCCATTGCCAAGCTTTTCCTTAATATTGGTCTCTGTGGCCTTCTTATCGACAAAACACAGTACAAGAACATCAATACCTAGTCCATATTCAATTGCAAGCTAGCAATGACAAAATACATATTCACAATTAGATATCACTAATCAGCATACAGCCAGTCAAATCGCAAGTTATATATTATAAAGCAGAACGAAAAAAACATTCTGCATACCCAAATGAGATCGTTGATGTCTAAGGGGAGGAGGCCGCAGGAGGTGGTCCAGCTAACTGCACAAATGGGAATTGCACCTATACCAGTAAACAACTGTAAACTATTAGGAAGTCGAAACAATAAAGGAAGCCGAAACAACTGTAAACTGCACACATCAGGTAGAGGACACTATGGACAGTCTAGAAACAGGAGGAATGATTTTCATGGGATCACTAATCTCGTATTATTCCAATATCACCAATGCAGCAGTATCTATTATAAATTTCAATCATAATTAAAGAAACTTGTGATTTTTAAGATGTATATATACCTGAGAAAGTTGTGACGGCAATAATGGTGGAAATTGAGTCTCAGTCATATTTAAACTACCAACAGAGCTACCAATTGTTGACATAGAATTTATAGGCTAAAACAAAAAAATAAAGTACAATCTTAGATAGTTATAAAATAAATTATCTTAGATTAACATAAGTAAAATAAAATACCAACTTGATGAATGATCCGGTCACATTGTACACTAGCCACAGTGGAAATACTTTGATCTACACCCTGTGTTATAAAAAAAATAGAATGATTTAAGTTACAACAAATAATACCAAATAAATAAAATTTTGCTAAGTTATGGAATAGAAACTATTACAATTGTTGAAGCTTGATTTGTTTTCCTCGCTGCTTTTCTTTTCCTTGAAATCTTCTCTAACCCACCTTTCAACCTTTTTCCTGACACCGTTTTATTCTTCATTTTAATTCCTTTCACTCCAGTAGAGTTCCTTTCACCATAATCAATTTCCCAGGATGCTTGGCTCACATGTGATTGTTGGACATTTGATTCATTACCTTGTAACTTATCATCCACCATCTTACACAAGCTCAACATAGCATCTTTAACAAACATGTAAGTGTCATCCCTTTCTGCAGCCTTGGTAACCAATTGAACATTCAACCCACACAACTCTTTGTAACGCATGTTTTGATGTACTTTTGGATCCAAACTAGCATTGTTGGTCATTAAATCATTAACTCCAAAATATCCATTTTTTACTTTTCTTGTCCACCTTTTCAATACATAATCACTTGGGATTTTCATGATGTTTTTCCACGTAAATATTTTCAGAATATGAGAACACAAAATTCCAGCAAATTCATATTTTCTACAGCTATACTCAATTTTTTCACACTTCTTATCAAGTGTAACAATATAATAGTTCTTCTTTTTGTGAGGGGTCACTTTATATTTTGTAAATGTATCAACATCCTCACAAATTTCTGCTTTAGAATCATGAGATAAGCACCACTTATGTTGAAAACACTTGTATACCTCAGGAGTATAAATTTCACTAGCATGCTTCAAAATTTCAATTGGAAACATTAAATAGGGAACAGTTGTATTTGATTTGAAATCAGCTTTTAATTCCTCGTATCGACGATCATCAAGGAGTCTTTGGAAGTGACTGAAGAAGTCTAAAAACTTGTGTTTATAAGTGACATACTTTTTCACAATACTATTCATGCTCTCACTTCTTTGGGTTGTAGTCATATCCGGACAAAACATTTGTCGTCCATATACTAAAGCCCATTTTTCCTTGATGTTGTACATGCGCCTCAACCAATTATTGTCTTCAAGTGCATACTTGGCTAACATCATGTTCCATGCTGAAATAAAATCTTCCTCTTCATCAAAATCATATATACATAAGGCAAAATCTTTAGCAAAGTCTCTAAACATAGAAAAAACTTCATTCAAATGTATGGCAGCATTTTGATAAATATGTCAAATGCACAAACGATGATGTGTTTCAGGCCATCTGGAAGCTAACGCCTTTGCCATTGCTGCATCTTGATCTGTAAGAATAGTAGTTGGCTTTTTCTCACCCATAGCTCTAGTAAATGTATCAAATAGCCACTCAAAAGTCAAACTGGTTTCATCATATAATAAAGCGGCACCAAAAAGGATGGATTGTTTATGATGATTAACACCTACAAACAATGCAATTGGTCGACCTTCATTGTTCTTTCTGTAGTTTAGGTCAAAACAAACAACATTTCCAAAATTAGCATAATCAGCTCTCATCTTAGCATCAAACCAAAAAATATTAGTAATCAAATCATCTTCATCAACTTGGATAGCATAAAAAAAATTAGGATCATCGAACTGCATTTTCTGCAGATATTCCAATACACCTCCTGTATCCCCAACTCTCATATTTATTGTTCTTTTGGATCGCAAGTAGTTTTTATAATCCTCAGGAATAAATCCTAAATTCTCCCTCCCACCTACTTGCCTCACCATAAAATCATGAGATGCTTTTGGGGGGATTCCCACATCACTTGCCATCTCAATTTGTATCGCTGCAGAAGAAGATATATTCCTATCACTTCTATAGAGGTGCGTTTTGTTTGGACTTGAGAGATAATGATTATGTTCTTTAACACACTGCACCACAGTGAACTTGTTTTTTTTCGATTACAAATCTTCATTTTAGCCTCACAACCAAACCTGGTTTCATCACGACTTGCTTTAATATAAAGATCTCGTTTGTCTTTTCCTCTTTTACCTTGGGCACAACAACAAAAAACTCTATCAAGTAATTTACCAGATTCATCCTTGTGGATTCTACCTCTCCTTACACCAAATCCAACCTTTTTAGCATATGCTAAATAAAATTGATATGCATATTCTTCTGTCTCAAATTTCAAGCCCATTTGTGGTATATCCAAATCTGTTTCAATATTCAAGCCTATACAATCAATAAAACAAAGCAAGATGGATAAAAAGAAAAATTTGATATACTGAATCTCAATACATTCCCAATATGATTCTTATTACCTTCGTCAATATCATCAAAGTCACCTTCTAGAATATCTTCATTTCCTTCAAAATTCAAACGACGACAACTTGTAGATTCACCCTCCATAATAATTACTTTGATCTTGTAAAAAAAATTATATTTAGGGGAAAAAACAGTCATAAAAGAAGCATCTAAAATTAATAATATTTATGTCAAATTACTGTATGTTATGCAAGCTGAGCATATTATTTATACTTGTAGTAGTAGATAAGTAGTCGTTTACAAATGTTGATCATGAAACTCAGGACCTTGAAGAAGCTAAAATTCAAAAAAGCATGCTTCATATATATTTTATGAAATTTGAAAAGAATGAAATAATCTCCATAGATTTACACATACGCTGCAGTCAATCATTCACTAGCCGAATGAACCACTGAGAAGTAACATTCTCTACAAAAAAAGGAAAATAGCCAATGAAGATTTGATGACTTGTTTCCGAACTTGTTTGACAATATTAAACTAGTTTAAATTGAGATGCTAAACAAGCAACACTTCATTGCTATGGCAAAAAAAAAACTATCAAAGAGTGCTTACAGGTACCACGATTTTAGGGGCCAACAAAAGAATGAAACAAAGCACCACGATTTGTTTCCCAAATCTTAGCAGCTACAGGTACTTACATAAAAAATAAATCTTGCAACTTAATCAAGAAACAAAAATCTTCGAACAGAAGTGGGCGAGGATTCATGCAAAGAAAACAAAAACTATAGAATAAATGGCGAGGATTCAGTTTGGAAGTGCACCAAAGCGCTGAGGAAAGCCAAACTTTGTGCAGCATATGGTTTTCCAACAATGAGGGTTACATTTTGTTTTTTTAACATCAAATCATTAGATTGTTGTATCTGGTAGGAGTTTAATCAACAAACTCAACATCTAATCTGGAACTCAACATTGAAGGAAAGCTGACGAATTGCGAAAAACATGTACCAACAGTTGAAATCAGCGCGGTAGAGCTTGGGCTGTCGCTGGTCGCCGGGAAGGAGGTCGTCGGGGCAGGGCTGGACCTCAGAGGAGTCAGGGAACTGTAATAGGTCGCCGGGGCAGGGCTGGACCTCACTGGCGTCAGGGACGCGAGGGGTTAGGGTTGGGAAATATGTGGGCGTAAGGGTTTTCAGTCGTCGGGGACGCTGTGGGTGAGAGAGGCTTCCGTCGCCGGCGTGAGGTTAGGGCTCCTCCTGGTAAAGTGGCGACCGTCGCGGACGTGGGGAGGAGGATGGGCTAGGGCTCGTTGCGTCAGGGATTTTTTTGCATGAGTTGGGTTTCAGTGTGCACGCGACTTGCACGTGATCACTTTTTATATGGAATTTGTGGTGCAGGGATGTGTGGTGCAGAGATCCGAATTGCGTCTCCCCCTCCTGTGCTCCCCTTCGCCAGATTTCGCCGACCCAACGCCTCCATGTCACTTCGCACCCGAGCTCACGGCGATACGGAGTTCGCCGAAGCCTCGCCAAAGCCTTCCAGTCCTCTACCCCTTGGCTATAGCGTCACCGGAGGCCCCTCTCTTCCGATTTGCTGCTTCGTGTGATGACCGTTGGGCAGGAGGAGCAGAGCTGAAGACAGGAGACGCTGAGGGTCGAATCGTCGGAACCCTAAGCTCGATCTCAGCTGAGGGTGCATTCCAGACGGTGGTCACAACGTTTCCTAGCCCTAACGCCAAGCTACCTCTATTGGATGCTCTTCGTCACTTGAGAGGAGGCTGTCGCGAAGGTAAATGAGATGTGGATTGTTTGATTCGGGTTTCCTTTTAGCTATGGAAGCTATGATGTGTGGCTAGATGAGAGGATGAACGGATTGTAGTTTGGTTCTGGCAATGGCTTGCTGTGAGGGGCTCGGCCACAATTCCCATTAGCTGTTCTACGTTTGGGAACCATTAGGTAAGGATTCTACCACTACAAAGGATAGGTTTGTAAACCTAAATGTTGGTTTCAGATTGAATTTAATACTTATCATGTGTTGATTGGGGATTGTGTTTGTTCATAACTCTGTTTCGTGAATTTGTGGCAGCAAGGAGCACTGTGCTTGAGCCGGAAATAACATCTCCGGACAGTCAATCTGAGGTAAGGTTAAGGTATGTTATCTTTAGGTAACGAATTATGTTGACCCTGTTAGAAAATTGGGAAGTTTGGAATTGATGGTGGCAGTATGTTGAACTGACTTCCAGAAGAGTGGGAACTGTAAGTTTTGTTAGGAATTGTGGTGGTTAAGGGCTTAAATTAGGTTTTGGGTTTTATTTGGATAATGAATGGAACTCGGATTAAATTCGCCTGCCTTGTACACTAGTTCAGTTATTCTGTTTCATATGTATTTAGTTAACATTGATACGTTGACACAGGACTTTGATCGAGGCGAGTGTCCTAACGAAGTTGACGTCAGATTCAACCTACATTTAGAGGCGGGTACTTCTTGACTTGTTTCTGTAGTTATTGTTCTTGGTGCATGAGTAGTTCGGATTAAGTAGAGTTTACGTTGACTCCACTCGTCTTATTTCTAGTGCTTGATATTTTATCCACTCAATCTTTGAGATATTCGTTTCTGTATCTATACAGTCTCTCGTTGCTATTCATGATATTTAGCAGATACCGGACACCAGATGGTAGATATTAGATACCTGATAGATAGATGTTAGATACCATGTTTACTTGTTTTGACTGCTATCTATTCATGTTTCTTATTGAGCATGCTGGTTTCATGTAGCATACCTGATTTCTGTTATATATATATGATGACTGTTGCATTGTTCGCATCATGTCATTGCATGCATTGTCGGCGACACGAGCTCCCTTGTGCTTGAGACGGTCGTTGGTCTGGGTCGCACGCTCGACCACGCATGGGTAGTGGTAGCTGGAGCGTGTCGCTTGTCCTATCGTACCCCCCACTCGTACACTCATGGGTAGTGGTAGCTGGAGTCGCGGGCAGCAGGGACCCCCGTCGCAGACGTAGCTATTCAGCTACTATGCAACTGTCCATCCGGTCACTCGAGAGTAGTGGCGGCCTTTGGGTGGTACAGATGTCATCGATCCGGCCTCTCGACCATACAGAGGTCGTGGTGCAGAGAGGTAGGCGAGGTGACCATCCGTGCATACGCTGTTATTATTATATCTGCGGTTTACTTATTTATGCAGTTCTGTTATCACATACCTGTTATATATGCTTGGACATTGATTACTTTGACAGTATACCTTACATGTGATCTGGATAGTTGTGAGCAGTACTATAGCATTTTATGTTACCTCAGACCTTATACTAGCCTAGGCTATGGAATCAGGTATGGATATGTACTTTGATTACACAGTAGTATATGCTATTTATCATTCTGAGACTGTATCCTATTGTATTCCTGGCACGCTATCTTACTCACGCACTGTCTATTTCCTTACCCGCTGAGTCTTTATACTCACCACCCTATATATTGGTAACTTCACCAGGTAGCCATTAGCTGATGCCCGTATACTTGGAGGAGGATCCTGACTGTCAGTCCCACGTCGCTTCCGAGGACGGATTTTCGATTTTGTTTATCTTGCTGGTTGTGAGTTGAACTTTTGAACTTGGTGTTGTAATAACCCTTTTTGGGACTTGATGTTATTCTGTGATTGGTTTTGTTTTGTCGAGGAGTCAAGCCAGGCCGGCCCGCGGTGAGTTCTTTTGGTATTTTGGTACTTGTTATTTCATTTTCTGCTGTGTTTGATTTACCAGCCGAGTGGGCTGCTTATTATCTGCGTAGTTGTGTTTAGTTCTAGCCGTGTTGGCTATATTTTGCATCTGTTTATCTGTTAGCTATGTATACTAGTTCTTTTGTCACTACTACAGGGGAGGTGCTGTCCGATTTTCGTCGGACAACTTTACTCTCGGGACGTGACAAAAAATAAGTATTAGCTATGCAAGTGGTGGTTGAAGACCATAATCATATAAGAATCATTGACCACCGTGCAAATCGTCCATTACAAAAGAATTAGTCTTTCTTTGTTGCTTGGTCAAAAGTGAGAACTGAAAGATTCAAATCTTTACTCTACTTACACATAAATGTAACATTAAGCAAAACAAAATAAAAAAAAAATCTGCAAAACCTAGAAACAACAGAGGATTAGCACATATACACAAACCTAAGAAGATGAAGGGTAGATTCGGCGCATACCTAGAAAATGCAGTAGAGGTTTGTGTGAGCGGCGGCTTGCGACATGAGAAAGAAATCCGGCTGCCGCAAAAACTAGAAATCTTGTGCGTCGTGACCGAGAGGTGTAGCATAGGGAAAATAGGAAATCTAAGGACAATGAGGTGGTGTGCAAAAAGCAAAACCTGGGCGTGTGCGGTGTGAGGAAGAAGTTCGACGCAGGAGAAAGAGGTATGTGTGATTGGCGACTTATGGTGTGCGATGTAGGGATAAGAGGAGATCGATTGAAGGAGAGCTCGATCGACTTGATCTGACCGTGTGCACGTAATAGAAGCTTTGTGTGAAAAGAAACCTAGCGGCATGGAAGAAAAGTTCGGCACAGGAAAACGATGGAGAAAGTATACGATAGAGAAAAGATCGGCACAAGGTTTTAATTAATATACGTTAACACAACATATACTTATAAATTAAACTAATTATTCCTATATCAATAATGACATTTATTTAAAATGTCATAAGAAAGGGTCTAATTTGTTATTTAAATTTTTTTTTTGGGTTTTTGATAAATGTCATTATAAGATATTTATTATGATACTTATAAATAAATGTCGTTAAGATAATGTTACAATAGGCTAATTTTCTTGTAGTGACTATTTTCTCTTCCACTAGCTCCTATGCTAACTTGAGTGTCAGAGTAGTCACACCGAGTCTAACCTCGGTGCCCATTCTAACCTCTTGCTAAAGTGTTGAAGGAATTTCAAGAGCTCTCTTCGTCATCGGAATAGTAGGACTTCTTTCTACCGTAGTTGCTCTTCAAAAAATAAAATAAATAAATAAATAATTTAGAAAAAGTCTCAAAAAGTCATTTTGCTTAAGTTAAAAAGCTTTTTCTGGAATTAGAAATTTCTGCTTAAATGACTTAGAAATGTTATCAGTTTTTTTACTTAAGTCATTTCGATTTAAATTACTAAAAAAATCTTCAAAAGTTTTTTAAAATTTCACTGAGAATTTTTTTAAGACTGTTTCTGTGAAAATTTTTTGCAAAACTTAAACTTTTGTTACTTAAGTTTTATTGATGCATTACTTAGAAATTTAACAACAAGTCTTTTACTTAGAAATTCTGTTAAATTGAAATCAGTTTCAAAATTTTCTAAGTTTTAAACCCTTAGATTTCTTCTTACAAACCCCAATTTTTTATGTGATCAAAAGGGAAGAAGGAAAGTATAAGTCTAGGGGGAGGTAGACAATTTAAATTTTCTATCTTTTTACACTTAAATGTAAATTTTTATTACTATTAATTTATGTTGGTTTCCCTAGCTTAACTTGGATTGCTCACATCAAAAAGGGGGAGATTGTTGGAACCTCAATGTTGTTTTGGTGTGATCAACAAGTTAAGTTAGGTCATGTGTATTTAACCTTGTGTCTAAGTGTGCAGGAGCTTAGGAGCACAGGTACTCGAGCGGAAGACGCAGCTAACGAGAAGGACGACACGCGGTGCGTCCGAGGGACGAGGCGCTGCGGAAGAGTACACCGGCGGACAAGAAGGAAGCGCGCGGTGGTTCCGAGGGACGAAAGCCGGAGCGGAAGATTGCTCGGGGAGCAAGAGACGCAGCTAACGAGAAGGTCGACGACTGAGGGACGAAGACTGCGGATGAGTACGCTGGCGGATGAGAAGGAAACACGCGGTGATTCCGAAGGACGAGAAGCCGGAGGGAAGCACGCTCGAGAAGACCGAAAGTTGGGTTCGGGTGAGCCCTTTTCCGGATGGCAGAGATCACCGATGTGAGCGGATCCGGAGTTGAAGACCCGGATCGAGGTGAACCGAACCAGAGCAATGATCCCGGATGAAAAAGTCAACACGGGTTGACTTTACTGGTCCGAGGCGCCCGGACCAGCCTAGGGCGCCCGGACCAGCCTGGGGCGCCCGGACCAGCCCGGGGCGCCCGAAACCCCTCTGGGTGCCCGGACCAGCATGTTTGACCAGAACGCGTCTAATGCGTTCTGAACGTTGGGGGATAAAGTTTTATCCTGTTGGAACCCCAAGGTTGTTTTGGTGTGAACAACAAGTTAAGTTAGGTCCTGCGTTGTATTTAACCTTATGTCTAAGTGTGCAGGAACTTAGGAGCATAGGTACTCTAACGGAAGACGCAGCTAGCGAGAAGGACGGCAGTCCGAGGGACGAGGTGCTGCGGAAGAGTACCCCGGTGGACGAGAAGGAAGCGTGTGGTGGTTCCGAGGGACGAAAGCCGGAGCAGAAAATTGCTTGGGGAGCAAGAGACGCAGCTAGCGAGAAGGTCGGCACAGGGTGCGACCGAGGGACGAAGACTGCGGATGAGTACGCTGGTGGACGAGAAGGAAACACGCAGCGATTCCGAGGGACGAGAAGCCGGAGCGGAAGGCTGCTCGAGAAGACCGGAAGTTGGGTTCGGGTGAGCCCTATTCCGGATGACAGAGATCACCCAAGTAAGCGGATCCGGAGCAGAAGACCCGGACCGAGGCGGGACTGAAATGGAGCAGAGGTCCCGAACGCAAAAGTCAACCAGAGTTGACTTTTTGCTCCGGGGCGCCCGGAGCAGCCCGGGCCGCTCGGAACTGTCCGGGGCGCCCGGAACGTGAAGTTTGACCAGAACGCATCTTTTGTGTTCTGGACGTTGGGGGATAAAGTTTTATCCCCCCAGGGCGCCCGGAACCCTTCCAGGCACCCCGACCAAGGCTATAAATATAGCCTTGGTCCAGAAGCTTTTCAATGAACTCACTGATTGTAAATCCAGTGCTTGCACGCTCTCTTTTAGTCTAAGCTTCTGTTTTCTGCGCTACATTGCTGTACGAGGCTTCTCCGCCTGAAGGAGATTTCTATTGAGCTTAATCTTCCTTGGATTAACAACCACGTCGGTTGTAACCAAGTAAATACTTTTGCCTCGCCTTTTCTTTATGCTTTTAATTTATTGCTTAGTTTATTTATGCAAGTGTTAGCTTAAAGAGTTCGAGGAGGGTTTGTACTTTTATGTTTGCAGGATATCCAACAACCCTCTCCTAGCCGGCCCAACGGTCCTACATATCCCCCCCAGGGCGCCCGGAACCCTTCCAGGCACCCCGACCAAGGCTATAAATATAGCTTTGGTCCAGAAGCTTTTCAACAATCACGAGCATTTTATTTCCAAACACTTGTACGCTTTAGTTGTAGTTAAGTTTCTGTTTCTGCGCTTAACGTTGTAAGAGGCTTCTCCGCCAAAAGGAGTTCTAATGCTTAATCTTCCTTGGATTAACAACCACATCAATTGTAACCAAGTAAATCCCTGTGTCTCGTTCTTTATGTTTTTATTTACTGCTTTGCTTACTTTAATTTACAACTGTTAGCTTAAAGAGTTCGAGAAGGGTTGTTTCTTTTTATTTTACAGGGCTATCCAACAACCCCCTCCTAGCTGACCCCAACGGTCCTACAGTTAGATCCTAATTTATTATTTGATCCTAGTGTCTAAATGTGCAGGAACTTAAGAGCGCAGGAAGTCGAGCGAAAAACGTAGCTAGTGAAAAGGACAACACGGGAAGGGAGTCGATGGACTCGGTGTGTCCGAAGGATGAGAGAGCTGCAGAAAAGTACATCGGTGGACGAAAAGAACGTGCGCGGCGTTCGAGGAACGAGAAGCCGGGTCGGAAGCCTGCTCGAGGAGAAGGCCAAAAATTAGATTCGGATGAGCCATATTTCGATTGGCCATACTGATGCTAATGAGTATACATCATGCCAAAATTTGACACCTCTGGCATGCTACAATACACATCAAATGGATTCAAATAGTGGTTTGTCAATTTTTTATAACTCGTATTTGCAAATATAGTATCAAAACTATAACATTACAAACGGGATGGAATGTATAACATTGAATATTATTTCAAAACCTGGCCTAATCATTTCTCTTTAAAATTGGTTAAGTATTTTATAGTAATCATTGGTGATTGGTGACATCTAGATTGGAATGGCTTTTTCATGATGTGAACAATCTCATATCATCTCCATAGTTTAGTTTTGATCATGATTCAAGCAATGCCTACTTTTTGATGGATCAACCAAGATGGGGCATGATAACTCTATTGAGTGTTAGAGATGACATAGGGAAACCCAATATTTATCTCCTTGCTTTGAACAATTATATACTACTTAAATGTTTATTTATCAATTAAAATTATATAGTTAACAGAATATGTGTAGTTGAACATATAAATAACTTTTAAATGTGCAAAGATACAATTTCCAACGTATATATATATATATAACATGCAGAAAAGCTAAAATTTTATTATTCAATTGAAAATTAGTTCTAGTCAAGTTTAGATCTTTAACAACAGTGCTGATACTTCTAAAGGTATAGTATAACAATTACTCATACAAGCAAACTGCTGATAAAAGCAGAAAATCAAAGTTGACCTAAAAAGAGTATGCAAGTTTCTTCCAATTGGACATGAAATTTACGATGACATACTGTCATAAATTAGAACAGGAGCACCTACTATATTCAATAAAAATTGCTGAATCTATTATGCCAATAAAAGCAACTACTTAACCTTGCAAATTATAACATAGAAGAGAAGGATACATCTTTTAGCTGTGATAAGAAAGCAAGAGAAGAAGAAACATAAAATTAGATGTAGGGTACTAAAATGCAGATATTTTTAGCCAAGCCTTTATTGCTTCTAATCCAGATTAACAATTGAATACTTCAATAAAGAATTTGATAGCTTAGGCTAGATTGCTTGTGTATAAATCTTTGATTTAACAGGAACATGTGGTCACTACTATTGATTTGATGTGTGCACAAAATTAATTATCATCCAAAATAAATAACTATAATTTCTTCTCTCCTGCACAATTAAAAATAAACAAAGATGTGTAATATGAAGCAAAAAAAAAAGAACCTCAGTGGCTTTTGAGACAACTGTAGCAGCAGGCTCAACACCCTGACTTGTCATCCCACCAGACACTAGACCTGTAAACACTTGGATTCAACAACTCAAAACAAGTAAAAAGAACAAGCAAAAGAAACTGTAATAATCCTCACTTCAGATTGGACCTTTCAAGGCCAAAAAGTTTTAAAAAACCTACTCTATATTAACCAGAACAAACAGAAACCAGGTGGACAGAAAGAGAAACAGAAAAGGAATCAGGAACAAAACAAAATTTTAAAATAAAATGTATAGATTCCTTGCTGTCAGCGCCCCTCAATTCACGCAAATATAGAGACTTAAAGGAAAAAGATAAGAATAGCTTATTTGCAATGAAAAATATGAGCGAAAAAACAAGGATATCTGTGAGTTCTTATTGTGTGCAAACTGAAATCTTTTTCACCATTTATCTATCATTAGCAAAACCGAGGAGGAAATTGAGACCAAATTAATAACTGAATCACAGATAAAACAACCCTTTTATTTATTGATCCGGTGGTAAAAGGGAGGGGGGTCTCGACCGGAGGTCAAAGTGGTCAACACCTGGTAGACGTTCGATCGGGCGGATTATCTTCCTGACCAGCAGGAGGAGCGGCCGACCCGGCGTTTCGACAGCTCGGCCTGACACCGAGTTTCCGACGCTCATAAGACAGGCAGGAAGAAGCAGAATCCGAGCGGCACGCCTATTGGAGCAGTCTCTCCCGCAGCTTCAGTAGTGACTGTCCGTGCGGCAGATTCGTCGGCAACAATTGGAGCTTCTTCGCCCTCGCCCTCGTGAGAGCCGACCGGCTTGAGCCCAAGCCTCTCCATTTCCTTAGCGGCAGTTGCCTCGGCTTCGGCAGCCTTAGCCTTTAGCAAGCCGAGCACGACTGATTTCATCATTGTGTTAGCTGCAAGAGAAAAATGGAAAATCAGTTAGACACAAAGGAAGAAGTCAAGTGGAATTCCTTACCTATGCCGCCCGGGAGAGGCGTTCGGATCGGGCTCAGTCCGAACATATACAGGACGCCTTCTGGTAAGAACTTGTGAATGTTGAGCTTCAGGCCGGCGAGCAAGTTGGCCGCATGAAGGTAATCCGGCTGGATCTTATACCTCTTCAACTCGGGCGGAGGTGGCAGTGCGGTCTGCCATTGGATCCGGATAGGAGGCCGCTCGGGGAGTCTCACGAAAAAGAAGCAGTCTTTTCAATGTTTATTGGAAGTGGCATCTTATCAAAGAAGACCAAACCGATCCGGGACTGGAAAAGGTAGGTGCCCAGCTTGGACTACTTGGGGTAGTAGAAGTAATGGAATATTTGCAGTTTTAGGGGAATGTTGTGGGTTGTGAATAGTACAACTACGCCGCACAAGAAGGCGGAAGTAGTTGGGGACTAACTGGGTGAGCGGGATACGAAAATAGTTCTAGACTTCACAAAAAAATGGGTGGAGAGGGAATCGCAGGCCAGCACACAAATTGATCACGAAAAAAGCAAATTGCACCGCGCGGCGGGTCATGTGGTCGGTCGAAAAGTGAGGCCAGAACTATTTCATAGTTAGCCGAGAGGTCAAAGGCGTTTATCAAGCTTGCCGTGTCGCCCTCGTCGAATCGAGTCTCCATGGTGGTGTACCATGGACTGGGGGCGAGGTCGGCCAGTTGGGAAGAACTGACCATAGTCGAAAAACGAAGAAACAGAGGAGTTTGTTCAAAAGATCGTCGGAAAACCCACGGAAGTTCGCCGGGCAAGAAAGTAGGACGCAGGAAAAGGGTATAGGGAAAGAAAGGAAGACAAAGAAACAGGAGACGAAGCTTACAGGAAAAGGGGACGCCGGAGAGGAGAGTAGGGGGTCGCCGGACACTGGATGCAAGCAACCGCCGAAGCACATGAGCACACGAGAAGCAAAGGTGAAGCAGAAGTCGGCGAGGCGACTTTATAAAGATAGGGCCTGGCCAAGCCGGGTTGTCCACTCTAGGGCACAGGAATCGGAGTGTACATATGACTGTTGAATTCGAATCGCCAAACGTCACATCAGCAGTTGTCACTTCGGACGTGCGGCGACAGCGCCGGCGACACGTGGCGTCCCCCCACAGGGCAGCATTCAATGGGCGCGTGCTCGGCCTTAGTGGGAGTGATCTGTGCGCATCACAAGGAGATTCGGACGGCGTCAGCAGTAGCTGACCGACCCGTGCCCCCTCGACAGCGGGGAGGGAAAGTATCCAAGGTACAAAGGCATGAAGCACCGACCAGGGGAGAAAGGTCCGTTCGGCAAGAACCGAATGGGATTTGGCTCGCCCACTAGCCGACCGGCCAACCTCTCACCAGAATATTGGTCTAGTCAGTCGGACTTTCAGCCTCCTTCGATTAGACTTGAAGGGAAGGCATGTGATCCGGTGGTAAAAGGGAGGGCTCCCGGCCGGAAGTCAAAGTGGTCAACACCCGACAGACGTTCGACCGGGCGGATTATCTTCCTGACCAGCAGGAGGAGCGGTCGACCCGGCATTTCGACAGCTCGGCCTAACGCCGAGTTTCCGACGCTCATAAGACAGGCAGGAAGAAGCGGAAGTCAAGCGGTCATCCCGCTCGGCTAACAGCAGACACAGCATGAACAGTAGACACAGCATCCGGCCGAGCGGGCGTCCGCTTGAAAGGCAGTAGCTGATGTGGCCTGCGCTCGGCTCTGGAAAGGCATTAGCCGAGCGGGCCATCCGTGCGGACCGATAAAGGACAGAAATAGTGGATGACGATATCCTCCTATGAACTAGTATCGCCGACAGGAAGCATGGTCCGTGGCAAGGTCAGCAGCATGGTCAGACAGAGAATCGTACGGTGGAAGCTTCTACTGTCGTGTCAGAGATATGCTCGTGCTGTTAAGGTATGACGACAGGTGCACTTTCCTGACACACTCATTCCAGGTATGCTTTGATAAGCGTGCACGCACCTTCGGGGAGCCCTATATAAGGACTCCCAGGCTTCGACGGAGGTATGCTAGCATTTTTACTGTAGCTACAACTTTCATTTCTTCTTCACTTTATTTCTTTCCTCCGGAGATTTGACTTGAGCGTCGGAGGGTTATCGTCGGAAACCCCTCCCCGGCTTGACATTGTGTTTGCAAGTTCACGACGGCGAGGGATCTACGTCTCTGGAGTCTTCGACCAGTCAACAGGAGCGTCACATCCCAACGTCCATCGACTCAGCTCTCGAATAGAATCATTTATATTTTGGATGAAGTGGATCAAATGATATGTAATGATCATCCCAAAACCTAATTTTTTTAAGAATATATAGAACTTGCAAATTACCAGCACTATTTGTTTCACAATTGATATTCTTTAAAAAATACATTATCAAAAAAAAGCATAGATCAACAACGCGCATGCATATAGACAAACCTCAAGTAAATACAATTTATTCGATAACTAAGAATAACTATATTTTGGATTTTTAATTTTATTTGTAAACCAAATAGTCTATCATTAATAATTAAATAAAATTTAATAAATTTATTTCAATCTAGTTAACAAGTTAAAGTAGAAGGGAAGCCTTAACGCAACAATAAAGTTGACCTTGAGGTCATGGGTTCAAGTTGCGAAAATAATCTCTTGCAAAATATAAGGTAAGGTTATATATAATAGACCCAATACGATTCTAGATCTTATGTACATCCTTTACAGGAGTGGCCTCTAGTAGTTGAGATATAAGGCCTATTATTGCATGACTAGGATTAAACAATTCATATTGATTCTTGTTTAGTTTCTTTTAGGATTTCTCATGTTCACCTTACTATTATTGATTATCAACAAAACTTAATTGTACTTTATCATGCACAATTAGTCATCCTCATAGCTCTTGGACAGTTTCTTGATGAGGCACCGGTTCTAAGAGAAGGCAATGGTCGAAAGTGGCCAAGGGAACCCCTAGCTTTACCTCGTGAAATGCTAAATGTACATCCCTTTACCTTTGCAATAAACAACCTTCAAATTAGTCATGATTTTCCATGAGATGGCAAAGATGCAATGCTACGTTCAGATTCCTTACTCTATTTCATAGACAAACGATCAAAGTCTTAGCAGATAATAAAAATTTCTTTTGTAACCAAAACAAGAAGGAACTAAAAAATATTTTTTTGAGTTGTAAATTAAACGAAGCAGCAGAGAGATCAAGAAGAGACATCGAGTCTCGGTTCGAAGCAAAAGCTGAAGCAGAGGTCGCAGAAGACTGAGGCTCCCTGTTTGAAGCAGAAGAGCGACCTCTTAGTGTAGGGGTGGCTCACCCATTTCCACACCTTCTGCTTCATGTCGAAGGTCAGTAGCTCCGGACACATTGGGGAGTGCATGAAGAGTAAGTCCCCGGCGCCGCAGGAGTTTAAACAATATCCACCTAACTTCTTGTACATGGAGATCGGCATTTGAGCCACCTCCCGCCATTTCTTATCCTCAAGTTCTAAAATCACCGCTCCCTCGTGCGGCCAGTCCCAGTTGAGCAATGCGACCATGACCAATTTGTTCGACAGGTTGATCAATCCAGCACAGGCACAAGGGAATGGCATAGGAATCAGAGGGTAAATGCTAGAGGGCGGCTTGATGAGGTCGAACGCCATTAAGTTGGGGGTCAGAAACGGATGGTAGATGAATTGGTAGAGAACGCCGTCGCATATGACGGCCTGGTGTTCGAATTTCCAGAGGTCGAAGTCTTGGGCGTAGTGAGTGGCCCACGATTTCGTCGTCGATTGGTAGATGTGGACCGATAAGTGCCATTGCAATTGCTGGGTGCGGCTGCACTTGGCGACGACCACGGTGTAGCCGCGCGTTCTGCGGTCGAACGACAAGGCCATCGTTCTGAAGGAGTCAGAGCAGCCGGGGACTTGAAGCAGCTTCCAGTCTCTCTTGATGGGATTGCCGACCAATAAGTGGTTCCTGCCACTGTGGTTCATTAAGCAGACCAGGCCGCAGGAGGAGGACACGTACTGGATGTCTGAGTGGAGGAAGTCGTCGAAGTTGGACCACCGGAGGAAGCAAGGGTCGTATACGCGGCCCGAAAAGCCGCCGGCGTCGTTAAAGAAGCGCCTGAAGAACAACGGCTTCTGTGGCGCCATCATCGGCCACGACAACGGGGGGCTGGAGTGAACCACCTTGTACCACCGTTTGGATACGATGCCCAATTTGATGATGTTGGCGGTGGGCAAAAAGGAGAGCACCTTCTGCAGGAGTTCGTCCGGTAGAAATAGAATGGTGTCTTCTTCTTCCTCCTCCTCCTCCTCGCCGTCACTATGTCTAGTGATCGTCCAGATCCAATAGGAGTGAACCACCTCGTACCACCGTTTGCACGTGATGCCCAATTTGATGATGTTGGCGGTGGGCAAAAAGGAGAGCACCTTCTGCAGGAGTTCGTCCGGTAGATATAGAATGGCGTCTTCTTCTTCTTCTTCTTCTTCTTCTTCTTCTTCTTCTTCTTCTTCCTCCTCCTCCTCCTCCTCCTCCTCCTCCTCCTCGCCGTCACTATCTCTAGGGATCGTCCAGATCCAATAGGAGTGAACTACCTCGTACCACCGTTTGCATACGATGCCCAATTTGATAATGTTGGCGGTGGGCAAAAAGGAGAGCACCTTCTGCAGGAGTTCGTCCGGTAGAATGGCATCCCACTTCAACAATGTTCCCTTGTCTTCTTCTTTTTCCTTCTCCTCCACGCCGTCATTGTCTCGAGACATCGTCCTGATCTCTGCCACAATCACAAACCCCTAAACCTCGACTTCTAAACTAAGCCTTGAGAACTTTGGATATGCTATTTCTTTATTTAGATTAATATATAAGGTTAGGACATGATTCTCCTTTTATAATAAAAAAAATAATATATAATTAATATAGGAAAACAGAAAAGATCAATATAAGATATTTTTTAAAACCTTAATTATTTTTTAATTAGTATCTTTTGGTCGAGGAAAATAAATAGTTAACTAAGTCATCAAATTCTTTAATCTATTTAAAATTTTATAAAAGGTATTCTATTTTTTAAAAAGAAACGGTCATATTTAAGGATTTTATAAGAAAAAGTTTTTATTTTATAAAGAATTGGTCGCATTATTAAATTACAAAAAAAAACTATTAGTATGATATATAATAGACAAATTTTTTATTAATACTAGTGTGAATGTGTCATCGAGCACACGCGTTGCATGTGTAATATAATAATATATAAATTATTTAGATATTTAAAAATCTGAATTATTTGGATTTTCTAGTATCACCTTTATAAACCAAGAATTAATTATTTGGGTATGATTCATCAAACTCATGCAATAGTGACGCTAGAGAATCCTAACAACAAAATACTGTAACGGACTTCCCTATGTAAAAAATTATTTTAATTTAATATTATACTTAGTAAAAAAAACTAAGAAAAGTATATTTTTTAACATCGTCGGCCTAAAATATTTATAGAAGTTTCTTTGATCATAGTGTTGTCAATTCTAAGATATGGGAAAGAGATCTATATTTTTTTATATAAAACAATCATAGAAAATTAATGATAGAAAAATTTATAATAATACGTTGTAGTTGAGTCTCGAACTCTATATCACTGATTATTTCGCTTGTGAAATTACTAATAAATCTTGAAATTATTTTTAGTGTAAATAGAAAAAAGGACATTAACGTAAATATATTTTAGGTTTCACCAAAGTTAGTTAGTAAAGGAGGAAGATTTTTAATAAAATAGTAAGATAATTTGTACTTTTCTTTTTGTCTGGATAAGAATGTAGATTTCTTTTAGGTTATGGATAAGAATAAAATTAAATTTTGTGTTCTTACTTGCTTCCTTTCAAATAAATATTGAAAGGACTTGCAACTTTATTTGTTTAGTTATTTATTTGCATTTTCTCTTGTTTTCATCTATATAAACACATTATTATTTCCTTTCTAGATAATTAATTGATATTTCACGTAATTATGCATGATTTTTTTATAAAAAAAACTCTCCAATTAAATTAAATATATCTAATTAAAACTAAAACTAGACACAAAAGTTATGATAAGAAAAAGACAAGCAATATCTCCTAGGTAAGATTTCCAAATTTCATGTCAAATAGAGCATTCCGCGTAGCAAATGACTATGTATATGGTTATCCTAATGTAATATTCTTGTGACCTGAAAATTGTTTGTTCAAAAACCAAAAAACACCTCGCATATTGAGAACTTTAAGTAAGAGAAAAAAAGGTGGAATGAGGTTTTACTCTTCAATTTCCTCTTAAGCAATTGAATTTTACTCTCATTGTTTGGCAAAGGTGAATTCTTGATGAAGTCGGAGAAAAAAAATACTCTCTCATATGATATACTCGATTTTATAATTTATCTTTCTATTAATACATAATCACTTTTTTACTTAAGTACGAATCTGTTACCAATTATTCAATCTCATATCAAACTTTTAACATTACCTTGCATGTTTAGAATGACAACTACACTAGTTTCAAAGTGAAATATGTCATGGCATGGGGAAAAGTGGAAAACTCCATGAAACAATGTCATACATTATTAGAATCAACAAATTAAAGTACAAATCAATGTTTAATAGATAATAACATATTAACATTACTAATGTGGTGGATAGGGGGGCCTCCATGTGGTTTAACCCAGTTAAGAAGTCAAGTCTTTTAGTCAAAAGTCAAGTTGAGATATATATAAAAAAGATCAGTTTGGGTCACGATAGACCCAACCTGAGGCCCGACAACTCTAGCCTAGTCGAGCCCAACTTCCTTAACTCAACTAGTCATGACAACTCCAATCCGGTCGACCTCGACTTCCTTAGCTCAGCTACACCCGACAACTCTAGCCTACTCGACCATTTAGCTCAGTATTAACCGATCTCTCCCAACCCTGCCAAACCTCTCTTGCTCAGCCTATCTCAACCCTATAGCTCGATCACTCCGAGCTCCCTCAGTTCGGCTCGCGGCAAATACCTTGGGAGGCAAGTGGAGAATGTGGAGGCCAAAATCAGCAGCGAACGTGGACCGATTGAGGTGCAAATAAAGAAGTGGGGATTATGTGGTAGCCCCGCGATGCAATCGGGCATCCCCTTAGTAAAAGGTATAAAAGGAGGCCCATTGCAACGGGCGCAGGTACGTGGATGATCCCGTCCGGAAGCTGAGTCGGATGGACCGCCGGGTGAGGTGGCGGAATGTTGACTGAATCGCGACGTCCCGGAGGAGGGGGGGTATGTTGAGATGGCTTCCGTGCTGACTAAGTCTTTAGAAGTCCTCTGGTCAACGCTACCTGCAGCCAGCGACCGAGTTGACCCGGCCCACGGTACCCCGATACTCGAGGCAGATCGAACGAATATATGAGTACAAGATTAAGCCCTAAAATAATGAAATATGCATAGAATATGAACGAAAAACGTACCCTGGCACAGGGGGGCGCCCTCGGACGGGACGCGGTTCGAGTTTTCGTGACTCGGAAGAGTAGATGACTCTGATCAGGCTGGAGAGTTGGATTTGACGACGAGGAGCTACCCGCGGCACAGGCTCGGAAGACGAGCTGCAGGTCGAGATAAAACACCAGCACGCAGGCCAGGGGTACTAGCGACACGCAGGCCTGGACACGAAATCAGCATACATACCAGGAAACGAGATCGGCACGCAGGCCGGGATATGACATCGGCACGCAGGCCGGGATATGACATCGGCACGCAGGCCGAGATATGAAATCGGCACGCAGATCGGGACATGAGACCGGCACGCAGGCTAGAACACGAGATTGGTACACAGGCCAAGACATGAGATGGACACCTAAGTCGAGGTATAACACCCAACTAGACCAAAACATATTAAATACAGAATGCGATCAAATCAAAGCCCAGGGCAGCGAGAGCTAGGAGGCTGGAATACATGGGAATCGAGACACGGTTAGATCGGCTACAACGGCGGCAGGAGCCAGATCTGTGTTGGAGGCGGTGGAGCCAAATTGATGTAGAGAATGGATGTAACGAACGTAGGGGAAAAGTGACCGTAGCGATGGACTGCAGTGCCGGCAACGGCTCGACATCTCCGACTGTAGCGGGAAGAAAAGGAGAGAACAGTGGGCTGACGGCATGTGGTAGTTGCCGGCCAGGAAGGCTACGACACATGGAGGTTGCTGTCGGCGAGAAAGGAAGCGGCAGCGGCGTGCATCTAGCGGCGACGTCGTGAGGAAGAGGGAGAGAAGAGCGCCGTCGACGAGGGAGGAGAGGAGGCGGCGAGGCTGGTGGCTGGTGGCGATGGTGCAAGGATAGCCAAGGACCGGCGGCTATGCTGGACGGGGGAAGGGAGGAGGAGGAGGCGGTCGTCGCAGGTGTCGCGTGTTGGTTGCTACTCGGAAAACCTAATGGTTCCACTGTACAAAAATTTTGTACAAAGGTCTGAACCTTTTCCTAGCTACCATGTGTTCTTTTAAATTAAACATGGATCGCCTGCGGAACTTAACACGTTTGATCCAAAGTTTAATCTATTTGTTCTTTTAGGTTTAGACTCGGATCTCTTGCGGAACTTAACACGTTCGATCCAAATCACCTAAGTTATTAATTTCATTAAATATTAGTTTCCAAAATTGGCTTCCAGTACTGACGTGGCGAGGCACATGACCTTCTTGGATATGGGAACAACCACCACCGACTAGACAAAGCCTTTTAAGAAAAGTTAATATTTAATTTCCTTAAATAACTTTAGGTCAACCGAAAAGAACAATCAAATCACAAGGAAAAGAAAAAACAAAAGAGCACAACATCGAAAACAAATTCGAAATACTAGAATCGCATGTCTCTTGTATTTGGTATTATTTCCAAAAATAACTAGTATGATGCGAAAAGGAAAAATACTAGTTATACCTTTTAGAAAGACCTCTTGATCTTCTACCGTATTCCTCTTCTAACCTCGAACGTTGTGTGGACAACGATCTTCCAAGATGAGGACCACCTAGCACCTTCTTCTTCTTCCATCAAGTTTCGGCCAAACACCAAAATCCAAGGATAAAGAACCTTTTCCACCAACTAAGCTCCAAGGGATGCAAGCTTTCTCTCCTTCTTCTTCTTCTTCTCCAAGTAGTATCCGCCCACCACAAAAGCTCCAAGCAATGAGGAGTTTTGGCCACCACAAAGAGGAAGAGAGGGAGAGAAGATGGTCGGCCACAACACCAAGGAAAAGAGGGAGAGAATAATAGAAGTTGTGTCTCATGAAGGCACCCCAACCCCTTTTTTTATATTCCTTGGCTTTGGTAAATAAGGAAATTTAATTTTAATAAAATTTCCTTAACTTTCCTTAACAACAATTAATTAAGAAAAATTAAATAAAATTTCCTAATTAATTGTATGTGGCTGGCCACCTCATGGAGAACAAATAAGATAATTTTCAATCAACAATTAAAAATTCCTTATTTGTCTTTGGAAATTTTAAAAAATAAAATTTCCCTTTAAAATCCCTTCATGGTTGATAAAAAGAAATTTCTATAATTTTGATCGTGAGCTACTGTTTATAATTTATAAGGTATTGATAACATCATCTTCTGTATGTGGCACCACATACTATGTTATCTACAATATAAATTAATTGAACAACTACAACTAAATGTAGACAATTTGACCAAATGTGATTCTTTAAATAAATGTTTACAAAAGCTTAGGCTTTCAGTATACACTCTAACAGGAGAAGGGAGAAAAGGAGCGCTCGTGTGAAGGGTCGGCGGTCGGCGCCGGCGAGGAGCATGGGAGGGAAGAAGAAGCCCCTCCCTCTCGTTTCTGTTGGCGACAGCGCAGATCCGGGAAAGAGGGAGAGAAAAGAAGAGGAGAGGACGGAGAAAGGAGGGGAGATGGGTGTGACCAGCAGAAAGGAAGGGGAGCGGCTGGCGCCGGCGACTTTGCTGGCGAGGAGGAGCCTCAACTCCTTGGTGGCGGAAGCAGCAGAAAACCCAAACCCCCTCCTTTGCCTAGTCCACATAAACCCCAAAACTCTACCCAAGTGAAAAGACCAAAATGCCCTCATTCTTCCCCCTAATTTCTTCTATGCCCTCAACGTATATCCACATCAACAGACATGCATTTAAACTCTTCTTCTCCACTATTTTCTCTTCCACTAGCTCCTATGCTAACTTGAGTGTCAAAGTAGTCACACCGAGTCTAACCTCGGTGTCCATTCTAACCTCTTGCTAAAGTGTTGAAGGGATTTCAGGAGCTCTCTTCTTCACTGAAATAGTAGGACTTCTTTCTACCGTAGTTGCTTTTCATTGACTCACCCAACAACAATCTCATATAGGAATAAATTGGTGTCGTCTATGGAAATTGCCTAACCTAAGATGCTAAGATTGTGAAAACTAGGAGAATTGTCGAGAGCCAACATGCCACAAGCGACAGCGCCTGTAAGGAGACTATCACCATGATAAGAGAGGATTTCTAATGACTAGTTGATCACACTATGCAAGAAATATTATAGAGTCTCCTATCGATGAATCTGAATCCTAAAGGAGTACCCCCACCGCAACTGAGATACCTTCCATCCCGGGCTAAGTATCGCCGAATTTCGTGGGTCCTCACCCCACTATATTTGAAAATCACCAAACTAGGATAGTGATTCCACTCGAGAAACGCTCACACGGTTCGAAGGAGGGAGAGACGCTTCCTCGAAATAGAGGTAAATGACCTGAACTTGCTGAAGAGAGGAATCCGCATGGTATACCTTTCTCGAGCTATGTCCTAGAAGATGAATTATTGTGGCACTTTCGACCCCTCGGTTTAGAGAATACACTGTTAGAATTTGAGGGATGTCCTAAGGCAATCGCCTTACGATTTTTTTCTATTTATTTGATAAGTATAGATTCACTATTTGAGTACATATTATATGTTTGCTTGTCTAAAACTCATTTACTGAATGTTCATAATACAATTCATAGCATGAGAGAATTTGTGACTGGATTACAACTAGTGATTATCTCTACATGTATAATTATGAATATATTAAAATTTCCCTAGTCGTCGAATTGATGCATTCAGACATCATTAATTTTGTAAGACTAGCACGAGTTATACTCCTTGGTTCGGCCAAGCAGCTGTTTTCTCACTGGCTAGAAATATTGGGATGTCGAGAGTTAAACGTGGATGCTGGTTATGGTAACTAGTTCATTGGAGTAACTCGCTGTAAGACTTTATATAATTTTCTACATATATATAGATATGTCTGTGAAGTCCTTACTATAGCACGAGTGCAAGTGTCCTTCAATTTGAGGTATACAAGTCATCTTAGTCATGAACACTTATACTTTGACATCTTAAACAAGCATCTCGTTGAGGTGTGGACCCGGAATGATTGGGTATAAGTTGAAGTGTCCGAAGGTATTTGGATAGCCCACAGAGGATTCACCACTCCTTACGAGGAGACGTATACCTTATGACCACTCGTTAGGATTACAACTCAAATTCTTTGGCCAAACATCGCATGTTAAGAGTGCGAGACTCTTGTACACATGTATGAGTAATTTGAATCCGCAGAACAAGGAAGTATTACTTAGGCTAGGTGTGACGTAGTCAACCTAGTGGGGATAAGACACATAGACCATGTCCTAAACCAAGTGGGTATAAGACAAGTGAAAGGAACGAGGCATGACTTACTGTAGCTGTTTAAGGGTTTAGAATTATATTAATTTTAAAATCAACTATGATTGGGGATCATAATGTACTACTAGGTGTCACCCATGATCGTTCTATAATTAAGTAGTTAATTATCGACGACCAAGATAAACCGGGAACCTATTGGGTCACATGGATTAACAAGTCTCTAAAAGACGTAAAACAAGTTAAAGAATATGATTCTTAGATCAAGAGATAAATGTTTGGTTGAACCATACATAAGATAAATACGGAAATATTTATCGCAATGGAAGTGTGGATGAACCACATCTCTTATGGAAGAGTTAGACTATATTTGATTTAATCATGAATTAGTTATGAACCAACTTAGTTTAGTTGTGAACTAAACCAAAGAGTTAATGAACTAATTTTTTGTTTAGGGATAATATGTTGGATTTGGACTTTCTAATTCAACTCATTAATGAGGGTTATATATTGATATGGTTGAGAGAAGATTATACACAAGAGACAATTAATTGGCTTGTAAGGTTTTTGGAAAACCTTAACCTAATTTCTCTTCTCCTCTTTCTTTGTAGCCGCCAACAAGGGGAAGCCCTTCCCCTTGTTGCCGTGACCACCACAAGGAAGAAATCTCTTGTGTGATTTTCTTCCTCTTCCTCTTGATCTCTCTTCTTCGCTCGTGGCTAGTAACTTCCGAAGGAGAGACTTGTACTCAAGGAGTTGTTTAGAGGGGCTCGGCGTGGATATGAATAGAGGCATGGTTCGATAACGTTGCTACAGTTGATGCCCTTCTCGTTGCAGGTCATCCGTAAGATACACATAGCATAAATTTACTTTCATAAAAATTTAATTATACGATCATATTTGGCATGTTGTATTCTTGCATGCGTGTAGTGTGTGTGATGTAATAATTTAGAAATTATTATTATTTTATTTTTCGATGCGCACGTGTTACGAAATGTGTTTTAGCACACATCGCATCAGACATATCCCAATATACACGAGGTCAGTCGATTCCGCATCAGACATTATACCACTAATTACTAGAACAGTATGAGTATTAATACAAGTACAGAGTCGAAATGCATTTGGTCGTTGGGGCGAGCGAATCGCCTTTTGCCACGATATGTAGCTACAATTTATCAATTGCCAACAGATATGCAGCTACAATTTGTTTGCACAACATTTTGTTATTGATTGATTTAGATATTCGATCAAGATGCATTCATGGGTTGGTTTACTGCATTGTAAATTCAATGTTTTGCTACAATAATCCTTACGATACACTCTTTAATGATGTTCTATTTCAAAGTTCAGGCTGTCAATCATGTGCCCCTAGGGCAAATCATGTGAATATAGTTGATAGGTTAAACTTTGACATCCTACTTTGTTACTTAAATACCAAATAATCCTTCGATAACTATGGTTACGTAATTCCTAATGAATAATTTGTCTGTCTATACCATTAGTTTCACTGTCATTTGTATTTTTAGATTTATTTTGTTGGTAGATGATAAATTTCTATAAGGTCGGATTAATAACTTTTAGATTAATTAGACATTTGAATATTTTGATTAAAATAATAATAATAATTTCTTTTCGTTAGATTTGTTCGTCTAAATTGATAGGCACCGACCGTTTGGAAATCATGACCGTCCGATCGTCCCACTCCAGATCATAAAGATTGGCCCAACAGAGGTAAAGTATACACCCTGTCGTGCTCGATGCGAGACTTGTTTTCCAACAGCCGATTGCTATATTTCATAGGCTATAATTCCTGTTTGCTGTCTCGTGTGAACTGGAACAATCGTGGCTTTCGTCCACGAAATCACCAGCCGTCGGACGCTGCATTTAGGTTTCTACGCGTCCATTGTGTGACTTACGCCCCAAGTCAACACAGCGGACGAAGGCGAAGCTCTCGACCGAGCGATCGGATCGGTGGTCGGAACCCTAATTGGCCCTCTATCCCTGCGATTTGTGGTTGAGAAGATGTGGAAGAACGCCGGGTACTCGAAAGCAGGGGACTTGGAGTCCGGGACGCAGCCGCTCTACCCGGGAATGCTCGAGAGCCCCGATCTCCGGTGGGCGTTCATCAGGAAGATCTACTTCATTCTCTGCGTCCAACTGGCGTTGACGGTGGCCGTAGCCTCCGTCGTGGTCAGTGTCGACGCCATCCCCCAATTCCTCCTTTCGTCGAACACGGGGCTGGCGGTTTATATCGCCATCGTCTTCCTCCCAATAATTAGTACTGTTAACAAAAATTTTCCAATTTTTTCTTATTTTTCTATTTTGGAACAGGGATCTGTTCTTCCAGTTTTTGCCTCCATTTGATGAATTTTATGGTTTAACTATGTGTAGCTTTGTGCCCTCTGTCTTGTTATTATCAACGCCACCCGGTGAATCTACTTCTTCTCGGGCTGTTTACTGTGTCATTGAGCTTCGCTGTCGGAATGACCTGTGCTTTTACAAGCGGTAACTCCTAAGCTCTTATCTTTGCTTCATGCCTTTTTTATTTTTCTGAACTGGAGAAAAGTCAGCATTTTCTATGCTTTACTCCATTTCATTTAATTAAAGACTAACAACGTATGAACAAAATCTATTTCCTTTTTCTTTTAAAAGAATGTCGAAGAGGTAAATTGCCGCATTTTTATACATATCAAACAATTAGTCATGTAGAAACAGATATTTCTTTTTCTAGTGAGCTCAGCTCATCAAGAGTTCAGGAACAAACTTTCTTACAAACTCATCTAAAGCTTAATAAAGATCTCGTTTCTTTAATTGTAAATTTTAAACATACGAACAATATAGTACACCTGCTATATAGTTATTTATAAAACTATTATATCTTGTTCTTTTAAGGCTGAATTTTTTACAACTGTCTGGTAGAGTGATTACAAGTATATGGTTCCACTTGGACAAAGGAGAACTAGTTTTTTATTGTTTGGGAAACATTTGGAATTGTGCAGTTGGTATTCAAGTTTATTGGGCATGTAGGAATTGGATGATGCTAAAGAGTAACTAGAGGAGTTTAATATTTTATGATTGTAAAACCTAAAGAAAGATCAACTGCACTTGTAGGCCTTCAATTTCTTTTCACATTTGTTGGTTGATGATCAGTAGATTTGGTCTTCTATGGATTTAGTTTCCATCACATTCTTATTCTTTGTTGCTATTACAGTCACGTTGTGCCTTGTCTATTTTTATGTCTTTCTGTTAGTAACCTATGACATGCAACTCAGAAATTCGCAATTTTCTGTAAACAGGAAAGGTCATTTTGGAAGCTGCTATTCTCACTGCAGTGGTGGTTGTTAGTCTCACCCTCTATACTTTCTGGGCTGCACGTAGAGGCCATGACTTCAGCTTTCTGGGCCCTTTCCTTTTCGCTGCTCTCATGATATTGCTGGTGTTCTCATTTATCCAGGTAAACAGGCCATTTAATTCATTTCACCTTCCTCTCTACTCCAGTAAATCATAAACATAATAATTTGAATCATATTGGTCGTTATGTTTCAGATTCTATTTCCTCTGGGAAAGATTTCAGTAATGATATACGGAGGACTGGCTGCAATTATATTTGCTGCCTACATTGTATATGACACAGACAACTTGATCAAGCGATATACTTATGATGAGTACATTTGGGCTGCTGTGGCTCTCTATCTTGACATCATAAACCTGTTCCTTAATCTGCTCACCATACTCAGGGTTTCAAACAATTGAATTCTGCATCATGGACAACTCAGTCTTGAGGTTTAAGATCAATTATTGCAGGGTGCTGAAAACATAATGTGTATAAGATTATCACAAAATGTAGTTGTGCATTAATTTCTCTTTATCTTGGTAATCCTTGGAAGAAACTGGTAGCTGCTTCCGATAAGAAACTTTTGGCACAACTGGTACTTCCATTTGTGCCCTACTCCATGCATAATTACCTCAAACGTTAGTTGTATGCTATTTGGATTAAAAAAAATGGCGTAATATATTGATATAAATGTCTAGTTTTTATTGATTTTATAATCTGTTTTATTTGTATGCAACTATACTAATACCAACTGAATCTGTTAAGTTCCATAGAAGAAATAGCAAGGTGTCGAGCCTTGACCAAAACTCTAGTTACACGGAAGGATTGTTTAAAAGACTTGTAGCATATCCTAGTGTAGGTGGATGTTCCATGTGCAATTATTCTTGGATCCGTCTCTACACCTCAACAACGCGGGCAGTCAAAGAAGATGTGTTGTATGTCTCCTCCTAATCTTCGCGCAAGGTGCATAAGGTGCAACTCCTGTCCTTGAGGTCTTCATGTCTGGCCCTCGTGGGTAATTTTCCATTCACCGCCATCCAGAATGTACAACTCAGCAAAACATGGAAGTAGTCAAAGAAGATGTGCTCCTACGTCTTCTCCTACTTGTTTTGCATAAGGTGTTCTTTTCATAAGGTGCAACTCTTGTCCTTGAGGTATTCTTGTCTGGCCCTCGTGGGTAATCTCCCATGCACCACCATTTAGAATGTTATCATGTGACTCGGCTATAGATAGCTCTTCAAGATTGTGCTGACCAACCCAAGGCTTCCTTGGACTTGACTGTCGGAATAAATCGTAAACCCTGCCAATCTCTCCGTCAAACCAAGTGACTCAGGGTCGACTTTAGACATAGGTCATTAAGATCTATGCCTTAGGGTCTATTATTTTTAATATATTAAATATATTTTTATGTGTTTTTTTAAAGAGAATGAAAAAGAATAGTGTCCATGTAATAAAATATTACACAATTTGATTCTCTAAAAATTGGGATTATTATTTTTAATATATTAAATATATTTTTATAATAGGACTCACATGATTAAAGATTTACATGATCTCAATATCAAATTAAAACTTTAGATTTCTTAAATATTTTATTACGATTCCAATGAATAGAGTTATAAAGGGATTCTGTTTTTTAACCAATTAAATTTATTTTTAATTATGGATGTAATTTTATAAGATCTAATTTATTAATCTTTAATATCTCTCAATTCTAGCTTTCTCTTATTACGTTTCTCTTGGGTGAATATGAATTAGAAAATTTTTATCTTATTCATGCAATATAAAATAAAAATATTAGTTTTTTTTAGTTCTCCCTCTTCCCCTTTCCCAACTCGCCCTCTCTGTGCTTCTTTTGCTCGTTGAGATGGGAAAAAAGAAACTATACTTTACACTAACACGTTGATCCAATTGGTACTGCTACTATGCTCCTTAATTAAATTCAAATATTAATGCATTCATCCATATTGTGTCTGATCCAAATAGAAGATTTTATTATTTCTGAGCAATAACGAGTTAGATACATTTACCATTTCATTTCCTTGCTGGACATTAAGTTTAACTTTAATTTACCGCCATATTCACATTTTAAAGTTAGATTCATTACCTTAATGGCTCCCTGGTGCTGATTTCATGAATATGGAGAGAGATAAATATATGTACATATACGTTAGGGACATGATGGGGTAAATTTCTGGTCGTCAGTTCTTAAAAATCGATCCTTGGTTATTACGCCAGAGATGCCATGCGTCAACCACATGTGCTATGTCCTACGAATGCTATATTCATATTTTTTTTTTAAATGTAGATCTTCTATATTAACGATTCCTTTAGTGCCGACTCCATAGATATAGAGAGAGATACATATAAGTACATAGATATTAGATGTATGCGTCCACTATTTGCGCTACGCCCCTGGGCCATATCCATATTTTAAGCATGGACTAAGAATGAATTAAGAATGATATTAGTATTTTGAGTTAACAGGGATCTTTATTTTAAGCTCCACATTTTACTATCTCAAACTCCAAATCTTACAAATAAGTCATGTATATTTTAGCAATTAGCAACTTATCAAATACAAATGATTAATTTAAATTTCATTATCAGAATTAAAAAAAATCAAATTAACCGTTAAAAAAATAAGAACCATTGTCATAACCCAATTAACAACCATTATCTGATTAAAATTGATAATCATAATTTACAAAGGAAGGCATTTCAATAAAATAATAAAAGTACCTTTGATACAAGTTATCATGTATAATTTTAATTAATATTATTTGATTCAACTTAATTAATATAATAAAAATTTATTTGTGTGAAGATTTTAATGATTAATCTAATTTAATATTTTACTATATTACCCTCAATTATAAAATCAATCGTACACATTATTTTTTTTTTCCATTTTTAAAATTTGTTTCCTTTCTTAAATTGTTTTCCTTTTTTTTAATTTTTTTTTACTTTTCTTGTTTTATGGTTTTTTATTTTTTTGCGTTTTAATTTTTTTTATTTTTAGGTTTTTTATTTTGTTTACATTTTATTATTTTTAAATTTTTTACGTTTTTTTATATTTTTATATGTTTTTATGTATTTTTAAAGTTTTTTTTATTTTTATTTTTTAATATTTTTTTATGTTTTTCGAGGATATTTTTGATAAAAAAATTCTGATAAAAGTATTTCTCGGTTTTAAAGAAAAACAGCTAATTCTACTTGTTGGTTACTCTCTGTCGACCCACTCGTCTACTCTCTTTTTATAGCAAACCCTAACAAACCCCAGGCTTTCCCTCGCCTACCCTGTTCCCTCCTGCTCACCTCCGCACCATGGCCAAATCGCTCGACGAGTCCGATGTCGGCATCTCGTGCTTCGTCTCCTCCCTTCCCGGCTTCCGCGGCATCCTGAAACAGAGGTCCTTACTCTCGCCTTCAAATTCTAACTGACTCCGACGCCTCCTATCTCATCCTTCCCTTGTTTTGGTCTGTCGGATTAGGTACTCTGACTTTATAGTAAACGAAGTAGATGTTGATGGCAATATTGTTCATCTCACCTCCTTTGATCTTCCCTTAGAGGTAGCATACGAGCTTCAATCGTGTTCCTGTTGCTTTATGTTTGTGTGCGTGTGTGTTTTCCCGGCATTTGATGGCTTGTTCGTTTTTCATTGAGCGATTTGCTTAGGATACGGAGGGCGAAGTTGAAGACAATGCTTGCTCGGACGACAAAGATTACACCTCAGTGATCGAATCGTTTCGATTGCTATGCGGTGAGGTGGATGCTGATGCATTGAAGGAATTTATTGCAAAAGTTTTGTCCTTGGAAAGAGATGTACCGCCTGTCATGCTTGCTCCAGATCCTGACAAGTCTCATCGAGCAGTTGGTTTCACAACTTCTACTCTCTCTTTTTTGTGGCAGGTGTTTTTTTTTTCTTATTGTTTTGTTGAATTTTAGGAAGTTCACAATTTCTTCAAGAAAAATTTCAAGTTTTTGGTCACGGATACTGTTGAAGAATCTGGAGAGAATTCAAAATACATAAGGGTGAGGCGCCGTTCAGGCAATGGAGGAGGCCCAAGCAAGAGAGGAATGAAAAGGAAAGATAAAGATGACAAACCATTTGATAGCCGAGGCTCTAAAAGTTGGCCCGAGCATCTTGGCAAGTTTCTAAGGTGCTCATCTATGTTCTCTTTTCAATTTATTTGATTTAAAAAGGGTTGCATACTTCATTTAAAATATCTCAGATAGGAATATGATCCTACAGTGTTTATATTGCAGTTTAATTCCCTCCCTTTACTGCAACCTTTACCAATCATCCAATTAATTCAGCTTAATCACTTCAAATGATTGCTGATAAAAGCAATGATAATATTTAAAAGTTTTGAATATATTAACACATCTGCAAGAGTATAAATGGAATTATTTCCATTTGAAGTTTTGGTATTGCCATTGTCACCAAACAATTATTATTTAGGATGAGCTGTATGTAGTTTTTTTATAAATTTGCAAGAGTGATCCATGCTTAATTATTGAAAGAGTAAAAATATAAAATATAAAACAGATATCTTTTTCCAAAAATATTCATTTATGATCTTTGCTTTAGTCATTTTCATTCTTGTTATGTATGTTTTTTGCAAATCTAATACAAAAGCAATAGAAAGTTTTTTTTTTACAACTGTATAAATATAAAATCTCGAATATTATCAATTTCCCGCTGAAAGTTATAAGTTACAAGATTTAAGTACTTTTTTTATACACATAATGCCTGTCTTTTTCTGTTTATCTCTTAGGTAAATGTTAATTAAGTCAACTAATAGACATAGGGCTTTGATTCCTAATATTGATTTTTATTTTATATAATTAGTTATTTTTCTACTAGGCTATGTAATCAATTCTTTCTTAGCCAAAATGTACCTTGCTTTCCTCTTAGTACTTCCTTTTTTATTTACATTTTATCTAGCTTTCCCACTTGTAGCTTGCAATTTTTTTTTCATGTGGTCATGGATACAGAGTTGATAAAGTCTAATATTAGCCATTCTTAGTTAGTTCTTTATACTTTCTATCATAAAAGTACAACAATATTTTGATTCTTGAACATTCAGGTTTAACCTTTATAAAGAGAACAAGGATACACAGGAGGCTCTAGGACTGATTGGAAAGATGCTGGGAGTCAATGTACATCACAAATTTAATAGACAACTTTATTTCCTTTTTCATTGTTTTCTCCTTCGGCAACACTTGATGCTATGTAATTTTTTCTGTATAACTGAGCATTATTCCTGACAGCAACGGTCATTTGGCTTTGCTGGTACAAAAGATAAACGGTCCGTGTCTACTCAGAGGGTATGAATTTCCTTTCGCAAAATGTAATTTGTATGCCACTTGGCCTAGTTCGTGTGCTTTTTATTGGAGTATGTTTCAATTTTGCTTTATAGTCCACTTGTAATTAATTGCCTTTTTATTCTTTGTTTGAGAATTATAGTTCTTTAAATAAGACCAAATTCATATCAAGAACAAAGTCTTTGTACTTTTGAATATTCAAAGGAAAAAGGTTATGATAGGACTCCTAAATAATTGTTGCCGTGAGTTAAAAAAAGGACTATCTAAGAGCATCTCCAGTGGGAGCTCCGAGCTCCCACTGGTTCGTCCTTCAAACGACGGAGCGACTCTCCGCATCAGTGTTTTTTTTTTATATTTGTTATTAAAAAAAATACACACATAGTAGGTTGAAGAAAAATTGAACGTTGAAGATAGACGTTAAACAACGACTAATTTGATAGTCGTTGTTCAACATTTATTTTTTTTAATTAAAAAAAATTCTATAAATACATCATGAACTCTTATCATCTCTTCATTCTCTATTTCTTTCATCCTTTCATTCTCTATTTGTATTCGAGATGGACGAAAATTTCAATACTTCTTTTATATATCTTTTGAATTCTTCAAATGTGGAAGAAAATACATCTTCTCAAAATACCTGCATTCCTCTAAACCATGATGCCCAATATCCTCAATTTTTCTCTCACACGCAATACCATTCAAATTTTCAAAATATTTCATATGTTCCACATGGTCTTCTAAATTTTCCAAATTTTCAAAGTTCTCAAAATCTTGCCCTTCCCCTTCAGAGTAACGCCACTCCAACTCCATTTGGTATGTATTCACGCCAAGATTGGTCAGCCATGAGCAACCAATTTGGGATGTCTTATTTGCCTTTCGTATTTTCACCTCCTCAACCATCAGCTATGTTTTCGAATAAAGCAAGAAGGGCTACTATCGACCCATCTATTAGCGACAAAGAACCTCTAACGCCATCGTCTGTTCCAACATCTTAGTGGCCACCACACTCATCAAAAGAGGAGTGTGAAGTTGAACCATAGAAAGATGATTCGAAATCAAGATTTTAGTCGCTTGATGAAGACATGGTCCTCGTGAAGTCATGGGCAACTATCAACACTGACACAGTCATTGGTCATGACGGGATCAAGGTTTTTGGAAACGTATAGTTGATTACTACAACAAGTATCGACCCATTGGAACTATGAAGAGAAGCTATCAGGTGCTAAAATCACATTACTATAAGTTTGCGCTGATGGTAAATGAATTTTCCACAACCTATAATAATTTGTATACTCATCGTCAAAGCGGATGGAGTGACAAGAATGTGTTGGAGAACACACTGAATATGTGGAAAGCCAATAATAAAAATAAGGATTTCAAGTATATGCATGTGTAGAGGGTTCTCAAAGAGTATGAGAAATATGCTCCACAATCAGTTGCTCATTCCTCTAACAAGAAGGCAAGGACATCCGAATTAGGTGGGAACACTTCAACATCAAATTCAAATCCAGATATGAGTGTTGATGTGGATAACTCTGAAGTGAAGCCTGCATTCGTCCGATAGGGCAAAAGACAGCGAAGAGAAAGGGCAAATCCATAGTCAGAGAATGCTACACAATGAAACAAATCCTCAACAAAGAATGACAAGATATTAAAGAATATCAAATGGAAAAAATGACTTTGCGAAAAGTTGAGATCTTTCATAAGGATTATGAAATTCTTATAAAGGATACTAGTGAGATGACACCAGGACAACTTTGAATACATGAAAAAAATAAACAGAGACATGGCCTGGGTAGATGTGTTTAAGTTTATTTTTATATATTATTATAATTTATGTATTTTTATTTGATGTATGGTAATATTTATGTATTTTTTAATTATTAATGTTATTCCCGGTGTTAGCAATTTATAGATTTATATTTTATAAAAATTTAATTATATATAAGGTAAAATATGAAGGAGAGAAAGAAATATATATAATGAAAATATGTGGGACCCCATGAAGGAGTTGTTGAGAGTTTTTTTTTTTTTTGATAGTGTAGAGAAATGGAGGGGTTTTTACTTTTGACGTGGTGTTGACATGACATTGAAGGAGCTTCTTGAGGGTATCCACGACGGTGGATGCTCTAATAATTATCCTGAAGAACTTTGTAATTCTAGGATTTGGTCTTAAATAAATAAATGAAAAATATTCTAATGTTTTAGAAGTAGAGCTTAATGGTTGAATGACTTCTGTGTAAACATGTCTTTTTTTGGCAGATGTAATTCATCATCATTCTTTAATTGTGTATTCCATTTATGGGCTTCAAAAGATTATCTTATGCTAATATGCTGGTTGTTCTTCATTGTGCTTATTAAATTACACATACATGTGAAATTCAAATCAAAAGTCCGAAATGTGTGGTTCACATATTAAATCATTAGACATTTCATGTATCAATTTTATTTGATTCAACAAAGTATAGGTCCACTCCTCTAACTTTATTTTATTTTCTAAGTATATCCATGTAACATGGCATATAACATGCCTTTGCATAAATATACTGTAGTATTGATTTCAATATTTATATGTATCATATGAAATATAATTCTTACTTATTTTGTTTAACAAGAGTGTAAATAATTAGTTGTAGAATAGGTACGTTTTTGACAATTATAGAAGATAATTCAAGTTTTATAACATATTATGTATTGTTCTGCTGTTCATGTAGTTTGGACTTGGGCATGAAAATGGAATGCACTACCAGTGTGCTTTCTGTATGAGCAGTCAATTTGTGTGTAATTTTTAAATCAGATTTTGTCTTATTGTTCAATTTGGTGATGTGTTTGTCCTTGAAGATAATCCATATAACTTAATGTAATACTAGTTCATTATATTTTAATAAATTTACAAATCTAAATTGTACCCTTGTTCAAGTTTATTAGTTGCCAGATTATGATTGCCTTGATGTTAGAAAAAAAAATTCTATCCATTTCAATAGATGTTATGCTAAAGCTTGAAGGTTGGATTTGAGTTTCTGAAACTGGTTGTGAATGCTCTAGAAAGTGCTATTGTTTTAGGTTACCATCTTCAAGCAGCGGGCAAAAAGGTTGTCTGAACTTAACAGCAGAATGTTTGGGATTAAAGTAGGAGATTTCTGGTAAGACAATCATGTTTTTTATTAATCAAGATTGTTTAAGTGCTGTCATTGTGAGACTGGTTATTTATCTTAGTTACGTGAATGAAGGGCTTGTTCTTGGTCAGCTTACTGGAAACCATTTCACAATTACTTTGAGGTACTATTGCTCCTTTACTGAAAGATTCTAGAGTTTTCTTTGTTAAAAAAAAAAATCAACAAGAACATGAGATCCAAACCTAATTTGCATATCTCCTTTAGAGGGATCTCTGCAGATTCTGAAGATATCATCAAGGAAGCCACAGATAGCTTATGGAGAAATGGGTTTATCAACTATTATGGTTTACAGGTAGCTTGTTCAAATTGACATATTACAGTGATTTACGATGGCTTTATTGAAATGCTTTAAGTGCTAAGCACTGGAATTCAACTTCATTGTACATTGTTAACTGTATCAGCGTTTTGGAAGTGGTTCAGTGCCAACTCATCTTGTTGGAGCAGCATTACTTAAGGGTGAGTGGAAAACTGCTGCTAGCTTGATCCTTGATCCTAGGGAGGGAGATATCCTTAAACTTCAATACCATTGTATTTGTATTATACAAGCAAACTTCTGAAGAGAACTTTGTTAATGCTATAATATGTTCTTTCTTCTTCCTTAACCTTGTTCAAACAACGCCCAATTGTAAGGGAGGCACGCGAATATTATAAAGAGCATGGTGATGTTGATTTAACTCTAAAGAAATTACCTCGCCATCTAGTTGCTGAGAGATCTATTGTGAGCTCCATAATTCTCTTGTTTAAATTGGTTTTCTGCCTTTATAAAATTCATATTGCTTTGTGCAATTCTAGATTTTTCTTAGTTTGACAATATACTGATAAGAAGTTAGATTCTTCTGTTTATTCATAAGTTGACATTGTTGACAAATAGTTTATACTACTCATTGTGGTATTGTGCTTTGGCAGTCATGTACTCTTATAAGGCATGTTACTTGGAAAATCTCCAAGATGCCATCTTACACCAACTTACCGTGGTATGTTTGTTTATGTATAGGCATGTTGCATAAGTTAACAATGCTAGCATTTCAAGTATATCAATAGAGGTGCCTACTTTGGTCCCAATTGGTAACATGAAGAATTTTTGTCAGTTGTACTAGTTTGGTATTGCTGCATTGTTATTAATTTATTATCTTGGATACATCTTTGAAGCTCCAGGAGCATAATATTTTGAAGACACAAAATCAATTTCAGACACACTGTACATTTTAAGGACTGTGCCACTAGAATCTTGACAAACTTTTCTGTACCTATAGGGGGTCCTGTGCCCTTTAGGATCATGGAAGAATTTTCTGATTAATCTGTTTTTCTCCATGACCTGTAATTTTAGTTTTGCTTTCATCATGGAGATCAGAAGAGTTAACTTTACTTTTTCTAATGGTATATGTAGTTTACCATTTCTTCCAGTTAAACTTTTTTCTGCTGCCCTATACCTTTTGAGTATCTTAACTTTATAAAGTCATATTTTGAACTTTCAGATTTGTATTACTATCAAAACTCTGTAGGCGGTACATTGTCTGTATAACTTCCTCTAGTTTCTCTCCTTTGTTATTTATTTTTCAGATTGAATACTTAGTGTCTTTCATCCTTAGTTGGGTCATAAGTTTACTGTATATAGCTCTACAAAGCTAGTTTTAGTACATGTAAATATGATAATATATCACTCGCTAACTTTGTCTTACATTTGAATTAATACACCACACTTTAAATATTGATTTGAACCTTAAAACACTCTGGTCTGTGTCTGCAATAGCTTACAAACTGCTAGACATTACAATTTTATGATGTCATTGATTGCTTATTATTGGAGTTTGATATTGCTAAATTAATGAATGCTGTTCTTTCACTTGTAACATGGAATCATTTTTATGAATTTCACATGTATATTTCAAATATATTTTTCTATTTCTTTGATGAACTTGATATATTAGATGATTTGCATTGCACGCTCCAGCCATCTGATTGAAAATATAAGCATGCTTGAGTGTTTTTAATGTGCCAAATTGACTTGTTTTGCTTTTATTTTTGACAGCTTCAATGTTTGAAGAAATTCCCTGGAAACTATCTGCAAGCATTAAAGACTATACCTAGAACATTGAGGATGATGTATGTGTTCAATCCTAAAATGTTTTGTTTATTTAGTTTTCCCAAGAAGTTCCTTGGTGCTCATGATAAAATATAGGCCATAATATATAGTTATAGACCACCTTTTGTTCGAGTTATCAAGTAGACAACCTTTAGTCCAAGGTTCTCACTGTTGATTCAAACTTCAATCATCTATAATCTGTGATTTATATATATTAAAAAAAATTTACAACAACAATCCCGAAAGATGAATTGCTTTATAATTTTTCCCCAGAGTTATTTAATATACTTGTTCATTTGGATTAATTTTTACATGTTTATAACTGTTAGTAAGACATTACATTTTTGTAGGTATGTGCATAGCTACCAAAGCTATCTATGGAATCATGCAGCTAGCATGAGGGTGCAAAAATATGGTATGTTGTGAATCTCTGATGATGTCAACTTCACGGTCAGTTCTATGGGTTTAAGCTAGTTCATTAGATAATTGATCTGAATTGTTGACTTTTGTTTATTGCTTTAGTTAAATGATTATCGACAGATCTACCAACTGTCAACAGGCTTGCCATTGTGGACAATGTTTGTGCAGAATAACAAAGATTTAAATACGTTTCTGTCTCACCCAAAATGTGATGCAATTTTTCCACTTGAACATTGAGATTGATACCTACATTGAAACAGTGCTGTCATTTCTGATGTGGTGGAATCTGTTTGGGAACATTCAATGAGTGTGCATGTTAGGGGAGCAGACAGGAAGAAAAGGTTAATGTTGGAGATGTGATGATCAGCAAGGAGGAAGGGCAGGCTAGCATTGAGGATGGTTTGCATGCATGCATATGAGGAAGAACAGGCAAGAAGGGCTAGTGAGCGTCAAGAGGGGGTGGACTAGAAGATTTAGGTCTTCTTCCTCTTCATGTGTTCTCCCTTCTCTTATCTTGTTCCTCTTCCTCCTCGTCCCAGTTGGTGCCATTTTGCACCATCTTTGGCACACTGTACTCCAGTCAGCACTGAAACTTGATCATTCTGTGCAGCCACCATAACTGACATCTAAACCAATATTTTTGACCTTGAAAAGTAAGATATATGTTCATTTGACTTGAGGAAATGATTTAACTATTTATTGGTTCCTTAAGTATGTAAGCAACTAGGAACCTTCATACATTTGGTATTGAAGGCTTCAGCCACATTATCGACTTTAGGTAGGTGGATTTCTGAAATCTCATTCTTCTTTTCTAATTTCTTTGCATCATAAAGTATCCTAATTTTGTCAGCCGCGGTCTATACTTCCTTGATTGAACTAGTGAATTTTTTTATGGTAAATTTGAATTAACATGTTATGGAAAATCAAATCCAACACGAGCTTTGGCCTTTGGCATTGCTGTCTCATATGTTTATGGCATATTCTATCCCAGATGTTAGCTAATTTTGCAATTGTTCTATCGCTTAATAATCGTTGAAGATGTTATGCCATCATAATAAATAATCATTCAGAAGCTCTGTAAATGTTAGCTTAAAGTCCACCCATATAATCTACCTATCTAGTTTAGACATTAACATTATTTTTGAAGAAAATGACTAACTGAATTTTTAAGAAGCAAATTGAATATCCTAGAGAGTCCACTGCTGCTGGACTGAATGTTCAAAATTATGCTGCTTATAAAGCAATACAGCATGTTATATTTTAATAACATTCCTTCTATGCCACCATATTCTGTGATAACCATCAACTGTTGAAAATAATGTGGTATTTCTGTGCATCTAATTTTCAAGTCTTCATCCTTTATGACAGGCATTTCACAAGTTGTACTTGGTGACCTTGTGCTCTGTAAAGAAGTTTTGCCTACAGTTTGTGACAGTTCAGAACATGAAGATGATTTTAACGATGGAGATAATTCTTTGTTGGATTTGTCTGATGAACTACCTTCAGAAGAAAATGTTCAGTTTGTAAAAGTAAGTAAAAATTCTGATTATTATCTACTACAAATTATTAAATATTATCTCTTCTTGCCATTGTTTTAAGTTGTGGGGATGAGCATGTGCATAGAGAGATGGAATCTTTCAGCACATTTTTACTGCAGGGAGGTACTAGAGAGGTGCATTAGTGACTTTCATTATCCTAACTGTGGATGTTGGATGTGAATACATGGATTAGCTCATAATCTATACCTATCATTTCTGGACCACTTTAAAACAGTGTTATTTTCTCTTTTGCTCTTGGTTGGTCCAATGGATACTTCCTCCACCTTTTCATTCTCACTTTCTTCCTCTACCTCTGCCATTGTTCCTGCTCCTCAAGTTTTGAAAAGGAGTACAACAAGAATAACTATAACAAGAATAGCTATGGTCCCTCTTGCTAGTTCCTCCCTTGTGGTTAGGGTTAGTCACTGATTGTGATGTTTGACAAATGATTAACTTATTGCTTATTGTATTTGATGAGCTATTTGATTTTTTTTTGGATAAGTAAAATTTTATATATAGCACTAACAAAGTGTACAATAAGCAGACTTTAATAGCGTCTCATGATTGACAAAGTGTCATATCAGTATACTCCTAAGACTAGAATACATGAATTTGCACACTTCTAAAAATCTTCACGCAAGCTAATTGCATCTCAAAGAAATTATTATTTCTTGCTCTCCACATAGTGGATCAAAGAAGACAAGGCAAGATGTCGGGTCTTTGTCAACCTTCGACTCCCACAATAGTATCTCCCAAAGACTCTCAATGTCTTCCAGTAGATAGACATCTCCTGCTGCATGTGTTGCCAATCCCGGATCCTACGACTCCAGTACCTGCACTGTTGATCCTCCATGTAATCTTGTTTGTCTCTTGTGGGAAGATGCCTCTTTGCCAACATTGTGACTGCATGACTCGGCTATAAGTAGGTCTTGTTCGGGTCCATGTCTTCTTAGGACTAGGATGTCTAAAGAAGTCATATGCCCGAGTCACCCTGCCATCTTGAGCAAACCACTTTGCTAGTTTTTGTCCAGCAGCTTCCGGGGAGTTGGCAGCCAATAATAGAAGATTTCGTATCTGCAATAGGCGCTTGATTAGAGGGGAATTTGAATGGATGACCTCCTATGTCCATATATCTACACGCCTCAAGTAAATGATGCACACACTTTATCCACAACACATCCTCCTTAGCTTGTATCTACTACAGTACTTTTGCCAAAAGGGCTAAGTTCCAAGCTTGTAAATCATGAAATCCCAAGCCACCTTCCTCTTTAGGTTTGCACATATCTGCCCATGACACTGGTGGATGCTTTGATATCCACATAAACGATCTACAAATGTTGTAAATATGATCAATGATGCCTAGTGGTTGTGGTAGGATAGATACCATAAACACTCCACTCCCTGTAGGACAGAAGTAATTAGTTGCGCCTTGCCTGCACAAGATAGCATCTTCTTCGACCAAGCATTTATCTGTTGGACTAAAAATCAGGTAGTGGGCTATAATACGAAATCCGAAGACACTCTACTGCTAATGGAATCCCAAAATATCTGAAGGGCATAATGCCCTCTTGAAAGCCCATGATGGAAAGCAGCCGCCTACGAGTCATGTCATCAACTCCGGTTAGGTAAATACATGACTTCAGTATATTAACCTGAAGCCCTGTTGTCTCTCCATACTATTATAAGCAAGTATTCATTGCGGTAACTGAAGCTTCATCACTTCTATTGAATAGAAGTAGATCATCCGCGTAGGCCAGACACTTAGGGCGGAAACGGAAGCCCAATCCTATAGTGCACTTTTGTATTTGTCTCCCCAAAATCTCTATACAAATGCCAAATAAATAGGGTGACAATGGGTCCCTCTAGATCCTCTGAAGAGTCCAAAAGATCCTCCGTTAATAGCTACTGAAACTAAGATTGTAGTCACACACTCCATAATCCATACAACAAACTGTTTCGGCTAGTTCAACCCAATAAATGCCTCATGTAAGAAATCCCAATGTACTGAGTCGAAAGCCTTTTGAAGGTCAATCTTCATAATGCTCGTTGGTGAAACGTGTTTCCTATTGTATTTTTGAAAAAGCTTATGGGCGAGGTGGATATTATCTGTGATGATGCGACCTTATACAAATGTTACCTATGATTGATGTAAGATATGGTCCAATGTGGTCGATAGTCTGCTTGCCAGAAGCTTAGAAAGAACCTTGTAAAACATTGTACAATTGGTCTGTAATCTAGTCTGGATCAGGCTTAGAACTCGAAAATGGTTATCAAGCTTGATGAACCTAAGGACAGTCCTCCATATATTGTGATTGTTTGATGTACTTTTGGTTTTGTTTATGGTAGAATCATCATATTAAATCTAGTTTTTCGATAGAGCTGATATTTAGAGTGCTTCGGCAATTATGCATATGGAGACTTAGAGATACTTTTGAGTCGCCTCAAGTTAGATGCATATGATGCATGATGGATATTTTAAATCTTTCATTGTGTAATCATTTTTCAAATTAATGAAGATTCTTATTTAAAAAATATATATTATAACTGTGATGTCTAATAATTAACTTGGCCAAGAGATCCATGTTTCTTGGTTCCACCATAAATGGTTCAAGGAAAAGAAATAATAATAAAAGTTGTTTCTAGAATGAAGATTTGTGCAAAGGGCAATTTATAGAGTTCAAGAGGATTGGAGGGGCGTATATCATTTATCTTGATCAATACCCCTAGATCACAAAAAAGCAATATTGATGCTTCTAAATTGTAAATTCAAAACAAACAAAAGATTAAAAAAACTATTTTGTGCCTACTTTTGGGTGGGGAATTTTTAAGGTATAAATTTGTTCATCCTTGCCATGAGGTCAATCAAAATGTAATAAAATATGCCATACATCTATTAGATGAACATCGTAACCATTTAAAATCTAGCATAACCAATTCAATCAACACTTTGAAATCTAGAGACAGCGGAAGCCAACATTGAAAGTTTGAGACGAATATAGCAAGTGTGAAAGAAATGGTAGAATCTAGAATCATCAAAATTCATCCAATAACACAAGCATAACACGTTTCACCAAACTATAAAGAGTTACCCCAACTTCAACATAATGCTTCCCACTTAGCATCGTAATGTAACTCAGCACATTGTAATGCAACTTGTCAAATATATATGATGCCACAGCCCAAAAATGTTGTACCTAACACAGTCATTGATCCATTAATTGTGTGTACTCAGAGTTCTTGCAATTGTATCAATAAGTGAAACTCTTGGTCCATAGTATAATCACAAGGGCTTGAATGCCTTCAGCATTAATTCTCAACATAATCACGTTGGCTAAAGGCCAACATAATGTTGTCATCTTCAATCTGACATGATATTTCATTTTTTGATCACTAATTCCTGTTTACAGCTAGCATGAATATACTTGTATATCATTTTACACTTAATCTTGCAAATAATAAGAATTATAAGCTTAGTGAGCATGAATCAACTCTATACACATCAAGGATTGGAAGAACTGACCTGTGAAACATCTCAATTCGCTTGCCGACTGACATATTTGCCCACTTGATGACAATCCACAATGTGATCACCACTTCGATGGTTTTGTAAAGTTCGGCAAGCTTCTATAGGTTGTTCGTGATGCAATTGATGACTTCTTGGAGGCTTCTGTGACATTGACTCATACTTCACATGTGGCTTTCATGACTTCTGAGACTTCGCGTGAGGCTTCTATGACGCTGCCTCCTATTGCAACAACTTGTGTAAGATTTCAATGATTTCTAAGACTTTACACTAGGCTTCCATGAGGCTCGGTCATTGACGACAACAAGAGAAGGCTTGAGAGAGACGATCGCAACGAGGTTAGGGTTGTCTCTTATTTCTCTTCCTTTTCTCTGCTCCATTTCCTTCCTCTCATCGGTATCTTCAGCACCAAGGTTATGGCTGGGTTTCAACTGCAATCAACCCAACACACATATGGCTCAGATCCTATTCAATATGCTTCAAGACTCTGACTCAACATCCTGGTTAGGCTGCATTGGGTACACGAATTGCATACAATCTCTCTTAGTCTCAGCTCAAATCATTGCTCCTGTGTATCCGTATAAATGCTACACCACTCATTTACAGTGAAGGCAGAATAAAAGTGATCTTGACTGATCCATCACTATTTCTCACAAAGATCACTCGAGATTCCACAACCTTGATACTCCAACATTCTAGAGATCCTTCTGTTGTCTGTTGTTGGTAACATAAAGCAAGGAGAAAGAATGAAATCATGCAAAGTGGATAAAGCTAGACCTCCCTTCACTGAAGACCACCTTAAACATTCCATCTTCTAGCACTATATGCTTCATAGATCCAATACTAATTGATAAAGTGCTCATCACCATTGGCGAAGAAGGGCTCACAAGTGACATCTGCCTCAACAATATCAAAGTCTTCCCTTGTAGTTATTGCTTTTCCACTAGTTGAAGGATGTGGGATGCCAAGAAAAGTTTGTGCCTTGGATTTTCTGCCATCCAGATCTGCAAGTCATCTAAGGGATCATCACTGTCCAATTAGATTCAAGGAGTAGTTGGTCATTTAAGATGGAAAGACATGATAGAAGAGGGCATATTGGGGAGGATCCAGATCTCCAATTCATTCTTGCCTTGAAATCCAATTCAAATGAACCATCTTGCTTCAACAAAATCAGCTTCTTCAATCTGAGTGTATCTGGCTCAAACCAAATCAGATTGACTTATACTTGATGAAGCTATGGTTTTATCTCATTTCTGTCCATATCGAACTGAAACTCAAATCCAACTCACTAGAATGCTATTAAACCCTAATAAACTTTTAAGGTACTAATTAATTCTTTAAGGCTCATTTCAAATTTAATTTATCATAATTAAATCATGGATATAACCAGAATTCTACGTCAACCTTTTAAACAGTGTTATATTTTTTGCTTAAGTTGGAAACTCAAAAGACCTCATGGGCATTTCTATTTTCATAGCTATGCAACTTAGCTTGAGCCTTCTCTCGTGCTCGTCAAAACCTACATGAACTTGAAAAGTTTGAAGACACATTAGATTGTTTGTATCTTCAAATATAAAAAAAGAACTAGGTTTATGGAATTCAACATTAATCAAGCTTACAGAAATGTAACTATTGGAACAGCTACATTTTTTGCTTATATCTTCAAGGATTATGAAACGACCAATGTCCTGAAAAGGTTGATGGATGTATTAGACCTTGACAAACAACAATAAGTGTCGGAGGGTCTCCAAATTGTTGGGACAAACACAGTTCGTTGAAGATTATAAAGGTTTCTATTCTAACCAATGCACTGCTAATGGATATTTTGCTTTCCATAAAATGGATAACATCACTAAAAGGTTACTAATGATGGTAGACTAACATGCTATTGGATTTAATGCCATTAGTTAATGTGATTGCTGTGTAACAAAAACTCGGTCTTCAGACTTCATCGCTTCATGAGGCAAAAGTAAACATAAATTATTGTAAATGAAAGGCTGAACATCTGTGTCTATGTTGATTCACATGCACTGAAAACATGGTTATTGCAGGCTGTTGATTCCGAAGATCTTCTTAAAGGACACTACACATTTGAGGATGTTGTACTTCCATTGCCTGGGTAACAAACATTGATCACCACTTCGATGGTTTTGTAAAGTTCGGCAAACTTCTATAGGTTGTTCGTGATGCAATCGATGACTTCTCGGAGGCTTCTGTGACATTGACTCATACTTCACATGTGGCTTTCATGACTTCTGAGACTTTGCGTGAGGCTTCTATGATGCTGCCTCCTATTGCAACAACTTGTGTAAGATTTCAATGATTTCTAAGACTTTACACTAGGCTTCCATGAGGCTCGGTCATTGACGACAACAAGAGAAGGCTTGAGAGAGACGATCGCAATGAGGTTAGGGTTGTCTCTTATTTCTCTTCCTTTTCTCTGCTCCATTTCCTTCCTCTCATCGGTATCTTCAGCACCAAGGTTATGGCTGGGTTTCAACTGCAATCAACCCAACACACATATGGCTTAGATCCTATTCTATATGCTTCAAAACTCTGACTCAACATCCTGGTTAGGCTGCATTGGGTACACGAATTGCATACAATCTCTCTCAGTCTCAGCTCAAATCATTGCTCCTGTGTATCCGTATAAATGCTACACCACTCATTTACAGTGAAGGCAGAATAAAAGTGATCTTCACTGATCCATCCCTATTTCTCACAAGATCACTCGAGATTCCACAACCTTGATACTCCAACATTCTAGAGATCCTTCTGTTGTCTGTTGTTGGTAACATAAAGCAAGGAGAAAGAATGAAATCATGCAAAGTGGATAAAGCTAAACCTCCCTTCACTGAAGACCACCTTAAACATTCCATCTTCTAGCACTATATGCTTCATATATCCAATACTAATCGATAAAGTGCTCATCAACATTGGCGAAGAAGGGCTCACAAGTGACATCTGCCTCAACAATATCAAAGTCTTCCCTTGTAGTTATTGCTTTTCCACTAGTTGAAGGATGTGGGATGCCACGAAAAGTTTGTGCCTTGGATTTTCTGCCATTCAGATCTGCAAGTTATCTAAGGGATCATCACTGTCCAATCAGATTCAAGGAGTAGTTGGTCATTTAAGATGGAAAGACATGATAGAAGAGGGCATATTGGGGAGGGTCCAGATCTCCAATTCATTCTCGCCTTGAAATCCAATTCAAATGAACCATCTTGCTTCAACAAAATCAGCTTCTTCAATCTGAGTGTATCTGGTTCAAACCAAATCAGATTGACTTATACTTGATGAAGCTATGGTTTTATCTCATTTCTGTCCATATCGAACTGAAACTCAAATCCAACTCACTAGAATGCTATTAAACCCTAATAAAACTTTTAAGGTACTAATTAATTCTTTAAGGCTCATTTCAAATTTAATTTATCATAATTAAATCATGGATATAACCAGAATTCTACGTCAACCTTTTAAACAGTGTTATATTTTTTGCTTAAGTTGGAAACTCAAAAGACCTCATGGGCATTTCTATTTCATAGCTATGCAACTTAGCTTGAGCCTTCTCTCGTGCTCGTCAAAACCTCCATGAACTTGAAAAGTTTGAAGACACATTAGATTGTTTGTATCTTCAAATATAAAAAAGAACTAGGTTTATGGAATTCGACATTAATCAAGCTTACAGAAATGTAACTATAAGAACAGCTACATTTTTTGCTTATATCTTCAAGGATTATGAAACGACCAATGTCCTGAAAAGGTTGATGGATGTATTAGACCTTGACAAACAACAATAAGTGTCGGAGGGTCTCCAAATTGTTGGGACAAACACAGTTCGTTGAAGATTATAAAGGTTTCTATTCTAACCAATGCACTGCTAATGGATATTTTGCTTTCCATAAAATGGATAACATCACTAAAAGGTTACTAATGATGGTAGACTAACATGCTATTGGATTTAATGCCATTAGTTAATGTGATTGCTGTGTAACAAAAACTAGGTCTTCAGACTTAATCGCTTCATGAGGCAAAAGTAAACATAAATTATTGTAAATGAAAGGCTGAACATCTGTGTCTATGTTGATTCACATGCACTGAAAACATGGTTATTGCAGGCTGTTGATTCCGAAGATCTTCTTAAAGGACACTACACATTTGAGGATGTTGTACTTCCATTGCCTGGGTAACAAACATTTGAACTCAGTTTCGTTTGCGTAGAAGTTTATCCTTATTGTTAACTAAGTTCTTCTATTGCAGTTCAAGAATTAGATATCCAACAAATGATATTGCTAATGTATATCATGATTTGGCTAAAAAGGTAGGCGCTAACACTTCATTTTAGTTAAGTTAAAAGCTAAGCAGTTTCCTTATGGAGGGGACACCCCTAGGAGAAATAATATGTATCAAATAGTACTTTTTCACCGGTTTAATTTGTGCATTGGTCCACACAATTTTCTCTTTTCTTTGTTTTTTCCAAGCTCCTTTAAGTGCCTGCTTCTATTGTTGTTTGTATTGGTCTATCAATTTCTCATTATCATTGCTTGCTTGCATTATGTACTCCCAATTAAATAGCTGGGGAAAGCAGAATCTAAGATCAAATATTACCTCAATGTTTGTTAAACATAAATCTCCAACAACTATGAACATTCTTGTTGGCAATAAAACATTAATAACACGGAAAATTTTCAATTCTGAAATCAGAGAAAATTCTAAAGCACTCCCCTTCCATCAGTCACTATTTATTTTTTTAATATATATTTGGATTATTGCTCAGGATGGAATCAGTTTGACAGAAGGTGTTCATGGTGCCAAGTAAGTGAAAGCTCCCCTCCAATTACTTTTATAATAACTTTAAGATAAATCTGTAGTTATTTTGTTTTTTTTTTGTTTTCAGGGAATTCTCAATTTCTAGTATGAAGGGAGCTTATAGACAAGTGTTCCAGCGCCCTATAGATTTTGTATGGTATGCGAGTTAATGTAGATTTCTCATTGCAGTTAGTCATCTATTTCACAAAATATTGCTTAGAAAAATATATTGAGAGCTTTTCTTTCTATGAACTAGGGAACTGGTGGATTACACAAATGATAATTTGCCCCTAGCAGAGACTGATTTGGATATCTTGGAGAAAGCTGCTAACATGACACAGAATGAAGTACATGTTGATGGAATATGTAGCAGCCAAATTAAAACCTCCGATACAGAGAATTCGATTGGCACGCACTTGGATGAGGATAGCAATGAGAATCCATTATCAACAATTGAGACCATCAACAGTTCTGATATTCTATCAAAGAAGCAAGCTCTGAAGATGGCATTTACCCTTCCAACTTCATGTTATGCCACAATGGCCATAAGAGAGATACTAAAATCTTCAACCTCGGTATGCACTCACTTTTATTTTCACTGATTATACATATGTACATTCCGGTGTGTGTATAAACTAACATTTTGTTTGAGTTGTGAATTTTGTTTTTATCATTAATTATTCTTTTGGTCTCAAGCATTCTATCATGGATGATAGTCCAATTTAACGTGTTAACTCATGAAGTTTATTGTGAGAGGAACGTACAACGTTTGCTGAGTTGCAATTAGTTTAGAATTGAGTAGGCAATTTTTTTATGCTACATGTCCTGTGTATTGATATTTTTTTTTCTGCTTTGATCAGAGTTGGATGTCCCGTCTGTGCAGGTTTCTTATCATAAAGCACTAAACAATTGACTCTATGGCGAGTAAAAGTCCCATTGTTGGAAATCGAGCTACATTAACCTTTCTTTTTGAACTGTGCAGCTGAAGTAGGTCTCTTCCTTGCATAACTTCATTATTTTCCGCACACAGCTGTGGTTTAAATAAATTGGTTATTTGAATGTGTCGCGATAATGTTTTCATATGGTTTCTCTGCTGTTGGAAATGGCAATTTAGTTACTTCTCTACATCATAGTTACCTAACACTGACTCCCTACTTTCTTAGGCAGTGGGAACTTAAACAAAATCAGTAGATTCAACTTTATCTGCTAAATTCTACTTGGCTCTGCTGGGTTCTTACGACAAATGACAATTTGATTGAATACAAGGCAGCAACCATGAAGTTATTCTTTCTGGAAGTCTCTGTTTGAATGTTTTTCACTCACCAGACTAAGTTCTGTTCTAGCAATTTATTTGCTCAATTGGTCAAGATATTTATTTAGAAAGCAAAACGACACTTGTATTAATATTTTTTTTGGGGGTAAAACAATATAGAACTTGATAGATGAAGCAATTCTTAGTGAGCTGTAATGATGATTGGTTTAGTTGTTTGACTCGTCCTTCAATTAGGTGAACAAAAAAAGGTTATGAATATTTATCAAATCATTTGCTTTTAATAAATTAAATATATTTTTAAAAGATATTTTTAAATATTTATTTTATTTGTCTTTTAAACTTTAAAATTTTACCTTTAAACTTTAAAAGGTCAACTTCATGTGGCACCTTAATACTTTTGTTTGGTAAGTGCAGGGTTCGAGTCTCAGATTGTGGATCGCCTGTGTGTTCCTCCCGTTATGTGCTTAAGTACTCTTGATAAATCTCTGTTTATAGAGATGGGCCGGAGGCCGTTGTGAATTGGTGGTGAAATAGCCTTCCACCTAAGAGTCATTTGGTGGTGAAATATCCTTCCGCCTAAGAGTCATTTGGTATCGTAATTTATCTCCTTTTATTTTATTATGGGACTAATGAGAGGTGTTTGGGGTGAGTAAAATTAGATGATAAATATTATAAAACTAAACCTCCTTTCATCTCGTTGTGAGACCGACAATGAGGGACGTTTGAAGAGAGCGAAATCACTTTTTTGCTTCGTTAATACATTCATTATCAAAACAAGAATCTAAGAAAATGGATGATCAATATTGTACAGCCAAACCTCTCTTCATCATGTTGTTGTGTGTGTACAATGAGGGGAGTAGGTGAATTCATCTTTTTTACTTCATTAACACATTCATTATCAATCTTTTTACTTCATTAACACATTCATTATCAAAGCAAAAATGACGTTGCTCACCTCAAATGACTAGTATCATCGGTCTTTTAATAAGATATCAACAGATGAATCACAAAGAATATTTTGTCCTACAAAATAGCATTTACATGAAAATATCACACATAATACGATATTTTATATCAGTTGAGAATTAACTCAAGGTCTATTAATATATTCAATAACAAAAAATAATAATAATAATAATAGAGCACAAATTCTCTGGACCGTAATTTAAGATCCACAAGATGAACCATTACATCCATTGATTGATGGGGATGGATCCCGCCTATTCAACCAATCAACTTGTGTGATCCATCCTATGGATCACAAATTACGATCCAGAACATTTTGATTGTAATAAATGAGCACAAATCCTCTGGACCATAATTTATGTTTCAGAGGATGAACCACTACATCCCTTGGTTGATAGGGATAGATTCTACCTATTAAATAGATGAGATCAATCCCTATTAATCAATCAACTTGTGTGGCCCATCCTCTAGATCACAGATTGCGGTCCAAAGAATAATAAATGAGCACAAATCCTCTTGACCGCAATTTACGATCCAGAAGATGGACCACACAAGTTGATTGATTGATGGGGATAGATCCTACCTATTAATCAACTTGTGTGATCCATCCTGCTGTAATAAATGAGCACAAATCCAAATATCGTAAAGCCAAATCGTTAGGAATCCAATTGATAACGGTATCATAGATAGGATATAATTAATGCACACGTTTTCAGATCTTATTTACAGAATAGACCATGTTGTGCTCACAAAGAGCCAAATGTGTTCTCTCCACTGTAAGTCATGTAAAGGAAACCATCCTCGTCTTTATTCTCCTCATAGATCGCAGACATCATAGCAGCTGCGACAAGAATCTTTCATCAATATCTACATCGCCGAACAACTAACTTCATTGCTTTTACTTCATAGTATTCTTACCCGTGGGCGGCAGGGAATTCTTCACAAAGATGAAAATTGCCTTCTCGGCGCTGAGCTTGATCCTCTTGCGTACCACGTAAACAAACTGCCCGACTGTGAGATCAGCAGGAACCAGATACCTGATGGAGTTATTTACCAATTTGTATTACAAGATACAGCAAAGCAACCACGGTGGCATACTCCTAAGAGGATTAAAGGATTAAAAACTCTACTAACTAGTAATAACAAGAGGTAACACATGTGGTCCTTTTATCACGTTTGGTAATCAATCTAGCATTGTTTTTTGCTTGCAACATGAGTGAAAATAAAATCATCCAGTTGTTAAGAAAATGTATCAATAGATGGAATCAACAAAATGCCATAATTTCAATGTAGATATTCATTTATTAGCTTCACATAGTAAAAAGAGATGGAACATTTTGCTCAATGGAAGCAAATGATTCATTTCTTTGAAAGGACTTAAAGGTGTGGACTTTCCATATTGAGATATGATAGAAAAGATGATTACATATGTGATTGAAAACAAGAAAGTGCTCCATAAAATAATAAAACAGTCACATGTAGTTAACATCATGAAGGGAAACCTTTAAAAACACACATCTGTTCCAAAATAATGTTGCTTGACAGATAAATGAATAAATAATAAAGCAAGCAAATAGGTAAAAGTTTGTATTTGCTATCAAAATCCTAGGAAGCATGTGTTAGAAATAACTAACTTCTTTTTGTCAATGTCTGGTATGTCACTTCTCTCAGCTTTCTCCACAATCACCTGTAGCATACAAACAAATAGCATGAGACAGTGGCAACTACTACTATTTTTAAAAAATTAACATGGATTACTTACAGGAATTCTATCAGGGTATTTCTCCCTGATACGAGCAGCCTCTGCTTGCCTCCTTTCTGCAGAAGTGAATATATAGGCAAACTTGAGACCCTCAATCAAAATTTAAAGCATTACGCTGAATTATAGTGGATATCCTTGTGTTTCTAAAAAAATTTGGCAGTCAAGTTTGAACCTAGTCTATTCATATGCTGGACTAATCAACAAATTGTAGATAACCAGATAAAAAGTCATGTTAATGATGGAGAAATGACCAAATAAAAATATAGCATTAAATGCAAAACTTAGTAGACAGCTATAGGGATCACCAACAAAGCCCCAAAAATATAGATCGAGTGATTTAAAAATTTTCGCTGCAATTGTTAGTCTGGGAGAGAGTTGTACGCAGATTTAAAATAGAGGCGCTAGTATTTGTGTTCATAAACCAAATCAAAAAAAGGATAGTCAAAAGAACAATGTTCTGCATCAAATGAACCATCAAAATGTAAAATTTTATGTAGATCATCTTCGAAATGAAATTTAGTAAGTAGTAGAAGATGATTATAATACCATCCTAAAGCAACAACCAGTAATTGAAGAGAATGTTATACACTGGCAAGTCTTCATCTAGAAAGACCAAACATTTGTCTCAGATATGAGCATAGAACAATCCAAATCGAGTTTGGAAACCTTTAAAACCCAAATTTACTGCCAAAGATCCGTCAGACTCTAAAACTCGAGCAAAGTTAAGAACTGATTGGTCTTCGACAGACCTACAAGATGTTAGACACTGGCAAGTCTTCATCTAGAAAGACCAAACATTTGTCTCAGATATGAGCATAGAACAATCCAAATCGAGTTTGGAAACCTTTAAAACCCAAATTTACTGCCAAAGATCCGTCAGACTCTAAAACTCGAGCAAAGTTAAGAACTGATTGGTCTTCGACAGACCTACAATCTCAGTCTCCCCTCCCCAGAGAAAATACGCTAGTTAAAACAGGATCCGCGCTCATGCATGAATAGCACGGCCCCAATCTATTATCTATATCAACAACAAGACTATATGAATTCATCTCATTCGCAATCTTACTAAAGTCAGTTTCTGAATAATTTCAAGCCAGATTCAATCGAATGAATCCCGGTGTCGGATTCTCATCCTCCTTCGATCTATCCAAATCCTAAATAAATCAAACGCATTTATTGAATGGAAGAAGAGGGGGGAAAGTAAGGGCACGAACCGAGGGGATGCTCCAACTTGAAGCAACTCTTCGACATGGTTCTTCGACCTGCCATTCCACAAACAAACAGCCATCATCGCCGTCGAGTCCACGACAAATGAAAGCGAGAAAGAAAGACAAAAAAAAAAAAAAACAAGATCCGATTTTCATCAATCGAGAACGCGAACCGGAAAATTGCGCGATGAAGATGACAAAGACCTCGAACCGATCGATCGATCGAAAGAGGAACGGAAGTTCGGGAGCTGGGGAAGAGGAAGAGACGTCTTATGATGGACGAGGACGGGGATGAACTGGCCCTTTATTGTAAGGAAACCCGTTCACGTAACCCAACGAATTAATCGCATTATAGCAAGCGGATCCCACACGTTTGTCCAATAAAAAAAGGGTACAGAATGGGTAGCGTAAGCAGAGAACCGTGGTTCTCGGGAAAACTCCGGCTGTGGGTTTAGATTAGGGTAAAAGAACTAGTGTACGATACAAATTGTTATTCTCACCCAACTTCTTGCTTATCCCAGTGGGGGCCACCGTAGCGTCTAAATGTAGGAGTTTAGGATCTGTGTAACCGAGTTAGGGCCAGCACAGCGTCTACAAATTCGGACAAAAATGAAAGGGCACGGGAGAAACATCCTCTGTTTTTTTTTAAAAAAAAAAATAAAATAAAAATAAATGTACGATAATTTAATTTAAAAAATATTCATAATTCAACACTATGGTAAAAAATTACCGAATAAATTTAACTTTTTACATGTAAAAGCTACTGGTTAATTTCTATATGGGGAAAACTTAATAGGTAGTAACTATACGCTGCACAAATTACATGCTAGATTTTAATTATATTCATTTAAAATACGATAAGTATCATGAAATTTATATGTTTGTTTTTGTCATTAAAATATAATTTAATTAAATTATTACGGAAAGAAATAAAATAAAAATGATATAAAATCATTATTATAGAAACTAATAATTAATTTTTACATATTGTAAAAATTAATTGCTAATTGTTGTAAAAAAGTATATACTTTTTTTTACATGGACAATCAAATAATATTCATTTGAATTACAGTGAGTATCATGTAATTTTATTAAAATATTAATTTAATCAAGTCATCATTCGAATAAACAAAATTAAAATATATAAAATCATTATTATAAAAACTAGTAATTAGTTTTTATAATTGTAGAAGTTAATTGTTAGTTTCTACATTTTTCGAATGATTAAGTAATATAAGGATATTTTAGATAATTCGTGCTAAATGAGATATTTATTGGACTTTAATTAAAAATATGATACCCATATGACCATTTTATAAATGATGGGCACCTTTATAATTTTCATCCAATCTACAATTAAATGAGACTTATTTTTTTTTAACATTATGGTCCTTTATAGAGGGAGGTCCATCCCCTTGGGGTGATGCGATGGTTAAGATATGGGGTGTTGTCACATGAGGTCTTGGGGTCGAAACTCGGCGTGACCGAACATAACCTCCCCCATGTTTTGACGCTGGGGACAAGCGAATCACCTTTTGCCACATTTATAGAGGGAGGTCCGACATCTAAAGTATAGTAACTATTACAATAAAAGAGAATAATTCTCACCCTTCCCTCAAGACTAATGGGAATGAAATCAAGATTTTGGAATGAAACCTAAAAATTTTGGTATGGATGAAACTCACCTCCTTCCTTGGGTTTTGATGGAATAGAAATGTAAATTAAGTTTTGAACAAAAATACCCTTAGTATATTTGTTCAATTTTTCTTTCATTTCACACTCTCTCTCCTTGTTCTCTCTCATCATATTTTTGTTCTCCTTATTCTATCATCACACTTTCTCTTTCAACATACTTTCTCTCTCCTCATTCTTTCTCATCACACATTCTCTATCATTTTTTCTTTATATTTTCTCTCATCACACTCTCTCTCCTCATTTTCTCTATTTTCATTCTCTTCCATCACACTTTCTCTCCCATTACACACTCTCTCCTCATTTTTTCATCATACTTTCTCTCTCCTCAATCTCTCTTACATTCTCTCTTCATTTTCTCTCATTACACTTTCTCTCTCATCACACACTCTCTCTCCTAATTTTATTTAATAACACTTTCTCTCTCATAATACTTTCTCTCTCCTCAATCTCTCATTTTATCTCTCTTCATTTTTCCTGTCACTCTTTCCCCTCTCAACCCACTTTTTCTCTTGTCATACTTTCTCTCTCCTCAATCTTTTATTTTCTCTTATCATACGTTCTCTCTCTTTATTTTCTTCCCTCACTTTCTCTCTCAGCACATTTTCTCTCTCATCGTACTTTTTCTCTTCTCAATCTCTTCTATCATGTACTCTCTCCTCATTTTCTCTCGTCATACTTTCTCTCTCTTCTTTTTTCCATCACACTTTCTCTTTCATCATATGTTTCTCTCACATTCAACTTTCTCTCCCATATAATTTTTTCTCTTATTTTCCACTAAGGGTAAAAAAAAGAAATTTAGGTTAATTCCGATTGAAAATATTCAACTAACCAAATATTATTGTTAAGAATGATACTCAAGTTCATACTCATTCTCATTCCATAATATTATGATATCCATTTCCATTCTGATTCATAAGAGAGAATCAAATGCCACCTAAATCATCATGATTTTACCCTTTACATGGGTTATAACAATTAATTAATAATTGTTATAATTTATAACAGTTGTAATATTCATTAATTTTTATGATGTTTTAATATTATTAAAATGATTACAATCAAATTTAATTTTTGTTATCAATTTATTAAAATAATTTTTTGATTTAAAAGTATTTTTTTAAAAAATTATTTTAACACATTATAACATCTACAATTTAGCTATTACACGCCATAATAGTTATTTTAACTGCTATAATAATAGAGAGTATTTTCTATATGAAATATCATTTTGATGATTCAGAGTGCCTCCTGACTTTATTAAAAAGATTTTTCTTATATTTTTTAAAAAATAAAAAGTTGGAAATAAAATAAAATTTGTGACCTAAACCCTAAACCACATATGGCCCGTTTTTTCTCACTTCTTTTATATTCTTTCCTTTTCTCCCCTCGCCCAACTGCGTCCTCCGCCTTCCATCCTTCCGTCGCCGCCCCTCGTCGTCCGGCCGGCTAGGAATTGGAAAAGAAGTGAACTCCCCTGCTACGTCCCATTCCACATATTCCTAGTTTCAGTAATAGCAAACTTCACTAGCTCGGGCTATCTCCAGGTAGAGACTCATGCATTTCAAACCTCATCGAGGCTTATGCTGGGGGTGCCATTTTCACTACGCCCTATATCATCCTCCTCGATCTTCTCCTCCTCGAAAAATAGCATCTTTAAGGTGACACTCCATTCCGATCACTCTTTTAGCGAGTTATAGTTTTCATATGTATGTATTTCCAGTCATGACTGTTTTCTCGTTGCAAAGTCTCTTCTTTTTGTCAGAAAAGTCAGCAGTCTCTATGCAGCTTGCCACGCTCAGGATGAATCAATTGAAGGAGAAGTGGAAGGCCATCCAACCGAGACAATGTCAAAAAGAGACGCCTTTACCGTTCTTAATGAAGTGGATGTTGGTGTTCGTGTTGGTCGTAGTTCACATGCTTCTCTGCTCGATTGTATACCTAATGTTGGTTCTTTAGTGGATGCTAGAGAGATACATACTAGGAATTTGAAGAAGCCATGCCACTTTGTTGGCACTCCGCAAAATTGTCAGGTTGATTCATATTTGGCATTCAGTGAAGGCACAATCAATTCGCTTGATGATATGCCTCACAGAACTTTATCTAACCACAAGATTGTGGGGCTACTTCAGAGAAAAGAGTACAACAAAGTTTTAAGCTGGTTTATGCGAATAATGAGAAACTGTGGTGATCCTCATTCCATTGTCATTGCTAGCGCCTTGCGAGCATGTTGTGGAAATAATAATTATTGGTTCCTTGGGCAACAAATTCATGCGAAGACAATAAGGTATGGTTTTGTTCGTGATTCTATTGTTGGCAATCCTTTGATTGATCTGTATTCGAAAAGTGGCGATGTAGATTCTGCACGGTCTGTATTTGAGGACCTAATGCTGAAGGATAGCATTTCATGGGTGGCCATGTTGTCTTGTCTTTCACAAAATGGGTTAGGAGGGGAAGCTCTTCATCTTTTTAGGGAGATGCTCCTTTATGGAATTGTTCTTACCCCTTATGTTCTCTCCAGTGTTCTCAGTGCTTGCACAAAGACTGATCTCTTTGAGCATGGTGAGTTGATCCATGCCCAAGTGGTTAAGCTAGGGTTCTCTTCTGAAACTGTCGTGGGCAATGCTCTTGTTACATTGTATTCACGGTGTGGAAGTCTGGTATTGGCGGAACAAATATTTAATGAGATGCGATGTCGTGATAGAGTCACATACAACACACTGATTTCTGGATATGCACAAAATGGGAAGAAGGAAACTCCTTTTCGTATTTTTGAACTTATGCAATGTGCAGGATTCAGACCTGACTCAATCACAATTGCTGCTCTTCTAACTGCTTGCAGCTCTATTGGAGATGTTCAGAGAGGAAAGCAGCTCCATTCTTATGTGCTTAAAGCTGGATTGTCTTCAGAATATATAATTGAGGGTTCCATTCTCGATCTCTATGTTAAATGTGCTGACATAGAAACTGCCCGTGAGTTTTTCAATACAACTGATAGAGGAAATGTTGTCTTGTGGAATGTAATGCTTGTTGCTTATGGTCAGATGGGTGATTTAGGAAAATCTTTTGATATGTTCTATCAGATGCAAAGTGAGGGCATGCAACCTAATCAATATACATATCCCAGCATACTAAGAACTTGCACTTATGTTGGTGATCTTGAACTCGGAGAACAAATTCATACGTTGACCATAAAGACGGGATTTGAGCTTAATGTTTATGTCAGTAGTGTACTCATAGATATGTATTCCAAATGTCGACACTTTGAGATGGCTAGGAATATTCTTGAAAGGCTCGACAAGAAAGATGTTGTCTCTTGGACTGCCATGATTGCTGGCTATGCACAGCATGACTTTTGCCTAGAAGCTCTTCGAACATTTGTGGAAATGCAATTGCATGGCATAAAAGCGGATAACATTGGCTTAGCTAGTGCTATTAGTTCATGTGCTGGAATCAAAGCCATCAAACAGGGATTGCAGATTCATGCACAGGCTTGTCTCAGTGGTTATGCAACAGATATTTCAATTGGAAATTCACTCATCAACTTATATGCCCGATGTGGTAGGACAAAGGAAGCCTATTCTGTGTTTGACAGTGTTAAGATTAAAGATGAGATTTCCTGGAATGGATTGATATCAGGATTTGCACAGAGTGGAAGCTGGGAGGAGGCTCTAAAGGTGTTTGAGAGAATGGACAAGTATGGTGTTAGGGCAAACATGTTTACATTTGGGTCTGCACTGAGTGCTTCTGCCAACATGGCTGAGATCAAACAAGGCAAGCAGATCCATGCTAGAATTATAAAAACTGGTTATGATTGTGAAATAGAAGCTGGTAATGCATTAATTTCGCTTTATGCTAAATGTGGTTTGATTGAAGATGCAAAAACTGAGTTCTTTATAATGCCTGAGAGGAATGAGATTTCATGGAATGCAATGATTACAGGCTATTCCCAACATGGGCATGGCCATGATGCACTAAAGCTTTTTGAGCAAATGAAGCAAGAAAAACTTAGACCAAATCATGTTACTTACATAGGCATTTTAGCTGCTTGTAGTCATATAGGTTTAGTAGATCAAGGGCTCGACTACTTCAGGTCAATGAAGGAAGAGCATTGTCTCCTTCCAAGGCCAGATCATTATGCTTGTATTGTGGATATTCTGGGACGCAGCGGACAACTTGTCCGTGCTAAAGAGTTCATCGAGGAGATGCCAACTGCCCCAGATGCTATGGTATGGAGAACCTTACTTAGTGCTTGTACAGTTCACAAGAACTTGGAAATTGGAGAAGTTGCAGCTAAGCATCTTCTGGAGTTAGAGCCAGATGATTCAGCCAGCTATGTACTCCTGTCAAACATCTATGCAGTGGCAAGGAAATGGGATTGCAGGGATGAGGTGAGGCAGTTAATGAAAGATAAAGGTGTTAAAAAAGAGCCTGGACGAAGTTGGATCGAAGTAAAGAATAAGGTTCATGCATTCTTTGTTGGAGATAAGTTGCATGAACAAGCAGATACAATCTATAAATTCTTGGAAGACTTGAACAACAGGGCGGCTGAAATAGGCTACACGCAAGATAAGTATTATTTATTACATGATTCAGAGCAAGATCAGAAAGACCACACAGCACACACCCACAGCGAGAAGCTTGCTGTTGCTTTTGGTTTAATGAGTTTGTCTCCAGAAATACCCCTCCTAGTGATGAAGAATCTTCGCGTGTGTAGCGACTGCCATAATTGGATGAAATTTGTTTCAAGTCTTGCATGCCGAGCAATCGTATTACGTGATCCCTATCGGTTTCATCATTTTGATAAAGGAAGCTGCTCGTGCGGAGACTATTGGTGAAATTTTAGGATCTGATTGTTCAAACAAGGTACCAGTGTGATACTATGTAAATGCTAGTTACTTGCAATGTAAGGATATAAATGCCCTATTGATTCAGCAGTTAGAAAGGAAACAAAAACAAAATATTATTGGCAGATGGCTAATGCATTGTCTTAACTTTTGTTGTTATGTTGACATCTGAAAATCCAAGGAATGAAGATCCATGTGTTTGGAGGGTTTCGGCACTGCCTAGTTACACATAAAAGGTCCTATCATCACACACAAGGCTTTGAGGCTTTGGGTGGGTTCTAGGAGGTTAGATGAGTAAGGAGACAAAGACAAGATAGGGAAGGTGAACATTCGAGTTTTCATTATTTTTGTTACAAAACTTGATCCAATCAAACCAGGTGTGCAGCTTACAAATGAACTAAGCTAGTTAAGAGAAGACGATTGGATTGTTTGTTTATTTTCATGTCATTTGAGGAGCGGACTGTCATGGTTAGGGGTGTAATTTGATCTAAACGGTAAGAAGCTCGAGCTTGGCTTTGATCATTTTTCTCTGAGCTTAGCTTGAGTTTGATTAGAGTTTTAATTCTAAGCTCGAGCTTCATTCGTAATGAAATAAATAGTTTATGTGGCTCGAGCTTAATTTAAAAATAGTCTGTTTAAAAATTAAACGAGTTTAGTTCGAATTTATTTTAGATATTTAGTTATAATAATTATTAAGATATTATTATATTTATAATTCATGTGACGTATCATAAAGAGAAGTCATGTTGTGCATTGCATGATGCACGATTGTGTGATGAGCAACAATTTTTTTTCTTTTAAATTTTTTTTAGCTTGTAGTTAAGTCATTTGGAGTTTTGCTTTTCAGTTGTATGGGTTGATTTATATTATTAAGTACAAAATAAAAAAATTCAAATCAAAAAATATTTTAGGTGCTCACAAGGTGTGCGATGCTTCAAAACTCTATATATATAAAGAGAGAGTAGGTGTTCTAATATGTTGTCCTGTCCTGACTCCCCATGCGCAATACATTCAGACTTTTAGGCGATATCGAGCAAAACCTATATGCATTTGTTGGGCGCCCAACGTGGATGACTAAGTGCACGCGGATCACTCGGAAGTGTTCCGAGCCCCCTGATTGCTCTCAAGCTCAACTCGTTAACTAAATCGAACGAATATTTTTTTTTCAAACCGAGACCCTAGTAGTTCACAAGTAGTTTAACTCGTTTACACTCCTATACATGGTGGAGCCAGATTCCAAACACCTATATGATCATATTTTCGAAAGAGGTCATGGCAAGGCAATTTATGAAACTTCGAAATCCTTCAAGTTGTTGTGCATCGTTTACATATTGATGCATAAAGCAATAATATATACCCCCATAAAATCAATTTGTGAACAAACTATTTACACTCCTTGGGAGGTAGTAGCAGTCATGTATGTTACAATTCTTCTTTCACAAGTGGTACATGGTAAATGGCTGTGATGGGTGGTTCTATGCCACATACCCTGAGGTTCTGATCACTTCATCCGCATGCGCCGCGGGAACATATACTACGTCGGACAGAGAACTGTGGCTTCTCCCGTAGAGCGTGTACACGATAACCCCCAGCAACAACCAGAGAGAAACACGGAGCCATGTCCCAACACTAGCATCCAAAGACAATCAAATATGACTTGAGAGTTAGATCATGGCAAGCTGTTTGTTGTTGGTGATTAGCCATCTAGAATCAAGTTTTTATTCTAAACCATTTCTATGGCATTGAGCATATCCTTGTCTAGTCTACAACACTACTAATTCCGAATTGTTTTGTACCTAAAGCATTCCTGTGAAGCAACAGTCGGAAAGATGGAGGTATGGAACATAAGAGATTCCCAACTCACCCGAGATTTACCAGCAGATACACGTTAATGAGGATGCTACAAACGGGGAGAAATGGAACAAACGGGCATATAAAACCTGCAGAGATCCGACATCCATTATCACCATTCTACTGTAACTTATCAGAATGCAAAGAACATAATCATAGAGTACCTCCGCTGTGTCCAAAGCTGTGGCGAGCATCATCTTGATCTATCCAAGAAAGCACAGACAAACCAACTAGAAGAAGTAAGCCCCCGACTGAGCATGTAGTGTACCGGAGGAAACTATAAAGATGTGATTGGAAGGCCATTAGAAGCTGCTAGAAGATGACACCAAAATATGTTTGTCCAGCCATAAATGAAATTCACCGGTAGCTTATTTATATTTTATGTATAGTTCACGTTGGCATGGTCCCTATGTTCGACATTGGAGCAAAATCAAATACTAGGTAAAGCTCAGAATCTAGGAAGAAAAAGATTTTAAAAAAATTACTTGAAGAGAATCCTGTGAAATTTATAGGTGGGAAATTATAACTGCTACAATAATTTCCTATGGATAGGACTAAAATACGCTGGGTCTAGCATCAGTATATGCTCCATTTTATCTTCTGCTGTCTATCAACATATAAATTTGCAACTACAGTATTTCTTCAAATAAATCAAGGAAATGAGGATTATTGTTTTAACTGAAAGTTCTAAAATTGATATCAAATTCTTAAACAGACAAAATTTAATGTATAACTTACTTAGGGAAGAATGAATACGAAGCTGATGTAGCGAGGATAAGCACTCCAATGCAAACTAATGCGATGCTCCAACCTGCTCTCTGCCGCCGTGTTTGTTCGTTCAAATTCTCTGCAACCGAGTTGAGAGACAAAAACCATTAGGCCTATACAAAGGACTCCCATATAACAACTGGCTAGTCTTCCATGAAGAGCTACAACTATACAAACACAACTATTAGCTCTGATATTTATGATAGGTATCCAGGTTATTATCCAAAATACATTTGTAGAAGTTTGATGATGGTTTGACAAATCAGCCAATCTCGGCTGAATCCAATCTGACTTTTTCTTGTGATCTTGAGAAAACTTGGAAAAGTAGGTATGAATCAGCAGAAGTCTGGCAAAATCAACAGAAATAGGGGTTCAAAGTTAGAATTGGGTGAGACCTCACCTGAAACTGAGAAGACAAGAAGTAGTGAGGGGAGGCATAGAATGCTTTTGCAAGAAGCAACAATCTTTTGGTGCAGCTGCGTGCGAAAGAAGCATTGTTGCATGGTTAAGATGCTTGGTAATCACATTTTTACATTTATTTTTAATATTTTATAATTTAATAATTCAATTATTAATATTATTAGACAAATTATATATTGTTCTGGTGTCACTAATACAATTATTATAATGCTATCAGTTAATATTTATAAATACCATATTTTAAATGTAAATTTTTTAAAACATAATAAAATAATCTTATAACTATTCCTTAGTAATTATTATTTATTATTTGTTTTTTTGAATATAAATTAGCATTTTAATAATAATAAATATAATTAGATTAATAGTAAGGTTAGAATTCAGAACCTGTTAATTATTTGATATCTTAACATCTCAACCGTTATTATAAATCATAGTTTAACATAATTAGACGAATTTTATATAATTTTGATGTGTAATCAACTCAACCGTTCATTATATTATAAACTTATAATTTATAGCATTTTTTTAAATACTAGTTAAGTACATACCACATTTTTTAATTAAATACTTTTATTGAAGAATTGTAGAATACGATACTTATTTAATTCTGTTCTTTATTTATAAATCAGCAGTTCATTAAAAACTCAGTGACTTAATAATTAATAACCCAATTACTATGTAAATTTTTTTTAGATAATTCAGATGTTATTGAATGAATCATTAGTTATTGTGAAATAATAGTTTAATAACCATATTTTTAGTGAATAACATAATGAGCATCTTTCTTTAATAATATATACGAATAGCTGAAGAATTTTTTGTTAAATATTTGACATATTATTAATAATTATTTAATATAATTTATCAAATATTTTTTATGTTCAAGATGCATTTAAATCAGTATAAGCTTACATTAAATAATTATAAAAAAGTGAAACATGCAAATAGAATAATGCAGAATTTAATAATCCGAATTAATGTAGAATTTGTTATTTCTTTGACAAGGTAAAATCCAAGCTCATTTATTTTTCTTACTTCCTATAATGGCAAGAGCCACATGGCGGGTCAATGACTCAGTCAACACGGAGCTCGATTAGTCCGACTCAAGTAGGAGCTCGGGTCAAGTTAGCCTAACTCACGACAAACTCAAGTCAGACCAGACCGACTCTTCAAAGCTTCGGCTAAGTCAACCAACCCACGATCAAGTTCCAACTCAAGTCAATTCGACACAAGGCGGAGCTCAAGTCCGACCAATCATATCGTTCCCAAGCTCGGATGCAACATGGCGGTTATGATGGTGCTTGTTATAGAAAGGTGCACCCTTTGGTGAAGAGGAAAGAGGTACGTCCTTTGGGAATCTTGACCGTCCTTCACTCCCTATATAAGTAATGGTGTCATTATCGAGAGGTACACTATGATGTGCTATTTCACTTCTTTACTATTTTCTCCTTTAAGCTCTCCTTCAAAATTTGACTTGAGATTCAAAGGGATCCTGCCAAGGTTCATCTGCCTTTTGACTCTTTTCTAGTGCTAGTTTTCCTTACTAATTTGCCACCGTCCTTCAAAATTTGACTTGAGTGTCGAAGGGATCTTGCCAAGGTTCGCCTCCCTTTTTGACTCTTTCCTGTGCTAGTTTTTCTTACCAATTTGCCATCGTCGGACACCTCCACTAAAGCTAGACATATGATCACCAAGTGTCTCGGAGTCCTTGCATTGCTCGGCCCTACCGATCCGACAGAAGCCGACCTAAGAGGAGCCGACCTAACTCACATCCGACCTATCAAAAGAACTCGGCTGTGAACACACTGAAGTACTTTATCTTATACATCAAACATTTTCTTATTTTCCTACCAATTTTAATCCCATGGATCCCACTAATTCAATATAGATGGTATTAGTTTTCTTGTCAGTCGATACCAATATTGACACCAATACCAATTCCACCACCCATATTACACCTACGGACTAAATATCACATATGGTCATTCATACAGGACTAAACTTTTACATGCATTCATATGGCTATTAACCCTAAACAAACTGATATATTGACGATGCATACTAAACAAATAGGTATGTAATCATGAGGCTATAAGTATGTGCAATTGAGCTCATGCATAACTAAATAGTGATGTATGAAATCGACAATTAGTGACCAATAAAGAAATGCACAGCTCAGGGATTTCATTGATTTAAGTCATTATTACCTTTGTTACTTTCCTTTGCAATCAGAGGATAATCAGATGATTCCACAGAAACTTCTTGAGATATGCCATCATCTTGGTCTTGGTTACTGCAGATAATTCTAGAAGAATCTGCCTTTTCCCCATTATTTTGAAAATTATAGTGAAATGAAACTGAATCAATTGATTGCTGGAGAAATGATGGCAGTGGAACCTCACTTGGTGGAACATATCTCAGTATCAAGATTGAAACTGCAACTATGGTGAATGCAAGAAGTGTGCCAACACTGACCTATGCATTACAGAGTAAACCAAATGCAAGGTGGTTATTACTGAGAATACTGCAGTTTCTCACATTTTTTTTCTCAGAATCAATTGAAGGTGAAAAACTATGCAAAAACACAGTAGGTCCTCAAGTTATTTACCATTCCAGCTAGTTGTGAAACGTCCATAAAGAATGCTAGGGATGCTGCAAAAATCCCAGTTACAATTGTGCTCTTCACTGGAACTTGTGTGCGCTCATTAACATCAGAGAAAAATGATGGCAACAATCCATCTCTAGCCATTGCCATCAGTATTCTAGGCTGAGAAACGAAATTCAGAATTCAGAATATTTGTACATTGCATTACCATGACTAGTTACATAGCCATAGCCAACTGAAACAATAAGAAAGTAACATATTGAAGAAAAAAAAAAAAAAAGACAGCCGGTGCACGAAGCTCCCGTTATGCGGAGTCCCGGGAAAGGATCCATTGTACACAGCCTTACCTTGCTTTTTGCAAGAGGCTGTTTCTAGGGTTTGAACCCGTGACCTTTTGGTCACAAAGCAACAACTTTACCATTGCGCCAAGGCTCCCCTTCAACATATTGAAGATTAGCTGAACAGAAATCACAAAGAAATGATCTCGTTGCTAAAATTTTCAAACAAATACATTCAGTATGTCAAATAGTATTAGAGCAACAATAGCCGAAGTAACGGCAAAACTAGTCTGGCTCAGTGCTGTCTCTTCTGAGACCTCATCTAAAATTATTGACAATTGTTCTCCTGTTGTCAAAAAGACCTGCTTATGAAGGACATAAGAAATTGCTTAATAATTTCTGTTTTCATTTTTATCTAGTATGTGTGTTGGCTAAAACACTCATTTATACATGCTTGGAGCAATTGATTACATAAATGTTGTGCCAATCAGTTATGCTTTGAATTCTTTGCATCAGTCTACAATATTAAATAACATTATGAATTTGCTAAAGAAAACAAAAAAGATATAGGGCTCCACTTATTTTGCACCTGTGGGAGAATGGAACCCATCAAAGATGAGCAAAGCGCAAGACAAGCACCTGAGGTGATTATGTACCTGGTTATCAAGAAGTCATGAGAACTCAGGAGGATATTACAGAAATAAGGTAGATGAACAGGCGAGCAACTTACACTGCCCAGTGAACATCATTCCTTGCAAATGCAGATGATATTGGAGTGTCAGGGTCCATAGTAAAATATGGAACCAAGCCAACAATAACTACAGAGACCATCATATACAGTGAACAACATAAAGCCAGAGAAGTTGCTATTCCAAAAGGTAAATCTCTCTGAGGATTCTTAACCTGCAGCAAGGGATTTTTCTTAAACAAGAAAATGTGCTAATGAGGGAAAAAGGGAACAACAATTACACATCATTTTTCAAAATCCATATAATCACAATCAACACAATTTAATCAGGCGGATCAGGATCACTAAAAGTAAAATAAATAAACCTTACCTCCTCAGCAGTGCTGGCAACAGAATCAAATCCTATATATGCAAAGAAGACTGTTGCTGAACCAGCAAGTACTCCATTTATGCCATAAGGGAAATAACTGAAACATCAGAATACACAATTAGAAACTTAAAGGATCAATCGAAATCCTTGAATGGAATGTTCTGTTGTAAATTTACCCGCCAGCTACAGTGTACCCAACCCATCCAGTCTTGAAGCCAAGATATCCACCAGCAATGATGACAAATAACAGGACACAAACATTTAAAGTAGTGATAATTCCTTGTACAAATGTGCTCTGCAAGATAAAAACATCAAAAGTTAAGAACCTAGCAAGCAAACTGCATGAGATTAGCATCAAAATGCCTTGTTCTTAGTGTCATACCTCTTTTATCCCTATGCATAATAATGCAGTCACAAGCAACACTAGAATAGCAGCACAGGGATCGACCACAATATCAGTGCCTGGAATCTGAATACGTGCCAAAAATGAAGGTAGACTATCTTTTCCACCAAAAACTAATGCCTGAAACAATTCATTAAAGAGAACCAAGAGTCAAGATAATTTTTTTCCACAATATTGCCATTTCTCCAAGAACATCAGTTGTCAAATCCTTTATGGAGTTGTTTATATTTGTTAAAAGAATGCATTCAGAAAAGATCAGAGAAAACACAGAAAGAAACTACTGCTAACAAATTTCCATATTGATGATGAATTGCTGAATCCAAGAATCAATTTGATTTCATAAACAAAAGATCCACTTTAAGTTAAAGGTTATTAAACTTGCAGTTTTTTGGAGTGTAAAAAAAAAAGAATTTCTATAATACTAATTTTTCATTGAGGTCAAGTTTTTTTTTTTTTTTTACATGGGTATAGATGAGCCTACCAATCATATTCAAGATAAACTTCCTTGGTATAAATGAACAGTGGATGTCCTAATGGATTAAACTTGGAGAAGGAACTATAGATGCTTGAATTATTGAGATAAACTTTAGAAACTTAAGGTTTTAAGTAAAATTAACTCTAGTTAACCAACAGCTGCTTGATCTAGTGTTAAAAGAGCTAGATCTAAAGGATTTTCCATCAAACACTAGGGTTCTAATATGTATAATGATACTATTAGAAAATGTTTAACACTAGGGTTCACGGTCAAAGACGAACATTCAAATATAAATATGTCAAATATAGATTTCTAACTTTTAATAATAAGAACAAATAGATAATAGTTAAGGCATTAGAAACTAAACTTATTGTTAGAGCTATAGGGCCTAAAATTATTGTTATTCTAGATATATAGAATCTATTGTTCAACAAGGAGATATTGAGTAGGATATGTTGATGAAGATTCATAAGTAGAATAAAGGGTGGATAGTTGAAATGGAGGAAACTATTAAAGTCTTGTGTGATGGCTATCTACCTGCTAAGGTTAAAAGAAAACTTTATAATTGTGGCATGATCGGTCATACTCATATTGTGCAGCTCAAAAATAGCATGTATAAAAAGTTGATATACTAATGATGAGAATGTTAAGATGGACCTGTGAAATTACTAGAATAGACCAAAACAATCCAATGACTATCCAAGAACAATTAATGTATCAGTAGATGATAAAATGAGAGACAATAGATTAAGCTGCCATGTCATATATTCAATAATGTCCAAAAAAAAGTGCACAATCACAATTGAAGATGTAAGTGGTAGAAGAAAATCAAGGAAAACTCTACGTTAATGCAATTAAAATAAGAAAATTGAATACTAGCAGTAATACAATCCCGCATAGATTACCAACAGGCACCCCCAAAATACAAAATGAGAAATCTTAACATGCATGAGGATGTGATGAACAATACTTAGCTATGTGAGCACTTGTTGGTTGTCAAAGAATCGAAACATCTTTGCATCAAAATGAATGAGTAATAAAGTGCAACAAAAAAATTCCCAGCTATGAGCACAAAACAATTGGCAAGTACAAAGGCAAGAATGATTTAGAGGGATATAATTATCTTAGAAATGGCATCTGTTGGTATAAATGAGTAAGCAATCAACTTAGATAAAAAGGCTGAGGTGATGGAAACTCACTAACCAAGTTTGGAGATATGCCACGTGCAACGGCTGACCCGCCAATTGTATATTCAAGAATTAAAGCCCAGCCAATAATCCAAGCAACACTGGCAAGAAAGATAACAAACATAAAATAGCAACTAGTTTATATCTAACAGAATGACTAATAAGCATCATTCTACAATCACAATCTAATAAATTTGTTTTTCATGTTAACACATTCCCACAATTTTAAATGCTCAAGTAATTGTTATTGAAAAATCAAATAATTACCCTTCTCCAACACAAATATACGAATAGTGGTAGGCACTTCCTGCAGAAGGGCAGCGGCTTGAAAGCTCCGCGTAGCAGAAAGCTGAAAAAGCAGCTGCTATCCCAGCTATGAGAAAGGAGATGGTGAGAGCTGGTCCTGCATTCTCTCTGGCGACAGTACCAACAAGAACATAGACTCCGGCACCTATTGTCGAACCAACACCTATATAAAATAGGAAGAAAATTTCAAATATGGCATCAACATCCAAGAATCTTTCTCGGAGTAGTGAACAAAAATGTAAGAAGTATAACAATAGGTTGAAGTAAGATTAGTGTTAAAAGCAGGATTATATTTTAACAAAAAACTCAAATTGACAGTGGAGATAAGAAAGATAATGAGGAAGCACACAACATGAACATAGACTAATATCTTCAGGCTTCAATACACTTAAAGCAACAAAAATAACCATTTCCTACCATCCATTCCTTATATCTATCCACAATCTTCTATTGTTTCTATGAGCTTCAAACTAATTTCATGGGTACCGTACCAAGTTGATCAAAAGTATAATCAGCAGGGAACCATGACGACAAGTAAAAATAACAGGACAAAACCAGGTAATATGTCAATTTAACTTTACAATCAAGAAAACTAACAAACTTCTGGATATATAAGGTGCGAAATTAGCTTGGAAGTTGAGAAAAAGAGCAGTGCAAAACTCTTTCCTACGTGCATAACATGTAGAACAAAATTCACGCTAAAAACAAAAAAAAGTAGATCCAATTGTATGCACCCTGAACAAAAGGAAACGAAACGATGACAAGTACTTTCTAGATAAGGGGGAATTGCATCAGTCGTCAAATTCAGCGACTGCAGCAAAGATATCCATTTTCCTTCCCTTACAATGAAATCAATAACCAAACGACTAAAATCATCAAAACTATTAATTTTCAGGAAAAAAAGGAAACAGATTAACGCACTACTCACGATGATAGACTAGAAGCACAAAACGATTAAAAAGCACAGGAGAGGACAAAAGGAATGAACTTCATACCTATGGTCACAAGCTGCGGAACCGACAACGCCTTGGCGAGCTTTTGCCCTCCGCCGGCTCTTTTGTGATTAGAGTCCACCTGCTTCCGCCTCGTCAGGCAGCGGAACTTCGCGCCGGCGCCCCCTCTCTCCTTCGCTGTCCCCGCCTCAATTCCCATCCCTTCTCCCACTAGTCGCCGTCGTCCCTTTGCTCGTCCGAAAAAGAAGGTTATTTATTCTTGAGAACGAGCCAATTGGGGAGTACACAATAATTAAACTGATCAGGATCCCTCCATTCCTCGTTGCAAAATCAAAACGAATTGACGCATCTCTTCCGTCCAAATTCAAGGGTCCCCCAAATGAACGACGGATCGTCCCAAAAGTACGATGACACTCGGAGAGGACCGGAAAGTCCGGAAAACGCCACAAGAACTGGACATGTGGCTGTGGGGTCAACTAAGAACGTCCAATTAGCTGTCTCCGACTGGTAAACCAGAGGCGTTAGTTGGGTTACTCTAACCGTGCAACCTTTTTTTGTAATTTCTCGCTCATTAAACGACTTTCTTGTCTATTTTAATATGGACAGACATTAATAACACTCCTTATTTTAATGGGTAAAAATGAAAATGTGTTTTTAATAATAATAATAATAATATTAATATTATTATTATTATTTAAATAATTGGGAAATGATTTTTTTTTAAATTTTTAATCATCACTTTGCCACACATATATAATTACCTAATTATTCTCTAGTACACTTTTCTCACATTATCATCTCCTATCTATTGGAGCAATCCCAATGGTCTGGTATGATCATGTGTTTTGATATTTGTGCAAAGGATTTAAGTTAGATGATTCATCCTTGTATTTGATATGTGTATTTGAGTTGTGTAGGTTTGCAAGATACACATATGACTCAGCTTGATGACTTCGAGTCCGGTGAAGGATGGAGCATCCGAAGGGTTGTGGACAAGGCAACAAGGACAAAACCCGAGGGAAGCGCACTCGAGGCATACACGAAGGATGATATTGGGATGAGCCGCGAGCTTGAATGCATCTGAGGGACGAGAGTCAAAGGAAGTAGACTTGAAGACAAGAGGTCAAAACTGCAAGGAAAAATCAAGTGAGTCGTAAAGGTGAGGGTCTGAGTGCTGAGAGACTATACTCATTGTACCAGTCGACTGATGGAAATGACAGTCGATTGGTTCAATCAACTGGGCAGTCGACTGGTCAGGATTTCAGACTCTCGCGACCAACGACCTCTCGATTAGGATTCCAGACTCTCGCTCCAACACGAGTTATAAGTGAGCATGCTCTCACGCCTTCAGACTCTCGCTCCAGCGCGAGTTATAAGCAAGCATACTCTCGCGACCAACGATCTCCCGATCTGGATTCCAGACTTTCGCCCCAGCGCGAGTTATAAGTGAGCATGCTCTCATGCCTCCAGACTTTCGCCCCAACGCGAGTTATAAGCGAGCATGTTCTCGCGATCAACGGCCTCCCGGTCGGGATTCTAGACTCTCGCCCCAGCGCGAGTTATAAACAAGTATCTCTCGCCACCAACGGCCTCCCGATCGGGATTCCAGACTCTCGCCCCAGCGCGAGTTATAAGTGAGCATGCTCTCACACGTTCAGACTCTCGCCCCAACGCAAGTTATAAGCGAGCATGCTCTCGCGACCAACGACCTCGCAATCGAAATTCCAGACTCTCGCCCCAGCGCGAGTTATAAGTGAGCATGCTCTCACGCCTCCAGACTCTCGCCCTAGCGCGAGTTATAAGTGAGCATGCTCTCGCGACCAACGACCTCGTAATCGGAATTCCAGACTCTCGCCCCAGCGCGAGTTATAAGTGAGTATGCTCTCATGCCTCCAGACTCTCGCCCTAGCGCAAGTTATAAGTGAGCATGCTCTCGCGACCAACAATCTCCCGGTCGGAATTCCAGACTCTCATCCCAACGCGAGTTATAAGTGAGCACACTCTCACGCCTCCAGGCTCTCGCCCTGACGCGAGTTATAAGCAACCATACTCTCGCACTTAACAACTCATGGGTCAACTTTCTACACTCTTACTCCCCGAGTGGGTTATCAGCAAGTAGAGCCTTTACTAACCCCCCCCCCCCCCCCCCTCAGGGTTTGCATAAAATAAGAAAGTGTCAGGAAGGAAAGGAAAAAGAAACATAAATAAAGACTGAAACCCAACTAGATTTGCATTTATTTGATGAAATACAAAAGACACTCCTCAAAAGCAAGACATCTAAGCGATCAGAGTTCTCTTCCGATATCAGCAGTCAGATGACACTTCGAGAAAAAGTATTCCACTTGACTTGCCTGCTCCAGATGGATTCGAGTTTATGTCAACTCAGCCTTAGTCAACTGAATAATGCGACGTTATTGAGCAATGGTTTCATATTTGATCTGGTTTTCTTCTTGAAGGAGGGATATAGAAGAGGCGTGTTTCTCTTTCAAATAGATCAGGAATTAGGCTTGGCTCTCCAAGTCTGAATATGCTTTTTGTTTCAGCACCACTTCAGCTCGAGCCCGAGATTTAGCCGCTAACCAAAGTTCCTCAATTTCTCGGCGTAGAGAAGATTAAAGATCTCTATCCCGCGTCATCTCGGCTAAGACCATACCCCTTTGGGTAAGCAGTCGAGTCATCTGATCCAATTATTGACGGAGATGATGTAGTTCATTCGACTCAGAATTCAAATCCATTATTAAGGGACGTCAACAAGAAGAAAGCACGACGCTAGGGATGGCAATCAGCCTCCTTTTAAAGAAGAAGGGAAAGAGAAGGCAACTTATACAGGAGTCAAAGTGACCTTTCCTCCTAAGTTAATTGAGCAATTAAGCAGGTTAAAAAACCGAGGATATGGGAAAAGGAGCAGCATTTATAGTCATAATGGAGAAGTAAATGAAACTAGGACTTGGGTCTAGTCAGTCGTACCTGAGCCTCCTTCGACTAGATTTGGAGGGGAGGCTTGTGATACGGTGCATGACGGTGGGGTCCGATAAGGCGGTAATCAGAAGTCAAGGAGACGTGACAGTCAGAAGTCAAGAGAACGTGGCAGTTAGCAGTTAGGAAAAGAAGAAGTGGGACCATCTGACGTCATCAACCACCTGGTTTCCAATTGGGTGCTTACAAATTAGGATCTTAGATGTAAGACACGGGGCGCGACCGAGGGTAATGCCTGACCTGCCTTGACTAGTGGGGTTGCTCAACTAGGGTTACATATCTAGACCTGGTACTCTCGTTAGGTCGACTCCCGGTCGATTCTTGGACAATCTGAAAGGGAAGATGAGGCTCTCGCCATAGCTCGTCCTCCTCATCAAGACTCGAACCAGGTGGTATACCTGACAGATTAGCCCAAGCTACCCCTAGTCAAACCCGGGCGAGACAGAATGCACTAGTCGACAACAAGGTCAGGGAATCGTAACTGTCCATCAGAGAATAACTGATGTATGTCAGGGAATATTCCAACAGTCTGCGGTCATCTGCTAATGGAACCTTCTTTCAGTCCATGAGAGGGTGTCACACATCCTTCAGCACCCCATAGGTCCTGACACTCGATGTAACGACCCGCCTTCTATTGACTAGGCTGTAAGGCCGATCGTTACGTAATGCTATGCTAAATTACTATTGCGGAAATCTGGATTTATCAAAATTTTGCTAAACTGATTACTGTAAAGTCTGAACTTAATATTCTAGGTGTACCTAGAAGTTGTACACATGATAGGGAAGGTAATCTATGCCTCCCAGATGCCCTACTAGCTGTAATCAGGCATTTCAATCGATCCATGGATCGATTGGGCTGTCGGATCGATCCAGTGATCGATCCAGCTTGATACTGACACTGGTGAAAGACCCTGATCGGTCGGCTGACCGATCCATAAGCTACATCGCTTCTGTATGCGGCTGGATCGGTCTACCGACCGATCCAGGGACATACTGATCGGTCGACTGACTGATCTAGTGGCTCACTGATCGGTCGGCTGACCGATCAGTGAGCTTCTGAACTCTCTGTTCGCGTCTGGATCGGTCAGCTGACCGATCCAGTGGCACATCCCAGTTCTGATCGATCTGTAGATCGATCTGGGTTTCTGATTTCGAATCAGAACCCCTGATTTCAGCACTTGTTCGTGCCAAAATCTCACATTTACTCATACTATGCATAGAATATATCCTAATAACATAAAGCTAGCATTCTAAACTTGATATAAAACAGGGTTTACTAGTTCGTGGCATTTAACAAATTGAAAGTGCATGGAAAAAGAAATACTGAGAGTTCAATTGTTAGAATTTGCTAAATCCCCTAAGAATCTTTTATTCCAAGTTCCTGCCACACACACCATCTCTGTATTGTCCTCCAGCTTCCTTTGCTAATCCATCTTTCCTTCACCTTTATCTGCAGTATAAGGAAAAATAGAATCTGTAAGCTTAAAGCTTAGTAAGAAACCATCTACCTCACAAAAACATGCATACGGTGCTAATAATGATTTTAAAACATGCTATTTAAAACATATGCTGAACATGTAAAAGATGGCATGACATACAATCATTCAAACATGTATATCAAACTGAACATGGAGTTATCATGCATATTCACATGGAAAAACTAAGCTGGAGCATGATACTGAGCTAAGCTATTACTGATCTGATACTAAAACTGTACTGAATTCATATAACTATTTTATGAACTTTTGAAAGCTATATACATAATAGTTCAAAATAATAATCATGCTGCTGTTTGGGCCCGACAACTGTACTTGCTGTGCGCGCATCCCTAACTAGACCCGGGGTTGCAAATTCCGAATCTAGTAGGGTTTACTAGGTTAGCTAAACCTAGGGACGACTATGGGAGCCCAACCCAATGGATATCTAATCCAGTACAGTGCCACTGAAAATAAAATACTGAATATAGCTAGGAATTTCTTATTTTGCTATTTCTAGGTTATCTGAACCTAGAGCTAGGTTATCTAAACCTAGAGACGACTGTGGGAGCCCACCCATTGGACCGTAGTCCCATGTAAGCTGGAATTAGACTAATATTCTGATTTAAATGCTACTAATGCATTTAACTGAGCTGTTAAAAAAAATATCTGGGGTAGTACTTAGCAACACTAATCATTTTGTCGAATACTTGGTGTGCCCCAACTCTCCCCTCTAATAGGGAGACCACCTCTAGGCACCCGACAACGTCTAGAGCCTCCAACTGAAGGAGAATAACGTGTCTGGCCCATCTAGAGGTGCTCAACTAGATCCCTAGTCTGCGAGGAGGGTTTAAACACACCCTGGGCGCCGAAAAATCTGCATATAGCTAAACTAAAGGCATGCAATCAAACGAAAGCTACTTATACTGCAGGTGAGGGGTTTCTTACCTTTTACGCTAATTTTCTTACAATTCTATTCGCTAGAATTCCGGTGGAGACGATCCTTTCGACGATCTTCTCGCGTCTATGCGTTCCCCTCGCGAAGAAGAGCGTCCTCGTGCCAGAGTTGTCACCGGAAGATGACCTTGGGGCCCTAGGGAGGGAGCCCTAGGGTTGGCGCCGAGAGAAGGAGAGGAGAAGGGAAGTCGGCGGTGAGGGTTTGAGGAGAGGAAAAATCACGATCCAAGATAACCCTTCACTTAATTATTTCCTATTTATATTAAGTGGTAATTTCCGCCCAAATCTAATATAAATTTAATTGCCTCCCTTTCCTTTCAGCACGACCTTGTTGGGTTCAACTGGTTACTAGCATTATCCCTAAACCATAGGTCTCGGGTTCAATCCCCGCTTAGGCCGTTTTCTATTTATTTTTGCTACTTCTGCTACTCTAAAAATTCCGGAAAAATATCTAAAAATTCCAGAATAATTATAGAATATTTCTAATATAGTTTTGAGAATTTTCGGGCGTTACACTCGACATTCTCTGACATCAGTTAGGTTCCGGAAGTACGCACGATCATATAAAAAGGGAGGTCATCTCCCTTGAGCAGGTACGCTCTCTCGCACATTCGCACTTGTCTTCTACAGTTCTTTTTCCTTCGTACACTGTTCTTATAGGGAAAAAGTACCTGACTTGAGTGTCGGCGAGCCTGTTCTGAGGACTTTTTTCCCTGATTTTTGGCCTCTAACATTCCGTGTACTTGTCCGAGTGCGCGCAGAGCTGGAGCACCACTGGCTTAGTTATCGCTGTTCATCAGTGCCACGTGGGGATCCGTTCTCTTGGGCACATACGCTAAGTGCCCCCGAGTCGCCTCTCCGTCAATATCGACTACACCTCAACTGACCTTCGTCTGACTTAAATTCCGGACAGGATCAATATGATAATCAACAGTTTCTCAGAGAGATTAGCAAATGGGTTTTCCATGAAAGAGGTCATCTCAAGGTAAACAATTTAGCATCTTACCTGAATTTTCAGTTAACACATTTTTCCTTTAATCTTTGCTAAACGTCGAAGAACTGGCAGTTGAACATCTGTATCAACTATCTTACTCCTCGTAATGACATCATTTATTGTTGGTTGTCCTTACTATCTACAGGATCAAGTATTTCTCTCAATGAATTGTTTGGTGAAGGAATATTCCGTTGAAATCTATGAGTGGTCTGGATCGAGCTAGAAACCATATGTAGTAGATGATGTTCCAGTTCAGTTTTACATGATGAACCCTTATATATATATAAAAACCTTATCCACCGAGAAGAAGGTATATTTAATATATTGATTATATGAGTTGCTTCATTTTAATTATAATATATAATTTTATTTTTCACAGATGAATATAAAAAAAATAAATGTGAATTTTTTATTTTATCAAGAAGGGTATTTATATATTTACGAGAAGATACAATATTATTAAAAAAATTCAATCCAAGATATAAGATATGTTAGAACTAATATACATGTTTATTTTGTAGGTTTTTAGTTTTATATAAACTTAATATAGATCCAAAGTTGATGGATTACATCTATATATTTTCTATTTGAATTTATAACATATTTATGGATAAGTGGAAGATTAATCCGTTGTACTTTCATAGTATTTTAATTGATGTTGTTTACAAGGGTTTAATTAAGTAATTTGTAATGTAAATATAATAAACAACGGTTTTATGAATAAAAATAATAAAAAAATATTTTTACTAAAAAGTTATATTTTAAAAAAGACAACATTCTTATTCATTAAAAGAAATACTGTATTTTCTAAAAAAAGAAAAACACTTTTAAGCATTGCAAAAGTGTTTCTTTAAAAAAAAAAACGATAACATTTTTTATGCGCTATCTTTTAACGGATTTTTAACAACAATACTTCTAACAATACTTTTTCTGTCACATAAATAATATATAAAAAATATTATCTTTCAATTTTTTTCGTCCTTTGATTAAAAATAAAAAAAACAAGATGTCTTTCAATTATTCTAAAAAAAAATTGGAGTCCATTTGAGTTTTCGTTCTTTATTTAATAATTCTCAAAAAAATATTTGGGTAATAATCAAAGGGTACCCTTTTATTAGAATAATCAAAAGGGTGTCATTTTTTATTTTTTTTTACTCGCTTCACCTATCCATCTCTATAAAATATCATAGATATATCTTTAAATACATTGTTTAGTATTATTAATATTTCCTATAACACATATTAAATCCTAAAACAGTCATTCGTATTGTAGCAGCTATAATTTTATAATTACTATAATACATACTTAATCTGTTTAAAAATATTTATATTGTAACAACTTTACACAACACGGACTCGATTTATTCACCTAATATTCAAGTTCCAACATCTTTGAAATCATAGTAGCTGTTATAACATTTGTTGCAGCTACATATAACATTTATAGCTGCTACAATTTCGTAATTACTACATTGCAAATTGTAGTAGTAACGAAACCGTAACTGCTACAGCTACAACTCAGACTTATTGTATTCAGTAATATTCACATTGTAACTATTATAAAACTATAGCTACTTCAACAATTGTAAAGCTATGGTTTTATATATATAGTTGTTACAACGAAAAACTAATAATATCGAACAGTGTATATGTACACAGTGTCATTTTAATAAAAAAAAAATAGTTTAAAAAGGAATGCTCATATACCATGCTTCCAAAAAAAAAACATAGGATGTTTTTTTTTCAAAAAAAATTATCCAAAATATTTTATATTAAAAAAATATCAAAAATATATTTCCTCCGACCCTTTGGATCCGCCTTAACTTATCTACCTCGCTTTGTGAGATTGAGAGCACTTGTAGGAGGAATTCTGTTCCGTCTCCTCCAAACAAGGCCTCATCGCATGGCTATATATACAGCACAAGATTGAAGGGAAAACAACCGTGAAGGATAAAGAGAGGAAAGGAAAATGGCCGGCATCATTCACAAGATCGAGGAGAAGCTCCACATGGGAGGAGACCACAAGGAAGAGGAAAAGAAGCACCACAAGGAAGAGGAGAAGCACCATAAGGAAGGAGAAAGTGGAGGAATCATTGACAAGATGAAGGACAAGATCCATGGGGAGGAACACGGGGAGAAGGAAGGGAAGAAGAAGAAGAAGAAGGAGAGGAAGCATGACCATGATGGGCACAGCAGCAGCAGCAGTGAGAGTGATTAGATAATCAAAGTTAATAAGAATATTATGGATAATAATATGGTATTTAATTTTTTTTATTATATGTAATTGCTGATGCAAATTCTTGTTGTTTGGATGAAAAATATGATAACGAATGGAAATTTATTTTTATTTTTATATTCATATTCTACTCAAATCTGGCCCTGTTTGGTGGAGTTTATTAGTGATTAGATTGGAATTTGATTTTCTGTTCAGATATCTAAATTGTAATTTGATTGCATCAATCCATTGTTGGAGTTTGAGTAGATTAAAATTTCTAGTACAAAGAAGTAAAAATGTTTTTTTGTAAAAAAAAAATCTTTAAGTTAGCTTTTGGGAACTATATCTTTGAAATTATAATTTTATTATATATATATATATATATATATCCTAGGTGGCGTCCACTTGTGACGCGCATGAAAGTTGCCCAGGATAAAATTATTTAGAGACATTAACTATTTTTCTATGGTTCACTTATCATATAAGTCCCCGGGGTTATGATGTTACGGTAGGATATTCAGATTGTCACCTAGATATTCGTAGTTTGATTCTCAATTATGATGTATTTGTAAGAATTTTTCCTAAAATGAGATGCACAACCAAAGGATGCTGGGCTTCTGGGCTGGCCGCCACGCGCACTTCTCAATTTATTCCTATTACCGATGGGAAACTTCCGTGGGGTCGGACCGGTCACTCCAAGGATAGTCAATGAAGTTAACCTGGTTTATCATTTTTATGTCTCGGGGCTATAGTGCCACGATAGGATATCTAGATTGTCACCTAGACACCCTCAGTTTGATCTCAGCAATGAGCAGGATTTTTTTTTCTAAATAAAATATATAATCAAAGAATACTGAACTTCTATATTAATCGTCGCTCCCTCTCGTTTTTTAATTTATATTGATAGCCCAACTTTTATAAAGTCGGACTAGCCATCCAGATAATTAATAAGGCTAATTGAATTTTATTATTATTATTATTTTTACATACCATACAAAATTAGAATACCGTTTATGCATTTATAAAAGTTGAACTTGTTTCATTTAAATTTTAAAATTTTGACTTTCTTAGAATTTTATCATATAGAACTACATTTTGTGAAAAAACATTTAGAATTATATCTTGGAAATTTAAATTGACTATTTGGAATTACTTTAGAATTACATAGTTTTCATTCTTCTTTTTCATTATCGTGAAACTTGGCTTTATTTAGAGGTTTCTTCTTCTTGATCTTCTATCACAACTTTAAATTATTTGCTGTGGGATCTTAATTCCACCCAATCTAGAAATAATCATGTACTGTGAATGGTCATATTCGGTTAAACCTAATTAAAAGACATTAATTAAGATTTTAGATATTTGAATTTTAAACACATGACTCGTTTTAGAGACCAAAGGGATAGTTTATATTTTAGTGATGAACTAAGATATAAATAAACAAGGGATTATGGTCTCCATATCACACAATTATTTTTTAGATAAGTCGATTTTGAGTCGTCGTCTATTTTGAGGGCTAGAGAGAGATAAGCTCTAAAGGGGATTTGAATCGTATTATATTGATCTAGAAGATCAAACCGTTTAGGAAAAAAAAATATACAAAGTGCTATCCATCGTGAACGTCCACGTTTAGGAAAAGAAAGTGCTTGTTTTAAATAATTTGTGAATGAAGACACAATATTATTAACTCATTTAGTTTATCCTGTGAAATTGTTGAGCAAATATAATCATTAATTAAATTTAAATTTGAAAAATTTCTTTCCACTGATGTATTTATTACGGGTACTCTTAACAGAATCTTATAAGCAATAATTAAATCGCTAGGTCTGTGTGTATGAATTCATCTAAACATAGCAATATATAATTAAATTAAAATGATAATTGAACGCCCTTTTCTTGATTATGAAACACAAATTGACTTGATCAAGAATACAATATATTAGTGTGAAGCACTTTTTTTTTTTTTTTCTTTTTTTTTTCAGTTTTCTTCGTGCAGAACACATATTTATATATGCCCTATTATCATGGGCTCTCAATTTGGGCGCCCAACTTCGGCGACGCTCACAAAAGGCAATCGATGATTTTTTCCTTATTTTTTTAATTTCCAGTTATATCAATAAAATTTTATATTTAGAAAAAAAAAATAGATCCGTTATCCTAGCGACCCCTAATACTGATCCCACGGATATAGAAAGAGGTAAATGCAGGTACACAGACGTTAAACATATGGTGGAATAAATCTTAGGTCATCAGTTCCTAAGAATCGACTCATGCCCATTACGCGAGAGATGTCATACGTCCACCATCTGCGCTACGTCCTGGAGGCAAGATTTTATCTTTAGAGTTTAGGAGTTATTGGGATATAGTATTAAGAACAAAAAAAATTCAAAATGAAAAAAAAAATAGGTATGCATGGCCACATGGGGTGTACAGGATAAGGTGCCTAATTTTTTTTTTTGCTTAATACTATAACCTAATCCTAAACCTAGAGGTAAAATCTGATTAGGATAACCGTGAGTTTAAAAAAAAATCAATTACACCAGGTGGGCAAGTGGTGTGCGACATGAGGTGGGCAACATTGATATGAGATGATGACTTGCTCATCTTCGATCCTAATTTTTGAAAATTATGGCTTGTATCTAAAATTAAGGATTTTGAATTTATACCACAAATTCTCAAAATTCTAGGTCTTACACAAAATTTATTAGCATCTAATTTAAAAATTGAATCAAAATCAGACAACAATTGGGTTAGATTTTACCCACCTCGAATTCAATTGAACAGCTCAATAATTCAAACAAGTGGTTGAAATCAAAGCCCAAGGAGAGAGGCAATTTCATTGATGGTCACCGGTAGGAGAGGAGTCAACCGGCGACAATGATGTGCAAGTAGAATAGGAAGGACGACGACTAGGGGCTGAACTAAATATTTACCCAGAGATGTAATTGATTGCTGATGAATTTATGTGTGGGTGTAGATATATGTTTTTTTGGTGTCTTTCTTAAGCTCGTTTGAGTTTTAAGCCATCTCTTTCATACTACAAGTATAATTAAAAAAAATAGCCTCAATCACTGTGATTTATCTTCTCTGTATTGGTCTTGGGATAGACTGGTGAGAGCTCCAGGAGCGAGTGCTTCGTCTTTTACCACATGATTAAAAAAAATAAGCCCCTTCAATTCCTAGGTCGGGCTTTGAGGCGGTTTCCTACTTGGTCTCAAAAAAGGTTTAGCCCTGTCATCCACCAATTTGTGAATCATTTGTCAAAATTGCACTTCAAATTTTAAAAAATATCTAAAATGAATGTTAATATGCTTGACACTCCATGCCCTAACAGTCCCTATAAACCTGCCAGCGCAAGTTCATGCCAGACTGCAAGCAGACGTGACTTGAAGACACAATGTCCTCTTAGACTCAAACTAAATCCTCATGGACTCAGAAGTATATGGACTTAAAAGTGCATGGATTTGGAAGTGTGTAAATTCAGAAGTGTAAGAATTGGGAACATCCCTGAAGTAATTTGGCGATCAGGGTACCTTCTCGAGTACATCCCTTCTAGTTCTTACTTTCTACAACACTGACTACATAGGAGCATCCCCATTTGGAAATGTCCGCAACCCGTCACCTAGGCCAGTGAGAACATTCCCATGGTAATATCTCCCCTAGCTTCTGCCCCCTTAAATTATTTACTTCATCATTTCTATTCACATCTCTCTAACTAAGCAGTCTAGTAGAAGATGTTATTTGCTAGGTCACAAGAATATTCCTATTGTGAAGACATCTCCCCTGCACTTCAGTCCATCCATCCATCTGCCTAGTCACTCTCTCCAACTCTCCTTGAGTTTGAAGTTCAAGTCCACCAAGGACATCACCCGCCTTTTGCTGAGTCACTCTCCCCAACTGTTCTTGAGTTTGAAGTCCAAGTTCACCAAGGGGTAGCACTAGCCAGGCTGTGAGAGCAATCCTTGAAGAAGATCTCCCTCCCTATAGTCTAACTTCTTAGTTGATTTGCCTCCTGATCCCCGACGACTCTCTTGGAGGTAGCACCTCGTAGCCAAACATGTGGTGAATCCAGGGATATCATAGAAGCCCAGAGCCCTTGGAGTAGTGGTAGTCGGTTGGCTCAAAGGTCAGTAACAAAAGCAGTAACTGTCACATCACAAGATGTTCCATATTTGAAATGACATCCATCACTCCTTACCGAAGGGTTGATTATACCTGTCCACAACATGGCGAGTCCTAGATGTCATAGCATGTCTCTGACATGAAGTGACAATTGCCTTCTGCATGAAATAGTTCCTTGCCCATACCGTAGAAAGGTGAATTGACATAGGTGGCTATGTACGTAAAACCAAACTCTATTTTTATAAAAGGCAGATAAAGTTCATTGAGGGGGGGGGGGGGGGGGGGGGTTCCTCTCTTCTTCTCTCGGGGCCACTTTGTCAAACAACTCTCTATGAGTAAAGACAATGGTTTGACCCAGTCAAACACTATTCTTCTTCTTTCATTTCTTCTGCTACTACTTATGATCAAACCCTTCATCCGACAGAAGGCACTTTGCTCCACAACTCTGCTTTATTGATTGTTAAAGCCCTTCCTCCAACGAAAGGCACTCTACTCTGCTACCTATTAAGGTCCTTCCTCCTACGGAAGACACTCTGCTTCGCTACCTGCTAAAGGCCTTCCTCTAGCAAAAGGCACTCTACTCTACAACTCTGCTCCATTGTCTGCAAAAGTCCTTCCTTCAACAGAAGGCTACTCCATTCTGTTTCGTTGCCTGCTAAAGCTCTTCCTCCAACGGAAGATACTTTGCTCTGCTGTCTACCATAGCCCTTCTTCTAGTAGAAGGTACTCTGTTCCACAACTTTGCTCCACTGCCTGCTAAAGTCCTTCCTCCAGCAAAAGACAATCTGCTCTACAACTCTACTCCCTGTTTGCTAAAGTCCTTCCTCTAGCAAAAGGCACTTTGGTCCATAACTCTGCTCCGCTACCCACTAAAGTCCTTCCTCAATCAACAAACACTCTGTTCTACAACTCTGCTCCGCTGTTAGCTAAAATCATTCCTCTAGCAAAAGGCACTATGCTCCACAACTTTGCTTCGTTGCCTATTAAAGGCCTTCCTCCAGCGGAAAGCACTCTATTCCGCTGCCTATGAAAGCCCCACCTCCAGTACAAAATGGTCCTTTGAAATACCTTAAATGCATACTTGATTAAATCGAGGTTGTCTACTTGTTCACTGATTGCATGGATGTCGTTTAGTATTTTTTTTTAAGTGGTTGTGCAACTTACCATTTCACCCTCTTTTATTTGGATGTTTTGAAGCCATCTTAATAATAGGTCTTTTTTTAGCAATTCTTGAGTAAATTAAACCTTCATGTAGTTCAATTCGTTTCTCCCAGAGTTGTTTAACACTGTTGAATTGGCCGACTTTGGTTAATTGTTCCTGTGTTATCCTGCATAACAATGTAGTTATGACTCTAGTATTGACTTGTGTTTTTTTCTTATCATCTCTTGACCAATTTTCAAAAGGAATTGGGGTGTCATCTAAAATTCTACGCAGCTTAAAGCTCATCTTGATGATAATATAATTTTCTAGCTATATCATTCATTAGATTGCATTCCATTCTATTTTTCCAATAGATAAAGTTATCATCACTAAAAAATGATAGGCAGATTATGCTTAATTATTCCTACAAAGACATATATGCAAATAACTGTTTGATTAAATTGTATTAAGGTCTAGGACAGGTATGAGTTTGGTTTATGTTTGGTATTGTTATAATTAAGATTTGAATTTGGGTATGGGCTAGACTCGGATTATTAAATGATTTGACTTGTTAGTCCCTAATTTAGAGCACAAAGTTTGTCCTATGATAGATTTAGGTTTTGCTTTAGGCTAATTGAGCAAGAGTTTCCTAAATTGGCTTCTTGGTCGTGGCGAGACATAGGGGTCTTTTTGAGCATCGGAAGAACTATTTCCTAAGACAAAGCCTTTTTAAGAAACAGGAGATGAATCAAATGTAATACAATGTCTTGGTCTAATTGGTTTAGAGTGAGGTGAGTTAGCTTCTTCTAGTTCAACTTGACTAGATGCACCAAGTAGGGTACTCCATACCCAACCTAGACATGCACCTAACCATCTTTCCTAGCGTAATATCATCTCAACCCGCTCTGATATCAAATTGTAGCATCGAACTCAATGCTAAAAGGTGGGTGAATAACATTATGAATTTTAAAAATGATAGGATAGTAATTAAAGCAGTTAAATCAATCTGAGTAAGCACATCGGAAATAAATTAAACTTACACTGATTCAATCAAGAAAGGTAAAAGTAATAAAATATACAATAAGTTTAGCTAACAATTTAAGTATGTAAGTTAATCAATCAAACAGAAGTATAGGCATGCAACAACTATAAAATATTATTCTTATTTCTAATTTCTCCTAGGTAGAGAAACCTTTTAAAAAAATCTAAAAAGTTTAAAAGCAATAAAATAAATAAGGCAACAGTAAAATAAATAAAAATGTTACTCTAGGTGTTGTCGATAAAAAATGGGGCACAAGTTGCATCACAAAAAGTGAAGGAGCACTTAGAGCACAAGCACAAGAGATTAAGAGATGAGTGAATGAGTGATTATTAGACTTTGCTGCCTTGAAATTCCTTATATAAGACTCCTCCGGTCGCCTAGAGCCTGTAGAGTTGTTGACATGACTACAACTTATATCCATAAGATAACGTTAATGAAGCACTCCGATCACCTATATACCCTCTGGTCGCCTGGACAGGGTCAATCTTCATCATGACCGCCTTGTTTGGATTTTTGATAACACCATCTCTCAATCACCTAGAAGTTACTTTGATCGCCCATACGCTCCAGTTACCCTGACCCAACTACGGTCGCCTAGGCCTTCAAAAATCCTTTCATCAAGATTTATCACCAGTCAGTCACCTCGGAACTCCATCCGGTTGCCTGGAATCATCGAACATGCTTCCCTGTAGTTATTACATATAATGAGTAGGATATAAAATATAAAGCTACTCACACTTATATTAAGTATAGATGTTAAGCCTCCAGCTGACTCATCTAGACTGAGTTGTCAAGCGACAACACCCAGCTGCTTCTACTTGAATTTGTTTGCTAAACATTCAGCTCCCAGCTTACTCCACCTAGACTTGAGTCACCTAGCACCCATCTAGAAATTTATCTACCACTTGGGCTTGATTCATCTAGCCTTTAGCTAGGAATTTTGTCTTCCGATCCTTAATCACTTGAATTTGATTCACCTAGACTCCAGGTAGGAATTTGTCTGTCAAAACTTAATTACTTGGATTTGAGTCACCTAGCTTTCAGTTAAGAATTTATCTGTTTGGTCTCAACCAAGACTTAGCTCATGCCTAACTCTCAATTAGGACTTTTGGTGCCTAAATCCACTAGGACTTAGTCACTATCTAGTTCACAACCAAGATTTTAATACCTATCAAGTGTCTTGCACTTTAAACTTGATATAACTGGTTAGATCATAACTAATTTAATTTTAACTTTAGTCATATATCAAAATTATAGATTAAATATTGTACATTCAATATCAACACAAATGTATAAACTATCATCATTGAATGCTATCCACATTTTCTTTAGTAGTTGTGATGGGCTCTATTCCATGTTTTGTTTTAATGAGCAGTTAATTTAAGAATATTGAGTTGAGGGTCGGCTTCCTGTGAGCGCTAGATTTATTACGGTCAATGAAAATTTTGTATGAATTCAGATTTAATCCGTATAAATTAAATATATGTGCCAGTTAATTATTGCGTCATCCTAAGAGCAGGACGGGCCATTATTTGGTCTCGCCAATGTCATGGCTTCCCTTGCTCCTCGATCGGATGCATGTACTTCGTTCATCCATCCTCCTCTCGTAGCCAAACAATTGACTGGAAGTAACATCTCTCACATTATTGTCTCTTTCTACAGAAACTTAAAACCAATATGAATATATATGATAAAGATTTTAAAAAACAAAGGATGTGAACAAGGATAAGAGATTGATAATCACACAACGACTAACACTGCAGGAAAATCATATAATAACTCTGTCACTAACACATGTGTTTTCGTCGTTATAAATACGTAGCGATGAATAATTATCGTCGCTAACTTCATCACTATAAATGTATCGCAAATCATATTTAGCACTTAAAATCAATATTTCATAGCCAAGATTAACAACATAACATAAAACGCCACTAATTAAGATAACCATAATCGCTAATATTAACGATGAACTAATATGTCCCATCGCTAAGGTCTTCTAAATTAGCGACGAGGTTTAAACATCGTCGCTAAATAGAACCATGGTTTCGCTAAATACAACCATGATTAATGATAAATTTCTAAACGTCATTGCTAAATACAATGGTTAGCGACAATTTTTTTGTATATCGTCACTAAAACCAACGGTTAGCGACGACTTTATCAATATCGGCGTTAAATGTTAGTGATGAATTTTAGAAATTCGTCACTAACCATGTATTTTTTCAAAAAAAATATTTTTATTTATTTATTTATATTCATATCTTAATTATATACAAATATAGATTCAGAACTCAACTTCACATCTCAAATATAGATTCACAACTTAACAACAAATAACACAACCAAGTTCACAACATCAAGTTCACATCATCAAATTCACAACTTTAACAAAAACACCACAAATCATCAAGTTCATAACTTTAACAATAAGTAAGTTCACAACATCAAATTCGAAGATCGAGGAAGAGGTGAAGCTGAAGATGAATATAATAATCGATCAAAGATTGTAATGCTCCATGTGCTGATTAAGAATTTATTCAAATATATCTTATCTTGATCTCATTAATTCCAACTGATCTTGGGTGCTTGCTAACTCTTTTTTTGTGCCTTCTAATCGTTGTTATGTGGATTCAAGCTTTTCATGCAATGTTGTGTGATGCAGATGTATTGAAGGGTCCCGAGGGAATTAGGGAGAAAGGGGAGGGTATTTTGGTAAAATCACTGTTAGGGCTTTTAGAGGAGGGGAGGCTTCGAAAAAAAAGTGGGTCTTCTTCTTCGTTTGGGGCCGCCGCCTCTCACACGCGATCAGGTGGCCGCCTACGACGTCGTCTGCTGTCGATGCCTACCGCCTCCATGACTAGAGTGCCCCTCTCCTCTCTTCTTCTCTCCCCAACGACCACCGCCGCATCCAGAAGTTGCCATCACATCGCCCCCCCCCCCCAATCTCCTTAGTCGTCTGCCACTTTCGTCGTTGATTGGACCACGCAACCCATTTGCCGCCTCCTTCCTACTCACGCAGTCGGTCACTAGGACGTAACTCATCGTCGTCTCCCCTCACGTGAGTAGTAGCACTCTTTTCCTTCACAATTGTCGTCGACGACCTCCGTCGTCATCGACCGAACCTATCCTCACCCTCACCGCTGATTACTGCTGTTCTCAACATCGGTCTAGCAACTCTCGCTGCCTCTTTGGACATTGCCTCTATCTCTCCGGCCACTACCACCGTCCTCCGAGCCGCTTCCGGCCGCTGCTCTCACCACCCCCATCGCCTCTAGGGCAATCGCCTTCCTCGATTGCTGCTACTCCATTCCGGCTTCGTGTCATTGTTGTGTTTTGGTCTTCGCACCATTATTATGATTGTGAGCTGTTGGTATTATCCAGTCTGTGAGCCGCTATTATGATCCGACCTTCGTGCCGCTATAGTATTCTGGCCTGCAGCCCACTATTATGGTCCAGCTTATGAACGACTGTTAAGCTCCATCCCTCAACTATCTAGATCCAGCTCCTTATCCGGCTCACATTCATCTACACTCCTGGGTCATGATGACTTCGTCATGACTAGCTCACTGATCCACTAGAGGGTGCCTCCTGTGTCAGGGTATGCCACCGTACTCACTCTTTATTTATTTCATCATTCTACTATTAGTTTGTTCCTTATATATTCGTGGGATCCGCCTCGAGCATCAAGGTGCTAGGGATCGGGGCAACCCGATTGTTGTCTGCAGGTAGCATTGACCAGAGACCTTTTGACGACTCAGTCAACGCAGAAGATAGCTCTGTTGGGATGTATACTATAAGCCTAGCTTTTTGTATGAACATCTATTTTTTGAGATATTTTGAAATGAGAATCACTTTGGTCAAATGTCTGCATTTTATATTTATATATATGTCGATGCAGTTGTCCATTTAATTTATATTATAAATAACATGGTGTGTGGTGCCACACAGAAGATCATGTTATCGGTTCCTTATAAATTATAAATAGTAGCTCACAACCAAGATAGATAGAGGCAAACCATTGGAACGGTTGTAGTGTAATTTGGTATTAGTTTGTCTTGACTATATAATTACCCTAGTACACTATGTGTGTATTGAGCAGGACCATTTGAGGTTGTTCGATTTATACTGATTATATAAAAGAACAGAACCTCTATTATTATGGATGTGCATACTCTTAATCCCGATATAATAACAAACACATATACTTAGTATTTATTTCTTTAACTTATCAATGAGTGAGATTTATTCATTAAATCAATAGGCCCGATAAGTTGGGAGATAGTACCATTTACATGGTGTGTTGTTGATTATAAAAGGAAACTGTGTCCTATTTATTTAGGTTGATGATGTCCCCTTGAGGAGCTCATAAGGATTATCATGTAAACCATGCAGGTGGACTTAGTCCGACATGATAATAAAGTTCAGTGGTACTACTCTTGGAGTCAGATGTTAATTAAATGAGTTGTCAGTAACTTATTTAATTAACGGGCATACGATATCTTAAACACAGGGAGATTAACACAGTCATGATATGTAGGAATCCATATTGTAATATGGGATTGGTGCGGTAGTTCAATAATAACTCTTTAGTGGTATGAGTTATTATTGATGAACTTAAGTTGAGTGTTCGGGTCGAACACAGGAAGCTCAAGCTTATTAGGAGACCAAAACTAATTCCTCCTCTCGGTTCCTGTTGTAGCCTTTATAAAGCCTCATATTCACCCGTTTTGTTTTTACTTCCTACCCAAGAAAGGGGCCGACCACATCCTTGCTTGGAGCCCAAGTAAGGGGCCGGTCATGCCTTGCTTGGTGCCCAAGATGAGGGCCGACCAAGCCTTGCTTGGTGCCCAAGATGAGGGTCGGCCAACCCTTGCTTGGTGCCCAAGCAAGGGGCCGACCATAATAGTAATAGAAGGAAGATTTTATTTTAAACAGAATTTTGTTAAAATTTTTCCTTTTATAAGTATTTACAATGATTTGAAAGAGAGATTTTAATCTTGTTAAAATCTTTTCTTTTTATAACCATCCATAATAGGAATAAAAAAAGGAAAATTTTATTTAAAAATAGAATTATGTTAAAATCTTTCCTTTTTAGCCGCCAACAAGTATTATAAAAGAACAGTAGGAGGTGCTCCCTAAATAATAACCTAATCTCTAATCTCTCCTCTCCACAATTCTCCTCAATCCCTCTAGGGCCGACGACACCTAGTTATTTTTGCTAGGGTTGGCTGCAATTCTAGCCTCCACATTTTTTGTGGCCAGCGACAAGAAGACAAGAGGAAGAGAAGAGAGAAAGGAGAAGAGGCATCATCCACCTTCAACCCATAGGGCCGGCGACAATCCTTGCTTCCACCTTGGTGGTCGGCGACTTTAATTAAGAAGAAGGAGGCACCCCTTTTTGCTTTGCATTCTTTGGTGGTAGGCGGCTTGGAAAGGAAGAAAAAGTTTGAGTGTTTTGTCTTGGTAGATCGTCGCCCACATGACGTCCAAGAAGAGGAGAGGAATACGACAGAAGATCAAGAGGTCTTTAGCTACGAAAAAAGGTACAACTAGTTTTTTAATTCCGCTACGTAATTGGTTTTGTTTTCTTCGTGTCGATTTTGGATATCGATTTGAATACTAACACAAGAGGCCAGCGATCTTGTGCTTCAATCAAGGTGCGCTTTAATCAATCAAGAACTTTCTTGATTGATCAAACACATGTCTGATCGAACGTGCGGGTTGCTAGGAATCGTTCTGTACTTGTACAATTTTTTTTGTACGGGAAAGTTAAACAGAACGGAATTTCCAGAGCCAACAAGCTCACCCCTCCTTGTCCCTCTGGGGTCATGACAATTCGGTCAATATTCCAATTACATCATTCCAGTCGTTCCATCTTCTCAGCCTCTGGATGGGATCACTGTGTTAGTTAATTTGGATGAGGAGGTGGTATCTTAAGAAGTGGACCTAATTGGCTCTGATCCAATTCCAAGTCCTCTAATGTATCTAGAACGAGTGTTGAGGACCTGATCACAAATTGTATCCATAAGTTGAACTACATCGATGTCATTTCCTATATTTTCTTGTGTCTCACCATATCATCCAAGAATAGCAAACATGTTAAAAATATCATAAAAAATAATTATGCATAGTTAAGAACAAATTCACTAAATCAGGTCATAGCATACATATGCAGATTCGACCCTATTCTCAATGCTATAATGAGTTTTATTAAATACACTAATATGATCTTTTCTCTATGATTGATCTGTCTGAAAAAAATAATGTGTTAATATTTTAATCAACAAACAATATACGATAACTATAAAATCAGCACTTACACGATCATAACTATATTGAATGAATGATTTAGAACCTTTGTGATGGTTATATGGGAGTTTCGTTCAATTTTCAACATTTGTTGCAGATCATTTCTACTTCACAAAATTTTATATAAATAAAACATTAGTTATAAAATAAATAATTAAAATTTTATATAAAAAAGACATTTGTTATATAATGAGTTATCTGAAATGTCTCTGATTTAAGCAGAGTACATATTTTGTCTCGGGTGGCGTTTAGTTTAAGGGTTTAGGAATGGGCAGATCATTTCCACATTACAAAATTTTATATAAATAAAACATTAGTAATAGAACCAATAATTAAAATTTTATATAAAAAAATATTTATTATAAAATGAGTTATTTGAAATGCCTCTGATTTAAACAGAGCACATATGTAGTCTCAGGGGGCGTTTGGTTTAAGGGTTTCAGAATGAAGAAATGGATTCATTCTCAAGCCTTGTGTTCGGTTGATGGGAATGAAATTAAAATGTTAGAATGAAACTTAAAAACTCGGGTATTGATGAAACTCATCTCCTCCCTTGGGCTTTGATGGAAATATGAATGTGAAATAAGTTTTAGACAAAAATATCCTTAATACATTTGTTTAAATTTTCTTTTATATCACTTTCTCTCTCTTTATTCTCTCTCATCATACTTCCTCTCTCTTCATTCTAACATCACACTTTCTCTTTCATCATACTTTCTCTCTCTCAACCCACTATTAAAAAAATTACAATTTAGGGACGAATATTATTCGTTGCCAATTTACGACTGGTTTTACAACGAAAACCTAATTCATCACACATTAGCAACGAAAAACATTTGTCACAAATTAGCAACAAATATATTTTCGTCGCAGAATTCGTTCCCAATCAACATCGAAATATAAACTTTGTTGGAAATTTTATAAAATCTGGACATATGTTCGTCGCTGACATAAACAAAGTAATTTTTGCGACAAATCTCTCGATTCATCGCTAATTGGCAGCGAATATATGTTCGTTGCTAAATTTGTCGCAAATTTGGGACGAAATTCCTAATTCGTCCCAATTTTTTTTAATTTATACTTTTAAAAAAATGGAAGATGACCCTAAAGAGCTTGAAATGATACGAAACAAGTTTCTATGGTTTGTATCATTCTTCTAATCTTACTAATGGACTCAAACATAATTTTTGACCAATACACCGACGTTTATAAATTTTAAGAACAAGAATTTAATATTTATTATTCATTCGGGGTAAAAAAATTTATACATGTCAGTAAATTTGTTAAAAATTATGTTTGAACTCATTAGTAAGATTAGGAGAATGATACGAACCCATAAAAACTTATTTCATGTCATTCTGAGCTTTCTAAGGCCATCTTTCATTTTTTTAAAAGTATAACTTTAAAAAAAAATTAGCCAAATTTTGGAATTCACCCCTAATTTGTGACAAACCTGAAAGTTCGTCCCAAATTTGGGATGAATTTCCAAGTTCATCGCAAAATTTTGTGTCCAAAATGCGGAAGATAGATCTAAAGGGCTCTGAATCATATGAAACAAGTTCCTATGACTTCGTATCGATCTCCTGATCATAATGATAACCTCAAATATTTTTTTCTACAAAAAAACTTAAGGTGAGTGATTTTTTGATATCAAAATCACTTTACCATTTTCAAACTCGGGCTCTTTTTCCCTAAGTCATACGATTTATAAACTTCATCTAATTATTATTACAATTAAAAAATTTTTATTAGTTATTTGAGGTCATCATTATGATCAAGAGATCGATACGAATCCATAAGAACTTGTTTCATGTGATTCGGAGCTCTCTAGGTCCATCTTCCACATTTTGTACGTATTTATGAAAAAATTAAATTTTATGATGAACTTGGAAATTCATCCCAAAGTTGGGACGAAATTCCAAGTTCATTGCAAATTAGGGACGAAATTCCAGGTTTGTCCCAAATTTTATTTTTTAAGTTACACTTTTAAAAAATGGAAGTTGACCCTAGAGAGTTCAAAATGACACGAAATAAGTTTTTATGTGTTCATATCGTTCTCTTGATCTTACTAATGGGCTCAAACATAATTTTTAACCAATACACTGACGTTTATAAATTTTGCAACAAGAATTTAATATTTATTAGTCGTTCAGGGTAAAAAATTTATAAATGTCAGTATATTGGTTAAAAATTATGTTTGAACCCATTAGTAAGATCAACAGAATGATACAAACTCATAAAAACTTGTTTCGTGTCATTCCGAGCTCTCTAGGGTCAACTTCCATTTTTTTAAAAGTATACCTTAAACAATAATGGGACGAATTTTGGAATTCGTCCCTAATTTGCAACGAACTTGGAAGTTTGTTCCAAATTTGGGACAAATTTCCAAGTTCGTTGCAAAATTTAAATTTTTTAAAAAATCAAAATAAATGAGTCCAAAATACGGAAGATGGACCTAGAGAGCTTCAAATAACATGAAATAAGTTTCTATGGCTTTGTATCGATCTCCTGATCATAATGATGACCTCAAACATTGTTTCTACAAAATATAACTAAATGAGTTATTTTTTCCTTAAGTCATACGATTTATAAACTTCATCTAATTATTATTATGATTAAAAAATTTTATTAGATATTTGAGGTCATTATTATAATTAGGAGATCGATACGAAGCCATAGGAACTTATTCATGTGATTCAGAGCTCTCTAAGTCCATCTTAGGGGTGAGCAGTCAACTCGCCAAACCGACCAACCCGCTTATACCGACACGAACCGAACCAAAAAAAAAATCCGCCGGATATAGGGCCGGAAGTAGGGTTCTAATATTACATTATCCAATCTAGTTGGGTCGGATAGTTTTTTATCCCAATAACCGAACCAACCCGATCCGCGATCACCCCTACTTGTAGCAACTTATCGACAAACTACTGTCGATAAGTTGTTACACGTTGTAGTAGCTACTGCGGATAAGCTGCTACTAGGGGTGAGCAGTCAATCCGCCAAACCGACCAATCCGCTTATACCGACCCGAACCGAACAGAAAAAAAATGATCCGCCGGATATAGGGCCGGATGTAGGGTCCTAATATTGCATTATCTGATCTAGTAGGGCCGGATAGTTTTTTATCCCAATAACCGAACCAACCCGATCCGATCACCCCTACTTGTAGCAACTAATGTTGATAAGTTGTTACACGTTGTAGCAACTATTGCCGATAAGCTGCTACATGTTATAATAGTTATTTTCGATTAGCTGTTATAACGTGTAATGAGTAATGTCTATTATCATTTTAAAAAATTTTATTTTTTTGTTATATTTATATTTATATTTTATATTTCATTGGATATAGGGTCGGATATCCAAATAACTGACAACCCGTCGGATATCTGAAACATAAGAACCGCCGGATATAGGGCCGGATGTAGGTTCCGATTTTACATTATCTGATCTAGTAGGGCCGGATAGTTTTTTACCCCAATAACCGAACCAACCCGATCCGTGATCACCCCTAGCTGCTACACGTTATAGTAGCTACTGTCGATAAGCTGCTACACATTGTAGCTGCTACACGTTGTAGCCGCTACTAGCTATTAGCTACTACAAAGTGTAATGAGTAATGTCTATTATCATTTTAAAATATTTTATTTTTTATTATTTTATATTTATATTTTATATTTCATTGGATATAGGGTCGGATATCCAAATAACTGACAACCCGTCAGATATCTAATACATAATAACTGTCGGATATAGAGCCGGATGTAGATCCTGATATTGTATTATTTGATCTAGTAGGGCCGGATAGTTTTTTATCCTAATAACTAAATCAACCCGATCCGCGATCACCCCTAGTCTATCTTCCGCATTTTGGACTCATTTATTTTGATTTTTGAAAATTTTAAATTTTGTGACGAACTTGGAAATTCGTCCCAAATTTGGGACAAACTTCCAGGTTCGTCGCAAATTAGGGACGAATTCCAAAATTCATCCCAAAGTTTTTTTTAGTTATACTTTTAAAAAATAGAAGATGACCCTAGAGAGCTCGAAATGACACGAAATAAGTTTCTATGTGTTCAAACATAATTTTTAACCAACACATCAATGCTTATAAATTTTGGAACAGAATTTAATATTTATTAATCGTTCGGGGTAAAAAATTTATAAACATTAGTATATTGGTTAAAAATTATGTTTGACCTCATTAGTAAGATCAAGAAAATGATACGAACCTATAGAAACTTGTTTCATGTCATTCTGAGTTATCTAAGTTCATCTTATGCATTTTGGACGTATTTATGACAAATTTAAATTTTGCGACGAATTTGGAAAATTGTCCCAAATTTGGGACGAAATTCGAGGTTCGTCGCAAATTATGGACGAATTCCAAAATTCATCCTAATTTTTTTTTAAGTTTTACTTTTAAAAAATTGAAGTTGACCTTAGAGAGCTCGGAATGACACGAAATAAATTTGTATTGGTTCGTATTGGCTCAAATATAATTTTTAACCAATATACTGACGTTTATAAATTTTTACCCCCGAACGACTAATAAATATTAAATTCTTATTCTAAAATTTATAAACATTGGTGTATTGGTTAAAAATTGCGTTTGAACCAATTAGTAAGATCAGGAGAATGATATGAACCCATATAAACTTGTTTCGTGTCATTCCGAGCTCTCTAGGGTCATCTTCGATGTTTTAAAGTATAACTAAAAAAAATTGGGATGAATTTTGGAGTTCGTCCCTAATTTGTGACGAACCTGAAAGTTCATCCCAAATTTGGGACGAATTTCTAAGTTCGTCGCAAAATTTAAATTTTTTAAAAATCAAAATAAATGAGTCCAAAATGTAGAATATGGACCTAGAGAGCTCCGATCACATAAAACAAATTACTATGCCTTCGTATCGATCTCCTGATCATAACGATGACCTAAAATATCTAATAAAATTTTTTAATCATAATAATAATTAAATGGAGTTTATAAATCATATGACTTAGGGAATAAATCAGTCATTTAGTTATATTTTGTAGAAAAAAATGTTTGAGGTCATCATTATGATCAGGAGATCGATACGAAGCCATAGAAACTTGTTTCATGTAATTTAGAGCTCTCTATGTCCTCCAATGCTCCTCTGAGGTGCCTCCACACCACTCTAGCATACCTCCCCGCAGTGAAACTTTATCTGTAAAGTTTATCTCCTCAAGTGAGCCTCCAACCTATCCTAGGTGCCTTCATTCGAGCTCCAACGTGCCTCTAGTCAGTTCTAAGGCACCTCAAGCACTATTTATCTGAGAGTTAACTTTTGCACTTCACTCCTACAAAATATGTTAGCAAATATACCCTACAAAATAGAGTTAGTTCAAAAATAAATTTATTATAACTTAAATCCTATCTTACCAAGACTAGTGCCTACAGTCCCACTGGGACTCATCCTCACTGGATGTCTCTCCTTCAGTTCTTTACCTGAGCTTATCTACCATACATCTGGTACTCCTGACCTGTTTGGACTTTCTTTAGACCTGCTTAGTATCTGATCATCTTGATTAACTAAGACTTTTCTGCAATACTAAGTTAGCATAATAGATATAAAATAATAAAGTAAGACAGTATTAGAAGTATTAAGAATTCACGGGTCTGGTTGACTGAGTCGGTCACACATGCCTGGAGTCTACCCCTCCAAAACTTCACATTACCTAGGATTACCACCCCCTAGAGTTGCCTAGCTTCACTCATTAGAACTTTGATTGTCTGACTTCACTCATAAGAACTTTCACCACCTAGCTTCACTCACTAGGGTCACTCACCAAGACTTCAACCACCTAACTTCACTCACTAGAGTTTGGCTTCACTCACCAGGACTTCCACCACCTAGTTTCACTCACTAGGGCTTGGTTTCACTCACCAAGACTTTCTCTTGCCTAACCTCTAGTTAGGACTAGTCACTTAGTAGACTTCTCACCTACCTATCCTTCAGTTAGGACTTACCCATGCTAGTCATCTAGTCTTGACCAAACTTCTCCCTTCCAAATATCAAGTCATGTTTGAATTTGTAGGACCGTTAGATTCGATAGAGGGGGGGGGGGGGGGGAATATCGATTCGAAAATATCGAGTATAAGCGCAGCGGAAAAGTAAAGTAGACACAGTGTTTTTTACTTCGTTCGGAGTCTGTGACGACTCCTACTCGAAGGCCCGTACTCCGTGAGTACTTTCGTTGGGCAATTCACTAGCAGTTCGAAATAATGATTACAAAAAACAGTACAATGAATGCTAATGAAAATGAAAAGCAAATACCGACAATAAAGACAAGAAAGGAGCGTAGTGTCGGAGCTTTGTTAGCGTCGCAGAAGTGTAGAGCAGTGGAAGACTTTTCTTTTCGTTGTTGTACTGAAGCTCTCCTCTGACGCTTCTTTTATATGAGGCTCGGGGCGCCCTGGATGCCTTCCGGGCGCCCTGGTGAGACGTGGCAAGTCCAACCAGCGAGCTCCACGTGGCGACGCGCGATCAGGATGAAATTTCCCTCCCGGGCGCCCGGACTCCTTCCGGGTGCCCGGATTCCTTCCGGGCGCACGGACTCCTTCCGGGCGCCCGGACCCTGTTTTCCCGCAGAATCCGTCCTGCAAGACAAACGTTAGTCCGGAGGCAAATTTACCCTGCAACACATATTGTTAGCAAAAGCAAAGTGAGTATGAATTAGCAAAAATGAGTATGAGTTAGATTCCGTCTTTCCGAGACCGGAATCTAGTCACGATCTCGACTTAGATATCCGAAATGGATCTAAGCTGGATCGACGCCTAATGTTCCCTTCCCGGGAACGCGTCCTCGCAGTCACTCCCCTCCAGTGACTTACCTTACTTACCTGCCAGACGTCCGGTCAGTCCTTCGACCCGTCTGGACTTCTCGCCAGCTATCCGGTCAGCCCGTCGACCTAGCTGGACTTCTCGCCAAGTGTCCGGTCAGCCCGTCGACCCGCTTGGACTTCTCGCCAGCTATCTGGTCAGTCCGTCGACCTAGCTAGACTTCGTGCCAGACATCCGGTCAGCCCGTCGACCTGTCTGGACTTCTCTTGTACACTCGATCAAAGTGTCAGACAAAAATAAACTAACTTAACCTGATTTGTCATTCATCAAAACCTAGGTTAAATCGTTAGTGCTAACCGCACCAACAGAATTAACCCTTAGTAAACCTAACCATCATTGGTATATTGTCAAACATCGAAACCCTAGAGGTCAATTTCACTAACAGATGCTTTATATGTTTCTCGTTTGGTATGATATTTAGTCTTTTAAATTATTTTTATCAGGTTTATATTTTCATTGTTTAATTTACTTATATAAATTTATGGATTATATTTGTAGGTGACAAATACTTGGATTTTACCTATAATTGTTGGGGCAATATCCCTAGGTGAAGTTTGACCAGTTTAACTAAGCTTGAGTCAGGATTTGAGTTTTGATGTTTGACAATATAAGGAGATTGCTGGAGCAATCATTCGGTTATGGAGATGATCAAAGGGTTGACCAGGTTGATGAGAATACAAGTCAAGTAAGTCAAGGTTGACAGGAGACTTGACTAAGAAAGTCCTAATTGGATGTTAGACATTTGGAAAGTCCTAGTAAGGAGCTAGGCAGGAGAAAGTCCTGGTGAGGAGCCAGGCAACAGGAAATTCCTAGTGAGGAGCTAGGCAGGAGAAAGTCCTGGTAAGGAGCTAGGCAATTGGAAAGTCCTGGTGAGGAGCCAGACAGTTGGAAAGTCCAAGTGTGATCTTGGTAAAGGAGAAAGTCCTGGTGAGGAGCCAGGCAATTGGAAAGTTTAAGTGTGATCTTGGCAAAGGTTGTAAGTCAAAGCATGTGGTCTTGGCAAGGTAAGTCCTAGTGTGACTTGGCAAGGAGAACTCGATAACTAGGATGAGGCCGAAGGAAGCTCTTGAAGGTAAGGCGTGAAGGATAGGGAGATATCCGAGGGACGCAAGGCTGACAGAGGAGGCTAGAAGGCTAGTTCGAGGTTGGTCGAGTGTGATGGTATAATCCGACAACTAGGATGAGGACGAAGGAAGCTCCTGAAAGCAAGACGTGAAGGATGGGAGATATCCGAGGGACGCAAGGCTGATAGAGGAGGCTAAAAGGCTAGTTCGAGATTGGTCGGGTATGGTCGAATGCTAGGCATGATGTACCAACAGGTCATGGATTGACCGGATGGGTTTTAGGGGGCTTTGGACTTGATTGGGCAAGTCCACAGGAGCTGGATCGATCAACCGATCGATTGGCTCATGCCCAATCGATCGGTTGATCGATTGGGAGAGCACCCGCGACAAAGGCTTCTCCCAATCGATCCATAGATCGATTGGGAGCCTTTGCCGATCGCACATAAAGCCTCCCAATCAATCGGTCGATCGATTGGGAGCCTCCAATCGATCGGCCGATCGATTGGGGGTTGGATTTTCGTGCGATATCGCTGGAAATCACACGAAACACAGTGAATCGATTGTGCAATCGATTCAGGGGATTTCTAGGCAGCACAGAGGCACTCTGGATCGATCGGCCGATCGATTCAAAGCCTCCCCAATCAATTGGGAGCAATCCAATCGACTGAGATTCGACCGTTGGTGCAGATAAAGGCATTGGCATGCGATTTCTTCGGTAGAAATTTCATTCCTTTCCACACGAGCTTGCAAGGGAGATTTTCACAGCTTCTCCACAGCTCTCCCCGCCAGTCTTGAAGATTCTTGGAGGCACGTCCAAGTCAAGAGGCGAGTTACGACAAGAAGAAGAAGAAGTTAGGATTTTATTGTATAAAATCTTGTAAGAGTTATTTGTATTTGGCTTTCTTCTTGCTTATTGTTGTATTGTGAGTTTGTAAGACTTCTCCGCCTTCGGTAGTTACCGTAAAGGAGGATTTTCATAGTGGAGGGTGTGTGAGTATGTGGATCCTTGGACTAGTCACCTCTTCTTGATGTGGATACCAAATAAATTTACGTGTTAGCATTGTAGTGTGTTGTTTCTTATATTTTTCGTTGCACATCATCACAAGAAGCAAGCAACGACGAGTATGAGATCGCGACGAGCTATTCATCCTCCCCCCTCTACCTACATTTCGGTCTCAACAATAATATGATGGTTGAAGATGGTTGATAGTAAATCAATTGAGTTTTTGTTTTCTGAGACTTTCTTAGTTCTAAAACTCAATATTTTGTTTGTATTTAGTTATTGTTGGATTCAATATTTTTACATTAATATTACATTTGTACTTTTGTGATAATGGGATGAATTGTGATGATGTGGAGAATGAATTAGATATTTTTAGTGTAAAACTTTTTTATTCAATATAGTGGATGAATTGTAATGATGTGTAATTTTCCATATTATTTGATGAATATTTTGTATCTTGAATAAATATCAGTAACAATATTTAATATCTTTATAAAATATTATAATTGACATTTAATAATGTCATTGTAGATTAGTGATGACAATTTAAAATGTCCTTTTAAATTATCATTATTGACATATTTTATTATCCTTATGTAAAAATTTAAAAATTTTATAATTGTCAATAAAAATTATCTTAGGTGACATATATATTTTTCCTTATTAAAATAATAATAAGACACATATAAAGATCCAGTGTCAATAAAAGTATACTATAAGGATGTTTATATGTACCCTTGAAGACCTTATTTCTAGTAGTGATTTTTATTGTCTCTATACTTTACACTCATTAACCTGTCTATTTCCTTTTTGACCAACGATGAACCCTTCTGAAAATTGATATAAAAAACTTGAAAAAAATAAATTTATATTGCATTTGGTTAGTAATAAAATAATGATAATAAATATGTTGAATTACTTGTATTTACTAATAATTGATCTTATATCATCCTTTTATTATCGGTGGGACATGTTTCTAACTTTTTGCTTATAAGGAAGCAAACATTTTTATTGAGAGACCTAACTTGATCATAAATGAAGCTATGTTTGGGCCAATTGGATACTCATTGCTCTGACAAAAAGCAATGGATAATTTATCCCGTTCATCGATCTGGCATCGTAGCCAATTGGAATGTGTGCCACATGTCTCCTCATGTAGTAGTCGGCCTATAAATGAAAAAGTGTTAATAATTAATAAATGAAATATTTAAATAAATAACAAACTAAATAAAACTTTTGTAATTTAATACGAAACAATTAACCATTAGGAGAACTATCATCATCAGGTATTTACAGAACTAGTAGATGCTCAATCCTCTTTAGAGATATGACTGTCACATATTCATCATATATAGATCAGTAAATATGCATCAACATATATAAGTATCTACAAATAATGAAATATTATCTTATATAAATGAATTAAAAAGGAAGAAAAACATAAATTCTATGTAAATAAACATCAATCACTATCATCATCTAAAAGAGATAATTGATCATCTGCGTCACTATCAATTTTAATATCTTCATCCTCATATTAAGAAAACTTTGAGCATCCCAGTCAGTTTCACTTGTGCATTTGACATATTTATATGTTGATGCTCAACATCTAATCTATAGAGTTGGGATATCTCTAAGTTTTCACTAACTAGTGAAGTTGCTTCATTAGATAAAATATTTTGGTTAGACTCAATATTGAAATTATTTCCGGATTCAATTTCTTCAGTTAATTCATCAACTTCAATTACTTCATATATTTCTCGATGTTGAACCTTTTGCACTACCTTCCAATGGCCTCCACGTTGTATATCATTTAAATATTAAACTTGGCTTGCTTAGTTGGCCAAAATGAATAGGTCATCGACGTACCATATTTTAGAAGTGTCAATACATAAGAGACTAAACTTTTTAACCATTGATTTTTTTTTAAGATTACATTGGAATCATTCACATTAGAATAGTTATACCTTATACCTGAAAGAGTAAAATAGTTGAACAATATTCTTCAACGCTCCAAAAAAAAAAAATCAAATTGTCACCATCATCAAATGATGATATGCTAACCCCACTATTATCAGTAGTTCTGTGAAAATCACATGACCTCATATAGTATCAAATATCATTTATAATGTAGGCATCATACAATTGAACTTCAACATCAAACCCTATTGCTAAATAGTACAACTTGTTTGTGATCTCTAAATTTTTTAAATTCTTTAACTTTATTATTCAATTCCTAAACCACTGTGAAAAATCTCTCTCATAATATTGCAAAAGTTGATTTGAATAAATTTTATGTAACAGGAGTTATAGATGGTCGCTACATAAATAAATATTTAAATTATATTTTATAATAAAATATAAATAATAAAATTACATAAAGTAAAAATTTACTTTTTAGTACGATCAACTTGTTTACAATTATTGAGAATATACCAACGCCCTTTCTTATACAAAGTCAAAGGTAATTTCAAATTATGTTAGTTATCAAATACTTTTTTTGTTGTGAGAAAATACTTAAATTGCATGTTACTGGTTGAATATCTTTATTTCCTTCTAAATTATTAAATCTTGTCTCAATTTGACATAAAGAACTGAAAGTCGCCGTCTCATTTACAATATATATACACCTCTGTAATAAATCTTTCGGATTTTACTTTATTACGAACATATTTTTTTAGTCTATCCAAATATCATTTAAAGGGATATTAACATTCATCACAAATACTTTAATAACTATGTTTATTAAAAATAGTTAGCAACGAATACCACATATGTCGTCGCTAATAGTTTTATTTTTTATAAAAAATATTTTATTTTAATATGATTATTTGCGCCGATTCATTATTTCGCCACTAATAATACTATTTAGTTATGACTATTATTTCGTCGCTATTTTATTTCTCATAGTGTAATTCGAACAATAGATAAAACTTCAATAACGGTAAACCATTCAACTATAATTTGAACATACTTTCTAAGCCTGAAGTTTAGAAAACGTATGAAATTGCCAACTTGACAAGATTTATTAATTTTTCTTCCTCTAGTTTTTGCTACTTCAGCTTTCTATCCTCTATAATTCAACTGTTGTTTCATATTTGACCATCTATCAATTTCAGTAAAAGGTCCTAATTTTAATTTTTGACTTTCATACGAACATCTAGAATGGTTGAACTCGATGAGAATTTTCTTACTGTGTCAAAAAGTAAAAAATCCTAAAAAACTCTCCACTATAAAAAAAAAAAAAAAAACTTCTTAACAACTACTTCATAGGGTCCCACATTAACTTTTTTTAATATGTTATTATTTTTATTTTTTAAAATAGAAATTGGGAAAAAAAATTAATATTAAAAAATGAACTAAGAAACGGCTCCGTGTGTTACGTCATGAGCTCCTAATTCTATTATTATATTAAATATTAATATATTTGTTAAATATGATCTATCAATTTGCTATAAAAAACAAAAAAAAAACTCGCTCATCTAATGAAATAATATCACGCAGTTGAGTATTGGAAGAAGGAAATCTATTTGGATTTGATCCTAACTTGAAAACAAAGGAATGATGTCATAGTGTTGATTTTAGTATATAGCTGGCCTCTTCGTCAGGACTACTCTCCTACAAAGGCAATACATAGTCAACTGGTGGTTATATATCCTGTGCAAGTTTGAAACCGCAGAAGACGACAATGAAGTGCTGCTCAGATAATGGATCCGTGGTGGTTACGAGTTGCCCAACAAATGCATTGTTCCTTGTTCGAAAGTGGCGAATATGGTAAATTGAAGATACACTATAAAAATAATCAAGTTTACCGATGAAATATAACAACAGAATATTATTCCATCGGTAATCTCCGATAGAATCTAATATCCGTCAGTAATCTTTGGCGGAATCTAATTTCCAACGGTAGTTGCCGACGGAAATTAGATTCAGTCGGCAATCCTGTTATCTTAATAGTTTCCATCATTTTACTGATGAAAATTTAATTCCATCAAAAAATATTACCGATGGAAATAAATTTCCGTCGGTATTATTTTCCGACGGAATTAAATTTCCATCAGTAATAATAAAATTCTTTCAACAGTATTCCTCCCAAGTGGACTAATATTTCAGTGGCAATCGCTAAAATGTCAGCACAAGACAGTACTCCGGGACAACTGCTCTCCATGGCTGTTTTGACGACGTCAATCACCTCAAAACCCCTTGCTGAGTGCTGTTTGGACGGGCAAACTTTTCGCTCCGGATACCATCTGCATCATCCAACAAAAGTGAGGCTTCGCATCCCTAAAATAAAAATTAATATATAATTAATTGTTAATATTCACAGCTCGAGCTTCGATTACGTACGTCAGTGAAGCAGTCGTGGAAGAAAAGATGGCTTAGGCTGGCGAAGATCCGACGGTCGGAGCGCTGTGCGAGCAGCAGCCACTACAAAAATAATCAGGTTTACCGACGGAATATTATACCATCGGTAATCTCCGACGGAATCTAATATCCGTCGGTAATCTCTAGTGGAATCTAATTTCAATCAGTAATCGCCGACGGAAATTAGATTCCGTTGGCAATACTGTTATCTTAATAGTTTCCATTATTTTACCGATGGAAATTTAATTCCATAAAAAATATTACCGACGGAAATAAATTTCCGTTGGTATTATTTTCCGACGGAATTAAATTTCCATTGGTAAAATGACGGAAACTATTTATTATCAGGAGAAAAAAATAGAATTATCGACGGAATATAATTTCCGTCGGAGATTACCGACGGAAATTATATTCCGTCGGTAATCCTGAAATAAAATTACACAACAAAAATATCAAGATTACCGACGGAATCTAATTTCTATCGGTAATCTCTAATGGAAATTATATTCCGTCGGTAATCTCCGACGGAAATTATGTTCCGTCGGTAATCTTCGACGAAAATTAGATTCCGTCGGTAATCGCGAAAATAAAATTAGGGCACTAGCCCTTCTCCTATCGTGCACTCGGTTTTCTCCTCTTCGACAATTTCGACGCGATCTCTCCTCTTCGGCGATTCCGGCGCGATCTCTCCTCTCCAGTGATCTTCAGGTAAATTCTCTCCTCTCCTCTCCATTTTTCTCCTCTCCGCCAGTTGCTAGCACATGGCTGGCGGCTTTGCCGGCCGCTAGCCGCAAGCTGGTGGTTTTGCCGGCCGCTTGTCACCGGTTGCTAGCAAGCGACCGACGGCTATGTCGGCCAGCTGTGCCGAGGGCTTGCAAGCAAACGACAACTGTGTCGAGCGCTTGCAAGCGGCCGATGGCTGTGTCGAGCGCTTGCAAGCGAACGACAGCTGTGTCGAGTGCTTGCAAGCGGCCGGCGGCTGTGCCGACAGCTAGCAAACGACTGCGTGACTATACCGACTGATGGCTGTGTTGGCTACTAGCAAGTGGTCAATGGTTATGCCGGAAATAGGCCTAATGTAGCTGGAACAGTGAGGATACTACCGTGAGTATAAATGTATATCTAATTTTATGAGATTGTTCTTTTGATGTTTGAGATTTTATTTCTTGGTTGTTAATATTGATTATATAAATGTTAGCGGGAAGAATTTTAATATTGATGTTTGAGATTTCATTTCTTGGTTGTTAATATAAATTATGAAATATTTTATTATTAGATACATATAATGGAAGATGATGTTTTATCCAACTGTATAGTTGTGCCTTCTGGTTCATCTTTCATCCTGTTGATGCAGTAAGTATATGTAATAAGCATAACGTTAAATTATGCCACATCAGTTGTATTATTTGATAGGATCTTATAGAGCATATTTGTTCATAACATCATTCAGGTGTGATCTTGAGAAGACTATCTTTGTGTGAACCAACACATCTTCCCCTATATTGGGGCTTACATGGTAGTTAAATGAGGATATGCAATTGGTTGTGAATTCTAATTTTTATTACACGACCTTTGTTCAATTGATATGATATTGTATTGACTCATGAACTAAGTATCAATCAGCTATTAAACCTCAACTTCAAAATCCTTTATAGCCTCGGTTATTTGATTTCATTTAATTCGTTACCACATCTTCTGATGCAGCCAAAATCAAAACTAGGTACTATACCAACATAACATCCACTATCCTCTAGAACAATTTTAGATTGAAAAGCTACTAGATTATTATGTTAGAAGAAGGATAAGGTGAAGATATTTTTACAAAGAGATGAGGGTGGAACAAAGCGAAAGAGGTACAACATTGAATATGCAACAAATTTTGCAGATGTGAAAGCAAAGGGCTCACATCTGCAAAATTTGTTGCATATTCAATGTTGTACCTTTTTCGCTTCGTTCCACCTTCATCTCTTTGTAAGAATATTTTCATCTTATCCTTCTCCCAACGGAACAATCTAGTAGCTTTTGAATCTAAAATTATTCTATAGGATAGTGTCAGCTTATAACTAACTATAATAGGTTCATCAATTTCCAAGACTTCTAAATCATCTGAAGATCCTAGAGCTAGGGCTCATCCTCTAGGGCTCATCCTGGTTCTTCTTATACAAAAGACTCAAGACCCACAGGACTCTAATTAGGTTTGTGTAACTATAACTTACCTTTTTTTGTTTATCACTTATAAAACATACACAATATATTTATTCTATTTTAATATTAATTATAATATGCTCACCTCTAATTGTATTACATTTTCTCAGGAACAATTCGTCAGCATCAGTAGATATCCAAAATATGATCTAAGTATCTTTTTTTGTTGACATGTAAAATTAGTTAAACATTATATTTTTTTAGTGCATTGCTCTCACTTCCTTTCTTGCATATTTGACGAGTGTCATTGTAATGGTTTCTAGAGGAAGTCTTTACTAGTGTTTTGGAGGGATCATCCTTTTCAAAGTAGTTTTTCCTACTTAGTTTTAATTATTACATTCTTCTTTGTTTGTTTGAGTATTTTTGAAAGATCTAATCATGAATAGTTGAGGCATGCATCATTCTTTTTAGGTTTCAGCATTTCATTGTAGTATTACAAAATTATATTTATTATGTTTTGATATTTTAATCTGCACATTTCTAAATATTATATTATTGTATGTTTCAGGAGTTCCTATTAACATATTAATCATCATCGTCATCGTCATCATCATTTGCTCATTTCTATACAGGTATCAAAATTAGTTATACATAAATCACTACAAAAATTTTATCTTATTTATAAATCTGATCATATTCTATTGCATTTTACTTTCTGCAAGATTTTCTATTGTATGTGGATGTATAATTTGAAGTATTTTCTATCATGGTATGTATTTAAATATCTGATTTTGTAAATTTAGATTTAGATATGAAAATTTGGATAGTTTAGTTTGTTTGTATGGATGCTAAAGTTTATTTATGTTTGTACGAATTGTATGAATTATTAAGATGTATGAAATGTGTTTGTAGGTGTGAAAATAATTGTTTGTATATGTTTGTATGGATGTGATTGTTTGTATGTGCATGTATATATGAAATGTTATCGTATGTGATGATTTAGTGTATATATGGATTGTAAATAGGGTAAAAAAGAAATATAAATTTTTTCTCGTAATTTTTTTTATTTTAACGACGGAATATCGACGAAATACTTATTTCGTCGGTGATTATCGTAATGGTTTACCGACGAAAATAAATGATTCCGTCGGTATTTACAAAATTATTTACCGACGAAAAAATAAATTCTGTCTGTAAATACCAACAGAACAACATTTCCGTCGGTAATCACTACCACCGGAAGCACTATTTTTCGGCATGATTTACCGACGGAAATATAAATTCCGTCGGTAAATTTTAATACATAAATCCTAAATCCGTCGGTATATTCGTTTCCGACAAATTACCTTTCGACAACTGATTTTCCGTCGTAATTCCGTCACTAAACGATTGTACCGATGGAATTACGACGGAAAATTCCGTCGGTAATCCTATTTTTTTTGTAGTGATGTGGCTGAAAGGGTGATGAAAAGAAGATTTTATGTAGTTTTGTAACATAAAAGTATGAGTGTCTGGTTGGGAAAGGATCCTTGGTATTAGTCCTTCGATGTTCAAATCAGTTTTCAATTATGTAAAAAAACTATAGTAAAAAGTGTGTAAGCAGTGGCGGATCTAGACAAAAATTTAAGAGGGTGCTAGACAAAAATTTAATACGTTATAACTCCCAAAAACCACCGAATTAATTAGGATTCATTTCATTTTTGTAGGTAAAGAAATGTTCATCCAAAATATAATAGAATTTTTGTTGAAAAGGTAATCACAACTTAAATTGGGTCCGATCAAAATTGAGAAGCAAATTTAAAAATTGAAAAGATCATTAAGATGTTACTGTATTTGAGTAAAGTACACAATATGTTCTAGATCAATAGGTAGAATAGTAAATATTCATGCGGATTACCATCATAATCTTTTGGTCACGTTGATTTATAGGCCTTCTACAAATCATCATATGTGACAATAATTTAACAAAACAAGTATTAATCCTTGCCAATTTTATTTTTTTACGAGACAAATCATTTGCTTTTGTAGAATGGGAAAAGTTCAGATCATATTCCTCAGGGTAACAAAAAAACTAGTATTAAAAAAAGGAAAAGGAAAGAATCAGTTTGTGAAACCAGTTAAATCAAATGCAAAGAAAGCTCAATCAGATAAAATAATAAAATATACTTAATTTCAACAGATTTGTGACAACTCATATAGAAAAATTAGGATTTCAGTTTAAAAAATAAAAAAATGATAATATAAGAAAAAGTTTCATATCCCCAGAGTTCGGATCAAAACACTGACACAATTCAATCAAATAGTTCGTCGAATCTCTCTCGCAAAAACATGAAGGAAAAAGACACTACAATTTAATAGTTTTCAAACAAAATGTCAGCTTCAACATAAATCATCGTTGTTGTTCTTTACCATAGATCTATCATATTTACTTTATCCATTACAAAAGGGGTTCAAAATGCAGACAAAGTGAGGTGAAAAGTTGATTACCAGCATCAACAATGAACGCAACATTAGAAGCCGCTGCGGAAATCGCTCGAGCAACATCGGCCATCTCCAAAAGCCTAAAATACCAAAATCCAAACAGAAATTGCAAACAAAGGCACAGATTGAAGCCCAAATTGCAACTCAGAAAAAGAAGAAAAAAAAGAATCAAAGAAAGGGAAGGACGAAAGCATATGTGAGGCCAATGTCTGGGCATACCGAGGCAGGAAGCGGAGATGACATATTCGGAGACAAATCCAGCCTTGAATCTAGAGCTTTATAGGATGCCGGTGAAGAGGGCGTCGAAGATCGCTGGCATCAGCATGATGCCCTCCTCCTCGATGAGGCAGTGCATGCACATTTTCTTAGATCTAGAAAACTCCGCCGAAGGCCTCATCGGGATGCAGGTCATCTGAGAGCTCGCCATCATTTCTGCTTCCACATCGACCTAGAACTAAGGTAGGGGGTGCGAATAAAGAGCAAGTGAGGTATACATGAAATTTTCAGGAGAAGAGGGTGCTTCTGCACACCCTCGCGCCCCCTTGCCTCGACCACTACGTGTAAGATAATAAAGTTGTGTATACATTTGCATGTAGATGAGACCTTTTTTATAGTGTTACTATAGTGTCTGTGCACGTATCTCAAAATGTGCGCATATTTTCTTAAGTGTCCTATGAAAAGACAAGCTAGAAGCCTAGAAAGTGTCCTCGATATCTTTCTTTAATTAGTAAGCATGCATATCTTTGATGCGAAAAGCTGGAAACTTCTAAAGTACGATTTACTTGTGGAACATGCTCTGTTGTCAGTGACACAAACCTCTAAAAGAATACGAGGAGATACGCGGGTGGATCCCATTATAAGCTGACAAATGTCCGCTCGATTTGGGCACTACTACTTGGTCGTGCTGAACAACACCATCCTCCTTTACTAAACTTTGTCATAGTCGGAAGGATGCCTTTCTCCCAAATGGACATGCCACCCGCTCAGACGAGACGGTGGCCGGGAGCTGTACTTTCTGTTTGTCTCTTAGCTCTATGTTGTCTGCTTGCCTTCGCATGCCCGGTCGGACATGACCGGTTCGCTCGGCCATAACCGACCCGTTTGGCGTCGCCTGACTTTAGCCTCCACATCAACCGGTCTTCCTTGCTTTGGCCTATTTTTAGTGGGGCCCTTTTTTATTACCATATCATATATCTTATAGAGACAGAGGGATAAGATTTCTCATGGAGATCCTTTTCAATAGTAAGATTCAATCACAAATATTTAATCTTAACCATTGGACTTTTAATTAATTTTTATGGATTTTAAAAGTTTAGGTGTATTCAATATAGACTTTTATAAACTTTATAGAAATCTAGTGGTATCCAAATTATATTTTTATAGAATTTTAAAAAGTCATGTTGTAAAATACCGAAAAAATGGTGAATAATGATAAGGAAATTTTTTGGAACTTTTAGAAATTTTTCTGAAATTTTTCGGAAATCGTATGGACGAGTTTATGGGGATAAAAATGGGGTCCGGGAAAATCTGTTTAGGCTACCTTATTTAAGCTAGGAAAAGTTCTATTTTCTTTTTCTTTTCCCTTTTCCTTTTCTTCTTTACTCGCCCGACTCTTTTCCTCTTCCCCCTTTTTCTCCCGACGCCGACTCCTTGCCAAAACCGCCACGCGACGGTTCCCTCTCCTCTTCCCCTTTTTCCGCGAACGTCTAAGCCCTCTCTGCCGTCTCTCTCAAGCGACGACGAGCCAAGGAAAGCCCTCTTTCCCTGAAACCCTAGCTTCCACCCGAGCCTTTCACCTCTTTCCTTTCTCTCAGCAAAGCGGCAGGCGGCTGATGCTAGGTCACCGTTTCGAGCCGGCTAGAGGAGGAGCATGCGGGAGCGGCGGCACAAGCAGAGGTCTTGGCAGGGGCTCCGACGAGCATTCGACGATGCGATGCTGAGGGACACCGGGGAGCTGGTGCTGATCCCGTACTAGGGCGACCTCGCCATCGGGGGTTGTCATCTATTTCACCGATTGTCACTTCTTTCTCTCCCTCTGCCGCCTTCGATCTCCTCTGCCGCCACCACTGCTTGGTATTGCCGTCATCGGAAAGGAGTAATCGACGAAAGGGTTAGGGCGGCCAACCTCTCTCGCTGCCGGATTCGAACAAAGCAGTGGTGATTTCATCGGGAAGGTTCACTGTTCTTCCGATGCACTAGAGTTCATCTCAGTGGCTTGCAAATCCGCCTTGGCGATTTGTTTTGGCTGCTGCCATAGAAGCCACAAGGTTCCAGCATCACCTCCTCATCGAATCCTTGGTCCTCACAGGTAGTTAGAGGTAGAGGTAAGGTGCACGGGTTGTTCTAGAATTTGGTTGTTGTTGACTGTGATGATTTCTTGAGTTCCATTTTGATCTGGACACTGAAATGCAAGGTGTTTCTTGGTTCAGCAGCTGAGACATCAGATTTGGATAAGAAATGCTGGGTAGTAGATGTAGCATCGATCTGATTTCAGTTTACTGGTTGAGATATTGAGGTTAGTTATTTGCCCGATCATTGTAGCTCAGTCCATTTCTGCTATGGGATTAATAGGGAATTAAATTTATTATGAGTTAAGGTAATTAACAGATGCGTTAATTGATGATTAGTTTGTATTAGATTGATAAATGAGTAAGTTGGATCCAATTTGTGTTAGTTAATTTGGGTGGATTGTGTAGGGCAATCCAAATGGATGTTCATAATGAAATTAGGAATTTTGTTTAGCTTGTTACATTTTGAATTTAGCTAAATAAAATATACACATTGATTGATACAGGACTTTGATTCGAGACGGTGTCTCGACGAGGGATCTATTGCGGATACGATCCTTTCTATTGGAGGCGGGTACCTTGACTTATCTTTTATAATGTCATGTTGATATGTTTAGTAGGTTATAACCTTTAGTAATAATTATGTTTGTCCTTGTTTCGATATGTCGCTACCGGATACCTATTATATGCTTGTTAGCTCACCTATTATGCATTTTATGTTAGTACTCACATGATTATATATATTTGTTAATAGAGGTAGTGACATACCCTGCCTTAGTGCCTTATGATGTTCAGGACCTAGGTTTTTATTTATACCATAGCGGACCTGTATACCCTAGATCTGTGGATTTGACTTGTTGATACTAGGGTATACATTATATATATATGGATTGGTTCAGGATATTGTCATGCTTAGTGTCATGTATCATTTGCATTATTGCATGCTGCGCGATAGTCTTCTCCATTATTGTTGAGCACATCGCCAGTTTCATCACTGTCGGTGCTCCGTTGGTCCGCTCATGGGTAGCGTGACGCAGCGTGGTAGCACGTTAGTTTGCTCGGTGGTGCTCCGCTGGGACGCTCATGGGTAGTGTACTGCAGCGTGGTAGCACGCCGGGATCCCTCCCCGTCATTGTGTACCGGGAGATGAGAGCATTGAGCTCCCCCATTTATGATTTAGGGTAGAAGGATAGGTGTACTCTGACAGCATCCCATCCACTCGGTCACTCATCAGGAGCAGTGACGTTAGAGTGCACGGTTGTCATAGCCATACCCACTCGGTCTCATCATTGTGTGTGATATGGTTGACTGGCGTCAGGGGTGACCATGTCATTGACATCATATGCATTGATGCATATACTGATTGTGTTTGTCGCACTTATATACTGCATTTGATCGATGCATATGTTTGACATGCATACAGGATTTATGATACTATCGGTTTGACGACCCGACTATTCTGATAGGAGGCCCTGGTGAATACAGTTCTCTTCAGCCTATTATATTGTGCATTTCCAGCTTTTGTCCAGAAGATTGTACTCCATAGTTATTACTGTCTGTTATAGCTTACTATACATGTCAACTGGTATCTGCTGAGTTGTTAAACTCACCCCCGTGGACACTATCTTTTTCAGGTACCAGGTTGTTTATGGAGTCGCTTAGAGTATCCTACCTGCCGGTCCCCACGTCACATCAGAAGATTTGTCTCCGTTTTAATTTATTTACATTTTTGGTATATGAAATTTCTGTATTTCGCTTTGTGTTTCAGTTATGTTTTTGGAGTGTTGTTTTGTTGTGTGGTGTAAGCCTAGCCGGCTAGCAGTCTTTGTTTATAGTTGTATGTGTTGTCTATTGGATTTCCCCTGTGTTTGGTTTTGGTAGAGCCGAGTGAGTTGTTAGCTTTACATATAACTGCGTGGTTGTGTTTTTATTGTATCAGCCGAGTAGGCTGCATATAAACTGCGTGGTTGTGTGTATATTCAGCCGCCTGTGGCTGAGGTATATTATGCATGTAGAAATGATTCAGATTGTCAGCCGTACAGGGGAGGTTCTACCGAAATTTCTTCGGACGGGGACTCCCCCGGGGCGTGACACATGTGGTATTCAAACTTGACTTTTTAAAACTCTATGAAAATCTTTTGGTATCCAAAGTTTTAATAAATTTTCATGAATTTTTTTAGAAATCCTTGGATATAAATTTTAACCAATAAGAGCTCTCCAAAACACTTTGTACAATTTTAAAAATAAAATAAAAAGTCTTCTCCTCATCCTTGAGATTTCTATAGACTTCAAATCGCTTTAATTTTTTACAAATAAGTCCTTTCTCTTCCCGCTCCTCGATTTTGATTATTTCTTTTATCTTAAAAGCTCATGTCCTTGTTCAACCACTCGGCGGCCTGCATCAACTTCTCAGCATGCATTTCATACGAAGCTGAGAGTCATTTGAAATGTCGTTCTCCGACGTTATAACGACAAAAGAATGGATCGGAATGGTTGGAAAGCTAGAATGGAACAGCAGCCGCTTGCAGCCTTTTCTTCGGCAACGACTCACAGCGACGGGCTGCAGGCGGAGATTTTTTCTTCAGTAGCTCGTGATGAGAAACAATGAGTGTCATCCGGTGAAGCATGCGGTGCCCCGGAAAGGAGGAAAATAAATAGAAAAATTATTTGAGGCGACCGGTAATCTTCCGTCGACTACTTGCGAGCAAGTCAAAGTCAAAGTCGATTTGGACGGCGGCACTGTGCGTAGAGGGAAGAGAAACTTGAGACAGTAGGTTTTAATATAAAATATATTAATAAATCAAATTAATTCTCAATTTAATTAATAGATAATTTAATAAAGTCTAATCAAAATCGGCCTAAAAATATTCTATAAAATTTATTAAATTTTAAAATTCCTAAATAAATTTTATATATTTATTTTAATAATATTATTACTAATCAAATTAATAATAATAATATTAATTTTATTAGTAATTAAATTTATCAATTCAATATTTTATTAAAAGTTTGACCAAATTAAAGGGTTGACCAACATTTTTGTTAATTTGGATAAAAATTATAAATAAAAATATTTAAAATCATTATAATATTTTTTGATTTAAAATTATATTATTACAGTTTTTTTTAAAAGTGAGGTGTTATTTTCTCTTTGTTTTTAGCCCAAACAAGATAAAAGTATAAAAAGTTGAAAAGATTTTTCATGGACAAGTATGCTATTTAATATTTTATTAAAAAATAAGTTTAATTAGGTATTTTAGGTTTTGTTTGAAAATAAATATTGTGCGAGATAATGATCACCTATGTTTTTTTAAGATTGAATACACCTCCTTAAATCCATAAATTTCCATGAAATTTACAAATGTATGTAAAAGTCTTGTAAAAAAGTCTAATGAAATTCAATCAAAAAATATTCTATAAAATTTATTAAATTTTAAAAATTCCTAAATAAATTTTATATATTTATATTTATTTATTTTAATAATATTATTACTAATCAAATTAATAATATTATTATTAATTTATTACTAATCAAATTAATAATAATAATATTATTAATTTTATTACTAATCAAATTTATCAATTCAATATTTTATTAACAGTTTGACCAAATTAAGGGGTTGACCAACATTTCATGTTAATTTGGATCAAAATTATAAATAAAAATATTTAAAATTATTATAATATTATTGGATTTAAAATTATATTATTACAATTTTTTTAAAGTAAGGTGTTATCTTCTCTGTGTTTTTAGTCAAAATAAGATAAAAATATAAAAAGTTGAAAAAAAAATTATGGACAAGTATATTATTTATTATTTTATAAAAAAAATAAATTTAAGTAAGTATTTTAGGTTTTGTTTGAAAATAAATATTGTGCGAGATCATGACCGTCTATGCTTTTCCAAAATTGAATACACTTCTTTAAATTCATAAGTTTCCTTGAAAGTTACAAATGTTTATAAAAATCTTACAAAAAAATTTATAGAACTCCATGGAATTATTTTCACAACTATATAAGATTCTATAAAAGTTAATAAAAATTTATGAACTCTACAAAAATCTATCATTAAAAATAAAGTTAATGAAAGAGATTGAATACACCCCGTAAGTATGTTTATGCATGTGATTTATATATATCACCAAATTTCATGACTAAACATAAAGGAATTGTAAAGCTAATAGAAAAGTAACTTATTTAATTTTTCAACATAGGAAAATAAGTTTAATTTTCCTTTTAACATCACTCCTTCATTATTATCTCCTGGATAAGCTTTTCCAAATTTCTCCATGATCCTCCACCAGGTTGGGCTGCCTCAACTGCTTTTTCTTTCCACTCCACCGCTTTCCTCTTCATTTCCTTCCCCTTCTGCCCTTCCATCAGCGCCTTGATCAACCCTTCCACCTCCTCCCTCGTTACATCTTCATCAATTTCCATTCCAATGCCCCATACAGAGCATATGTACCTACGATTAATTTGCTGATCGGCAAAGAAAGGCCAACAGATCATGGGAACCCCTGAGCATATGCTTTCCGTCGTAGAATTCCATCCGCAGTGCGTCAAGAAACCTCCAATTGCAGCATGAGCCAACACCCTCCGCTGTGGGCACCAGCTCGCGAAGAAGCTCCTTCCCTTGGTCATCTCCGAGAACTCCCGTGGCAACAACGCCGCGTCGCCGACCACGAGGTCCGGTCTAATGACCCAAAGAAACGCGCATCCACTGTTGGCCAAACCCCACCCGAACTCCACGGCCTGTTCGCTCGTCAAGCTTGTGAAGCTACCAAAGTTGACGTACAACACGGACCCTGACTCCTTTTCGTCTAACCATTCCATGCATCGCGAGTCCTCTCTCCACATGTTCAGTCCACCGATCGATGAGGTCGATGAATCATCGGGAATGTACTGGGAAACCAGGCACATGGGACCGATATCGAACACCGGCGCCGGCAGCATCGATGAACACGTGCTGAGCAATGGAGATTCTAATTCAGAAAAAGTGTTGAAGATGATTGCCGCGGCTTGGTGAGATGCACGCGCTCCGTCCATGGAAAAGTTGAGCGATGCGTCGTCTCGGTCGGTGGTTCGAATGAAACTAGACAAGTCTCTCAGCCGGACTGTTACCATTCCTGGTATCCAATCAATGACAGTGTCCAGGTACCCATTTGTAAGATCGTCTTCACCTAATTAAGTCATGAATCAACCGCAGGCTCGATTATCTTATCAAATAAAATAAATTTGAGCACCTCAAATTTTGACTTCTGACTTAACTCGACTCGATTTATTGGATTTATAAAATTATAAATATAATTCCACATTATAAAACACGTGAAAAAGATCATGATTTATAAAGAGAAAAGATATCTTTATTGACATGAAGTTTTTTATGGAGAGCACAAGAATAAAATCATGAGGGTCTAAATTTAAAATGGACAATATCATACAAACATAGAGATATTTAAATTTTTTTCGATCCTATAAGTGATATCAAAATCCGGATGATCAGAAAATTTAACCTAAGAGTAAAGACCCAAAATAAATAATATCATACAAATTATAGAGATATCTAAATTCTTTTCAATTCTGTGACCTAATTAATATATATGACACGTTAATACTTACTTTTCAAAGGGATGAGGCCCTTCTCGATCAAGTCCTTGGAGTAGTACAAGTCCGTGAAGCCACACGCGGCCACTGTGCAGTAGAACACGTTAGGGATCCCCAATTCGGTGGTGGCGTTGAGGGTGAAGGTGGCGAAGGAATCTGAGATGACGCATCTAACGGGTGGGACGCCGGATATGCTCGGATCGTTCAGCGCGGATATGAGCCTGAGGAAAGAAGCAGGGCAGTGCTTTTGGGCGGCGAGAACGCGATTTCTAGCGTCTTCTCTGTATAATTGGTCGCTATCTTCGGGGGCGTCGGAGATGCTGGCGAAGCGGAAGTCAGGGAGGCCGTCGAGAGCGGAGAGTGATCCGCTATGGTTGAGAAGTTGGCGGTGGGCGGACTCGGTGTTGACGAAGGTTATGAAGAAGCCCTTGAAGTGGAGGACTTTGGCCAGGTTGAGCATGGAGTTGATGTGGCCTTGCGAGGGGAGAGCCATGCAGACGAGATGAGTTTTGGTGGAGGAGCGCTCCATCTTTGCCTCGGACAGGACGGCCAATTCAACCTTCGTCTGTGATCTGTCTGGGTCCTGGTATTCTGTAAGCTGCAGTGCCTGCGTAGTGAAGAAGGTCAAGATAAAGGGCAAAAATTAGAAGGCGGCTTATTTTTTATGAGAATAAATAATAGACAAGTGGAACCATATTTAATTGACTAATTAAGTGAGAGTAAGTAGGACGGATTGGACGGAAGAGTATGCTATTAATTGAGAGTGAGTAGAGAATATAAAATTTGATCTTAATCCAACATATTATCTATTCTTGCGATGGCTTCGTGAATTACCTCATTCAACAATTTTGCATTAGTGTAGTCTTATTTACATCCAATCGTTGTGCAGAGTGGTAAAAGATGATTTGTTTCTCCTTAGCATGTTTGTCAATCAATTTTAGGACTAACGTGAAAAGGACAAATCACGATAATTAAAAAACTAGATGAATGAAGAGCGACTTATATGCGGGGTCAGGAATTATACTCTGTTAATCTTAAGATTCGACCCTCAACTTTAAAGATAATCATTATCCAGCTATCACCTGCAGCATCTCTGTCTCTAGGGGTTGTGCGGCGGTTGAAGTATGTGTATTACCATATAAAATTTTGAGATCAAAATTTAATATGTCTGAACATGTCTTTTTCTATATTTTAATCATCTACGTTAATAATTAATAATCATCCATAATTCTCCTTCTCCATATTAATAATTTAACTATTTGGAAGCAACATTCTTGAGCAGATAACTTTGATTTATCTTTCTATGTGGTAATTTATTAACCACTCAACTTTAAAAAATAATAATAACAATATTTATAAAAATATATATATTTTAACATAGTTTTTATTAATCTTTTACTCGAATCAAGTGGATGAAAAAATTATATTAGATATAAAATAAAATAAACTTAGATTACTCGCAACCTGACTTTGTCGTGACTTGACTTAGATCACAATAAAATCATTCATATAAATATGAAAAAACACAAAAATTAATAATAAGAATTATTACTATAGTAATTTGGCATTCATTATCGGTATTTGATTTCATAATTTTTTTTCTCTTAATCCAAAACTTTCTTAGTTGATTATTTTACAAAAAAAAATAAAAATCACTATCATTTAGACTGAAATGAAATTATGTCGGCCTTGTTCTGTATTACTATGGACTAGTTGGATGTTTTCTGAAATCCAAATTTGATTTATCTTCTTTGAATCTGATTTGAGATATGTAATGTTGGGGTGGGGAAAATATAATTTTTGTTTTGATATATCATACATATCATATCGATGTATACCAAACATACTAATATTAGCGATATATCAAAAATTTTGATATAATATATTAAAGTTTTCATATGAAGTCATATATCTATCAAAAATTTCGATATAATAAAAATATATACCAATTCCCTACTAAAATTTTGGTATACTTCATTTTTAATATGGTATAAACTACATATCGTTCATATCAAATAATTCAGTATACAGAAATTTCAGAATAATTTTGATTCATTACTGAAAGTTAGGATTAGGGTTAGGGTAAAGACACAAAGTGAAGAGAAATATTAATGAAAATAAGTCATGATTAAAATGATTTCCTGATGGATTAAGTCGGTTGATTTAATTGTTTAAAAGCTAAAGCCTCTTTCATTTGGATTGGGTATAAGATACTCATATGTAAAAATTATGAAGAGAAAAAAATTAATTATATTATCGAATCCAAAAAGTATATTAGAAATACAGAGTATAAAGCCTTATATAACAATGTTAATAAGTTCTAAGAAATCCTAAATCCTAAATAGAAAAGGGAAAAAAGAATAAATTGTCCTAAAAATTATAAACAAATAAATATATATAATCTAACATCTCCCTCAAAGTCATGAAGCTATAGCTAGAAATATTGAGAGTTTATTAGACAAAAAACGAAAGTGTGAAACAGAATGTACCTGGATAAATATATCAGTAATCTATAGATTTGAAGAAACGAAAGACAATGTGATAGTGTCAATCTGAAGATGATGAGTAATATGACAATTAATTTTAATATATTTCGTCTGCTCATGAAAATTAAATTGCACGTAATTTGAATAACACTCTAATTATCACAATATAACGAAATAAGTTGATGAAGAGAAATATTCATATTCGCAACAACCAATACAACTAAACTATCTCATAAGTAGTTAAGATCATGACATAGTACTTAACTTTCGTGAAAGATCAAGAAATAACATTTTATTTCTTACTCTTCCAAAAAATGAAGAAATCATCAAGAAAAATATAAAAACTAATAATAGATCTGTGATCCGTAGGATCATCAGCCTATTATTATATTAAATAATATTAATATATTTTTTAAATATGATCTATCAATTTGAAATAAAAAAACAAAAAAAAAACTCGCGCATCTAATGAAATAATTTCACGCAGTTGAGTATTGGAAGAAGGAAATCTATTTAGATTTGATCCTAACTTTAAAACAAAGGAATGATGTCATAGTGTTGATTTTAGTATATAGTTGGCCTCTTCGTCAGGACTACTCTCCTACTAAGTCAATACATAGTCAACGATGTAATATTTTTTTTTAAGTGGTGGTTATATATCCTGTGCAAGTTTGAAACCGCAGAAGACGACAATGAACTGCTGCTCAGATATGGATCCGTGGTGGTTACGAGTTGCCCAACAAATGCATTGTTCCTTAACGAAGATGGTAAATTGGAGATGTTGTTGGAAGGGTGATGAAAAGAAGATTTCACGTAATTTTGTAATACAAAAGTACGTAGTTTTGTAATATATACAAAAGTATTAGTGTCTGGCCCAAAAATGATTTTGGCATTAGTATCGAATTTAAATTAGTTTTTGATGATATGAAAAAAATTATAGTAAAAAGCGTGTAAACAATACCGGATCTAGATAAAAATTTAAGAGGTGTTAGAGAAAAATTTAATACGATGTAGCTCTCGAAAACTACGTAATTAATTAGGATTCATTTCATTTTTGCATCTAAAGAAATACTCATCCAAAATATAATAGAATTTTGTTGAAAAGATAATCACAACTTAAATTGGTCCGATCAAAATTGAGAAGCAAATTTAAAAATTGAAAAGATCATTATGATGTTACTGTATTTGAGTAAAGTACACAATATGTTCAATTTTTAAAGTACGAAGTATTGTTTACTTTGGATTAAAATTATAAATAAAAATATTGAAAATTATTATAATTGATCCGGTGGTAAAAAAGGGGGTCCGCCCGAATGATGGTCAACGGATCTGTGGTGGTCGCAGTCAAAGTCAACTTACCTGAGCGATCGGCTCGGACAGCGCCCGAGCCGGTGCTTTGACAGCTCGGTCGTTAGTCGCAGTCAAAGTCAACCTACTTGAGCGATCGGCTCGGCCAACGCCCGAGTCGGCACTTTGACAGCTCGGCTGTTATGCCGAGCTTCCGACACTCACAAGCTAAGCAGGACTCATTTTGTTCAGAGGACCGCGCCAGTTGCCCTCGGTCGAGCAGACGACCCGCTCGGCTCAGCCGTGATGCCCATCGAACGACCGGGTGACTGACGGGCCGAGCGTCCCTTCCGCTTGGCCCGATACAGACAAAATAACATCTGGCTATATCTTCCTCGAGACAAGCGCCACCGACAGACGGCATGGTCGGCGGGCGGACCAGACAGAGAATCGTACGGTGAAAGCTTCCACTATCACGTCAGGGATATGCTCGGACAATTGAGGTATGACGTCAGGTACACTTTTCTGACACGACCATTTCTAGGTATGCTTTGAGGAGCGTGCACACCTCAGAAATCATACACGCGCCCCTTGGGAGCCCTATATAAGGGCCCCCAACCTTCGACGGAGGTATGCATTCTCATCTACTGTAGCTACAGTCTTCATTCTCATTACTCTGCCTCGATCTCTTCTCGCCAGAGCTGACTTGAGCGTCGGAGAGCTGTCGCCGAGAACCCCTTCCCGGCTCGGTTTTGTGCTTGCAGGTTCTCACCAGAGGCTCACGCCAGTCGGAGGTTCGTACACCATCAACGAGAGCGCCACGCCCCCAGCGTCTGTCGACTCAGCACCCGGACAGGATCAAATTGATGTCGTCTGTGGGATACCAAAGGAGCATCCTCGGCCGAGTGCTCCACGTCCTCGTCTTGAGTAGAGGGATGTCTAGCGGATGAATTAGCATCGCCCACCGCTTCAGTTGTAGAAATTCGAACGGCCGATCCACCGATAGCAGTAGGTGCTTTGCCGCTCTCACCTTCGTGTGAGCCGACCGGCGCAATTCCAAGGTCGACCATCTCCTTAGCAGCCGCCGCTTCAATCTCGTCAGCCCTCAACCTCATCCGCTCGATAGCACGAGCGCACATCATGATGTTAGCTGCAGAAAGGGAAATCAAATCAGTTAGATCAAAAGGAAAAAAGGATCAAGAGAGCTCTTATCCATGCTACTCGGAAGTTTTGAGCGGATCGGACTTAGCCCGAACATGTATAACATGCCCTCACAGAGCAATTCGTGGATGTTGAACTTTTGGCCGGCCAGCATGTCGGCTACGTGAAGGTAGGTCGGCTGGCTCCTGTATTTACCGAGCTCTAGTGGAGAGGGTACGGCGGTCTGTCACTTGGTTCTGAAGGACGGCGACTCGGGCAAACGTAGAAAGAAAAAGTATTCTTTCCAATGTTTATTAGTGGTGGGCATTTTGTCGAAGAAGACAAGGCCGATCCGAGACTGGAAAAGGAAAGTACCCCACTCGGACTGTTTGAGATAGTAGAAGTAATGGAAAATCTTGGGAACTAAAGGGATGCCATGCAGCCTAAATAAGATAACTACGCCGCACAGCAATCTAAACGAGTTTGGAATTAGTTGGCCAAGCGGGAGGAGAAAATAATTACATACTTCAATGACGAACAGATGTATGGGAAAACGCAGATCAGCTACAAACTGGTCTCGGAAGAAACAAGTAGTGTCGGTCGACGAATCATGAGGCCGATCGGACGGAGTAACTAATATTAATTTATGGTCAGGAGGAAGTTCGAAGGTGCGGACGAGGCTCACCGCGTCACCTGCATCAAACCGGCTCTCCATGGCGGTATACCAGAGGCCGGGAGCAGGGTCAGACGGTTGTGACAAACTCGCCATCGCCAGAACAGTGGAGAAAGCGAGAATATAGGGAGGTCAACGAATAAGACGCCGAGGAAATAGTAAAAGCTCAAAAAGACAAGAGAAACAGAGGCAAAGACAAGAAGTAGCAATGACCTTACACGGAGGATGGAAGAAAAGCGTGAGTCGACGGAGCTCGGAACACAAATCGTCGACGGAGCGATGAACACCGAATAGCTTGAGCACCAAAACGCGAAGACTGCGAAATGAAACAGAGACAACACAACGACTTTATAAAAAAGAGGTTAGGGCAAGCGGAGCCATTCGATCTAGGTCGCGGGCCCCAAGACACAAATCACACTGTTGAATTCAAACCGCCAGAGGTCACATCAAGCCTCAAGCGTGCGATGACAACGGCGGTGCCACGTGGCTGTCAATCATAGGAGGGCATTTAATGAACGCCATTACGAGGGCGTGGCCGCATGCTCGGCCCTAATGGACGGGATTTGCGAGCATTCCGAGGAGATCTGTGGTAGGTCATTGTTGACCATCTTCAGATAAGCAAACCAATCAGTAAAAATTCTGCCAAGTGATAGCGGGCACGCTTCTGGTCGACGTTATGAGGTAGTGTTAGGGGCGCTCGGCTTTCTTGATCGGTCGGCCCTGTGTCGGCAGACTAGTCCAGTCAATCAGACTTACAGCCTCCTTCGACTAGACTTGAGGAGGAGGCACGTGATCCGGTGGTAAGAAAGGGGGGGCCCACCCGGATGATGGTCAACGGCCCTGTGGCGGTCGCAGTCAAAGTCAACCTACCTGAGCGATCGGCTCGGACAGTGCCCGAGCCGGCGCTTTGACAGCTCGGCCGTTAGTCGCAGTCAAAGTCAACCTACCTGAGCGATCGACTTGAACAGCGCCCGAGCCGACGCTTTAACAGCTCGGCTGTTATGCCGAGCTTACGACACTCACAAGCTAAGCAGGACTCATTTTGTTCAGAGGACCGCGCTAGTCGCCCTCGTTCGAGCGGACGACCAGTTCGGCTCAGCCATGATGCCCATCGAACGACCGGGTGACTGACGGGCCGAGCGTCTCTTCCGCTCGACCAGATACCGACAAAAATAACATCTGGCTATATCTTCCTCGAGACAAGCGCCACCGACAGACGACATGGTCGGCGGCCGGACTAAACAGAGAATCGTACGGTGAAAGCTTCCACTATCATGTCAGGGATATGCTCGGACAATTGAGGTATGACGTCAGACGCACTTTTCTGACACGACTATTTCTAGGTATGCTTTGAGGAGCGTGCACACCTCAGAAAGCGTGCACGCGCCCCCTAGGAGCCCTATATAAGGGCCCTCAACCTTCGACGGAGGTATGCATTCTCATCTACTATAGCTACAGTCTTCATTCTCGTTACTCTGCCTCGATCTCTTCTCACTGGAGCTAACTTGAGCGTCGGAGGGTCGTTGTCGGGAACACTTCCCACCTTGATTTTGTGCTTGTAGGTTCTCATCGGAGGCTCATGCCAGTCAGAGGTTCATACGCCGTCAACGAGAGTGCCACGTCCCCAGCATCTGTCGACTCAGCACCCGGACAGGATCAATAATATTGTTAGATTTAAAATTATATTATTATAGTTTTTTTTTTAAGTGAGACGTTATCTTCTCTTTGTTTTTAATCAAAATAAGATAAAAATATAAAAAAAAATTATGGATAAATATATTATTTATTATTTTATTGAAACAATAAATTTAAATAGGTATTTTAAGTTTTGTTTGAAAATAAATATCATACGAGATCATGACCGTCTACTTTTCTAAGATTGAATGCATCTCCTTAAATCCATAAATTTTCATGAATTTTATAAATATATATTAAAGTCTTGCAAAAAAATCTATAGAACTCTATAAAATTATTTTTACAATTATATAAAATCCTATAAAAATCAAAAAAAATTTATCAACTATATACAAGTCTATCATTAAAAAACTAAGAGATTGAATACACATGATTTATATATATCATCAAATTTCATGACTAAACTATAAACGAACTGTAAAGCTAATAGAAAAGTAATTTATTTAATTATTCAACATAGAAAATAAGTTTAATTTTCCATTTAACATCACTCCTTCATTATTATCTCCCGGATAAGCTTTTCCAAATTTCTCCAAGATCCTCCACCAGGTTTGGCTGCCTCAACTGCTTTTTCTTTCCACTCCACCGCTTTCCTCTTCATTTCCTTCCCCTTCTGCCCTTCCATCAGCTCCTTGATCAACCCTTCCACCTCCTCCCTCGTTACATCTTCATCAATTTCCATTCCAATGCCCCATACAGAGCATATGTACCTACGATTAATTTGCTGATCGGCAAAGAAAGGCCAACAGATCATGGGAACCCCTGAGCATATGCTTTCCGCCGTAGAATTCCATCCGCAGTGCGTCAAGAAACCTCCAATTGCAGCATGAGCCAACACCCTCCGTTGTGGGCACCAGCTCGTGAAGAAGCTCCTTCCCTCGGTCATCTCCGAGAACTCCCGTGGCAACAACGCCGCGTCGCCGACCAAGAGGTCCGGTCTAATGACCCAAAGAAACGCGCATCCGCTGTTAGCCAAACCCCATCCGAACTCCACGGCCTGCTCGCTCGTCAAGTTTGTCAAGCTACCAAAGTTGACGTACAACACGGACCCTGACTCCTTTTCGTCTAGCCATTCCATGCATCGCGAGTCCTCTCTCCACATGTTCAGTCCACCAATCGATGAGGTCGATGAATCATCGGGAATGTGCTGAGAAACCAGGCACATGGGACCGATATCGAACACCGGCGCCGGCAGCATCGAGGAACACACGCTGAGCAATGGCGATTCTAATTCAGAAAAAGTGTTGAAGACGATTGCCGTGGCTTGGTGAGATGCACGCGCTCCGTCCATGAAAAAGTTGAGCGATGCGTCGTCTCGGTCGGTGGTTCGAATGAAACTAGTCAAATCTCTCAGCCGGACTGTTACCATTCCTGGTATCCAATCAACGACAGTGTCCAGATACCCATTTGTAAGATCGTCTTCACCTAATTAAGTCCATGGATCAAGCTCAAACTCGATTAGACTCGATTATCTTATCAAATAAATTTGAGCACCTCAAATTCCAACTTATATGACACGTTAATACTTACTTTTCAAAGGGATGAGGCCCCTCTCGATCAAGTCCTTGGAGTAGTACAAGTCCGTGAAGCCACACGCGGCCACTGTGCAGTAGAACACGTTAGGGATCCCCAATTTGGTGGTGGCGTTGAGGGTGAAGGTGGCGAAGGAATCTGAGATGACGCATCTAACGGGTGGGACGCTGGATATGCTCGGATCGTTCAGCGCGGATATGAGCCTGAGGAAAGAAGCAGGGCAGTGCTTTTGGGCGGCGAGGACGCGATTTCTAGCGCCTTCTCTGTATAATTGGTCGCTATCGTCGGGGGCGTCGGAGATGCTGGCGAAGCGGAAGTCAGGGAGGCCGTCGAGAGCGGAAAGTGATCCGCTATGGTCGAGAAGTTGTCGGTGGGCGGACTCGGTGTTGACGAAGGTTATGAAGAAGCCCTTGAAGTGGAGGACTTTGGCCAGGTTGAGCATGGAGTTGATGTGGCCTTGCGAGGGGAGAGCCATGCAGACGAGATGAGTTTTGGTGGAGGAGCGCTCCATCTTTGCCTCGGACAGGACGGCCAATTCAACCTTCGTCTGTCTGGGATGATCTGGGTCCTGGGACTATGGAAGCTGTGCCTGTGTAGTGAAGAAGGTCAAGATAATGGGCAAAAGTTAGAAGGCGGCTTATTTTTTATGAGAATAAATAATAGACAAGTTGAACCATATTTAATTGACTAATTAAGTGAGAGTAAGTAGGACGGATTGGACGGAAGAGTATGCTATTAATTGAGAGTAAGTAGAGAATATAAAATTTGATGTTAATCCAACCTATTATTATCTCTATTCTTGCGATGGCTTCGTGAATTGCCTCATTCAACAATTTTTCAATCGATTTTAGGACAAATATCGATAATTTGTTTCTCCTGAGCATTTTTCAATCGATTTTAGGACTAACGTATAAAGGACAAATATCGATAATTAAAAAACTAGATGCACTCCAAAAAAAAAAAAAAAAAAAAAAAAACATAAATTTGGAGACAAAAGTTTGAAACGAACAAAATTCGTCTCAAAATTGAGATAACTTTAACAACGAAAATAAATTTCGACCCAAATAATCAACAAATTTTGCAACAAAAAAATTTCGTTTCAAGTTTGCAACAGGAAAAAAATTCGTTGCTAAATTCATCCCGAAATCTGGAACGAATCCAGAATTCGTCCCAAATTTAGGGACAAATCCTGGATTCATCCAGATTTTGGAACGAATAGAGGATTCGTCCCAAATTCTGGGACGAATCCAGGATTCGTCCCAAAAATAATTTTTTTTTTTTAAAAAAGACAATCAAACACCGAAAGCTTATATCTTGACCTAGAGACATCAGAATCTCATGAAACAAGTTTCTATGCGTTCGTATCGTTGACCTGATCGTAAATATGTCATCATCCATAATTTTTAATTAATATTTTCAGTGATTCAAATTTTTAACACCAAATTAGGTCAAATTGGGAATAAAAAATTCCAAAAATAAATATATTTGGTCAAAAATATTTTTATGCATATATTTACGATCAGGACAATGATACTAACGCATAGAAAATTGTTTCATCAAATTCCGATATCTTTATGTTCATATTTAAAGCGCCCCATTTTATTATATTTTTTTTAAATAATTAATTCGTCCCAAAATTTGGGACGAATCACTGATTCATCCCAAACCTGAAAATAATATTTAAAAAGGCAAAATCATACACCGAAGGCTTATATCTTGACCTAGAAATATCAGAATTTCATGAAACAAGTTTCTATGTGTTCGTATCATTGACCTGATCATAAATATGTCATCATCCATAATTTTTAATTAATAATTTCAGTGATTCAAATTTTTAACACCAAATTAGATCAAATTGGAATTAAAAAATTCAAAAATAAATATATTTGGTCAAAATTATTTTTATGGATATATTTACGATCAGGACAACGATACGAATGTATAGAAACTTGTTTCATCAAATTCCGATGTATCTTAGTAGATATATTTTAAAACATATATAGGTTCCTAATAACTAAAAAGGTGTTATGTAGCGAATGAATGTAAATTAGTATCCGAAAGCTTAAATATGGACCTAAAGACATCAGAATTTCATGAAACAAGTTTCTATGCATTCGTATCGTTGACCTGATCGTAAATATGTCATCATCCATAATTTTTAATTAATATTTTTAGTGATTCAAATTTTTAACACCAAATTAGGTCAAATTGGGATTAAAAAATTCCAAAAATAAATATATTTGGTCAAAAATATTTTCATGGATATATTTACGATCAGGACAACGATACGAACGCATAGAAACTTGTCATCAAATTCTGATGTCTCTAGGTCCGTATTTAAGGCATCCCATTTTGTTATATTTTTTTTAAATACTTAAATTTTTGGGACGAATCCAGGATTCGTCCCAAACCTGAAACGGGGGCTAGGTCGACTGTTGCAGAAGGAGCGCTGACCTGCTCTAACGCCGGTTCCACAGATGTAGCCGAATGGGCAGGAGGGTCCATCCGGCGCCGCTTGCGTGTCATCAGCAGAGCGTCGTCGGCGGAGGGCCCACCGTCCTCCGGCGTAGGATGTCCAGCGGACGAAGTAGCATCGCCGACCGCCTCCACTACAACTTCCTGAACGACCAACTCTCCGACGATGGGTGGATCTTCTTCGCTCTCACCCTCGTGTGAGCCGACCGGCGCAATGCCCCGGTCGACCATCTCCTTAGCTGTCGCCGCCTCTATCTCGACGGCCCTCAACTTCATTCGATCAGCGGCCTTGGCGCGCCACATGATGTCGGCTACATAAAAGAAGAATAAATCAGTTAGATCAAAAGGAAAGGGGGAGAGGAAAACGCTTACCCATGCTGCTCGGAAGCTTCGTTCGGATCCGACTTAATTCGAATATGTACAACATGCCCTCACAAAGCAGCCTATGAATGTTGAATTTCTGCCCGACCAGTTGGTTGGCTGCATGGAGGTAGGGCGGCTGGCTCTTATATTTACCAAGGTCTGGCGGGGCCGGCACGACGGTCTGCCATTTGGTTCGGAAAGCTAGCAGCTCGGGAAGACGAAGGTAAAAGTAATACTCCTTCCAATGTTTATTTGAGGTCGGCATTTTGTCGAAGAAAACAAGGCCGATCCGCAACTAGAAGAGGAAGGTGCCCCTCTCGGATTGTTTGGGATAGTAGAAATAATGGAAAATCTTGGGGACTAAGGGAATACTGTGCAACCTATAAAGAGGATGACCACTCCACACAACAGCCTGAAGGAGTTCGGAACGAGTTGGCCGACCGGGAGGCGGAAATAATTACAAACTTCAAGGATAAACGGATGTAGAGGAAAACGCAGACCGGCTACAAACTGGTCTCAGAAGAAACAAGTAGTGCCGGGCGGCGGGTCTTGTGGCCGATCGGAAGAGGTAGCTAATATCAATCTATAGGCAGAGGGGAGTTCGAAGTCACGGATGAAGTTCGTCGTGTCACCCTCATCAAACCGGCTCTCCATGGTCGTATACCTGAGGCTAGGAGAGGGATTAGACGATTGCGAGGTGCTAGGCATCGCCGGAATAGTAGAGAAAGCCAGAACCAGAGAACAAAGGGATGGATGAAAGAGAAGGTCGGAACAGTGCAGAACTAACACAGATGTCGCTAAGAATACAAAAGAAAGCACAATGAAGAAGATAAAGGGTAGGGATTCCTTACAGGAAAGGATGGCGGAGGCAAGGGATTGCCGGAACACTAAAAAGTGAGTTCGCCGGAGCACTGAGCAAGATGGAACAGAAGCCTTCGGATGCGCGCACGTGATAACGCGAAGCGGCTGGGGGAAGAAGAGATGTCCTTATAAACGTTGGGCTCGATCGACCGGAGCCGTCTGATCCAGGTCACAGGATCCGAGGCGTAGATCTGACCGTCGAATTCAAAAGGCCAAAGGCCATATCAGCCCTGACAGCTCGAGCGAGCGGTGACGGCTGCGTGACCACGTGGCGCCCGCTCACGGGTCGCATTTAATGAGCACCATTACGCAGGCATGGTCGCATGCTTAGCCTTAATGGCGAGGATTTACACGAATTTTGAGGAGATTCTAGGGGCATCGGCATTGACCAAGGTCGGAGCGGTGGGACAACTGCTGGCAAACAAAACTTTCCAAGTACCAGCAGGGGTCGTGTCGAGCGGCATCGCCCACTTCCGCAGTTCCCGATCGGATAGACACCAATGTCGGTAGCCGAGCGGCAGACGTATCACCAAGCCAATAGTTCAGTCAGTCGGACTTGCAGCCTCTTTCGACTAGACTTGAAGGGAAGACACGTGATCCAGTGGTAAGGATCGGGGCCCACATAGGAAGGGTTCAACGACACGGGAGAGTCAAAGTCCCAGCTGAGCGGGGTGGGAAAGTCGCCTGGCCGACCGGCCGGAGTAAATCCCGGGCCGGCGTGTGACAGCTCGACCTGGGGTCGAGCTTCCGACGTTCACAAGCTCCCTTATAGAGGAACCGTCGTGCCGAGCGGCCGATCCGCTCGGTCGAACCGCAGATCAACCAGATCGTACTCCCGTTCGAGTATTTGACCGAGCGGCCTTCTCGCCCAGTCCGATGCGCATACGCACCCAAGCGCCCTAGAGGTCGTGCGTGCATCCCGTCCGGCCCAGTAAGAGACAAAAGACTTAGAAGAGGACAAAAAGGACAGCTAGTGATATCTTTCTCGAGACACCTACCGCCGACAAACAGCATTGATCCTGTCCGAACCAGAAGTCAACAGACGCTGGGCACGTGACGCTCCAAGGCTCGCTGATGTAGGTCTCCAACTAGTGTCGAGATGCTCCGGCTATCCTGCACAGAAGTCGAGCCGGGAAGGGGATTCCCAGCGACGACCCTCCGACGCTCAAGTCAGGTAAATCACGATGAACAAGGTGGCTCCAGAAGTCTCAGAGTACATACCAGCATCCCTTGTCGATGAAACCTGAGGTTCTTTATATAGAGCTGTGAAATGTTTGGGCACGCGTACCAAGGTGCATAAGTGTCCCCTGTCCTATCCTAGGTATGCGGCTGTCAGAAAGCTTACCTGTCCTTTCCTAGGTACGCGGCTGTCAGAAAGTTTACCTGACCCATATCGCTACAGTCAAAGCATGCCCTCGATGGGACAGCAGAATCCCAAGATTTGGAGCATGACACACACGTGAAACCTACAGGTTGTCAGAGAAAGAAATCCTCTGGCCCTTTCCTTTGCTCCAAACTTGTAGTCCGAGCGGAAAGATACCTAAACATCCGACCGGACATCCGCAGTGGTTTACTTGTGCTTTGTGGAGACTAACAAACAGGGGTGCTTTATGACTGTAATCGGCCAAAAGGTCAGCTAGGTCCATGACCTTTTTAACTGAGCGTCGGAACCCCGATTTGACAGGGTGCCTACCAACTATAAGTGCAAACCGGCCGGACCCTTCCGGGTACTCGATTCCATCGGCCGGCCGGCAGTCCAGTCGGACCGGCCATCTATGGCCGTCCGTCCGGTCGGACCACACTCTCCTCTGGGTGGGCGGCTGTTCCGGTGACTTCCACTTGGCGTTGACTTTGCAAGAGAAGGGGGGGCCCGCTCTTACTACCGGATCACTTGCCTTCCCTTCAAGTCTAGTCGAAGGAGGCGCATAGTCCGACTGACTGGACTGTGAGTCTAGCCGAACGGCTCTTCCATGCTAATCTTCTCCGCCCGGTCAGCGGCAGAGGTATCCTTGAATGAATCAATGATGGCTTTCGCCGGATCTCCTTGCGTTCTGCGCCAATCTTCGACATCAATGTCGATCATACCTTCATTAAATGCTCCGAATGATTGACTGCCACGTGGAGCAATGCCATCAGAGTACGGAGGCGGTTGCATGATATTTTGATGTGACCGAAGCAATTCGAAATAAACGGCTAGATGTATGCATTGATTCCCGTGACCTGGATCCGACGGTGGAGGCCGACCGGCCCTCACCCTATAAATTCTTCGTTTCCTTCTCGCCTTCACACGCCTCCGTTACCTCTACTGTTGCTCTCTGCGCTGTGGAGCTCCGTCGATCTTGTTGCTGCCTTCTGACGCTCTCCGGCGCCTTTCCTCGATTCATCTCCCCTCAGTAAGGTTTTAGATCTCTCCTCCTTCCTTTCCGGTATCTAATCCGTATTTCTTCCCCTAGCTCGAGTCTTTGAAATTCCATTCCTTCGTCTTTGGAACTTCCTTTTTGATTTCTTCTGCCCTGATCATGGCCAGTTCTTCTCATCCCGAAGAACAATCCTTAGGCCCATGGTATACTACCATGCGATCTCGTTTCGAACAACGGGATTTTGACATTTTGGCTGACAATTTCGAAATCCCCGAGGATATCGAAGTTCGCCTAGCTGGTCCTGCCGCTCGGCCACACAGACCGCCGCGCGGTGGTTTCTGTGTCTTTCGCGACCAATTTACCGCCGGTCTGCGGTTCCCCGTCCATCCTTTTATAGCAGACGTCTGCAATTATTTTGGCGTGCCGCTCGGAAGTTTAGTACCAAACACCTTCCGTCTCCTCTGCGGCGTTGTCGTTTTGTTCAAGATTCACAACATTCCCCTCCGACCGGAGGTCTTCTTTTATTTCTATTATCCTAAGCAAGCCGAGCCGGGCACCTTTATGTTCCAAGCTCGGCCCGGTTTGGTCTTCTTCAATAAACTACCCACTTCCAATAAACATTGGAAGGACTATTATTTCTACCTCCGCATGCCCAGTCAGCCAAACTTTCCGACCCAGTGGCAAGTCAGTCTACCTCCCCCTCCCGAACTGAAGAAATTCAAGACCCGACCGGACTATCTTCACGCCGCAAATGTACTAGCCGGTCTACGACTTGACATCAACAAGCTTCTTCACGAGGGAGTGATGTACATTTTTGGGCTGAGTCCTATACGGACCCCACTTCCGACCGGCTTCGGTAAGAACTTTGCTTTGGCACTTGCTTTAATTGCTAACTGATTTCTTTTTCTCTTCATGCAGCTGACATCGTCATGGACTCGGTGATGGCCGGCGTTCTAAAGAGAAAGGCAGCAGCGCTGGAGGCTGTGGCAGCCAAAGAAATGAAGGCGCTGGGTATTCAGCCGGTCGGTTCTCATGAAGGCGGCCGCTCAGGCCTCTCAACAGCATGTGGACAGCGGCGCTACCCCCTCCAGGGAACCAACGGCCCCCGAGGAAGGGTCCGTTCGGGAGGAGGATCAGCCGCTGCAAAAGAGACGCCGAGTGGAGACCCCGCTACGCTCGGCTACCTCCGCGGTCCAACCCTCTGACCGGGCCGCCTCGACTGCGAAAGGGAAGGCACCGGTGCCTGAGACCATTTCATCTGACCGGACGCCTTCTGACTGGGACGAGCTGACTGCTCCGGTCGAGGCCACTCCGGTCGACACTCTCCCCCCCGCTCGCCGTTCAGTCCAACGTTCGACCATCCATTCGCGGTCTTCTGCGCCAGCTTCTGATCCCGGTCGGGCGATCCCTGGGCACGGCCGCACAATACGGGTTACTCTTCATCTTCCGACTGAAGAGTTGCTTCCAGAAGCTGACCGGACGACCGTGCCCGAGCACACTGTTACTTTGAAAGGGCCCCTCGCCGAGATGTGGGCCGACGCTCGGGCGCGCGTAGCACTGATCCCTCTCCAGAACTTAGCCAATAGCCACATGCAAGCGGCTACGGGGGTAAGTTCTTCGTTGTTTTTTTGTTTTACCTAAAATATTTCCGCTCGGCTTCTAACAACTGCGACTTCTCGTTTCAGAGGTGGGTGGAAGAGATTCCAACCGTCTGGCTATGGCGGACGAGGAGATAAGGCAACTGCGGGCGGCGGGTGGTCCGAGCGGCTCCCAAGGACCTTCCTACTCCGAGCTGCAAAAAGAGCTGAAGAAAGCTCAAACTCTGCTGGCTGTTGAGCAGAAGAAAACAGCTGACCAGGCCCACGCCCTAGCCGAGTCCGAGCGACAGGTCAAGTCGCTTGACACAAAGATAACTCTGGCCACCACTCGGAAGAACACAGCCATCTCCGATCTGGAGAAGAAAAACGTGGAGGCCCGGGGCCTGGAGTTGAAGATAAAGGAGCTGACGGAGCAGCTCGACCGGGAGAAGGCAGGCCGCTCGGCCGATGCGGAGAAGATTGAACGTCTGAATGAGGCCCTGACAAGCTCCCAGGCAACCTTCAAGGAATACCAGGATGCCGAGCCGAGCCGAGTCGCCGCTCTCCGACAAAGTTACATCCGATCGCCCGAGTTCTCGGAGAAAATTTGCGAGCGGATGTACTCGGCTTTCGACCTGGCAATTACGGCCACTATGACCTATCTGAAGTCGAAGGGCCTTCTTCCGGAGTCCACCAATATTCCAGCCGGCGATCAAGTGGAGCTCCTGAGCAACATTCCGAGGGACCTCTACGACTACATCGAGTAATTTTTGTAATTTCGCCGCTCGGCTGAACATGAACCTTTTTGTACTTAGGCCACTCGACCTAAGGTTCTAATTTTAATGAAATGCTTTCCTTTCGTGTACTCTATCTTTTTGCACTGTTCCCTGGCTAACACTTGTACGGTCCGCTCGTCTTCTATCACATCATACCTTGGGCATTCGAGGTGCATTCTTCCAGAATGAAGTGTTTTCCCCAGCTCTTCCGTCCGGCCGAATATCAATCTGGGCTGCTAGCCAGAATCGCTCGCTATAAGCCGATCCGAACCTTTTATACCTCGAGTCCGATCGGAAAATAGCTTCGGTCTGACAATCGGCGGGGAATACGAATAATCGCAGTGTCGACGATATTCCGCTCGGATTATTTATAGACGCCGGCTCGTCTCTTGATTTTTAACGACGGAGCTCGTCGGCGCGGATATTTATAGCCGGTCGGCGCGGCTCTCGATCTTTAACGACGGAGCTCGTCGGCGCGGATATTTATAGCCGGTCGGCGCGGCTCTCGATCTTTAACGACGGAGCTCGTCGGTGTTCCGCTCGGAGGGTTTATAGACGCCGGCTCGTCTCTTGATTTTTAACGACGGTGCTCGTCGGCGCGGATATTTATAGCCGGTCGGCGCGGCTCTCGATCTTTAACGACGGAGCTCGTCGGTGTTCCGCTCGGAGGGTTTATAGACGCCGGCTCGTCTCTTGATTTTTAACGACGGTGCTCGTCGGCGCGGATATTTATAGCCGGTCGGCGCGGCTCTCGATCTTTAACGACGGAGCTCGTCGGTATTCCGCTCGGAGGGTTTATAGACGCCGGCTCGTCTCTTGATTTTTAACGACGGTGCTCGTCGGCGCGGATATTTATAGCCGGTCGGCGCGGCTCTCGATCTTTAACGACGGAGCTCGTCGGTATTCCGCTCGGAGGGTTTATAGACGCCGGCTCGTCTCTCGATGTTTAACGTCGGTGCTCGACGGCGCGGTTATTTATAGCCGGTCGGCTCTCGATCTTTAACGACGGAGCTCGTCGGTATTCCGCTCGGAGGGTTTATAGACGCCGGCTCGTCTCTTGATTTTTAACGACGGTGCTCGTCGGCGCGGATATTTATAGCCGGTCGGCGCGGCTCTCGATCTTTAACGACGGAGCTCGTCGGTATTCCGCTCGGAGGGTTTATAGACGCCGGCTCGTCTCTTGATTTTTAACGACGGTGCTCGTCGGTATTCCGCTCGGAGGGTTTATAGACGCCGGCCAGACGGCCGTCAAGGCTAATTTTGACACTTCCATTCGGCGTTGCTCTTCGCCTTTCCCCCAGCTTGGATAATGCCCTCCTGGCCGCACGGCTCAGGCTCTACTTCATCGAGTATTTTGGCTCGGATAATATACCTCCGTTCGAAGGGTACGGGGCCTTCGATCTTCGAGCGTTTGGCATGACCAATTTAATTCCGGCCGAACGGCACGGGTTATTTGCTTACAAGTCTAACCACATAAACCTCCCGGCCGATCGGCCTGGGGGCCTTCGCGCTACGATGATAATGCCTTATATTCGCTCCTTTGACTTTTCATCTCTGCATTTCAAGTATTTAGTCGAAAAATGAAATACACAGGGTGATTTACAGTGATACACCTTTCACCCTGCCCGGTAAGGCTGGAGGTGGTTCGCGCTCCACGGCCTATCTAGCTGCCGTCCGTCCTCATCCTCCAGATAATACGCGCCCGAGCGGAGCTTTTCGATGATTTTGAAAGGGCCTGCCCATGGCGCTTCAAGCTTGCCGACGTCGCCGACCGGCTTGACTTTCTTCCAGACAAGATCGCCGACGCGGACGTTGCTTGTTGCTCCGCCCGCTCGGCGGATGCTTTTTGCTTTTGTTCCACGAGTTTGGCGGCCCTTATCTCGACCAGAGCGTCGAGTTCCTCCCTTGAAAGCGTCACCGTGTGCTGTCGTCCAGCCTCGTCCATTGTCTCTGCTCGGATGCAGGAGCGTTCCCACAGACGGCGCCAATTTGATCCTGTCCGAACCAGAAGTCAACAGACGCTGGGCACGTGACGCTCCAAGGCTCGCTGATGTAGGTCTCCAACTAGTGTCGAGATGCTCCGGCTATCCTGCACAGAAGTCGAGCCGGGAAGGGGATTCCCAGCGACGACCCTCCGACGCTCAAGTCAGGTAAATCACGATGAACAAGGTGGCTCCAGAAGTCTCAGAGTACATACCAGCATCCCTTGTCGATGAAACCTGAGGTTCTTTATATAGAGCTGTGAAAGGTTTGGGCACGCGTACCAAGGTGCATAAGTGTCCCCTGTCCTATCCTAGGTATGCGGCTGTCAGAAAGCTTACCTGTCCTTTCCTAGGTACGCGGCTGTCAGAAAGTTTACCTGACCCATATCGCTACAGTCAAAGCATGCCCTCGATGGGACAGCAGAATCCCCTGTCACAAGATTTGGAGCATGACACACACGTGAAACCTACAAGTTGTCAGAGAAAGAAATCCTCTGGCCCTTTCCTTTGCTCCAAACTTGTAGTCCGAGCGGAAAGATACCTAAACATCCGACCGGACATCCGCAGTGGTTTACTTGTGCTTTGTGGAGACTAACAAACAGGGGTGCTTTATGACTGTAATCGGCCAAAAGGTCAGCTAGGTCCATGACCTTTTTAACTGAGCGTCGGAACCCCGATTTGACAGGGTGCCTACCAACTATAAGTGCAAACCGGCCGGACCCTTCCGGGTACTCGATTCCATCGGCCGGCCGGCAGTCCAGTCGGACCACACTCTCCTCTGGGTGGGCGGCTGTTCCGGTGACTTCCACTTGGCGTTGACTTTGCAAGAGAAGGGGGGGCCCGCTCTTACTACCGGATCAAGCATGGTCGACAGTCGGGTCATACCGAGGATCGTACGGTGAAAGTTTCAACTGTCGTGACAGAGATATGCTCGGATAGTTGCGGTATGACGTCAGGCACGTTTTTCTAATATAACCATTTTGAGGTATGCTTTAAGAAACTTGCGCGTCTCGGGAAGCGTGCACGTGTCTCTCCGGGGTCCTATATAAAGACCTCTAGACTTCGACGAAGGTATGTTTTTCTCCTCTACTGTAGCCACAGTCTCGTTATTTTGCCTCTGCTTCGTCTCGCCGCTACCTGACTTGAGCGTCGGAGGGCTGTCGTCGGGAACCCCTTCCCGACCCGACTTTGTTGCAAGTTCCCCGGAAGTCCACGTCACTGAGGAGATCATCCGGAGGCAGCAGAGAGCGCCACGCCCCCAGTTTTCATCGACTCAGCGCTCGGATAGGATAAAAAAAAAAAATGTATATATATATATATATAACTAAATTTCATGACTAAACTATAAACGAACTGTAAAGCTAAGAAAAGTAACTTATTAATTTTTCAACATAGAAAAATAAGTTTAATTTTCCATTTAACATCACTCCTTCATTATTATCTCCTTTATAAGCTTTTCCAAATTTCTCCAAGATCCTCCACCAGGTTGGGCTGCCTCAACTGCTTTTTCTTTCCACTCCACCGCTTTCCTCTTCATTTCCTTCCCCTTCTGCCCTTCCATCAGCTCCTTGATCAACCCTTCCACCTCCTCCCTCGTTACATCTTCACCAATTTCCATTCCAATGCCCCATACAGAGCATATGTACCTACGATTAATTTGCTGATCGGCAAAGAAAGGCCAACAGATCATGGGAACCCCTGAGCACATGCTTTCCGTCGTAGAATTCCATCCGCAGTGCGTCAAGAAACCTCCAATTGCAGCATGAGCCAACAGCCTCCGTTGTGGGCACCAGCTCGCGAAGAAGCTCCTTCCCTCGGTCATCTCCGAGAACTCCCGTGGCAACAACGCCGCGTCGCCGACCAAGAGGTCCGGTCTAATGACCCAAAGAAACGCGCATCCGCTGTTAGCCAAACCCCATCCGAACTCCACGGCCTGCTCGCTCGTCAAGTTTGTCAAGCTACCAAAGTTGACGTACAACACGGACCCTGACTCCTTTTCGTCTAACCATTCCATGCATCGCGAGTCCTCTCTCCACATGTTCAGTCCACCGATCGATGAGGTCGATGAATCATTGGGAATGTGCTGAGAAAGCAGGCACATGGGACCGATATCGAACACCGGCGCCGGCAGCATCGATGAACACGCGCTGAGCAATGGCGATTCCAATTCAGAAAAAGTGTTGAAGACGATTGCCGTGGCTTGGTGAGATGCACGAGCTCCGTCCATGGAAAAGTTGAGCGATGCGTCGTCTCGGTCGGTGGTTCGAATGAAACTAGTCAAATCTCTCAGCCGGACTGTTACCATTCCTGGTATCCAATCAATGACAGTGTCCAGGTACCCATTTGTAAGATCCTCTTCACCTAATTAAGTCATGAATCAAGCTTAAACTCGATTAGACTCGATTATCTTACCAAATAAATTTGAGCACCTCAAATTTGGACTTCGACTTGACTCGGCTCGGCTGACCTTATTAATATATATGACACTTAATACTTACTTTTCAAAGGGATGAGGCCCCTCTCGATCAAGTCCTTGGAGTAGTACAAGTCCGTGAAGCCACACGCGGCCACTGTGCAGTAGAACACGTTAGGGATCCCCAATTCGGTGGTGGCGTTGAGGGTGAAGGTGGCGAAGGAATCTGAGATGACGCATCTAACGGGTGGGACGCTGGATATGCTCGGATCGTTCAGTGCGGATATGAGCCTGAGGAAAGAAGCAGGGCAGTGCTTTTGGGCGGCGAGAACGCGATTCCTAGCGTCTTCTCTGTATAATTGGTCGCTATCGTCGGGGGCGTCGGAGATGCTGGCGAAGCGGAAGTCAGGGAGGCCGTCGAGAGCGGAGAGTGATCCGCTATGGTTGAGAAGTTGGCGGTGGGCGGAGTCGGTGTTGACGAAGGTTATGAAGAAGCCCTTGAAGTGGAGGACTTTGGCCAGGTTGAGCATGGAGTTGATGTGGCCTTGCAAGGGGAGAGCCATGCAGACGAGATGAGTTTTGGTGGAGGAGCGCTCCATCTTTGCCTCGGACAGGACGGCCAATTCAACCTTCGTCTGTCTGGGATGATCTGGGTCCTGGGACTATGGAAGCTGTGCCTGTGCAGAAGAAGGTCAAGATAATGGGCAAAAAATTAGAAGGCGGCTTAGTTTTTTATAGGAATAAATAATAGACAATTGGAACCATTATTAATTGACTAATTAAGTGACAGTAAGTAGGACGGATTGGACGGAAGAGTATGCTATTAAGCGAGAGTAAGTAGAAAATATAAAATTTGATCTTAATCCAACCTATTATATATTATCTCTATTCTTGCGATGGCTTCGTGAATTGCCTCATTCAACAATTTTGCATTTGTATAGTCTTGTTTCCATCCAATCGTTGTACAGAGTGGTAAAAGATGATTTGTTTCTCCTTAGCATTTTTGTCAATCGATTTTAGGACTAACGTGAAAAGGACAAATAACGATAATTAAAAAACTAGATGAATGAAGAGTGACTTATATGCGGTGCCAGGAATTATACTTTGTTAATCTTAAGATTCGACCCTCAACTTTAAAGATAAATCATTATCCATCTATCACCTTGAACATGGCGCATTGGAGCAGCATCTCTGTCATATAAGGATAGTGCGACCGTTGAAATATGAATATTATCATATGAAATTTTAAAATTAAAATTTAATACGTCTTAGCATGTCTTCCTCTCTATCTTAATCACTTATGACTAATAATTATTTATAATTCATTTTTTCCGTATTAATATAGAAGAATTATTTTTTACTATATGGGAGCAGCATTTCTGGAGCAGGATAACTTTGATTTATCTTTATTTGTGATAGTTTATTAACCACTCAATTTTAAAAAATAATAATAATAATAATATTTATATATATATATATATATATATATATATATATATATATATATATATAACATAGTTTTTATTAATCTCTTAGATATAAACTAATATACACTTAGATCACTCGCAGCCTGACCTTGTCGTGACTTGGATCACAATAAAATCATTCATATAAATATGAAAAAACACAAAAATATATTAATAAGAATTATTACTATAGTAACTTGGCATTCATTATCGGTATTTGATTTCTTAATTTTTTTTCTCTTAATCCAAAACTGTCTTGATTGATTATTTTACAAAAAAATAAAATCACTATCATTTTCACAAAGATGAAATTATGCCTGCCTTGTTCTGTATTACCATGGACTCGTTGGATGTTTTGTGAAATCCAAATTTGATTTATCTTCTTTGAATCTGATTTGAGATATGTAATGTTGGGGTAGGGAAAATATAATTTTCTTTGTGATATATCGTACATATCATACATATACATACCAAACATATTAATATTAACGACATATAATTTTATACGATATATTAAATTTTTCATATGAAGTCATATATCATATCAAAAATTTCGATATAATAAAAATATATATCAATTCCCTACTAAAATTTTGGTATACTTCATTTTTAGTATCACTAAAAAAAACTACTATTTAGGGATGAAATTTGGGACGAATTTGATAAAAAAATTCGTCGCAAAATATTTTGCGATGAATTTTGGGACGAAATTATATTCGTCCCAAAAATGGCATTGCAAAATGTTGACGACGAATACATAATTTTCGTTGAAAATTTTTGCGGCAAATTTAAATTTTCGTCACAGAATTCGTTGCAAATCTGCAATGAATATTTATTCGTTGCAAATTTCATAATTTTATATTTGTGACAAACTTATACTTTTGTCCCAAATTTACAACGAAAATTTTTCGTCGCAAAAAACGTTACCTAATTACAAATAACTAGAGGAAAAAAAAATCCTATTTTCGTTGGAAATTTGCGACAAAAACATATTTTCGTTGCAAATCTACAACGAATCTGGATTCGTCGCAAATTTGCAACAAATCTGGATTCATCGCAAATTTGCGACGAATCTGGATTAGTCCAAAAAATGTCACTTTAACCACGTCAAGTAGAAAAAGCTATTTGCGACGAATTTTGGGACGAATCTAAATTCGTCCAAAAAGTTGTTCCTAATTTGCGACGAAAAACTTAATTTTGTCCCAAATCTGCGACGAATTCTGGAATGAATCTTGATTCATTGCAAAAGTTATTTCTTTAATTTGCGACGAAAAACTAATTTTTGTCCCAAATATGCGATGAAGTTTGGGACGAATTCATATTTATCATAAATTTTCAACGAATCATTTGTCGTAAAATTTGTCCCAAAAAAAAAAAAAAATTCAAAATCTTTCTTGATTTTTCTGTTATCCTGTTTACATATTACACTTACAATATCTTCAACAAATTATATCCAATACATTCATATACAACATCCAAACAAATCATCCTAAAACTAAACACATCATATCCAACACATCCATAATTCATAAATCTTATATCCAAATAAATCATCCCAAAACTAAACACATCATATTCATATATACAAATAACCAAAATCAAACAACAAGTTCAACAAATCATCCCAAAACTAAACACATCATATTCATATATACAACTAACCTAAATCCAAACAAGTTCAACAACTCATAATATCCAAACATGAAAGTTCTATAATAATCTAAACAACAAATGTAACAAGACATCCAAAGGAAAATAAAATACATATCATCATGTCTCAGGTGCTTCGGTCGCCTTCCGTACTTCTTTTCCCGCGTCAAATTACAAACAAACAATAAGTAACATTTATAACTAAAAAATTGTATCAAACATATTAATGATATCTGTATCTAATATTTACATACATGAATGAAATTTGTTACTAAGATTATTTGTCATAACATGCAAAGTATCATCATGACATAAAATGCAAAGTATCAATGTGAAATTAAAGTTGTTTGCAATTCATATCCTTTGTTCAAGCCTCATGTTCATATATACAAATAATCAAAATCCAAACAACAAGTTCAACAAATCATCCCAAAACTAAATACATCATATTCATATATACAACTAATTCCATTGGAACAATTTTTATGTGATTTAATATCACCAGATCAGTGATTATTCCCATTGTTATATACCTTGATGATTAGCAATCAACTTACTAATATGCAATCATAATAGTATTCTTGTAAATTGGACTATATTTCCGTGTTTACTCAATTAAATATCTTGTTTCACGAATGTGAGGATCTAGGCAAGCACCTACAGTTTGACAAAAAAAATGGATCTTGGAGCCCCATATGATCAAGTAACTGTCATAGAGACTCAAATTATATACCTAGGAGAAATTCAATAAATTTTAATAGGACTGTTGGCTCAAGGTTTCAATCCACATGCTAGCATCTTAATCTCTAATTGCATATCCTACCTTTTAATTTAAGATTCATTAATCTACTTAAATTTCTTCAACCCACGATATATATATATATATATATATATATATATATATAAAACAATTTTGTTTAATCACCAACATCCATATCTTCAAACAAGCTACAATAACATTCTGTTTTGCCAACATACTGCTACACGTGAAGGTTCTTAATTGAATCATTCATGCAAAGTCTTATGATAGAGGCTCTTTTCATCCTATGAATTGCAATGAAATAAGATAAGGTAGGCCTATAATTTTGAGTGTTTAGTAAAATTTCTATTTGATCAAGGTTTTATTTCAGTCAGATTTCTCCTAAACCTTTTTAAGTTATTTAGGCTTCAATGAAATCATTGTCATCGACAAACAAGGGCATTCAAGGAGCTTCAAACAAGGAAATTGATAATGAAATAAGTACATTGATAATCCTTTTACTACTTTTGTGGTTAATTTTGTATAGTTAAATGTGTGTATAAGTGCTCTTAAAAAGAGCACATCAGTATACTCACATTAGTATATATATTACATATATACTAATGTGAGTATACTAGAACAAGATTTCCAGTCCCAACAAATATAATAACAAAAATACTAGAACGCTGGTAAAAGAATTGACAAAAGAACTCAAATCAATATTAAAAATAGTTACTCTAAGAAAAGTTCGTGCAATGGATTCTTCTCCGGGACCCCGCATGATGGGAGCTTCATGCACCAAGCTATCCGTTTTTACTCTAAGAAAGGTTCAAAAGAATGATCACCAAATTAAACTAGTCACTGTATAAAAAGGCGACATAATTGTAACTCAAACATCAAAATTATGCAAAGGCAGCATGGAATTATTATAACACATCACAGTAGAAGGTGTTCTAAAAACCAATCAAAAGAGCAAGGACATGAAGATACAAAGCTAAATTAATAATAAGGTAGTAGAATTTGTTTGGCAGCGTTATCTTATATAGATACCAAACATGACATAAGATGCCATCTATCAAGGTAACATGAAAATATAGAATCAACTATAACATGACATGAAAAAAATTCAAACATAAAATTTACCATAAATTTATGAAGAATCACCACCACTGCCATTATCATCATCACCATCATCACCGTCACTGGGAGGAATTTGACTTGGAACAAAACTTAATTGAAGATGTCACATAATAAAGTCTTGTTGTCGGCGCATTTCTCTCATTTCTTCATCCTTGTCCTTTATAATGCCCTTCAACTGGGAAATCTCTTCAGTCAAGTTATGCATCTGCTGGGTATGTGAGGAGGAGGAAGAAGATATACGACCAACTCTATGGGTTCTGCTCAATGAACTCATTCCGAATATCTTTCCTCCCCCCTTTTGGCCTCCACTCGCACGTAGCCATAAATTGAAATCAGTACCAACAGACGGCTCAGACCCCTCAATATTAGAACTAGCAGAAGCTGAACATCTCTGTGCTACCTCTAGCTCAACATATTTTTCCTGTATTGTAAAAAAAATAAAACAAATTTCCAATAATAAAATTTTAGGAATGCAAGAGTATAAAGTTAGAGCAGATACATTAATAATAGATTCTAAGTTATAAATTAAGATCCAAAGTTTATTCAAACCTTAATTGCTTTAGCTCTGTCACCGCTCCAAGTCTTATCTTTTTTCTGAAATGTGCGGGTGAAAGTATTTATAAAATTAGGCTCCTTTCCCAATTCTTTGGTCTAAAAAAGATAATTAGAAATAATTAAATAATGTAAAGTAGATTAAGAAAATATTAGGAGATTTAAAAAATTACCAATCTATGTCTATGTTCATCCACATTGATAGAGCCTCCTACATATGTCGCAGACATTTCTCCAGAATTAAAAGATTAATTTATTTTATTCTGGTGACTTCTTTTTTTAAACTCCTCACTTTTCCAAAAATTTTAAATCCTTATCCAATTTTCCTCGGTGATGAATCGTGGTTTTTTCCCCCTCGGCTTTGCATGATTGAGTATATGGCGAATGTGATCGCCACATTTTTTCATGAAAATCCTCTTTATTTCCATCTCATCAATCATGTCTCAAGTGAATGATCGCTGCAATAGAAGAAAAATAAATATTTATATATTCACTTTTATTTAAGATATAAAATGATTAAGATATACCTTAATTTCACTCCACCATAGCTCTCTTGTGGGTGCTGGAGTGCTTGTATAACTCATCGAGTCTCCTCTTCAATGCTTATTCATGATTCTATTAATCTCGTGAATAACACGGACAGAATTATCAAATCTATTATAAATTATAAAAAAATTGTTAAATAATTAAAATAGTTAAAAAAATGAAATAGTTTGATTCTACTTACGAATCTCCACAAGTGGATATAGGCTCTCGAGTGTCTGGCCTCTCAGCAACCGAGTGTCGAGAAGGAACGAAAGAGGGTACTGGCGACTCAATCGGTGAAGGTACTGTGGAAGGAGAAGGCACTGCCGAAGGAGAAGGCGATCCTGTAGAGGAAGGTACTAGCATAGCTATATGCGATGGGACTGGCATAGGTGTATGCGATGATACTGGCATAGGTGTATGCGACGGTGCTGCATCCTCTACTGGGGGCGTAGCAATAGTGTCTGCAGGTGCTGTAACTTGAGAGCTCCGTCTACGACCACCCCGTCGAAACATATTCTTAAAATTCAAAAATATGATAAAGTAAATACAAATATTATGCATAATGACTAATTTGAAAAAAAAAAAACTCACCATAATTCCTAAAAAATAAGAGTGCACAAACCCCTGAGATGACGATGAGATATAACTTCTAATCACCTACTACAGAGTATTAACATATAAAATATATAAATGAAAAAATAAAATAATTATATGCTGATTGAGACAGATTAACTAATTGAGCTATGAGTTTTGTAATTTGCAGATTAAAACTAAATTTGCTCCTAAAAAAGCAGTATATGAAAATAAAATATTATAAAGTTTATTTTATTAAGATAACAAAACTTACCCATTACAAAAAATCAAAGTCCTCATTGTCATTATCATTATCATCCTTGTCATCATCATCGTCGTCATCCTCCTCCTCCTCCTCCTCCTCATCATCATCAATTTCAGTTGCATCCACATTTATGACTACTCCGCTGGGATCTCGTAATGTTGGAATAATATATTCCTAAGTATGAAATGTATTTGTAACTTTCTCTTGTTGATAAGCAATGTCCTCCCAACGTTCCTCAATTTTTTCCGTGCTTTCGTTTTACAAACGGCCCACCAATCAACTTTGTCACGTTTCAGACTAGGATATGAAGCATAGAAAACTTGAATTGCTTGCTGTGCCAACACAAATGGTTTATATTTCTTGTACAATCTCTTATGATTTATTTCAACCAAATTATATCGTGGATGCACCTTCATTCCTCTGATAGGATCAAACCAACGACATATGAATAGAATTACTCGCATTTCTGGGCCAGGATATTCTATCTCTAAAATTTCATCCGGCAAACCATAAAAATCATTGCTTGCATCTCCATCATTGGATGACTTAACACAAACTCCACTATTCATTGTAGTTTTTCCCATTCCATAATTTTCAGTATGAAAATTATATCCATTTATGAAATAAGCTGGCCAAGTGCGTACCATTTCTTTTAGACCCCATGCCAGATGGATTAACAATTCTTGCTCAATGTCAGTTTGATTATCAAGAACCTAAATGCAAATACGACAATTATTACAAAATTCATAAGCGAAAACCAAATTTAAATTGACTACTTACAAATGATTTGAACCACGGTGCAAATTCTTCTTGACAAAAGTGATCAAACTCTTGTGTCGACAAATCAAAATATAAGTTTTCAAAAATCCTACGATAAAAAAAATATAACCTAAATGTTATGACATAAAAAATATAATATATATATATACACAAACTCATAAAATGATGATTATATATTTTTGAAACAAGATTTTAATATTTATTACTCGTTCGGGTTAGAAAATTTATAAACGTGTGAATATTGGTTAAAAATTATGTTTGGGCCCACTAGTAAGATGAGGAGAATGATATGAACCCATAGAAACTTGTTTCATGTCATTCCGAGCTCTCTAAGGCTATCTTTCAATTTTTTTAAAGTATCATTTGAAAATAATAAATAAATAAAAATTTGGGATGAAATTTGGAATTCGTTCCAAATTAGGGACGAATTCCCTAGTTCGTCCCAAATTAGGGGCGAATTCCAAATTTCGTCCCAAAATTTTATTTTTATTTTTTTTAAGTGATACTTTAAAAAATTGAAAGATGACCCTAGAGAGCTCGGAATGACATGAAGCTAGTTTCTATGGGTTTGTATCATCCTCCCCATCTTACTAGTGGCCCAAACAAAATTTTTAACCAATATTCTGACGTTTATAATTTTTTAAACAAGATTTTAATATTTATTACTCGTTCGGGTAAGAAAATTTATAAACGTCTAAATATTCTTTAAAAATTTTGTTTGGGCCCACTAGTAAGATGAGAAGAACGATACAAACCCATAGAAACTTGTTTCGTGTCAATCCGAGCTCTCTAGGGTCATCTTTCAAATTTTTAAAGTATCACTTAAAAAAATAGGAATTGTGACGAATCCGGAAATTCATCCCTAATTTGGGACGAATTCCCTAGTTCGTCGCAAAATTTAAAATTTTTAAAAATCAGATTAAATGCATCCAAAATGCGGGATATGGACTTAGAGAGCTCCGAATCATATGAAACAAGTTCTTATGGGTTCGTATCGATCTCCTGATCGCAACGATGACCTTAAATATTTTTTTCACACAATATATTTAGGTGAGTGATTTTTTGATATCAAAATCACTTCACCATTTTCAAACTCTAACTCTTTTTCACTAACTCTTACATTTTATTAACTCCATCTACTTATTATTATGATTAAAAAATTTTAAAAAATATTTGTGGCCATCGTTGCGATCATGAGATCGATACAGACCCATAGGAACTTGTTTCATGTGATTTGGAGCTCTCTAGGTCCATCTCCCGAATTTTGGACGTATTTATTTTGATTTTTGAAAATTTTAAAGTTTGCAACAAACTTGAGAATTCATCCCAAATTTACGACGAACTTCCAGGTTCGTCCCAAATTAGGGACGAATTACAAATTTCGTCCCAAATTTTTATTTATTTATTTTTTAAAGTGATACTTTAAAAAATTGAAAGATGGTCCTAGAGAGCTTGGAATGATACGAAACAAGTTTCTATGGGTTCGTATCATTCTCTTCATGTTACTAGTGGGCCCAAACATAATTTTTAACCAATACACCGATGTTTATATATTTTTGGAACAAGATTTTAATAATTATTACTCGTACGGGTTAGAAAATTTATAAACGTGTGAATATTGGTTAAAAATTATGTTTGGGCCCACTAGTAAGATGAAGAGAAAGATACAGACCCATAGAAACTTATTTTGTGTCATTCCGAGTTCTCTAGGGTCATCTTTCAATTTTTTAAAGTATCACTTAAAAATAATAAATAAATAAAAATTTGGGATGAAATTTGGAATTCATCCCAAATTAGGGATGAATTCCCGAGTTCGTCACAAATTAGGGACGAATTCTAAATTTCGTCCCAAAATTTTATTTTTATTTTTTTTAAGTGATACTTTAAAAAATTGAAAGATGGCCCTAGAGAGCTCAGAATGACACGAAACAAGTTTCTATGGGTTCGTATCATCCTCCCCATCTTACTAGTGGGCCCAAATAAAATGTTTAACCAATATTATGACGTTTATAAATTTTTGAAACAAGATTTTAATATTTATTACCCATTCGGGTAAGAAAATTTATAAACATCTGAATATTCTTTAAAACTTTTGTTTGGGCCCACTTGTAAGATGAGGAGAATGATACGAACCCATAAAAACTTGTTTCGTGTCAATCCGAGCTCTCTAGGGTCATCTTCCAAAATTTTAAAGTATCACTTAAAAAACAAAAATTTTGCGACGAACTCGGTAATTCGTCCCTAATTTGCGACGATAATGGTGACGAATATATATTCATTGCCAATTTGCGATGAAACCAGAGATTTGTCGCAAAAATTTATCTATTTATCTCAGTTTCTGCGATGAACAAATTTTTTCGTCACAAATTTTATAAATTTACCAACGAAATTTATTTTTCGACGCTGATTTGCAACGAAGTTTGCGACGAAAATATATTTGTTGCTAATTTGCAACGAATTATTTTCGTTTCTATTTTTGTTGCTAATTTGCAATGAATTAGATTTTTGTTGCAAAATCAGTCATAAATTTGCAACGAATATTATTCGTCCCAAATTTCCGTCCCCAAATAGCAAGTTTTTTGTAGTGTATGGTATAAACTACATATCATTCATATCAAACAATTCGGTATATTGAAATTTCAGAATAGTTTTGATTCAATACTGAAAGTTAGGGTTAGGGTTAGGGTAAAGACACAAAGTGAAGAGAAATATGAATGAAAATAAGTCACGATTAAAATGATTTCATGATGGGTTAAGCCGGTTGGTTTAATTATTTAAAAGCTAAAGTCTCTTTCATTTGTATTGAGTATAAGATGCTCATATGTAAAAATTAAGAAAAGAAAAAGTTAAATGTATTATTGAATCCAAAAAGTATATTAGAAATATAGAGAATAGAGTCTTATATAACAAAGTTAATAAATTCTAAGAAACTCTAAACCCTAAATAGAAAAGGGAAAAAAAGACTAAATTATCCTAAAAATTATAAACAAATATATATATATATATATATATAATCTAACATCCCCCTCAAAGTCATTAAGCTACAGCTAGAAGTATTGAGAGTTTATCAGACAAGAAATGAAAACGTAAAGCAGAATGTGCCTTGGTAAATATATCAGTAATCTGTAGATTTGAATGAACGAAAGGCAATGTGATAGTGACAATCTGAAGATGATGAGTAATGTGACAATCAATTTCAATATATTTCGTCTGCTCGTGAAAAATTAAATTGCACGTAATTTGAATAACACTGTGATTATCACAATATAACAGAGTAGGTTGATGAAGAGAGATACTCATATCCACAACAACCAACACAACCAAACTATCTCACAAGTAGTTAAGGTCATGACACGGTACTTAGCTTTTGTGAAAGATCTAGAAATAATATTTTATTTCTTACTCTTCCAAAAAATGAGGGAATCATCAAGAAGAATATAAAAGCAAGTAATAGATTTGTGATCCGTAGGATCACCAGCACAATAAATATCAGAGTATGCACGCAGCTTTAGAGAAGAAGTAAAAGAAAATAAAAAGCTTTAAAATTGAGTGTCCTGAAGATACCTGAGAATATAAAAAACAACAACATAATGAGCTATAGTTGGTGTAGTGACAAATTGACTAACCACATGAATAACATACGCAATATCTAGATGAGTCACGGTGAGATAAATCAATCTTCCAACAATAGTTCAGTTCAAACTAGGATCCATCAAAGGTGAGCCATTAGATGAAGAACATCGAGCATTATCTCAATAGGAATATCAACAACTTTATTATCAGTAAGAAATGCATTCTCAAACAGATCAAATATATATTTTGACTGTGATAAAAATTAACCTTTTGGGGAATAGGCGACTTCAATGCCCAAAAAGTATAGTAGTATACCGAAGTCTTTCATTGTAAAACAATGAGCCAACTTAGACTTCAAGAAAACAATTCCATCTGAATCATCACCAGTAATAATTATGTCATCAACATATAATAATAAAAGAACACGACCTGTACTCGTGCATCAAACAAACAATGCTAAATCATAATTACTAGGATAAAAATCAAGCGAAGTAATCACTATAGAAAACTTTTCAAACTAAGCATGAGGTGCTTGTTTGAGACCATAAATCACTTTACAAAGCCTACAAACATTACTAGGTTGGTGTGAAATCCCAGGAGGATGTATCATATAAACTTCTTCATGAAGATCATCATTTAGAAATGTATTCTCTGTTGGGGCAATTTTCTTAGGTCAAGATTGATCAGTTTGACTAAGCTTGCGTTAAGTCAAGCATTCTTTGTTGGACATTTGGAAAGTCCAAGTGTGATCTTGGTAAGGGAGAAAGTCCTGGTGAGGAGCCAGGCAATTGGGAAGTCCAAGTGTGATCTTGGCACAGGCTGTAAGTCTAAGCATGTGGTCTTGGCAAGGTAAGTCCAAGTATGATCTTGGCAAAGGAGAAAGTCCTGGTGAGGAGCCAGACAATTGGAAAGTCCAAGTGTGATCTTGGCAAAGGTTGTAAGTCCAAGCATGTGGTCTTGGCAAGATGAGTCCTAGTGTGGTGGTATAATTCGACAACTAGGATGAGGCCGAAGGAAGCTCTTGAAGGCAAGGCGTAAAGGATGGGAGATATCCGAGAGATGCAAGGCTGATGGAGGAGTCTAGAAGGCTAGTTCGAGGTTGGTCGGGTGTGGCCAAATGCTAGGCATGGAGACCCAACAGGTCACGGTTGACCAGGAGTTGGGTTGGAGATTTTGGACTTGAGTTTGAGTCAAGTCTAGGCTGGTCAATCAATCAGGTGATCGATTGAACCAGGGTCCAATCGATCAGTCGATCGATTGGAGTGTGTTGCGATTATGGGAAGGTCCAATCGATCGGTCGATCGATTGGGATGTGAAATCATGAGCACAGAGGCTTTCCCAATTAATTGGGAGCTTCCAATCGATCAGTCGATCGATTGGACATCAGAAGTTCTCGCGCGGACGCGAGAGCACAGAAAGGCTCTGAATCGATCAGATGATCGATTCAGGCAATCCCAATCGATTGGTCGATCGATTGGAAAGTGACCGTTGTGCAAGAAATGAGCGATGGATGGCTGGGATGGAGCAGTGCTGACGTGACAATCGATTGAGGATGATTTGGATCGATTGGGAGCACAGGATATAGCCATTGCGGAGCGTTTTCTCCGTAGAACTTTGCGTTCTTCTTCCTGCGATTTCTCTGCGACTCACAGCGAGCTTCTCCGATCTTCACCGTCAGTTCTTGAAGGCTCTTGGGAGTGTTCTCTCAAGGTTCAAAAGGTAACAACAAGTAACAAGTAAGCAAGAAGAAGTAGTGTTTTCATTTGTATCTTGTACTCTCTTCTTGTATTTTTGTGTGCGTTGTTGTGTGAGTTTGTGCGAGGCTTCTCCGCCTCCGGCTGCAACCAAGAAGAAGTTTTTCATAGTGGAGATAGCATGTTGTGTATGGATCCTTGGATTAGTCACCTCATCTTGAGGTGGATACCAAGTAAACCCTAGGTGTTAGCATTGTGTGTGTTTGTAATTTATTTTCCACTGCATATCAAGACGAAGCAAGCACAAGTGCGCGACGAGACGCTATTCACCCCCCCTCTAGTGGGCACAAATGTCCCAAAAATTGGTATCAGAGCGAGGTCGCTCTTCTACGGACTAACCGCCAAGAGAGCAAGAAGCTAGAGGAAGAAGAAGATGGAGTCTGAAGGACCGCTCGGATGGGACATCCAGATTCCACCTCCATACGACAAAGAGGACTTCAATTTTTGGAGGAACCGATTGGAGACTTGGTTCCAAATGAATTGAAACCAATGGATGATCTTGGAGGACCCATTTGAAGCTCCAAAGGACAAAAAGGGGAAGCACCTTCGACCTCGACATTGGACCGAGGAACAAAAGGAGCTAGCGGAGGCAAATAAGGAGGTAACAAATATATTGTTAAACTTATTACCCTCTAATATTATTGTGAGTGTAGGTGAATACACAAGTGCAAGTGATCTTTGGAAAAAGATCATTGCATATCATGAGAACCCAACACAATTCCAAGGTGTGGAGGAGCCCAAGGAGAAGGGCTCAGTGGTCCAAGAGGAGAATGACCAATCTGATGTTGACACGAGGTCAACATTCGAGGAGGAGAAGGAAGAAGAGGAAAAGGAAGATGAGGAGAGATCATCCACATCTTCAAGAGAAGAAGAGGTGGAAGCATCCACATCCTCACGAATTGAAGAGGTGGAAGCACCCACATCCTCAAGAGGAGAAGAAGAAGATGATGATGCCACCTCCACAACACAAGATAAATCAAATGGAGGATTGAGTGCTACCCCTACAAGAAAAAGTATAGAAATTTGCATTGTGAATAATAAAAATCATATCATTTGCTTTGAGTGTAGGGAGCATAGGTACTACAAGAGTAAGTGTCCCAAAGTGGCCAAGAAGAAAGGCGAAGTAGTACCCAAGGGCAAGGAGAAACCCCAAGGAGATTGGTCCCACGGAACGCAAGAGCAAGGAGCACATTATGTGCTTCTCATGCAATCAAAATGGGCATTATCGGAGTCAATGCCCTAAAGTGAATAAGCCAATCAAAGTTAGAGGAGGAAGCACAAATCTAGGGGGAGTTTTTAAGAGCAAACCCAAGGTAACCTTTAATGACGCAATTCCTTTTAGAAATGGTAAAGAGCATGTTAGAAATAAGGTACATCATTTAAATGCTAATTGCCATGAGATTAGGAGGAATGATAGATTTACCACACCTAAGGTTAGAAAGGTAGATAACTATTTAAGCAATAACTCTAAGGATTATAGATACATGTCTAAATATAGAAATGCTTATAGGGGTCAAGAAAAATCCAAACCTATGGATTTAATGACGGAAAACCAAGTCTTGAGGTCAAGACTTGATAACTTAGAAAGGACTCTAGCAAGAATGGAAAATATTCTTAAGGGTCAAAATGAGCAAACTCTAAGAAGAATTGGGCAAAAGTCATCCAATGGCTATAGAGGTTTGGGAAACAACCCTAAAGTCAAGAAGGATGTGATTTCTTTTCATAGGGTTCCATATAGCTATGGGACCAACCCTAGGTGTAGAAGTCAAGTCAAGGATACTAGGGAAGAAATCCCTAAAGGTCCTTTTGGCAAGACCAAGGTGACTAAGGCTCCAAAAAGCCTAATAAAGTCACAAAGAAGGTTACAAGGGAAGTTATCCCTAGAAGTGACCTAGTAGAAGTGACCAAGGCTTCTAAGAAGCATAGAAAGGTCCTTAGGAAGGTATCTAGGGAAGTTATCCCTAGTGAGTACGTAGAGCATCCAAGGAACACCAATAGGTATTGGGTTCCTAGGAACATATTCTCTACACTCTAGATGGGTTTAGAGAGTGTCAACTCCAATTGGAAGGGTAGTTAACCCAACCTTGTTAAAGTTGACACTTGAGAGCATTTTCAAGGTTATTGTTAACCTTTGAAAATGAAAAATATTGTAGGGTTACTCTTTGAAAGAGTAATATATGTGCCAAAATTTGAAGAGTTGAACTTAATCTAAATTGGCACACCTAAGAAAAGTATAAGAAAAATCAAGTTAGAAGTTTGATACTTTCTTAAGGAATTAAGAGAAAACTCATGCTTCAATCAAATGTGATTAAACCTTGAAGAGCAAAAATGTGTCAAAGTTTGAAAAGTTGAACTAAGTTAAATTGACACACTTGAGAGAAGCAAAAGTAATGCCAAATTTGGAATTCGGCATTTTCTTATGGAATTAATGAAAAAGTAAACCTTAATCCAAATTGTCACTCTTGGAAAGAGTAGCATGTGCCAAATCATAAGGAATTATGTTTGAATTAAATTGGCACAATTTGGAGAATCATAAGAAATACAATGTTGGGATTTTGGTATCTTCTTAGTGATTTACGAGAAATCTAAGTGTCAATCTAAAGTGTTACTATTTGGAGGAGTAAAATGTGCCAAGTCTTGAGGAATTAGACTTAAATTTAAATTGTCACAAATGCAAAAAGAAATACCAAGCTGGAAATTTGGTATTCTATTGAGGGGTTAAAAGAAAATTTAAACCTTAATCAAATTAATTACTCTTTGGAAGAGTAAGTTGTGCCAAACCTTGCGGAATCACATCAAAGGTAAGTTGGCACACTTGGAGAAAGGATAAGAAATGTCTAGTTGAGATATTAGTATGTTCTTAAGGGATTAAGAGCAAAATCAAGTCTCAATCTAAATGTTTGATCCTTAAAGAGAGTAATATGTGCCAAACAAATATTTGAGGATTGAATTCTTAATTTCAATTGGCACAAATAGAAAAGGGGTAAAAGGAAATGCCAAGTTGGGTTTTGGCATTCCTTCAAGAGATAAGCAATCTAGGCTTAATTTTTAAGGGCTTAGTTAAGGGATTAAAGATACTTAGATAGTCTATCTAGGTATATTTTATCTATGCTAAAGTGCCATGATTGATTGTCTATCATATGTCATGACATCATGTGTTGCATTCATTTTTATTATGAAAAACACAAAAATAGCATGTCATGTCATACATACATCATGTAGCTATAGCATGCTTTTCTTTTAAAAATTACTTATTTTGATGTATGCCATTAATCATCATGCATTATATTAATTTCCTTGTAATTAAGGATAAAAGGCATTTATTAAGAATGGTAAATATCACAATAAGTGGGATTATACCAAATGACATCCTAGGTGGATGATCATAAATCTCTTAATTCCTAGATAGATATGCATGATCCCTTAGTTTAGGGCAAAACCAAATATACATCTCACAAAGAATCATAAGGTGACTTGTATGTATTTTAGCACACATTAGATACAAGTGAGATGTTAGGATGGTGAACAAAACTTAAGATGTTGATTTAGTGCATCTTGTTGAGTTTTAGGTTCATCAAAGCATATAGTCATGTGACTTCCAATCATTGGGAAAGCTAATGTACAAGTCATGTGCATTGAGCCCAAAGAACATGGTTGGATATTGATTTTGAAAATGATTTTAAAATACTTTTGGAAAACCTTGGTGAAGACTATCTTTTGATAGTGATCATCATTGAATAGTTAGACACAAACTTGAAGAAAACACTAAAGTTTTTATAAGTTTTCAAATTTGTGTCAATCTTTGAAAATAAGAAGTATTTTCATAGAAAACTATTTTTCCTTGATAAAGTATACCCTAAATAATGTCTACATGAATTTTCATGATTTTTAGAATTTTATAGAATTTTTGGAGAGTTTCTGAATTTTGCTAAAATTGAATTTCAAGAAATCAGGAACCCAATCGATTAGCTGATCAATTGGGATGAGTTTGATCGATCAGCTGATCGATTGGGAAGCCAATTCTCGCAAACAGAAGGGTAGTGAATCAATCAGCCGATCGATTGACCCAGGCTGGATCGATCAGTCGATCGATTCAGAGGGAATTTCTGCGAGCAGTAGCTTGCGAAATCGATCAATGGATCGATTGGGAAGTCTAATTTTGGCCTGAAAAGCTTGGTTTCAGCATTTCAAGTCACTTCGAGTCCCGTTAACCACTCCAAATCCTTTGGAATACATTTGTATACATTTAGGGGGAGTTTTTCATAATGAAAACAAGTATGGATTGGTTAAGAGAAACTAAAGTGAAGTTTAGGATAAGGTTTAATTTCAATTCTGAATTTTGGAACCTTAAAACTTCAAATTTTGGTTTTCAAGAGTCATTAACCATTCTTAACCCTTTGGAATATATTTGTATACACTTAGGGGGAGTTTTCATGATGAAAACAAGCATGGTGTAACACCCCACCCTCCTTACTACTGGACTGTGAGGGCGGAGCGCTACTGGACTACTAACTTTACTTAACTAACATTGCACACATGTTGATAGTAATTCCTAAAACTCTCGGAGAACTCAAAACATATAATTAACTAGCAGCAGAAGACTAAATGACTCATCTAATACATTCTACTCAACTCTTTGTTAATAAATTCTTATGCTAAATCTCAAGGCTTCTATAGTCCAGGCATCACACATCCATCCGCACCTCCTTGTCGCCTTCCTTTACTATAGTTTTTCCTTTCCTTTATCTGCAGTAAGAGGAAATGCATCTATAAGCAAAATTACTTAGTAAGCGCTATCTAACTCACAAAACTCGAGTATGCATGTAAGCTGAAAGAAATCTAGAAACTGAATGCTCATCTAATAGCAAACGAAACATAGCATACTGAAATACTAAACATATAAGCAAATCTAAACAACATGTCAGTATATAAGAAAGCTAAACTTGCTGAATTTTAAACTTATGTGAAGCTTATTTCTTTTGTTTGAAAACTTATACTTTAATACTTCAAAATAATAATCAACTTTCTTCTTGGGCCCGACAACTGTACTTGCTATGCGCGCATCCCTAACTAGACCCGAGATACCTGGTCCCGAATCTAGTAGGGTTTACTATTGTAACGACCCAGCCCATTTGGCGACCCTCTGGTCGTTGACCGTCGGTCGTGCCGTTACTACTAGGTTATCTAAACTTAGGGACGACTATGGGAGCCCAACCTAAGGACAACTGAGAGTCCAGCACAGTGTCACTGATAAAAGTAAAATACTTGTTATCTTTTAATACTTCTAATATATAATGCCTCGGCATTTTAACGAGCACCTTGTGTGCCAAAATCCCTAAAGTCTTGACTTTGGGATCTACTTAAGGCCTTGGCCTTTTTCTTTCTTTTCTTTATCTTTCTTATACTTGTTAATACCTCTAATAAAAGAATGCTTCTTTAAAAACTGAAATGTTTAAACAAATTCTAACTTTGAAATGCATAAACAAAAATCTGCATACTATGCTAATCAAAATTCTGCATACTATTCTAATCAAGATTCTACATTCTATGCTATACTATTTCTGCATACTATGCAAACATGAAATCTGCACTATAAGCTTAATTAAAATCTGCACTATAAGCCTACATAAAAATCTGAACTATATAAGCTTAATTAAAATCTGTACTATAGGCTTAATTAAAAATCTGCACTACAAGCTTAAATAAAATCTGCAATATAAGCTCTACATAAAAATCTGCATTATAAGCTTAATTAAAATCTGCACTATAGGCTTAATTAAAAATCTGCACTATAAGCGCTTAATTAAAATCTGCAATATAAGCTCTACATAAAAATCTGCATTATAAGTTTAATTAAAATCTGCACTATAGGCTAAATTAAAAATTTACACTATAAGTGCTTAATTAAAATCTACAATATAAGCTCTACATAAAAATCTACATTATAAGCTTAATTAAAATCTGCACTATATGCTTAATTAAAAATCTGCACTATAAGCGCTTCTTATGCTTCGGATTCAAGAAGAACAAAGGTCTGAAACTACTCCTACTGCAGGTGAGAAGCACTTACCTTGATTCTTGGACTCACAACCGAACAAAAAGGGCTTCTAGGACCTTGGCCGACCACCGGAGATGATGCCCTAACTCCCTTTTGTTTTCTGCCCGGGCTCCGCCATCGTACGCAGAAGAGAAGGAGAGAATGGTTTAAGTCACGGGAAAACAGAGCATCAACTTATCCCTTTTTATAACTTAATATTTCTGTTAACTTCTTAAATAAATTCGCTATCTTTTCTAAACAGGCAAATCCAACATCAACTTATCCCTTTTATAATCCAATATTCTGTTAATTATCTTAAATAAATTCGCTACCTTTTCTAAACAGACAAATCCAAGATCAACTTATCCCTTTTATAATCTAATATTCTGTTAACTATCTTAAATAAATTCGCTGCCTTTTTTAAACAGAAAAATCCGTTTGCCCACCTGGTCAGCCGGGTTTTGACCGAGTCAAAGGTCGTGGGTTCAATTCTCGGCTTGGACATTTTTTTGTCGAAACTTCATTCGTTTAGTAAAAATACCAAACGACCTCCAAAAATTACATAAAAATACTCTAAAAATTTCTAAAAATCCCTTGAATATTTCTATAGCATTTTTAAATATTTTTAAATTACTTTTAGGACTCTAATTGAGGAAATTTGGATCGTTACAATTCCCCATATAAAAAGTTCGTCCTCGAACTTAGAATAATTCTATAGCATGTTCTCTACCTTGTACATGCATTAGTTAGCGTCCATAATCTAATGTACTAAGGAAAACCACATCAAAGGTATCTTAGGACCTCCTAACCTACATACAATGAACATAAGCGTAAGTAGTGACATAAGCATGACAACATAAATGTAAGCATGGTAGATGAACTAAACATAATGATAGACTCGATCACAAGCATGTCCATATGCATAGGCAAAAACATAACATGAACATAATGTAGACCTAAACATAAACGTAAATATAAACATAATATGACTTGAACATACTTGCATGCATACTCATAAACATACTATTGTGGTGGCCTAGTTGCACTTAGTAGTACCATAACATAAGTTGTTGATCAGACAACTACTCTAGCGCTAGGTTGGTAGGGGTCCAAACTTAGGACCGGAGTTCCCCTTTATTCTGGCGCGCTCACTGGGCTTAGGTCCCCAGATCATACCACCATCCTAGAACATATCTTGTTTGATTCTGGCGCGCTCACTGGCTTAGGTCCCCGGATCATACCACCATCCTAGAACACATCTTGTTTGATTCTGGCACGCTCACCGGGCTTAGGTCCCCGGATCATACCACCATCCCAGAACACATCTTGTTATGTAAAAGAAACTAACCAGAATTCTTAACTTTATAAGCACTTCTAAACATCTCCCTATTCTGTACATATAATCTAATACTTCTAAGGATTTCTCTTTACTGTAAAGAATAAAGAAAAGCATACTAAAAATTAAATAATTTCTTACTTGAAGACGGCAAGGTTGGTGCTGATGTGTGATGTTGGAGAATAGGAACTGCTCTGATACCAACTATAACACCCCACCCTCCTCACTACTGGACTGTGAGGGCGGAGCGCTACTGGACTACTAACTTTACTTAACTAACATTGCACACATGTTGATAGTAATTCCTAAAACTCTCGGAGAACTCAAAACATACAATTAACTAGCAGCGGAAGACTAAATGACTCATCTAATACATTCTACTCAACTCTTTGTTAATAAATTCTTATGCTAAATTCCAAGGCTTTTATAGTCCAGGCATCACACATCCATCCGCACCTCCTTGTCGCCTTCCTTTACTATAGTTTTTCCTTTCCTTTATCTGCAGTAAGAGGAAATGCATCTATAAGCAAAATTGCTTAGTAAGCGCTATCTAACTCACAAAACTCGAGTATGCATGTAAGCTGAAAGAAATCTAGAAACTGAATGCTCATCTAATAGCAAACGAAACATAGCATACTGAAATACTAAACATGTAAGCAAATCTAAACAACATGTCAGTATATAAGAAAGCTAAACTTGCTGAATTTTAAACTTATGTGAAGCTTATTTCTTTTGTTTGAAAACTTATACTTTAATACTTCAAAATAATAATCAACTTTCTTCTTGGGCCCGGCAACTGTACTTGCTATGCACGTATCCCTAACTAGACTCGAGATAGCTGGTCCCGAATCTAGTAGGGTTTACTATTGTAACGACCCGACCCATTTGGCGACCCTCTGGTCGTCGACCGTCGGTCGTGCCATTACTACTAGGTTACCTAAACCTAGGGACGACTATGGGAGCCCAATCCAAGGACAACTGAGAGTACAGCACAGTGCCACTGATAAAAGTAAAATACTTGTTATCTTTTAATACTTCTAATATATAATGCCTCGGTATTTTAACGAGCACCTTGTGTGCCAAAATCCCTAAAGTCTTGACTTTGGGATTTACTTAAGGCCTTGGCCTTTTTCTTTCTTTTCTTTATCTTTCTTATACTTGTTAATACCTCTAATAAAAGAATGCTTCTTTAAAAACTGAAATGTTTAAACAAATTCTAACTTTGAAATGCATAAACAAAAATCTGCATACTATGCTAATCAAAATTCTGCATACTATTCTAATCAAGATTCTGCATTCTATGCTACACTATTTCTACATACTATGCAAACATGAAATCTGCACTATAAGCTTAATTAAAATCTGCACTATAAGCCTACATAAAAATCTGAACTATATAAGCTGAATTAAAATCTGTACTATAGGCTTAATTAAAAATCTGCACTACAAGCTTAAATAAAATCTGCAATATAAGCTCTACATAAAAATCTGTATTATAAGCTTAATTAAAATCTGCACTATAGGTTTAATTAAAAATCTGCACTATAAGCGCTTAATTAAAATCTGCAATATAAGCTCTACATAAAAATCTGCATTATAAGTTTAATTAAAATCTGCACTATAGGCTAAATTAAAAATCTGCACTATAAGCGTTTAATTAAAATCTGCAATATAAGCTCTACATAAAAATCTACATTATAAGCTTAATTAAAATCTGTACTATAGGCTTAATTAAAAATCTGCACTATAAGCGCTTCTTATGCTTCGGATTCAAGAAGAACAAAGGTCTGAAACTACTCCTACTGTAGGTGAGAAGCATTTACCTTGATTCTTGGACTCACAACCGAACAAAAAGGGCTTCTAGGACCTTGGCCGGCCGCCGGAGATGATGCCCTAACTCCCTTTCGTTTTCTGCCCGGGCTCCGCCATCGTACGCAGAAGAGAAGGAGAGAATGGTTTAAGTCACGGGAAAACAGAGCATCAACTTATCCCTTTTTATAACTTAATATTTCTGTTAACTCCTTAAATAAATTCGCTATCTTTTCTAAACAGACAAATCCAACATCAACTTATCCCTTTTATAATCCAATATTCTGTTAATTATCTTAAATAAATTCGCTACCTTTTCTAAACAGACAAATCCAAGATCAACTTATCCCTTTTATAATCTAATATTCTGTTAACTATCTTAAATAAATTCGTTGCCTTTTTTAAAAAGAAAAATCCGTTTGCCCACCTAGTCAGCCGGGTTTTGACTGAGTCAAAGGTCGTGGGTTCAATTCTCGGCTTGGATATTTTTTTGTCGAAACTTCCTTCGTTTAGTAAAAATACCAAACGACCTCCAAAAATTACATAAAAATACTCTAAAAATTCCTAGAATATTTCTATAGCATTTTTAAATATTTTTAAATTACTTTTAGGACTCTAATTGAGAAAATTTGGGTCGTTACACATGGTTTGGTTAATGTCGACTTAGGTGAAGTTTAGGTTGAGGTTTAGTTTCATTATTGAATTTTGAACCTCAAAACTTCGAGTTTTGGTTTTCCTAATTATTAGGAACCCCAAGTTATTATTGGTGCAATGATAGGAGTTTGACCATGTTTTTAGGGGGAGTTACTCTTTGAAAACATAAAAATCTTTTCAAAGACCTTGGAAGGAGGTTAACCCTTCGTGATGAATTAATACTCAGGGGTCGAGTATTGTGGAGTAATGAAAGATTGGTTATCTTCATTGCTAGGATGATAAATACTCTCGGATGAGCATTATGGAGTCGATTACTACTTAAGGGGGAGCATTGGGTTAATGAAGGGGATCAGACCTTCATTGGTAAAGTGAAAAATGCTCTTGGATGAGCATTGAGAAGAAGATTACTACTCAAGGGGGAGCATTGAATACAATGAATAGGAGTTTCATTGGGAAGTTGATGCATGCTCTAGGATGAGTATTGTGAAGTGAAGTAGAGTTCAAGGGGGAGCTTTGGCGGCAATGAAGACTATGAGATCTTCATTGTGGGGTTGTTAACAACATATGAGGTTGTAAACAACGAAGAGTTAACTCTTATGGAGAAGAGTTTATTTGCTGGTTTTGATGTGTGACAAAGGGGGAGAATTGGAGGTTAAGTTAGACCTTCATTTCAAGCAGGGGGAGTTTGCCCTCTAGGAAAGGGAGAGAATGAAGGAAACCTTCATTCATGCTTTATCATAGAGGTAAGGCTATGGAATTTAGCCTTGGTGTAAAGAAGAGGTAAGGCTATGAGATTTAGCCCTGTGATAAAGAAGAGATTAATGCTATGAGATTTAGCCTTGTGATAAAGAAGTGATTAAGGCTATGGGATTTAGCCTTGTGATGAAGAGGAGGTTAAGGCTATGGGATTTAGCATAACTTAGAGGTATTGTCAAACATCAAAACGAGGGAGATTCTTGGGGCAATTTTCCTAGGTCAAGGTTGACCAGTTTGACTAAGCTTGCGTTAAGTCAAGCCTGAGTCATGATTTGAGTGTTGATGTTTGACAATAGAAGGAGACTGACAATATAAGGAGATTGTTGGTGCAATCGTCCGGTTATGGAGATGATCAAAGGGTTGACCAGGTTGATGAGAATACAAGTCAAGTAGGTCAGGGATGACAGGAGACTTGACTGGGTAAGTCCTAACTGGAGGTTAGGCGTATGTAAGTCCTAACTGGAGGTTAGGCGTCTGGAAGTCCTAACTGGAGGTTAGGAACTGGAGGTTTGGTAGTGGTGAAGTCCTAACTGTAGTTTATGCAGTGGTGGAAGTCCAAACTAGAGGTTAGGCAAAGGAGAAAGCCCTGGTGAGGAGCCAGACATTTGGAAAGTCCAAGTGTGATCTTGGTAAGGGAGAAAGTCCTGGTGAGGAGCCAGGCAATTGGGAAGTCCAAGTGTGATCTTGGCACAGGCTGTAAGTCCAAGCATGTGGTCTTGGCAAGGTAAGTCCAAGTATAATCTTGGCAAAGGAGAAAGTCCTGGTGAGGAGTCAGGCAATTAGAAAGTCCAAGTGTGATCTTGGCAAAGGTTGTAAGTCCAAGCATGTGGTCTTGGCAAGATGAATCCTAGTGTGGTGGTATAATCTGACACCTAGGATGAGGCCGAAGGAAGATCCTGAAGGCAAGGCATGAAGGATGGGAGATATCCGAGAGACGCAAGGCTGATGGAGGAGGCTAGAAGGCTAGTTCGAGTTTGGTCGGGTGTGGCCAAATGCTAGGCATGGAGACCCAGCAGGTCACGGTTGACCAGGAGTTGGGTTGGAGATTTTGGACTTGAGTTTGAGTCAAGTCCAGGCTAGTCAATCGATCGGGCGATCGATTGAACCATGGTCCAATCGATCAGTCGATCGATTGGAGTGTGCTGCGATTATGGGAAGGTCCAATCGATCGATCGATCGATTGGGATGTGAAATCACAAGCACAGAGGCTTTCCCAATCGATCAGGCGATCGATTAGGAGCTGCCAATCGATCGGTCGATCGATTGGGCAGCAGAAGCTCTCGCGCGGATGCGAGAGCACAGAAAGGCTCTGAATCGATCGGGCGATCGATTCAGGCAGTCCCAATCGATCGGTCGATCGATTGGGAAGTGACCGTTGCATAGGAAACGAGCGATGGACAGCTGGGATGGAGTAGTGCTGATGTGGCAATCGGTTGAGGATGATTTAGATTGATTGGGAGCACAGGATATAGCCGTTGCGGATCATTTTCTCCGTAGAACTTTGCGTTCTTCTTCCTGCGATTTCTTTACGACTCACAGCGAGCTTCTCCGATCTTCACTGCCAGTACTTGAAGGCTCTTGGGAGTGTTCTCTCAAGGTTTAAGAGGCAACAATAAGCAACAAGTAAGCAATAAGAAGTATTGTTTTCATTTGTATCTTGTACTCTCTTCTTGTATTTTTGTGTGCGTTGTTGTGTGAGTTTGTACGAGGCTTCTCCGCCTCCGACTATGACCGAGAAGGAGTGTTTCATAGTGGAGATAGCGTGTCGTGTGTGGATCCATGGATTAGTTATCTCATCTTGAGGTGGATACCAAGTAAACCCTAAGTGTTAGCATTGTGTGTGTTTGTATTTTATTTTCCGCTGCATATCAAGACGAAGCAAGCACAAGTGCGCGACGAGACGCTATTCACCCCCCCTCTAGCGGGCACAAAGGTCCCAACATTCTTAACATCCATCTGAGATATTCTCCATCGACAAATAGAAGCAACATCAATCGGAGTACGAACAATCATTATTTTTACAATAGGAGTAAATATTTCCTTATAATCCACGTCATACTCCTAAGAATAACCTTCAGTAATAAGACAATGTATCGTTTGATAGATCTATCAGATTTAGTTTTAATCTTATATATCCAACAAAACTAATAGTGTATGTTCCTAGTGGCAACGATACCAAATCTCGTATATGAGTCTGATGCAGAGCAATTAGTTCCTCAGTCATAGCATTCTGCCAAGTGGATTATGAACAACTTCTCTATAGAATACAGGCTCAAAAATACAATGACCAAATACAACAAATGAAGCAAAAGAATGAAAATAATAAGAATAACCAAAATCTGGTAGTTTAGTAGACTTATGAACATGAGTGGACTGACAATGGTGGAGAAAAGAATCATCTACAACCTCAAGAGATAATTGGGTAGTGGCAAAAGGAGGAGTATGTGGTGTTAGAGTGTATACTAAAAGCCTAGCTTTTGTAAACATTTACTTTTGAAATACAAGAATCACATTGGTCAAATGTCTACATTTATTTATGAAGTGTAATTGTTCAATTAATTTATATTGTAGATAGCATAGTGTGTGGTGTCACACACAGAAAATCATGTTATCAGTTCCTTATAAATTATAAACAGTTGCTCACGACTAAGATAGAAAGGAACAAACCATTGGAATAGTCGTAGTGTAATTAGGGATTAATTTATCTTGACTAATAAATTACACTAGTACACTCTAAGTGTATTGAGTAGGACCATTTTAGGTAAGTTCTTTTTATACTGACTTAATAAAAGAACTAGACCTTAGTTATTATGGAAGTGTGTGCTCTTAATCCTAATATAATAACAAGCATATATATTTAGTATTTATTTCTTTAACTTATCAAAGGGTGAGATTTAGCTTGATAAATCAATAGGGTCGATAAGTTGGGAAATGATATTACTTATAGTGTGTGTTGTTGATTATAGAAGGAAACTGTGTCCTAGTAATTTAGGTTGAGAATGTCCCTAAGAGGAGCTCATAAGGATTGTCATGTTAAACCCTGCAGGTAGACTTAGTCCGACATGATAATAAGGTTGAGTGGTACTACTCATGGACTAAGACGTCAATTAAAGTGAGTTATCAGTAACTCAATTAAATTAATAGACATTCAATATCTTAAACACAGGGAGACTAACACACTTATAGTAAAAAGGAGCCCATAATGTAATTTGGGATTAGTGCGGTAGTGCAATAATAACTCTCTAGTGGAATGAGTTATTTTTGATGAACTTGAGTTGTGTGTTCAGGGCGAATACGGGATACTCAAGCTCGTCAGAAGGCCAAAATCAATTTCTCCTCTAGGTCCCTATCGTAGCCTCATTAATGTCTTAAATCCACTCATGGAAAAGCTCATCTTGGTGTCCAAGAGAGGGTCGGCCCATGGCTTGGTGACCAAGCCATGTGGCCGGCCACTTCCTTCTCAATGGGGTCGACCTCTTGCTTGGTGCCCAAGCAAGAAGGGGTCGGCCACAATAATTCAAACTAAGAGGGGTGTTTTGAATTTTTAAAAATTTCTCTTTGTAGATATCTACAAGTTTTAAAAGAGAGATTTTAAAATATAAAACTTTCCTTATTTGAATTAGGTCACATGGTTTAAAAGAAAATTTAAAAGTTTTAAAACTTTCCTTTTTTAACCATCCTCATGGTTTTAGAAAAAAGGAAGAGAAGTTTTAAATTTGAATCTTTTTAATTTTGTAACCATATTTAAAAAAGGAAATTTTAGAAGAGAAGTTTTAAATTTTAAAACATAGTTTTAATTTTTAAAACTTTCCTTTTTTAACATCCATAAAAGGAAAAAGAGCTTGTAAAATTTTATAAGAGGATTTTTTCCTTTTTAAAAATTTTATAAAAAATTATTTCTCTTGATGATGATGTGGCCAGCCACCCTTGCTTGGTGTCCAAGCAAGGGGCCGGCCATTAAAAGCATCTAATCATCCATGATTCAATCAATTGAATCAATGATTGATGATTGAATCAATCAAGAAGAAAGAAAAGGAAAAATAAAAGGGGAAAAGGAAAAACAAGAGGAAGATTTTAATTTTTATAAAAATATTTTCCTTATTTGTCTTGGGCAAGTAATATAAAAGAAGGGGAGGAGAGGCCTCATGGCACATAAATTCTTATTCTCAAGTTGGTGCTCCCTTTTGTGGTCGACCCTCTCCCTCTTCTTTTCCCCTTGCTCTCTTTTGTTCTCTTGTGGTGGTGGCAGGATTTTAGAGGAGGAAGAAGGCTTTTGGGTGGTGCTCATCTTGGAGGATCGTCACCCACACGACGTTCAAGGTGAGGCGAGGAATACGGCAGAAGATCTTGAGGTTATTAGCATACAAAGAAAAAGTATAACTAGTAATTTTCTTCCGCATCATGCTAGTATTTTCTTTGTATGAATTCCAAACACAAGATGCATTAGATTCTAGTTTTTTGAATTGTAATTCGAGTTTATGTTTTTTTGTTTTTCGAATTTGTGATTTGATTGTTCTTTTTTGTTAAACTTAGAGTTATATAAGGAAATTAAATATTAGCTTTCCTTGAAAGGCTTTGTCTAGGAAGTGGTGGTTGCTCCCATATCCAAGAAGGCATAGTGCCTTGCCATGTTTAACCTGGAAGCCAATTTTGAAAATTAATATTTAATTGAATTTATAACATACGTGGATTTGGATCAATAGTGTTAAGTTCAGCTTGCGATCCAAGTCTAAACCATTAAAAACAGATAAGTTAAATTTGGAATCAATAATGTTAAGTTCCGTTTGTGATTCCTAATTTAACTTCTAAAGAACACAATAGGCTGTTTAGGAAAGGTTCGACACTTGTACAAAATTTTTGTATAGTGGAACCGGTACGATCTTCCTAGGACCAATCAACATGTGGAGCGGATATCTCGAGAACTAAAGTACCAGATGCAGTTGAGCTACCAGTAGGAGCTATTGGTGAAGCTTCCTCAGTGTTAATATTGAAAGGATCAATGCAAAACAAATATGACTTTCTCATATTATATGAATTAGCCAGAATAAAAAAGAATAGAATATGCCCAAGAAACACAACAAGACAAGAGACATATAATTTTTGACTAATGGGATTAAAAGAACGATATCCTTTTTTATCAACACCATAACCCAAAAAGACACAAAGAGCAGATCGAGAGGCTAACTTATTATGCTCGACATGTAGATGAAGGATGAAGCAAATACAACTAAAAATAGGTACAAAGGAATAAACAAGAGCATGCCCATATAATTTTTCAAAAGATGACAAGCCTGAATTGAGTGAGGTTAGAATTATATTAGTCACGTGAGTAGCGATAAAGATTGCTTCCCCAAAAATGCACTAGTAACACTGGTAGACAATAAAAATGAATGAGTTGTTTCAACAAGATGTCTATATTTTCGTTCAGCCATATCATTCTATTCAGGAGTATCTATACATGAGGTTTAATGAATAGTACCATCAAAAGCAAGTAAATGTGAAAAATGAATCGAGTGTATTCACCCTCTAAATCACAATGAAAGCACTTTATGACACTCAAATATTGAGTTTTCACAAGAGCTCTAAAGTTGATGAAAATGGTAAGATAATTAGACCTATATTTTATTAAATAGACCCAAGAGCAATGAATGAAATCATCAATAAATGAAACATAATACCTTAACCCCCCCTCTCTTTTGTAGGAATAGGAGAGGGTCCCCACACATCAGAATGGATAAGATCAAATGGAGTAGAAGAAAAAGAAAAACTTTTAGAAAATAGTAAGACAAAAAATTTGGCTAGTTTACAACTACTATAATAAAAAAAACATAACTTTTTAAAGGTTTTAATACTCTTGTAGAGGCTAAAAACTATAAACAAAATGCTAAAACATGACCTAAATGAGAATGCCACAAATAAAAATTAGAAGATAAATGACTCAGACAAAAAAAAAAGATAAATCCACATTCAAAACTATAACTTCTGGTACTTTAAGTTGATCCAAAATATAGAGTCCTCCTTGCCTATGGTATGTTATAATCAGTCTCTGAGATTGGGGATCCTAAATATAACAATTGGATGAAAAAAGAAACTAAATATCCAAACTCACATAATTGACTAATAGAAATAAGATTTAAAGTAAGACTCGAAATATAATAAATATATATAAGAGATAAACAAGATGTAACAATTAACCAACATCTACTATTGGCATAGGAGTAACATCAGCAGTCACAACAGACATAGATGAATTGGAAGAAAAAAATAAAAGATGATAAATTAGATAATATATGATGGGAGGCATCATAGTCCAAAATCCATAAGGATGAAAATATACCTCAAATACCAGACAATGACAAACCAATATGAGAGGAAGCTAACATGGTAGAGGACTGTGAAGTAAGAAACTATTGAAATTGCTCAAGTATATATGGATCAGATTTCCATGAAGTATCTGTACGATCAGGCATGGTTGTTGGATCAAGTCGCACGTGAGAGGGGGGAGGGGTGAATCACGTCGTTTTGAAAATTCATCTTTTCAATTTTGAAATCAAAAGTACGCACAGTAGAAATTAAGTATAAAAGATAACACAAAAAAACATGATCGATTTACTTGGTTCGGAGCCTTCGGTGACTTCTACTCCAAGACCCAGGTCTCGATGACCTATCGATGGGTAATCCGCTAAAATACCTCTTCTGGTGCCTCCGAAAGAAGGAATCAAGTACAAGGAATAGAAAAGTGTAACAGGCTACACTTTCCTTTATGCGGAATTAAATAGATCAAAATAGTTTCTTTATCGACAAGTAAGAATTGAAGTCTGAATGCTTGTTTGTCGATGTTGGTCTGTCATCCGCGATTAGAAGTCCTTGAAATAGTTGTCAGGCACAGCAGCTTCGCAACATAGTAGGAGGATGAAGTAGCAGCACTTGGAAGCCCAAAGGATCGTGTGGAATTGAAGTCCAAATGCTTGTTTATCGATGTTAGTATATCGTCCGTGATTGGAAGTCCTTGGAATGGTTGTTGAGCACAGCAGCTTCACAACATAGCAGGAGGACGAAGTAGCAGCACTTGGAAACCCAAAGGATAGTGTGGAAGCTCGTATATAAGTTGTGTTTGAAGCTTTGGGCGAGCATCCTTATAAAGATCTTGGAAGGCATCTTCCATAGCTATTGAAGGCACCTCCAACCCGAGAAATATGATCCCGAACATCCCGGATTCTATCTACGACGAGGTCTAAATTCTATCCTGCAGAAGGCACCTTCATGCCATTGAAGGCGCCTTCTATGAACAATGCAAAGGGGCCTTTTATAGCCATTGAAGGTGCCTTTGGGTACTATTTATCCGAAGGATTTTTGCTCTTTTACCCTGCAAGTTGTGCTAGTCCAAAACTAAAACATCTAACCTATAAAATAAAGTTAACACAGTGAAAAATAAAAAGTAATAATTAGTTCCTGTCCTCCTAGGACCAGGAACTAGTTAAGATCTCAGATTAGGAATCTAAAATGGACCTAACCTAGACCGACGCCTACTGCCCCTCAATCAGGATGCGTCCTCACAAAGTCACTCTCCTCTAGTAACTTACCTTTACTTACCATCTTACAATTGGTTTGACTAGTCTTCTGACCCACCAAGTCTTCATACCAATTGTCCGGTTCACAGACCCAACTGGACTTCTGTCGATTGTCCGGTCCCGCGGACCCAACTAACTTTCTATCGGATATTTGGTCGGCCCTTTGATCTATCTGAAATTTGCACCAGCTATCCAATCCAACAGACCTAGCTGGACTTCAGTCTAGTGTATGATTCTTCGGACTCGTCAATTCCTGCACACTCGGTAAAGCAATTAGATCACAAAAATACCTAACTTAACTCACATGTCATTCATCAAAACCTGAGTTAGACCATAGTGTAAACCACACCAACAATCTTCCTCTTTTTGATACAATGAGAACCTGGGTTAAGTTAGGAAAAATAAAAATAAAATACACACAAAATGATTCTAAGAGAAGCAAAAAATGAGTTAGTTTCATTCTCTTTATCATTTTTAAGGTTAAGTTATTCTGATTTTCGTTTGTTTTCTAACTTTTTCATTTATTTTCTAATTTGACCCCTAACCCTCCCTCTTTTACATTCATCAAAAAAAAAAATATGAGTAGACAAATGACAAATAAGAATAAAATAATCAGTGAGAAAAAAAATTTAACACAAGAGAAACTTTCAGGATTACCAGAGACAGGAGTTAAAAAAATATATAAACCATTTTATAAAAAAACTTTTCAAAGTAAAAAACAACGTTCAATGTATGTTTAAAATAGTTTTCAAAACAAAATTACCAAAATTTATGCAAGGAAGGTTTAGAAATTGTATACTAGATTTGAAAGTTAACTATTACAAAATTGACTGTAAAGTTTAAAGTTGAAATGGTTTTGAAAGAATACTTTTCAAGGTAATTTTCAAACATAGCAAGATAGTGGTTTAGAAAGTACTTTTGCAAAATGATTTTCAAGGATAATATTTTTTAAGGTAATTTGAAAAAGTAATATTTTTCAAAAAGAGTGATTTTAAAAAGTATACGTGTGTTTTCGAAAACAATTTTCAAAGTATATATAAAGTAGTTTTCAAAGACACTTTATATTAAAATTATTTTGAAAATTAGTTTTAAATATCCTCCCTCTGAATCTGATATTAAAAATAATCTAAACATATAGAAAGTGTCCTTCCATGTCTAACTGTAGTTATTAATTAATTATCAAAAGATAGCTGATCCTGTCCGAACGCTGAATCAACGGACGCTGGGCACATGGCGCTCTCCGAGTTGCTGACGTAGATCTCCGACCGGTCGTATGGAGCTCCAGCGAACCTGCAAAGAAGTCGGGCCGGGAGGGGGTTCCCGGCGACGACCCTCCGACGCTCAAGTCAGGCAAGAGGAGGACAAGAAAGTGGCTCTGAATATGCAAGAATGTGTACATCCGGTGAAGAATGAGGACCCTTATATAGAGCGAGGGAGAAGCTCATGCACACATACCAAGGCGAATACGTGTCCTCTTACCATACCTCAGTATGGGCTTGTCAGAGGAGCTTGCCTGACACCATACTGCTACAGTCCGAACACCTCTCTGATGGGACAACGGAACCTTCTGTCGTAAGATCCTGCGTATGGCCTGGTCGTTGAACATACCCGTTGTCAGAAGATGTTCCCTTGTCCTTTTGTCTCTTCTTACCCCATACCGAGCGTCCGGCCGGTCGACAGACCCCTCTCATCCGGTCGGTCGTAGGTGTTGGTCCGCTCGGTAGACTCCCGGTTGTGTGCTCTGTTGACTGTTCACAGTATTGCTGTTTTCTGCCTCGGCCGAGCGGGCTACCCGATCGGCCAGGCGACCCTGTTACCCATGAGCGTCAGAGACCCGACTTCCCCGTCGGGTTCCTTGATTCCGTTTAGACCCCGTTCGGCCGACCGGTCCACCCTTCGCCGGTCGGCCGTTTGACCTTTTGACTTCCACGTGGCGTTGACTCCTCTTAAAGGGGGTCCCTCGTCCTTACTGCCGGATCACTTGCCTCCCCTTCAAGTCTAGTCGAAGGAGGCAATTAGTCCGACTGACTGGACCGTCAGTTTCACCGAGCGACGTCCATAAGCAACTGTCCTCCGCTCGGCCCTCACGGGGGTAGCTAAAACGCCAGTCAACACCAATCCTCCTCGGTATCTTTTCGAAAGTTTCGCCAATCTCCATCATTAAGGCTGGGCACGCACTCTGTGCCTCGTTAAGGTGCTCATTAAATGCTCCCCGTGATGGAATGCCATGTGGCCTTGCTATCGTCATCGTACGGCGGCGGCGCCGCGGGTGACGAGACCGAGGAGGTTCGAAATGGACGACGCGATGCGTGCTCTGATTCTCTCGACCTGGATCCGACGGTGGAGGCCGCTCGGGCTCCACCCTATAAATCCTTCTCTTCTTTCCTTCGCCTCACTTCTGCTGTCACGTGCTCACCGCTTCTTCTCGCGTTCCAGATTTCCGGCGATCTTGCTCTTCTGTTTTCGGCGATCTCCGGTGCTCTTCCCTCGATCCTCCTCTTCGTCGTAAGGTTCTCCTTCTTTCTCTCTTTGGTTCTTGTGTTTTCTTTGCCTTTCTTTCCCAAGTTTTGGTTCTCGGGGCACTGTTCGTTTGCCATCTTCTTGCTTTTATCCTCTGCCTTTCGTCTTTTTTGGTTTCCTCCGTTCGGACAATGGCCCATTCCTCTCAATCCCCAGACCAAACTCTCGGCCCATGGTATACTACCATGGAGTCGTGCTTCGATCGGCGCGACGCCGATATTCTGATAAATAGTTTTCACATCCCTTCCGACCTCGAAATTATTTTACCCACTCCCTCCGCTCGGCCGCACAAACCACCGCGCGGAGCTTTTTGTGTTTTCCGCGACCAGATCATTACCGGTCTGCGACTTCCCATTCATCCCTTCATCGTTGACGTTTGCAATTTTTTCGGCGTTCCGCTCGGAAGCCTAGTTCCCAACACTTTCCACCTTCTATGCGGCGTTGTTGTCCTATTCAAAATCCATAACATTCCCCTCCGACCGAAGGTTTTATACTATTTCTACTACCCTAAACAGTCCGAGCCGGGCACATACATGTTCCAGGCTCGGCCCAGTTTAGTTTTCTTCAATAAACTACCTTCTTCCAATAAGCATTGGAAAGAATTCGACTTTTATATTCGCCTTCCCGAGCGGGCCCCCTTCCGAACCCAATGGCAGGTCGGACATCCTCTCTCCCCAGAACTCAAAAGGTTCAAGACCCGGCCGGACTATCTTCACGCCGCCAATATGTTAGCCGGTCTGAAGTTCGACATCAACAAATTCCTTCCGGAAGGGGTTATGTACATATTCGGCCTGAGTCCGATCAGAACCCCCCTCTCGAGCGGCTTCGGTAAGAATTTTACTCGTACATTTGCCTTGATTGCTAACTGATTTTCTTCTTTTTTCCTTTGCAGCGAACATTGTCATGGAGTCGGTGATGGCTGGCATTTTGAAAAGAAAGGCCGCGGCGCTCGAGGCCGCGGCGGCCAAAGAGATGGAGAAGCTTGGCATCCAGCCGGTCGGCTCTAATGAAGAAGAGAGCGAGACCAATGCTGGGGAGTCGGCCGCTCAGGCGTCTCTCCCGGAGCCAGCGGCTAGCGCAACTGCTAGTCGGGAGACTTCCATCCGGGAGGAAGGCTCGGCTCAAGAGGAAGAGCGACCCCCCCCCCCCGACAAAAGAGACGTCGCACGGAGACACCACTCCGCTCGGCTACATCTGCGGTCCATCCTTCCGAGCGGACCACCGCTGATTCTCGCGGCAAAGCTCCAGCGGTAGAGGCGATATCGTCCGATCGGACCCCATCGCAATTGGACGCGTCGGCGTACCTTCTTGAGGCTGTTCCAGTCAGTGTCCTTCCGCCCGCTCCCCGTCGAGTCCAGCGTTCAACAATTTTGTCCCAGTTCTTTGCGCCGGCTTCCAATCCTTCTCCGGCTTCCGCCCAGACGACCCCCAGTCGGCGCCACACCGTCCAAGTCTCCCTGCATCTTCCCACCGAGGAATTAATGCCCGAAGCCGATCGGCCTACCGCGCTCGAGCACACGATCACCTTGAAGGGGCCTCTAGCTGAAATGTGGGCCGACGCTCGGGCGCGGGTGGCGATGATTCCACTCAGCAACTTGGCCAATAGCCACATGCAACAGGCCACCGGGATAAGTGCATTTTCTTAAGTCCTTTACACATTCTTTCCGCTCGGTTATTAACAATTTTTCTTTTGTCAGAGATGGGTGGAGGAGATTGCTGTCTCCAATCGGCTCGCCATGGTGGACGAGGAGCTCAAGAGGCTACGGAGTTCGGGCAGTGCTCCTTCCCAAGGCCCATCATATGCCGAGCTGCAGAAGGAGCTCAAAAAGACTCAAAATCTGTTGGAGGCCGAACAGAAGAAGACGACCGACCAGGCTCACAATCTGGCCGAACTTGATCACCTGAACAAATCACTGGAACGTAAGATAAGCCTGGCGACCGAGCGGAAAAAGATAGATATCTCCGATCTGGAGAAGAAGAATGTAGAGGCTCGGGGCCTGGAGCAAAAGATTAAAGAGCTGATGGACCAATTGGCCGACGAGAAGGTAGCCCGCTCGACAGAGGTGGATAAGCAAAAGGAGGAGCTGAAAACTCTGCAGGAGTCCCTCGCTGCCTCCCAAGCGGCCTTTAAAGAATATCAAGAGGATGAGCTTGGCCGAGTCGCAGCCCTGAGGCTGAATTACATCCGTTCGGCTGAATTTTCAGAGAAAGTTTACGAGCGGATGTACATGGCCTTTGAACTTGCCATGAATGCCACGACAGAATACTTGAAGTCCAAAGGGCAGCTTCCCGATTCCGCCGTCATCCCTGCTCAGGACCAGGCAACACTCCTCAACAACATCCCGAAGGATCTCTACGAGTATTTAGAATAGAAGTTTATTGTAATTCGGCTGCTCGGCCAAAGACTATCCTTTTTTTGTAATTCAGGCGCTCGGCCTTAATGTCTTAAATATTAGTCTTTCGCTTGCTTTTTTATTAATTAATCCATATGTGTGCTAGTCGCTCGGATTAACAACTACCGTTGTTCGTATTCCCTTAATCCTCCTCGTTATTCGCCTCTTCTCCCACCTTTCTCATGTTCGAAAGGGATTTTTACTAAGTATTTTGCATAGCCAGTCTACTCGGTTGAATATATTCTGTTTTTCTAATGGGATTTCCGCCGGACATTCACGAAGTACTTTTGGTTACTTGATCGATCGGCGAAATTGACTTAAAAATTCCTTCTTTATTGTCTTCTTCCGGCCGGAGGGTTTATAGTCGCCGGTGCGACTCGATATTTAACGTCGGAGCTCGACAGTCTTCCGCTCGGAGGGTTTATAGTCGCCGGCTCGACTCTCGATTTTTAACGTCGGAGCTCGACGGTCTTCCGCTCGGAGGGTTTATAGTCGCCGGCTTGACTCTCGATTTTTAACGTCAGAGCTCGACGGTCTACTGCTCAGAGGGTTTATAGTCGCCGGCTCGACTCTCGATTTTTAACGTCGGAGCTCGACGGTCTTCCGCTCGGAGGGTTTATAGTCGCCGGCTCGACTCTCGATTTTTAACGTCGGAGCTCGACGGTCTTCCGCTCGGAGGGTTTATAGTCGCCGGCTCGACTCTCGATTTTTAACGTCGGAGCTCGACGGTCTTCCGCTCGGAGGGTTTATAGTCGCCGGCTTGACTCTCGATTTTTAACGTCGGAGCTCGACGGTCTACTGCTCAGAGGATTTATAGTCGCCGGGACGACTCTCGATTTTTAACGTCGGAGCTCGACGGTCTTCCGCTCGGAGGGTTTATAGTCGCCGGCTCGACTCTCGATTTTTAACGTTGGAGCTCGACGGCCTTCCGCTCGGAGGGTTTATAGTCGCCGACTCGACTCTTGATTTTTAACGTCGGAGCTCGACGGTCTTCCGCTCGGAGGGTTTATAGTCGCCGGCTCGACTCTTGATTTTTAACGTCGAAGCTCGACGGTCTTCCGCTCAGAGGGTTTATAGTCGCCGGCTCGACTCTCGATTTTTAACGTCGGAGCTCGACGGCCTTTAAGGCTAATTTCAACATTGTCGTTCGGCGAAGATTGACAAATGTGTTATCATTTTGCTTCCTGCATTAAAAGAACACAGGCGACCAAGAGATACACAAAATGAATTACATCAGCGCACCTCTCATCCAGCTCGGTATGGCTGGAGATGATTTGCGCTCCATGGTCGATCCAAACGCCGTCCGTCTTCATCTTCCAAATAATAAGCACCTGAGCGGAGCTTTTCGATGACTTTGAAGGGACCCGCCCAAGGAGCCTCCAGCTTGCCAACGTCCCCGACCGGCTTTACTTTCTTCCAGACTAGGTCGCCGACTTGGAATGCTCTAGGGATCACGCGCCGGTTGTAGTTCTGCTTCATTCTCTGCCGGTACGCCATCAGCCGGACGACCGTCTTGTCTCGGTCTTCGTCGATCAAGTCCAACTCCATGTTCCTCCGCTCGGCGTTGTCATCATCATAATTCTGGATCCGGACGGATTCGACGCCAACTTCGATCGGGACAACTGCTTCACCTCCATACACTAAATGGAAAGGCGTGACGCCCGTTCCTTCCTTTGGAGTCGTGCGGATAGCCCATAAGACGCCCGGCAGCTCGTCCACCCAGCTTCCTCCTATGTGGTCCAGTCGAGCTCGAAGAATTCTAAGGATTTCTCTGTTAGTTACTTCCGCTTGGCCATTGCTTTGGGGGTACGCCACGGAAGTAAAGTGTTGTTCTATGCCATAACTTTTGCACCAGTCTTCGAGCTGCTTCCCGACGAACTGTCGTCCGTTATCAGATACTAGCCGGCGAGGGATGCTGAACCGACAGATTATATGCTACCAAATAAACTTTTTGACCATCTGCTCGGTGATTTTGGCTAGTGGCTCGGCCTCCACCCATTTGGAAAAATAGTTGACCGCCACTAGTAGAAACTTCCGCTGACCGGTCGCCATAGGGAACGGACCCACAATATCCATTCCCCATTGATCGAACGAACAGGAGACTGTAGATGCTTTCATTTCCTCCATCGGTCGGTGGGAGACATTGTGGTATTTCTGGCAGGAGAGGCACGTGGTGACGGTCCAAGCGGCGTCTGCTTGCAGGGTTGGCCAGAAATATTCGGCTAGCAGGATCTTCCTTGCCAATGATCGTCCGCCCGGATATCCGCCGCACGACCCTTGGTGCACTTCTTGGAGGATGTATTCCGCGTCTTCCGAGCTCACACACTTCAAAAGTGGGCGGGAGAAAGCCTTCTTGAAGAGTTGATCTCCAACGAGTGTACCGGCCGGCTCTCCTCCTCAATAACTGGGCTTCATCCCGATCGGAAGGTGTTGCACCCGAGCGAAGAAACTCCATAATGGTTGTCCTCCAATCGCTCGGAAACGCGAGGCCCTCCATCCGGTCGACATGCGCCACCAAAGATACTTGTTCAATTGGCTGCTGTATGACAACCGGTGATATGGAACTTGCAAGTTTGGCCAACTCATCTGCAGCCTGGTTCTCCACCCGGGGTATCTTCTGGATAATAACCTCTCTGAAGTTGGCTTTGAGCTTTTCGAAGGCTTCAGCATAGAGCTTGAGCCGAGCGTTGTTAATCTCAAAAGTGCCCGAGAGTTGCTGAGCAGCTAACTGAGAGTCCGAATGGATTGTCACCCGACCGGCTCCTACATGGCGGGCTGCCTGCAAGCCGGCTATGAGGGCTTCATACTCTGCTTCGTTGTTTGTGGCTCTATATTCCAGCCGGACGGATAGATGCATCTGTTCTTCTTATGGAGAGAGCAAAAGCACCCCAATTCCGCTTCCGTGCCGAGTAGACGATCCATCTACAAATATCTTCCACATAGCTTCGGGCTCGGGATTCTGCACTTCGGTAACAAAATCTGCCAAGGACTGCGCCTTTATAGCCGACCGGGGTTGATACTGAATATCAAACTCACTCAACTCCGTTGTCCACTTGATGAGCCGTCTGGACGCTTCTGGGTTCAGCAGCACTCTCCCCAATGGGCTATTCGTCCGGACGATGATTGTATGTGCTAGGAAATAAGGACGAAGCCTCCGAGCGGCGAGAACCAAAGCAAAAGCCAGCTTCTCGAGTCCGGTGTAGCGAGATTCAGCATCTTTTAAAATATGGCTTAGGAAATACACGGGTTCTTCTCCGCTCGCCCTCACTAATGCCGAGCCTACTGCCTGCTCGGTTGAAGATAAATAGATACAGAGCAGCTCACCTACAGCTGGCTTGGCTAGCACAGGCAAAGAGTTCAGATATGTCTTCAGGTCTTCAAACGCCCGATCGCATTCTTCATCCCACTGAAACTTAGTAGCTTTGCGCAAGATTTTGAAAAACGGGAGGCTCCAGTCGGCCGTCTTCGAGATGAATCTGGACAATGCTATTATCCGACCGGTCAAGCGCTGTACTTCCCTCAGATTTCTTGGGGGCGGCATATCTTGTAATGCTTTCACCTTGCTTGGATTTGCCTCGATGCCCCGCTCAGTCACTATATAGCCCAAAAATCGCCCACCTTTTGCGCCGAACAGACACTTTTGAGGATTCAGCTTAACTCCATACTTCCTCAGCGTTCGGAAAGTCTCCTCCATGTCTTTAAAAAGGTCGGCCGCTTGGACTGACTTGATGAGAATATCATCCACGTACACCTCCAAATTTCGTCCGATCTGCTCCTTGAACACTTTGTTCATCAAGCGCTGGTAAGTTGCTCCCGTGTTCTTTAGTCCGAACGGCATCACATTGTAGCAGTAAGTGCCGTCGGCTGTAATGAAGCTAACCTTCTCTTGATCTTCTCGGGCGAGCGACACTTTATGATAGCCTTGATAGGCATCGAGCATGCATATCAACTCGCAGCCAGCTGTGGAGTCCACCAGTTGATCGATCCGGGGCAGAGGATAAAAATCCTTTGGGCATGCTTTGTTGAGATCCTGAAAATCGATGCAAACTCTCCACTTGTTGCCCGGCTTGGAGACTAGTACCACGTTCGCCAGCCAGCTCGAGAACTAGACCTCACGTATGTGGCCGACTTCCAGGAGCTTCTCGACCTCCGCTCGGATGATTGTGTTTTGTTCGGCACTGAAGTCCCTCTTCCTTTGCTTCACCGGCCGAGCGTCCGGTCGGACGTGGAGCTCGTGCTGTGCTATACTTGGTGAAATCCCGGGCAGCTCATACGTCGACCAAGCGAAGACATCGCAGTTTCTTTGGAGACATTTGATCAACTTCTCTTTCTGGCTCGCCTCCAGATCGGCCGCAATGAATGTGGTGGCCTCCGATCGGGTCGGGTGGATCTGCACTTCCTCTTTTTCTTCATAAACCAAAGAGGGTGGCTTTTCAGTTATGGCGTTTACCTCGATCCGTGGCGTCTTCCGAGCGAAATTAGCTTCGGTTCGGACCATCTCGACGTAGCATCGCCGAGCCGCCAGTTGGTCTCCCCATACTTCTCCAACCTTGTCTTCGACCGGGAACTTGATTTTCTGGTGGAAGGTGGAGACGGCCGCTCGGAACTCACTGAGCGCCGGTCGTCCCAAGATAATGTTGTATGCTAACGGAGAGTCGACCATGACGAAGTTTGTAGTCCGCGTCCTTCTGAGCGGCTCCTCTCCCAGCGAAATAGCCAGTCGGATCTATCCGACCGGCAGAACTTCATTGCCCGTAAACCCGTAGAGGGGGGTTGTCATGGGCAGCAGCTCGACTCGATCAATTTGCAGTTGATCGAAAGCTTTTTTGAATATGATGTTGACCGAGCTGCCTGTATAAACGAAAATACGGTGAATAGTGTAATTAGCTATTACCGCTTTGATGAGAAGGGCGTCGTCATGCGGCACTTCAACTCCCTCTAAATCCCTAGGCCCGAAGCTGATTTCGGGTCCGCTCGCCCGTTCTTGACTGCAACCGACCGCATGGATCTGGAGCTGCCTGATGCTCGCCTTCCTTGCTCGGTTAGAGTCGCCTCCGGTCGGCCCACCGGCGATGATGTTGATTTCGCCGCGGGACGTGTTGCTCCTGTTTTCTTCCTCCCGAGCGGATGGCCTAGGCCGCTCCTTAGATACCCGGGGATTGTCCTCGTGTCTTCGAGGATGATACCGCTCAGGAGACTGTCTTCGCTCGGCTTCATGGTGTCGTTGTCGCCTATCGAGTGATGGCGATCGACGGCGGCCGCTCCGGGGAACGGGGTGGGCGATCAGGGGAAGGCTCCGGCAATCTCTTGTATTGTGTGTGTCTGTCCGGTGGAATGAGCAGAACATGGGGGTCCATATCTGTTGGTGCGGTTAGCACTAACGACTTAACCCAGGTTTTGATGAATGACAAATCAGGTTAAGTTAGTTTGTTTTTGTCTGACACTTTGATTGAGTGTGCAGGAGAAGTCCAGACAGGTCGACGTGCTGACCGGATGTCTGGCACGAAGTCCAGCTAGGTCGACGGGCTGACCGGATAGCTGGCGAGAAGTCCAAGCGGGTCGACGGGCTGACCGGACGCTTGGCGAGAAGTCCAGCTAGGTCGACGGGCTGACCGGATAGCTGGCAAGAAGTCCAGACGGGTCGACGGGCTGACCGGGTCGACGGGCTGACCGGACGGCAAGAAGTCCAGACGGGTCGACGGGCTGACCGGACGTCTGGCAGGTAAGTGAGGTAAGTCACTGGAGGGGAGTGACTGCGAGGACGCGTTCCCGGGAAGGGAACATTAGGCGTCGATCCGGCTTAGATCCATTTCGGATATCTAAGTCGAGATCGTGACTAGATTCTGGTCTCGGAAAGACGGAATCTAAGTCATACTCTTTTATCCATCTGTTGAACCTTAACTGTGCTAACAATCTGTTTTACAGGATACATATTTGCCTCGGACTAACTTTGTTTGAAAAGGAGTTTCGGGCGCCCGGAGGTCCGGGCGCCCGGAGGGGATCCGGGCGCCCGAAAGGCGAATTCTATCCAGCCGAGTCGTCGCCACGTGGAGCATCATGGTTTGTGCAGCTACGTCACATTCCAGGCGCCCGGAAGGGATCCAGGCGCCTGGAACAGCATATAAAAGAAGCCCCAGACAGGAGCTTCAGAGGAATGCATTTAAGCTGAGAACTCTTCTACTGCTAGTCTTGTTGCTCGACGTTCAGTGCGACGCCAACAAAGTTCCGACACAGTGCTACTTCGGTTTTTATTTAATTTCCTTGTCGGTATTGCTTTATTTTCACTTGCATTTCCTGTACTCATTCTGTAATCATATTTCGACTTGTTAGTGATTGCCCAACGAAAGTGGTCAAGGACCACGGGCCTTCGAGTAGGAGTCGTCACAGGCTCCGAACGAAGTAAAAACATCTGTGTCTATTTTATTTTTCCGCTGCGTTTATACTCGTCTTTTTCGAATCGATATTCACCCCCCCCTCTATCGAATCTAACGGTCCTACAATATCTTCTTCTTTGGTTTAGGCCGTTCAGCAGCTACCTCTTGAACGGCATGAGACCTTGCGTGGTGAGGGCGGCCTGCTTCGATCCTCGGTCCTCTGGGCGGCTCCTGGCGAGTGACAGCCTTCCGCTCGGCAGGGGCTGGCCGCTCAGTTGAAACTTCTTTTCTTCGGGCCACCTGTGCTTCCTCCACATTGATGTATTCATTGGCCCGGTGCAACATATGGTCGTAGTCTTGGGGCGGCTTCCGAATGAGCGAACGGAAGAAGTCACCGTCCACGAGGCCTTGCGTGAATGCATTCATCATCGTTTCTGAGGTGGCCGTTGGAATATCCATGGCCATCCGGTTGAACCGTTGGATGTAAGCTCTGAGCGGCTCTCTGGGCTCTTGCTTAATGGCGAATAGGCTGACACTGGTCTTCTGGTAGCGCCGACTGCTTGCAAAGTGGTGGAGGAAGGTCGTGCGGAAGTCCTTGAAACTTGTGATGGATCCGTCCGACAGCCTCCGAAACCACCGTTGCGCCGATCCCGAAAGAGTGGTAAGGAACACCCGACACTTTACTCCATCTGTGTATTGATGTAGGGTGGCTGTGTTATCGAACTTACCCAAATGATCGTCCGGGTCGGTTGTTCCATTGTATTCACCGATCGCCGGGGGCACATAGTGCTTTGGTAGAGGGTCCCGTAGGATGGCTTCTGAAAATTGACGGTTGATCCGCTCGGGAGAGGCGTCCGTTCGGGGGGCCTTACCTTTTCTGTTGTCTCGCATTGGCACTTCGTCTGATGAAGATCCTCGGTCATGATTAACTGTTGTGGCTTCAGGAGGCGTCCGAAATAGGGCCCGATGAAACGGAACAGTGGCCGGGGGTGCTTCTGCTCGGCCCGCCGACGCGGACATCGCTTGTTGCTCCATCCACTCGGCTTGTGCCCTCTGTTTCTGTTGTTCCACGAGCTTAGCTACCCTTGACTCGATCAGAGCATCAAGCTCCTCCGTGGAGAGCGTCACTATATGCGGTCGTCCAGCTTCGTCCATTGCTTCCGCTCGGATGCAGGTGCGTTCCCACAGACGGCGCCAAATTGATCCTATCCGAACGCTGAATCAACGAAGGCTGGGCACGTGGCACTCTCCGAGTTGCTGACGTAGATCTCCGACCGGTCGTATGGAGCTCCGACGAACCTACAAAGAAGTCGGGCCGGGAGGGGGTTCCCGGCGAAGACCCTCTGACGCTCAAGTCAGGCAAGAGGAAGACAAGAAAGTGGCTCTGAATATGCAAGAATGTGTACCTCCGGTGAAAAATGAGGACTCTTATATAGAGTGAGGGAGAAGCTCATGCACACATACCAAGGCGAATACGTGTCCTCTTACCATACCTCAGTATGGGCTTGTCAGAGGAGCTTGTCTGACATCATACTGCTACAGTCCGAACACCTCTCTGATAGGACAGCGGAACCTTCTGTCGTAAGATCCTGCGTATAGCCTGGTCGTTGAACATACCCGTTGTCAGAAGATGTTCCCTTGTCCTTTTGTCTCTTCTTACCCCATACCGAGCGTCCGGCCGGTCGGCAGACCCCTCTCATCCGGTCGGTCGTAGGTGTTGGTCCGCTCGGTAGACTCCCGGTTGAGTGCTCTGTTGACTGTTCACAGTATTGCTGTTTTCTGCCTCGGCCGAGCGGGCTACCCGATCGGCCAGGCGACCCTGTTACCCATGAGCGTCGGAGACCCGACTTCCCCGTCGGGTTCCTTGATTCCGTTTAGACCCCGTTCGACCAACCGGTCCACCCTTTGCCGATCGGCCGTTTGACCTTTTGACTTCCATGTGGCGTTGACTCCTCTTAAAGGGGGTCACTCGTCCTTACTGCCGGATCAATAGCATTGTTCACTTGGTTAATCAAGTTAAGTATATGTATCCAGTTAGCATTTAACTAAGATGGATTACTTAACTTGATCACTATAATTTGATATTTCTCACCCAGACTTATGTTGATGCACAAATATAAGAATCTTAAGTCCAGGTAAAGGGCCTACGCATCTCACACTATTCTAAGTTTTGGAATACACAATCAAGGGAATCCTAGTGTGTTTGTGAGATGCTCAAGTCCTATATCTATAGGAACATACTTTCTATGGATCTGATTTAGACTAAGGTTAAAATTAATTTTAAAAGTCTAAGGAGATGAGAATTTTAAGAAAATAAAAGTAAAGATTTTTTCCTTAGAATTTTCAAACTATTTTAAAAGAAAGTAACAAAATAGTACTCCTATTGTAACGACCCAATTTTCCCTATTTCAAGTTCTAAAAGTCCATAAAAATATTTGAAAATACTTTTAAAATATTCTAGAGATTTTTAGGAATTTTTAGAGTATTTTTACGTAATTTTTGGAGATCGTTTAGTAGGGTTACAAAAAGAAAGAAGTTTAAAAAAAAAACGTTGAAGGTGAGATTCGAACCCACGACCTCGGGTCGGACTGACCCAAGCAAAACAGGCCCAACCAGCTGAGCTACACGGTTTTGTTAACCTTATATGGTGAGAAACTAAGTTTATAGCATAGTTAATGATTAGGGAATAAATTGGGAAAAAGTGCGCGGCTGAGGGATTGAAGTCGAGACCTTTGACTTGGTTAAAACTCGGTTGACTAGCTGTGCCAGCGAGTTTTGTTAATTAAGGAAAGAATGGATTATATTTAAGTTGTAATTGATGACAGAAATATTAGGTTATAAAAGAGATAAGTTAAGAGGAGAAGAGAATTATTGCCGTGACCTAATCTTGCAATTCCTTTCTCTCTCGCGGCGTCGACTTCCTCTCGGGCGAAAACGCAGCCGCCGCTCGGGCTTCGCCTCCGGCGGTCGGACAAGGACACTTCCGTGAGATCTTCTCGGATCCAAGCTTCTCTTGTCGAAGGGAGCACGTGGACACAAAAGGAACGCCGAGATTTGAAGCTAGCCGAAACCCTAAATTTGCTTTCCTTCGGTTGTAAGTCCAAGAACAGCGATGTGAGTTGCTCCTCACCTGCAGTAGGAGTAGTTCCGAGCTTCGATTTGTTTTCCTTGCTTTCGGATTTGTTTGAAGTTTCCTTGTGTTTACTGCCGTGTACTTCAAAGAGGGGAAACTAATGGTATGAATTAGGCATGTTTGTTCTTTTTGATATAGGGCAACTGATCTGGAACAAGGGAAGAGCTTTGGTTTCGGATTACTTGTAGTGGTTGCTGCCATGACCATTAAATCCGAATTTGTTAGGTTGATTATGGGATCATCTTATTGTTGAGTAATTTGGATTTGGGTTTGTGCCATGCAATGGGTGTGGATAACTCTAATTTGGGAGTTCTGGTGGATTTTTAATGTCTTGGTTTCCTTGCTTTAGTTTTGTACAGAATTCATGTTGTTGCCGCGAGTTGCTATGCAGTTCGGGGTTTGTTGTCCTAAGCAATGAGCATGAAGAACAATTAGGATTCTAGGTTTCCAGTAGCAAATGGTTTACAGCAAGTTTCCCCTTTCACCGTGAACCTTATTACTGATCAAGCACATCTAATTAATAAGACAACACCTATAAATAAACATCAAGGAATAAATCTAGTTTAATACTTGTGAACTAGATTGTCAGACTAGTTGACATGAATAAACTTAATAAATCAGTATAAGCGTGAGGAATAAACTATGTTAGTATTAAGTTCCCAAGGCTAACATAAACTAGTTCAATTACTGCTTTCTATAAGTTGGTAGTGATGCTATTATATTGTTTGTTTCCCAAACTAGTTTACATCTGTTCCCATGCAATTATAGAACCAGATTTGAGTTTTGTTGGAGCTGTATCTAGTTTGGTTGTGCTGTATGAGTTTTTGGACAGAAATGGCAGCTTGTAATCTCACTCGTTTTAAGTGTTTTATCAGGTTTTATCATATTCGGATTTGATACTGTGCTTGTTTATTGAAGATTTCCATGTGTGCAAGATTAATCTTATTGGAGAGGTTCTTGTGTTGTGGAATTGGCTCCTGTTGGCTTCAGATTTTTGTATCAAACATCTAGTTTTCTTTGTGTAGCAGTAGGCGTGCACAATTAATGAAGTATGAGCAGATTTTTTTTTAGTTGCATTTAGCTCATAGAATTCTTGTTGATCAAAATAAATTGTCATACAAACAGCCTCTAATTTCCAGAAAGCAGTTTGTTTCTGTTTAATTACAGTTAGTATATCTTGAGCATGCAATTATTAGTTCTTTGCTATTTCATAAGCATGAGTTTCTGTCTTTAAGAACTATAAGCAAGAAAGACTAAGGTCTAGACTTGATTTCAATTCCAGAAGATTGAATATCAAAAGCGCACACAAGGTGTTTGCTTAAATGTCAAGTAAGGGCAAGTATAAAGAAGTTATAGTTAAAAAGAAAGTATTTTACTTTTTAATGGCATGTACCGGACACGAGGTCCAGGACACAAGGTCCATTGGGTGGGCTCCTAGATCGCCCCTAGGCACAAGATCACCTAGAAGTACCTTAGTAGTTTTGGGATTAGCTACCTCGACTCTTATTAAGGATGCGCGCAAATTGATACAATGCCGGGCCCAAAAGAAGTTTATTATTATTTTGAAGTATTAAAGTATAAGTTTTGAAACAAATGAAACAAACTTCAAATATGTTTAGAATTAGAAAGTTTAGTTTCTTGTTATTTGAAGCATGTAGTAGTAGTTTATTTGTTTCTTGCTATTAGATTATTCAGCATGTTTAGCTTTATTTGCTTTCAGCATGCAGTTATAGTTTTATTCTTATGGGCATGATTAGATATACATGTTTAGTGTTTCAGTTAGTATGATTCCTTTTCTATTTATGAGCATGAGTAGTTTTATATGTTAGCATTCAGTTTTAGCATGTTTTTATTTATATACATGCATATCGAGTTTTTGTGAGTAGATAGCGCTCACTAAGCTTTATGCTTATAGACTGTATTTCCTCCTACTGCAGATAAAGGAAAGGAAAAGATTTAGCAAGGAAGACGACAAGGTGGTGGTGATGAAGGTGCGTGACGGCTGGACTATGGGGAGATCAAGAGTTTGTTAAGGAATTGTCAAGACTTTTCTGTTTAGAGTTCTTTTAGTTTGATTTAAATGTTATTATGAGTTAAGATTGTAATTAAGTTTATTCCGCACTTGTGGTTGGGTTCTATTGATGGAGTGATATAGTTGTTTGCTATTGCTAGAGTAGTTTCCTTCTTTTATTTGTGATATTATACTGCGTGGTTGTGAAAATATATGTTCCAGCCGCCTGTGGCTGAGTATAGTTTGTTTGTATTGTTGATTTGGTCACCGGTACAGGGGAGATTCTGTCAAAATTTTTCGGTAGGGATTTCTCGTAGTTAAGTAGCGTACCGGTTAAGTAGAGTTAGTAGTTAAGCAACGGTCACTCGTAGAAAGTAGTAGTAGTAGTAAGAAGGGTGGTCGTTACAGTTGGTATCAGAGCAGCGTTCCATTCTCCAGCATCACATACACATCAGCATCAGCCTTGCCGTCTCCAAGTAAGAAAGTATTTAAATCCTTTCATTATTCTGCTTTCCTTATTATTAACTGCAGTATAGAGTACTTATTTTTTTTTAGTACTAAAATAAGATAGAAGATTTAGTTTCCCTTTTCTTTATATATATTTATGTATGATTAGAAGGGTTGGAGATAGGATACCAAGCCTTTTTCTCTGCATAATTAGATGTCAAGAAGAGGACGTCCCCGTATCGTTCATACTGAGGATCAAGTTCAGGAGAACGAAGAGCCCAGAACCCCTGGGCCTATTCTCCCTGATGTTGTTGCTCAACTTCAGAGAGAAGTAGCGAGCAGAAGCAAGTGATTGCCAATCTAATGGCCAATTAGAAGTCAGCTCCTCCCACTTCCCCAACCATTAATGTGGAGACCCCAGTGGTGACTGAAGTCCTATCGGTTGCCCTGGAAGTCGCCACAACACCTAGAAGACAAGAAGCATACCTCATCTAGTGGCTGAAATTGAAACTAGAAAGCTGAGCCCTCGGGTGCTCAGGCTTGGTTCAAGACATTTGAGAGCACAATGGAGCTTCTTGACTGACCAAAAGTCGAGAAGGGTAAGTGTGCCTCTTTCTGTCTATCTGGAGGTGCTCGTATGTAGTGGGAGCGAGTTAAGAGTAAGAGAGCAGTCAACCAGATGAGCTGGGTTGACTTCGAGATAGAGTTCTATGAAAAAGTCTTCCGTCAACGGATCACCAATAAACATTATGAAAAGCTTATAGAATTCAGACAAGGTGACCTACTAGTAGAAGAAGCGGTCAAAAGATTCAACAGGCTAGCTCGTCTTTGCCTAGAGTTAGTAAGTACAGAGAAAGAATGAGTCAGACTGATGCTCCGAAGGCTGAGACCAGAAATAGCATTTAATGTGAGTAATGAAACTCACCAACCACAGATTGGTGAAGAGCTGGTCAGCCGGGTATTAGTGAGCACTATCTGAATAACAACAAGGCACAACAAACACAACACAAGCCAGTCAAGATAGAAGACAAGACAGGGGGAAAACAGAGAACCCAAACAAGTAATCAGAACTGGAAGGACAAAGATAACAAGAAAGACCCAAGCAGGAAGATGTTCGGGTAGTCTGTGAGTATCCAGAAGTATTTTCCAGAAGGGCTACCTGGACTACCTCCCAACATAGAAGTGGAGCCAATTTCAAAAGCTCCGTACCGAATTTCTCAAGCAGAGCTAAACGAGTTACAAGAACAATTTCAGGAGCTACTTGACAAGGGTTACATCTGCCCTAGTCATTCACTTTGGAGAGCTTCTGTGTTGTTTGTCAAGAAGAAAGACGGATCCATGCTAATGTGCATAGATTTTAGAGTGCTGGGCAAAGTAGCAGTTAAGGACAAGTACCTTCATTCCAAAATAGATGATCTATATGATCAGCTAAAAAGGGCAATAGTGTTCTCAAAAATAGACCTGCGCTCTGGGTATCATCAGTTGGAAGTGAAAGAAAGTGATACACCCAGAACAGTTTCCAGGACCAGATACAGACACTACAAGTTTGTAGTCATGCCTTTTGGGGTGACTAATGCACCAGCGGTCTTCATAGACTTGATGAACAGAGTGTTCAGAGAATACCTTGACAAATTTGTCATCGTATTCATCGACGACATTCTAGTTTATTCTAGAACCCCAGAGGAGCATGACACGCACTTGAGAATAATTCTGCAGACCCTACAGCAAAAATAACTTTATGCTAAATTCTCAAAGTGCGAGATGTGGTTGGAGCAGGTGGCATTTCTAGGTCACATAATTTCTAAAGAAGGCATTCAAGTGGATCCATCCAAAATAGAAGCAGTCAACAACTGGAGCAGACCCAAGAATGCCAGGGAGATCAGAAGCTTCCTTGGTTTAGCTGGGTACTACAGGAAATTTGTGGAAGACTTTTCCAGAATAGCCTCTCCACTTACAGCTCTCACCAGAAAGAACAAGAAGTTTGAATGGTCAGATAAATGTGAGTAGAGTTTCCAAGAGCTCAAGAAGAGACTGACCAGTGCTCCTATCTTGACAGTTCCAGAGAGTGACAAGAGTTTTGACATCTACAGTGATGCTTCCAAGATGGGTTTAGGAGCTGTACTCATGCAAGAAGGGAAAGTCATAGCCTATGCTTCCAGATAACTCAAAGACTACGAGAAGAACTATCCCACTCACGATCTTGAGCTGGCAGCTGTGGTCTTTGCACTGAAACTCTGGCGACATTATTTGTATGGCGTTCAGTGCAGGATCTTCACAGACCATCAGAGTCTTAAGTACTTCTTCACTCAGAAGGACTTAAACATGAGACAACGTAGGTGGCTAGAGTTGGTCAAAGACTATGACTGTGAAATTCTCTACCACCCAGGCAAAGCTAATAAAGTGGCAGATGCACTAAGCATAAAGTCCAGTGCATCCCTGATGTCCCTGTCATCATTAGCCCTGCCACTGCAGAAAGAGTTGTCAGACTTTGGAGTCGAAATTATTTATGGGCAACTCTCTGCATTGACCTTAGAGTCAACCCTTCTTGAGGATATACAGAGAAAGCAAAGCGAAGATCCAGATATCCAAAAGATCAAGCAAGGGATACAAGAAGAAGGAAATTCAGAGTTTCGAGTATCAGACATTGGAATTCTTTATCAGGGGAGTCGCCTTTGTGTTCCCAATGATGAAGAGCTGAGAAAGAAAATTTTAGAGGAAGCTCATAGTACAACCTACTCCATGCATCCTGGTTCTACCAAGATATATCAAGACGTGAAGCAGAGATTCTGGTGGTATGGACTCAAAAGAGATGTAGCTAAATATGTCAGTACCTGCCTGACATGTCAGAGGGTTAAAGCAGAACACCAGAGACCAGGAGGAGTTCTACAGCCTCTTCCTATACCAGAGTGGAAGTGGGAAGACATATCCATGGACTTCATAACAGGTCTCCCAAGAACCACAAATGGATATGATGCGATATGGGTGATAGTGGACAGATTGACCAAGTCTGCTCATTTTCTAGCCATCAAGGTGTCCCACTCTACAGAGCAGTTGGCACAGCTGTATGTTAAAGAGGTGATCAGACTTCACGGAGTTCCTAAATCTATTGTTTCTGATAGAGATGGGCGCTTCACCTCTCACTTCTGGGAGTGTGTTCAGACTACACTAGGCACCAAACTCAAGTTCAGCACAGCCTTCCATCCTCAGACTGATGGACAGACAGAGCGAGTAAATCAGATTCTAGAAGATATGCTCAGAGCTTGTGCACTAGATTTCAAGGGAAGTTGGTGCAAGTACTTGTGTTTAGCTGAATTTGCCTACAACAACAGCTATCAAGCCACCATCAAGATGACTCCTTATGAGGCACTGTATGGCAGGAAGTGCAGATCACCCATTTGCTGGCAAGAAGCAGGTGAGAGAAAAGAAATGGAAGTAGAACTGGGCATTCAGACAGAACTGATAGATGAGTCTACTCAGGCTATCCAGAAGATCAGACAGAGGATTGAGACTGCCCAGAGTAGACAGAAGAGTTATGCTGACACTCGTCGTAGGCCACTTGAGTTCCAAGTAGGGGATTCAGTTTTTCTCAAGGTTGCTCCGATGAAGGGAGTGATGAGATTTGGCAAGAAGGACAAGTTAAGTCCTCGCTATGTAGGACCTTACCCGATAACAGAAAGGATTGGAAAAGTAGCTTATAAGCTGGATTTACCACAGGACATGTCAGCAATACATAATGTATTTCATGTCTCCATGCTAAAGAAGTGTCTCCATGACCCGAGCCAAGTGATTCAGCCTCAGTCAGTGCAAATCCAAGAGGATCTTAGTTATGAGGGCAGACCTATACAGATAGTGGACAGAGCAGTCAAGAGACTAAGAAATAAAGAAGTGCCACTAGTGAAGGTTATCTGGCAGAACCAGAAGCACGAGGAAGTCACTTGGGAGCGGGAGGACAGTATGAGACAGAATTATCCAGAGCTATTCTAAGTTCGAGGACGAACTTTTTATAAGGTATGAGGAATTGTAACGACCCAATTTTCCCTATTTCAAGTTCTAAAAGTCCATAAAAATATTTGAAAATACTTTTAAAATATTCTAGAGATTTTTAGGAATTTTTAGAGTATTTTTACGTAATTTTTGGAGATCGTTTAGTAGGGTTACAAAAAGAAAGAAGTTTTTAAAAAAAAACGTTGAAGGTGAGATTTGAACCCACGACCTCGGGTCAGACTGACCCAAGCAAAACCGGCCCAACCAGCTGAGCTACACGGTTTTGTTAACCTTATATGGTGAGAAACTAAGTTTATAGCATAGTTAATGATTAGGGAATAAATTAGGAAAAAGTGCGCGGCTGAGGGATTGAAGCCGAGACCTTTGACTTGGTTAAAACTTGGTTGACCAGTTGTGCCAGCGAGTTTTGTTAATTAAGGAAAGAATGGAATATATTTAAGTTGTAATTGATGATAGAAATATTAGGTTATAAAAGAGATAAGTTAAGAGGAGAAGAGAATTATTGCCGTGACCTAATCTTGCAATTCCTTTCTCTCTCGCGGCGTCGACTTCCTCTCGGGCGAAAATGCAGCCGCCGCTCGGGCTTCGCCTCCGGCGGTCGGACAAGGACACTTCCGTGAGATCTTCTCGGATCCAAGCTTCTCTTGTCGAAGGGAGCACGTGGACACAAAAGGAACGCCGAGATTTGAAGCTAGCTGAAACCCTAAATTTGCTTTCCTTCGGTTGTAAGTCCAAGAACAGCGATGTGAGTTGCTTCTCACCTGCAGTAGGAGTAGTTCCGAGCTTTGATTTGTTTTCCTTGCTTTCGGATTTGTTTGAAGTTTCCTTGTGTTTACTGCCGTGTACTTCAAAGAGGGGAAACTAATGGTATGAATTAGGCATGTTTGTTCTTTTTGATATAGGGCAACTGATCTGGAACAAGGGAAGAGCTGTGGTTTCGGGTTACTTGTAGTGGTTGCTGCCATGACCATTAAATCCGAATTTGTTAGGTTGATTATGGGATCATCTTATTGTTGAGTAATTTGGATTTGGGTTTGTGCCATGCAATGGGTGTGGATAACTCTAATTTGGGAGTTCTGTTGGATTTTTAATGGCTTGGTTTCCTTGCTTTAGTTTTGTACAGAATTCATGTTGTTGCCGTGAGTTGCTGTGCAGTTCGGGGTTTGTTGTCCTAAGCAATGAGCATGAAGAACAATTAGGATTCTAGGTTTCCAGTAGCAAATGGTTTACAGCAAGTTTCCCCTTTCACCGTGAACCTTATTACTGATCAAGCACATCTAATTAATAAGACAACACCTATAAATAAACATCAAGGAATAAATCTAGTTTAATACTTGTGAACTAGATTGTCAGACTAGTTGACATGAATAAACTTAATAAATCAGTATAAGCGTGAGGAATAAACTATGTTAGTATTAGGTTCCCAAGGCTAACATAAACTAGTTCAATTACTGCTTTCTATAAGTTGGTAGTGATGCTATTATATTGTTTGTTTCCCAAACTAGTTTACATCTGTTCCCATGCAATTATAGAACCAGATTTGAGTTTTGTTGGAGCTGTATCTAGTTTGGTTGTGCTGTATGAGTTTTTGGACAGAAATGGCAGCTTGTAATCTCACTCGTTTTAAGTGTTTTATCAGGTTTTATCATATTCGGATTTGATACTGTGCTTGTTTATTGAAGATTTCCATGTGTGCAAGATTAATCTTATTAGAGAGGTTCTTGTGTTGTGGAATTGGCTCCTGTTGGCTTCAGATTTTTGTATCAAACATCTAGTTTTCTTTGTGTAGCAGTAGGCGTGCACAATTAATGAAGCATGAGCAGATTTTTTTTTTTAGTTGCATTTAGCTCATAGAATTCTTGTTGATCAGAATAAATTGTCATACGAACAACCTCTAATTTCCAGAGAGCAGTTTGTTTTTGTTTAATTACAGTTAGTATATCTTGAGCATGCAATTATTAGTTCTTTGCTATTTCATAAGCATGAGTTTCTGTCTTTAAGAACTATAAGCAAGAAAGACTAAGGTCTAGACTTGATTTCAATTCAAGAAGATTGAATATCAAAAGCGCACACAAGGTGTTTGCTTAAATGCCAAGTAAGGGCAAGTATGAAGAAGTTATAGTTAAAAAGAAAGTATTTTACTTTTTAATGGCATTTACCGGACACAAGGTCCATTGGGTGGGCTCCTAGATCGCCCCTAGGCACAAGATCGCCTAGAAGTACCTTAGTAGTTTCGGGATTAGCTAGCTCGACTCTTATTAAGGATGCGCGCAAATTGGTACAATGCCGGGCCCAAAAGAAGTTTATTATTATTTTGAAGTATTAAAGTATAAATTTTGAAACAAATGAAACAAGCTTAAAATATGTTTAGAATTAGAAAGTTTAGTTTCTTGTTATTTGAAGCATGCAGTAGTAGTTTATTTGTTTCTTGCTATTAGATTATTCAGCATGTTTAGCTTTATTTGCTTTCAGCATGCAGTTATAGTTTTATTCTTATGAGCATGATTAGCTATACATGTTTAGTGTTTCAGTTAGTATGATTCCTTTGCTATTTATGAGCATGAGTAGTTTTATATGTTAGCATTCAGTTTTAGCATGTTTTTATTTATATACATGCATATCGAGTTTTTGTGAGCAGATAACGCTCACTAAGCTTTATGCTTATAGACTGTATTTCCTCCTACTGCAGATAAAGGAAAGGAAAAGATTTAGCAAGGAAGATGACAAGGTGGTGGTGATGAAGGTGTGTGATGGCTGGACTATGGGGAGATCAAGAGTTTGTTAAGAAATTGTCAAGACTTTTCTGTTTAGAGTTCTTTTAGTTTTCTTTAAATGTTATTATGAGTTAAGATTGTAATTAAGTTTATTCCGCACTTGTGGTTGGGTTCTATTGATGGAGTGATATAGTTGTTTGCTATTGCTAGAGTAGTTTCCTTCTTTTATTTGTGATATTATACTGCGTGGTTGTGAAAATATATGTTCCAGCCGCCTGTGGCTGAGTATAGTTTGTTTGTATTGTTGATTTGGTCACCGGTACATGGGAGATTTTGCCGAAATTTTTCGGTAGGGATTTCTCGTAGTTAAGTAGCGTACCGGTTAAGTAGAGTTAGTAGTTAAGTAACGGTCACTCTTAGAAAGTAGTAGTAGTAGTAAGAAAGGTGGTCGTTACACCTATTCTACGAAACACATTCCTAGTTGTCGTCGTAGGTTGCTAAACTCACTTTCAGAGAGTAGCTTGGTGAAGATGTCAGCTAAGTTGTATTTAGACTCAATATAATTGAGTTCAATATCTCCTTTAGCGACATGATCCCCGATAACGTGGTGTTTTATTTCAATGTGTTTAGTTCTTGAATGATGCACTATATTTTTTTGTTAAGTTGATTGAACTAATATTATCAATTAATATTTTTGTGTGTTTAAAATTTAGATTGTAGTTTTTTAAAGTGTGTATCATCCATAATAGTCGTGTAACGTATTCTCCTATTGTAATATATTCTGTCTTAGTAGTAGATAAAGCAACACAATGTTGCTTTCTACTAAACCTGCTAACAAGTGATGATCCAAGTAGTTGACAACCATCACTTGTACTTTTTCGATTAAGTTTACAACCAGTATAATCGGAGTTAGAGTAACCTAGGAGTTCAAAATTTCCTACCCGAGGGTACCACATTCCTACGTTGAACGTACCTTTTAAGTATTAAAAAATTCTTTTAACACAAGCCAAGTGTGATTTCTTGGCATAAGTTTGGTATCTAGCACACATACTAACTGCAAATGAGATATTTGGCCAACTTACAGTTAAGTACAGTAGGATTCTTATAACAGTTCTATAATATTTGAGGTCTATAGGTTTTCCACTTGGGTCTCTATCTAGGGTTGTATTGATAGCCATTGGAGTTTTAATATCTTTGAAGTTTTCTATTCCAAATTTCTTAAGTAATTCAAGTGTATACTTTTGTTGATAAACATAGTTACTTCCATTTGTTTGTTTGATTTGTAGACCTAGAAAGAATGTTAGTTGTTCTACTAGACTTATTTCAAATTCCTGTTCCATTAGCATTATGAATTCTTGTAACAGTTTTGAGTTAGTCGATCAAAATATTTTGTCGTCCATATAGACTTGAGCTATAAATAGATCTTGATTAATTAATTTTACAAAAAGTTGGGTCAATTTGACCTTGTTTGAAGCTTTTTGAGATTAAGTATGTGGTCAGCCTTTCATACCAAGCTATGGGGGCCTGTTTTATGCCATACAAGGCTTTCTGTAATTTGAACACATGATTTGGGTATTCTAAGTCTTCAAACCCGAGGGGTTGACCTGCATACACCTCTTCCTTAATTATCCCATTTAAAAAGGATGACTTAACATCCATTTGATATAATTTGAATCCCTTATGGGTTGCATAACTCAGTAACATTCTAATTGATTCGAGTTTAGCAACTGGTGCATAAGTTTCATCATAGTCAAGTCCCTTAATTTGGCTGAATCCTTTTGCTACTAATTTGGCCTTGTTTCTAACAACTTCCCCTTTTTCATTTAGGTTGTTTCTAAAGACCCATTTGGTTTCTATTATCCTTTTATTTTCTGGTAATAGAACTAAATCTCATACTTCATTTCTTTCAAATTGGGCTAGTTCCTCTTGCATGGCTAAGATCCAATCTGGATCACTTAATGATTCTTTTATTATTTTGGATTCGATGTTAAAGATTAAAGCTATTTGACTTAAGTTTCTAAAGGCTGATCTAGTTTGGACTCTTATGTCTGGGTCTCCAATTACTTGGTCAAGTGGATGGTTTGGGTTAACCCTTATGGTTCTAGTTTGTTGTTCTTGAGGTTGATGTTCTTCTTCATCACTTGCTCCCCCTAGATTAGTGCTTCCGCTAACAAAATCAATTGGTTGAATATGAGTTTGCTCTATGTTCAGATTGGATTTTTCAAATTTTACATTTGTGGTCTCTTCGATTCTTAGTGTATTCTTGTTATATACTCTATACCCCCTACTGTTTAATGAGTAACCCACAAAAATTTCATTTTATACTTTTGAGGTAAATTTTCCTAGGTATTCTCTTGTATTTAATATATAAACTGGGCATTCGAATACTTTAAAATATTTAATATTAGATTTTTTATTATAATAAAGTTCAAATGAGGTCTTATTATAAGTTTTATTTATTGTGGTTTTGTTTTGTACATAGCAGGTTGTGTTAACATCTTCTGCCCAAAAATATTTTAGAAGTTTATACTCATTTAGCATTGTCCTAGAGGCTTCAAGTAGGGTTCTATTCTTTCTTTCTACTACTCCATTTTATTGAGGTATTTTAGGACATGAAAATTTGTGATGATAACTATTTCAAGGCAAAATAGATTAAAATTATGATTTTTAAATTCACCTTCGTTATCACTTCTGATTCTTTTGATTTTTTGATCTTTTTCATTTTTAGTTTATTTGTAAAATTTACTGAACACTTCAAACGTTTCATCTTTATATTTAGAAATTTTACCTAGGTAAATCTTAAGTAATCATCTATTATTACTAGGCAATAGAGATTCCCATTTATGGATTTGATTCCATGGGAGTCAAATAGGTCCAAGTACAATAATTCTAGTATTGAATTGGTTTGAGTTTGATCAATTGATTTGTGGGTTGATTTGATTTACTTTCCTTGTTGATAAGAAATATAGATTGTTGAATCTAAGTTGGGTAATTTTAGCAAGCCTCTAACTAAACCATTTAATTTTGTTAAGTTTCAAAAATTTATGTGGGATATTCTTCTATGCCATAACCAGGTTTCTTCTTTTTGTGTCAGGTGGCACTTAAGTAAAAAGACAATTAGGTTGATTGCATAGATGTTGTCCTTCCTGAATTCTTTTAGGTTTATGTTAGGATTTCTAAGTGCTTGATTAAGCATTTAGAAGATAGAAACCTAACTTTATATCCAGAATCACATAGTTGATTAATGCTAAGTAGATTGTATTTGAAGTTATCAACCAATAACATCTTTTTAACAATAAAGTCGGTTTTGAGTTCGATATTATCTATTCCAATTACCTTGAGTTTATCATTGTTTCCAAAGGTAACTATTCCTAGACTTTATATGTTAGATGAGTGAACTTGGTATGATCTCCAGTCATGTGTCTAGAATAACCACTATCTAATATCCACTTGATTTCCTACAAAAGGTAGGAGTCACTTATTAACTAAATCGAGGATTAAGTTTGTTTTAACTTGAATTTGAGTTTAATTTAATTTAGTTAATTTAGTTTATTTTTAATTTATTTTTAATTTATTTAATTTAGTTTATTATTAATTTATTTAATTTAATTTAATTTATCTTTAATTTGTTTTAATTTATTTAATTTGATTTTAATTTAATTTAATTGATTTTGAATTAAATCATTAGTCATCTCATTTAATCTATATTTTTAATCAGAGGATCCTATAATATTGTGAGATGAATTAGTTTGAATTTTAGGGTTAGGTTTAACTTTGTGTTGATTCAAGTTTAGCTTTAGGTTCAACAAATAAGCACTCTTCGGATAAATTTATGTGCTATTGTTGGAGTGTATACTGAAAGCCTAAGCTTTTGTAAACATTTGTTTTGAATAAAGAATCACATTTGGTCAAATTATCTACATTTGTTTGTAGTTGTTCAATTAATTTATATTGTAGATAACATAGTATGTGGTGTCACATGCAGAAGATGATGTTATCAGTACCTTATAAATTATAAACAGTAGCTCACGACCAAAATGGAAAGGAACAAACCATTAGAAGGTCGTAGTGTAATTAGGTATTAGTTTATCTTGACTATATAATTATACTAGTACACTAAGAGTGTATTGAGTAGGACCATTTGAGGTCATTTCTTTTATACTGACTTTATTAAGGAACAAAGACCTCAGTTATTATGGAAGTGTGTGCTCTTAATCCTAATATAATAACAAGCACATATATTTGATATTTATTTCTTTAATTTATCAATGGGTGAGATTTAGTTCGATGAATCAATAAGCCTGATAAGTTGAGAAATGATATCACTTAAAGTGTGTGTTGTTAATTATAGAAGAAAACTGTGTCCTAGAGATACTAGGTTGATAATGTCCCCAAGAGGAGCTCATAAGGATTGTCATGTTAAACCCTGCAGGTGGACTTAGTCCGACATGACGATGAGGTTGAGTGGTACTACTCTTGGACTAAGATATTAATTAAATGAGTTGTCAGTAACTCACTTAATTAGTGGACATTTGATATCTTAAACACAGGGAGACTAACACACTCATAATAAGAAGGAGCCCAAAAATATAATTTGGGATTGGTGCGGTAGTTCAATAATAGTTCTCTAGTGGAATAATTATTATTGATAAAATTAAGTTGTGTGTTCGGGGCGAACACGGGATGCTTAATTTTATCGGGAGACCAAAACCAATTCCTCCTCTCGGTCCCTATCGTAGCCTCTTATTTATAGAGTACTATACCCACCTTCTATACCCACCTAAAGGGGGTCGGCCAAGCTAGCTTGGGAATCAAGCTAGGGTCGGCCTAAGCATGGTTTATGGGTGGTCGACCCTAGCTTGAACCCAAGCTAGAAGGGGCCGGCCTTAATAAAATTAAAAAGAATTTTAATTTTAATTTTTATTATATGGAAGATATAATTTATTAAAGAGAATTAAAATTAAAATATCTCTCTTAAAATGATCTACAAAAGATTAAAGAAAGATATCACTTTCCTTATTTGTAGATTGGAAAGATATTTTATTTTCTCTTTGAAAATTATTCACATGTTGAAAAATTAAAATTATAGAAATTTCTTTTTATCAACCATGAAGGAATTTTTTAAGAGAAATTTTATTTTTAAAAATTTCGGAAACAAAATTAGGAAGTTTTAATTTGTTGATTGAAACTTGTCTAATTTGTCTCTCTATGATGTGGCCGGCCATTATAAGTTTAATTGGGAAATTTTATTTTATTTTTCTCAATTAATTCATGTCAAGGAAAATTAAGGAAATTTTATTGTAATTAAATTTCCTAATTTACCAAGGCTAAGGAATATAAAAGAGGGGGTTGGGGTGCCTTCATGGGGTACAACCTCTATTATTTTTCTCTCTCTTATTCCTTGGTGTGGCCGGCCATCCTCTTCCTCTCTTCCTCTTTGTGGTGGCTGAAACCTCTCTCTTGGCTTGGAGCTCTTGTGGTGGCCGGATACTACTTGGAGAAGAAGAAGAAGAAGGAGAGAAAGCTTGCATCCCTTGGAGCTTGGTTGGTAATTTTCTTCATCCTTGGTAAAGCTCTTGTTTTGGCCGAACCTAGCTAGGAGGAGAAGAAGGTGCTTTGGTGGTTTCTCATCTCGGAAGATCGTTGCCCACACAACGTCCGAGGTTAGAAGAGGAATACGGTAGAAGATCAAGAGGTCTTTCTAAAATGTATAACTAGTAATTTTTCCTTTCCGCATCATACTAGTTATTTTTGGAAATAATACTAAATACAAGAGGCTTACGATTCTAGTCGAATTTATTTTCGATGTAGTGTTCTTATGTTTATTTCTTTTCCTTGTGATTTGATTGTTCCTTTCGGTTAACCTAAAGTTATTTTAGGAAATTAAATATTAGCTTTCCATAAAAGGTTTTGTCTAGTCGGTGGTGGTTGCTCCCATATCCAAGAAGGTCATGTGCCTCGCCACGTCAGTACTGGGAACCAATTATGGAAATTAATATTTAATGGAATTAATAACTTAGGTGATTTGGATTGAACGTGTTAAGTTCCGCAGGAGAACAAATAGATTAAGTTTTGGATCAAACGTGTTAAGTTCCGCAGGCGATCCAAAATTTAAATTAAAAGAACACATGGTAGCTAGGAAAAGGTTCAGACCTTTGTACAAAATTTTTGTACAGTGGAACCTCTAGGTTTTCCGAGTAGCAACCAACAATTGGTATCAGAGCTAGGGTTTTGCCTCTGTGCATTTGGTATTAGTTTAATTATGCACATGTCATACATAATTTAGGCAGGATAATAGTAGGATGTGCTAACTTTGTGGATGCAGGATCCAACTATTATGACTTATAGTTTTATATGTGTGATTGGACCCTTGGACATGTCAAGGGCATTTATATGTGTGTGCATGATTGTATTATAAAATACAGCAGGAGCTGTATTTAGTTTTATTATGATTTTATTTTTTATTTAGATACATGTACATTCCTTTTATGGAATATAGGATCAAAATTGTAAAATTCTATTTATGTCGCGGATCGAATCTTGCAAAGCGTGGAACCTTCTGAGGACCAGAGGCGCAGCGGAACAAGGAGCAAGATGGATGCGACAGCTAGACCCGGTGGCGGTGGCCAAATATGACAGCAGCTTGAGATGACAACACACGGAGGACAACCATAGATAAAAGCCATAATAGTTGAAAATTAGATTTTCTATTTATTGCTTTTATATTGTGTTGTGTGTGCATGTTAGTATACATGTCTAGTAGGCTAGCATAGTTAAAATTCCTCATTTATAAATAACTAAGTGGGAGAGAGATTTTAAATAAATTCCACGGTCTCCATTACTGGTTTGTAAATGATGCAAACAAGCTTGCGCATTGGCTCTGAGTGCCTTCCTCCATATCGGATGAGCTTGTTTGTGGATCACTAGAACAAACTTCCATTTAGGATGACTATAAGAAGTTAATTAAGAGCGTGTGATCTTCCCCATCGGAAAGGGCACAATCTTATTAATGGACTTAGTGTCAAGTAGTGGTTTACACTTAGGCACGTCTAATAATATCCTCTCCATCGGAGTCACTGCTATTATTCGTGTGACCAAAGGATACCAACTATTAATTTTATTTGTCAAAAAGTTAGGTTGACAAGATAGTAAAATTAATGGGTTAAACCCTCCTTTTACAAATGCTGAATTTGTATACGTCCACACTATCGTGGCATACAGCATTCGCAGTGTTTTAAGGTGTTGGTTAATTTAAAATAGTATTGTTTGAGGAATCAATATTATTCTAAATTTAGAGTTTTGACCAAAAGTTATTTGTGATTCTTAGGATGACTTTCAACCCACTGTCCATCATACTACAACAGAATAGACTTACTGGTCCTAACTACATAGATTGGAAAAGGAACCTGGACATTGTTCTTACTGCTGAAAGCTATAAGTTTGTACTGACTGAGCCTTGCCCTGATGCACCCACTGGTGAATCTACCCAAGAGGAGATTGAATATCATAAGAAATGGGTAAAGGCGGATGAGATGGCGCGGTGTTACATTTTGGCTTCAATGTCAAATGTATTGCAACATCAGCATCAAGATTTACCAACAGCTTATGATATTATGAACAATCTCAAGGAACTCTTTGGTCATCAGGATCGGGCTTCTAGACAAGAAGCCATGAGAAAGATAATGACAGCCACCATGCAAGAGGGTACTCCTGTGAGGGATCATATCCTAAAGATGATGGCTTATCTGAATGAGATACAGATCCTTGGAGGAGAAATTGATGGGGAAACCCAGATCGATATGATCCTCCAAACACTACCTAGAATTTTTGAGCAAGTCCGCCTGAATTATAATATGAATAAAAGGGTATATTCATTGGCGGAACTACTGACAGAACTTCAAGCAGCAGAAGGTTTGTTTCGTCACAATTCTCATATTCACTATGCTGAAAATGGTTCTACTTCTAAACCGAAAGGAAAGAAGAAGAAGAAACAAGTTGGTTCAGCAAAGAAAGTGAATAAATCTCAGAGTACGGGACCTAAAGCTGGAAGCAGTCAGGGCATTGGAAGGCGGACTGTTCTCGTAGGAATCAGAACAACAAAGGTATATCTCATGCTCTAGTTGTTGAAACATGTTTAGCGGTGTTATCTACCAGCACCTGGTGTATAGATACGGGAGCCACTGATCATGTCTGCAATTCCTTGCAGGGGTTCCAGGAAACCCGATGACTATCTGAAGGAGAGATTACCGTCTACATGGGCAATGCTACTAAGGTGGCGGCTGTTGCAGTGGGAGACGTCTACTTATCTTTTAATAGAAATAGAAATTTGGTTTTAAGAAATTGTCTTTATGTACCCAGTTTTAGAAAGAATTTAATTTCAGTTTCTAAACTGTTTTTGGATGGATATTCAGTTTCTTTTAGTAATAATGTAATTATTAAGAGAAATAAAGTGATTATCTGTTCTGGTACATTAGTTGGCAATTTGTATACTTTAAATCCAAATTCTCCCACAAAGCAAAACAAGGAAATTTATAACTCATCTTCTAACTCAAATAAGAGAAAAGAACCTTCGAAAATGAACCAAGCATATCTTTGGAATCTAAGGCTTGGTCATATTAACTTAAGTAGGATTCAGAGGCTTATAGCCGATAGACTTTTGGGTTCATTAGAGTTGGAAAATTTTCCAACTTGTGAATCTTGCTTGGAAGGTAAAATGACCAAGAGGCCTTTTAAGGCCAAGGGGTATAGAGCTAAAGAAGTGTTAGAATTGGTTCACTCTGATTTGTGTGGTCCTATGTCTGTCCAGGCAAGAGGAGGTTTTGAATATTTTGTCTCTTTCATAGACGATTATTCAAGATACAGATATATTTACCTAATGTGCCGCAAGTCCGAGTGCTTTGATAAGTTCAAAGAGTACAAGGCTGATGTGGAAAAACGACTAGGTAAAAGTATCAAGACACTACGGTCTGATCATGGTGGTGAATACCTCTTAGGAGAGTTTAGGAATTACTTATCAGAGGCCTGGATTCAATCCCAACTGTCCGCACCTGGTACACCCTAACAGAATGGTGTGGCAGAACGAAGGAATAGAACTCTTATGGAGATGGTTAGATCGATGATGAGTTATTCGGAATTACCAAATTCGTTTTGGGGATACGCTCTGGAAACAGCAGTGTACATTCTGAACTTAGTACCTTCTAAATCAGTTTCTTCTACTCCCACAGAATTATGGAATGGGTGAAAGCCCAGTCTAAGACATATTCGGATTTGGGGTAGTCCAGCACATGTGCTGAAACCAGATGCTGATAAGTTAGAATCTCGTACAGAAGTTCGCATGTTTGTGGGGTATCCCAAAGGAACGAAAGGTGGTTTATTTTATAGTCCTAAAGACCAGAAGGTCATTATTAGCACCAATGCCCAGTTTTTAGAAGAAGACTATATAATGGATCACAAGCCCAGTAGAAAAGTTGTTTTAGAAGAACTTAGAGAGGACACGTCTACTTCAGTACCAACAGTACAAGATGAAGTACCACAAGAGACTGCAACACGTGTCACACATGATACACAACCACAGACTGTGCCTCGTCGTAGTGGGAGGGTTGTAAGGCAGCCTGAAATATTCATGTTTTTGGGAGAGTCTTCGGACTTGATCCCGGGTAAACATGAACATGATCCCCGAACATATGACGAAGCACTCCAAGATATAGATGCAGCATCTTGGCAAAAGGCAATGAATTTTGAAATAGAGTCTATGTACTCTAATAAGGTCTGGGAGCTCGTAGAACCACCTAATAGTGTAAAAGTCGTTGGATGCAAGTGGATCTACAAAAGGAAAAGAGGGACAGACGGGAAGGTAGAAACCTTCAAAGCTAGGCTTGTTGCGAAAGGGTACACTCAGAAAGAGGGAATCGATTATGAGGAGACTTTTTCACCGGTAGCCATGGTTAAGTCTATTCGGATACTCTTATCCATTGCTACTCATATGGATTATGAGATTTGGCAAATGGATGTCAAGACAACTTTCCTTAATGGAAGTCTTGAAGAGAACATCCATATGAAGCAACCAGAAGGATACATTGAAAAAGGCAAAGAGCATCTAGTGTGCAAGCTCAATCGGTCCATTTATGGACTGAAGCAAGCTTCAAGGTCTTGGAACATCCGGTTTAATGAAGTAATCCAGTCATATGGATTTATTCAAAGTCCGGATGAGTCTTGTGTATATAAGAAGTGTAACGGAAACGTGGTGGTATTTCTTGTACTATACGTAGATGATATTTTGTTAATTGGCAACAATGTCAAGGTATTATCAGACGTAAGGGTATGGTTGTTCAAACAATTTGATATGAAGGACTTAGGAGAGTGTGCACACATTCTTGGGATCAAAGTAATAAGGGATCGCAAGAAAAGAATGTTGTGTCTGTCCCAAGCTTCATATATAGATACAATCCTTGCTCGTTTTAGCATGCAGGATTCCAAGAAAGGTTTCTTACCTTTTAGGCATGGAATAGCTCTATCTAAAGAGATGTCTCCAAAGACATCAAAGGAGATAGAAGACATGAAAGCAATTCTTTATGCTTCGGCTGTAGCAAGTCTTATGTATGCAATGTTATGTACGAGACCTGATATTTGTTTTATCGTGGGCATGGTCAGCAGATATCAGAGTAACCCTGGATATGGACATTGGACTGCGGTAAAGCATATATTAAAGTACCTGAGAAGGACTAGAGATTATATGTTAGTTTACCAAGCAGACGATTTGTTCCCTGTGGGTTACACGGATTCAGATTTCCAATCAGATAGGGACAACAATAAGTCTACATCAGGCTATGTGTTTACTTTAGGAGGTGGAGCCATTTCATGGAGGAGTGTTAAGCAGAAATGCGTTTCGGACTCAACCATGGAAGCTGAGTATGTAGTAGCCTCTGAGGTAGCTAAAGAAGCAGTATGGCTCAGGAACTTTCTAATGGACTTAGATGTGATTCCTGGTTTGCCCAAAATCATCACAATTTATTGTGATAATAGCAGTGCAGTTGCAAACTCGAATGAACCACGAGCTCATAAGGCAAGTAAACATATAGAGCGCAAGTACCACCTGATACGAGATATCGTGAAGCGAGGAGAAGTTGTCATTGCCAAGATTGCATCAGCGGATAACGTGGCAGATCCTTTCACTAAGGCCCTTCCGGCGAAAGCTTTTGATCGGCATGTGGAGGGAATGGGAATCAGATATATGGTAGAAGAAATGACAGCTTAGTCATTAGTATAAGTGGGAGATTGTTGGAGTGTATACTGAAAGCCTAAGCTTTTGTAAACATTTGTTTTGAATAAAGAATCACATTTGGTCAAATTATCTACATTTGTTTGTAGTTGTTCAATTAATTTATATTGTAGATAACATAGTATGTGGTGTCACATGCAGAAGATGATGTTATTAGTACCTTATAAATTATAAACAGTAGCTCACGACCAAAATGGAAAGGAACAAACCATTAGAAGGTCGTAGTGTAATTAGGTATTAGTTTATCTTGACTATATAATTACACTAGTACACTCAAAGTGTATTGAGTAGGACCATTTGAGGTCGTTTCTTTTATACTGACTTTATAAAGGAACAAAGACCTCAGTTTTTATGGAAGTGTGTGCTCTTAATCCTAATATAATAACAAGCACATATATTTGATATTTATTTCTTTAATTTATCAATGGGTGAGATTTAGTTCGATGAATCAATAAGCCCGATAAGTTGGGAAATGATATCACTTATAGTGTGTGTTGTTGATTATAGAAGGAAATTGTGTCCTAGAGATACTAGGTTGATAATGTCCCCAAGAGGAGCTCATAAGGATTGTCATGTTAAACCCTGTAGGTGGACTTAGTCCGACATGACAATGAGGTTGAGTGGTACTACTCTTGGACTAAGATATTAATTAAATGAGTTGTCAGTAACTCACTTAATTAGTGGACATTCGATATCTTAAACACAGGGAGACTAACACACTCATAATAAGAAGGAGCCCAAAAATGTAATTTGGGATTGGTGCGGTAGTTCAATAATAGTTCTCTAGTGGAATGAATTATTATTGATAAAATTAAGTTGTGTGTTTGGAGCGAACACGGGATGCTTAATTTTATCGGGAGACCAAAACCAATTCCTCCTCTCGGTCCCTATCGTAGCCTCTTATTTATAGAGTACTATACCCACCTATACCCACCTTCTATACCCACCTAAAGGGGGTCGACCAAGCTAGCTTGGGAATCAAGCTAGGGCCGGCCTAAGCATGGTTTATGGGTGGTCGACCCTAGCTTGAACCCAAGCTAGAAGGGGCCGGCCTTAATAAAATTAAAAAAAAATTAATTTTAATTTTTATTATGTGGAAGATATAATTTATTAAAGAGAATTAAAATTAAAATATCTCTCTTAAAAGGATCTACAAAAGATTAAAGAAAGAGATCACTTTCCTTATTTGTAGATTGGAAAGATATTTTATTTTCTCTTTGAAAATTATTCACATGTTGAAAAATTAAAATTATAGAAATTTTTTTTATCAACCATGAAGGGATTTTTTAAGAGAAATTTTATTTTTAAAATTTCCGGAAACAAATTAGGAAGTTTTAATTTGTTGATTGAAACTTGTCTAATTTGTCTCTCTATGATGTGGTCGGCCATTATAAGTTTAATTGAGAAATTTTATTTTATTTTTCTCAATTAATTCATGTCAAGGAAAATTAAGGAAATTTTATTGTAATTAAATTTCCTAATTTACCAAGGCTAAGGAATATAAAAGAGGGGGTTGGGGTGCCTTCATGGGGTACAACCTCTATTATTTTTCTCTCTCGTATTCCTTGGTGTGGCCGGCCATCCTCTTCCTCTCTTCCTCTTTGTGGTGGCCGAAACCTCTCTCTTGGCTTCGAGCTCTTGTGGTGGCCGGATACTACTTGGAGAAGAAGAAGAAGGAGAGAAAGCTTGCATCCCTTGGAGCTTGGTTGGTAATTTTCTTCATCCTTGGTAAAGCTCTTGTTTTGGCCAAACCTAGCTAGGAGGAGAAGAAGGTGCTTTGATGGTTTCTCATCTCGGAAGATTGTTGCCCACACAACGTCCGAGGTTAGAAGAGGAATACGGTAGAAGATCAAGAGGTCTTTCTAAAAGGGATAACTAGTAATTTTTCCTTTCCGCATCATACTAGTTATTTTTGGAAATAATACCAAATACAAGAGGCTTACGATTCTAGTGTTTCAAATTTATTTTTGATGTAGTGTTCTTATGTTTATTTCTTTTCCTTGTGATTTGATTGTTCCTTTCGATTAACCTAAAGTTATTTTAGGAAATTAAATATTAACTTTCCATAAAAGGTTTTGTCTAGTCGATGGTAGTTGCTCCCATATCCAAGAAGGCCATGTGCCTCGCCACGTCAGTACTGGGAACCAATTATGGAAATTAATATTTAATGAAATTAATAACTTAGGTGATTTGGATTGAACGTGTTAAGTTCCGCAGGAGATCCAAATCAAAACCTAAAAGAACAAATAGATTAAGTTTTGGATCAAACGTATTAAGTTCCGCAGGCGATCCAAAATTTAATTTAAAAGAACACATGGTAGCTAGGAAAAGGTTCAGACCTTTGTGCAAAATTTTTGTACAGTGAAACCTCTAGGTTTTCCGAGTAGCAACCAATAGGTGAGTCACCTGGACATCATTAAAGTAATCATGCCTTCGAGGTTTTCCAAATAGTCCTATCTGTTGGTGCAACCTTAGGTCAAAGTTGACTTGGTTGACCAGACTCGAGTTGACTTGACTCGAGTTATATTTTGATGTTTGACGATGTTTGACGAGAAGAGAATTGTATTCTTGATGTTTGACAAGAATAGGTGTTTGGAAGATTGTAGGTGCAACCTTAGGTCAAGGTTGACCTGGTTGACCTGATTCGGGAAAAGTCCAAGCAGGGAGCTTGGCACGCGAAAAGTCCAAGTATGGAGACTTGGCACTGGAAAAGTCCAAGTACGGAGACTTGGCACGGGGAAAAGTCAAGGGTAGCTTGGCACGGAAAAGTCCAAGTATGGAGACTTGGCACGGGAAAGTCAAGCAAGGAGTTTGGCACGGGGAAAAGTCACAGTGAGTGAAGCCGGGCGGTGGAGAAGTCCGGTGAGTGAAGCCGGGCGAGAGAAATCCGAAGCTAGGCGGTGAAAATCCTAGTGAGTGAAGCTAGGTGAAAGTGGAAGTCCGGTGAGTGAAGCCGGGCGGTGGGAAAGTCCTAAGCGGGATGTTAGGCGGTGTGGAAAGTCCAGTGAGTGAAGCCGGGCAGTGGGAAAGTCCTAACTGGGATGTTAGGCGGTTGGAAAGTCACGTGAGTGAAGCGAGGCGGTGAGAAAGTCCTAAGCGGGATGTTAGGCGGTGTGGAAATCCTGGTGAGTGAAGCCGGTGAAAGTCCGGGTGAGTGAAGCGGCGAAGGAAAATCCAGATGGATGGTGATGATCAGCCAGGTGTTGAGAAAGTCCAAGTAGGTCAAAGGATTGACGGACACTTGGCGAGGAATTCTAGCAGATCAAGGAGTGACCGGATGCTAGGAATGAAGTACTAACAGTCGAGGTTGACCGAATGTTGGTTTGGAAGGCTTGGGACTTGGTTTGGGCAAAACCAAGTCACTGGTTATCTGATCGATCCGGTGACCGATCGACCGATCGATGTGCTCTTGATCGGTATCGATCGATCAGACCGATCGGAAATCGATGGCGAGAAGGCGCTGATCGGTGCGTGGACCGATCGGAGCTTCTGATCGGTCGTGGCGGCCGATCAGAGACGATGTCGCGGAAGGAAGAGCTTCAAAGCCAAGAGTTGGGATCGGTGCGTGGACCGATCAGGCTATCTGATCGGTCCACAGGCCGATCGAATGAGAATATTTCGTACTGTCGATGCGGACCGATCGATGCTTCCCTCGATCGGTCCGCAGACCGATCGAGCAGGGCATAGAATCGTAGCAAGTTCATCGTTCTTCTTTGCGGTATAAAGGAGGCGAGGGCATCTTCGTACTCGGCTTCTTCCTCTTCTTTTTCTGCCATGTTGCTGCGGTGCTTGAGCTTTGTTGAGCTCTTCTTCGAAGCTTCGCGTGAGTTTCTTCCTTGGTGGGACTCCTTCTGCTGTGGTTGGCGTCGAGAAGTTGCTTCTTCAGCGATCGACAAGAAGGAAGAACGCGAGAATTTGGGGACTATTCACACCCCCTCTCTGGACCGCCGAGCAGTCCCAACAAGTGGTATCGAGGCGAGGCCGCTCTTGACGGATCAACACCCGGGAGCACGGGCTAGAGATGGATCTCTATGGAGAAGATGTCACGATTCAACCCTTCTACGAGTCTCACGACAACTTCACATATTGGAAGGTAAGGATGATGTATTTTCTTAGGACTAATATGTTAAATTGGTTTTGTGTACAAGAAGGGTTTTCCCCTCCGATGGATGAGGAAGGAAAACCTATCAAGAAGAAGGAGTGGACGAAAGAGCAAATCCGACAATCCGAAATCAATGACGAGGTAACAAAAATTATTGAATTTGCTTTACCTAATAATGTTTTGTGCAAGATAGATAGGTACAACAACGCCAAGGAATTGTGGAACAATTTGGCAAAATTCCATGAAGAGGAGCCTAGTGAGCCAAGTAGCTCACATCATGGAGGAAGCGAATTGGGAGTTGAGGGTTACTCAACATCCAAGGAAGAAGAGGAGGAGAGCTCTTGTTCAAGATCGGAACAAGAAGAGGCATCTACCTCCGGAAGGGATGAAGAAGAAAGCTCATCTACATCCACAACCCTAGGTAACTCAAACACTATGATTTCAAGCAAATTACACATAATGTGTTTTGAGTGTAGGAAGTTTGGGCACTACAAGAGTAAGTGTCCAAAGAGGGTTAGAAAGACTCCACCGGCACCAAAGGTCAAGGAAGCCGGAGTCCCGACATGCAAGAGCAAGAAGCACGTGGTGTGCTTCCAATGCAAGCAACGGGGACACTATAGGAGTCAATGTCCAAGGGGGAGGCAACCTCACAAGGACAAGAGGCCAAACACATGTAAAGGGGGAGCTAAGGCAAACCCTAAGGTAACATTTAAAGCTCATTCTTGCAATTCTAGTAGGATGCATGCTAGTAGTCTTATTGCCATTGTCAATAATGATAAGCATGTTAACACTAGAAATCGATACATGTGCTTAGGAGCCAAGCATGTTAGCCTAGATAAGAACAATTCTAGAAATGCTAACCCTAGAATTAACTCATCTAAGGCTAAGGAAAATCTAGATAGAAATCCCAAATCATCTAGACACATGCCTAGGAATACCTCAAAGAAAAATGATAAATCAAAACTTGAGGTATTAGAGAAAGAAAACCAAGTCTTGAGGTCAAGACTTGATTCTCTAGAAAAGGCTCTTAAGGATTTGACTCTAGGGTCTAGGGGTCAAAAACCAATGTCCAAGGACAAGAAAGGTTTGGGTCACAAACCTAAGTCCCAAGTGGTCAAGCCCACTTATCACAATGTTCCATTCGATTATGGAACAAAATCTAGGGCTAGGAAGACCATCACTAAGGTCACAAGGGGAGTCACCCCTAGAGTTGATCTTGATGAGTCCCAAATGACCAAGGCTTTAAAGCCTAAGAGGGTCATTAGGAGGGTTGCTAGGAAAGTTATCCCTAGTGAATATTTAGTGAACCCAATGAGCTCTAATAGGTATTGGGTTCCTAGGAGCATCTTCTCTACCCCATAGATGGGTTAGAGAGTGTCAACTCCGATTAGAAGGGTAGTTAACCCAACTTTGAGGAAATTGACACTCCAGGAGCATTTTCAAGGTTTTGAGAACTTTTGAAAATGAAATGGAATTATCATTTACTCCTTTGAAGAGTTAAATGTGCCTAAAGATTGGAAATTTCATTTTTAATCTCAATTGGCACAATTTGGGAAAATCTAGAGTTCAAGAAGTGTCAAAATTAGGATTTTGGCATTTTGGGGTCTTGGTACTCTCTTAGGAATGTAAGACAATCTAGGCCTTAATTAAAAAGGTACTGTTCTTGAGGAAATATGAAATATGCCAATATTTGAGGATATACTTAATGTTAAGAAAAATAGGAATGCCAACTTAGGCTTGGACATTTTCTTGAAGCACTTTGAGCAATCTAGGTTTAGATTTTAAGTTAGCTAAGGTGTTAAGGATACTTAGATAGGTAATCTAGGTATTTTATTTGTGCTAACTTACCATGGTTGTTTGCCATATGCCATGCCATGACATCATGTTTAACTTATTATCATTTGAAATGTCATGATCATGCTTAGGTTAATTATATGTCATGCTTAAGTTTCATACTTTATGCCATGACATCATGACATTGACACATGCTTTTATTTATGATATTATTTCATGCCATGTCATCATCTCTTGCATTAATAATCAATGAATTTGATTTAAGGATAAAAACACATTTTGATATTGAGATCAAAGTGTAGTTTAGCAAATGCATGAGAACTTAGCCTAAGATAACCTAAACCCATATCTCACATCAAAATTGACTTGGATGTGTTTGATACACTTTAGATGTGTGTGAGATATTAGGATCATGAGTTAGGATCAAGGTACATAGTTCTTGTACCTAGATGAGCCTAATTCAAGAGATTGGGGGATCATAGGGAAAACTTGTGTACAAGTCATGTACATATGTCCTAAGATTATGGTCCTAAATTAAAGGGTTTAAAATCATTTTAAAATTGACTTGAAAAACCTTGATGAAGCTTTTCTAGTGATAGCATTCATCATTGAGCAAGATGATACAAAGATGAGTTAAACTTTGAACTATTTCAAAAGTTTTTGAACTTTGTATCAAGATTTGAAAATGGAAGTTATTTTCATCTAAAATTATTTTTCCATGATAGTATATAGTATGAGGAATGTATCCTCAAAATTTTATGACTTTTGGAATTTTCTGTAATTTTCTGTGAGTTTCTGAATTTCTCCCGGGGAGAAAAATCATAAATCTCTGATTTCAGAGGCTGGATCGGTCACCAGACCGATCCAGAGAAGTCCTGATCGGTCTGGTGACCGATCAGTGACGATCCAGAAAGCGAGGATCGATTTGGGAATCGATCCAAGGAGTTCCTGATCGGTCTGGGGACCGATCAGTGCGTGCCGAATTTCTGATTTTCAGCAGGTGTCTGAAATTTCAGTTTTTGGGAGTTGAGTTTCGGATCTCTAAAGGATTGAAACTCTCCAAGACATTGTTGGTGCAATGGTCAAGGGGGAGTTGGCCTTTAGGGGGAGTTTTACCTAATAGGGGGAGTTTTTACTCCTTAAGACTTTTGAGGATTAGTGATATGGAATTGTCACTAAGTTGAGTGTTGAGTTTAGTATCAAAGGGGAAATTAAGGGTTTCAATGAAAGGTATGGGACTTTCATTGGGAAGAAACTCTTGACCTTGATTCCCTCTTTTTGATGTGTGTCAAGAAGGGGGAGAGATGTCCCAAGGGGGAGAATGGGAGAATGTTTTGGAAAACCTAAGTTAGTTTATCGGGTTAACCTAACCTGTTTATGAGTTTTGTCAAACATCAAAAAGGGGGAGATTGTTGGTGCAACCTTAGGTCAAAGTTGACTTGGTTGACCAGACTCGAGTTGACTTGACTCGAGTTATGTTTTGATGTTTGACGATGTTTGACGAGAAGAGAGTTGTATTCTTGATGTTTGACAAGAATAGGTGTTTGGAAGATTGTAGGTGCAACCTTAGGTCAAGGTTGACCTGGTTGACCTGATTCGGGAAAAGTCCAAGCAGGGAGCTTGGCACGCGAAAAGTCCAAGTATGGAGACTTGGCACTGGAAAAGTCCAAGTACGGAGACTTGGCACGGGAAAAGTCAAGCGGAGCTTGGCACGGAAAAGTCAAGTATGGAGACTTGGCAGGGGAAAGTCCAAGCAGGAGTTTGGCAGGGGAAAAGTCCGGTGAGTGAAGCAGGCGGAGAAGTCACGGTGAGTGAAGCGAGGCGATGGAAATCCTGGTGAGCGCGGTGAAAATCCTAGTGAGTGAAGCTAGGTGAAAGTGGAAGTCCTGGTGAGTGAAGCCAGGCGGTGGGAAAGTCCTAACTGGGATGTTAGGCGGTGTGGAAAGTCCGGTGAGTGAAGCCGGGCGATGGGAAAGTCCTAACTGGGATGTTAGGCGGTTGGAAAGTCCGGTGAGTGAAGCCGGGCAATGAGAAAGTCCTAGCGGGATGTTAGGCGGTGTGGAAATCTGGTGAGTGAATCCGGTGAAAGTCAGTGAGTGAAGCCGGCAAGGAAAATCCAGATGGATCGGGGATGATCGGACATCCGGTGTTGAGAAAGTCCAAGTAGGTCAAAGGATTGACCGGACACTTGGCGGAAATTCTAGCAGGAAGGAGTGACCAGATGCTAGGAATGAAGTACCAACAGTCGAGGTTCACCGAATGTTGGTTTGGAAGGCTTGGGACTTGGTTTGGGCAAAACCAAGTCACTAGTTATCTGATCGATCAGTGACCGATCAAGACTCGATCGATGTGCTCTTGATCGGTATCGTCGATCGCGGCCGATCGGAAGGTGATCGATGCGAGAAGGCGCTGATCGGTGCGTGGACCGATCGGGAGCTTCCATCGATCGTGGCGACCGATCGAGAGGCGATGTCGCGGAAGGAAGAGCTTCAAAGCCAAGAGTTGGGATCGGTCTGTGGACCGATCCTGTGCTGATCGGTCCACAGACCGATCGAATCTGAGAATGTTTACGTACCTTGTTGTCGATGCGGGGACCGATCGGTAGGAACTGATCGGTCCACAGACCGATCAGGGTTCTAGCCGTTGCAAACCAACGGCTAGTTTCTTCGCTGTTTCTTCTTTGCAGGTATAAAGGAGACGAGGGCATCTTCTGTGCTACGGCTTCTTCCTCTTCTTTTCTGCTACAGAGCTGCTGTTCTGGTGCTTGAGCTTTGTTGAGCTCTTCTTTGCAAGCTTCGCGTGAGTTTCTTCCTTCGGCTGGGACTCCGACTGAGCTGCTGCTGTGGTTGGCGTCTGAGAAGCTGTTGCTTCTTCAACAGTCGACAAGAAGGAAGAACGCGAGAATTTGGGGCGGCTATTCACACCCCCCCTCTCTAGCCGAGTACGAACGATCCCAACACTATCTACTGAACTTAATAAGAAAATTCTGGTCTAACTGGTTAGGATTTATAAGGAGTATCTTCAGTTAGTTCCACTAAGCCAAATACACCAAGTCAAAGTCATATCTTCCTAGACATGCATAGACAGAGTTTCCCTAACTTACTATCATCCAAAACTTCACCAGTACTGTTGGTCATGTTAAACTGTTGCCCCTTTTTAAACTAGTCATAATTACTCAACTTGGTAAACTATTTATTTTTTAAGGTGCCAACTAATTTGCAGCCTCCCCTTGAATTATTAATCCCTTTGGTTTAGGTTTTGAGTTTATGTCAATTACTTTTATAATTATAGTGGACTTGATGATAATTTGAGTTTTTGATTTATTTTTCCTATTTGGGTTTGAACTGTTTGACTTTATTTTACCTTTTAGATTTAAGTTTGATTTATTTGATTTTATTTTGGAATTTAACTTTAAAGGTTTATTTAGGTTTCGTTTTGAATTTATAGTTTTAGTTGGATTTGGTTTTAGATAATGGATTTCATTTTTAGGTACATAAAATTGATTGAGCCCTACTTGCATTATTAGACATGCTTTCGGAACTTAGGCTTTAGTTTGATTCTTATTTTGATTTATTAATGATATAAAGGTTTTGTTAGTTAAGCTGGATTTATATCCGAGACCGAACTTGTTATACACAGCTCTTTGTGATCCAAGTATCATGTCAAGGTACTTGGATCTAGTTGTAAATTTTTCTAATAGGTTTTTTAGTTTAAGTATTTCGCCTTTCAATCTGGAATTATCCTCCTCAAGTTCTGCAACTTGAGTAGGGGTTTCAGGTTGAATTGACTTAACTATTGAGTTTAAGTTCAGTTGATTGTTAAGTAATTTATTTTGCATATTTAGTTTGTTTATTTTATTTTTAGACCAAGTCAATTTTTTATGTAAGCATGCGATAATTTTTTTAAAAAAAAAATGCTTAAAGTAAATTGTACCTTGTCGAACCCTTCGAAAATGAGTGCGGATTCGTGGCTCAATTCGGGTTTGGACTCATCTTCCGATTCACTTTCTGATTCGGGTATGTATGCCATTAGTGCAAGATAGTTGGTGTGCTTTGGTTCTTCGTTGTCCAATTCATCCCCAGAAGATTCATCCCACGTTTCTTTGAGGACCTTCTTTTTCTTCAAATTCGGACAGTCATTCTTATAGTGTCCCTTTTTTGCATCTGAAGCATGTGACATTCGTCTTGTTATTGCTAGAGTTTGAGGTTGAGTTGATCTTTTGTAGGTCCTTTTTTGTGAAATTCTTCTTTCTCCTGGTGAATATTTTTTTTACCAAGTTCACCAGGTATTCTTTATCATTTGAGTCTTGGTCAGACTCAACTTCAGGTTCTAGTTTGGTTCTGGTCTTTTCTTTTGTTGTTCCTGCAATAAAAGCAACACCTTTCTCGGGTTTGACGTTAGTTTATTTGTGTAGCTCTAATTCACAAAAGAGTTCATCTAACTTTAACTTGGACAAATTCCTCGAAATCTTATAGGCATTCACGATGGATTCCCACAGTGCATTTTGAGGAAATGCGTTTAGAGCATACCTAATAAGATCCCGTTTCTCCATCTGGTAGCCGATTGTGTGAAGTCCGTTGAGGATGTCCTTTATCCTCACATGTAGTTGACTCACAGATTCTCCTTCTTGTATTTTTATATTAAATAGTTTATTTAAAAATAGATCCTTTTTTTTACCTTTACGTCGTTGGTTCCCTCGTACAGTTCTAAAAGTTTGTCTTATAGCTCCTTCGCATTTTCATGTGGGTTGACGCGGTTCAGTTCTTCCTTCTTTAGCCTGCACTGGATTGTGTTGAGGGCCTTAAAATCAATCTGGGTCTTCTTCTTCATTCCGGATTCCAATTTTCCGGGCCCATTGGAATTCCGATGTTGTCGACGGGCACCTTGTATCCTTTGGTGACGCTGAACCATTGGTCGAAGTCAGTCTTCAGGTACACCTCCATCCGTTTCTTCCAATATGGAAAGTCATCACCGTTAAAGAGGGGAGGGCATACAATAGAGTATCCCTCGTTTTGGGTCATGAACCTAGCACACAAAAGAGGAAAAGGAAAAAAAAATCCCAAGACTAGGTCTTAGATTAGTAGCGTGGGAGAAGAAGAAAAAATATTAAGACTTGATTGGTGTTGCACCAATTTAAAGTCATTTGCAACGAAGAAAAAAAATTTATCCAAAAAGATAATTGTATCAGTTTGGACTATACCGAAAAGCTTAAAATCTGAAAGGAAAAAAAAACCCTTGCCTGATTGGTGGTTGCACCAATTTAAAGCGGTACTTGCTCTGATACCACTTGTTAGATCGACTCGCACATGAGAAGAAGGGGGGGGGGGGGGGGGGGGAATCACATGATTTTGAAAATTTATCTTTTCGGTTTTAAAATCAAAAGTATATACAGTAGAAATTAAGTACAAAAGAGAACATAAGAAAACACGGTCGATTTACTTAGTTCGAAGCCTTCGGTAACTTCTACTCCAAGACCCAGGTTCCGTGGACCTATCATGGGTAATCCACTAAAATGCCTCTTCCAATACCTCTGAAAGAGAGAATCAAGTACAAAGAATAGAAAAGTGTAACAGGCTATACTTTCCTTTATGCGGAATTAAATAGATCAAAATAGTTTCGTTACCGACAAGTAAGAATTGAAGTCTGAATGCTTGTTTGTCGATGTTGGTCTGTCGTCCGCGATCGGAAGTCCTCAGAATGGTTGTCGGGCATAGCAGCTTCACAACATAGCAAGAGGACGAAGTAGCACTTGGAAGCCCAAAGGATCACATAGAAGCTCATATATAAGTTGTGTTTGAAGCTTTGGGCGAGCATCCTTATAAAGAGTTTGGAAAGCGCCTGCCATAGCCATTGAAGGCGCCACCAAACTAAGAAATCTGATCCCGAACAGCCCGGCTTCTATCCGCGACGAGGTCTGAATTCTGTCCTGCAGAAGGTGCCTTCCATGAACAGTACGAAGGCACCTTCGGGTACTGTTCATCCGAAGATTTTTTTGCTCCTTTTGCCCTGCAAGTTGTACTAATCCAAAACTAAAATATCTAGCCTACAAAACAAAGTTAGCGCAGTGAAAAATAAGAAGTAATAATTAGTTCATGTCCTCCCAGGACCAGGAACTAGTCAAGTTCTTAAATTAGGGATCTAAAATGGACCTAACCTAGACTGACGCCTATTGTCCCTCAATCTCAATGCATCCTCACAAAATCACTCTCCTCAATGACTTACCTTTACTTATCATCTTGCAGTTGGTTTGAAGTCTTTTGACCCACTAGGTCTTCATGCCAGTTGTCCGGTCCGCAAACCCAACTGGACTTCTTCCGATTGTCGGGTCTCACGGACTAAACCGAACTTCCTGCCAGATATCGGTGGACCCTTTGACCTATCTAGACTTTGCACCAACTATCCGGTCCCGCGGACCTAGCTAGATTTCAGCCTGATGTCCGGTCCTTCGGACTCATCAATTCCTACACACTCAGTAAAGCAATTAGATCACAAAAATATCTAACTTAACTCACTTGTCATTTATCAAAACATGAGTTAGACCGTTAGTACAAACAACACCAATAATGGTGACAAAACGAATAATGCTCGGAATAACCAATCTGTATAGATACATTGACAAAAAAAAAAAAATCGGGGCTTCACTCTAAACCCCGAGCAGGGGCGCCTCCCCACCTCGTGCACTGGCGCCCCCTAGTGAACTTAGTGCAAAGTTCAATCCGCGAAAACTGTGGATCATATTAATAATTCTTTAATCAAACTATCAGAGCCATGAAGATGAAAGCACTGATACCATATAAAAATTAAGAAGAGAAAAAACTAATTGTATAATTGAATCTAAAGAATATATTAGAAATATAGAGTATAAAGTCTTATATAGCAAAGTTAAGAAATACTAAGAAATCTTAAATATAAAGGGAAAAAATATTAAATTTCTCTAAAACTTATAAACAAATAAATATATATAATATAACATCAACAAATTCAGAAAAAATTATCATCCCTAATTATTACACCTATATAAGGACAATGAAATCATAGATCCTTAGGTCATTTGTTCTAATGAATTTTTGAATTTTTTTTTTTTACCAATTTCACGGTTCTCTTTGAGAATGTGCAAATACCACAATGTGAAAAATGGAGGACGACTAGATCTTTTAAGAGGTACTAGTGTTTGTTGAGCTGATCTCTCACTGTTATTTGGAATAAGCAACCAAATTAAGTTGGCTTCAAACTTCAAATAGACTTGGCCTATAAATCAATAAAAATTCAAATAGACTTGGCCTAAGTTAGGTACGATATAAGGCTCAACTTGTTGTTCTTAAATCAATAAAACTTTTCTTATATTCCCATTTCAAAAGGGAGAAAAAGAGTATTTTACTCGTCAAAAAAAAATGTTCTATAAGAATTTAGTCTTAAAGTTATTATTACTTTCTAAAAATTCAAAAACCCTAAAATTTTACTTAAAACACCGACTAAATTTTCTCTAAGTTTACTTATATTTTCAATAATTTATTGGACTACATCTTCTAAATTTACTAAATATTTAATTTACACACCCTACCTTTTAAATTATTAAATTACACTGGGTGTTTTAAGATATCATAGTATAATTTAATAATTATTAAAAAAATAAAAATATGTAATTTAAATATTTAAAATCATATCATGAATAAAATTAATATTGATTTTGTTGGAAAAAGAATTATGAGAGAATAAATACATTTTATGTGGAATGGAAGAACATATATTTATAGGTTTATTAGATAACCATTGAATCTTAAATATATTAAATCTAAACTATTTTATTTTTTTAATCACGAATACTTATCCTTATCAATAATTATCACCTCAATTATTTTATCTTTATACATAATATTCTATTAATAATTGTTACCTTATCTATTCTATCTTTATCCACTAATTCCATAATATTCCATCTTTATCCATGAACTCTATAATATTTTATCTTTATTAATAAAATTAAGTTTAATTTCCAAATCTCTCTCATAAACTTAATTTTGTGACTCCAAGCAAATATAGCATCTTGATGAAGTATTCAAATTGGAGTGACTTGGTAAAAATATCAGTAACTTGATCTTGAAACTTTATGTATTCTACTTCTACCTCTTTTCTTGTAATGCACTCTTTGATATAGTTGCAAAAAAGGTGGAACCACCACCTTAGCGGCCCCCTGCGTCCGGCCCCACAGATATCCAGAGGGGTTAAATCACGGTTAAGTTGGGCAGGAGGGGTGACTGGGGGTCGAGTGGAATTTAAAGCGCAGCAGACCGAGGTTTTACGCCCGTGTGCAACTGGCGACCCTCGACCCCTGAACCTCCGTTGCAAGTGTCAGGCACCCTTCCAGCTGATCCAGCCCGTGGGGGCACACTCTTTGATATAGTGATAGCACATATCGATGTGCTTGCTTCTATCATGGGAAATTAGATTCTTTGCTAGTATTATTGCAGACTTGATATTAACTTGAACTTGGTTTCCTTTTCTTGTGGTAAATTTAGCTCATTTAATCAATTTTTGAGCCAAATAGCATGACAAATGTTAGAGTGTATACTAAAAGTCTAGCTTTTGTAAACATTTATTTTTGAAATAAAAGAATCACATTGGTCAAATGTCTATATTTATTTGTTAAATATAGTTGTTCAATTAATTTATAAAATAGATAACATGGTGTGTGATGTCACACACAGAAGATCATGTTATCAACTCTTTATAAATTATAAACAGTTGCTCATGACTAAGATGGAAAGGAACAAACCATTGGTATAGTCGTAGTGTAATTAAGTATTAGTTTATCTTGACTAATAAATTACACTAGTACACTCTAAGTGTATTGAATAGGACCATTTTAGGTAAGTTCTTTTTATACTGACTTAATAAAAGAACTAGACCTTAATTATTATGGAAGTGTGTACTCTTAATCCTAATATAATAACAAGCATATATATTTAGTATCTATTTCTTTAACTTATCAAAGGGTGAGATTTAGCTTGATAAATCAATAGGCCCGATAAGTTGGGAAATGATATTACTTATAGTGTGTGTTGTTGATTATAGAAGGAAACCGTGTCCTAATAATCTAGGTTGAGAATGTCCCCAAGAGGAGCTCATAAGGATTGTCATGTTAAATCCTGTAAGTGGACTTAGTCCGACATGACAATTAGGTTGAGTGGTACTACTCTTGGACTTAGATATTAATTAAGTGAGTTATCAGTAACTTAATTAGTGGACATTCGTTATCATAAACACAGGGAGACTAACACACTCATGATAAGAAGGAGTCCATAAATGTAATTTAGGATTGGTGCGGTAGTGCAACAATAACTCTCTAGTGGAATGAGTTATTATTGATGAACTTGAGTTGTGTGTTCGGGGCGAACACGGGATACTCAAGCTCATCGGAAGGCCAAAACCAATTTCTCCTCTAGGTCCCTGTCGTAGCCTCATTAGTGCCTTATAAACCACTCATTAAAAGTCTATTTTGGTGTCCAAGAGAGGGTCGGCCCAAGGCTTGGTGACCAAGCCAAGGGCCGACCACCATATCCTCTTAAGGGGTCGGCCCCTTGCTTGGTGCCCAAGCAAGAGGGGGCCGGCCACATTAATTCAAATAAGGAGGGGCGTTTTGAATTTTAAAATCTTCTATTTGTAGAATTCTACAAGTTTTAAAAGAGAGATTTTAAATTTAAAAATTTTCCTTATTGAATTAGGCCACATGTTTTAAAAGAGAGTTTAAAAGTTTTAAAACTTTCCTTTTTTAACCATCCTCATGGTTTTTAGGAAAAAAGAAGAGAAGTTTTAAAATTTAAATTTTCTATTTTTATAACCATGTTAAAAAAAGAAAATTTTATAAGAGAAGTTTTAAATTTTAAAACATGGTTTTAATTTTTAAAACTTTCCTTTTTTTTAACATCCACTATAGGAAAGAGAGCATGTAAAATTTTATAGGAGGATTTCTTCTTTTATAAAATTTTATAAAAAATTTTCCTTACCCTTGATGATGTGGCCGGCCACCCTTGCTTGGTGCCCAAGCAAGGGGCCGGCCAAAATAAATAAAATTAAATCATCATCCAATTAATATTTGATGATTGATTCAATCAAGAGGAAAGAAAAGGAAAAATCAAAGGGAAAAGAAAAAACAAGAAGAATATTTTATTTTTTGTAAAAATTCTTCCCTTATTTACCTTGGGCAAGTAATATAAAAGAAGGAGTGAGAAGGCCTCATGAGGCAATCAATTCTTATTCTCTTGGTGGAGTTCCTCTTGGTGGTCGGCCCCTCTCTCTCTCTCTTTTCCCTTTGCTCTCTTTTGCTCCTTAGTGGTGGTGGTGGCCGAATTCTAGAGGAGGAAGAAGGTTTTGGGTGGTGTTCATCTTGGAGGATCGTCGCCCACACGACGTCCAAGGCGAGGCGAGGAATACGGCAGAAGATCTCGAGGTTATTAGCATACAAAGAAAAGGTATAATTAGCAATTATTTTCCGCATCATGCTAGTTATTTTTCTTTGTATGAATTCCAAACACAAGAGGCATTAGATCTAGTTTTTCAAATTAGTAATTCATGTTTGTGTTTTTCTTTATTTTTCAAATTTGTGATTTGATTGTTCTTTTTGGTTAAACATAGAGTTATATAAGAAAATTAAATATTAGCTTTTCTTAAAAGGCTTTGTCTAGGCAGTGGAACCGGTACGATCTTCTTAGGACTAACCAACAATTGGTATCGGAGCTAGGGTTTGCCTCTGTGTGTTTTGGTTTTCAAATTAATTATGCACATGTCATATATAATTTAGGCAGGATAATAGTAGGATGTGCTAACTTTGTGATTGCAGGCTCCAACTATTATGACATTTAGATATTGTATGTGATTGGACCTTTGGACATGTCAAGGGCATTATTTTGTGTGTGCATGATTGTATTTAACTAATATAGCAGGAGCTATATTAGCCCTAGTTTTTTTTAGAATTTTATTTTTCGATCTAGATTACATATACATTCCTTTGTGGAATATAGGATCGATATATGTAAAATTTTATATTTGTCACGGATCGTATCTTTACGAGGCATGGTGCTATTGGAGGACCAGAGGCGCAGCGGAATAAGAAGCAAGATAGATGCGACAACTCGACCCGATGGCAGTGGCTAAAGATGGCAGCAGCTAGGGTTGGAGCATACTGAAGACAGTGATGGAAAATTAATTTCTAAATTTATTGCTTTTATTTACTATGATGTATGTGTGCATGATATGCTAGCATAGGTTAAAATCCTCAATTTTAAATAACTATGTGGGAGAGGAATTTTAATAAGTTCCACGGTCTCCATTACTAGTTTGTAAGTGATGCAAACAAACTTGTGCGTTGGCTCTGAGTCTCTTCCTCCATATCGGATGAGTTTGTTTGTGGATCACTAGATCAAACTTCCATTTTGGATGACTATAGGAAATTAACTAAGAGCGTGTGATCTTCCCCATCGGAAGGGGCACAATCTAATTAATGGACTAAGTGTCAAGTAATGGTATACACTTAGGCACGTCTAATAGTATTCTCCCCATCAGAGTCACTGCGATTATTTGTGTGATCGAAGGAAAACCAACTATTAATTTTATTTATCATAAAGTTAGGTTGACAAGAATAAAATTAATGGGTAAAACCTCCTCTTACAAATGTTTGATTTTGTATACGTCCACACTATCGTGGCATACAAAATTCACGGTGATTTGATGTATTGGTTAATTTAAAATAGTATTGTTTGAGGAATCAATATTATTCTAAATTTAGAGTCTTGACCAAAGTTTATTTTTATGATTCTTAGGATGACTTTCAACCCACTGACCATTATTCTGAAAGAGAATAGACTTACTGGTCCCAACTATATAGATTGGAAAAGAAACCTGGATATTATCTAACTGCTGAAAGCTATAAGTTTGTACTGTCAGAGGTATGCCAAGATACACCTAATGGTGACTCTACTCCAGAGGAGATTGAGTATCATAAGAAATGGGTAAAAGCAGATGAGATGACGCGGTGTTACATTTTGGTTTCAATGTCAAATGTATTCCAACATCAGTATCAAGATTTACCAACTGCTTATGATATAATGAACAATCACAAAGAACTCTTTGGGCACCAGAGTCGGATTGCTAGGCAAAAGGCAATGAGAAAGTTAATGACAGCCACCATGTCAGAGGGGACACCCGTAAGGGATCATATCCTCAAAATGATGGCTTATCTGAATGAAATATAAGTCCTTAGAGGTGAAATCAATAGGGAAACTCAGGTCGATATAATTCTCCAAACGCTACCCAGAAGTTTTGAGCAGTTCCGCCTGAACTATAACATGAATAAAAGGGAGTATACGTTGGCGGAACTTCTGACAGAACTACAGGCAGCAGAAGGTATATTTCGTCACAATTCTCAGATTCACTATGCTGAAAATGGTTCTACTTCTAAGTCGAAAGGCAAGAAGAAGAAGAAGAAACATGTCTTTTTAGCAAAGAAAGTGAATAAACCTCAGGGTATAAGATAAAAAGTTGGAATGAAGAAGCCGAAGGGCAAGTGCTTCATCTGCAAGCAGTCAGGATATTGGAAGGCGGACTGTCCTCGTAGAAATCAGAACAACAAAGGTATATCTCATTCTCTAGTAGTTGAAATATGTTTAGCGGTGTTATCTACCAGCACCTGGTGTGTAGATACGGGAGTCACTGATCATGTCTGCAACTCTTTGCAGGGGTTCCAGGAAACTCGATGACTATTTGAAGGAGAGATAACCGTCTACATGGGCAATGCTACTAAGGTGGCGGTTGTTGCAATGGGAGACGTCTACTTATCTTTTGATAGGAATAGAAGTTTGGTTTTAAGAAATTATCTTTATGTACCCAGTTTTAGAAAGAATTTAATTTCAGTTTCTAAACTGTATTTGGATGGATATTCTGTTTCTTTCAGTAACAATGTAGTTATAAAGAGAAATAGAGTTATTATCTATTCTGGTGCATTGGTTGGCAATTTATATATACTAAATCCAATTTCTCCCATAAAGCAACAAATGGAAATTAATAACACATCTTCTAACTCTAATAAAAGAAAAAAACCTTCGGAGATGAACCAAACATATCTTTGGCATCTAAGGCTTGGTCATATTAACTTAAGTAAGATTCAAAGGCTTATAGCCGATGGACTCTTGGGTACATTAGAGTTGGAAAACTTTCCAACCTGTGAATCTTGCTTGGAAGGTAAAATGACCAAGAGATCTTTTAAGGCCAAGGGGTATAGAGTCAAAGATGTGTTAGAACTGGTTCATTCTGATTTGTGTGGTCCTATGTCTATCCAGGCAAGAGGTGGTTTCGAATACTTTGTCTCTTTTATAGATGATTATTCGAGATACGGATATATTTACCTGATGCGCCACAAGTCTGAGTGCTTTGATAAGTTCAAAGAGTACAAGGCTGATATGGAGAAACGTCTTGGTAAAAGTATCAAAACATTATGGTCTGATCGTGGTGGCGAATACCTCTTGGGAGAGTTTAGGAATTAGCTGAGATTCAATCCAGTTGTCTACACCTGCTATACCCCAACAAAATAGTGTGGCAGAACGAAGAAATAGGACTCTTATAGAGATGGTTAGATCAATGATGAGTTATTCAGAATTACCAAATTCGTTTTGGGGATACGCTCTGGAAACAGCAGCGCACATTCTGAACTTAGTACCTTCTAAATCAGTACCTTCTACTCCCACAGAATTGTGGAATGAGTGAAAGCCCAGTCTAAGACATATTCGGATTTGGGGTAGTCCATCACATGTGCTAAAAGCAGATGATGATAAGTTAAAATCTTGTACAGAAGTTCGTGTGTTTGTGGCTTATCCTAGAGGAACGAAAGATGGTTTATTTTATAGTCCTAAAGACCAGAAGGTCATTGTTAGCACCAACGCCCAGTTTTTAGAAGAAGACTATATAATGGACCATAAGCCCAAAAGTAAAATTATTCTAGAATAAATGAGAGAGGACACGTCTACTTCAGTACCAACAGTACAAGATGAAGTACCACAAGAGACTGCAACACGTGTCACACATGATACATAACCACAGACAGTGCCTCGTCATAGTGGGAGGGTTGTGAGGCAACCTGAGAGATTCATGTTTTTGAGAGAGTCTTCGGACTTGATCCCGGGTAAACATGAACCTGATCCCCAGACATATGACGAAGTAGTCCAAGATATAGATGCAGTATCTTTGCAAAAGACAATGAATTCTGAAATAGAGTCTATGTATTCTAATAAGGTCTGGGAGCTTGTAGAACCACCTGATGGTGTAAAAACCGTTGGATGCAAGTGGATGTATAAAAGGAAAAGAGGGATAGACGGAAAGGTAGAAACTTTCAAAGCAAGGCTTGTTGCGAAAGGGTATACTCAGAAAGAGGGAATCGATTATGAGGAGACTTTTTCACCGATAGCTATGCTAAAGTCTATCTGGATACTCTTATCCATTGCTGCTCATATGGATTATGAGATTTGGCAAATAGATGTCAAGACAGCTTTCCTTAATGAAAGTCTTGAAGAAAACATCCATATAAAGCAACCAGAGGGATTCATTGAAAAAGGCAAAGAGCATCTAGTGTGCAAGCTGAATCGGTCAATTTATGGACTAAAGCAAGCTTCAAGATCTTGGAACATCCGGTTTAACGAAGTAATCCAGTCATATGAATTTATTCAGTGTCCGGATGAGTCTTGTGTATACAAGAAGTGTAACAGAAACATGGTGGTATTTCTTGTACTATACATAGATGATATTTTGTTAATTGGCAATAATGTCAAAGTGTTATCGGACGTAAGGGTATGGTTATCCAAACAATTTGATATGAAGGACTTAGGAGAATGTGCACACATTCTTGGAATCAAAGTTATAAGGGATCGCAAGAAAAGGATATTGTGTCTATCTCAAACTTCATATATAGATATAATCCTTGCTCGTTTTAGCATGCAGAACTCCAAAAAGGGGTTCTTACCTTTTAGGCATGGAGTAGTCTTATCTAAAGAGATGTCTCCGAAGACATCAAAGGAGATAGAGGACATGAAGACAGTTCCTTATGCTTCGGCTGTGGGAAGCCTAATGTATGCAATGCTGTGTATAAGACCTGATATCTGTTTTGTCATGGGCATGGTTAGCAGATATCAGAGTAACCCTAGACAAAGACATTGGACTGTTGTAAAGCATATATTAAAGTACCTTAGAAGGACTAGAGATTATATGCTAGTTTACCAAGCAGACGATTTGCTCCCTGTGGGTTACACGGATTCAGATTTCCAATCAAATAGAGACAACAGTAAGTCTACATCATGCTATGTGTTTACTTTAGGAGGTGGAGCTATTGCATGGAGAAGTGTTAAGCAGAAATGCATTTTTGACTCAACTATGGAAACTGAGTATGTGGCAGCCTCTGAGGCAGCCAAAGAAGCTGTATGGCTCAAGAACTTCCTAATAGACTTAGATGTGATTCCTGGTTTGCCCAAAATCATCACAATTTATTATGATAATAGCGGTGCAGTTGCAAACTCGAAGGAACCACGAGCCCATAAGACAAGTAAACATATAGAGCGCAAGTACCACCTGATACGAGACATCATCAAGCGAGGAAAAGTTGTCGTCGCCAAGATTGCATCAGCAGATAACCTGGCAGATCCTTTCACTACGGCCCTTCCGGCGAAAGCTTTTGATCGGCATATGGAGGGGATGGGAATCAGATGTATGACAGCAGATATGACAGCTTAGTCTTTTAGTATAAGTGGGAGATTGTTAGAATGTATACTAAAAGCCTAGCTTTTGTAAACATTTATTTTTGAAATAAAAGAATCACATTGGTCAAATGTCTATATTTATTTATTAAATATAGTTGTTCAATTAATTTATAAAATAGATAACATGGTGTGTGGTGTCACACACAAAAGATCATGTTATCAGCTCTTTATAAATTATAAACAGTTGCTCACGACTAAGATGGAAAGGAACAAACCATTGGTATAGTCGTAGTGTAATTAAGTATTAGTTTATCTTGACTAATAAATTACACTAGTACACTCTAAGTTTATTGAATAGGACCATTTTAGGTAAGTTCTTTTTATACTGACTTAATAAAAGAACTAGACCTTAATTATTATGAAAGTGTGTACTCTTAATCCTAATATAATAACAAGCATATATATTTAGTATCTATTTCTTTAACTTATCAAAAGGTGAGATTTAGCTTGATAAATCAATAGGCCCGATAAGTTGGGAAATGATATTACTTGTAGTGTGTGTTGTTGATTATAGAAGGAAACTGTGTCTAGTAATCTAGGTTGAGAATGTCCCCAAGAGAAACTCATAAGGATTGTCATGTTAAACCCTGCAGGTGGACTTAGTCCGATATGACAATGACGTTGAGTGGTACTATTCTTGGACTTAGATATTAATTAAGTGAGTTGTCAGTAACTTACTTAATTAGTGGGCATTCGTTATCATAAACACAGGGAGACTAACACACTCATGATAAGAATGAGCCCATAAATGTAATTTGGGATTGGTGCGGTAGTACAACAATAACTCTCTAGTGGAATGAGTTATTGTTGATGAACTTGAGTTGTGTGTTTGGGGCGAACACGGGATACTCAAGCTCATCGGAAGGCCAAAACCAATTTCTCCTCTAGGTCCCTGTCGTAGCCTCATTAGTGCCTTATAAACCACTCATTAAAAGCTCATCTTGGTGTCCAAGAGAGGGTCGGCCCAAGGCTTGGTGACCAAGCCAAGGGTCGGCCACCATATCCTCTTAAGGGGTCGGCCCCTTGCTTGGTGCCCAAGCAAGAGGGGGTCGGCCACATTAATTCAAACAAGGAGTGGCGTTTTGAATTTTAAAATCTTCTTTTTGTAAAATTCTACAAGTTTTAAAAGAGAGATTTTAAATTTAAAAACTTTCCTTATTTGAATTAGGCCACATGTTTTAAAAGAGAGTTTAAAAGTTTTAAAACTTTCCCTTTTTAACCATCCTCATGGTTTTTAGGAAAAAGGAAGAGAAGTTTTAAAATTTAAATTTTCTATTTTTGTAACCATGTTAAAAAAAGAAAATTTTATAAGAGAAGTTTTAAATTTTAAAACATGGTTTTAATTTTTAAAACTTTCCTTTTTTTAACATCCACTATAGGAAAGAGAGCATGTAAAATTTTATAGGAGGATTTCTTCCTTTATAAAATTTTATAAAAAATTTTCCTTCCCCTTGATGATGTGGCTGGCCACCCTTGCTTGGTGCCTAAGCAAGGGGCCGGACAAAATAAATAAAATTAAATCATCATCCAATTAATATTTGATGATTGATTCAATCAAGAGGAAAGAAAAGGAAAAATAAAAAGGAAAAAGAAAAACAAGAGGAAGATTTTATTTTTTGTAAAAAAATTTTCCTTATTTGCCTTGGGCAAGTAATATAAAAGAAGGGGTGAGGAGCCTCATGAGACAATCAATTCTTATTCTCTTGGTGGAGTTCCTCTTGGTGGTCGGCCCCTCTCTCCCTCTCTTTTCCCTTTGCTCTCTTTTGCTCCTTGGTGGTGGTGGTGGCCGAATTCTAGAGGAGGAGGAAGAAGGTTTTGGGTGGTGTTCATCTTGGAGGATCGTCGTCCACACAACGTCCAAGGCGAGGCGAGGAATACGGCAGAAGATCTCGAGGTTATTAGCATACAAAGAAAAGGTATAATTAGCAATTGTTTTCCGCATCATGCTAGTTATTTTTCTTTGTATGAATTCCAAACACAAGAGGCATTAGATCTAGTTTTTCGAATTAGTAATTCGTGTTTGTGTTTTTCTTTGTTTTTTGAATTTGTGATTCGATTGTTCTTTTTGGTTAAACCTAGAGTTATATAAGGAAATTAAATATTAGCTTTCCTTAAAAGGCTTTGTCTAGGCGGTGGTGGATGGTCCCATACCCAAGAAGGTCATGTACCTCGCCATGCAGCCCTGGAAGTCAATTTTGGAAATTAATATTTAATAAAATTTATAACATAGGTGGATTTGGATCAATAGTGTTAAGTTCCGCTTGTGATCCAAATCTAAACCATTAAGAACAGATAAGTTAAATTTGGAATCAATGATGTTAAGTTCTGTCTGCGATTCATAATTTAACTTCTAAAGAACACAATAGGTTATTTATGAAAGGTTCGACACTTGTACAAATTTTTTGTACAGTGGAACCGGTACGATCTTCCTAGGATTAACCATACATGAGGTCACAACCACATACTCTGCTTTGTTTGTACCAAGGGGAGCTTGAGGGGGGTGAATAGCTCACTCGCTTCGATGAAGATAATCTTGTAGTGGAATACTTGAAGCGAACAATTCTTCAATGTCAACACAAAGGATTTACTTAGTATCCACCTCCTTGAGATGATTAATTTAAGGATCCACGTAGTGCACACATCTACACTATGAAAACACTCCTTCTTGGAAATAATCTAGAGGCGGAGAAGCCTCTTACAAGCTCATAATATAAAATATACTAAGAAGAGCAAGAACAAATACGATGAAATCTTAACTTGCTCTCTTCTTATTGCTCGAATCTGCCTCTTAGTGGATGGAAATGTAACATCACTAAGTTCCAAGAACTCCCATGAACTGCATTGAGTATTGTGTTAAGAGAGTTGTCAAACGGTGTTCATGTCAACCCTTTTCTAGGGCTCTTTGAGCGCCTTAACCGCTTAAACAATTCTTAAGCGATTACCACGTTAGCTGATTATCCAACAACCTGTAAAATGACTCTTTTTTCAAACCCTAATCGATTGGTGAACCATCCCAATCAATTTAGAAAGCCTTAATAAATTACCCAATCGATTCCATAACTCTTTGTTCACTCACAAAAAGGCCTTAATCGATTAGCCTAATTGATTCCCTCTCTCGCGGGAAAAATATTATCTAATTGATTGACCCAATCGATTGGCAGTGGCTGAATCAATTAGGCTAATCGATTTAGTCTTGTTTTTCATGAATTCCTCTTCATGAATCTCCTGGATCTAATTGATTGATCCAATCGATTAGGCTCGGCCCAATCGATTGACCAATCGATTCAGGCTATTTCTGTATTCTCACAAGAACCCCCTAATCGATTAGCTTATGGTCAATCGATTGTCCAACCCTAACTTGTTTAATCTAAGTCTAGGGTTCCCTTGCCCAATCTTCGGTTAAACGTAACCTGCTAGGACTTCTCCACCAAGTGTTCGGTCAATCTTTTGATCTATTTGGACTTTTCTCCTCGTGTCAAATGTCTGGTCCTTCATGACCCACTTAGACTTCCAATGTCTTGCTTCGCTCACCAAGACTTTTTCACTATCCAACTTCACTCATCGAGATTTTACAATTATCTGACTTTACTCACTAGGACTTTTCAACTATTTGGCTTCACTCATCAGGACATTCCATCTACCCGACTTCACTCACCAGAACTTTTCACACCAAGTGTCCAGTCCTCCATGACCCAGTTAATTTTTCTTCTTCTGCCAACCATCTCATTAGTCTTGCCCTTGTCTAACCTCTAGATAGGACTTTTCCAGTTAAGTATCCAGTCAACCTTGACCTACTTGACTACTCTCTCATATTAAACTAGTCAACCTTTGACAAGTGGAGAATTACACCAAATAATCTCCCAAATGGATAATTGCACTTACAATTTTCATATATTGTCAAACATCAAAACTCAAGTTTAAGTCAAACTAGTCAACTTTGACCCAGGGATAATTGCATCAACAATCTTTCCCTTTTTGATGTTTAATAATATGTTTAAGTTAGGCTAACATATATTAGCTCAACTCTGACTTCATCTCATGCTCGAAGTATGGATGTGAGTTTCTAACTTATACCTCACAGTTTCTAACTTATACATCAAAAACTCTTCCCCTTAAGAGTCAATTTTATCAAAGTAACTCAATGAAAGTCTCATACCCTTCATTTTATCTTATACTCACCCTTGAGCATATATTGTATGCTCATCCTAGAGCATTCATTTATTTCAATGAAGATTTCCAATCTTCCATTAATAAACATCTAAATCATACTTTTAAGGAGAAAATCTCCCTCAAAATATGCTCTAAACTTTTATCATTGCACCAACAATAATATAGAATACCTAAACCTTTAGGAAACCCAAAATTGAAGCTTTGAAGTTTAAAATTTAACTTTGAATATAAACCTCCTCCTAAACTTCAAGTTAGTGTTCCTTAACCATTCTGTTCTTGTTTTTATCAAGAAACTTCCCTTAAATACTTGTAAATGTATTTCAGAGGGTTATGGATGGTTAACTCGACTAAACATGGCCTAATAGACTAAAATCAGACCATTTTGGCCAAAATTAACATCCTTAATCTATTGATTTCAGCTACCAATCGATTACAACCTCTCTTAATCGATTAAATTTGGGTTTCAATCGATTACCACAGTGCTAATCGATTGCATAATCGATTAGGAGCTTTTAATCGATCACTTGCGATTCTGCGAGTTGTGCTCACTAAAATTCACTCTAATCAATTGGGGTGTGCTAATCGATTGACCCAATCGATTATCATAACTGAATTTCAAATTTCGATTTCAGGTCGAATTTCATAAATACATAAATAATTCTATAAAATTTTAAAAATCATAAAATATTGTGTAGACATTACTTATGTCATAAATATCAGGGAAAAATAGTTTTATAAGAAAATACATTCCTTTTCCAAAGATTGACATATAATTAAAAGTCATTGAAAACTTCAATATTTCTCTCAAATTTGTGTCTAACTATTAAATAGTGGTTGCTATCAACAAATAGTCTTCACTAAAGTTTTCTAAAATATTTTTGAAATTATTTTTCAAAATCAATTTTCAACCATGATCTTTAAGCTAAATGCACATGACTTGTATACCTGCTTTCCCCATAATTGGATCACACATAATCTATATGTTTTGATGAAACTAAAACTCAAATAGATACACTAAATCAACATCTTGAGTTTTATTCATCCTCTTAACATCTCACTTATATATGTTGGTCTCATACGTCCGGCAAGAGGGGAGTGAATTGCTTGCAGAAATAATACAATCCCTTTCTCATTCTTTGGGCTTTAATTAGTAAGCACAATTAATTTAAATAAAAATAAACTGAATAATAATAAAGAAGAGGAGAGGAATTACTTGGTTATAGCCTAGATGGTTGTTAATCCAAGGATTTGAAAGTGCTCCACTAGAGAAACTCCTTTGTTGAAAGAGGAATAGCCTCTTATAGACATTGACATCTCAGAAGAAAGACTAGGAAGTGCTTATAACACTTGTAGTTCAGTTGTTGTTGAATTCCTACTTCCAAAGATTTTTTTATAGCCCCTGGAAAAACTGTCTCTTTTATTATCTTTATGTGCTAGTAGTAGAATGTCATCTTGTTCTTTCCTTTCTTCCATATACTTTATTCTTGGGCAATCTACATTTTTTAGCATAATGTCCAAATTTGTCACAATTGTAACACTTGACTTGAGATTTATCGTACCTCGGGTTTGTGTGCCTTGTGTGCCCTCTTCCATGTCCTCATATTAAATTTCCTTCTCTTTCATTGTGGCTGTTGGAAATCCATCTTTGCTCATAATTAGCACGGCCTTACCCATATCCACGACCTCTTCCACGTTGACTTCTACTGTTATTAAAGCTTTTATCTTTCTTTGTAGGTTGAAGAGTCATTTTTAAGAGTTGTTGAGTATTTTTTTTTATTTATCTAGACCATTTTATTTTTTTAATCACGAACACTTATTCTTATCAACAATTTAAACATCATCTATTCTATTTCTATCCACTAACTTCATGTTATTCTATCTTTATCAATTAACTCTATATTTTATCTCTATTAATAAAATTAAGTTTAATTTCAAACACTCTCTCTTAAACTTAATTTTGTGACTCTAAGCAAAATATCACATCTTGATTAAGTTTTCAAATTTGAATGGTTTGATAAAAATATCAGCAACTTGATCTTGATATTTTATGTATTCCACTTGCACATTTTTTCTTGTAATACACGGTTTGATATCACTTTGTTGAAAAAAAATTATGGGAGAAGAAATGTACTCTAAAAGAGGAGAATAAAAAAATGTGAACTCAACTTACTTTCATTCATTAAAAAGTTATATATTTATTGGCTTATTGGATAACCACTAAATCTCAAATACATTGAATCTAGATTATTTTACTTTTTTTAATCACAAATACTTATTCTTATCAACAATTGTTACCTATCTATTATATCTCTATCTATAATATTCTATCAATAATTGTCACCTCATCTATTCTATCTCTATCTACTAACTTATATTCTATCTTTATCTATTAACTCTATAATATTTTATCTCTATGAATAAAATTAAATTTAATTTTCAATATATTTATCAATTAGTAAATATATATAGAGAATAAATAATTCATATAAAATATATATATTTGAATATTTTTATTTAAATATATAAAAAATTGACAATTTAATTTATTGAAAGTAAAAAAAACTAATATTAGGTATAACTTAAATTATGAGAATAAGAATAATATTACTTGAGTGTTTAGTTTGATAAAACACTTATAATCAGACTGAAGTTAAAAACATAAGTTTAGGCAACTTTGAATTCAGTTAAAGTATAGATAAATCGGAATTGTACAAAAACTTTATTAAAACTTTTATATGAATGAAATTGACAAATAAATATTAATATTCTCTATTGAACAATATTCTTATTACTGATTAGGTTGAGACATAGAGTAGAAAAAATATTAAAAATTTTAATATATCGCACATATCATGTTGATATATATCGATATTAACAGTATATCAAAAATTTTGATACGGTATTATATTTTATTGAACTTTTTGATATTAATATCAATATGAAATTTAATATTTTTTAATATTTCAATATATATCAAAATACGTAATAAATTCTTTTATAAATAAAATTATAAGAGATGGTACTGATTATTCTAAGGATACTAGCATTTATATTCAAGGATTGTTTCGTTCTTTTCCTAAATATATTTTTTTTAAAATTAGAGAAAGCAGCTAAATAAGCCCTTTTTAAGTTTCCTATCATTGATTTTGGTATTCTTCTAACTTTTTGTACATTTTAGTGACATGTCATTTCATTTACTTGATATAGTCATTTCATTGTCTCTAAGTTGAGCCCAAATATATAATTCTTATACCTCTCTCACAAAGTAGTGTTAGGTTACAAAGCAAAGGCAATCGGTACTTGATTCCTTAAATTTTTCTCTTAATCCAAAACTTTCTTGGTTGATTCTTTTTTTTTTGTTAAATCATTGTCATTTTGACTAATTGATGGAATTGTGTTTGCCTTGTTCTGCATTATTGTGAACCTGTTTAATGTTTTATAAAATTCAAATTTGATTTTTTTTTTTTTGAATCTCATTTGAGATCTTTGATGTAGGGGTGGATAAAATATATATTTTTTATATACTATACATACCATACCGAGAACATATAAATATTAATATTATATCAAAAAATTTAGTATGATATTATATCATATTAAATTATATATATATATATATATATATATATATATATATATAAAATATTGAACAAATTCTATTATAAATTATTTATTTTTCTAATTAGGGTACAAAAAACTTTAACTTTTAAATAATTAAATCAACTAGGCTAAGTGCCCATCAAGAAAATCATGCATCTTTATTGTAACTTCTCTTCATTCTTATTTCTCTTCACTTTTGCTATATCAAATTTTTTTATATGAATGATATGAAATTTATATCATATCAAAAACCTGGTATACCGAAATTTTGATATACCAAAATTTTAATATGATATTGGTATATATTTTTTTATACCAAAATTTTTGATACGTTATATAGTATCATAAGAAAAAATTAATATACTTAACAAACCGGCCCTAGTTTAATGTTAGAGTCCATAATTAATTTTACAAGGTTATGATTATTTTTAATGGTTTTGTGTTTAAATTGACCATTGTTTTCATTTTTCCACAATGATTTAAAATATTTTCAAGCATAATTTAGTTTTCTTGCATAGTATCTTTTAGAGTAAACTTATCTTTGGTCACTTTTATCTAATTTAACTAATTCTATTCTCTTGTGATCTTATGTTGTTAGAGGACATAACTTAATATGTATAGTGAAATTTGGATGTATCATTATACTACCAAAATGATGTCTTGAGACACATGTTACATATGTAACTTGTTACTATTTTTGAAATAATTATTGTGTTTTGAAATTTAAATTTTAAAAAACTTTCTTTTGTACTTATTATATATTGTATTTTCTGAGCAATGCATCACATGATATATCATATTTTTCATATGAAAATATATCAAAAATTTTAATATAAAGAAAATATAAATAGATATTCTATCAAAATTTTGGTGTACCAAACTAATTTAACTTATTCTTTCCTCTTATAATCCTATGTTATGAAGGACATAACTTTAAATGTATAATGAAATTTAGATATATCCCCATCAAAATGATGTTTTGGGACATGTATGTTGCATATGTAACTTGTTGTTTTTTCAAATAATTATTTTGATTTGAGATTTAAATTTTAGAAAGTCTTTCTTTTGTACTTATTATATTTTGTACTTTTCTGAGCAATGTATCACATGATTGAGTTTGTCTTCTTTCCTCAATTATGCCATTGAAAATTGAGTAAAGGTTGATTCAGTAAGTTATATTATATTTTTCAAAAAAAATTGTATCGAAAATTTTGATATAAAGAAAACATATATAGATACCCAATCAAAATTTTAGTATATCAAACTAATTTAAGTACTATTCTCTTGTGGTCCTATGTTACGAAGGACATAACTTTAAATGTATAATGAAATTTAAATGTATCCTTAACTTATTATAACATCAAAATGATGACTTGAGGCATGTAAGTTGCATATTTAATTTGTTGCTTTTAAAAATAATTATTGTGATTTGAAATTTAAATTTAAGGAAGTCATGCTTATATATGTTATGCTTTCTAAGCAATATATCCAATGACTGAGTTTGTTTTCTTTCCTCAATTATGATCACTGTGAATTGAGTAAAATTATTTCGGTATGATATATTAAATTTTTCATATGAAATTATATAACGTATTAAAAATTTTGATATAAAAAATATATATATTGGCATCCTATTAAAATTTTAATATACCTAATTTTTGATATGATATATACATTTCATATCGTTTTTATACAAAAAAAAAAATTCAATATACCGAAATTTTGAAACAATATCGATTTGATATTGAAAGTTCAAGTTAAGGCAAACACACAAAGTGAAGAGAGATAAGAACGAAGAGAAGTCACGATGCAAATGATTTTTCTAATGAGTTAGGCCGGTTGATTTAATTGTTTAAAAGTAAAGTTCAATACACTTTCAAACACTAATTAGAAAAATGGATAATTTATAAGAGAATGTGTTTAGTATTTTGGTATATATCAAAAGATAAAAAAATATTAAATTCATATCGATATCAAAGAAAAATTCAATATGATATAATATCATATTAAAATTTTTAATATACAGTTAATATTAATATACTTGGTATATATATAAATATTATATTCATTGTTTACCTACTGACAAGATGGCTATATTTACATCTTTCTCGCTCATGATGTCATTGGTCGATAATAAAGATGAAGAGGTTCTTTCTATCAAACTTATGTTCTTTTTTAGTGAAAATAAAATTAATTTAATATATTTCATTCAATAACTACTCAAAATTTTCATATCTAACGGTGTTAGAATGTTGTGAATAAGCATAATGTTAAATATCTCTTTCTTATATTATATTTTATAAGGTGTCACTATAAGAAATTATAGATTTAACCACACCTAATAGACAATAGTTTTTTGAGAAACTGTTGTCTTTTTGTTATTTAACAACGGTTTTATTGAAAACTGTTGTTGCTAGTCGTGTTTTTTAAAAAAAGACAACAATGTTTAAAAAATCGTTGTCTTTGACATACATAAGACAACAATTTTATGTCAAAGACAACGGTTTTTTAAACATTGTTGTCTATGAGATATCTTTATTTGGCATACGACAACAGTTTTAATCAACCGTTGTCTATTAGTGTTGTTTAAAACTATGTTGAAACTATGTTGTCTATTAGTTTTAATCAACAGTTTAATCAACATAGTTATTTGCCTATGTTAAACTATGTTGTCTCTAAGATAAAATTTATGCATGGTCTATTTTAAGATGGATGGATTTATATCCCTTTATTAAGAATAGCAACACTTGCACGTTTTCTTTTTACCACATCGCGCGCACCGCCACCAAAAACCAGCGCTAACCCTAATCGCGATCTTCTCCCCAACGGCGACCGCCGTCTTCTCTCCTTCCAGTCCACGCCGTTCACAAGTTCGCGATCGCCGTGGCTCATTTTGTCCTGAGGTGCGTTTTTCTTCTTCTAATCTGGTGAAGAATCATAGCTCCCAAACGCTTTTCTCTCTTCTTTGCACTTTTCTCGGAGGCATAAAAGTGTCTCGTTCTCTTTTAGTCAATATATCATTTCCTTGAAACCACACTGCCAAAGAACACACCATCAGAAGCATCATGAACCACATATCTTTCCTACAACCTACGTGCCATGTATTACATATATCTTTTTCCATTCTTCCACTTTCATTATCTTCTGTCTTCTTAAAGTTTGAAGTAAACTTTAAGAGTCCAACATTGTCAATGTGTGCAGCATCTTTAGCCAATTGTAATTCTAAATCATCATCATTTTCTAGGTGGGCATCCAAATCTTTGAACAGAAGGCTTCCCCTGGCATCTGAATCTATGTTTAAAATGTCACTGCTAGCTGAAACATCTGGATTTGCTGGGTTTGCAAGGATCCTTTCAATCTTTTCATTTCTGCTAACTTCCTTGTCTCCTTGCAGCATTGTTTGCTTCATAGATTTTTCCAGCAAACAAGGATCATGAACTGCCTGTGGCATCTCATCATACTTATGGTCTTCACCTGGTAGTTGATTTGCCCTGAATTCATTGCAATCTTGTGAGAAAGCACCGCCTGCTTTTGCATTATTGTGTTCTTCATATAGCATAACTCCAGTTTCTTTTCGGTTGATCTTAGTTTCCTCCAATTTCATCTATATCTTCATCAACTACCAGCCCAGATACAAATTTCTGAGACATGGATGACTCTTTCTTTAAGCATGGTTCCTGCCTAGCTTCCTTCAGGGTTTCCACTGAATTTTCATTATCTTCTTTTATTTCAAGATGTGTCATGAGCTTGTTTTTCTTGTCAATGATTTGCTCTTATATACCTACACTAGATGTTATTCAAACATGATAGGCACAAGATTTTGGTCATCTATGAATGTAAAATAAGATCAGTATGATATTGGAAAATTAAAAGTGTCAAGCAATCTATGTAATAGTTTCAGTGGCACTAGACAACCTCCTAGCTTGTAGAATAGCTTCCTCTTGTAGTTTCTCAATATCCTGAATATTAGAGGATTTCACCATATATTGAATGTTAATTGACAAATTGTTACCTCAAGTTTCTCATAGTTGCCTGCAGACTAGCTTCGTGTTTTTTTATTCTTCAATGAAACAATAGTTGCCTCAAGTTTTTCAATATGCTTGCTTGCTTGACAAATTTTTAATCTGCTTTTGGTATTCATTAATAGTCCTATCTTTGAACTAGAGTTCACATTATAGTTTATTTCAAATATTTTTTCATCTAAGGTGGTTTTGAACCCTTCACGTTTTTGCACTAAACCCTTCCCTTTCTTCACATCCATAGATAGTTTTTCTCTTATTAGCAGATTCGCTTATTTTAATAATTTAGTTACTTGATTGTATAGATTGTATGCTAAGAATATCTTATGTTTCTTGTTCATTGTGTTAAGATCTTGTTGTATACTGTACAATTGTTTTGAAGGTAGGTGTTATCTCATTTCTAGCTGATTAGTACTTATAACAAGAATGGACAAAAAATGGATGTCAAAGGATAGACTATCTAGTGAATATGATATTGGAGTAGAGTCTTTCTTGCAATTTGCACTGGAAAACGCTAACGATCCTAATGCAATACCTTGCCCATGTGCAAGATGTGGTAACATAAAGAAGAAAAATGTTGAAACTATAAGGGCACATTTGTATTGTAATGGTATAGATTTGACATATCATACATGGATATGGCATGGGGAAAGAACTATGACAGAAAACTCAATGAACAGTAATGATCGCGTGGGGCAAGATGAATGCAAATATTTTGCCGAGGAGCCTATAGATATGGTGCAAGCTGTATATGATAGTTATGTTGAGAATCCAAGCGAGTTCAATAAGCTACTTGAAGATGCCGAGAAATGTTTATATCTTGGATGCACAAAATTCACAAAGTTATCTGCAGTTGTAAAATTATTTAACTTGAAGGCAAAATATAGTTGGAGTGATAAAAGTTTTACCGATTTACTTATTTTGTTAGGAGAAATGCTTCCAGATGACAATGAATTACCCTTATCTTTGTATGAGGCAAAGAAAAGCTTACGTGCATTAAGGATGGATTACGTGAAAATTCATGCTTGTCCTAATGATTGTATCTTATACCGGAAGGAGTACGAAGATTTTGCCAATTGCCCTACTTGCGGGACATCAAGGTGGAAGTTGAGCAACAAATCCAAGATAAAAGAAGGAGTTCCTGCAAAGGTCTTGTGGTATTTCCCACCCATGCCAAGATTTCAAAGAATGTTTCGGAATAAGGCGATATCCAAGGAGTTAACCTGGCATACTGATAAAAGAATTCATGATGGATACTTACGTTATCCAGCTGACGCACCTTCTTGGAAATTAGTTGATCGCATGTGGCCTGATTTTGCTTCTGAGCCCAGAAATCTGAGATTGGTTATATCAGCAGACGGGATTAATCCCCACAGTTTGTTGAGTTCTACATATAGTTGTTGGCCAGTTTTAATGATCACATACAACCTTCCACCATGGTTGTGTATGAAGAGAAAATTTATTATGCTCACTTTGTTGATATCTGGTCCTAGACAACCAGGAAATGATATTGATGTTTACTTAGCACCTCTGATTGATGATTTAAAATGTTTATGGGATAAAGGTGTCGAAACATATGATGCATATCGAGAAGAAAGTTTCTCTCTTAAAGCTGTTCTGCTATGGACAATCAATGATTTTCCTGCATATGGGAACATGTCAGGATGTGTTGTGAAGGGATATCATGCATGCCCTATTTGTGCAGAAAAAACTTATTCAACAAGGTTGAAGCATTGTAGAAAAATGTCATATACAGGCCATAGAAGGTTTCTACCTTTATGTCATCCTTATCGAAGGCAAAAGAAGGCATTTAATGGAAACCAAGAATTTAACCTTGCACCAAAGCCATTGAGTGGCCATGAAGTTTTGGAAAGAGTTGAAAGAAATAATTATCAGTTGGGAAAAATCAGCGGAAAGCTATCATCAAAGAGGAATGATGGAGAAACATGTTGGAAAAAGAAATCAATATTCTTTGAACTTGAATATTGGAAAGAGCTACATGTTCGACATGTTCTTGATGTGATGCACATTGGAAAAAATGTCTGTGAAAGTCTCATCGGTACATTATTTGACATTCCAGGAAAAACAAAAGATGGAGTCGCAGCAAGATTAGACCTTATGGAAATGAATTTAAGAACTGAACTGGCACCAAGGATTGGGGAGAAAAGAACGTTTCTGTCAGTTGCCTGTTACACTCTAAGTAAAGCTGAGAAAAGAAGTATTTGCAATTCTTTGTCAGGAATAAAGGTCCCTGAAGGTTACTCATCTAATGTTAAAAACCTTGTGTCGATGAAGGATTTGAAACTTGTTGGCCTTAAGTCACATGACTATCACACTTTAATGCAACAATTGCTTCCAGTGGTTATTCGTGGTGTCTTGCCAAAACATGTCAGAGATACTATCACTCGGTTGTGTTTCTTCTTCAATGCGTTATATAGTAAAGTAATAGACGTTTTAAAGATGGATGACTTGCAAAGAGAGATTGTAATGATATTGTGTTTGCTTGAAAAGTATTTCCCTCCTTCATTTTTTGATATAATGATTCATTTAACTGTTCATCTCGTGCGAGAGGTCAAATTGTGCGGACCCGTTTGGTATAGACACATGTACCCATTTGAAAGATACATGAAGATTTTGAAAGGTTATGTGCGCAATCACAATCGGCCTGAAGGGTGTATAGCCGAATGTTATATTGCTGAAGAGGCTGTCGAATTTTGCTCAGACTATCTATCTAATGTCCACACAATTGGGATACCATCAAGTCATCACAAAGTAGAACGTACTAAGCCTTTATCGGGTGCAATAGTGCACTCCGCTAGGCATGATGAGTTGCAACAAGCACATCGTTACATATTGACGAATGATGATGAGATTAATCCTTATATCGAGTATGTTCTCTAACGTATCAATACTTTTATGCAATTTGAATTCATTCTATTGGTTTATTTATTTAAAATAATTCTATTAGGGCACACATGGTGGAGTTGAGAGCAAGATTTCCTCAAAAAGCTAAGTCCAAAAAGTGGCTACAAGATGAGCATAACCGAACATTTATTAACTGGTTGCATGATATTGTACGTTCCAAAACTACTATGTATTAGCATACATACAACTCTTGGTATCTTACGCAAAAATTTAAATTTTATTATATTGTTAACTATAGGTTGAACGTGCGATTGACCATTCGACCCTTCAAATATCTGAAAGATTAAAGTGGTAGCGCGTGGAGTTAGCAAGAAAGTGTTAAAGTATTCTAGTTATTTGATTGATGGGATTACTTATGCTACGAAAGAACGTGATGATGTACTAGTTGCTCAAAATTCTTGAGTAAGCTTAGTCGCAAAGACAATGCAAGTTGCCAGTGCAAAGGATAAAAATCCAATTGTGTCGGACATGATTTTTTATGGAGTTATTGAAGAAATATGGTTACTTGATTACCACAAATTTCAAATTCCAATGTTCAAATGTAATTGGGTGGAGAATAATAATGGTATAAAAGTAGATGATCTTGGTTTCACATTGGTAAATTTGAAACGAATTGGATTCAAATCAGATTCTTTTATCTTGGGAAGTCAAGCGAAGCAAGTATTTTATATTAAAGATCCTGAAGATCCTGTATGGAGTATTGTACTTGCAACTCCTACTAGAGAGTCATTTGAATATGCAAATGAGGATGAATTGGAAGACACTATAGTCCACTATCAATCTTTTACCAGAGAGTTACCATCAATGGATGCTTACGGAGTAGATGACAATGAACCCCAATGCCTTCGTGAAGATTGTGATGGGACTTGGGTTGAAAATGTTTAACCAATTATAGTTTTTTTTTTGAAGATATGTTTGTAGACAATATTGATATGTATCTTGTTTTTGAATATGATTTTGTGCACATGATGGTATTTCAAATTTTTATCTATGTATGTTGATTTTATTTTGTAGGTGAATTTCTTATTGTGTATTTTTTTAAAATATTGATATGTTGTTTCACTTTTTTATCAATAGATTAAATTTGAGATCTATGGCATCCTTTGGAAAGCTTAAAATCAAATCTGATGGTGATGACACAATTCATGCTTCAAGCAAGAGAATAGGACAACCTGCAACGATTGGGAAGGGCAAAGGAAAAATTGCATCTACATCCACTAACAACGGTTTACAGGTTGAGACAATGCTGGAATCTACAGACACTGAAACAACAAGAACATCTAGAGGTCGTACCCATCTGGATAAGCTTACTAAACAAAGGGTTCAAGGAATTCGAAAGGAGGTAAGATTTAATAAACTTGGACAGCCAGTAGGAGGAGCTGCTATTGCAATGCAAAGTTACATTGGCTTGCTTGCTCGAGAAAAGGTCAAGATATCTTACAAGACGTGGAAACAAGTTCCAAATGAAGTTAAACAATTGATATGGGAATCAGTTAATGTAAGTAAGTTAAAGAAATTCTGGTCAATTATCATGTTGCAAAATTTATTTGTCATATCATGGCATGCATGAAAAGATGAGTTAAAGATAGTAAAACAGTATGAATTGCCTGCTGTTCTTGCTACTCCAGCATTCAACAGTATGATTTTTATATATACAAGTTAAAGATTGGTTTTCTATTTCAAGTTGCTCTGTTGCATTCATTTCAGGCTTAGATAGTTCAGTTGAAGGTTCTTAAATTTCACAAGGTTCTGCTTCCTTTCTTTCAGCTTCGTATGTTTCAGTAGGTTGTTCTTCTGTTGTTCGTGATTCTCCTTGTTCCATTTCAGTTTTAGATCCCTCAGTAGGTTCTTTTTCTATATCAGTGGGGTTTTCATTTGTACTTAGTTCTGGTAGCTTTGTTTCTGCATTAGCATTGAAACAACTACAGATTGTTCTGTTTCCCCAACTCTTTTTGACCAAGGCAGAACTCGAACCTAAGTTCATCACCAGCAGTCATACCTAGCACCTTTGATAACTTGTTCTTTCATTCAGTCTTGGATGGCTTGTTGGAATGCACCTGAAAGATGATAATGGAAACTTGGTTCTATGCTTAGAAGATAAGTAACATAATTCCGGGAGATTCTGCCAATTTCAGATCTATGCTAGCAAGAAACTGCTTTAAATCTGCCAATTTCAGATCTCCAAAACACTCAATGATGAGAATGCCTTAAACTTAATGAATGTGTGTGTTGTTTCAATGCTAAAATAATTTCCAGAAATTGTGTTTGCTTATGGTGTCAATGATGAATATAGGTACTAATCAGTTTATTGTATTCCCAATTGTGTTTTATAGCTGACATATGATGTTCCCCCAAGTTGGAAGAAGAGATGTTTGAATTCAGCAAGTAATAAGTGGCGTCAGTTTAAATCCCATCTCACTCAGACATTCATTTCGAAGAAGCTTGACAAACTCGAAGAGTTGGATGAACCACCCAGCGGCTATGGTCTTGCAAGAGATGATTGGATTTCTTTTGTCAGGACTCGCATGTCTGATGACTTTATTGTAAGTTTAGTCTTTTGTTCTTTCAAAATAAGTAGATATTAAGGTAAATGATGAATTAGTAAATTTGATATGTGGAATGTTTCACTTGACTAGAAACTAAGTGAACAACAGAAGGAGAAAAGAAAGAAGAACATATACCCCCATCGCCCTGCTCGTAAAGGATATGCACGATATGCTGAAGAAATAGTAAGTATATTTTGCTTATAAAATTCGTATAACGGTTTTGTTTAGCATTTAATAATCATTCTTATTTAACATATATCATTCAATTATTCTTGTTCTTAGGCAAATGAATTATGTGACGATGATGAAATCAATAGAGCTATTATTTGGAAGAAAGGAAGGGTTAATAAAGAAGGGAAATTTGATGGCCAAGAGTTGAAACAAACAATAGACAAGATTGTGAGAAGCTATGAGTAAAAATCAATTATTGTATTTCAATGAAACTTTTAAAGTAATTTTTTTTATTTGGATGATAGGATGATTATATACAACAGAAGCGTGAGGGTACACTCGAAATTAATGGGACAAAAGAAGATATTCTTACGAAAGCACTCAATTCAAGAGAACATAGTGGACGTGTGAGGGCTATTGGAGGTCATATCACTCCATCATTGTTCTTTAATGGTAGTAGATGGAAGACTGACCATGTTGATAGAGAGCTACTGATTGAGCAAAAGAGAGAGTTGGTGGAGGCTAGAAATTTAATTCAAGAACAAAATACACGCATTCAAAACCTTGAAGCAATTGTCTACAAAAAGGGTGCATGGGGCAGTGACATTGATGACAAAGGAAGTTGCTCGGTAAAGTTACCTCAACAAAATGACAATAAACTGAACACCGATAAGACTTTCCCCAGTCATGAAGAGTTCAATGATGTCAAAATGCAAGTTGTGGATAAAGAAGTTGCTTTACAGGTATATAAGTTGTGGTTATATTTATTATTAAAATAAAGAGTTAGTATAATTCAATGACACAACTATTTATCTTTTAGGGTAAATCAGTTATTTTGACATTGGATTCTAGCACAGACATTGTTGCATATGGTACAGTTGTTGAGGTCATTGGAGTTAATCACTCTCTCCATGGTGTTCCGTTACCCAAGAATTGTATGCGTGTATCCATCGATAAAGCAATGCAGAAATCAGCATGTTTGTCAGTTCCGATTCCCAATGAATGTGAGACTATTGGTGATGCTGTTGGAACCCATGTGGCTTGGCCAAAACACCTGCTGATGCTACGACAAAAGGTACATCTAAGATAATATTTCAAAGTAAATATCTGTGAAACTATTTAGTATTGCACCTATCTAAAAAGTTTACAATTACAATTATTAGAAGCGTCAAATGAAGAAAACAGCACATGTAGAAAATAACCAGACTTTGTTATCAAGTGTGCCAAGATCATTGCGCGTGGTGTATTGTTATTGTAAGCGTGCTCTTGAGAATGGAAGGAAATTGTCAATTGCTTTAGATCATGAGGTATTTCAAGATGATTATGAACTGAACTTGCATCTTGAGGACATTAGTGCTTTGTATCACTTGGAGCCAATTTCAGGAAATTGTGTGGTTGTTTACATATGGTAAGTCTTCGAATTACCTTGTAGTATTGTTTGTTCTTTTTTAAATTTAGTATATAAGAAGCACATACTTTATTAGATCAGTATTTAATATCTAATATAGTTCTGATTTTTTTTATTTCAAATGGCAGGCATCTTTATAAAAAGTTGGTAAAAGAAAATAAGATTGATAAATTCAGATTTGTAAATCCGCATAGCATCCCAAACTTTCAAAAAACCACACAAGACAAAATAGGTAAAACTGAAAGGTTGAACCAGAGGGCAAGTTTCTTAGCAGATAGGATGAGTGGTGCATCAATTAATCAATTAGTTTTGGTGCCAAGTTGCAATGGGTAATGAACATCTTTAATATCATTTTCAATTGATTATTTTAGTGAATTGTATGCACTAATTTTGTATTTGTGTGTAGTTTCCATTGGAATTTGACTGTCATTAAACCTCATAAGGAGATTGTTTACTTGTTGGATTCTTTAAGTCATCGCATTCGTGATGAAGATTGGAAATATGTTGTGGAAATGTGAGTTTATATATGCTTTTTATTATGTATTTAATTTAGTCATAAAACACTTATATATCAACTATGTTGAATGTATATATGAAGGGCGTTAAGATTGTTTAATTCGAACAATGGAAGGAAAGGAAGAAAGCATGTACAATGGGAAGTAATCAAGGTATGGGTACTTCTATTTCAATCAATCAAGGTATGTGTATATTTATCATTAACAATATCAATTGCCTTTAACGTAGGTTCCTAGGCAGCCAGATGCGAAACAATGTGGTTATTACGTGATGAGATTTATGAGACAAATTACTGAAGAAAATGCAATGATCGAGGGGGATACACTACCATCGATAGTAATATTATCTTTATTATCTCAAATAATTAGAAGTTATTTAGTTATTATTTTTTTCCAATTAATTATATTTTGTTCTTTAAGATCATATAATTTATGTGTGTTCACAGTTCACAAAAGCGGAGTACTCTCAAGAAGAAATTGATGAAGTGCGCTCTGAGATAGCAGAATGCATACAAGATCATATTTATGAATAGGTATATACATGAGTTCATCTTATTGCATTTGACAATAATAATATTCAGTTAAATTGAATACATGCTGCTTATACTTGATTGCACTTGATTTGGAGATATCTGTCTCTGAGTCCATTTACCAAATCCAATCGGCATGACTAAACTGCACACTTGATGCGCCAACATCAAATACAAACCGATAACTTAATCCTTTGTCAAATATAAAATACCCCCTTCGTCCATTATTAATAGTGACGAAGGGGGTATTTTACATCAAATTGAGATGATTATGGCCATTTTTTTCTGGGGTTCTATCAGTTCCAATAGGAAGATTCACTGGATCTCTTGGAAAGATATTTGTAAACCTAAGCTAGAAGGAGGATTGGGAGTAGAGAACACACTTGTCGAAATTTCTGTCTAGCATGTACTGTGGGTCAGTCTCTCCTGTGGTGGTTTTACTCAAAAACAAAGCTTCACATTGTTGGAAAAGGACGTTACAGATGAGAAACGTAGCAGAAGAGCAGATTAGATGGCGTTTAGGTGAAGATCATATTAATTTCTGGTTTGATACATGGTTAGATGCAGGTCCTTTGTTAAATCCCTCAGTCTCATCGTTAAATCTTGGGCTTTTATGTTCTTTACTAGTTCTATCTATGTGATTTCCATGATCTAATTAGCGGTATCCTCTATGATGTTGTCGGAAGTTTGGATTGCTCTTTTCTACTCTCTATTCTGTGTAAAAACTAAATAAACCATCTCTATGTTTTTGCATGATTGTCGGAGAATTTTATTCGAATATGAATTGGGGAAAATGCTAATATAGTTAGGAATTTTGATTCCTGCTAGAAGTTAGGTCGTTTACTGAGTCTATTTGAGTATCAAGAGAGTAGATCCTTATGATAATTGTGGGTTGATCAATTTGCTTGCTCTGTGAATTTAAATTAGTAAAGCTTGTTTGTTTAATTCTCTGTGTGCTGCTTTGTTGCTTCAGCCCTTGTTTGTATTTGTGATTTTGTATGCTCCGGAAATAAGTTGGAACTTGATTTTTCATGTCTAATTTAGCTAGATTCTATAATGCTTTTTTGATGCTCGATGATAGAACCAGAATCTGGTTGTTGCTCTAAGCCATTGCTTGCTCTGTGAATTTAGCTAGATTCTATATGCTTCAAATTGGATAGAATTTTTTTTGGTATATGTAAAGTTGATAGGTTTGGTTTACCATACTTAAGAGTTACTTGTAAAGCCATATAGCTGGTCTTTTAAGACATACTACTCTGAGTTTTTGTAAAACTGTAATAAGGTCAGGTGTGAAATTTCCAAGAGATCCATTTTTTATGCCATTTACTCCTGGGAAATGAATTAACTTGCAATCATATGCTATTTACCTCAGGGAAAAGATAATGACCCGTTTCTGTGAAAGGAGAAGAAAAGAGAAGCTAGGAGGGAGGAGAAACCAGAAAAGGCTGCAGTTTAGAAGATGCACAGGCTGTTTAGAAGATGCACATGTAGAGAAGACGTGCTCCAACAAAACATGATATTTTGGACTATATGTGTGATATATATAAACTTTTGGCTGTGTAAACTTTTGTGATGTTTGAATGTTGATGTTTGGTACTTTAATGCTATTTGGATGATGATGTTTGGTACTTTAATGAAATTTGCATTGTAAATATTGATTATGTAGGTTTTTTATCAATGAAATTTGCACTGGATGTTTTTTATAAACCATTGAGTAGGAAAAGATTAATAAGTTTTTTATTTATTGTCAAAATGTTGTATATTGTACCCAAAGACATCAGTTTACAATAGTGACAAACTGATGTTATTTAACATCGTTGCCTAAAAAGACAACGGTTTTTAACCGTTGTCAAACCGGTGTCATTGGCAAAAAAGACAACGCTTTTTAGCCGTTGTTGTAGACAGTTCAAAACTGTTGTTGAAGAGCCTAGGCATACGCTCAAAGACAACGGTGAAAAACTGTTGTCTTTGTAGGAAAAGACAACAGTTTTTCACCGTTGTAAAAATGTTGTCTTTGCCTTCAAAGACAACGGTTAAAAACTGTTGTCGTTGGCCACCCCTTTTAACAACACAGCCTTTAACAACAGTTAAAAATGGCCTACGACAACGGTGAAAAACCGTTGTTGTTTGTCTTTTTTCTTGTAGTGTGTAAATTTGATGAACTTTTGAGTCATTGATGCAAAAGCTTTTAGATGTTACAACTCTTAACTCAAGTTGAATCTTGGGATATAATATATCAAATCAAAATTTATTTAAAAATTTATATATATGTTACCCGATAAAACCCGCAATGATCAGTCAGATAAAAAAACGTCGTTAAAGTCTTCCATATGCTCCAAAAAATTTTGGTCATTTTATTATTTTTTTAGGATTTATGATTAAAGTTATTTTTGCCCAAGTTAAATTTTTTAGCTATTTAATTAGTTAATGTTAGATTAGTTTTTTTATTAATAATCTTCTTGCTGTTCTTTTATAAGATGATGAGTTTTTTCTATTTATATTATCTTTAAAAGATTAATTTTACATTCATATTTAAATTAATAAAATCAATAATTTTCGTTACGTCAACCGTCCAGTGTCAAAGAAAGGGGTAGTGTTTGAGTTTTAATCAATCTAATAAGAGAATAAATTTTTATAAGTTATCCTTAAATTTCGGTTAGGATACTTGATCCTAGCGGATGAACAAACAAACTCATTGTACTCATTGTGGCATTGTGTTTTAATGTATATAATAAGAAATGATAGCATTACGCAACATGCCTATACATAAACAAACTTACCTTGTTGCCTATACATAAACAAACTTACCTTGTCAAGTTGGTGTAAGACGGCATCTTGAAAATTTTCCAAGTAATTAATATGCCTTATAAAAGTATATGACCAACAAAGCAAAATACCACAATGAGCTGAAAGTATTTGCCAACAATGTCAACCAACAAATAACTGGAGTAATCTAACTACTTATTAATAATAATAATAATAATAATAATAATAATAATAATAATAATAATAATAATAATAATAATTTGTCAAACTATAAGAAAAATCTAGAATTGTACAAATAACAATAATAACAATAAAGTATTTTCCTATTAAATGAGGTCGACATCTAGAATTGTACAAAGCAATATGAATTTTATAAAGGCCTAAAACCAATTTAAACGTTAACTTTTGAAACTCACAACAGCAACTAGATGGCAAGGTGTAGTTTCTTTAGAGTTAAATCAATATCACATGTGCCTCATTTACCATTAAGGCTGAACAATAAATTGAAAATCAAACCTTCTTAATCCAAATCAAATAAATTTAAAAAAATAAATTAACTAAACTGATCAAATTTTAAAAATAATAAAAAATTAAACTAATAAAATATCAATTAATTTAATTTTCTGTCGGATTAACAGAAGTTTCAAACAACTATACATTTTTATTAAATTAATTTAACTTTCTATGATTAATTTATAATTAGAAATTTATGATTTTTCAATTTAGAAATTTGAGGTCTGATTTACTCAATTTAACTAAATTAGAAATTTTAAAATCAAAATTGAATCGAAAAAATATAAATAATCGATATTTTAAAAAAAAATAAATTTTTTAAATAATTAAATTGATTTTTTTAATTTAATTGGTCCAATCAGTTAATTCGGTTTAACCGAACTTATACCTACTTATAATTGGATTTATTTGAACAGTGTCAAAAGGAAGAGGAAAGACCATATTATAGCATTATCAAATTTCTCTTAAAAAACTTGTTTGTATAATACAAATACAATGAAATTAAATTTTAAGGATATCTCACTCACTAGGATAAAGTATCAAGTTAGCAGCATTAGAATAATTTTCTAATACAAAATTATTAATTAAATTTTTATGTTAAAACTTTAATAATTTTTTTCTTCTAATTAATAAAATTATTAAATTATTTAATCTTGAGTTATTGCTGATTGAACTGTAAATAAGATTTTATTAATCTTATTTTATAAAAAATAGATTAAAATTATACTAATAGATATTATCAATAATTTTCTATAAGTTATTGAATATGAAAAGAATTTATTTTTTTATAAGGTTTAGTAAATTTTTTTTTAGTTTTGGATTACGAGAGAGAGCATGTATTGACGAGAGAGAAAAACGGAAGATCATCAACCACTATAACAGCTCATTTTCTAAAATCATTGAAAAAGAAAGAAACGATTAGATTTAAAAAAATAAGATATATGGTTAAAATATCACAATAAATAAAATTAAAATAATATAAAATTAAAAATAAATGTCTTTTTTTAAGAATATAAAATTAGAATTGAATATATTTTTTAATTGAATATAAAAGTATATTAAAATATAAAAAAAAATGAGACTATGCCTTATATGAAAGAAATTGACAAATAAATATTAATATAATTTATTACACAGTAAATATGGGTCATTAAGGATGTTAAAGTTTAATTAAAAGTTTAATTAAGAGGATGTTTGGCTAAACTTATTAAAAATAGCTTATAAGCTCGTACAACTTATAAGTTATTTTAGGAGCTTATAAGTTGTTAGGTCTTATTTTAAAAATAAGTTGTTAAAGTGTTTGGATGAACTTATTACAATCAACTTAAAGATATTGATGTGTTTGGTATTATAAGACCTTTTCATTAATAAAATTACCAAAAACGATATAATACTATTTGATCCGGTAACAAGAGTGGAATCCCATACGAGACAAAGGGTAAATGACACGTGAAGGTCAAAGCCAAGATAATCAACCTAAAAGTATGGTTGATCGGAAGGCCACCTAGCTGATCGGCCACGACCGCGCCTGGAGCGGCGCAAAAACAACTCGATCGCAGGTCGGGTTTCCGACGCTCATGAGTCCGCCTAAGAAAGTTAAGGCGTCGGGTGGCTTGTTCGCTCAGGCGAGCTGCGGATCAACGAAGACGACATTCCCGTCCGAGTATGAGGCCGAGCGGCCTTCCCGCTCGATCCAAAACATGTCCTCTCCCGGATGGCAATGGGTCCAAGCATCTCGCCCGTCCAAGCTAGTAACAGACAAAAGGTGCAGAAGAGGACGAAGGGGACAGCGGGTGATGTCCTTCTCGAGAAATGTGTCGCCGACTAACAGCATGGTCGGCGGCTGAACCGGACAGAGAATCATACGGTGGAAGTTTCTACTATCATGTCGGAGATATGCTCGGACGGTTGCGGTATGGCGTCAGACGTACTTTTTTGACACATCCATTTTGAGGTATGTATTGGGAAGCGTGCACGCCTCTAAAAGCGTGCACGCGCCTCCCAAGGGTCCTATATAAGGATCCCCAGACTTCGACGGAGGTAGACATGATCATCTACTGTACCTCTTTGTCTCGTTATTCTGCTTCAATTTCTTCTCGCCTGACTCGAGCGTCGGAGGGTCGTCGCCGGGATCCCCTCCTCGGCTCGGTTTTGCTGCAGGTTCACCGGAGTCCACGTCAACCCAGAGTCTACACGGAATCAGCAGAGAGCGCCACGCCCCCAGCGTCCGTCTAGTCGACTCTCGTACAGGATCAAATTGGCATCATCTGTGGGAAAGCACCTGAATCCGAGCGGAGAAGATGGAAGGAGCTGGACGACCGCACACCGTGACGCTTTCTCAAGAGTACCTCGACGCTCTTATCGAGGCGAGAGCAGCGAAAATTGTGGAGCAGCAGCAAAAAGCGTTGGCCGAGCGGCTGACGCAGTAGGCGACCTCAGCATCAGGTGGCCGAGCGGCGCAAGAAGAGCGACCGGAACAATACTCCACTTGGGCACAGAATAAAGGTCAAACCGACACACCAGGAGATGCGCCGCCCGCCCCTATTCCGTTCCATCGGGCCTTGTTCCAGACGTCGTCTGAGCTAGCTCAAGCCAACCAGGGGTCATCCGACGACGCACCCGTGCGCGACGCCAGGAAGGGGAAAATGCCTCAGACCGAGTCATCCCCCGAGCGGATCAATCGCCAGTTCTCTGAGTCGATTCTACAAGATCCACTTCCGAAGCATTACGCCCCTCTATCGATCGGAGAGTACAACGGTACAACCGACCCAGACGACCACCTCGGCAAGTTCAACAATGCCGCCACTCTACATCAATACACCAACGGAGTCAAATGCAGGGTCTTCCTCACCACCCTGTCCGACTTCGCACAACGCTGGTTCAGGAGGTTGTCGGACGGATCGGTACGGAGCTTCAAAGACTTTCGAACGACGTTCCTCCACCACTTTGCCAGCAGCCGACGTTACCAGAAGACTAGCGTCAGCTTATTTTCTATGAAACAAGGGCCGAGAGAGAGCCTCCGAGCTTACATCCAGCGTTTCAACTAGGCGGCCATGGATATCCCTACGGTCTCATCCGAGACAATGATGCATGCCTTCACTCAGGGACTAGTCGACCGGGATTTCTTCCGCTCTGTCATCCGAAAGTCATCCTGCGACTACGACCACATGCTGAAGAAGGCGAACGAGTACATCAATGTGGATGAAGCTTAGGCGGCCAGGAGGAAAGAAGCACCACCCGAGCCTTCAGCTCCGACCGAGCGGAGACCGTCGGCTAGTCATCAACCCCCAAGGGGACCTCGCGCTGAGGGAGCACGCCCTCATCAAGAGGCAAGGCCGCACGCCGTCCAACATGTGGCAGCCGATCGGCCCAAGCAAAAAGGAAAGGTATGTACTCCCATATTTTGTTCGCTTCACCAGTCCGCAATCCACAACACCCGTGACTGTCGAAGTATCGGCCCGATTACTCACCCGACGCCGAGAAGCTATCGTCGCCGATCGCCTTCGCCCAATCGACGACATCGACACCAGAGTACCGGACGACGGGTGGCTAGGGAGTCCCCCGAACGGCAACAGCATCATCAGCCAAGGGTCAATTCCCGAGCCTCGCAAGAGCGAACGAGACCCCCCGCCCGAGAGGAAGAAAACATGAGCAATATTGCTCAGGGAGAGATCAACATAATTGTTAGTGGGCCGACAGGCGGTGACTCCAACCGCGCAAGGAAGTCACACGCTCGACAGCTCAGGGTCCATGCGGTCAGTTGCAGCCAGGAGCGGGCGCAAGGACCCGAGATCAGCTTCGGGCCCAGAGACTTAGAAGGGGTCGAAGTGTCGCACGACGACGCCCTCATCATCCGAGTAGTAATAGCAAATTATACTATTCACCGCATATTTATTGACACAGGCAGCTCGGTCAACATTATTTTCAAGAAGACGTTCAACCAACTTCAAATTGACCAAGCCGAGCTGCTTCCAATGACAACTCCATTATATGGATTCACCAGCAATGAGGTTCTGTCGGTCGGCCAGATCTGACTGGCTATATCGCTAGGAGAGGAGCTGCTTCGAAGGACGTGGACCTCTAACTTCATTGTGGTCGATGCCCCGTCCGCCTACAACGTGATACTTGGTCGGCCGGCTCTCAATGAGTTTCGGGCGATCGTCTCAACCTTTTGTCAGAAGATCAAATACCCCATGGAGGACAAGGTGGGCGAAGTTAGAGGAGATCAGCTGGCTGCCTGACGATGCTATGTAGAGATGGTCCGAGCAGAGTCAAAATCCGTTCGGAAAGCACCGCGGTTGGAGGTAAACACCATAACTGAAAAGCCTCCAACTTTAGTTTATGAAGAAAAAGAAAAGGTGTGGATCCATGATGGCCGACTAGAGACAACCACATTCATTGCATCCGACCTGGAAGTGGGCCAGAAGGAAGAATTGATCAAGTGCCTACGATGTAACCATGATGTCTTTGCGTGGTCAACACACGAGCTACCAGGCATCTCGCCAAGCGTTGCACAGCACGAGCACCATGTCCGGTCGGACGCGCGACCGGTGAAGCAGAGGAAGAGGGACTTCAGTGCTGAGCAAAACGTCATCATCCGGGAGGAAGTCGAGAAGCTTCTGGAGGCTGGCTATATACAGGAGGTGCAATTCCCGAGCTGCCTCACGAACATGGTTCTGGTCGCCAAGCCAGGTAATAAGTGGAGGGTCTGCATTGACTTTCGAGATCTGAATAAGGCGTGCCCGAAAGACTTTTACCCTCTGCCCCAAATTGACCAAATGGTAGACTCAACTGCGGGATGCGAATTGATATGCATGTTGGGCGCTTATCAGGGATACCACTAAGTCCCACTCGCCCAAAATGATTAAGAGAAAGTAAGTTTCATCATGACAGACGGCACCTACTGCTACAACGTGATGCCATTCAGACTGAAGAACACCGGTGCCACATATCAGTGTCTCATGAACAAGGTGTTCCGGAAGCAGATCGGGCGGAACTTGGAGGTATACGTGGATGACATCCTTATTAAATCACTTCGAGCGGTCAACCTATGTGCAGATATAGAGGAGACCTTCCATACACTGAGGATATACGGAGTCAAGCTAAATCCTCAGAAGTGTCTCTTCGGAGCAAAGAGCGGTCGCTTTTTGGGCTATATCGTCACCGAGCGGGGCATAGAAGTAAACCCTAGCAAGGTAAAGGCATTACAGGACATTCCACCTCCCAGAAATTTGAAGGAAGTACAGCGCCTTACCGGTCGGATAACGGCTCTCTCGCGGTTCATCTCCAAAACGGCTGACCGGAGCATGCCCTTTTTCAAGATTCTTCGCCGAGCCACCAAATTGCAGTGGGACGAAGAATGCGACCGAGCGTTTGAAGCTTTGAAGGTTTATCTAAACTCTTTACCTGTATTAGCCAAGTCGACTATCGGCGAGCCACTCCGCATATACTTATCCTCCACCGAGCATGTTGTTGGCTCGACATTGGTAAGGTCGGACGGCGAAAAACAGTCTGTGTATTTTTTAAGTCATATCCTAAAGGACGTTGAATCCCGCTACACTGGTCTCGAGAAGCTTGCCTTCGCGTTAGTCCTCACCGCCCGAAGACTCCGACCCTACTTTCTCTCGCACACAATCGTCGTCATGACGAACAGCCCTTTGGGAAGAGTACTTCTTAATCTCGAGGTGTCCGGACGATTGATCAAATGGACAACTAAGCTCAGCGAGTTCGACATACAGTACTAGTCTCGGATGACAATTAAGGCGTAATCCTTGGCGGATTTCGTCACCGAAGTACAGAACCCCGAGCCCGAAGCCACTTGGAGGGTGTACGTGGACGGGTCAGCCACATGGCAGGGAAGCGACATCGATCTTTTGTTGATTTCACCACAAGAAGAGCGGATGCATCTGTCCGTTCGGCTGGATTACCGTGCAACCAACAACGAGGTGGAGTATGAGGCCCTCATAGTAAGATTACAGGCCGCTCGGCACGTAGGAGCCAGTAAGGTGTTAATTTATTCAGACTCACAGTTGGTCGCTCAGCAGCTCTTGGGAACCTTCGAGATCAACAACACCAGGCTGAAGCTGTACGCGGAGACATTCGACAAGCTCAAAACCAACTTCGGCGAGGTTGTCATACAGAAGATCCCCCGAGCAGAGAATCAGGCGACAGATGAGTTGGCAAAGCTGGCGAGTCCGATAACATCGATCGTCACCTAACAACCGATCGATCAGGTATCCTTAGTGGCTCACATTGACAGGATGGAGGGCCTTGCGTTCTCGAGCGACTGGAGGACGACCATAGTAGAATTCTTGCGATCAGGAGCTGCTCCGTCCGATTGGGCTAAGGCACAGTTGCTAAGAAGGAGAGCGGGCTGGTTCACCCTCATAGGGGACCAGCTCTACAAGAAGGTTTTCTCCCGTCCGCTGCTAAAATGTGTTAGCTCGTAAGACGCGAAATATATACTAAAGGAGGTGCTTCAAGGATCCTGCGGAGGACACCCGGGCGGTCGGTTGTTAGCAAAAAAGATCCTGCTAGCTGGATATTTCTGGCCGACCCTCCAGGAAGACTCCGCTCGGACCGTCACCACTTGCCTTTCCTGTCAAAGATATCACAACTTCTCCTATCGACCGACGGAGGAGATGAAGGCCTCTACAGTAGCCTGCCCGTTTGACCAGTGGGGCATGAATATTGTAGGACCCTTCCCCATGGCGACCGGACAGCGGAAGTTTTACTAGTAGCGGTAGACTATTTCTCAAAGTGGGTGGAAGCCGAGCCGCTCGCGAAAATAACCGAACAAATGGTCAAGAAGTTCATCTAGCAGCACATAATATGTCGGTTCAGCATTCCATGACGGCTCGTGTCCAACAACGAGCGGCAATTCGTCGGACAACAGCTCCGAGAATGGTGTGAGGGGTATGACATTCAGCAACACTTCACCTCCGTGGCTTATCCGCAGAGCAATAGGCAGGTAGAAATCGCCAATCGGGAGATCCTGTGGATTCTTCGAGTTCGGCTCGACCATATCGGTGGCAGCTGAGTAGATGAGCTCCCAAGCGTGTTATGGGTGATTCGCACTACCCCTAAGGAGGGAACGGGGGTCTCGCCTTTCCACTTGGTGTACGGAGGAGAGGCTGTCGTTCCCGTGGAGGTCGGAGTAGAATCCGATCGGGTGCAATAGTACGACGTGAGTAACACCGAGCGGAGGCAGCTGGAGCTGGACCTGATAGACGAGGCGCGAGCCAAAGCAGCCATCTGGCTAATGGCGTACCTGCAAAGAATGAAGCAGAATTACAACAGGCGAGTGATTCTCAGGACATTCCAAGTCGGTGACTTTGTATGGAAGAAGGTGAAGTCGGTCGGCGATGTGAGCAAGCTGGAGGCACCCTGGGCTGGGCCCTTTAAGGTCATCGAGACGCTCCGATCGGACGCCAATTACCTCAAAGATGAAGATAGACGGCAGCTAGAACGACCATGGAGTGCTAAACATTTCCAGTCGTACCGAGCTGGATGAAAGGTGTGCCAATGTAATTCATTATATGTACTTTCCGGTCCTCGACTCCCTTTGAATGCAAGAATGATATCAAAAAGCAAAGAATACGCCGAACATCTAGGCTCCATGAAGACCGTCGAGCGGCTACGTTAAACTCTAGAGTCGGACCGACGACTATAAACCCCCCTGTTTGAAGACCGTCGAGTGGCGACATTAAACTTTAGAGTCGAACCGGCGACTATAAACCCCCCCCGCCCTGAAGACCGTCGAGCGGCGACGTTAAATTCTAGAGTCGGACCGGCGACTATAAACCCCCCGGCCTGAAGACCGTAGAGCGACGACATTAAACTCTAGAGTCGGACCAGCGACTATAAACCCCCCGGCCTGAAGACTGTCGAGTGGCGACGTTAAACTCTCAAGTCGGACCGGCGACTATAAACCCCCCGGCCTGAAGACCGTCGAGCGACGACGTTAAACTCTAGAGTCGGACAGGCGACTATAAACCCCCCGGCCCGAAGATCGTCGAGCGGCGACGTTAAATTCTAGAGTCGAACCGGCGGCTATAAACCCCCCGGCCCGAAGATCGTCGAGCGGCGACGTTAAACTCTAGAGTCGGACCGGCGACTATAAACCCCCTGGCCCAAAGACCGTCGAGCGACGACGTTAAATTCTAGAGTCAGACTGGTGACTATAAACCCCCTACCTGAAGACCGTCGAGCAGCGACGTTAAACTCTAGAGTCAGACCGGCGACTATAAATCCCCCGGCCTGAAGACCGTCGAGCGGAGACGTTAAACTCCAGAGTCGAACCGGCGACTGTAAACCCCCGGCTCGTAGACCGTCGAACGGCAACCATAGGGTTCAGCCTTGGCACTACGTAATCCTAATGGAACTTACGGAAGAGTGATGGTCTTGTACTCGACTGCCGAGCGGTAGCTCAAAGATCGAGAGGCGAAGACTTGCACGAGTCAGACAGCTCGCTCGAATACACACGGCAATTGGACGAGCAGACAAGGAAAGGTCAAAGAAGGTTCATTGATCAAAATAAGCCGAACGACGAGTACACATAGTGAAATAGGGCGAACGGCCAATATACATCCACGACTTCACTCTAAATAATTAAAAATCTCATCCGAAATCGTGGCCAGAAGATCAGCATGATCACGGACGGGAATAGTGAAATCCTCAGGAAGCCGGCCCTTTGTCTTTAGATAGTCAGCCGTGGCGGTGATGGCCAACTCGAACGCATGGACGAGCCGAGCGCAAGCTTTTTCAACAAATTTCTCCGAGAGGATGTAATTCTGCTGCATGATAGTGACTCAACCAGGTTCGACCTCCTGATATTCTTTGAAGGCGGCTCGGGAGGCCTCTAGTGCATCTTGAAAGGTCTTCAGATCACTCTGAAGAGCGGCCACCTCTGCCGAGGCTCGAACGACCATTCTTCTCGGCAGTGAGCAGGTCGGTCAACTCGTTGACTTTCAGCTCAAGCGCCTAGGCCTCAGCATTCTTCGTCTCCAGGTCGGTGATGGCCTGATTCTTCCTGGTGGCGGCCAAAGTGATCTTCTTGTCGTATGTTTTGACCTGGGTTTCGAGCCGGTCCACCATAGTTTGCAAGCCTGAAGATTTGTGTCGCTCGACCTCTAGCAGTTTGTTGGTCTTATCCAGGTCGGCCTTCAGCTCGGCATAAGAAGGGCCTTGAGGGGGAGCCCGACCAGAGACCTTGAGCTTTTTGAACTCCTCTTCAAGGAAAGCTAAGCGGTAGCATACCGCTATACTTTCCACCCAATATTGCAACCCGATTAAAAGAAAAATAGATAGTACTGAACGGAGAAGGAGAAATGAAGGCTTGTGATAAAAGTTACCCCGGTGGTTTGTTACAGATAGCTGTTGCTGAGCAGCCCAAGGGGCATCAGACCCACGCGCGCTCGGGCATCCTCCCAGACTTTCGTGAGGGGTCCCCGGACGGTTATTAAGTGTTTGGGGCTCGTCGACTGTTCGGCCACCTGCATATATTCCTCTGTCGGTAGATGGAGTAAGGCCTTGACAGTCCTGCGCCGGCCCGGAGTAGATTGAGCGGACGTGGAAGGGGCAGAATATTGTCCGACTGGCTCAGAGCGAATAAGAGATCGCTTGATTATCCGTGGAGCCGGAGGGAACGAGCTAAGAGGCTGAGTAGCGACGGGGTCGGAAGGCCAATCTCCTTGATAGGGGGTCCGGTCAGAAGACAGCGCTTCCACAGTCGCGGGAGCCAGCGGAGGAGGATCGTCCATCTGCTCGGACACGTGAACTGCTGAGGTGGTCGAGTGGGTTGGTGTGCCCATTCGGCGGCGTTTGCGTCCAACCAAAGGGAATTCATCATCGGAAGACTCGGCTTCCTCGGGCTGAGTGGCCGGTTGCATTCGATGCTAGTACTCGATGGAGCGGTCTCTCCAGCTGCATCAGTAGTGACCGTCCGAGCGGCAGATGCATCGCCCGCCGTCTACACCTCTTCGCTCTCGCCTTCATGAGAGTCAACCGGGGTGATGCCAAGTCTCTCCGCCTCCTGCGCTGCAGCCACCTCTATCTCGATGGTCTTGCGTTTCAGCATGCCGAACACCACCGATTTCATCATGGTCTCAACTGCAAGAAAGAGAAAAGAAATCAGTTAGACTCAAGAAAAAGGAGAGAAAGTTATTTCTTATCTGAGTCGTTCGGAAGTCGCGTTCGGATCGGGCTTAAGTCAAATAGATACAACATCCCTTCGGGCAGCAGCTTATGGATGTCCAACTTCAGCCCGGCCAGCAAGCTAGCCGCGTGTAGAAAAGTGGGCTTGGTCCTATACCTCTTCAGCTCGGGGGGAGGTGGCAGCGAAGTTTGTCATTGGGTTCGGAAGGGTGGCGGCTCGGGAAAACTCAAAAAGAAGAAATGATCCTTCCAATGCTTGTTGGAAGTAGACATTTTATCAAAGAAAACTAAGCCGATTCGAGCTTGAAATAAGAAGGTGTCCAGCTCGGACTGCTTGGGATAGTAAAAATAATGAAAAATTTGAGCCTTAAGGGGGATGTTGTGCACTCGGAAGAGCACAACTACGCCGCACAGCAGCCTGAAGGAGTTGGGCACGAGCTGGCCGAGCGGAATACGAAAGTAGTTGCACACTTCTATGTTGAATGGGTGGATTAGAAACCTAAGGCCACCTATGAATTGGTCGCGGAAGAAAGTAACAGTGCCGGCCGGTGGGTCATGAGGCCGGTCGGACGACTCAGCCAAGGTGAGTTTGTGGTCAGTAGGGATGTCATATGCATTGATCAGTTTAAAGGCATCTCCCGAGTTAAACCAACTCTCCATGGCTTGATACCAAAGCCCGAGAGAGGGGGCGGACGAACTGGCCATGATCGGAAGGTGAATAACGCAGAAGCTTCGTCGGATAGATCGACGGAAAGAACAACGAAAGAGGCGACGCCAAGGAAAGCAAGGGGAAGCAAACGGGAAAACAAGAAAGGATTAGGGAGCTTACAAAAGTAGACCTAGGAGAGGGAGGGGGAGGATCATCAGAGCACTGGAGGTCGAGGAAGCCGGTGAAACAGGCAGAAGCAGCAATGATGGAATAGTTGTCGGTGCCTGTGCTTTATAAACATAGGGCTCGGTCAGCCTTAGCCGTCTGATCCAGGTCATCGGGATCGAAGTCGACATCTGATCGTCGACTTCAAACCGCCGCCTGTCCCATCGGAGCTGATGCCCTCGCCGTGCGATGATGGCGGTGGCACCACGTGGCGGCAGGTTAGAGGGTGGCATTTAATGAACACCATTACGCGGGCGTGGGTGCGTGCTCGTCCTTAATGACGAGGATTTGCATGAATTTCGGGGGGATCCTGAAGACGTCAGCATTGGTCACCCTCGGGTTAGCGAGGCAATCAACGGTGATCAAAACCTTTCTAGGCCTAGCGAGTGGATCACTGAGCGGCAAAATGGCACCCTCACAGCTCTTGAGCGGGAGAGCACTCGATTCATCGGCCGAGCGACCATTATGCCACCGAACTAATAGTCCAGTCAGTCGGACTTGCAGCCTCCTTCGACTAGACTTGAGGGGGAGGCATGTGATCCGGTAACAAGAGTGGAATCCCGTACGAGACAGAGGGTAAATGACACGTGGAGGTCAAAGCCAAGATAGTCAACCTAAAAGTATGGCCGATCGGAAGGCCACCTGGCTGATCGACCACGACCGCGCTCGGAGCGACGCAGAAACAGCTCGATTGCGGGTTGGGTTTCCGACGTTCATGAGTCCGCCTAAGAGAGTTAAGGCGCCGGGCAACCTGTTCGCTCAGGCGAGCTGCGGAACAACGAAGACGACATTCCCGTCCGAGTATGAGGCCGAGCGGCCTTCCCGCTCGGTCCAAAACATGTCCTCTCTCGGACGGCAGTGAGTCCAAGCATCTCTCCCGTCCAGGCTAGTAACAGACAAAAGGTGCAGAAGAGGACGAAGGGGACAGCGGGTGATGTCCTTCTCGAGAAATGTATCGTCGACTAACAGCATGGTCGGCGGCCGGACCAGACAGAGAATCGTACGGTGGAAGTTTCCACTGTCATGTCGGAGACATGCTCAGACGGTTGCGATATGACGTCAGACGTACTTTTCTGACACATCCATTTTGAGGTATGTCTTGGGAAGCATGCACGCCTCTAGAAGCGTGCACGCGCCTCCCAGGGGTCTTATATAAGGACCCCTAGACTTCAACGGAGGTAGGCATGATCATCTACTGTAGCTCTTTGCCTCGTTATTCTGCTTCAATTTCTTCTCGCCTGACTTGAGCGTCGAAGGGCCGTCGTCGGAATCCCCTCCCCGGCTCGATTTTGCTGCAGGTTCACCGGAGTCCACGTCAGCCCAGAGTCTACACGGAATCAGCAGAGAGCGCTACGTCCCTAACGTCCGTCTACTCGACTCTCAAACAGGATCACTATTAATAGAGGGTTTTGAAAATTTTATTAATAAAGGGTTTTGAGCGAATTTCTGCACCGGGGGAGAGAAAATTAGAAAGAGACATTGGCGGAGAAGATGACACAACGTTGGAAGAAAAGTCGGCGGAGTTAAAAATATATTAGGCTTATAAAAATTTATGGAAGATAAGATGGAGATTTATGAAATTATATAAGGATATTTTAGATAAACAAATTATTAAAATAAGATCTTTTTTTAAAAAGTAAGGAAAGTAAGGTCTTCCCTACTTTTTTTAAAAACAGCTTATAATCTCCAAAACAACTTATTTGACAGCTTATAAGTTGTTTGAAAAAAAATTTGCCAAACAAATTTGAAGAGCTTATAAGTTCCAAAACATCTTATAAACTGTATTCGAGAGCTTATAAGCTCAGTCAATCACCCTCTAAACTGAATTAATTGACTGAATTTGAAAATTCAATTTTTTTTATAAAAAATATGATTATTTTGATAATTCAGTTAGGTTTAAGTTCAATTTTAAAAATCCTAATTCCATTAAATCAAATAAATCAATATTTATAGTCAAACGGGTTAAACGTACCACAAGCATGTCAGTGTGAGAACTTCTCCGTTAAATCTTTAGCACGAGATACGACCTTGCCATGGCATGGTTAGGCCGTGTTTCTCACTGGACCTTCGAAAAATATATTATTGTTGAAAATTTCTTAATTTAAATTTTATTAAATTAATCAATATTTTATCTTCAATTTTTATAGAAATATTTTATCGGTTTAATTAGTTAAAAAAATTTAATTGGTTTAATTTTGAATAAATCTATTCGATCAGTTTAAGTTTAAACCAATTGATCATTAGGGTGAGGCACGTGGGTCCACGTCTTTTTGGATAAGATGCATTCTGTGTAGTTGTTTAGTTGCTTCGGTTTACCTTTTAAGGTTTGTTTATAGGGCAAAGTATCCTAAAATCCTCTTGCAAAGTTTTAACTTTGCCGTCATTCTCTATATTAAAGAATATTTATTTCAATTTTTTAATCCATATCAATTCACCTAATGCATTAGTTGTGCATAAATTTCGAGAAATTATTACAAAATATAAGTAAAAAAAATTCAAAAGGAGTATCATTCCTCCAAAATAAAATATAATTCATCTTAAATTCAGTATTATTTAAATTCAAATTTAGTACATTATTTATACACACAATTTTTAGGTTTATGATAAAATATAAATACAAGATGAAGAATAATTCATTCTAATTTTAGCATAATTCTTATGCATATATTTTTTAGGGACTTAAAATATAAGTACAAAAAATCTATAATATGATATAAATTAAGAGGGATGTTTTTTTAAAAATTTCAAAATTTAGTATAGAACAATTTTCACAATCTAAAATCTAAATTTTAAATTCTTTACACATTCTCCTCATAATAATGTGGCTACGCCTTTGGTCATCATTGACCTGCATTCATAACTTAACTGATTCGGTATAATATCAAAATCTTATACCATGTATAATACTCAAAACTTTAGTATATAAAAAAATCATACTGATAATTGAGAAAACAATATTTAAGAGATATATTTTAAAAATAAAATTCCAAACTGTTTTAAATTTTAGTAAGTAGAGATTACAACCGAATTACTAATTGCATAAACAAAATAAAGTATACAACAAATGTTTTTTATAAAAAATAAATGCGGAATAAAAATAGAATCTAATATTTGTAAAAAAATCTGTTTAATTTTTTTTAAACATATAAAATTTCGTTTTAAATTTAGAAAAATTAGAAAGAAATTTATTAGGTAATTATAAATTTATTTTATTTTAATAAAATAAAAACTCAATTCTCCTAAATACCTAATCTTCTTCTCTTCGTCGTGCGACACCCGCCGCGTCCACATCGCCCGGTCCGGCGTTACTTATTCGTGGTCTTCCGCCATGGACGACGACGCCCAATACCAGTCAATCCAAGACTACGCCCGCCCAACCGATCTTCCATGCAGGGCACAGCCTCCTGGGATTAATCACATTGCGTCTCAAGTGACGGCGGCGAGGACATTTGGCACGCTCGATTGCGCTGTTGTGGCGATCCGACACCCGCGGGTATACTTATTTTCCTAATTGCCCAAATTTCTTCTATTTATTTTTTCCTCTTTTCTTTTGTGCTGCTTTTGCCCAGGCATTTCAAACATTTTGTAGGAAATATTCACGTGCCTCTTCTTTATGGTTCATATTATATTTGTTTAGGGTTTGAGATTTGATAAATTTTAGCACTAATTAGGATGTCTTCCTTAACAAAAATAAATTTGTTCATTTTATTCTTTGTGTTCCAAAACTTGATTAAACTTTTGCTAATCTTGTCATTTGTTTCATATATTACATAATGTTATGAGATGTTATTTCCCCATAGAAATATCAGGTTTCAGTTTGTTTGATTCAGTAATTTTCCTTTTATTTTGTTTCATGAAACATGTTGACAAAGTGCAGTGTATATGAATAACCAGAGCATATGTAAATCTCAATCACCAAAAATTTTTATGTTTAAAATTAAGTAGGGAACTAATTTATTTTATTGGATATCTTATTTTTAAGATTTTTTTTCTATTTATTATAACATCATTCTCCTAGAAGAACATAACACATCAAGTGAGGAAACTAAAATATCATGATCAGGTGTTGTATATCCAGTACATGATTTAAGATCTTGTGTTAGCTGGTGATAGTAGAAATTTACCACTTAGTAAATTTTGTAAATTTGATATTGATTGACACTAGTAATATATCCTATGATATCTGACATGATCATTCACATGAGTTTTATAGTGTGTTGACATTTAGACATGCTTTGTCATGCTTAAACAAATTGAATACTAGTAATCTTTATTTTTTTAATCTTATTTTTTATAATTGCTATTGCTTTATTTGTAAATGGAAATAAATTAAGTAGAAGAAGATTATATTAGTAAAAATTTGGATGAATTCATTCATCTTGACATGCATTGAAGTAAAAAATAAGTAAAAATCAATTTTATTTTATCCTTTTTAATTTAACTATCTAATTGAAATAATCTTTTTAAATGAAAAAAATATTAAATCACTAAAATTCATTTGAATTTATCTTAGCTTGTTTTAATTAATAAAAGGTTTGGTTTGATATTGTACTAAAAGTTTAATTTAAAGGTCTATCTTATTGCTATATTCTTACTAAGGAATGTAATCAGGTGTAGGTCTTAACTTAGGATGCCTCCTATTGCTACATGGTGCATTGCCAGTAATTTCAAAATATTGAAAGAGGTTGGATGCCAAAGACAAGGTCATTAGTTATACTTTCCTTTATTTATTGATAGTTGATAGAAACATTCTAAGCTTTTGGAACTTCGTTTGAGACAATATATGTAATATGTCTTGAAAGTCTTACTAAGAGCTAGCAAAAGGTATAAAAAAATATGAAATTTGTGTTTCTTGAGTGGACTTGTATTCAAGCCAATTCTTGATCTTAATTTTTCTAAAGTCTATGAAAATACCTTTATTAGACATAGACATAACCATGAGGAAGGATATATGGGGTTGTGAAAAAATAATACTCTTGAGATTGCTAGGCACTTTTGAGTTTGAAGGACTAATTATAATTGCTTCAAGTAAGGTATATCTTATTATCAAAGGAGACTACCAAGAACTATGAAGGGTCACATGACTTGATTTATCACACTCATGAATGTTATTTGAAAGGTTGAAGAGTATGACCAATCTTTTGTTCAACTAATCATATGTTGTAAAAGTAATCTTTCATTCATCACCAATTCTTCCATTCATTATCTTGCATTCAACTAATCCAGCTATCATGATTGTCATTTTCACAACTCATCCTATCTTGTGCAAGTTATCTTCCATTCATGTACTTGCTAAGTCATAGATTTTAGCACTAACATGACACAATAACTCATACTTTACCTAAAAACATTTTTTTGTTTCAAAACTCATACATAGTCCAATTTGTATCTCATTTGTTTTATTTTATATTGACATATGCTCTATATGGTTGTAGAAAAAAGATTTGGGACGAGAAGTGGTTGAATTTGATGTTTTTGAATGAATGCACAAAAGAAAGCAAGGTAGTGAGTTTGTTGACAACAAATCGGTGTCCGTGAAGAAAAGCTTATCGAGAAAGGTAGGAAAACCGAAGAAAATCTCAAGAAGATGGTTCGTAGGATAATTTAAGAGGTGAGATATATAGATCATTTATATACAGGAGGATCTAGTACCCGAGAGTGTCGTGATACATGAAATATAGATTAAAGTAGTTGGATTTAAAAATTTATTAGTTTCTTACAATTTGATTAATAGTGAAATTTATTTGGATGATGTGAATATTTATTTAATCTCAATATTAATTGTATCATATGTTTGGATTAGAAATTAGTTATTTTAAATATTTTAATTTATTTGAAATGCGTTAGTGTTTCTTGTAAAGTAATATGTAGATAAGAATATATAAATAGAATATAATAAAAAATTAGCTATTGATTTATAAATAGAATTATAAATAGATTAAAATTATATTTGATATATTATTTGAGATAGATTAATTACATATTTAAAATAAAATTTGGACGTAAAATTTGTATTTGAAACTAATTTCTTTAGGTCAATTTAAAAATAGATTTATAAACGACTTTCTAATCTGTTTCTATATTAGAGACGAAATATGACTTTCAATAATGGATTTTAGAGACGGAATATTCCGTCTCAAACTTTCTTTGGAGACAGAAAAATCGCTTTCCGCATACGGAATACCAAACTATTCGTCTCTAAAACTCTATTTTCTTGTAGTGATGTCGATATACCGATTTTCATTATGGTATAAATTATATACAATTTACATTCAAATTCCAGTATCAATATGGTACACGGAATACCAAACTATTAAATTACATACCGATATCATACCGAAATTTTTTGATATTTTTCCCACCTCTATTCGGAAGTCGGAACTAAGTTATCTAGCTTTCTACAAGAATATCAGTTCATGAATCTAACTTAAAAATAGTTTGGTTTATGTATCTTTGAGATCGCAACTAAGAAACTAAATGCATGCAAAGTCCTGATGCAACTAAGAAACAGTTTGCTACCTAGTTTTTGTTAGGGTTGATTTGTAGTTTGAGAAAGGGGGGGGGGGGGGTTGAATAGCTCGTCGCACTTCGTTTGCTTGCTTTGGTGTTGTTGATATGCAGCGGAAAGACTCGAAACAAGACTCACAACGTTAACACGAGGATTTACTTGGTATCCACCTCAAGAAGAGGTGATTAATCCAAGGATCCGACCCTCACTCACACATCCACTATGAAAACACTCCTTTTCGATAACTACTGAAGGTAGAGAAGCCTTGTACAACACTCATAATACAACAAGAAGAAAAAGGGAAGCAAATACAAGTAAAATGTTACAAGATTTATAACATGAAACCGAAACCCTAGCTTCTTCTTCTTGCTTGAATACACCTCTTGACTTGCTTGGAAGTGTACCAACACTCCGCTCTAAGCCTCCAAGATCTGGCGTGTGTCTGTGAGCTCGGTGGAGAAAGTTGCGTGAGGTTTTGGGATGAAGCTCATGAAGAACTGACGAAGAAATCGCTCGCCAACGGCTTTAACCTTTGCAACGGTCACTTCCCAATCGATTGACCAATCGATTGGGGAGACTTGAATCGATCGGTCTATCCATTCAAAGCACCTCTGTGCTCTGTTGGAAAAGGCCTGAATCGATTGCCCGATCGATTCAGCCTTTATCATGTTGCGCGCAATTTCCAGCCGCCAATCGATTGGCGGTGCCCAATCGATCGGCTAATCGATTGGCGGTGCCTAATCGCTCGGTTGATCGATTGGGAAGGCTTCTGTGCGCGCGATATAAGCTCCCAATCGATCAACCGATCGATTGGGCTGTTGTTTATCGCACTACTCTCCCAATCGATCGGCTGATCGATTGGGCTTCGGTTCAATCGATCGGTTGATCGATTTACCACCCTTGACTTGCTTAACTCAAGCTCAAGGGCTCCCAATTCCAACATCCGGTCAACCTTGACCTGTTGGAATTACTTATGCCTAGCATCCGGTCAACCTTGACCTGCCAGGACTTCTTCACCAAGTGTCCGGTCAATCCTTTACTCACTTGGACTTTTCTCCTCGTGTCAACTGTCCGGTCAACCTTGACCCACTTGGACTTATCGTCTTGTGCCAAGTATCCGGTCCTCCATGACCCACTTGGACTTCCTTTCACCAGATGTCTGGTCACCCTTGACCCATCTGGATTTCCTTGTGCCAAGTATTCAGTCACTTCTTTGACCTACTTGGACTTCTCAATACCAGGTGTCTGGTCAACCTTAACCCACTTGGATTTCCACGTGTCTGACTTCACTCACCAGGTCTTTGCATCTACCTAGCTTCACTCACTAGGACTTTTCATCTGTCTGGCTCCACTCACCGGCACTTTCTATCTGCTTGGCTTCACTCACTAGGATTTTCCCACTGTCCGGCTTCACTCACCGGGACTTTCACCTGCCTAGCTTCACTCACTAGGTCTTTCACCTGCCTTCACTCACTAGGTCTTTCACCTGGCTTCACTCACCAGGATTTCCCAACTGCCTACCTTCATTCACTAGGTCTTTACCTAGCTTCACTCACCAGGATTTCCAAATGTCGAGCTTCACTCACCGAGATTTCCCCTTGCCTAACCTCCAGTTAGGACTTTCCCAGTCAAGTATCCGGTCAACCCTTTGACTTACTTAACTCTTTTTTACATTTAACTGATTAGTCCTTGACCAGAGAGGAATTGTATCAACAATCTCCCCAAACAGATGATTGCATTTACAATCTCCATGTATTATCAAACATCGAAACTCAAACATCAAGACTCAAATTTAAGCCAACTCAAGCATAGTCAACCAGGTCAACCTTGACCTATAGATATTGCACCAACAGTTTTGGTTGTGGATGAAAAATAAGCTAGTTTTACTCAAAAGTTCTAATTTAGGTATTTGGGTAGTGAGCTAATAATTGTGGTCAATTATCCTGTTCCTATCAATTCTTTATTTTGAAAGCCATAAAAAAATTAAAAAAAAATGCCTTCGGGGCTACGGTGTAGCGGAAGAGCACCAAGTTATCATCTAGACACCCGCGGTTTGATCCCAACTATGACGTATTTGCAAGAATTTTTTCTCTAAATGGGGTGCGCAACCACGAGATGCTGAGCTTTTGGGTTACTCGTTGAAAGTGCTTCTCGATTTACCCTAGCGGCCGGTGGAAAACTTTCGTGGGGCCGGGCCAGTCGTCCCAGGTTCGATGTTATTTGGTTTATATTTTTTTTTTTATTTTAAAAATTTAGAAAAATTAAAATAACTTCTGTATATCAATGTCAAGGAGAAAGAAAAATATTTTTATTGAAGATTTTTATTTCATTTCCTGGCATGTACAGAGAAAATAGCATCACATATTATTGGATACCCTCACATGGGGCCCAAGAGAGAACTTAAATTTGCATTGAAATCCTTTTGAATGGAAACAACAATTTTGATGACTTGCAAATAAGAGTGGGCAAATTTTCATTTAAATCGACTTAATCGATCGAACTAATCAAATTTAAAAGTTTAATTCGGTTATTTCAGGAATTTATTTTTAAAATATCGATTATTTTAGATAATTCAAGTTTGATTTCAATTTTTAAACTTCTATTGGGTTAAATTGTATAAACTGATATCCTCTTTTACAATCATCACAATTGTTAGAGATTTGGATGAGTGATGATATCCAACTTGTGATTTTACACGATCTCCAATTGGTACCACATTCTCAAAGTTGTCACTAGAAATGATAAACAAACACACGTGTTCTCAAAATCATCGATTTAAAAGTTAAAATCAGATAGAAATATATTATTATTGAAAAGTTCAGTTAATTCAGTCGAAAACCAAATTATTTGATATTTTATTTGTTTGGTTTATTCAATTTTTATTGAAAAGTTTTGTCTGTTCGATTAGTTTGAAATTTTTTTAATTTATTCAATTTCAATTAAATCAATTCAGTTTTGAATTGATTACTCAGCCTTACTGTTGTTTCTTTTCAAGATCTTGTTGGTCGGTGCCCTGCTAGTTCTTGAGGGTTTGATTTGTTAATCGTTTGATTTGTTAATCGTGATGCAAATATAAGGATGTTTAACTTGCTTGTAGGGGCCAAAAGTCTTTCTTGCTTAATTTTCTCTTATTTTCTTAGTTGATTATTCTTTCTTTTTCTTTTTTTCTTTTAAATTACTGTCAAAATTCATTTTGATGGATCCGAATGAAATTGTGCATGTCTTGTTCTTTATTACCGTGTACTTATGGGATGTTTTGTGAAATTTAAATTTGATTTATCTTTGAATCTAATATGAGATCCTATAATTCTACGAGGTTGAATTATTTTCAGCGATTTGATGTTTAAATTGACCATTGTTTTCATTTTGCCTTAATAATTTAAAATATTTTTAAACATAATTTATTTTTCCTTGTCGAACATCTTTTTTAGAGTTGACAAATTTTTGATTTATTTAATTTAATTGGTTTTGTTCTCTTGTGTTTCTGTTGTGAAAGATATAATTTTAAATGTATATTGAAATTTAGATGTATAGTTTGTTGTCCAATAGAATTTACATATATTTCTATAATGATATGATATTATCCCCTTTAGACCTAACCTCTCATGAATTTATTTATGGACTTTACCCAAATGACATGATTTTTTCCATGGTCCTGGTCTCCGCTCAAACCCATCCATTTGGAAGTGCCCCCCATCTCGTTCATTCGAGGCCACTATTTCACCTACATGGTTCAATCTTGACCATGACTTTGATACCACTTATTTACCAATGAAATTATATCTCTTCACAATAGTATGATATTGTCCATTTATGACCTAAGCATATATCTATCAAAATGTTTGTGGTATATTAAAATTTAGATGTATCGTAAATTTATTAAACTATCAAAATGATGCCTTGAGAGCAGGCTGAGCAATCGACAAATTGATCGAGCTAATTAAACCGAATTGAAATTGAACAAATAAAAAAAATTCAAATTAACTAAACCAAACATATCTTTCCAATAAAAATCGAACCAATAAAATATTAATTAATTCAGTCAAAAATTAAATTAACCGAACTATGGTGTTGATTTCAAAAATTAACACTACTATGATGCAACTCCGGTTCGATTCGGTTTAGTTTAACTGAATTAAGACTATTAAAACTAAATCCAAATTGAATTAACTGTAATAGCCAATATTTTTTCTTAAAAGAAAATGAATTTCGGAAATAATCGAACCAAACTTTTAAATTCGGTCGATTTGGTAGATTAATTTGGTTTAATTTAAACTTTTGTTCACCCCTACTTGAGACATGTACACTGCATCCGTAATTTGATGCTATTTTCAAATAATTGTTGTGATTGGAGATTTATCTGAACAATGTATCCCATGATTAAATTTGTTGTCTTTCCTGAATTATGCAATTGGGAATTGAGACAATCTCTTGTCTTGTGACTTAATTGTTGCTCTCACTTCTGGAAAGCATTTTGCCTGTTTATAAGTAAAGATCCAAAATCAATCTCCAGTACATTTAGATCACCTTTGATACTTTTTCCTGGAGTTGTGTACAGATTTGTGTACTTAAAATATCACAAATAACGGGGAAGTTATTATGGAGTTGAAGGCCGCTGGCGCTTCATGGATTCAATTTGAAGAGCCAACCCTTGTTCTGGATCTTCAGTCCTATCAGTTAGAGGCATTCACAAAGGCTTACTCCGAACTATAATCATCTCTGTCAGGCTTGAGTGTGCTCATCGAGACTTACTTTACTGATGTCCCTGCAGAAGCATATAAGTTAGTTTGTTCATATTGGTCGACACCACATTGCAACTTTCAGATTATTTTAAAATTTCCAGGATTGTCACTGCTTTGAATGGTGTCTCGGGTTTTGGTTTTGACCTTGGACTTGATCAAGACTACAAGCTTCCCTGCTGGCAAATATCTTTTTGCAGGAGTTGTTGATGGAAGGAACATTTCGGCAAATGATCTTGCATCCTCTCTCAGCATACTTGAGACTTTTGAGGCCATTGTTGGCAAAGGTAATCATCCCTTGTGTTTTTTCCTGTATAATCATCTTTCTTTTTAATATGCAGATGATGGTATTTGATGTTTGCTTACATACAAGCTTGTTGTCTCTACATCTTGCTAACTCATGCACGCTGACCTTGTCAATGAGTCACAATTGGACAGTGAGATTAAATCATAACTTGCATTTGCTGCTCAAAAAGTGATCGAAGTAAATTCATTACCTAAAGTATTGGCCGGTTAGAAGGATGAGGCTCAAAAAGTGATTGAAGTAAATGCATTGCCTAAAGTGTTGACTTGTCAGAAGGATGAGGTAGTTCTTTCTATCAAACTGATTTTATCTCATAAGAGCCTTTTGGAAAAAATGGAATTAATTCAATATCTTTCGGTCAATAGCTACCCAAAATTCTCCTATTTGGTTGTGTTAGAATGTAGTAAATAAACATAATGCTAAGTATTTCTTTCTTGTATTCTGATTTCATAAGGTGCCAATTTGGTGAGCTTTTTGAGTCATTGATATATGCGGAAGTTTTGAGAGATTATAATTCTTGACTTAGATTGAATTGCGGGATCTATAATTTATCAAATTGAAGCTCGTCTAAAGATTTATATTTGTTATCGGGTGAAATTCATAACAGCTCAGTCTTAGGTCCCAAAAATGTCGTTTAAAGTTTTTTCAAAGATTCCAAAAATTTTTAGTCCTTTTATTATCTTTTAGAGTTTATGATTAAGGTTATTTTCATAAGACTGTTTTCAATATTCATGTTCAAATCAACGGAATCAATAGTTTCCACTACGTCAACCATCAGTGTCACAAAAATGTTTTGGTACCTGATTTTAATGATGCATTCCACTAATTTCTAGTGCAATATGCTTGCCATGTAGTTTGTTCTCTTCCAGTTGCACTGGTATGTAAGCACATTTTTTTTTTAAATAATTGCATGTTTTTTTTTCTTGGTGCGATCAGGCTTTCTTTTCAGCTAATGCTGCTGCAGTCTTCAAGAAAGTCATCTCCTAGGGTGACCAATGAAGAAGCTTAAAAAGCTGTGGGTAGCTTAAGCTATGGTTGATTTGTGGTTTGTCATGCCTTAAGCATTCAGTGCTGGCGTTGTAAGCTGCTGCTTTGAAGGGTTCTGACCATCGCCGAGACACAAATCCCTCAATACCCTCTTCTGATCGAGTATTGGATCCTCGTTGAATTTGGAGGAAATTATCATCCGTAATTATTACACCTACGTATTTATAAGGATAATTGAATCATGGATCCTGAGGTCATTTGTTTTAATGAATTTTTGAGCTTGTGCCAACAGATTGATGCCCGCATGTGCTACTCAAACTTAAACGACATCATTCACTCCATCATTGACATGGATGCCGATGTGATCATGATTGAGAACTCTAAGTCCGACGAGCAACTCCTATCGGTGTTCCGAGAGGGAGTCAAGTATGGTGCTGGTATCAGCCCAATTTTCTCCTGATAACGTTGTTCTTGTTCTTGGTTAGAATTTTCTCCTAATAACGTTGTTATTGTCAATGAGCTTGTCTTAGAATTCTTTTTACTCTTTTTCTTGTGATTCCTAGTGGTGCATTGTGGGCTTTTCCTAGGCTGAGAGAACCCCAAACATAGTAGCTCAACCTATGATGCCGGCTTGATTCTTGTTTTTGAGCTCAAGTTTAGTTGCCTTTTTGTTTTGACCAATTTCATGGTTCCCTTTGAGAATATGCAAATACCACAATGTGAAAATAGAAGACAACTAAATCTTGTAAGAGGTACTCGTGCTTGTTGAGCTGATCTCTCTTTGATGATATAAATTTCACTGTTAAAGGGGAACTCATACAAGTTATTATTCTCCTCGTGCCTTCGATTTTGTGTGAAAGTTATTTTAGTCTATACGACTTTTAGTTTTAAAGTTATTATTACTTTCTAAGAATTTTTTTTTAAAAAACCCCTCTGTCCAACTGGTGGGCCCTGTGATAGGGAGCGAGAGGTAAGGTTAACGGAGAAAGACTGACAGATATAACTAATTTCATTTGGAGGTATGAATTGGAAGAAAAAGGAGTCACCCTGTAAATATTTCCTTAGGAAAAGTGAATGAAAAAAAAAATTAGAGTAAGCTCGAAGAAGAGAAAGGAAAAGAGCGAAGTCATAATTTCATTGTCGGACTCATGGTGAGGTCATGATCTCGTGCGTCGCTCGTGATTATCGAGACAAGGTTGCTGTGCGTTGCCTATCAGTGACTTCGCTCGCGACTAGGTCCCCTTGCCGAGTGCAGCTCGCGACCTCATGGCTAGGTAGTGACGTGCCGCAAGGTCGCTCCGCACTCGTGAACTAAAGGCGGCAAGGTCACGCCTTGCCCCCGAACTAGCCTATAAACTCACAGTGGACAAGTTTATGGTCAATTTAAGGCTCCATTATTAAGATGGTAAAAGATAATATGTTCGGCTTCATTATTAAAGTGATAAAAAATAAATATGTTCATCTTCAGTATTCTCGTCAATCCGTCTAATATTAACATGAGAAAGATAAATTATGAATGATTATTAATTTTTAGAATAATAATTAACATATAATATATAAAGGAATCATTTATCTCAATTTTATTGAGTTACGGTTCCATTATCAAAATGTTCGACAAATGAAAGGTTAGTTTTGTTCGATTTGAATGGGTAAGTAAACGAGTTAAATTTGATCCGTGGATAAATTTATAAATTATTTTTATATTTCTTTTTTCAAAAGTAAACAGAGGAAAATACGTGTAATCCATCCTTATGTCATCCGCTCTTCGAAGTAAACCGGCATAAGGCTCATACGGACACGAGGGTCTTAGGCCCCACGTACATACTCGCGATCGCATTGACGTGTGATAAAAAAACCCTTAGCCCGTCACCGGTACCCACTTCCTGTTTTGGCCTCGTCGCTTGATCCCGGGGAAGGGCTCTCTTCTATCTCCTCCGATCAACTCCCTTCCTCCGACGGCGATCCTCCGCCTAGGATCAGATCCTCCCGTGCCACTTCAGTGACGACCCACCCATGACTATGATGACGCCGCCCCCTCTTGAAGTACGGTTCTCCCAACGCGCGTTCTGTCTTCATTCGTCACCCTAGTTATTGGTTAGTTAGCTGGAGATGGCGTGTGTAGTTTGGCCTCTCTGTGTCGCTTGTTCCTGTGCAATTCTCGTCGTTTCTAGGGTTTAGAGTGGACCGCTGCCTGCCCGTCAATCTGTTAGAATTTGACTCTCCATCGAACCCTTAATGAGTCTGCTAAGGCCTTTATTTGGATCGAAGCACGGTGATCGTTGGTGGATCTGAGCTCTAATTTGTGTGTTCATTTCTTGTTTTTGCAGCAGCAGGAGGACGAGGAGATACTGGTGCCACATCAGGAGTTGACGGAGGGACCCCAGCCGATGGAAGGTAACTGTTATTGATTTTTAGTCGAGGCTCTTGATTGTGAGGCATTCTATCTTTGGTTGCTGGAAATTAGTAATTTTGCGTGCTTCTGCTGATTTGAAGATAAAATTGCTTTTGGCGATGCTTCTTATGGTGTCTGGCTTACTGTTGGTTCATAATTTTGAAGTTTAATGCATTCTTATTTTTTATGTTTCCTTTTTGGTGCCAGTTTTATCAGCTGAGACAGCGAATGCTCTGGAAAGCCAACAGGTGGAGGATCCTCCCACGTTCAAATATAGGTGGACAATTGAAAACTTTTCCAGGTTGAATGCCAAGAAACTTTATTCTGACATTTTCTATGTCGGAGGGTATAAATGGTAAGCTTAACATTTAATGCCTTTCATGTCTGTCTATTCTAGATGCATGATTTGGCTTACTCAGTTAGGATACAGCAATTCAATGGCATTGAGTAGTTTTTCTTGATTTGATTGTGCAGGCGGGTGCTAATTTTTCCCAAGGGAAATAATGTAGACCACTTGTCTATGTACCTTGATGTTGCTGATTCAGCTACTTTGCCATATGGTTGGAGTAGATATGCACAGTTCGCACTTGCAATTGTCAATCAAGTTCATGGAAAGTACACAATAAGAAAAGGTATCTCATCTCTTGTGAATTTCCACTTTTGATCATTTCCATACATAGCTTTGCTGAAAAGTAGTCATATGAGAATCTGATATGTGAATCCAATTTCCAACAACTTCACTTTATCTGGATCCATGGGAGAAGCCAGTTATAGCTCAGTATGACTACTTACTCCGGTGGAATACTAGCCACAAAAGGAGCTTGAGTACTTTGGAGTGTCATTTATTCTGAAATGAGTAGACAAGTTGCGGGAAGCTGAGGTTTGCCAGTTCGGAACAACTATTGAATGGCGCCAATGGAAACCACCTCCAATTTAGTTGATAGTTACAGACACAAATTCTTACTTGATCTCGGGGGGAGTGGGGTTAGCTTTATTAGGATTGGAACACAATGATATATGCGGAAAGAATAACTTGATGCCAACGTAATCAAACTTTGTCTCATTTAATTTCCAAAACACAGGAAGGATAAGCTCTTACTAGCCCTCTTCAATAACACCTGTCTCACATTCAGGACATACTTCTTTTGTCCACGCCACAACACACTAATTTCACAACCTATGGATTCCACGATAGCTCTTACTTTTAATCACAATATAACTCTCAAAATACAATTGTCTCAAACTCAATGCCAGAAACAGCATCTACAAAAGTGATCCAAGCATAGTGCCTCACCCACCAATAATCCATCTCCATGGCTAACATGCCCTATAATTGAAGATAGAGACATGTTTATTTTGTGAGCCTGGTTAGGAGTATCATCTCATAAGTTATAGAAATGTATCTCTACTTATGATCTGAATTTTTTATGGTCCTGGAAGCAGTGGGGAGCTCAATCCATCTCAAAATGACCAATCCCAAGTGGAAGATGCCACCATGTATTATAAATAGACAAATCCATGGACATACTCATATGAGACTAATTCTGATATGGTACCTCGCAGGCCATCATACATAATGATGATTTTTGTCCTTAAAATTTCCTTGTACAGTTTAAAGGATAACTAAGCCTGGGTGTCAAGGAAGGATACAATTATACAAAGAAAAAAGGAGCTGCAAAACAACTATTGACAATAACATGATGCAGAGACCATATAAGTTAATTTGTAGAACTAAGATCACGTATCACCAAACCAATTATATTGGCATTTAGAAACATTTTACTCCTTTGTAATATTAGTTCAACAACCTTCAAATTTTGCTGACATGAATTCTAGTATGGATGGCCAACAGAGATGTATTTTGTCTTTATATTTATGAGCAAGCGATTTGAGTTTGGCATCACTAGAATGCCATATGATATTGTTTGTTAAAAAATTGCCTGAAGGCTAGTAATCAAGGTGTCTTATGAAGTTATTTGGGATAATGTTTTATCACTATGAAATGGTTTATATCCCCTAATTAAACAAAATGAAACCATTAGAGAATGTTGGAAAAAGCATATTATTTACTTTTTAAGAAAAGATTGTTAATGGTTAATGGTTAATGTTTTAGACATCATCATCATCAAGCCATAATAGTTTCAACTATTGAGGGATGGCTACTTGGATGTTATTCCTCAATTGAACTCTTGCAAGACTATGTCACTAGAAATTTTTAAATATCCTAGACCACTTTCACTTACATAAAGTAGAATTATCTTTCATATGCAGTTACCCCTTCACACCTTTCATATACTTATCAAACTTTTCTAACTATTTGACCTTTTGGTTATCTTTAAACATTCATATCATCTTAACCCTTTTTCTTTTATTTTCTCACTTAGGAGCTGCACTTAATTTTTCAGGGGAGAAATTTTTCTTTTTCTTTTATATTTTCTAGTAACACAACACATCCATCTTAGTATTTTCATCTCTTCAACATTTATTTATTTATTTATTTCTTTTTGTGCTTGTTTCTTAATGGCCCATCATTTAATCTAGGAAATATTGAGGGTCTTACAACGGTCTTATAATTTATTTTTTTTTTAAAAAAAATCTTTTAGTCTAAAACTCTTTTTACATAATCTGTGTCCAGTTTTTACTGCTTCTTTTTTCCTTGGAAGAACATTCCAACTACTAAAATTAAACTTTGCCTATGAAATAAATTATTCCTATAATAAGTTAAGAACATCAAATAACTTTTTAAATGATCCCCTTACTATAAATCTGCAACTGGGCAATGATCCCCTAACCTTTTTTTTTTGCCCCCACGAAGGGCAATGATCCCCTAACTTTTTTTTTGTCCCCACGAAGGTGCCTAGTTGACTAGAGAGTGACAAATTTGCTACAATGGGGCGGGAATTGAGCATGCCCTGGGGAAAAACTCCTCTCACCCTCTAGCCACTTGGCGGTCGGCTATAAGTTGATCCCGTGATTTACTTCCCTTACCATAACCTAGGGACGGGCTGTGAGAGACACCTGGAGTGAGCGTAATCACCTTTGCTACAACAAACATTTTTTTTTATTGATAAGCAGTAATAGTATGACTAACATCCTTGTGAAGGTTTCAAAGTGGTTGTTGTTCCGAAGTTTGGGAATTGCTACTTGTTACATGCATATGCAAAACTATATTTCTGGGAGAGAAAATGTCTTTGAGTTTCTGCATAAGAATATGGTTGAGAATCTGTTTTCTGTTATAAACATTGCTTTTTTAAAAATTAAAAACTTGATTTTTTTAGCACTGCTCTTGTCCTTTACCTTTCCTGATTACAGATACACAACACCAATTTAATGGGCGAGAAAGCGATTGGGGTTTCACTTCGTTTATGTCTCTAAGTGAACTCTATGATCCAAGTAGAGGATATCTAGTCAATGATACATGTGTAATTGATGCTGAAGTTACTGTCCGTAAAGTCATAGATTACTGGAGTTATGATTCAAAAAAGGAAACAGGCTATGTTGGCCTTAAAAACCAAGGAGCTACTTGTTACATGAACTCTCTTCTGCAGACTCTGTATCATATTCCATACTTCAGAAAGGTAGGAGTGACAATTCATTTAGTTGCACAATCATTTTGTTCAGTGAATGATCCCATAAATCTCATTTTCAGGCTGTTTATCATATGCCAACAACAGAGAATGATATGCCATCAGGGAGCATTCCCTTGGCACTGCAGAGTCTGTTCTATAAGCTTCAGTACAGTGACAACAGTGTTGCTACAAAGGAATTGACAAAATCGTTTGGTTGGGACACATATGATTCCTTTATGCAACATGACGTGCAAGAACTTAATAGGGTTCTTTGTGAAAAATTAGAAGACAAAATGAAGGTTTGAAATTTGTGCTGAAATGATCTATGTTGTGTTGACATTGGTCTTCCCATTCATTAAATTGTTGTATTTGAAATTGTCACAGGGAACTGTGGTTGAGGGCACAATCCAGCATTTGTTTGAAGGACATCACATGAACTATATTGAATGCATTAATGTGGATTACAAATCCACTAGAAAAGAATCATTTTATGGTATGGAACTGCTATGACTTTGCAGTTTTTTGATATGTTTTGCAAGTAATGCTGCTTGGTTGTATTGTGTATAGATTTACAGCTGGATGTAAAGGGTTGTCGGGATGTTTATTCTTCATTTGATAAATATGTCGAAGTAGAGCGGCTTGAAGGGGATAATAAATATCAAGCAGAAAACCATGGGTTACAGGTAGTTTTATTATATCTCTTCATTTATTCAAAGATTATTTGATTAGTTACTACATAATTTCTGATCCTCAATTAAATTCGCAAGCATATTTTGTAAGTTGAGTAAAATTTCTTTCAATAAGACTATTGAATTTGTTTTTTGGTCTTTTTTGTACTCTGTCATGATAATGACACAGAAGTTATTCTCTTTCATTATTAATTTTCTATAGAATTTCGAATTTTGAGATTATTTGATTTATTTTAAGAAAATACATACAGGGGATTGTTCCTGGAGATCTGAGTTCCCAGTCATTTTTTCAAATATCATCTTGTTATCTTGCTTTATGATCTTGTAGATGGCTAAATTATTTGACATTTCTTTCTTTATTTTTAGTTTTGTGTTTAATTAATCATAATATTGGATTTTGTTTCATTTAATGCATATTTATGAAAATGTTTATGACAAATGGATAAGATCTGTGCTGCACAATTTTTAACTAGACTTGTATTTTGTAATGCAGACTACTCAATTCTGCTTTCACTGTCATTGCCTTCATTTTTACCTTGCTGATAAGTATATAATGTATCAATTCTGTAAGATATGAGTGTTTGTTTTTTTTTAAAATACACAATTTAAGGGGTTCCCATAAAGACAACTAACTGTCTTCATCTAGCAGTTAGACCAATTAATTCATGTACACTATTTTATTGTAATTTAAATATATGTCTTCGTAGTGCTATTATGGTTGAGAATTTCCTTTCACCTCTAAAATTTTCTTGCAGGATGCTAAGAAAGGTGTTCTTTTCATTGACTTCCCCCCTGTTTTGCAACTCCAGCTTAAACGTTTTGAATATGATTTTATGCGAGATACAATGGTGAAGGTCAGTGAGGCTTTGACACTTTTTAATACATCACTTGTTATTGTTCATTTGTATATTTTGTTCCTAGAGCTGGTTTTGTTTTTTTGTCTGTCTAGTTTTCCTTGAGCTCCTGAAATATTTGTTAATCAAATATGGTCAAATGTTTTCTGCATTTCCAAAGTCATATCTTTTCATTTCAAATTATATTTTGTTGTTATGAATATGGTTTAAAATTTTGTACCGTATCGTGTGGTACAGAAATTTATCATTTTGGTATTAGTAAATTTCTCAAATCCAATATTGTTCGACGTGCATAATCTCTCATGTTCTGATTGAGACGATGAGCATTATGTCGTGCCAACACTCGATATGCTACGATATGCACCAAATGAGTTCAAATAATATTTTTTTATGCCTTTTTTATTGTAAAAATCTTATTCACATGATTATCTACATTCTTATTCACTTGAGTATCTAATTATTATAGTGTTATTTTTATTAGTAAATAAGTTAGCAGAAAAAAATTATAAGAAGAAAACCTATATGAACATATCGATGCATATTATAGTAAACATGAATAAAATTATTTATAATTCAATTACTAATTGATAATAATATTATTAAATGTGGAAAAACCAAGTAAAAGAAGACTATATTAAACCCACAATATGAATTCGTGGTATGTTTTAATGCATACTTATATATGTCGAGAATGGGTATCATATAATATGAGAAAATTTAATTCATTCAAATAAAAGTCATTTAAATTTATCATGGCATGCCAAAGCATATAAGTGTCATGCCAAAGCATATCGAGTGTCAGCAAAGCATAGTGTCAAAATTGATCATTCCTGTTTGGGGTAGACTCTCCTACAAGAATGACACTTTAACTTAACCCTCGGGTATGTAGTTGTCTTCTTTTCTTCTTTCTTTCATCTTCTTCATCTCCTTCCTTCCTACACCTCTAATTTGACATTGATACCATTCATTGAGACTTCGACAATACCCAAATTGAGTTGTTCTGCTCAAATACTCAAACTGTGACAAAGTTTGATATCTTGAATGTACTGTTTGTGATTTTTTTTTTTTTTTGCATTTTAACTCATGGTACAATGATCTATGATAGACTTTCTATCACCAATTGAAATGGTACATGTTTGGTGTTGTGCTGTAGCGAAATTCGCAAAACCTGCCTTGATCAGCTCAAATGAGATTTAATCCTATAATAAAAAAAATGATAAACCAGTTAGCCTCATTGATTTTCCATGGTGACCGGCCCAGTCTCACGGAATTTTTTCACCGGCCACAAGGATAAATCGGGAAGTGCTTACGGCGGGCTTCCAACCTTTGGTTGCGCACCCCATTTGGAGAAAAAAATTCCTGCAAATACGCCATAGCTGGGAATTGAACCGTGGTTGCCTGAATGACAATTTGGATGTCCTACCACAACACCATAGCCCTGGGGCAAGATTTAATCCTATAATGGTCTTACATTTAGTTGCTAAATGATATCTCTAATTATATACCTATAGTGATTAAAAAAAATAATTATACTAAAATTTTTGTGCAACAAATTATTAAAAAAAAATAAATAGCTCAACTAATGATTATGTTTTTCTAATACCAAAATCAATACTCAATCAAATGAGAGCATTAGTTCTTATAACACCCTATAATTTTCTAAAATCCCAAATTAAATAATGCGCGTAGACATCTAATATTGAAATTGGTTCTTTATATGTCGAAAAATATATCTTAATTATTGAGAGTTGTACTTGTATGATACAGTGTTTAAGGTGGGCCCTTTTTTTTTTGGGGGGGAGGTCAAAGTTTAGGAGGCTGGCTGACGTGGAAGTCAAAGTCAAAGGGCGGTCGACGTCATGGGGAACAAGAGAAGGTCCGACTAGACCTCTAGGCCGGCTGGACCGTGAGTCACAGTTCTATGCACGGATGGAATGTTAAGCTAGGGGCTCGCTCGATCGGGTCCTCCGGTCGATCTGGCCTCGAAGATTGATCTGACAATCAACGATAATGAAATATGAAGCCAAGTATCAACTATCTTGATCGAGTGCTCCAGTCGATTGGACGTATGATCCGATTGGACATACTAGACAGTTGGTTGTGTACATTTCAAATAAAGAAGCTGAGCGAAAGTCGAGTTGTCGATTGCACTCATAAACATTGACCGAGCACTCTTCGGAAGTCACTGTCGGTCGGACTATACTAGTAATTTAATCAGTTGGTCAAAGTAGTCTATTGTGAGCCTCGTAGCCAACAAACTATTACGCTTTTTTAGCCTTTTGTGCGCACTTTCGAAGCTTCCAACCTGTCAAATCATAGAGATTTGTGAGCTCATTTTTGGAAAGGTGTCAGGGTTATGACCTGTCCTTTTTTTTGGAAGTGCTTCGTAATTTGTGCATAGACACAACAGTGACATTATAAAAGGGGGTCTTCATTCATAGGCGAAGGTACACAATGCTACGTATTTTTACACGCTCATTGCTATAGTTTTTTCATTATTCCTCTCCAAGAATCGATCATTGACTTGAGCGTCAGAGGACCAACGCCGGAATCCTTTCCCTTGCTCGGCACTAACGCTCTTTGTGACACAGGATAGTGAGAAGTTTCCATTCAGTCAACATCAGAACCGAGTTTCCAGCTAGCCATCTTCCCAGCTTTCGGATAGGATCATTGTACTTGGATTTGGATTGACACTTAGAATTGAGAAGAACTTGGACTGACACATCTAGAATTGAGAACAAAGAAGTTAAAAGATATGGTTACATCTTGGTTTTTTCGATTTGGCATCAATTCTTTGCTGCCGGTGGTGCTCTTGTTGTTGTTTCATTCTCCCCCTCTCTTTTGATACTGTTTGATCTCTTCCTTGCAACCGATAGATGAAATTGATGGATGTTATGAGAAGAGAATCCTCCTATCTGGTCATGATCACCAAAACTGTGTCATCATTGGCAGCAAAATGTTTTTTGCTCGTGCCAACATATTGTTGGAACAATTGAAGACCAAAACCATATGTTTTGGCTGTGTTGATGGATACTGATCTTCATTTAATACTAGAAAACAATGTCAAATGTTGGAAATTTTTGACAGCAAATGAAGGTTTGGGTTCGTTCTGGCCAATGCATAGATGAATGTTTTGCTTAAAAATTTAATGTAAGAGGATGCCCTGCTGATGCTGTCATTAGACAATGTTTTTCTTTTATAGACCTTATTATTAGGTTTCATCTTCTCTATACATCTTTGATTTTTTCTCCATTATTTCGACTGTTTGCATTCTATTTGCTTTCCCCAAATATTTCAGTTACCTTTTGGCATTCACTTTCTTAATCAGCATTCCCTGCTGAGATAAACAAGTGTGTCGAGCTTTGCCTTTAATTGGCGACAAAGGTGAAACCGTTACCTCGGCTGTCCTTATCTGGAAGGGAGGTAAATTATGGGAGTTTCGCCCAGCAACAATAGCACATGCAAGAAGGGGTTGAGGCAACCAGCGGGGCATTCCACACCCACTAGGAATCAACCCCAGACCTATTGGTAGCAACACTCTTGTATGAACCAACTGCGCTAGCCTATGGGGGGCCGAGCTTTGTCTTTAATGATAGCATGTTTCGTGGAGTTGAGGACAGGAAGCCTGATATTTTAAATGGCTGAGAAACCAATTCCTCCCATCCAGTCAATGTATTGTTCTTTGGGTCACATAGGAAGGGCACCGGCATTATGAGAGCATAGAGGATAGGATCCTGTCATCTAAAATTATGTGGCTTGGGGTAATAAACTTATGTATTTGATTCTGCATGATTAGTGAAATAGAGGTGAAGTTATGTTCCCACATAGAATCTTATTTGATGATACTGTTTGATCTCTTCCTTGCAACCGATAGATGAAATTGATGGATGTTATGAGAAGAGAATCCTCCTATCTGGTCATGATCACCAAAACTGTGTCATCATTGGCAGCAAAATGTTTTTTGCTCGTGCCAACATATTGTTGGAACAATTGAAGACCAAAACCATATGTTTTGGCTGTGTTGATGGATACTGATCTTCATTTAATACTAGAAAACAATGTCAAATGTTGGAAATTTTTGACAGCAAATGAAGGTTTGGGTTCGTTCTGGCCAATGCATAGATGAATGTTTTGCTTAAAAATTTAATGTAAGAGGATGCCCTGCTGATGCTGTCATTAGACAATGTTTTTCTTTTATAGACCTTATTATTAGGTTTCATCTTCTCTATACATCTTTGATTTTTTCTCCATTATTTCGACTGTTTGCATTCTATTTGCTTTCCCCAAATATTTCAGTTACCTTTTGGCATTCACTTTCTTAATCAGCATTCCCTGCTGAGATAAACAAGTGTGTCGAGCTTTGCCTTTAATTGGCGACAAAGGTGAAACCGTTACCTCGGCTGTCCTTATCTGGAAGGGAGGTAAATTATGGGAGTTTCGCCCAGCAACAATAGCACATGCAAGAAGGGGTTGAGGCAACCAGCGGGGCATTCCACACCCACTAGGAATCAACCCCAGACCTATTGGTAGCAACACTCTTGTATGAACCAACTGCGCTAGCCTATGGGGGGCCGAGCTTTGTCTTTAATGATAGCATGTTTCGTGGAGTTGAGGACAGGAAGCCTGATATTTTAAATGGCTGAGAAACCAATTCCTCCCATCCAGTCAATGTATTGTTCTTTGGGTCACATAGGAAGGGCACCGGCATTATGAGAGCATAGAGGATAGGATCCTGTCATCTAAAATTATGTGGCTTGGGGTAATAAACTTATGTATTTGATTCTGCATGATTAGTGAAATAGAGGTGAAGTTATGTTCCCACATAGAATCTTATTTGATGTATTCTAGAAATTATCATGCGTTTTGGTACTTGAACCAAAAAGATCCACCTATCAGTATTGTTGCACTTTTACTGGTTTTTTCAAGCCATAATCCTGCCGTTCACATTCTCTTCAGCTTCTCATGGCTCTTTGACCCTTGTTGACTAGAAGATTCATTCTACATGGAATAAAATTGATCACTCTCATGTGGCGAAACCTTGTTACTTTAATTGAGATCATGAAGAAAATTTCATATTTTGGTTCAACTTACAACTTAGAACATTATATAAATGCCTATTTGCCAAATTATATTTTTCTGATAGCTTTATATATATATATTTTATTCTCATTTGTAACCTATTGGTCCCTGGTATGCAGATAAATGATCGTTATGAGTTTCCACTTCAGTTGGACCTTGATAGAGATAATGGTAAATATCTTTCTCCGGATGCTGACAGGAGGGTTCGAAACCTGTATACACTTCACAGGTGAGCTCTCTTTTAAATAAAGAAAACTAGATATGAAGGAAACTGAGTGCAGATCCAAGACCCAAATTATATTACTAAATTACTCAATACTGCATTTAAATAATTGGTATTTGGTAGAAGATCCTACAATTTCCGCCAAGGAGTATCCTCAAATTGAAACCTTTGAATCTTCAACTAATTTCCATGCTATCAAATCTGTCTTTCACCATGTCATACACAATCACTATCAATAAAATAGTATTCTGTTTGACAGTGTTTTTTTCCAGATATTCATTATCAAAAAAGCAAGTGAAATATTGAGCAATTCTTTAAGTGTTAGCTTCATAATTGATAACAATGCCTTTTTGGCTTTTACAAACTAGCTTGCAAGATGTCAATTCCTTTTCTCACAGCAAATCTATTAATTACATGCATGTGAGCTATGCAAGTTCAACTCCCAAGTTAATTATTAAGAATGCAACCTCAATGAATCTTCTCTTTACTAAAACATTAGAAAAAACACAAGCCTGACTATGGAATTTACCGTAGAATGCAACTTGATATTTATTTGCTCATTAATTGCTTGTCAAACTCTGAATGTGTTTATCTATACTAATATATAATCCTACTTCCCGCTGACTAAATTAAGAAACTTAATTTCATTCGATACTTTTGGAGTTGACGATATTTCCTTATGAATTGGGAATATTATGCATTCATGCAATTTCTTGAATGATTTGGAAAAATGTATCAGACATTTAATTAGATCACGTGTGTTTCATTTGAAAAGAATAGTGCATATTTTAATTAAGTTCAATTACTAATTGTAAGAAATTGAGTAATCATAGTTGTCAATAGGGTATTGACCATTTTAAAATCTTAAGTATCTGTTGTATGGATTGGAGTCGGTAAGAATTTTATAAAAAATATATGGAAGAATAAAATAAATTGCTTAGTCTATGCGATAACTGTATATATACATGCACACATGTACATCTAATATAATACTATATGTATGTGTGTGTATATAACTTTTATTTAATTTGATATTATCATCAGATAATAATAATGATAAATAACAAATATTATCAAAATCTATATTAATGGATCCAATTCTAATTGATTTGTTATTATTATTGGAAAAATATATTCCATATTATGGTTTCTATTATTGTATTATTTTATTTTGAGATAACTATAAAATATTTCATTTCATCAGATGTTCATATTAAACATATCTATACTATTCCTGTTATTGTTATATTATTCAAATCATTTCAGTGTAATAATAGTAAGTTTAGTTAATTTCTATTTTATTTCCAAGTTGACCAACCTAAAGAAACAAAGGATGACACATTTGTGATAGCGAAGCATTTGTGGTCTTTGCTACAATCTTGTAAAATAAAATATAAAGATTCAAATTTAGAGGTGGAAATAATTTAAGCTAAGTTGTATCGACATTTATATTGTTTTTTTCCTTGCATCCAGTGTTCTCGTTCACAGTGGTGGGGTGCATGGGGGACATTATTATGCTTTCATCCGACCAACTCTATCAGATCAGTGGTATTGAACATTTTACCTGTATCTTCCGCCGATTCTCTTCTGTTGTGTGTTTTCAAAAAAATATAGTGAAAGATTGCTTATGAGTTTGTTGCTTAATTTACTTGTCTGAGTTAATATTTCTGATCAAAGAGTCCTTGCTATTTGCTCTGGTTACTTATGGAAAGATTTTTTTTATTCAATATTGTCAAATCTCAAGTTGTTTACAGAGCTGCCAACTTTATGTTTTTAAATAGCCTAAATTCTTTTCTCAATGTTGGTTTCCACTTTCTGTTGCCAACAAGCAGAAAGGTTTTTTTGTCATGATTAACATTCTACTCTTAACTGATTCTTACAATTAATACTATATTAATACAATGATTTTCACTCAATTCTATAAGCACACTGTTTGATGTGATGGGCACAAAGCCAATCGATTTGCTTTAACACAATTAAAAGTGATTTAAATGATTTGAATTTTACATGTATAGCCTTTTTTCAGAGTTTACACAACTCGTATCAATTAGTGTTAAAGGCTTTGAGGATTAGTGGGAGATTAAATAAAACTCTATTTTACTTAATTAGAAGGAATTTAAAACATTTTGAATGATACTATTATATCACTTTGTATAGAATCTAATGGTATATTCCATGTACCCAACTCCATATGGTTGGGACTCATGGCTTGCTTTGCTTATGTATCAATACTATATAATGAGCTCATGTGTGGTTTAATTGCAAAAACTAAACAGCTACTTTTTTATAATCTATATAAATAAAATTGACTAGTTTTAGTTTTCTGAATAAATTGGATTTACCCGACTTGAACAGGAGTTGCATCTTTTACTCAATGCTTAATGATTGAGTTCATGTGTTCCTGCCCAACTTATTAAGCGTGAACTACATTGTAATAGTAGTTTTTTTAATAAAATATATATAGTTAAGAAAAGTTTCATCACAGGTTTAAGTTTGATGATGAGCGAGTAACAAAGGAAGATGCTAAAAAGGCACTAGAGGAGCAGTATGGTGGTGAAGAGGAGGTTCAAACATTAACCACTATCTTGTTCTGATGCTAATATCGTTCTATACTGGTGTATATGCTACATTTAGCTTTGACCATTTGGGTCTTGCAGTTACCTCAGACAAATCCAGGCTTCAACAATAGTCCTTTTAAATTTACTAAATATTCCAATGCTTATATGCTTGTATACATTCGTGAAAGTGACAAAGAGAAAATTATGTGTGATGTTGATGAGAAAGACATTGCGGAACACCTCAGAGTATGTTGATGAGATCATTATCTGTATGATGGTCGTATATCTTTCAGATATTCACAATCTATATCTACAGATTAGGTTGAAGAAGGAGCAAGAAGAGAAGGAGCACAAGAAGAAAGAGAAAGCTGAGGCCCATCTTTATACTATCATAAAGGTTGCTGTTGGGTTCCAGTGTACTGAGAAAACTTTTTTCCCTCTGCTTTCATTTCAATAAAATTATTTTTTCCCTTTCCATCAGGTAGCTCGGAATGAGGATTTGATAGAGCAGATTGGAAAGGATATGTTTTTTGATCTTGTAGACCATGACAAAGTTCGAGCCTTTCGCATCCAAAAGCAACTGCCATTCAATCATTTTAAGGTGAAATCATAAAAGTGATTAAGCTACCTTAACAGATGAAAGTGTCTGATATGATCATAAAAGATGTCCTTATCTGCATAAATATATATTATATTGACAGGACTTTATTTTATTAGTTTACTTTTAATGTGGTTTTGTATGGGACTTTAAGCTGTGTCATAGCAATATGAAGTTATCAGTCGGTTCTATCCTATGAATAATCAAGGAAAGACATTTATATGAAATTATAATTCTGTTTGTAAAAAGTAATAAAAGTTTGGAGAATGCAAAATACAAAGCATTTCACTTTTTCTGCTATATACAGAGGGATGCAGAGATGCAGATTTATTTATTTAATCTCCAGTATTCAGAGCATCACCTTAATGGACATTGTAGATGTGCACTTTATGCAGGAAACTCACGTTTTGGATCTTCTGAACTTTGTTTCAATGTAGAGTGTGTATGTGATTGCATTGCTCAACTATGTCACGGTTGTCTTAGAATCTGGAGTCTTTCTCACCCTCAGAGTATATTTGAGCCTCAAGTTCTGCAGTACTTGAGTGATTATTCATTGAAATTTGTCATTACTGAATCCATGTTGCTTCATTGCCCTCTTAAAATTTTCCTAATGTGAATACCCTACATAAATAATCTAATTGGCAGGAGGATGTGTTCAAAGAATTTGGTATTCCAGTTCAGTTTCAGCGGTTCTGGTTGTGGGCCAAGCGGCAAAACCATACATATCGGCCAAATCGGCCTTTGACACCACAGGAGGAAGCACAGTCTGTAAGTATTGTCGCTTCTCTTTGTACTTCTGTTTCCTAAAATACTTTCAGCATTACATTTGATCTCTGAGAATTGTTTATTTTTGCTGCAAGCCGACCCCACCTAGTGGGATAAGGCTTGGATGTTCTTGTCATCATCGTTGTCTATTTTTGTTGCAATTTTTGTACGTAGAGGATTATCAACCTATTGTACATATGCAAGGCTTTGTTTTACAGTTCCTCAACCATGAGAATATGGAAAAGAATGCATTTATTTTCTGGTACTTATGTTGTGATTTTCTCTAACTAGAGAAGACCGTAAGGGAACTTGGATTGGAGGTTATGCTTGAGTTTGCTGATTTGAGTTCCTAAATTTCAACTTTGTTTCTAATACATTTGGAAAGTAATAGTTAGTATTGTTATTTGAGTAGCTAAATTATCCATGAATTAGAATTCAGTAGTCTCATCCAGATTTGAAGTGTGGGTCCAAGACGAGTAAAATTATTTTTTGGAGTGATTATCGCCATCATTTTTTTTGAAATGTGATATAAAGTTTCCCTTTAAAAAAAATCATAAAGATTGCATGACCAAGAGATCTAAGTATAATCTTCAAATTAGGCAAAGAGAAAGATATAAAGCTTCATGCGATACAACTTATCTGCTTGGGTCTTTTCTGAATTTGTACCTTTTCTTTCTCATTAATTTAGATACTAAGAGTGAGTACCATGGTTTGAGTTAGACAAATCATCCATGAGTTTCCAGTAGTTGATAGTCTCATTCAGACCACAAGGGTGGTCCAACATCAATGAAGTTTTCCAGAGTGCTTATGGTCATCTAATCTTTTTCCAAAATATTGTATTTTTTTTTGCTTTATGTAAAACTTGTTATAAATATTATGGGACCAAGAGATTGAGATACAGACTTTAAATAAGACTGATAAATATATAAAACTCACAAACTGCAACTTATTGGTTCATTCATTTTGCCATCTAGCTTCTTAAATGGCCTCTATTGTTTCGGCGTGTTTATTAACTTGTATCCGTTTGTAATGACATCTAGTTATGTTAGGTCCTGATGAGACAGTTTCTTTGTTCATGCTTGGAAGGTTTGCTAACTAAGGTTTCCACTTTTTTTAGTTCATATTGGCGGGCTACACTTTATTTCTACAACTTATTTTATATAATTCTCATGTTGTAGTTTTTTTACTTATTTTAATGTAGAATTTCCATTTCAGTAAAATGTCTTTTAAGGTGATTAAACATTCAACCTGCAGTTTTCTTTTATACATTTTACCAACTCTGGTTTGTATAAAATCCTTTGTGATAGATTTTGTGAATCCTCATGGCCTGTTCCTTTTTTGAAAAACTTTTTATTCATCTAAATTTGATCAATCATTTCCTCCATTTCTTCTAGAATACAAGTTATTTTCAATAACACTTCTTACTATTTATGCATGTTTCATGAATTTTTGTTGTCATTATAGTATAATTCATTTAGTACCATTTGGTCCATGAAAATAGTTGTTTTATGTGTGCACTTGTATAGGTTGGACAGCTTAGGGAGGTTTCAAATAAGACACATAATGCTGAGCTGAAGCTGTTGTTGGAAGTAGACATTGGGCCTGTAAGTTCTTATTTCACATCTTTGAGCAACTTGCATATAAATGGGTCTTTTCTTTTGAGATCGTTCATTTAATCATTGTTTAAGTGAAGAGATTTCGCTAATGCATTTTTTTATTGACAATTGTCACAACCTAGGATCTTCACTTTCTTCCCCCACCACCAAAAACAAAGGAGGACATACTACTTTTCTTCAAGGTATATGACCCTGAAAAAGAAAATCTGAGGTATGTCTTCTAACTTTTTTTGCTAATTTCCCTATGATTTTTCTTAATGTCATTTGTGAGAGTAACAGCTTAGAGGCACAAAATTTCCCTAGTGTGGTATTTATGCTGGTAACTGTTTGCATATGTAGCTAAGCCTTTCTGTAGTAGTGGCTAATTTCTGAATGAAAATTGCTCATTGTTTTGGCAAGCCTTGTTCTTATTGTGTTGGTTTGTTTTGCTTTTGTTATTGTAGATTTGTAGGAAGGCTATTCGTGAAGGCTCTAGGAAAACCAACTGAAATACTCTCAAAATTGAATGAACTGGCTGAATTCCCTCCAAATGAAGAAATTGATCTTTATGAGGTTTGTTTTCCATTCAAAGCAGTGCAGTCAATAGTTTCAATCATCTCTTTATCTTGTTATCTGCATTTGAATATGAATTCTTGGTCTAAAGAGACTGAATGCATAGAAAATGCATAAACCACCATACTCTGAACACTAAAATATTCTTGTTTTTAGTTGGTACCATTATTAAAAAATAATGTAAATTATCAGCTTAACCGCATTTTTAATTTTCATCAAAATTGCTAATTTGAAGCGTTGACTATGCTGGAGTAAAAAAAAATGACATGGCAAATCCTTGCACAAGTCGTGAACAAAGATTCTTAGAATTTCTTGTCATCCCCTGTATTTTGGTTCCTTTTCATGTTAAAATTTTGCTGATAGAAGGTACAAGTGGGACCCAATTGTTTGTAATGGGAAGACTTACTGTATTAGTTGTTTGTAAAATTTTAACACGGCAAACATATGGTTAACACAAAGTTCTTTTGGTTTTATGCAATTCAAGATCAGAATGCAGGCTTCTAGGATTCCAATTAAAATTAACTCAGAAGTAGCTGAGTTGAAGAACCTGTTTGATTTGGTTTTGGTTTTTAAGAAAATGCGTTTTACCTTGCAATAGCCCTAAAACTGGTAGTTTTTAGAAAATTTTCTCCAATGAATTTCTAATAGTATCAGTTTGAAAAGTAATTTCTGGGTTTTAGGAACACATTGAAGTGACAGTAACTATAAATTGAAATGTCTAAAGCAATTTGGAGGTTCTGGACATTTTATAATATTTCTTTCTTTTTTCTTCTATCAGTTTTTCGATTATTGGGCACTAGGAACTAAGGTTGTTAGGGTTGAGATCCTACCTTGGATAAGAGGAGTATAGGTTTGGATTGTAGGATCAAAGTATAGGATAATAAAATTCTACAGGATGCTAAGAATGTTTTAGAAGTATATTTGATATTATAATTTATTTTAATATATTGTATTATATTGACTTCAACACTATCATTCTAATATTATAAAGTATAAATAAAGTTAATTTAGTAAATATATTTAAAATACAATATAATTGTATTTTAAATATATTTACTAAATTAAAATTATGGCAAATATTCAATGAATAGATTTATTAAATTATTGTGCTAATGTTAGGTTGTTCCCCGGAAGGAACGCATTGCAAGTCCGACTGTAACGTCTTGGTAAGGACCGTTATATCTCCAGAACTCGAGTGTAGAGTTAAATATTTAAGAGTTCACGTTGCAGGGTTTGATTGTAACGTATCGGAAAGGACCGCTACATCTTCATGAGAACTTGGGTGTGGTGTTAATAAACAAGAGTTCTCACACCATAAGTTGAATAAGAACAAATAAAAAGGGCAGCTCGGTGCATGAAGCTCCCGCTATGCGGGTCCCGGGGAAGGATCCATTGTACGCAGTCTTATCCTATTTTTTGCAAGAGGTTGTTTCCAGGATTGGATAAGAACAAATATGATAGGAAAATTAATAATCTAATATTTGGAATATAGAGCATAAAAACCCTCACTTGTAAATCAATAGAGGTAGTAAATACGATGATTAGGAGAAAAATTAGTATTTTGTATACAAGAGATAAAATGAGTAGGCGAGAAGACAAAACTGATAGATAACTTGAGTTTTAAGTTATGGTACACAGGAAAGAGTAAAGTAAGAAATGAAGCGGGTATTGTTGCAGATAGTTCATTAAAGGATGAAGTTGTAGTAGTTAGAAAAAGGAGTAGAATTATAGCCCTTAAGATAATAGTGACAAAAGAAACTATGAACATAATTAGCGTATATGCACTGCAAGTAGGATTAGATGAAGCTATTAGATCAAGGTTTTGGGATGACTTAGATAAAATATTTCAAAATATTCCGTCAAATAAAATAATTTTAATGGGAGGTGATCTAAATGGGTATGTCAGAGTAAAAAATGAGGAATATGAGAGGGTACATGGGGGTTATGGCTTTGGAACGAGAAATGAGGAAGAGAAAACTATATTAGGTTTTGCGATAGCATATGACCTTATATTAGCTAATACGTTTTATTTTTAAATAAGAACACTTATCACATTCAAAAGTGAGAATAATAAATGTCAAATTGAGTTTCTTATGATTAGGAATAAATTTAGAAAGATTTGTAAAGATTGTAAGATTATTCCAGGAGAAAGCTTGACTACCCAACTTAGGTTATGCCTCAAACATAGTATCAATTGAAAGAAAATATACACGACTGCTAGAAGTAAGTGATGGAAGTTAAAGGATGGGAAGCAAAATATATTTAAGGAGAAGGTAGAAGTACAAGCATTAGGTGAAATATATAGTGATTCTAATACGACATGGGATAAGATGATATCAAAGTTGAAAATAGTAGCTAAGAGTACTAAGTCAAAGGGACATGTACCAGTAAGGAATAATGTTGTAAATGACAATAGGTGGCGGGGCGGTCAGTGACCGCCTACCGCCTCGGTCGCCTTGGCGATGCCTAGATAGTTGAATTTTTTCATGCATAAATAAGTTTCATCCAATACAATACAATTTATATAAGGTACAAATAAATATATAAATGCAACTATCAAGATAAGTAATAAAAATTCATCAGCATATTAATACTAAAAAGTAATATCGTTACTTATACCAAAAATCTAAGTTTAAAATTAAAATTTCAACCCAACATGACAACAAGCCAAAAAGTATTAGACTCAACATAACTAATCTTCTAAATCATCTACACATACACCATCAACTACATCCGTAATCCTCTCATCATCGGACACAAAATCAACATCTTCATTTTCCTCCTCCGATGTATCTAAATCTTCAACAAGTTCTCTAATAGAGATATTTCTTATGCTCCTTTTTGGTTGTAGCACTTCATCCGCTCCTGAGGCCTCTGCCACCATTCTCCAAGTCCGGAACCCGGCTCGACCTCATCTTCATCACTATCATCAACAAGCCAATCTTGAGCTTCACTACCTTGAGAGGATAGAAGCAAATTTCCGCCCATTTCTCTCTATAAGATTGGATGAATTTGACATATACAAGATCATTCAATTATGATGTCTCGAGCCTATTCTTCTTCTTAGTATGTATCTAAACAATTAGAAAATTATTAAAAACTTATAAAAAGAAAGAATAGATAACATAATTTATGAATTACTATTTACCCCTTCATATCCCGATGAACTACTTGTCCAAGAGAGAAATCTCATTGTCATTTTTTGTAAGTTTAGAGTGTCACCACCATAATTGAACCACCATCCAACTTAAACAAGTAAAGAGACAAAAAAAATAATAAATCTAAAAATAGGTAAAAGATGTTAGGACCAAAAGTAGCTAGAGGGGGGGGGTGAATAGCTCGTCGCGTTCGCTCGGTGCTCGGCGTTGCTTGTTCCTTCAAAGATGTGCAGCGGAAAATACAGAAACAAACACACAACGCTAACACGGTTGGTTTTACTTGGTATCCACCTCACAAGAGGTGACTAATCCAAGGATCCACACCAACACACACACCCTCCACTAAATAAAACTCTCCTTTATGGTAACTACCAAGGGCGGAGAAGCCCTACAAGACTCAATACAAGAAGAGAGGAAAAGGATACAAGAAATACAAGCTTACAAGCTTACAATGAGTACAAAACCCTAACCCTAGCTTCTCTTCTTGGCTTTGATCCGCCTCTTGACTTGGAGAGCTTCCAAGATCCTTCAAGAACTGGCGATCTGAGCTTTGTGAGCGCTGTGGGCTGGAGTGAATCGGTGAAGCATCCCGCAGGCCATGAACGCCTGCGGCTATAAACGACGCCAACGGTCGGATCCCGATCGATTCGAATGTTCCCGATCGATCGGGGGCTTGATCGATCCACGGATCGATCCGAGCTTCTGCTCGAAGCGCTGGATCGATCCACGGATCGATCCGGCGCTTATCGCGCGACAGCGTCCCAATCGATCCATCGATCGATTGGGACCTCTGATCGATCCACGGATCGATCCGAGTTTCTCTGGGACAGGTTTGGATCGATCCAGCGATCGATCGAGCTGGATCGATCCACGGATCGATCCGACTTGAATTTTGTCCAAAACCAAGTCCCAAACATCCCGAACCAACATCCGGTCAACCTTGACCTGTTGGTATGTCGCCTAGCATCTAGTCACCCTCGACCTGCTAGACTTCCTTACCAAGTGTCCGGTCAATCCTTTGACCCACTTGACTTTTTTCCAAGTATCCGGTCAATCCCTTCGACCTACTTGGACTTTTCTTTCACGCCAAGTATCCAGTCAATCCTTTGACCTTCTTGCCACACCGGATGTCCGATCATCCTTAATCCATCTGGATTTCCCTGCTCGGCTTCACTCACGGGACTTTCACCTAGCTTCACTCACTAGGGTTTTCCATCCGCCTAGCTTCACCACTAGGACTTTCACTGGCTTCACTCACCGGGTTTTCCATCTGCCAGCTTCACTCACTAGGACTTTCACCGCTTCACTCACCAGATTTCCATCCGCCCAGCTTCACCACTAGACTTCCTTCCTTCACTCACGGGACTTTTCTTCACCGCTTCACTCACCAGGGACTTTCATTTGCCTAACATCCCGGTTAGGACTTCCCAGTATTCGATCAACCTTGACCTACTTGACTCTTCTTCAATCAATATCTTATCGCAAACATCTAAACCCAAACCAAGACTCACCTTGGTACCGAGTCAACCTTGACCGAGGGATATTGCACCAACAATCTCCCTTTGATGTTCGACAATACCACAATAACACTTACAATCCCATATGTAAGTTAGGCTAATCCCATAGCCTCCTTCACGCCACTAGGTAATGAAGCATAAATTAAGCTCTTCATTCTCCCCAAGAGGGCAAACTCCTCTAGGTAATGAAAGCCTAACTTACTTCCTTTCACGAGTCCTTTCATTCTCCCCCTGACCTTTCCATAGGTAATGAAGGACTAAGCTTAACCATACATTCTCCCCTATGGCACACATCAACCCATCGTTGGACACACATCAACCTATGCTCCATTCGGGCACACTTCAACAAATCCATTTGTCAAGACTCTCCCCCGAAGAGTTGCTCATCGTTGTTCACAACATCACTCGTTGTGATCAACACGATAATGAAGGTCTCATACCCTTCATTTATCCTTAACTTCTCCCTCAATGTAGACAACTACCCAACCTTGAGCATTATCTACCACTTGAGTGTCCACTTGAAATAATGAGGATATCCACTCCCCATTTCTCCCCATTTCAAGTTTAAATGCTCAACCTTGAGCAAGTCCACAACAGAAGGTTAATCACCTTCCAAGGTTCATGAAAAATAATTTTCATGTCTTTAAAGAGTCCCTCCCCCTAAAGACATGGTGGTAACTTCTGTCATTGCACCAACAATGACTTGGAATCCCTAAAACATTAGGAAACCCAAATTTAGAAGTTTTGAGGTTCAAATATTCAAAATTTGAAACAACCTCAACCTAAACTTCTACTTAGTCTTCGTTAACCAATCCATCCTTGTTTTCAACATGAAAACACCCTTTGTATGTATACAAATGTATTTAAGGGGTTTGGAATGGTTACCTAGACTCAAAGAGGTTCAAAGATGCTGAAATCGGCATTCCCGGACAAAATCAGCAACTTGGATCGATGGAGTTGGGTTCCAATCGATTGAACCTTTTCGAATCGATCCACGGATCGATTCAGACTCCCGATCGATCGGTGATCGATCCAGAGCACCTGCAAGCCGTTGAATCGATCCATGGATCGATTCATGGAACTCAATCGATCCATGGATCGATCGAGACTCGATAGTTGCTGAAATTCCATTTCAGTCAACTTCGAAACCCCTAGAAAATTCTACAAAATCCAAAATTATGAAATTTCGTGTAGACATTATTTAGGCATACTTAATCATGGAAAATAGCTTTCTGAAAATACATCATATTTTCAAAGATTGACACAAACTTGAAAACTTGCAAAACTTTAGTGTTTTTCTTCAAGTTTGTTCAACTATTCAATGGTGATTACTATCAAAGATAGCCTTCACCAAGGTTTTCCAAAACATTTTAAAACATTTTCAAAACCAATATCCCATCATGTTCCTTGGGCATAATGCACATGACTTGTACATTAGCTTTCCCAACGATGGGAAAACACATAACTATGTGTTTTGATGAATTTAAAACTCAAAGGAATGCACTAAATCAACATCTTGAGCTTTGTTCATCATCCTAACATCTCACTTGTATATAATATGCACTAAAACACATACAAGTCACCTTAGAGGTCTTTGTGAGATGTAAAATTTGGTTTTGCCCTATTCTAGGGATCATGCATATCTATCTAGGCATTTTAGAGATATTAGACATCCACCCAGGATGTCACTTGTTAATAAGTGTCGTTAAATGCCATTCGTCCTTAATTACAAGGAATTAAACTAAATGCATGATTATGTTATGGCATACATCAAAAGAAAATAATTTTCAAAAGAAAATATCCTATTGCTACATGATGTATGAATGTCATGACATGGTATTTTTTTTGGATTTTTCATAATAAAACATGAATGCAAAAATAGACATGATGTCATGGCATATGATGGGCAAACAATCATGGCAAGGTTTAGCATAAATAAAATATACCTAGATTAACTATCTAAGTATCCTTAAAGTCTTAGCTAAACTTACAACTTAAACCTAGATTGCCCTAAAGTGCTTCAAGAGAGTGCCAAAACCTAAATTGGCACTTCTAATTTCCTTGATTTAATGTATGCCAATTGAAAGTAAACATGTCCTCAAATGTTGGCATATTCCATTTTTCCTCAAGAGTAGCACTTTTAAATTAAGGCTTAGTTTGCCTTTAATTTCCTAATAACATACCAAAATCCCAACTTGGTAGTTCTTGTGTTTTCTCAAATTTGTGCCACTTTAAAATAAAATCAATTCTTCCACCATTAGGCACATTTTACTCTTTCAAGGAGTAATCAAAAGGTCCATTTTATTTTCAAAGGTTAACTAAAACCTTGAAAATGCTCCTTGAGTGTCAATTTCCTCAAAGTTGGGTTAACTACCCTTCTAATCGGAGTTAACACTCTCTAACCCATCTATGGGGTAGAGAAGATGCTCCTAGGAACCCAACACCTATTGGTGCTCCTTGGATGCTCTAGGTACTCACTAGGGATAACTTCCCTAGATACCTTCCTAGTGACCTTGTTGGGCTTCTTAGAAGCCTTGGTCACATTTTCTAGGTCAACTCTAGGGATAACCTCCCTTGTGACCTTGTTTGTGACTTTCTTAGACTTCTTAGAAGTCTTAGTCACATTTATTGCAAAAATACTCTTAGGGATGACTTCCCTAGCATTTTTGGCTTGACCACTAGACCTAGGGTTTGTTCCATAACTATATGGAACTCTATGGTAAGAGGGCACATCCTTCTTAGCCTTTGGTTTGTATCCCAAACCTCTATGGCCATTAGATGACCTTTGTGCTCCTAGACCTAGGCTATGCTCATTTTGCCCTAATAGGATATTTTCCATCCTTTTTAGGGTCTTTTCCATTTTATCAAGTCTTGACCTCAAGACTTGATTTTCTATCACTAAGTCCTTAGTTTTAGATTTTTCATTTGATTCATGAGCATATTTGTTTTGGGGCTTGTATCTAAAATCTTTAGAGTTATTGCCCAAGTGTCTATCTACCTTCCTAACCTTAGGTTGGGTAGTTTTGGCATGTAGGGCCACATGTTTTTCCTTAAGGCCCTCATGCTTCCTATTCTTATGGTAAATCGCATTAAAATGATAAAAATTTGACCTAGCATGCTTTTTACCATTTTGCAAGGGAATAGGCTCAATGAAAGTTACCTTCCTTTTTACCTTGGAGGCTCCCCCTTGACTAGTGCCTCCTTGAGCCTTGACCATCTTCTTCCCCTTGGGGCATTGACTTCGGTAATGCCCTTTTTGTTGACACAAGAAGCACACAATGTGCTCCTTGCTCTTCTTTGTCCCGGGGGTGGTCTCCTTGAGCTTCTCCTTGCCCTTTTGTGCCACTTGGCCCTTCTTCTTGGCCAATTTAGGGCATTTGCTCTTGTAGTGCCCACTTTCCCTACACTCAAAACATATTATATGATTTTTATTTTTAATTGAAACATTTATACCTTCTTGTATAGGGATGACACTTGCTCCTCCATTTGATATTTCTTGAATTTCGGAGGTGGCACAATCTTCTTCTTCTTCACTTGACCCGGATGTAGAAGCTTCTCCTTCTTCTTCGGAAGTCGAGAATGCTCCCCTCAATCCCAGAGGTGGAGGCTTCATCATTTGAATGTGAAACAAGGAGTATGCCCCTCCTTTCCCTCGGTGCATTCCCTCGAGGATGAAGCTTCTGGATTTCCTCTTCTTGAGGTTGAGTATCTCTCAACCTCGGAGTCCTCCTCTTGGTCTTGATCCAATGAGTCGCCCTCTTTGGATTCTTCTTGATTTGATACAGTGGAGGGGATCTCATGAATTCTTGCCAATTTGCTCCAAAGCTCCTTGGCATCTTCAAACTCTCCAATTTGTTCCAAGATGTTGCTTGGCAATAAATTGACCAATTGCCTCGCCCCTTTGGATTTGGTCTTTGCTCCATCTGCTCCTTTTGAGTACTTTGCCCTTGGAATTTGTGGGAGCTTCAAAACCTTCCATGAGAGCAAACCATTGCTCTATCTCCATCATAAGAAAATTTTCGATTCTTGATTTCCAAGAATCGAAGCTTGTAGATGAATATGGTGGAGCCACCCTTGTGTCAAATCCAAGTCCATCTTGGAATTGCATCTTGAAGTTGAGCTTGATAGAATCTTGAACTTGAAGAATTTGCTCCAACTTCTTCACCCTCTAGCTTTTCTTGTTGTACTTGACCCTTCCGGCGATGATTCCGGTGAAGAGCAACCTTGCTCTGATACCACTTGTTAGGACCAAAAGTAGCTAGAGGGGGGGTGAATAGCTCGTCGCGTTCGCTCGGTGCTCGGCGTTGCTTGTTCCTTCAAAGATGTGCAGCGGAAAATACAGAAACAAACACACAACGCTAACACGGTTGGTTTTACTTGGTATCCACCTCACAAGAGGTGACTAATCCAAGGATCCACACCAACACACACACCCTCCACTAAATAAAACTCTCCTTTATGGTAACTACCAAGGGCGGAGAAGCCCTACAAGACTCAATACAAGAAGAGAGGGAAAGGATACAAGAAATACAAGCTTACAAGCTTACAATGAGTACAAAACCCTAACCCTAGCTTCTCTTCTTGGCTTTGATCCGCCTCTTGACTTCGAGAACTGGCGATCTGAGCTTTGTGAGCGCTGTGGAGGAGTTGGCGAGAGCTCTGGAGTGAATCGGTGAAGTGCTTGCCGCAGCCATCGAACGCCTGCAACTATAAACGACGCCAACGGTCGGATCCCGATCGATTCGAATGTTCCCAATCGATCGGGGAGGCTTTGGATCGATCCACGGATCGATCCAGAGCGCCTCGCGAAAGCGCTGGATCGATCCACGGATCGATCCAGCGCTTATCGCGAGCGGCCCCCAATCGATCCATCGATCGATTGGGACCTCGATCGATCCACGGATCGATCCGACCTGCTACGGCTTTGGATCGATCCATCGATCGATCAGAGCTGGATCGATCCACGGATCGATCCGACTTGATTTTGTCCAAAACCAAGTCCCAAACATCCCGAACCAACATCCGGTCAACCTCGACTGTTGGTATCATGCCTAGCATCTAGTCACCCTCGACCGCTAGACTCCCTTACAAGTGTCCTTCGACCCACTGACTTTTCTCTGCAAGCATCCGCCAATCCTTCGACCTATTTGGACTTTTCTTTCACGCCAAGTATCCATCAATCCTTTGACCTACTGACTCTCCACAGATGTCCGATCATCCTCGATCCATCTGGATTCTGCTCGGCTTCACTCACGGGACTTTCACCTAGCTTCACTCACTAGGGTTTTCCATCCGCCTAGCTTCACTCACTAGGACTTTCACCGGCTTCACTCACCGGGTTTTCCATCCGGTCAAACTTCACCTATAGGACTTTTCTATTGCCAGGCTTCACTCAACAAGACTTCCTTCTGCCTGGCTTCATTCACCAGGACTTTTCTTCTGCCTGGCTTCACTCACCAGGACTTTCATTTTGCCTAACATCCCAGTTAGGACTTCCCAGTCAAGTATCCAGTCAACCTTGACCTATTTGACTCTTCTTCAATCAATATCTTATTGTCAAACATCTAAACCCAAACCAAGACTCAGCTTGGTTACCCAGGTCAACCTTGACCTGAGGGATATTGCACCAACAAAAAAGGCATGCATGTTAGTAAAATAGAAATAAAAGAAAGACTAAAGAGATGTACTCAGATCAAAGTCATGGTACACATCCACCTTCTCATATGCTGCGACCGTCATTTTTCTTGCAAAGTTTCCAAATTTACTCTTATACTTCAACAATTCATCATTAGAAATAGTGAATTGTATGTCCTCATCAGTAGGAAAAATTCTCTCAACACAATTGAAGAACTCATAACATTGATGTCATTTTGTATGCTTGGATCTTTGACGTAAAAAATCGGATTCAACAAGTAAGAGGCGTAATGCAAAGGACTATCAAGTCTACCCTTAAACTTCTCATCAATAATCTTCAAAATAGGGATGACATTTTCCTTTTTTTTGAAAGTCTTTCTAATCTCTTCCTTGGCTTGTTTAAGTGCACCAAATAAAAAGGCCATTGAGGGCTTTTTTTGTCACCGTCAACAAGACGTAAAACTTTCACTAAAGGGGTGAAAACATTCAAAGTCAAAGAAACATCATTCCAAAAAGAGATACTTGTTACCGTCGCCTCCGCTGCTTTCCCCTTCGCACTTCTCCTTAATTTTGTGTTGCTCCACTCCTCGGATGTAAACATAAGCCTCAATTCATCTTTATGGTCTTTGAGACTTTCCAAGGTCAAAAATGAAGTAGCAAATCTAGTCACCCTAGGCTCCATAATAGCCCTCTTCTTAGTATATTTCCTCATAATAGCCAAAGTTTTATAATATGCATAGATAAATATTGTTAGGGCCTTTGCTTTCTCAACTATTCCTCTAAACTTGAGTAGCTTTCCAATTGATTCAAGCATAAGGTTGATTGTATGAGTCGCACAAGAGGTCTAGAAAATTTGAGGTTGTGTAACCTTCAACAACTCCGTCGCTGCCATATTGTTTGTCGCATTGTCCGATGAATATAATAGGATACTAGCAAACGATGGAGAAATAAATAAGCGGTGGAAGAGGTATTTTCATTAATTTTTTAATAAAGGTTTAGGTGACCAACTTAATTTAGGTAATTTAAGTAGGTCAAATGAGTGTAGAAATTTAAATTTTTATTGTATAATTCAAACTTCAGAAGTAAAACAAGTTTTAAATGTGATGCACAATGGAAAAGCTATTGGACCAGATGATATTCCAATAGAGGTATGGAAGTGTGTAGAGAAACAATGTATTGAATGACTTACAAAATTATTTAACATGATATTGAAAAAAAAAATGCATGATCAATATATGATAAGTACTCTAGTTCTCTTATATAAGAACAAGGGAGACGTATAAAATTGTACAAACTATAAGGGTATTAAACTAATGAGTCATATCATGAAACTTTAGGAAAAAGTAATAAAAATGGATTAAGGAAAGAGATCATGGTGAGTGAAAATCAATTTGGGTTCATGCCTAGAAGGTCAACAATAGAAGCTTTTACATCTTTTTAGACAATTAATTGAAAAATATTGAGAGCAAAAACAAGATCTACATATGATATTCAATGACTTAGAAAAAGCTTATAATAGAGTCATGAGAAATTAGTATCTCGGGAAGGGAAGGGAAAAGAAAAAACAGACAAGGGAAGAGGAAAGAATCATTAGGGAAAGAAAAAGAATCCATAGGAGGGCAGAGAGAGAAATTGGGGGTGCACAGAATGGACAACATGAAGCCGGCCGTGACAGCAAGGAAGACGAAGAAGAAGGGAAGACCCTCCCTCTTGAACCTCTAGTGTCGCAGCCTTTGCCTTCGGCTGCAGCAACACCAACATTACAATGTTAGCTCCACTAACGATCCCCACCGAACTGTCGATGATGACAATGAGTCTGACCAGGGGAAGCGGGAGAAGAATCTCCACCTCGCTAGCGGACCCTCCCTCTTGGATCTCCAGCACCGTAGCCTTCGCCTTCAGCAGTAGCACTGCGATCTGAGTCTCTATGACGATCCCCGTCGAGTTGTTGACAAGTCCGAATAGGATAGGTAGGAGAAGAAGCTTCGCCTCATGAGCAGATGTGTCGGGATGCTCGCTGCTCATGCTCGAGAGTGGCCTTGTGGGGATGCCTACGCGAGTGACCGTGCTGGGTAAGTTGCGTAGGGTTGTCTGTGCTCGCATGGTTGAAGGCAAGAATGTGATAGACGAGAAGGAAAGGCGTTCCGTCCGATTTTGGGTGATAAAAATTTGTTAACAAATGAATCCCCGTAAGGATTTGTAAATCCAGCCTTATATTATTTCCTAACAAGTAAACAATGGGAAGGATAAATAATCAATCCTTCCTTACAAAATGAACAATGGAAAGTTTTCTGTGCGGAAAACTTTTTTCAATTTTTGAATCCATCCTTCCATGTAAACTGAGCATTAGTGATTAATTGTTCATCTTTATATTCTTTTGAAAATCTTTCTACCAAATAGGAGGAACAATAAAAGAATTATTAATCATGTAATAATCAGACCAAATAATTTTTCCTTTTTTTTTTCCATTAGATTGGCTATTGAAATGACAATTTTCTTTCTAGACAAATAATATCACACAAATTCCACTCTACACCAATGTTTTGTTTTGTATACCAAACATGTTTCAAATTTTTAAGATTTTCAGGAAAATTGAAATCCACTTTTATTTCTCAATTTTCTCCCTAAATATATAAAAGTATAACGTTTTCTGCCCAAAAAATGGGCATACAACTCTCCTTTTATTTATGTGATAGACTTTTCATACACATGTTTATTATTAGACGAATACACCTCAATAACAAAATATTGTTCTTTATAGTTTTGTTTTCATGTTCTATATTATATGTTAGTCCAAGATAAGGATATATAATTGCACTCTGCTTCGATATTTAGGAAATAAAGTTTGAACCGAATGTCATGTGTGAGCATATTGACATGCGGATGTCTTTCAAGTCAAGCCAGGTAAATATGATGAACAATTTCCTTTTTAACTTTTTACCTGCTATCCTATTCATCAGTTTGTATGTATCTCTGAATGTAGCTTGAAGACGGAGATATCATTTGCTATCAAAAATCTTTAACATCGGCAAATAGGAACCAGTTTCGATATCCTGATGTTCCTTCTTTCTTGGAGTATGTTCGTAACCGCCAGGTCTGTCTTTCTGATCTATAATGAATTTCATTCTTATCATCTTTCTGCATCCAAGTTAGAGTTATGGAGTCTTTCCTGAAGAAAGCAATCAGTAAAAACATAGAGAAGGAAACAAATTGATTGGAAAATGTCCAATCTCTTAATCATGATGGGATCTTAGACGTTCAGCAGATGTTGAAGTCAAACAAAAATGTTTTATAGATATTCCATCAAAAAATTACTATGACAAAAAGCACAGTTGAGAAGTGAAATGCATAATAACTTGGTTTCCACAGTTATGAAACTAAAATTGTATTCTTGGTTGAATTGAATCTGTTATTCCAAATTGGGTTCTAACCCATCATATATTTGTAAGGATTTTAAATCTATCACAATCTTTTAATCTTACCAAATCTATCATATGGTTTTAGACTTGTGGAACAAATTTATTGCCTGTTTAAAAATCATCCCTGCTTTTAACTTGTTGATGGAATGCCAATTCAGCCATGTGGTCTACTTCACTTGCCAACTCAATGACTATTACTTAATTTAATACAGTTGATCCCTTCCTCAATTGCCCTTCAAAGTGAGTGTTTGTGTCCTTGGCAACAAAAGCCTGCTGCCCCAACTTCAGTCTCAATGAGCTTGACTTAGACTTCATCCTCCTGGCTGGATCCATCATCAACTTCATTCTAATGCACTTCTTGCCCATGCCTTCACCTCTACTGCTATTTTCTTTGCCTCCACGGAGTGTTCGCTTCTTGCCCGCTAGCCACATCTTTGAACCAAAGGGCCTACTCCCTTTTTTTTTTTGGGGGATAATCCAGGTATCTGAGGAGCCTTGGACTCAACTAATCCTAGAGGCGGACGGCCTTCCCCCGGTTTGCCCACCGGGTAAATTCGGAATCATAATGGCTTCTTGCCCAGCCGCCAACATCCCAGATTTTTAATCCTACTTTAGGAAAATGCCAATCACTGTGCCGTAGTTGGGATTCGAACAAAGGGCCTACCCTTTGTTATCATGTCTGAACACATTGTTTATAAAGGCGTGACCCATGCAGCTATTAAGTTTATTATTGGGCTCATAGGGACCACAATCTCTAATGGAACTTTATAAAAGAGGATGGATTCAGTGTTTTAGGTTCCTAACAAGCCCCAGAACTTATTTGAACTTGGCCTACCAAGAGACAAGGTTCGCTTGGCGTGTATGGACTATAATAATGCCAAAGGAAAATATAACAAAAATTAAACTAAATGCATACCCCAAATGAAATATCATCAAAATGGAAGAGCATTAGAGATCTTCCTTCAAGGCCATGAGCAGTCCACCACTGGAGGGGGTGCAGACTGCAGAGACCCCAGCAACGTTTAGATTGCCACAAGGGCAAGTGGCTAGGGCAATCAAGGTGTGGGTGGGTGCTGAATCTAGGTTTTTTAGTTTTTTATTTTAATAGTTGTTGAGTTGGTAGGTGATATAGATAACTTAGCTGAGTAGGCATTCCACTGCATCAATACTTTGCCAGCAAGTTGACAGCGGATGGAATGCAGTTTGATGGGTGATAGATTCTTGCTGAAACCTATTTCATATGATATATTTGAAAAGCTTCAAAGGTTGTGACAGATTTGACATTCTGTAAAATGTACACAAGTGATGTAGTAACTAAATTTCAACCAAAAAAAAAAGATTTAGTAATTAACTCTTTAAAAAAAAATCAAAAAGATGCGCTTGTATTTGACTGCTTGAGTTTAATGTTCTAGAATAATTCTAGTGCGACATATGGACACTAAGCAGAGTCTAAATTGTATGTCACACCATTGTGATATTATACTATACTGTATACAATTTCAATTGGAAGTTTTCTCTACCTTTTTCTTTTCTCCTCAAAATCCATGCCGTACATTTAAACCCATCAAAATCCAGTCTATGGATGATCAAATTTGCAGAATTTTTAAAGGAACATAGGATAGCAAGAGTTTGTAGGATACATGAGTGAGGTTTAATCTGAGAGAGTTGAAAAAATAATTGGGGTTAGAAATAGGTGTTAGAGGGTCTTATATAAGCTTAAACCAGACACCCAGTAGACAAACAAAAAATTAATGGGGTCAGCAATAGATGTTAGAGGGCCTTATATAAGCTTAAATCAGACACAGTGATAAACAAAAGACTAAAGTAAGCTACCTACCATTTTCTCCTCCATACATTTCTAAAATGGAATTATAGATAATACAAGAGATCAGTATTGAGTGTTTGGCATTTGGTAATTATTGGTTTATTATTTTGTTTGCTTTAATTATCTTCTATATTAGTAACTACTCTGCCCTACCATGGGTTTGTGAGACCTATACTCAAGGTTTGTATGATATGATGTTATAGGTTGTTCATTTTCGATCTTTGGAGAAGCCAAAGGAAGATGATTTTTCCTTGGAGTTGTAAGTATTTGAGAATATAATTTGCATAATTGTACCTAGCTATGTCATCTTTCTAACCTTTTACTCTGATATGATATCTATTCAGATCCAAACTTTTCACATATGATGATGTTGTTGAAAGGGTTGCGCGTCAACTTGGTGTAGATGATTCATCTAAAATTCGCCTTACATCTCACAACTGTTATTCTCAGCAGCCTAAACCACAACCCATCAAATACCGGGGTGTAGACCACCTGTTAGACATGCTGGTTCATTATAACCAAGTTGTTCAACTTTTTTACAATATTTATTCATCCAAACTAATTGTTTACATTAAAACTTAGTTCAATTAAATCATTCTGATTTAACTGCTGCAGACTTCTGATATTTTGTATTATGAGATATTGGATATTCCTCTCCCCGAATTGCAAGGTTTAAAAACTCTGAAAGTAGCTTTCCATCATGCCACAAAAGAAGAGGTGGTTCAAACCTTCACTTCTTCTGTAGCTATATTTTGTTTTTATGAAGCTTTCTTAAACGTAAACTTTTTCAACTTCAGGTGGCAATTCACACCATTAGACTTCCTAAGAATAGTACTGTAGCCGATGTAATCAATGACCTCAAGACCAAGGTAATTACATGTATGTGATGTGGTTATTTTCTTCTTGAATATGCAGTTTGTGATGGAAGAAAGAGAGTTCATTTGTTGTTGCATTGATCTTATTGTTTTAATGTTACTTTATTTATGGCTTACACTTTTTTATGGTTCTTTTTTCTCATTTAGGTTGAGCTCTCTCATCCAGATGCTGAAGTCAGGCTGCTTGAGGTTTTCTATCACAAAATCTACAAGGTACCTTTTTGTTATTAATGTTCTTAGAGGAAAATTCAAAAGCTCACATAAGCAGGGTTATAATTAATATTTTGTCTACTCCTAAATGGGATTGGTCCATAAAGTTAACTCTCTGCTCAACTACATTGTTAGGTATAGAGGTTGAGCTCTACCTTGTCCAATTTCTGGCTTTTTAGCTGATATTTGTGTCATACTTTAAATGTGAGAATGTGCTTACATGTGAATGCTTTTTTCTAGTGCGTACTGGTTATTGGCGGGTATTTTAAAGTTAAATTCTATCCTATTGGAGATTTAGTATCTTTTGCCAATTAGTTTCCATGCACCCCTACACATGGAATTTCTTTCTTGTCAAAGCTGTTTTTGAGGTATTCTTGCCTCCATCTTGACTCTTTGTTCATGCAGATATTTCCACCAGGTGAAAAAATTGAAAACATTAATGATCAGTATTGGACTTTGCGTGCAGAGGAGGTGAGTTTTCATTTTTAATATTCAACTGGGATGCTTTTAGTGTATTTGTTGTTTTTTGTTGATGTTTGTTATTATGCTGTCTTATGCGCTAGTAACCTATCAAGTCTAATGAAGTATCATCCTTCCAGATTCCAGAGGAAGAGAAAAGCCTTGGGCTTCATGATCGCATGATTCATGTTTATCACTTTACTAGAGATTCTAATCAGAACCAAATGGTAATTTTAGTGTGTTTGAGTTGTCATTTTTCTTTTCTAATAATTAAAATCTGGTATAGTTTATGTTCACCAACAAAATTCCTATTTGTTTTCTTTTACCTGTATCATAATATTTTTTCTCAACATGGTTTCTGAGCTTTGCGCCAAGAAATTTTTTCTCAACAAGGTTTCAGTCTATGATTGCAACTTAACAGATAGGTTAGTCTTTGTCTCCCTTCTGCTGGTCTCTTTCTCTCATGAAGATGCCAAGATTTTACAGTTTTCTTTTCACATATTATCATCTTTTCAGAGTAAAACCATACTTTACTCAGTCTAATCTGTCTCCTTTTCTCTGTAATCCTTTGACAAGTCATTTCATCTTAGCAGACATTGCAATTGTGACATCTTCCCCTTTTTATGCTCTAGAAGATTTTACTGATTTGAAAATCAGATATATCTTCTTAAAGTCTGACTGACAACCCTTTTGAAGATTATCCAAAGGATCAAGTTGTTAAGTCTCCCAACTAGTACAAATGTCATGTCTTCGTCATATTTTTCTATTTATGAGATTTTTCTGCTTTTATGTGAACTGGAGTTCTAAGTCGAGTCAATTTTTATTTTGTGGTTATGGGTTTAATTCCATATAGGTTATTTATCTATTGTAATGTTATGTAACTATTTTTATCCATGAAGTCTGCAATTTTTTTCCTGTTTGAGTTTTCTTCAAATCTAATAAAGATTGAGAAATTTCCTTTTACTTCATTCTGTACCTTGAGTATTTTGGCCTAGAACAATCTGAACTAAAACCCATGGAGAAGACTCTAAATCGCCTGCAAAGCAGTTGAAGACATTATTTATTTTCTTCAAATCTAATAAAGATGGAGAAATTTCCTTTTACTTCATTGTGTACCTTGAGTATTTTGGCCTAGAACAATCTGAACTAAAACCCATGGAGAAGACTCTAAATCGCCTGCAAAGCAGTTGAGGACATTATTTATTTTAAACCTGTGGTATCTTATATCCTGTCTGGCTATTTGCACGTTCGATGCCATTTCCCCTTTGCAAGTGAGATCTCACAGGTGCTGTTTGGGATTCTCAGCTTGAATTATGTTGTGGTTGTCAATACTCCCTACACTCCATGATTAATTGAATTAATTTCTTGAAACAGATGCTTTTTTATCCATGAAACCTTCCTTCTTTCCCCCCACTATGTTTGTCTTAGAGATGCCTATTTAATGATAAAAATCATCCCATTTTCTTAATTATTTTTCTTTATTTTCAACTTCATGTTTTCTTATGTCATGTTTTAGGGCTAATAATTAGTTTTTTATTTATCTTATTTGCGTTATTTTGTTTCCAAAAAGAACATTTAATCATTTTATGCTTCTTGCAGCAAGTACAGAACTTTGGAGAGCCTTTCTTCCTTGTAATTAAGGAAGGTGAGACTTTAGCCGATATCAAGATACGCATTCAGACGAAACTACAAGTTCCTGATGATGAATTTTCAAAGGTATTTTACTATTTTTGTTGTTACTTCTTTGATCAAGTGTTCATTTGCATTAACATCTTCCATTATTTTAGAGGTCTTTATAAGTCTCTATCATGTTTTTTGTAATGCACATGTCAGTTACTTAATGGTCAGCTTCCTATGCTACATGTGTGCATTTACTTGTTCAGTTTCTAAACTGATTTTTTTTTAAAGTTTGTTCAAATTACATTTATATCTCACCCTTTTATATCTGACATCTTGATATCCAACTTATCGATAGATCTAATAGAATTCTTTTGTTCAAATAGTGGAAGTTTGCTTTTATATCACTTGGACGTCCTGAATATCTCCAGGATTCAGACATTGTATCCAATAGATTTCAGGTATGTTTATTTTGGTGTTTCTTTCTCTGTTTTTCTCCCTATGAAGTTGATTACATTGGTGGTGCAGAGAAGAGATATTTATGGAGCCTGGGAGCAGTACCTTGGTTTAGAACATTCCGACACTGCTCCAAAAAAAGCTTACACAACTAATCAGGTATAACTTCCTTTCAGATTGTTCCTGGTTCCGTTTCAACACCCTATCAACCCTTCAGATTTTTGTAGATTTACCTACATCAATTGCGCAAAGATCAATAGTCCTATGTTTTCCTGCAGAACCGTCACACGTTTGAGAAGCCAGTAAAAATTTATAATTGAAAGTTGGCTAGATCCCTTCCCATAACACCTCATGCTGTCACCTCACAAGCACATGGATTCAGGAGAATGACAGATTCTAGAAACGAGTTCAACAAAGCGATGTGGAATGAAGGGGGATTTCATCACCAAAATTGTTCCGGTATTAGTTGGGATGGTGTGCACGGAGAATCGACTATTTATCTTGACCTCTTGTAATGATTTGTGCACGTTCTTTATATCACTTTTCTTGGTGGCTTTTGATCCATCGAGCCCTCTATTAGGTTTCTGCATGGTTGGTGCCGTATAACTTAGTACATGAGGCTTTGAATTAGAGGGGCGTTTATAGGAGGTATAGCCGAGTGTCTCTTCTGGCCTTTTCCTTTTTCTTTTGGTGTGTGTATCCCTCTTTCCAGCTTTTGTCATACTTTCACACCTTTCTTCTTGGGTTGTAAAATGGGATGATTCAATGTAACTGCTTGTCTTTGTCTTCCAAACCATGTAAAAGAATGAGGCATTGAAGAACTCCACTCCGTGTATCATGTTCGGACTTGCATACAATTTTTTTCTGCAATGAGAATACCGAGTGCAACTATCTTAATCTCAGGTACTGGTACTACTGCCCAACTACACCATGCCACCACTACATTTGGCACCTTGTCCCTTGTTTATTAGTTGCTGCCTGTGTCTGGTTCTCGACGATTCATTAACATTCCTGTCGATTTGGATCATTCCTGTCGATTTGGATCGGCGAAAGATTTTCAGGTCAGCTCCATGTTGCTTAGGTAGTTAGGTTCAGTGCTATTAAAACTTGGGCGGGCATGTTGAAACGGTCAATATTTGGATTGTGATTTTTCCAACTGAACTGACTAATTGTTTTATACAACTGAAACAAAATGCTGTACGGTTTCCAGCATAACCAGTTCGATTAATTCAGTTTTTGATGCAGTACTTGATATCAAACATGTCGATTAATTCAGTTTTTGATGCAGTACTTGATATCAAACATGTCGAACAAATATCTGTTTTGTTCACTTTGTATTGATTGAGAATGATTAAATTTACTTCTAAAAGTTTCTAAATTAAATCGCCTAGCCTGGCCAATTTTGTTGGCTCACTCAAGCCTACTAGCCTGTTGGACTTTACTAACCTTGTGCCCTGTTTATCTATCGAAAAATAATAGACGAATGAATTTTAAATTTGTCCGCCGATTGATTGTGTTTTTTTTGGCCCACCCGACTTCGGCTGCGGCAACCATGAAACTGAACTTGCATCGGCCGTGGAGAGGTTCTTAGCGTTGCCGTGAGCTTGTGCAGCCTCATTGTGAACCTTTATAACTGTAAGTTCATGGTGGCGACTAGAGTTCAGCCTCGTTGGGAACTTTCATAGCGAAGCTACGAGCTAGAGTTTGCAGTATTGCAGAACGTTTGCTCGGTACTTCTCCTTTCTTTCTCTTCTTTCCTTTTACATTTCTTATATAATTTTTTGTCACTGTTGTTGAGTGTTGACTACTTTCCCTTGCCCGCCTTCAGAGTAAAGAGTGCATTTGGCTCCAAGGACCGACCAAGTTAACATCTTTATCAATATTTAAAATATAAAATAGTTAATGGTTAAAGAATCCCTTTTTGAGTATTCTAATTAAAAAAAAAAAAAAAAGGTGCCCCTCAATTTATAAAAATTAAAAGCTACCTTTTGCGTTCTGCGAGTGCTTCCAACACCTAAATTTGGACCAGCCACGTGTTCGCGCGGTATTTCATTACACCGTTTACACGACGAAATGGGGCCCGTACTGGGCCCAGTTCGCCTCCAACCTGAACTGAAACCATCTCCCCCACATTTGTTTCACTCTCATAGTCTTTACCCGATCAACGACCCAACACACAAGCACGGAGCCCAACCCAAGAAGCGGTCTCCTCGGGGCCCAGCCTTTCTTCCAATAACTACACGGGTCTTCAGGAGAGGTAAAGCCGAAAACGAATCAATAAATTATGGAAGATTGAGGAGCGAAGCCATGTGATTTGGGAAAAGCTTTATAGAACACGTAGACGTAGTTCGGGAGGAGAAGAGAGCGGTTACGCTTCTGCTTGCGTTGCTTCGCTTAATCCTCTCGAGGTTTATCCACTCGCGAAACCTTGACGTTTCGACTTTCCGCATCGTCCTTATTGCCATTGATTAGGTCTTCAGATCTCGCCGAGCTCTCCGGGAGAGACTCCTGATCCAATCCAAACGGTAAAGTGTTTCTGCCTTTTTCCGTCGTCCTCGCGATCAACTTTCGATTTCGGGACTTTTCGTTTCATTATAGATGATGAATCGCTCTTTTCTTGTCCGACGGTGCAAGAAAGTGTTGTTTATCTCGATTCTTTGTATGCTTGTGAGTTGTGACGATCTTTCGTCTTCTGAGTTTGATTTCGTTGAATCTTGATATGATTTTCCATTCCAGTATTTGCGGGTTGATGGTCGGAGTTGTGCATTTTTCAGCTTTGGCGCATGCAAGTTTTGGGGGTTCGGCGATGAAGTTTGGGCAAACATTCACGGAGTATCTGCATGGAGAACAAAAGGCGTTTTTGAACAAATGCTCACATGTCGAGTATAAGCGTCTCAAGAAGGTGTTGAAGAGCTGCCGGATCTGCCGCTCTCTGAGCGATGATGGTGGTGCCATTAATGTCAGTAAACAACGCGAGGGCAACGAGCTGCCGACGGAGGATGACCAATGTGATTCTTGTGCATGTATGCCCTCTTTCCCAACGAGTCGAGTTTACTTTAGATTGGTAATCGACGATTGCAAATTCATATGAACTGAAATATTATATTATTTTTTCAGGCAATCTCAATTAAATCTGAAGGTTTGTGTCATAAGTATTGCACTGCCACTAATGTAATTCTTTTAATACCACTCGTTGCAGTCGCTAAAGAAGTTGAAGGAACTACTTTATTTATCAATAGTGTTCATACCTTGGCCTTTTGATACCAATAATGAAAGTCTTGGTTTAATTTTTATAGGAGATATGAAAGAGTAGTATTATCGTAGCTGTTTCTTTAGTTCACAGTTTGCGTGCATTTTGTTACAGCTTGCTAGGTGAAGTGAAATTCACCTGGCTTCTGCATTTTCTTTTCTTCATTTTTTTTCATCAGTACTTCGGTAGATTTTGTTTCCTCTGCTGCAATCTCTTTCACAGTTGTTTATGATAAGAAATATAGAGAAGTTTGTATTGTATAAACTCTTCTGTCTAGAATAATATCGAGTGAACTTTTGTTGTTCACCCTTATTGCTTCTACTTCCCTATTTTTATCTGACCTTGTTGCTTTCCTAAACATTTAGATGTGTATATACAAACTCGAATCTATCTTAGGAAACTATAATTAGGCTAATTGACAAATCTGCCTAATTGACCTATATATATATATATTACCTAATATATAGATATAATATGGTAACAAATAATATATACAAATATGGTAACTATTATATATAATAGATGTCAAATGAACACCATCCATTTATATTTATGGCAATGTGAGATTGATGAGGACCTCCCCCTCTTAACATTTCAAAAATAAATCACTTTTTGTAATCACTAAAATACCTAGGGTTTGATTTAACACAAGGTAATAAAACCTTCAGCCAACAAGAATCCAGCACCTAGAGTGCACATATAAATTTTGAAAAAAAAAAATATTAAAACTTGATACTTGTCATTCTATCTAGATTTGATATGCTAATAATGTTGCTAACTTGTTTTTATCACTTTAGCATGCAATCAAAGGTTCTTTACTGAGCTTACTAAGGAAGCTTCAGAGATAGCTGTATGCTTTAGCTCAAGAGTCAGACGCCTCCTCAACCTTCATATTTCTTCTGGATTGTATAGATGCGTGTGGCGTTTGCGGCACTGTTTTGCTGATGATCAACAAATTATGATACAAGAAGGAAGAATGTTACTCGATTATGTCACTATGAATGCTATTGCTATAAACAAAATACTTAAAAAGTATGACAAAGTAAGTTGCAAGCTTGCCAATATCACTCGGTTTCCTGTTTTCAAATACAATCTGTATTTTTCCTTGTTCTTTGTCATGCTTTCTCTTTGTGTTTCATAGGTACATGGTTCTGTTGATGGAAGAAACTTCAAGACTATGATGCGGGCCAAACAAATAGAGCTTTTGCAGTCACCATGGCTCATAGAACTGGGTGCATTTTATTTAAATTTCAGAGGGTCAGACATGGGTGAACCTGGAGAGTTTTTCAACAAGGTTTCTTGTGATCTATCAGATACACAACCTGTAATGACCATGACCCTTTTAAATTCAAAGAAGTACGAATACAGCCTGATCTGCCCCGTTTGCTTGGTAAGATTTCTTTACCTTTCTTTGCGACCCTATTTTTGAGTATTTTTTCTTGTCAAGGACTAGGACTTTGTTTCGCTTATATGCATCTCATTTTGGGGATGCCTAAGTTTACAAGTTAATGATGATTCTCAGAAATGACTAAAGAGAACAAGCATAGTTGTAGTATTATGACCCTGCGAGTTCAGTTTGAACTTGAAATTTTGTTTCAGATTGCTGGTGCAGACCTGGGTTTGCATTCAGATTTTGGGTCTCAAATTTTGCCGACATTGATATGGGCATGTTCGAATAATTTTTTCATTTTGTTGGTCTTGATTTCTTAAGCTCTTGCAAAAAATATTTTATCATCCGTATGCCCTACCTGGTTTTCTAACTGATTACCTTTTTTTAGTCAATTTGCTTTGTTACTTTTCTGCTCTATTTTTTCTGGCTCAATATCTATTTAGCATTAGGTATGATGATTTTTTTTTATACTTGTTTGTTTAACCAAGTCTGTTGTTTTTGTTGGTTTTCTAGGACATTGTATTCAATCCGTATGCATTAGGTTGTGGTCATCTTTTTTGTAAAGGTTGTGCTTGTTCAGCTGCTTCTGTGCTGCTCTTCCAAGGCCTCAAGGAAGCTCCTAAATCAGCCAAATGTCCTGTTTGTAGAGCGGTAATTGTAACTTGATTACATTTCTCTCTCTCTGCCTTTCATTTGCTGCATTATTTCAATGGTTTATGATAGTGTTATTTAACCATTATGATCAATGAAGATCTCCCTCTCATGAAGAGTGCTTCATGGGATTACATCTCATGTAATCAGTCTTTGTATTTTGATTCATGAGATGAAAATGAAATGCTAAGCCAGAATGGCATCATCTATTTTTATGCATTCTATGTATGTTCAATGGGTTTCAAGGCCATGCTTGTAAGCCACTTATAGATTTAGTTTTACCTCCTTGGCAATCAAATTGGATCAAACTCGAGCCACTAACAGAATGTTTTTTTCTTCAGCTTTCTTAATGTTTTTTTCAGTAGATTCTTGTTTGCTCTAAGTAGTATAAAGTACCAATTATAGAATTTGCTTCTAACAAGGTAACATTGTGCAGGTGGGTATGTACAAGGATGCAGTGCATATGACAGAACTGGACCTCCTGTTCAAGAACAGGTGATTACTGTTAATGAACTTATCGAATGCATAATATCAACTTAAAGTATGTCATCTGGTTCAACTGATTGTCAGATGCAAAAAGTACTGGAAGGAGAGGTTGCGGAGTGAGCGTTCTGAGATGGTGAAGCAAGCAAAGGAATATTGGGAACGGCAGACTATTTCCGCGGTTGGGATTTAAAGTGCTAATAAGCGGTAAAGCAGTTGCATTATCTCTGATTAAATGATCAAGTTGATCAATTGGTTCTTCGGTTGTTCGCTGACCTCGCTAGAATTGACGTTCTTTTTGTTGCCGTTATCAGAATACACACACAAAGATCGCTTGCACCTTAGTTTCTCAAGTTAACGAACTAAGTTGGAGGTGACTTTGATGATTCATTTATTCATTCCATCTTTCAGTTATTGTGTCAATAATTGCTTCTTTTACAATTACTACGTGTTTTATTTATTTATTCATATTGCATGTGGTAAGAATCTGTGATCCTTTCTACTGCTTAGTATTAACAACTTTCAATAAAATCTGGGTCATACATTCGTGCCCTTTGTAGTTTCAGAAGTTTAAACACCCAACTTGGATTTTTTAGCGCTTTTTGCATATTTCAAAATAAGCTTCCTCTTAACCATTCTAATCAAGTGCTTGAATCATGGAATACCAAATGTCAGTCGAGATGTGTTCTCTGAGACAGTTCTGTTGCATTTTTACAAATATTAATTTTTTGATTAGTTGACATTTTGTGCAATTAAGAATATATGTTCATCTTTTAATAAGCTAAAGGCTGGGAGGTAGAGTCTTTTCCATTTGTGAGCAACAGCGTTGTATTGTTTTCATCTATGTGAGTAATACCAAGATGAGTCCTTCCTCAATCACAAATGGAGCAATCTCATGTCTAGTACGTGAGCTTGAGAAAAAGGTGAAGCCGTCACTTTAACCACCCCTCTAGGGTAGCCCCATACTCTCTAGAATCCCCAACTCCCCTAACCTATAGGGGCTTAGTACGTGAGCTTCATTGTTTGTAAAAGAGCTGTTTTATCTTCCCATCTGCATGCATCATCAAAGAGTCATTCAGGTGAGCCATTCAGATACGCTGTAGATTTGTAGCACGTCAGTCACTGGGGTGGATGATCTCACTTGTTTCCAATTAGTTTGGAGTTTTAACCCTATCAATATGTTAGTCGGTTGCACCTTGGATGTGATTTCTCATTAAGGTTGAGATATATGATTAAGTACATAGTCATTACTAAAAGTTAGAGACATTGTACAATCTAAGAGTTGGGAACATTTTCAAGGGCTTTAGAATTATAACTTTAGTTCCACAAGTAGAAGGAATGTATAATCTGCAAACCGGAGCTAGAAATGCCTTCAATCTATAGGCAAGTTTAATTCGCATGATAGAGAATTGTAAAATAAGATACAAGCAATCAAATACATAATTTGCAGCATGAAAAAGCTTTTTCATTCTAGTCCAAGTTAGACAGATCAACACCAGCGATCCAATTCCGACTTGAGCATCTCTGGAATAAGATCATATTTAAGGAAATAAACACTTGTAGGAAGAGACTTTTTTCATTACGGGGCATGGTTTTTTAATCATCAAAGAATGGGTGTGATGTTAGCAGTATATACACCATCAGAAAAATTGAGCTGTTGTAGAGCCGCACCGCTCAGAGAAGGGTTCATAATCGCAGCAGGAAGGCCAGAGGCACCACCATCTTGCACTTCAGAGCAGACAGATTTAAGGGCAACATTTAAGCCAAGTGACAAAGGATCAGTCCTCAAACTGTGGCACGGAATTCATAATAAATAAATCCCTTATAAACAAACATGAAATTTATGCAAAAACTTATTTGTGGATTCTTAACGTACAGAGACTGGAAACTAGTCCCCCCGGCGCTCATCGCTGACCAAACACCATAGACGACCCATGGTGGAATAATTGTATCCTTTAGTTCAACGCTAAAACAAAGTCCACCAAAACCTGGTGTCATTTCTGTATCACTAGTGTTTGAGCCACTAGATGATGTAAAGATCATATCAGCTTTCCTTATCTCCTTACATGTCATCTAAAATTCAATACAAGCATGAGCTTACTAGTAGACAAATCATTACTGCAACAGTTATGGTAAAATGTTTGAATGCACTTTTACCTCTGGAAATGTAAGGTTGCATTCTGGAATGGGACAGGTGCAAACAAGACAGGAACATCTGAACCAGTAAAGGAATGCAAGGTTTTCCTGAAGAACACATAGCAAGTGAAAATACGACAGGCAAGAATTTCTTTTAACCCTGCATTTCACTACTAGAAACTGAAGAGACCTTTAGTTGCATACCTGTAGTTTATGAGTATATCATATAGAGATTGGACCTCCTCATGTCCACTAAATGAAAGGAGGGATCGAGAAGTGTTATCCACGTTCTCCATCGATGAGCTCAGATGGAAAATCTACATAACAATCAAACAGTATGATCGTACTCGAGTGAAGTAATAAAGAATAACAGAGCCCAAAAAAATATTCTTGCTACCTGGCCCAATTTTCGCTTCTCAATTTCCATAAGTTCAACCAAGTCGTCATCAATTGAGTGCTCCACTTCAACACCACCGAGTGGCATGGTAAAATTTATTTTCTAAATATTATTTTAGAATACAATGTTATCAGAATACTAATACTAGTTATTTACTACACTTTTCAAGAGAAACTCAAAATGAATATAATTAAAAATTTCTCCATTGTCTGAATAAGCGGACCGTGTTCAACAAAAATATTTTATGCAATTTAAATGATTCAACTAGAAAGTAAAGACAAGATAAAATGAGTTGCTCAGAGAGAATGATAACAAATGCTGTTTAAGCCAAAGAGTAAAATAGATGAGCATACATTTTTTCTTAGCAAGGATCGTAGACCACGTGTAGATTGTGATACGTAAGCAATACATGAGCGCTTCTTTTTCCCCAATAAGTTGCCACCAATGAATAAAGCCACAAACTGCACAGTATAAACTGCAATTTTCACAAGAATCAAATGCAACATAGGAGAATGCAATTCTGAATCTAATAAGATTGGAAAAGTCAGAAATGTGTTGCCCAAGTAACTTTCAGCCAATAACTTTGAAGCACTTGCTAGTGAAACTAATCTCAATGGTGCTTGCAAGTTCCAACTCACCTGTAGGTTCTACTTCCAGATTTATTCAGTGGCTCTCAATTTACATTTGTGAAGAATCAAAACACAAAAGTTTGTTTCATTCAAGTGCACCTTGGAGATTATTAATTGGTGTCGGAAGAGACAGGAAGATTCAGTAATCATCAAACTAAAGTATGAGAAGATCTTTGACAACATGTTCTCTCACTTGGAGGCTTTTCAACATGCTAGATTTCTTGGGTAATGGACATACTCTAGTGCATGGGGAAATGATAGTCAATAACAAGCTTCACTCCTGGGTTCACTGTAGAAGGAGCCTTTGGCAAGATAACCGTCGTTCTTCATACCTTTTTATTCTTTTGATTGATGTCTTCCATCAAGTACTTTTGAAGGACAAGGAGACTAGAGGGTCAATCTTGTTACAGCTGCATTTTTTATATTTTACAATCACAAATGATGCCTTATTGTTCTCTAGAACTAAGCATTCGGTGGTAAAGAATTTGCATATTCTAGTCATGGCATTCACTTTCTTCAGTGGCTTGAAGACTAACATCAGCAAATTCTTCATCTGCATGGGTCAGGAAATGAACATTCATGATAATTTAGTTGAATCTTTAGATGTCTATTGCCAATAAAGATGTAACGACCAGAGTAAAGACTTCAGGCGGAATAACTGAAGCATTTCCAATAAAAATAGTGTTACATCAAGGATCAGCTCTAAGTCCCTATCTTTTTACACTAATTATGGATGAACTCACTGCGCACATTCAAGACACAGTACCGTGGTGCATGTTGTTTGCAGATGATATTATTTTGGTAGATAAGACACGTGAAGGAGTAAATGCTAAGTTAGAATCTTGGAGGGAAACACTAGAAGGGAAAAGTTTTAAGCTTAGTAGATTAAAGACAGAATATATGGAATTTAAGTTTAGCAATATTAGAAGTAATGAAACAATTGTTAAGATAGGAGAGGACGAGTTGCCTGGAACCGAGCGATTTAAATATTTAGGATCATTTTTACAAAATGATGGAGGGATTGAGAGAGATGTCTTACATAGAATACAAGCAGGATAGGTGAAATGGAGGGGAGCGTCGAGTGTTTTATGTGACCGTAAAGTACCTCTTAAACTTGAAGATAAGTTCTATAAAACCGCAGTTAGACCTGCTATGTTATATGGAGCTGAATGTTAGACTATAACTCGAGCACACGAGCAGAAGATGAGAATTACAGAGATGAGGATGTTAAGGTGGATGTGTGGACATACGAAGATAGACAAAATAAGAAATGAGAGCATTAGAGAGAAAGTCAGAGTTGCATCTATTGAGGAAAAACTCCGAGAGACACGTTTAAGATGGTACGGACATGTACTTAGACGACCAATATATGCTCCAATTAGGCGATGTGAAACTATGATAAATATGCATATCAAACGAGAAAGAGGAAGACCAAAAAAGACTTGGTTAGCAACAATAAAACAAGATAAAATTTATTTAAATATAAATGATGATATAATAAGAGATAGAGCTCAATGGCGTAAAAGGATTCATACAGCCGATCCCACCTAGTGGGAAAAGGCCTGAATGTTGTTGTTGTTTAGATGTCTATTGCAACACTTTCCTTTGACATACCTTAGCCTTCAGCTAGGTTTAAACAAACCAGCAAGGAATAATGGGATAAATTTATTGCCAGAGTAGAGAGGAGACTACAACCTTGCCAGAAATCCTCTCTCCACAGGTTGCAGACTCGCACTTGTTAATAGAATCCTAATTTCACTTGTTTTCTACCCACTTCGGTGAGGGATCATTTAGACACTATTTGAAGAAACCTCTTTTAGCATCATCGTCCCAAGTCATAACCCGTCAGATTCCTTTCCTAGTGGAGCAAAGTTTCTGCTCCTGTGTGCTTTGGCAACCTTGATGCTATCAGCTTGAAGGACTTTAATTAGCTTAGTTATGTAAATGGTGATGGCTTTTCTCTGCGAACTTTGGCTTATCTTGGAAATTTGTGGTACAGCGTGACTTTGTGACATAGAAGTTGGGAATTAGACATTCTGGACTGGCATGGTCATTCATCTAGAGAAATATTTGGGTGGATAGAGACTTTTGTCAGTTAAACTTTGGTTTTGAAATTTTCATATCATCTTGCTTAACACAACCATCTATTGGATGCCTCAATGCTCGGAAATGATTTTCCTACACTCTTTTCTGTTTGCTTGGACCAAGGTATCAAATTTCAATAGCTTAATCCTTCCAATCCAACTTTGGGGCTTTTCATTATGTCATCCAATAATCTATGAGGAATTCACTGAGCTTAGTCACATGATTAACCTATTTCCAGAGTCCTCTGATGGATCTGGCATTGCTTGGATATGCATGAGCAGGCTTCATTCTCAGTAGATTTTATTTATATCATGTTAATCAAAGATGGCAGGCTGCTCAGATGGGCGAGATAAGTGTGAAAAAACATTCTCCTATATCTAGCTGACGTCAATGATAAATTCTCCTATATTTGACCGATCCCATCTAGTGGAATAAGACTTTGGCCGACCCCATCTAGTGGAATAAGGCTTTGTTATTGTTTTTGTTATTATTGTAGGAGTACTTATGCTAATAAGCACATTGATCTATCAGATTAGACTTGTGTTATTTGCTTAGGAGCTTAGACAAAACAAGTCATCATATCTTCTTCAAATACCTAACTGTTGCATTTGGATGCAGAATCCGTTTCTTCTTATGTCATCCATAGATCATATATCTTTGGAGAGTCAGAGTACCAGCTAAAAATAGGCATCTCTATTTGATGGGCCAATCGACACAAAGTTGGCTGTCAAATGTAAGCTTCTGTAGTGTTCTAATCTAGATGACTGATGTTCGTAGTTAGACCTCTTCTCATGCAACTCTTGGTTATCATAACAATGCAGTGACCTCGGATCAGTCAAATCAAATAATGGTCATTGCATAAAAAAATAGCTCTTCAGAATCACAGTAATGTAGGAACAACAAAGAGAGATGTATTTGGACTAACAAAACCATGTAAACTTCTATTTTCTTTACTTGAGTTAGGAACATCAGTGCCACCAGAAGAAGTAAAATGCAAATGCATTATATATTCCTCAAGCAGTAAGCCTGTAATTTAACTGATTCATTGAAAAAAAAAAAATCAAATGCAAGAAATTTCCCAGAATGATATAACAAGTAGGTTAAAGATAGCGGAAAATCAATATGATTAAAGTTTAGCAATATACCATAAAACATGTTACAAATGTTCTTTCTTAGCATGTAGTATAGGCTTCGAAGTGAGTCTTCCCAATCCTGCTGCCTTTTCAGCCAAAAGTGTGCTTCTAGAAAATTATGAATATAAATGACAGAATAATACAAAAAGAAGCCAGTGGTCTAAGAAATAATATAATAATAATAATAATATATCAAAAAAATAAGAGAGAAATGATTCATGAACTGACCTTCCTTTCCAGCAGATGAAGCTAAAACTGACACAACTGAAGCAGGTAGAGAAGACTGGGGATATACCCATGAGTGAAGTGATTTATAGAACTTCACCTGGGCAGTAGCACCATCTATAGACGACAAGCTGTACAGATTACAGCTTGCATCAATTGGGGGGGTTGCAAACGACCTGTGGCACCTGCATGGGAAAGCAACCATTTTTCACCAAAAATGATACGACATGAATAGAGAAAGAATCAAAACTCAACACTAAAGCATACAGAAAATAATTATGGTATTTGAGAACTATCCAGCAGTTATAAAACCATAGAAAAACTGGTTCGACCAATAAAAAAAACTCTAAGCGATCAGAGTTCCATTTGCTTCATGCTCAGAACTACCAAAAACACAAGTTCGCCCAACCAACCTGAGTGATCAGGCCAAGTTGGAATGGGTTTACCTGACATTGGAACAATTCGTGTATCTAATCACAGATATACATATTCATCAAAAGAATCAAACGACAAACTGTGAGCACAAAACAAGTTCATGCAAAATATTGCAGATAGATTATTATATTAAAAAGCTGTCTGGGAATCTCTTTAAGGGGCATAATTAAGGTAGTAATTGTCAACGTACCTGCATCATCAAAATAGTAAGGAGAGAGGCATCGAATATAAGCTTCCACATCAGGTATTCAGTAGATAATATATACAAGTAAATACCTAAGATAGGTATATTTTTCCCATTACATTAAGACAGTGATACCTTATTTTCACATCACACTAATTCATTTACAGAATTAGTTTAACTAGAGCAAAGAAGTATTATTTTAAGCGCCATATATGTTAAAATATGCTAGACACTAATATGAATAACAAGTGTAAAGAATGTACCTGCATCTCAATATTTCAAAAAAATAAAATCAGCTACAAAAAAAGGCATGCTCAACAGACAGCTAAATTAGGATATCGATATTGTGCCATTTGCTTATAAACTAGAATCATAGTTAGGAAACTGAAAAGAATAAATAATTGTGTCCAAATAACTGGCCATACAAAGGATCGCTATCCTATTGGCTGTGCGCTCAGCATTTTTACAGCTACTGCATATTACAAAGAATATATATCTAAGAAATCCAACTATAGCACCCACCATTTAACAGATGATGAAGAGACCAACCGCACACTGGTTTTCAGGGTAAAATCAAAAGGGATTCTAGGACCTGACATCTCAAATTCAGAAGTGGTTCTACGACCTGACATCTCAAATTCAGAACCAAAAGCACTTGAATTTGAAGGATGATTATCCATTTTTCCAGGACCAACAGGCACCATAGTTAAGCTGGCAGGAATATGATGAACATCCAACCCCCTAAGTGCTTTTTCCTATGAAATACATCAAGTCAACAAGGCTTTGGAGCATAAACTCGAAAAGGTAGAAAATTTGAAGATGTACCATATCAATTTTGGCAGAAGTTGCAAGGGTCTCATCTCCCAGATGAAGCTCGACAACATTACGCAGCATATTTTGGCTACATCTATCGATCTTCCGGAAACCTTGAAAACTCTTATCTGTGCATGATTGATCAGCACCTTCAAGTTCATTTAACCCAGACACATTTTCACTGTAATTAAAGGAGGAACTTGTCTTCAATTAATTCAATTAATAAATTCTTTGATAGGGGCAACCAACTAAATATAGATAATTAAGCGACAAGAAGAACAACAATACCACAAAATTGATGTTTTGCCCTCGACTTGTAAAGAAGGACCAGAAGGGTTAAGAACAACATTAGGAAATCCACTAACACTCGAAAGATCCTGTATTACAGGGAAAAAGAAAGTAGTAATCTCATTAGAATAGCTTTTAGAGCTGATTACTTACTGCAAATGCATGATAATTCAAACCTTGGCCATTGCATCTTCATATAAAACTCTACATCTTTCACTTGACTTCTTAATAGGATAGACATCATTGACACGAATATTAAAATATTTTTGAATCTTCAACTGTTCACTTTTCCTGATCTCAATACTAATCCAAGCAGTCAGCTAAGCAATATTAAAATGTATGAAATTTTGCTTGTTACCCTACCTTTCTGAAGCAAGACGAGTAGGCACAATTTTTTCTTCAATTATCTGACGATTTCTTTGCTTCAACTGTTCACTCTGTCATGTAGGTAAAACTCATCAACATCTGATTCTCTAACAATAAGATCATATATAACCTCATATTTTCTACAATAGACACCAAAATCCCATTATGTATATATCCATGTCAAGTCCTCTCTATGTGATTCAAATGGGATATGGCTCTTATATCTGCTACTGAAAGTACAAAATACTAGACATACAAGCAATCTATGTCCACTCCGTGATTTATAGAAGCATAAATGTCTGAAATGAGCATTAACCGAACAGATCCTGAATGAAAGTTATTATGTTAATAAATCTATTACATTGAGAAACAATTGTCTTAAATCTCATTACTTTGCTAGAAGCACAATTAGAATCACACTCAAATTTCCACAAGGGAGAGCTTAATCACCCATCAACCGTAGACTGGGTTAAAATGGAAATATAGCAGACCACATAAAATCACTAATCAGATCCACATAATACCAGAACAACTAGAATAAGCAACTACCGATATGTTTGTACTTCTGAGGTACAGAAAACGCAAGATGAAAAGAAAGTGATTTAATACTATTGAAGGAAACTACTAATTTAAAAAGTCATAGACATGTCTGCAAAAACAAATGATTCCTACTTTCTTATGTCAGACTCCTACAGATCTATGGTTGGATCTAGGAATGAATGAATTAAGAAAAATAAAATAGGTATAAAATGATCAGCGACAAAGATAAGTTTTAGAGCAGAAAATATGAGATCCAAAAAAGAGAAAAATCGATGATTGACCATTACATTGTTGACAGGATAGCATTGAGCAGAAATTCCAGTAAATAAAACTTCAGGAACCAATAAAAAAACGACAAGGAGCTATGTCCTTTAGTAATGGAACACCTATCGAGTTTACTGGTACAGCAGAATAGGAAAAGATGGGTCTTGGCCAAACTGTACCCTAAGTTCCAATGGCGTCTTCCGCTTCATCGCTCCAACAGCCTCCGTCGCCAGCCTCCGTTGCCTTCCGCAAGGCGACTGGCGAAGATAATCGGCAGCGTGGGTGCTGCGAGTGACGACAAGCGGCGACGAAGAAGTGGCGATAGAGGGCGACGAGATCGTCGCAGGGAGGCAAAGCGGGGGATTTGAAAAAAGGGGCGAAGCGGGGGATGTGGAAGTTTCGGAAAAATGGGCAAAATTTTGGGCTCGAAACGTGAGGTTTTATACCAGTCTCCTCGGGCGCAGCTAAAACTCATGTTTTGAAACGAATCGATTTAAAAGTGGAACCCACTACTGACATCGAATAAAAGAGAGGGTAGGTTGGGCGGATCACAATTAAGCTTCACTCAGCTTGTGACCCACTATTGAATTGTTGGTATTCGACTTGGTAACAAAAGTTTTGTTTCAGTTTGTTGAATACACTATAATGTAAGCTTAAATAACTGGTTAAAATAAATAAATAAATATAAATAGTTTATTAGAGCATTCACATTGAAAGAATTAATAAGGTATTATAATATTCAGTGGGTGTTAAAATTAATGGGTGAAAATATTTGAACGAGACTGCCATCCAAAGCTCTGAATATTTAGGGGTGTGTATTGGATTAATTTAGTAGATAAATTAATCTAATTAACTAAAATCTGATTTAATATTAACTAACTGAATTAATTAAAATTTTATTAAAATTAAATTAACTAAATCAAATTAAATATTAAATATTTCCGTTAATACTAAATTAATCAAATTTATTTAAAAAATAATATAAAAAATTTATACAAAATTAATATCACATTAACCGAATGATCAACCCTAAATGCGTTCATTGATTTTTTTTTTTTATCTGTAAGTGAGTCTCATACCTCCTGCTCAATAATGTCCATGTGACTCATCAACCACAGGTCCCACATCTCATGCTCTTACCTTTTTTTTCTTTTTTATTAATATATATGTTCTTTCTATTATAATTATTAAAATTTTAAAATAAAAAAAAAGTTTTCTTATTTTAAATAATAATCATTTAAATTGGATAAATAAAATTAAAATAGTATTTATTTAATGTATAATAAAAATAAAGATGAATAAAAAGATAGCGGAACCCACCAATAATGAGTGTTAATGTTAAAATAAATATAACATAATAAAGTATTAATATAATATGTATATGGCATGTGAGTCATATGCTTTTTGATGAGGTGGTAGCTAGGTGTTATAACACCTATCAATATGAATGCTCTTGATATTCAGTAAACAATGTTCATAAATCATATTTATTAATAAAAGTTTTCTGAACATGTTATATAAACAAAGAAAATTTTAAAATGTACAAATAAATTTGAATTATCAAACTCAATGACTAATTAAATAAGTACAAATTTCAAACAATCAAATAAATTTGAATTAAGACTTAATAACATCCAAACAAATTAAACTCAAGCCAAACTTAATCAAATTCAAGCTCATTAAAAAAATCAAATTAAACTTGAATAATTATTTCAATAACTTAATTTTAGACTTTGACTTACTTAACTTATCTTAATTATTTTATTAAAATAAATTTGAACACTTCAAAGCTGGTAACAACTTTGCTTTTTACCATCCTAGTTGTTAGAGCTATTAGCTCTGGTAACAACTTTGCTTTTTACCATCCTAGTTGTTAGAGCTATTAGCTCGGTTCATGTTTGGTGAGTCAAAAAATATTTAGGGGGTGTTTGGTTTGTATTTTTTATGTTGTTCTCTATTTCATTTTATGAGAAAATGGGAAACGTGTTTGGTTTGTATTTTACATGTTCATTTAAAAAAAAAGAGAGAGAGAGTATTTTCTAAGAAAACGGAAAACACGAAAAAAATCATTTAAAAAAAAAAACAATTTTCTAAAAAAATGGAATAAAAATGCAAACAAAACAAACACATTATTTTCCTATAATAACAATGCGTACCTAGATTTTTCAAATTAAAAGAAAACTTGAATATTATTTATACTCTAATAATAATAAAAAATCTTATTTTTCAAAATAGCTTCAATAATAAGCGGCAAGTGATCAAGTGCACTTTTAAAATTATGAAAATTCTAAAAAGACGTATCTAATTTTAAGATTTCCTAAAGAATATATTTTAAAAATTAGCATCATTTAGATATTACATAAACTCTTTTAAAAACCAGCACCATCCTATTTATCAATACAGAAAAAAAAACAGAGGAACATGAATTTTATTCTTGAAAAACTAGCAACGCAATAATCCTCGATTTCAAAAAACAATACTTCCGATGCGTCGGAAAAAAAAACAGAATTTAATCGGCTGTCGTTGGGTAAAATAAAAAATAAATGCTCACTTAAAAAAAATGTGAAAGTTAAGTGCAGCTTTGGATAATTTCACAATTGTAATCAGTCAATTGCTAATTAAAAAACCGGACGAACACCGTATTTTCCACGTGCCTCAAATTTATTGACTCATTTGCCCCTACGGCAACCGTGTACCTTCGCCGTCATTTTCCACACGCACGAGGCTAGTTTAGTCAAATCACAACAAGTCAATCCGGTCAACATTATCTATTACATAAGACAAAGGGACTCCTCCCGCGAAGTCAACCAAGCCTCTCCCTTTTCTAGTCACCGAAGTCCTAAAAAACAATTCGATAAATTCCTAGCCATACTTAGCCATCTTTGATCCTTTGCTATATATTTATCCTCTTCTTCTGTATTCTCTTCCCCTCCTCCAAATTCCATAGCCAAATCTAAATCTGCCTTTCTCTCTCTCTCTATATATATATATATAAAAGGTCCAAGGAGATAATTAATTAAAGAATTGAAGGCAGTAGCCGCGCGCAGCAGCAGCAGCTCCGAAGAAATTAAAGGAAGGAGATGGATGGCTCCAATTGCATGGGACTCATGGCGGTCGTCGCCGTCTCCGGCAGCGTCGCCCTCGTCTCTCTCCAGCTCCACAAGCGTCTCGCCTCCGACATCATCAAGAAACTCGAGTCGGAAATCGGTACGTACGGTCTTTCCCTCGATTAACTTCATGAGAAAAAACTCTGATCGTCGAACTTTTGCCTACGACGACGACACTGCAGGCTGCGTACGCAGTAGGGTGAGCAGCGAGGAGCAGCGGAGGAGGAAGAAGAGGGTGAGGTTTGCCTCCGACGTGGTCGAGCCGTCGTCGAACAACGAAGAGTATCGACAGCGAAGAACAGCATTGATGCTCTCGTTATGAAGTCCTTAACTAGTTTTGCTCTCCTTCAGCAATTAATCAATATCGTTGCTGATGATCTCTGTGTTATTTCTGTATGGTTGGATTTAGTTTGTCTTCTTTTCCCATTGGAAGAGCAAGAACATTAAGGCGTTTAACTACCTACTAAAGTTTACTTACTTCTCCAAGAAAAGGCAGTAGTTGATTGATTCTTCCAAGCAGTTGAAAGTGGAGACGTATTAATTAACTTTAAAGCTATGTATTGTTGAATCTTCCACGTAAATCTCTCCGTGAGGTCAAAGCTCTATTAATTAGTTATTGCAAGGTAAGAGAGTTTCATAAGTTTCAGTTATAGTTGAGCTCGCACGCCCCCAATACCCAAGACATAGAGAAAGTTATATTCGGTCACGTCGAATTTCGAGCCCAAGACTTCATATGACAATATCCTATATATTAATCATCGCACCGTTCCGAAAGGACACTCTAATAATGACTCATGTGGTAAAAGGTGATTCACTCACCCCAGTCCCCCGCCAACCCGTCCCTAGGTCAACACGGAAGAGGTAAATATGAAGGAGGTTATGCTCGATTATGTCAAATTTCAACCTCAAGACTTTATATAATAATATCTCATATCTTAATTATCACATCGAGTTTTGATTCTATGAACTATTGACTTCTAGTTCGTGTTTATTTATTTATTTTAGAAGTTTAATATTTTTAATAAGTAAATAAATGGCAAGGCAGTGTAGCAGTTGACAAGGTCGGTGGACTAAATACTTCGACATTTAACGTATTTATGGAAGAATTTATTATTTCATCATTTATATTTTTGATATATATAAACAAAATCAAACACGCGCTACGGCCCACACGGAGACTCCACGGAAGCCCTTCTGGAGTAATTTAATATTTAGGCGGAAGGAATCCGGCCGAGAAATAAATAGGGAAAACAAATCCCACCCTAAAGTCGCCCCCGCTCCCGAAGTCCACCCCCGGTTTCGGTCGCGGGCCCCACGGAGACGTCGAGGACACGTCCGCTTGGCGGGCAGTGCGTCGCGCTCACTTCTACCCGTTCCGTTTGTTGTACCCTTCACGAGTGGCGTACATTTATTTTTCACCCACTTGTTTTAATAATCTAATCGATGCCCACCCGTCCTTGTCCGGCATTATTTAACTTAATTCTCCTAAAAATAAAATATTTAAATAAAAAATAAATAGAATGGCCATTAATTCCACAAAGGAAACTTATGATTTGATTTGCATTATGAAGGATTAAAAAAATGATTTTTATATCTGTGAGAAAAATAATAAATAAACAGATACTTCGCACTAAAACCAAGCAAAGCGGGAGGAGGAAGGTGAAGTTACCGCTCGAAGCAACACCGACACCTCATCTTGCCTTCCCTGCATGCAGCTCACAGGTGATGTTACCGCATAATTAGTTTTACTATTGTGCCCATGATGTATATTGATATGGTCTTTAGATGAGAGGGTGTTTTTGTCTTTTGAGTACTTTAGGCGCCGGATGTTTTTGCTTCTGCGGACGAGTTAAGGTCACGGGACCTACTCACCAGCTGTGGGGCCCTTTCGTAAACAGGCAACAGCCTGGCAGTTTGTGTCTCCTTACACCACGTGGATTGGTGTGCTTACTACCCAACGTCGCACCACGTCATCTTGATTCCCCGCGTTCTATCTAATTCTTTCTCGTTCTCCGCCAGAAAAAGAAGAGGAAAAGGGGGTTTCCGCCACCGCCCGCGTCGCCATGGATCTTCCTTCCCTGGGCGGCGCTACTGATCTCCTCCTCGTTTTTGTATTCTCCTCCGTCGCTGTCTCCGTTTCTGTCTCTGCATCAACTTCCTCCTCTTCATCACCGGCAATGCCTGGATCAGACTCTTCTGCGACCACATTGGCCACCGCGGCGACTTCCGCCGGGCAGATTAACTCCAACTCGGTCCTCGTCGCCCTCCTCGACTCTCACTATACCGAGCTGGCAGAACTGGTGGAGAAGGCCCTCCTTCTCCCGTCCCTGGAGGCCGCCGTCGGTCGACACAACCTCACCATCTTCGCCCCCCGCAACGAGGCGCTCGAGCGCGACCTTGATCCCGAGTTCAAGCGCTTCCTCCTCGAGCCACGGAACCTCCGCTCTCTTCAGACTGTGCTCCTCTACCACGTCGTCCCCGCTCGAATCGGTTCCGGCGGCTGGCCTCAGGCGCGCCACCCCACTCTTGCCGGCGATCACCTCCATCTGGAGGATAACAAGGTTGGCCTCGCTGCCGTGGTGCATCCGGACGCGGTGATCCGCCCCGATGGTGTGATTCACGGCATCGAGCGGCTGCTGGTGCCTAGATCTGTGCAGGAGGACTTCAATCGCCGACGCAGCCTTGCGGCCATTTCAGCCGTGCTTCCCAGGGGCGCGCCTGAGGTGGATCCCCGCACTCATCGCCTGAAGAAGTCGGCGCCTCCCGTCCCCCCGGGCACCCCTCCTGTGCTCCCAATCTACGATGCCTTGGCCCCAGGACCATCGCTAGCGCCCGCCCCCGCGCCGGGTCCTGGCTCTGGCAAACATTGGTTCGACGGGGAAAGCCAAGTAAAGGACTTCATCCAGACTCTTCTCCTTTACGGAGGCTACAACGAGTTCGCTGACATACTGGTTAATCTCACGTCGCTCGCGACGGAGATGGGTCGGCTGGTGTCAGAGGGCTACGTGCTGACGGTGCTGGCGCCCAATGACGACGCCATGGGGCGGCTGACGGCGGATCAACTCAGCGAGCCAGGGGCTCCGGAAGCCATCATGTACTACCACCTTATCCCGGAGTACCAAACAGAGGAGAGCATGTACAACGCCGTTCGACGGTTCGGCAAGGTGCGTTACGACACGTTGCGGTTGCCGCACAAGGTGGTGGCACGGGAGGCCGACGGCTCCGTCAAATTTGGCGCCGGTGAGGGATCCGCCTATCTATTCGACCCAGATATCTACACCGACGGCCGTATCTCCGTCCAGGGCATCGACGCCGTCCTCTTCCCACCCGACGAGGAAGCGCCGCCCGCCACTTCCCTCTCCCCGTCCGCCCGCAAGGCTGAGATCGCTCAGGTCAAGTCCAAGTCAAAGCTCAAAGCCAAGCTCAGAAGAGGTAACCACCATTCTCTTCTTCAAACCCTTCTATCGGATTACGATATCTCTCGTTGGCACATTCCGGCAAGATTCCTTTTTTTTACATCGTTTGTCATCATACGAACTCACCAACTATACTTAGTGAATAACTTGCACATTAGCTCATCATGTGAACGAACTGTCGGTAGCGATTTATGCTTCTTGGTGAACGATTACTATTTGTCTTTCTTGCGTGCCTCTCTGATCTATCTTCTATTCCTCCCTTTTATTAGATGCAAAAGTAGAGTTTTTCATCTCTAATTCTCGACCATTTCAATTGTTCAGCATGAATAGTTGATTTGTCACAACCAGTGTTATATAAATATGCATTTGTATTCTTCTGGTTGCAATAGAAAACACCTCTGTGATTCATTTTTTCCTTTACAACATGGTTTAAGCCGAGTTGTTGGATGAATTTTCTGTTTATTTTACATAACGTGCACCATTAAGTTGTTTGCATTGAGTCAATGCAGGGAAATTATTGGAAGTTGGATGCAATTTGCTTGGGGCTTTGGGTCAACGTCCTCGCTTTGCCACATGCCAATAAATCCATTCAACAATCAATAAACATGTTCTTGGTGAGGTGATGAAGTTGAGTGTTTGTAATGTTCATACTAGTGAAAATACTGATGCCTGAGATTCAAGAACATGTAAAGGAAGCCATTTTTTGTTTTGTTTTGTTTCTGTTGTCATCCATACTTGTTTTACTACAAAGTCAATTCCACATGATTCCTTTTAAATTTCATTTTCTTATTTATTTGTGTTGGTTTAGGTATGAAATGTGAATCTCGTTCTTGTTATTTTACTCTCTAGGATGAATATTCCAGTGGATGTATAAAAATATTCTAATTTAATAAATTAAAATATACAATATAAAAGTTTAAGTGTAATAAGTAATGACTTTATAGATAATTCATATAAATAGTAAATTTTGTTGGTCAGAATATGACCAGTTAGAAATCTTTATTTTCTAATTATAATGTATGTATGTAATTAATATATAAATATGATATTATTAAAATGTTTTTGTACATGCATGCATATATTCTGGTTGATCATATTCTGGTCATTTAATATTATCCATTGATAAATAGTAGATGATGAATTATATATGATTAAGAGCTTTAAATATTGAGAAGTTTATTGAGATGTTTTACGGATTATTGAAATGAAGAATAATGGAAGTGGAATTTTGGATTAGATAATAAATGAGAATATTATAAAGAAAGTTAGAGTGATGATTATTGAAAAAAATTTATTAAAATATATTTAAAATAATATAAATATATACTTAAATGATCAATAAAAATATTTCAATTAGGTAATGAAAAAAAAGACCACGATAAGTATACACTGAAATATATTGGGACTAGGGCTCCTAAATATATTTAAAATGATATAAATATATACTTAAATAATCAATAAAAATATTTCAATTAGGTAATAAAAAAAGACCATGATAAATATACACTGGAATGGAATATATTGGGAATAGGGCTCCTATTACATTGGGGCTCATAAAAAAATATATATATATATATATATATATATATATATATATATATATATATATATATATATATATATATATATATATTTTGAGTTTGGATATTAAATATTTAAAATTATGACTAAAATAAATTTTAGTTAAGTTTTATTTTCATCTAATTCAATTTTTTACTAGGTAAGTTATATTTGGTTTATAATTTTTAATTTTTTATATTTGACTAATAATTTTTATTTTTTTATATTTGACTAATAATTTTTAATTTTTTATAGATTAAAGTTAAATTTGATCATTTTTTATTTTTTTACTATATCTAATTGATAATTTTAATTTTTTACTGTATTTTGTTGGTACTTTTTTTTATTAAAATTTAATGCATAAGTTTTAATTTTTATTGATAAAAATTTAATTTATCTACCAAAATTAAGTTTGATTAATAAATTTAGAATATTTATTTGATTAAACTTATTAATAATTGAATTTTTTTTATAAATTTTTTTTTTAAGTCAAAACATATTTAATATTATGCTAGTATTTCTCTTTAAATTTATTTTTTCATTTTTTTTTCTTCTTCATTATCTGATTTATACTCTTATTATCGTGTCTTTGCAGCAAATTATTATGTACGTTTTTAAATAAATGTTTAATAGTTAAATATTTTTAGATAAATAAATTTAATTAATAATTTATCAAAATTAAAATTTATAAAAATGCCAATGACTATATCTGCTACACGAATCTGTTACCTCTAGATCACATAATAATAATTTTATCATTGCATCTAATGGCGTAGCCAGGGTCTTCAAATCCCCTGGGCTAAATTACGACAATAATAAAGCATACATGTATACTGAATATTTAACAAACATATAATATTTATATACCAATATTCTTTTACATAGTTCAAATTTCATACAAAATACTTCAACATCTACTTAAGTTGTGCTTGATGATATTTTAGAGTATAAAACTCATCTATTATTGATTCCAAGTCTATTTTCTCAAACAATTATCATTTATATAGAGAATCATGTAATCGGAAAGTAAATCATCATCCATCTTGTTGCGACGTGTCGTTTTGAGAAATTTCATGGATGAAAAGGCTCTCTCTGCCGTTGCAGTTGATACAGGAAAAGTCAATTCAAGATGAATCAATCTCTAAATCATAACATAACTTTCAGTCTTTTGGGTCACAAGCATTTCTCTATATAATACAGAGAGAGTAGAAATTTATTGAAACTCACGATCACAAACTATGTCAAGTTGATAGTGTTCCAATTCAACTCTCAAAACATTAATTTCTTGTTGAATAAAATCAGCTGGATAAAATTTTGATGCAAGCTTGCAAATGTAGCCAACATTAAATTTTGTAAATGAATCAGTAGGATCCAAAGCTGAACAAAGAGTGAGAAGTTCCATTGTTGCCTCACTGAACCTACAATTTAGTTCCATCACTTGAAAATCTATTGCAGCATTAAAAATATCATAGTGATAATGATGCTCAACCGTGACATGATCCCATTGTTGACAATAACAATTAACTTTATAACCACACTTCATATCAGACATCTCAATATTATGTCGTTCACAAAAAGTCTTTACTTTCTCAAAAAAATTATCCCAACCATCTTCTCTAAATTTTAGAAGGATGACTTTTGTGGTTGAGACAAATTTTAAAGCATTCACAATGTCTTGTGATTTATTTTGTAGAGATTGACAAAGAATGTCAGTGATTTCTAAGATATTGTTTATCAAAAATAACACAAATACAAATTCAAAACTCATAATTATGTTGCATAAACCACAAGCTTCCCCACGTATTGTACCATTTGACCCATTTTCACTGAGATTTTCAAGGATCTTACAAGTTGTTGCATACATGTCTATCAAATTTCTAACAGAAACATAATGAGAGCTCTAACGAGTAGCACCGAGTCTATGTAATGTACCAATTCGATTAGCTCCTGTGCCAAACTCACACTCATAAATAGCCAACATATATGCAATCTCTTCTTGTTGAGCAAATTGTAAATCACTAAGACGTTTAGGAGATGAGGTGACAAAGTTTACAATGGAAGTCAAATAAGAAAAGAATTGCCAACTAGAAGGCACATCCTTAGCAACTACAACCAATGTTAATTGTAAACGATGAGCAAAACAATGTACATAATAGACATATGGACAATCTCTAAGAAATAACGCTTGAAACCCATTTCATTCGCCACACATATTACTTGCACCATCATACCCTTGTCCCCTCATGTTGTGGATTTGAATATTGTGTTGAACAAAGATGTCAGAAATTGATTTACTAAGGTTTGCCAATGTTGTGCCCTCAACACTCAAAATCTCAAAGAAATGTTCCACCAAAAAGCTAGAATTATTAACAAATATGAAAATAAGAGCCATTTGGTTTTTTTAGATTCATTTTGAGCTTCATCAACAAGAATACAAAACTTGGCATCTCCCAATTCATCTCAAATCATTGTTCTCACTTATTAGCAAGAATATGCAATATTTCCTATTGAATTTGCGGAGAAGTGTATTTAGCATTTTGAGGGGCATTATGTAACACAACTTTTACAATTTCATCATTTAAATATGCTTGAAATTTCAACAATTCAATAAACTTTCCACGATTTAAGGAACTCTCTGATTCATCATGACCTCTAAAAGAGCATCCTTGAGTTGCAAGCATAATAAACCTTCAATTGTTGCCTTTAGATGCAACCTATTCTTTATAATTTCTTTCGTAGATTGAACATTTATCACTTTGTCAATATTTTGCTTTGGTTTCATTAAATCCTGAACACATTTCACACATCTATTATGTGATGAAGACAATGGACCAACATGAATAAGAAATGCACATTTTTCTCCATCATTAACTCTCTTCCAACTGTTAAACCCTTCAGAAACAAGTGCAGAACGAGTCATTGGATTACTTATATTCTCAAAAAGAAAGCATGGAAATTTGTCCTTTTAAGGTGAATATTTTAGCCAAGGAAATTGTTTGAACCAAATATATTGAAATTGACGGTTTTGCTTTCCAATTTTTATTCTTGGATACTCAACAAGTTTGGGTTGATAATGTTGGAATCCCAAGATTATTTTGGTGTGATCAACAAGTTAAGTTAGGTCCTGTGTGTGTTTAACCTTGTGTCTAAGTGTGCAAGAGCTTAGGAGCACAGGTAGTCGAGCGGAAGACACAGCTAGCGAGAAGGACGGCACGCGGTGCGCCCAAGGGACTAGGCGCTGTGGAGCATCCGAGGGACGAGAAATCGGAGCGGAAGACTGCTCGGGGAGCAAGAGACACAACTAGTGAGAAAATCGGCACGGGGTGTGACCGAGGGATGAAGACTGCGGCTGAGTATGCTGGCGGACGAGAAGGAAGCACACGATGATTCTGAGGGGTGAGAAGCTGGAGTGGAAGCCTGCTCGAGAAGATCGAAAGTTGGGTTCGGGTGAACCCTATTCCGGATGACAGAGATCACCTAAGCAAGCGGAGCCGGAGCAGAAGACCCGGACCGAGGTGAGCAGCACCGGAGCAGAAGGCCCGGAACCATTCCGAGCGCCCGGAGGTTGATTTTTGACCGGATCACGTCAAGCGCGATCCGTTGCATTGGGGATAAAGTTTTATCCCCCCCAGAGCGCTCAGAACCCCTTCGGGGCACCCCGACAAAGGTTATAAATACAACCTTGGTCCAGAAGCTTTTTAAAAATAACTCAAGCAATTCATTTCTAACAATTATAAGCTTTCATTTAGAGTTTATCTTCTTTCTTTGTGCGTTTCATTGCTGTAAGAGGCTTGTCCGCCTGAAGGGGATAGTTAGTGCGACCCTTTCCTTGGATTAACAACCTCCCCGGTTGTAACCAAGTAAATCCCTGTGTGCCTCTTTCTTTTCTGTTTTATTTGTTCAATTATTTTATGCAAGTGTTATTTTGTTGAAAAGTCGAGAAGGGTTATCTTTTTAATTTTGTAAGCTATTCAACCCCCTTCTAGCCGGCCCAGCGGTCCAACAAGTGGTATCAGAGCCAAGACGTCTCAGGAGGACTAACCGCCGACTGAAGCAACGAGACGACCGGAATGAACATCTACCCACCAACGTTTGAGGGGGAGTTCGCCTTTTGGAAGCGACGGATGGAGGTTTATTTTAAAACCGATTTTAATTTGTTATTAATAATGACCTATGACTTTGATATGCCCAAAAGAAAAGAAGGAGAAGAACTTGAGGAGCATCAATGGACTGACGAGCAGCGTGATGAATTCATAACAAACGGTAAGGATGAGTCTTGCCTTTTGAGCGTACTACCTACCCAGGATCTCGACAGAGTCGGAAAATACAAAAGCGCAAAAGAACTTTGGGAAAAGTTCTTGAAGCTCTACGAAGAACCACTTGAAGTCGAATCCAACTCCTCGATGGATACTGAACCATCGTCGGAAGAATCCGAGACGAAGGAAATTGTCGGAACATCACTCACCGCCGAGTATCTACCAGAAGATGCAATCATCTCTTCCTCAAAAAGCATCGAGAGCATCGATGAAGGGGGAACAACGTCGGGAGAAAGCAACCTAACAAGGGGAGAATCAACAGCCGACAAGGTAAGTCAGGTATGGTCTTCACCTCCTAACCAACTGCTTAATTTGATCAATAAATTATCAAAAGATTTTTGCAAATCAAAAATTATTTTATCAAAAGGATTTTGCGAATTAAAAAAAAAATTATTAAAGAATAGTGGGTTAAAGGAAACTCATGCAACAGTTTGTCAATCAAAGAATTTCGACAAACTAACAATAGAAAATAACATGATAAAGGAAATGATACAATTTTCTACATACTCAATATTTTTTGCTTCAAATTTGAAAAATTATGATTTGAGAAATTATGATAAACTAAAATGGAAATTTAAATATCACAATATTAGAGAATTTGATCTAAATTACAAACTTAGACTTAGCATTTTCAGTAAAAAAAATTAAACAGTCAGTTTCTTTATGAGGCTTTGTCTAAAGAAGTGGTTGTTGCTCCAATAACTAAGAAGACCTAGTGTCTCACCACGACCGTCTCACCACGACTTGGAAGCCAAAATATTGAAATAAAATATTTAATTAACTTCTTGATAAAGCATTAAGGTTGAAATTTAATAATACTTTAAAAAGTCTTTTAAATATTTTTTTTAGAAATTTTTTTGCGTAAAACTTTTACTTAGAAAAATAAGTTAAAAATTCTTCTGAAATTAGAAATTTCTGCTTAAACTTTTACTTAGAAAAATTTCAAAATTTATGCAAAATTTCCTAAGTCAGAATTTTTTCTAAATTCTCTTACTTAAAGCTTTACCTAGAGAATTTTCTTATATAAAGTTTTACTTAGAAATCTTTTAACTTAGAACATTTTTTCGTTGAAAATTATTGCAAAACTTTTTCAAAGTTACAAATTTTTCCCATAGAGTTTTTTTTTCTTTGAACCCTATTTTTTTTTGTGATCAAAGGGGGAGAAGGAAAAATATAAGTTTAGGGGGAGGTAGACCACCAAAATTTAAATTTTCTATCTTTTTGTACTTAATTACAAAATTAGTTAGTTTATCTTTATGTTTATTTACCCTAGCTTAACTTGGGTTGCTCACATAAAAAAGGGGGAGATTATTGGAACCCCAAGGTTGTTTTGGTGTGATCAACAAGTTAAGTTAGGTCATGTGTGTTTTAACCTTGTGTCTAAGTGTGCAGGAGTTTAGGAGCATAGGTAGTCGAGCGGAATACGCAGCTAGCGAGAAGGACGGCACGCGGTGCGTCCGAGGGACGAGGCGCTGTGGAAGAGTACATCGGCGGACGAGAAGGAAGCGTGCGGTGGTTCCAAGGGATGAGAAGCCGGAGCGGAAAACTGCTCGGGGAGCAAGAGATGCAGCTAGCGAGAAGGTTGGCACGGGGTGCGACCGAGGGACGAAGACTGTGGATGAGTACGCTGGCGAATGAGAAGGAAGCACACAACGATTCTGAGGGACAAGAAGCCTGAGCGGAAGCCTGCTCGAAAAGACCGGAAGTTGGGTTCGGGTGAGCCCTATTCCGGATGGCAGAGATCACCCAAGCAAGCGGAGCCGGAGCAGAAGACCCGGACCGAGGCGAGCAGCACCGGAGCAGAATGCCCGGACTAGAAAGTCAACTTGGTTGACTTAGTGGTCCAGGCGCCCGGGGGTTGATTTTTTATCAGATCGCGTCATGCGCGATCCGTTGCGTTGGAGATAAAGTTTTATCCCCCCAGGGCGCTCGGAACCCCTTCGGGGCTCCCCGACCAAGGCTATAAATACATCCTTGGTCCAGAAGCTTTTTAAAAACAACTCAAGCAATTCATTTCCAACACTTGTAAGCTTTCATTTAGAATTTAGCTTTTTTCTTTGTGCGCTTCATTGCTATAAGAGGCTTCTCCGCCTGAAGGAGATAGTTAGTGCGACACTTTCCTTTGATTAACAACCTTCCCGGTTATAAACAAATAAATCCCTGTGTGCCTCTTTTTTTTCTGTTTTATTTGTTCAATTATTTTATGCAAGTGTTATTTTGTTAAAAAGTCGAGAAGGGTTGTCTTTTTAATTTTACAGACTATTCAACCCTCCTTTTAGCCGACCTGAGCGGTCCAACAGATAAGGCCTGCTTTGATATATGCTCTTCTAATCTCATTCCGCTCATTAATAGCGTATTCACAAATCAATTTTCATAATTGTAGATCTCGTTCAATAGAAGAAATATCAAATTCTTCTTTTCTTTGTTCTATTGACCTAGATACAGAAGGAGGCTATAAATAAGAAGTAGAGGATTCAATTATTGGTCTAAGAGGTATATCACATTGCAATTGATTATTAGATTCAGATTGTTCATCTCTTTTCCTAAAAAATAACAATAACATTTTTGACTTTTTATTTGAAGGTTGTTGGTGTTCCATTTATAACCTAAGGAAAAAAAACTACTACAAATTAATTATTTATAAGTTAAGAACAAAAAAAATAACTACCAGTCAATTATAACAAACTCAATCATATTATTTATTTTATGATAAACTCAAACACAATAATAAATCAATTTATAATATCACAACATTTCCCAGTATTAGAATCATAATTTTTAGATAATTTAAAATTTTAAATAATTTCAAATAAAATCACAACTAAAAATCTAAAATTACATGTGATTTGTCACTTCAAGATAAAGAGAAGTTCATTACCTACTCGTAAAATCTAGTACTATGTTGAAACTTAAAATGTATGCAATCAAAAATAAAAATAAAGGATTTAAAAAAGGGAACAAATGTGGAAATTTAGAAGTAATCTTAGCACCTTAAACTCATCCATAGAAATAAAACGTGTTAAAAATATTTTCTTTTTTTTTATTGAATTTGAGTTTTTAATTATTGTTTACATGATTTAAAATTGTAGTGGCAAAACCAAGACTTGGCTGATTGGCTAAGAATTCAACCACAACAATCACAATTTCACAAACCATAAAAAAAAAGAGAAAAAAAAGTAGAAATTGCCAAGTGCATAAATAATCTTTTACAATATATATGAAACTCTCTTTGTTTTTAATTTTACTAATAAAATTAAATGTTTATAATAATATTTTTTTTTTAAAAAAAATATATATTAAGGCCTTAAATTTTTTTCTACCTAGGTCCTCGAGAATTATTGAGACGACTCTATTATATGAGTGTTTGCACCAATATATTTTGGAGTCAATTTTAAGTAGATGTAAACTTGTTCGGTGTTTGATCTTCCTCATGCAAAGAGCCGAGGGTCGGCCCTAGACTTTGAAGGATCCGGTGTAAAAAATGGATCTTTTGTACTCATATAAAACTAATAAAAATGATGCTATAAAAATAATTTCATTAACAAAACATTTAAGATTTATAATAATTAAAATATTATAATCCACATTGTTAATAATCAGTATTAATACATAAAAAAATTAGTAACTATTACAATTATCATCTTACATTTTTATCCATAAAGTAATTAATTAATCTTTTATAATTAATTTTTTCTAGAAACTCATTCTCAATTTTCAATTTTTGACGACCAACTTCTTGAAGCGACAATGAGGATTTGAGAGATTTTGGAGAAATTGTTTTGGCTTACATAAATGGTGGTAAGGAAAAAGAAATTTTAATTTATTTTGTCAGCTTTTACTAAAATAATAAATAAAGTTACTAAAATTAAATTTAGGCCCCACCTAAGGTGGGGCTTGCTTCTCTTGATCATCTAAGGGTCAACTTTAAAAGGATCATTGCATTAAAATAAAATATTCTCGTAATTTAGTTGTTTTTATTGTGAAGCCGGTGATACTGGATCACTTGAGATGATCGATATCATCTGGCACTATTAATTAAAAAATAAAAATCAAAGAAAATTTAGTTTGAAATAATATAATAAAATAAAATTATTTAAATATAAAATGAAGATATAATATGAAATTGAGTTCAATAATATAACCTACTCTCATTGAGTAGGATAAACAGACTTTTCGGTATTTTATCAAATGAGACACATGAGTCTTAAAAATTACTAACGTAATACTTTGTTAAAAAAAACATATGAAAAAGAAATACATCCTTTAATAAATATCAAAATGTGCCTCTTTAAAATTTTGCTAGCTTGCACATTCGCTGGTGTGAGAGCGGGTGTACAGGTTGTTATATATATATATATATATATATATATATATATATATATATATATATATATATATATATATATATATATGATTCGGTTTAAAAATCTCATCATGATTACATGTCGGCTGAAATCCATCCCGATATGAAGAATGATGATGTTAAGGTTTTCTCTTAGATTTTTTCCCGTAATCCTTGATTCCTTCAAATAATGACAATCATCAAGGGTTCACCAGGGAGAGCCCCAACGAAACCACTCCAATGGCTAATTTAGCATAGAGGTTTGATAGTATTGGAAGAAACATGAAAAGAAGATCTTTAAGATTTTGGATTTGTCTACTTGTACCCCTAATACTGGAAGGATTATCTTTTATAAGAAGATGATAGAATTTTTTCTTATGATTTTTTCACTGATATTATATGTTTCCATAAATCATCAAAATTTATTCCTACTATTGCTTATTTCTTGAAATAATCTGAGATCCGTGTGATTATTATTCGTTTCCTGAGATAATCCGAGATTCGTGAAATTGTTACTTGGCCCCTTCTATTTCATTTACTTTTGTAGAGAGAAAAGTAAAGGGCTATTAATGGATTATTCATGGGTTATTAAAGGAATACCACCATATAATCCTTACGTTGACCCAATCCTAAATAATGCCACCTAGACTCCCTGTTGATTGGGTCAAGGACCTACCATGTGGATTCTTACTTACCATCTGTATCACAAACATCTCCTTTAAGTCTAGTCGAAATAGAATGTAGGCCAACTGACTGAATAAATATTCTATTCAATGATCATAGAGGTCCATCTAATTGAGTAACTCGATAGAGAGCTATCGGGACTTTAGAAGAGAAACCAATCCACAGCTAAGTCCTAGTCGGGGGAATAATTGGCGATTTCATCCTTGTTAGAAGAAACGCTCAATCCATGACTATGTTTAAGTCAGAAAAGAATAATAAATTCGATCCAAAAATCCTGAATACTCGTGGAGTAGGAGAGAAAATAACTCGATCAGCAACTGTGCCCGAGTTAGGAGATAAAAACTCAATCTATGACTATGTATGAGTTGGGAGATGGAAATAAAGTTGATCTCACAACTCCTGGGTACCGGAGTAGGGGAGAGAATAAGAGGCTCGATCCCACGACTCTCAAGTGTCCACGGAGCCAGGGAGAGAATAAGGAGCTCGATCCTGCAACTCCCAAGTGTCTGTGGTGCCCGGGAGAGAATAAAAGACTTGATCCCACGACCACCAAGTGTTCGTGGAGTCAGGGAGAGAATAAGGGGCTCGATCCCGTGCCTCTTAAGTGTCCACAGAGTCGGGGAGAATAAGAGGCTCGATCTCGCGACTCCCATGTGTCTGTAGAGTCGGGGAGAAAATAAGAGGCTCAATCTTGCGACTCCTAAGTGTCTGCAGAGTTGGAGATAGATTAAAGGGATCGATCCCGTGACTCTCTCAAGTGTTTGCAGAATTGGGGAGAGAGTAAGAGGCTCGATCTTGTGACTCCCAAGTGTCTATGGAGTCGGAGAGATAATAAGAGGTTCGATCCCGCTACTCCCAAGTGTCCACGGAATCGTGGAAATAATAAGCTTAATCTCACGACTCTCGAGTACCAGTGGAGTCGGAGAGAGAATGTATTGAGGTTCAATCAAAGTCCCACATTGAAAAGATTTAATAAAGATCATGGGTTTAAAAGGATATATGATATCTTCATTGACATGAGACCTTTTAGAGAGAGCCCAAAAGCAAAGCCATGAGGGCCTAGGCCCAAAGTGGACAATATCATGTCATTGTGGAGATATGTGAACATCCTTTCAGTCCCAACAAATGGTATTAGAGCCATGGTTCAGACCAGATACCATGTGAGGTGGCCTTGAACGAAGTTGAGGGGTGAGCTTGGGGTAGGTTAGGATGATTAGATGCAGATGCTTGCGGGGAGACCCAGAGCAGGTCAGGGTGACTAGATGCTCGCTGGAAGGCCCGAACTATGAGAGTAATTGTAGTTCTTCGTTTGAGAGGAGAATTATTGGGGTTCAATAAAAGTCTCACATTAGAAAGATTTGGTAAAGATCATAGGTTTAAAAGGATGTAGGATATTTCCATTGGCATGAGGCCTTTTGCTCGGTCGAGCGTCCATAGAAAGCCTTATGTTCGATCGGCCTTCGCCTGACTGATCATATGTTAAGAGTTTTATAGGGTTAATTGCCTTTAGGCCCGCCCGAGCTTTGCCAAGTCGAGTGCCCATAGAAAGCCTTATGTTCGATCGTCCTTCTCCAGGCCGATCATATGTTAAGAGTTTTATAGGGCTAAGTCTTAAGTATCTAGAGTCCGGACGCCCCTTTAGTCGATCAAGCTTCCCTAAACTCGACCGCCCATTGTCTGACCAAGTGCATTATTTCTTGAGTTTCAAAGTAGAATCCTAGGGCCCTTATACTCGACCAGGTTTATAACCGGTCGACCCTCTTTGAACACCTTGCTATAGGATTGCACGATCAAGACCCGAGAGCCCTGATAAACGTATCCAAGTGAGGAATGTCCTTTTACCTCGAATTAACATATCACACCGCCCTAACTTTGATTGTCATGTCCTCCTCTAAATCCGCTCAACATAACCCATATCAATTATCTTATTGATAAATTTGTGGAAGGGGTTAAAGACTTTTTGAAGTTTGCCTATGAACATCCAGATTGCGTTAGTAGTGACAACAAGATAAGGTGTCCATGCAGTGATTGTTATAATAGATATTTTTTATTGAAAAAGACGTGCATTATTAGTTTGTCAAGAATGGATTCACTCGTGGCTATGATCTATGGCATGCACATGTTGAACCATCGAAGAAAGTTTCGCATTCTATTGATAGTGAAAGAGTTCAAAATGAAGAAGGATCTCATTACAAAACTATGGTCATGGAGGGGATTGACCAAGGTTTTGATTGGACTTCATTAAATAATGATTAGCCACCCAATTTGGATGCACAAAAGTTCTTTGACTTATTAAAGGATGTCGATGAACCGTTATGGGATGGTTGCAAAAACCACACTAAACTTTCAGTTGTGATTCATCTATTAAATCTCAAGTCTGAGTTCAAGATGCTCGAGGCCTGATATGATAGACTCATGTCAATTGTTATAGGCATGTTACCAAAAACTGGAAAATTGCGGCCCAATTTGTATAAAACAAAGAAGCAATTTGCTAATCTCAGACTCGATTATGTGGGAATTGATGCGTGTGTGAACAATTGTATTTTATATTATGAAGAATACAAAGACCACAAAGAATGCCCCATTTGTTTTCATCCTAGATACAAACCGAGAAAATCGAGAGTGCGAAGTGTCTTTCAGTATCTTACGGTACTTGCCATTACTACCCAGACTTAAGATGCTTTATGCATCTTCCTATACTTCTAAACAGATAACTTGGCATGCGAAAAATCATTGCGAAGATGCGAAAATGGCACACCCATTTCATGGTGAGGCATGGAAGCATTTTGATCGCACTTATCATTCATTGGCCTCAGATTCACGTAATGTGTGGCTTGAGTTATGCACTGATGGATTCAATCCATTTGGCCATCAAAGTACCGCTTATTCATATTGGCCAGTGATTATTACAGTGTATAATCTCCCTCCATGAATGTGCATTCAAAAGCCCTTCATGTTCCTTAACATGGTTATTCCATTCCTAGACCAAAGAGTCCTGGAAAAAAAAATATTGATGTATTTTTACGTCTTCTAGTAGATGAATTAAAAAAAATTATGGACCACTGGTGTCGAAACACGTGATGTGTGCAGTAAATAAAATGTTCTGACGAAGGTAGCACTTTTGTAGACAATTATTGATTTTCCAGCATATAGAATGTTGTCTGGATGGAGTACTTATGATCGGTTGGCATGTCCTTACTGTATGGAGCATACAAAGCCATTCCAACTTTAATATGGAAGAAAGATTTCTTGGTTTGATTGTTACCGTCAATTCTTACCTCATGATTATCCTTTTAGAAGATAGTCGTATAAGTTTCAAAAGGGTAAGATTGAAAAAGATTATCCGCCTCTTCGCTTAAGGGGTGAGCAAATTTGTGAAAGAATAATTAGGCTACCACATGTAACATTTGGGAAACCACAAAGTGGCTTCCAATCGATTAATGGGTTTGGTAGAACACATAATTGGGTGAAAAGAAGTATATTTTGGGAGTTACCTTATTGGAAGACAGATCTTATTCAATATAATTTAGATGTGATGCATATTGAGAAAAATTTGTTTGATAATGTTTCCAATACTATCATGGATGTCAAAGACAAATATTGATGTATTTTTACGTCTTCTAGTAGATGGATGTCAAAGACAAGACAAAGGATAATGCTAAAGCTATAAAAGATCTAGAGCAACATTGTAGTCGTCCAGAGTTGCATTTAATTGAGGGCGTAAATGGTAAATTTTACAAACCAAAAGCAGCATACACTTTGAGTAAATTGCAAATGAAAGAAATGTGTAATTAGGTAAAATCATTGAAACTCCCAGATGGATATTCCACGAACATATCTCGTTGTGTAAATAAGCATGAATACAAGTTTAGTGGGATGAAAAATCATGGTTGTCACATATTTATGCAAAGATTGTTGCCTGTTGCATTTCGTGATCTACTTCCAAAATCAATTCGAGAAGTATTAACAAAACTAAGCAATTATCTTTGAGATATATGTGCAAACGTGTTGAGGGTGAAGCATATGTAGCAAATTGAATAAAATATTATTGAAATACTATGCAAACTTGAAAGGATTTTTCCTCCCACTTTTTTTGATTCCATGGAGCATTTGCCAATTCACCTTGCATATGAAGCTAAAGTTGGTGGACCTGTACAATATAGATGGATGTATCCTTTCGAGAGGTATTTTTACATCTAAATTCACTAACTTATGTTGATTTTTTCATATACCTAATAAAAGTAGAAAATCTTTGAAGGTTTTTGTACCATTTAAAGAAAAAAAAGTAGGAAATAGAGCTCATATGGAAGGTTCAATTGTTGAAGCTTATATCATAGAGGAAGTTATGACATTTTGTTCATCATACTTTGAACCACAAGTACAATCACGACTAAATCAAATTCCATGAAATGATGATGGTGGAGCAATAGATTCTTCTTACAGGCTGCCAATATTTACTCACCCAGGATGAGCACTTGACTCTCGATTTACAACTAGATATCTACAAGACGATGAGTTAAAAGCTGCCCATAGATACATCTTGATGAATTGTGACAAGATAATTCCATTTGTAATGTAAGTTTTGGTTTAATTATTGTTCTTTATATATTTATTTGTAAATGTAAATTAAAATCATTAACAATTTGATACATATAGGAAATTTACTGAAGAAAAGAAACAACAAATTCCAAGTATGACTGACAGGGAACTTCAAATTTTATGTGATCAACAATTCCACAGTGGTTATTCTCTCACGTAGTAGTATATTACTTAGTTTTAAAATATTCATTAATTTTCAACAGTGTATAAATATTTTTTAATCCATTTTTTTTTTGATAGATTCAAGAAAGTCCTTGTGGGGTTGATGATTGTTGGAGATTTAGTGGCCGGTTAGAAGGGGGGTTGAATAGCTTAGACACCGCTAAGTCGATTACTTCTCTACAAGAAGGTTAGTGCGTAGCGGAATATACTAAACAATAACAATGAGAGCAAACAAGAAAGAACACAAATGCTAACACAATTCTTTTACGTGGTTTGGAGATTGCTTGCTCCTACTCGACGGCTTATTCTTGAGGTGGACGAACCCTTAATCCTTCGATGGATTAGTCCTCGACAATCTCCTACTAGATCTTACTCCTTCTTGATAGAGTACAACCTCTCACAAGGGTCTCTTCTGTTGGGTTCGTCGGGCCACGAAAATCGCTTTTTCGCGTCGCGGAAACCCCGAGTCACCCAAAGCCATGGATCTCGTGCAAAGATTCGTAAACAAAACTTTTCGAGACACCTTTTCTTGTACGAGTTTGTAAAAACTTTAGATCTACACTAAAGTTAAGATCATTACCCTTGATGCGCGCCCCACGCGAATCCCGCTCGTCCAAATGTTGCTGGATCTCAAGACCGTCAAGCGCACGGTCCTCTAGAAGTATTCACAAGGACACACTAGATGGAGGTGACCAAAAACCAAGGTGTGCTAGCACCTATGTGGTTCGGCCAAGGAAGGAGGAGAGGGAGAGTGCAAGAAGAACTCTAGGAGGAAGAAGAAGGAATGAATGATGGAATAATTTCAAAATGAAAATTATTCTACACATTCAAGTGGCCGGCCACCTTCACATGTGTAACTCCCATTTCCACATTAAGTGCAATTAATGTGGAGCCATTAAAGAGTTGTAACCCCCATGAGGTGGCACTCTAGGATGATGTGGATCAACACTATTGGTCCACATCTTGCCACCTCACTAAATGACATGGCAACAAGTGTAACTCCTCATTTAATGTGGGCTGGCCACATTAAATGCTATGGAGGCTTGTAACCTCCATGAGGTGGCACACATTGATGATGTGGAGCAATCCTATTGGTCCACATCTTGCCAACTCACTAGTGATGTGGCAAAAAGTCAAGTCAAACATGACTTTTTCTCTTCCTCTCAAATCAAGTCAAACTTGATCAAATCTCTCTCATGGTTGATCTAATCCAACCATATGATTCAAGCCAACTTAATATAATGAATCTAATTCATTAAATTAAGTTGATTTAATGAGTCATAATCTAAATTAGACTCATTGAATACATGAATCAACTTGAGTCCAACTCAATTAGCCCAATTTGGATTACTCTTAATCCAATATGATTCATCAAATGAATCTAATCCTCTTAGTTCATCATATGAACCAAATCTCCATCTAATTGTCCTTAGTGTGTGACCCTATAGGTTCTTGTAACGTTGACAATGCCCTAAACCCATTTAGGAGCATAAGTAATGAGCGGTATCTAGCAACACATCATTACTACCCAAGTTACAAGAATGTCGAGATCCGACATCACCTTGTGACTACCAATTGTGACTCCTCACAAAATATGTGACATTGTCCTTCTATCCTAGACATCTAGATTGATCAATATGAGGCATAGACCGTGTCATCCTCTAATCAATCTAAATCTTGAACTCCAAGTAGACTCACTCGATCAAATGAGCTCAACATCTAATGTTGACTCATTTGGGCATGGACATGCACTTCGTGGTCTAACTCTATCAAGAATATTGATGTCGCTCCCGTCATATGGGAGGGATAGATCCCATCTACATCACTCACATCCCTCTGCATAATTTATTACATACCCAGTAATCGCCTTTATAGTCCACCCTGTTACGGGTGACGTTTGACGAAACCAAAGTACATAACTCCTTATGTAGGGATCCATGGTGACTTCAGGTCTAAGGACTAATAGTCATACTAATAGCCACATGAGAAAGTATATGACACTCATATAACGATCCATGATACTTTCTCATGGCGGGTCATTCAGTATACATTCTCCAATGTATACCCATGTGTCAGCTTGATATCTCTATATCCATGACTTGTGAGATCAAGTCATCGAGCTGACCTACATGCTAGTCTTATTGCATTAACATTGTCCCTGAATGTTAACACTCGAATATGAATGATTTAGAGTAGTGTTCCCTATATCATCTCACTATCGATTCAACTAATCGATTGATATAGGTATGAACCTTCTACTCAAGGACGCTATTATACTTAGTCTATTTGGCACTAACACAAATAAGTATAATAACCAAACAAATGCCTTTATTAATATACAAGAATATGATACAATGAGTCCATACAATCATCAAATGATTGGCTCTAGGGCTCTAACTAACATCTTCCTCTTACAAGATGGAACTTAGGTTTAGGAGGAAGAGAAAGACTTGGAAACTTTGGATAGATACTTAAGAGTTATTCAATGAGCATGAGTAACCTCTTTTATGCCCCAAAGCTCCTCTTAAATAAGAGGAGAGAGTTTATCACAGTATCAACTCATCTCGGCATCAATCGACTGATATTTCCACCAGTCAACTGGTGCTACCGTTGGGTGTGACCAACGGCTACATCGCAGACTACCAACAGTCACAAACGACCACTTACCATTCGACTGGTTGCTGTTGGTTGAGCGAACAGAATACTTCTGTTCGCTCCCAATCGACTGAGCAGTTGTCTGGACCAGTTGACTGCGACTTCCATCAGTCGACTGGTCTCAGTTACACACTCACACTTATCCTCTCCGGAGTCGCCCTTGAAGCCCTCTTCCTCACCTTCGTCCCTCATATACACCCGAGCCCATGGCTCCTCTCCGTGCCATTCTTCATGTTGCCTTGAAGTTCACTTCCCTCGGCTCAACTCCATTGTTCCTCGTCCGGTGGTCCCTCGGATGTCTTTCACATCATCTTTCACTGTCTCAAGGACCCGAGCCCTAGGATGAGCTTCCCAAGTTTAGCCGTACCAAGCTCCTCATGTGTGTTTCACCAAATCCTGTATGACTCAAACACACATATCAAACCAATTTGAAAGCCTAACTTAAACTCTTTGACACATACATCAAAATCATGATCGTACCAATCAAACTTAGGTCGATTGCACCAACAATCTCCTCCTTTTTGATGTGTGACAATATGTTTAAGTTAGGCACAAATAATAACAACTTGAAAATTACAAGCATAGTATAAACATGAAGCATAAAACCTAAGCTCCCCCTTAACATATGCTCTATCACTCAATTTTTAAGTTTTGTACAAAATAGAGAAATAAAAGTTTCTAACTTAACCTTCCCATTTCTCCCCCTTTGACACCATCAAAAATATTGCACCTATCTTCCAAGTACACTATCGTATCAATGTTGACCTAAAAATATCCAAAACTAGCTTCTGAAGGTGCTGAAAAATAGCTACCAGTTGACTGATAACTGTTGTAGTCGGCTGACACTTGTCAATCCGAATTTTCAACCTTCTGAAGCCAATTTCATAAATACATAAAATTTTTTAAAAAATTTGAAAAATTATGAAATTTTGAACACGTATTTCTTATAATGTCCTTTAACTAGGAAAAATATGTATTCATAAAAATTAATTATATTTTTAGAGTTTTGATAAAAACTCAAAAACTTTGAAAATAAATCAAATTTGTATCACTTTGAAACTTAGTTTTACAATCATATGTTTTAAAATAGCTATACCACAGTAAATAAAACATAGAATTGTTTTAAAATATTAAAATATCCAACTATGATCTATGGACAAGATGTCCATTAATTAAACATTTACTTTCCCCCTAGTTGGCCTATGATAACTATTTTGACACATTTCATAATTCATCAAAATGCCATAAGCACATATGAATTATGAGTATCATCCTATCATCTCACATTTATGTTTAGAAATAGAATGAAATTCATTGCGAGATGTAATAAAGGTAACTTCTACTTAGCCTACACGAGGTTATATCCAAGGCTAAGTGCTTCCCCTTAAGGTCTCAAGTCAACCATATAGAAAAAAAAATAGAATTATGACTTCCATGGTTGACTTATCCCTAAAATCCTCTAACCCTTAAAGATTGATTTTGGTACCCAATAGAAGTTCTTCTTAATTGGGTTAACTAAGTATTCCTTAGGGATTCATTTCCTATCTATGGTTTTTGTCTTTGATTGCTCCTAGCAATTAGACAATGATAGGATTTTTCATTGTTGGATTCCTTATACCCTAGCCCCTTTTTGTTAAAACTTACCCTTTGACTCCCAATAATCATGCTTAGGGTGTTTGAGTCAATTTCAAATTTTCTAAGGGCTTTGGTGAGGTGTTCTACCTTTTCCCTTAAAGCCTTATTTTCTTCTTCTAAGCATGATGTATTTGAAATAATAGAAGAAGCATGCATATCATTATCCTTAGAACACATGGATTCTAATTTTTCTTCAAGGAAAATAATATCATGCCTTAATGATTTGTTTTTCCTTTTTGCCTTAAACAAATTTTCATTTATACTTTTAATAATTTTAATTAAAACATGAGGGGAAAGATTGTATACCTCACTTATCGAGACGTTTGAATCTGATGTTTGACCTCCCCCTTCACTTGAGCTCCCTTCTTCATCTTCACTTGAGCTCTTTTCCTCTTCATTTTCGGATGAGATGGAGGCAATATCATCAATTCCCATTAGAGCAAAATGGGAGACAAGGTGTTCTTCTTCCTATGATGATGATGATAGATCATCCCATGTTGCGAATAAACTTTTGACCTTCCCTTTTTTCCTTTGTCTTCTTCTCTTCTTCCTTCTTCTTCTTCAAGAGGGGACATTCATCCCTTATGTGTTCTTCTCCTTGGCAATTGTAGCACTTTACCTTCCTTCTTCTACTCTTGCCCCTTGAACTTCTCTTAGCGTATGATTTGTTAGAATTAAAATTCTTAAATGCTCTTCTCATCTTACTTACCATATATGACTCTTGATCGCTATCCATTGAGGCACTTGAATCTTTAGAGTCGGAGGATGATGGGGATGAAGACTTCTTCTTCTTACCCTTTCTCTTGTTTGCCACAAGGGCTACTCCTCTTGATCTATGGGCTTCTCCATCTAGCCCTTCCACTCTAGTTTCATGGAGCTCCATTGTTGAGAATAATTCATCTAGAGAAGACTAGGGATGACAATGGGGCGGGGCGGGGGCGGGTTTGTCATTCCCATCCCCGCCCCGTTCTCATTTTTTTGAGTTCGGGGATTCCCCGAACCCGAACCCACGGGGATCAAATCCCCATCCCCGCCCCCATACCCGCCTCATTCCTAAATTTAATTTATATTATTATTATTATTTAATAATTATTATTAATGATAATATTAATATTAATATTAATATTAATAATATTTTCAAAAATTTTAATATTAATATTAACACTATTATTAATATTTTTTAAAAAAATCATATTATTATTTATTAATATTAATAATAATAATATTCGGGGCGGGTTCGGGGATGGGGATAATATTCTCATACTCGCCCCGAACCCGCCCCATCCCCGAAAAATCGGGGATCCCCATCCCCATTTCGGGTTTTCCCCGCGGGGCCCCAAACCCGCAGGGAAAATTGCCATCCCTAGAGAAGACTTTTCTAGATCCTTTGAAATGTAGAACGAGTCTACAATTGAGCTCCATGTCGAGGTTCTTGGAAAAACATTGATAACTTTCATCATAATGCCTCAGTTGGAGAGTTTCTCACTTACACTTGTTAGTCCACTTAAAATTTCTTTAATTTTAGCATGATGTGAAGATACATTTTCTCCTTTTTCAAGTTTGATGTTGTTGAGTTGAGTTCAAAGAAGGTCTCTTCTTGCTAAATTTGCCTCTGATGTGCCTTCGTAAAGCTCTATGAGCTTTTCCCACAAATCCTTGGCACTTGTGTAGTTTCCAATTCGAGTTACTTCTTGATAGGGAAGAACACTTAAGAGATGATGCATTTCTCTTGAGTTTGCTATGTGCTCTTCCCTGTGCTTCTTGCTCCATCTTATTTTCTCAATTAACTCATTATTTTGATCCCTAGGTATCTCAAAACTATTTTCTATGCTTAGCATAATATCAAAATCAGTTTTGAAAATACCTCAATTCTCTTTTTCCACCAAGAAAAATCTCCTTCAAATTTTGGTGGTTGAATGTGTGAGCCAACCATTTGATGATGTTGCTCTTCTTGGCGATTAGTCCCTTGAAGGGTGTCCTCGCTCTAATACCACTTGTTGGAGATCTAGTGGCCAACTAGAAGGGGAGTTGAATAGCTTGGACACCCCCAAGTAGATTACTTCTTTACAAGAAGGTTAGTGCGTAGTGGAATATACTAAACAAAAACAATGAGAGCAAATAAGAAAGAACATAAACACTAATACGATTCCTTTACGTGGTTCGGAGATTGCTTGTTTCTACTCCACGACTTGTCCTTGAGGTGGACGAACCCTTAATCCTTCGGTGGATTAGTCTCCAGCAATCTCCGGCTAGATTTTACTCCTCGGCGGAGTACAACCTCTCACAAGGGTCTATTCCTCTTACAAGATGGAACTTAGGTCTAGGAGGAAGAGAAAGACTTAGAAGCTTTGGACAGAGACTTAAGAGTTATTCAATGAGCATGCGTAACCTTCTTTATATCCCAAAGCTCCTCTTAAATAAGAGGAGAGAGTTGATCATAGTATCAACTCATCTTGGCATCAGTTGATTGGTATTTCCACTAGTCGACTGGTGCTACCGTAGGGTGTGGCCAATGGCTATATCGCAGACTGCCAACAGTCACAAACGACCACTTACTAGTCGACTGGTAAAAGTACCAGTTGACTGGTCATTGTTGGCTGAGCGAACATAATGCTTATGTTTGCTCCTAATCGACTGAGTAGTTGACTGGACCAGTCAACTGCAACTTCCATCAGTCGATTGGTCCCGGTTACACACTCACACTCATCCTCTCCGGAGTCGCCCTTGAAGCCCTCTTCCTTGGCCTTCGTCCCTCAGATGCACCTGAGCTCGCGACTCCTCTCCGTGCCATTTTTCACGTTGCCTTGAAGTCCGCTTCGCTCGGCTCAACTCCATTGCTCCTTGTCCGACAGTCCCTCGGATGTCTTCCACATCATCTTTCACCATCTCAAGGACCCGAACCCTAGGATGAGTTTCCCAAGCTTAACTGCACCAAGATCCTCATATGTGTTTCACCAAGTCTTGCATGACTCAATCACACATATCAAACCAATATGAAAATCTAACTTAAACTCTTTGACACACATCAAAACCATGATCATACCGATCAAACTTAGGTCGATTGCACCAACAACAAATTCCAGGTATGACTGACAGGGAACTTTAAATTTTATGCGAACAACAATTTCCACAGTGGTTATTCTCTCACGTTGTAGTATATTACTTAGTTTTGTTGGGTTTTTCGGGCCACAAAAATCGCTTTTTGCGTTGCGGAAACCCTGAAACCCATGCCACAGATCCGTGCAAAGTGTATAAAATTTCAAAAAACTTCATGTAAGAGTTTCTAACCTAGATCTACAAGGAAGAAAAGAAATTTACCCTTGATGCGAAGCCCTTCGCGTATCCCGCTCGTCCAAGGTTCGCCGGATCTCGAGAGTATCAAAATAGACACTCCTCTATGTGTATCCACACAAGCAAGAGATGGAGAAAACAACTAAAAAGGTGTGCTAGCACCCTTAGAAGTTTTGACCAAGGAGGTAGAGGAGAGGGAGAAGAAGATGAGCGCTTGAGAGGAAGAAGAAGAAATGAATTCACTTGAATGAGAATCAATTCATTCCACACTAAAAGTGGCCGACCACTTTATGAGGTTTGTAACCTCCATGGGATACCAAGAGTCACAACTCTTGGTAACTCCCATGAGGTGACATTCCACTTAAGCAAACATGATGATGTAGAGCATCATCATTGGCCCACTCTTTGCCAACTCACCAATGAGGTGGCAAATGGTCAAGTCAAACTTGACCTTTCATCTTCCTCTCAAGTCAAGTCAAACTTGACCACTTCTCTCCCTTGGTTGATCTAATTTAACCATTAGTTCAAGTCAATTTTAATTTAATAAATCTCTATTCATTGAATTAAATTAATTAAATGAGTCTAAGTCCAAATTAGACTCACTTAACACATGAACCAAATTGAGTCCAACTCAATTAGCTTAATTTGGATTACTCTTAATCCAATTTGGTTCATCACATAACCTAATCCTTTAGGTTCATCAAATGAATCTAATCTCCATCTAATTGTCCTTTGTGTATGACCCTATAGGTTCTTGTAACATTGGCAATGCTCCTAAACCCATTTAGAAGCATAAGTAATGAGCGGTATCTAGCAACACATCATTACTACCCAAGTTACAAGAATGTTGAGATCCAACATCATCTTGTGACTACTAATTGTGACTCTTCACAATATATGACATTGTCCTTCTATCCTAGACATCTAGATTGATCAATATGAGGCATAGACCGTGTCATCATCTAATAAATCTAAATCTTGAACTCCAAGTAGACTCACTCAATCAAATGAGCTTAATATCTCATATTGACTCATTTGGGCATGACCATGCACTTCGTGGTCTCACTCTATCAAGAATATCGATGTCATTCCCGTCATATAGGAGGGATAGATCCCATCTACATCATTCACATCCCTCCGCATAATTTGTTACATATCCAGTAATCGCCTTTATAGTCCACCCAGTTACGGGTGACGTTTGACGAAGCCAAAGTACGTAACTCCTTATGTAGGGAACCATGGTGACTTCAGGTCCAAGGACTAGTAGTCATACTAATAGCCACATGAGAAAGTATATGCCACTTATATAACGATCCATGATACTTTCTCATGGCAGGTCATTCAGTATACATTCTTCAATGCATACCCATGTGTCAACTTGATATCTCCATATCCATGACTTGTGAGATCAAGTCATCAAGTTGACCTACATGCTAGTCTCGTCGCATTAACATTGTCTCTGAATGTTAATATTTGACTAGGAATGATTAAGAGTAGTGTTCCCTATATCATCTCACTATCGATTCAACCAATCGATTGATATAGGTAAGAACCTTCTACTCAAGGACGCTATTATACTTAGTTATTTGGCACCAATACAAGTAAGTATAATAATAAAAAACAAATGCCTTTATTTATATACAAGAATATGATACAACGAGTCCATACAACAATCATCAAATGATTGGCTCTAGGGCTCTAACTAACAATCTCCCACTAGCACTAGTGCCAATCAGTGTAGGCTCTAAGGCCTAATGACCTAGTGTGACCATCATGCTTTCTCTGTGCTAAAGCCTTGGTCAAGGGATCTACGATGTTAGCCTCTGTGGGTACTTTGCAAATCTTCACATCTCCTCTCTCGATAATCTCTCGAATGGGATAGAAGCGCCGTAGTATGTGTTTGGTCCGCTGGTGTGAGCGAAGTTCCTTAGCCTGTGCTATTGCTCCATTGTTGTCACAATAGAGCTCTACTGGATCAGCTATGCTAAGAACCACCCCAAGCTCAGTAATGAACTTACGGATCCAAACTGCCTCCTTTGCTACTTCTGATGCAGCAATATACTCGGCCTTTGTTGTAGAATCAGCGACTGTGTCCTGCTTTAAACTCTTCTGTTGGTGCAGGAAGCATCCGACGATTGAACCTAAGTTTTGATAATGGCAAAGGGATTCAAAGTTAAGATTCTCTGTTATCTAACATGTTGAATAAGGTTTTAGGAAAGTCCTAACTACGGTTAGGCAGGTGAAAACCCTAGGGGGTGGTAACCCTAGGTCCTAGGGGGTGGTACCCCTAGGTGGAGAAAAGTCCTAGCTGCGGTTAGGCAAAGGGAAAATCCTAGGGGGTGGTAACCCTAGGTCATAGGGGGTAGTAACCCTATGCGGAAAGTCTTGGTAGGTCGATGGCTTCAGGCAAAAATCCTAGGGGGTGGTAACCCTAGGTGGAAAGTCCTGGTGTCGCGAACCAGGTGAAAGACTGGACTAGCCGGGGAAGCGGATGTCCAGCAGAAAGTCCGGAAGCATCGAGTGCTGAGCAAAAGTCCAGTCGATCTGGAGGATCGACTGGCAACAGGTAAATCTCCTGAGTGGAGTAGGTGAGGATGCGTTCCCCGTAGAGGGAACAGTAGGCGTCGGGTCGACCTAGGGTTTTCGGTCGGAAACCCGAAGTCAGACTCGGACAGTCCGGAGACTGTCTATACTTCATTTATCATGTTTATTGTGCTAACTTTGTATTGCAGGATATTGTTTGGGACTAACGTATCTTGCAGGTGCAAAGGAGCAACCCAAAGCCTCGGATGAACAGTGTCCGAGGCGCCTCCATGGAACTTGGAGGCGCCTCGGGTGCAAAAGCTAAGCTGGCTGCGAAAGTTCATCGAAGGCGCCTTGAAGGGAGTATAAGGCGCCTTGGAAGGCGCCTTGAGCAGGGTATAAGGCGCCTCCAAGGGATGAAGTTCGACCAGTTCAGATCTGATCTACGCGGAAGACTAGGCAGCATGGAGGCGCCTTGAACAGCCTTCAAGGCGCCTTGAACAGCCTTCAAGGCGCCTTGAACACCCTTTATAAGGGGGTTTCGACCAGCACTTCAAGACAACAACTTCCAGGCTTCCTCTCTTCAACGTGCTACTAACAAGATCATTCCGAGGTGCTGTTGCGACATACCGACGACCTGGAGCATCAGTTTCGATTCTGTTATTGTCGGTATAGTTTACTTTGGTACTTACAATTGTAAATCTTTTATTGTACTTTTAACGAACTTATAGTTGTTGCCCACCGGAAGCGATCAAGGATCGCGGGCCTTCGAGTAGGAGTCACCTTAGGCTCCGAACAAAGTAAATTCCTCTGTGTTTGTGTGTTTGCCTTTTTATTCCGCTGCGTTTTAATTACTCGAGTGTTTTACGAATCATACGAAATAGCCGCGAGCGCTATTCACCCCCCCTCTAGCGCGTCTCGATCCAACATCTTCTAGCTCACAACACCACCATTTATGCAAAACACGAACCCTGACTGCGATCGATAATCATCCTGGTTGGTCTGGAAGCTGGCATCACTGTAACCCTTTATAGCTAGCTTGTCATCGCATCCATATATCAAGAAATATTCTTTAGTCCTTCTCAAGTACTTAAGAATATTCTTGACCGTTATCCAGTGACTTTCACCTAGATCTGACTGGTATCTGCTCGTCATGCTCAAAGCATACGAGACATCAGGACGAGTACATAGCATGGCGTACATGATAGATCCTATGGCTGAGGCATAAGGGATCTGATCCATGCGGTCTCTCTCCTCTCTAGAAGAGGGACCTTGAGTCTTCGAAAGACTCACGCAATGTGACATCGGCAGAAATCCCTTCTTAGAGTTCTGCATGGCAAACCGTAGGAGTACCTTGTCAATATATGTACTCTGACTTAGGCCAAGCAATCTCTTAGATCTATCTCTATAGATCTGTATGCCTAGAATGCGGGATGCTTCACCTAAGTCCTTCATTGAGAAACAAGTCCCTAGCCAAGTCTTAACAGACTGCAGCAAAGGGATGTCTTTCCCAATGAGTAGTATGTCATCCACATACAATATAAGGAAGACAACTGTGTTTCCTACAACCTTCTTGTAGACACAAGGTTCATCTTCATTCTTGATGAAACCAAACTGTTTGATTGCATCATCGAATCGAAGATTCCAGCTCCGAGAAGCTTGCTTTAGTCCATAAATGGACCTATGCAGCTTGCATACTCTGCTAGTATGCTGTGGATCTACAAAACCCTTAGGTTGTGCCATGTACACATCCTTGAGCGGGTTTCCATTCAGAAATGCGATTTTAACATCCATCTGCCATATCTCATATTCATGGTATGCTGCAATAGCAAGCATGATCCGAATGGACTTAAACATCGCTACTGGAGAAAAGGTTTCATCATAGTCAATACCATGAATTTACTTGAAACCTTTAGCTACCAAACGACCCTTATAAATAAGTTCATCCATGTCAGTCTTTCTCTTAAAGACCCACTTACACCCAATGAGTTTGACCCATTCAGGTGGATCAACCAAAGTCCATACTTGGTTAGTGTACATGGATTCCATCTCGGATCTCATGGCCTCTAGCCATTTCTCGGAATCTGGACTCATCATAGCTTCCTGATAGGAGGTAGGCTCATCCTCAATGAGCACAACGTCATCATGGTCAGACAAGAGAAATGAATATCTCTCAGGCTGACGACGCACCCTATCAGACCTGCGAAGAGGTAGGTCTACTTGAACTGGTTGTTGTTCCTCAACTCCTTGTGGAACAACATCATCCACAACACTTTGTGGTTCCAGTTCAACTTCCATCGAGGCTTCAGTGCTATATTCCACATCTTGAACTTCTTCAAGATCGAACGTACTCCCACTAGTCTTTCTAGAAACAAAGTCCCTTTCTAGAAATGCCCCAGTCTTAGCCACAACTACCTTGTGTTGACTGGGAATGTAGAAGTAAGATCCCTTTGTTTTCTTGGGATATCCAATGAAATAACACTTGTCAGATTTGGGTCCCAGTTTGTCTGAGACTTGACGTCTAACGTAAGCCTCACAACCCCAAATCCTCATAAAAGACACCTGGGCATCTCTCCCAGTCCATATCCTATATGGTGTCTTTATTATAACTTTGGATGGAACTCGGTTGAGAATGAAGGCTGCTGTGTCTAGAGCATAGCCCCAAATATACATAGGAAGATTTGTGTGGCTCATCATAGATCGTACCATATCTAATAAGGTACGATTCCTCCTTTTGGATACACCATTCCACTGTGGTGTTCCAGGAGGAGTGAGTTGAGATAGAATCCCACACTCAGCTAGATAGTCACAAAACTCATGGCTAAGGTATTCACCACCTCGATCTGATCGAAGTATCTTAATACTCTTGCCAAGCTGGTTTTGTACTTCATTCTTGAATTCTTTGAACTTTTCAAAGGATTCTGACTTATGTGTCATCAAATACACATAGTCATATCTACTAAAGTCATTAGTAAATGTAATGAAGTACCTATAACTACTTCTAGTAGTGATATTGAAAGGGCCACATACATCACTATATATAAGACCTAACAAGTCTTGGTCTTGGTCATCTTGCCTAGAAGGCATGACTCGCATGTCTCATATGATTCAAAATCAAATGAGTCCAGCAAACCATTCTTATGGAGCTGGGATAAGCGTTTGTCATTTATATGACCTAAGCGACAGTGCCAGAGATAGGTTTGATTCATGTCATTTGACTTGAACCTCTTGGTACTGTTGGTTAGTCCTAGGAAAATCGTACCGGTTCCACTGTACAAAAATTTTGTACAAGTGTCGAACCTTTCCTTAAATAACCTATTGTGTTCTTTAAAAGTTAAATTAGGAATCGCAGACGGAACTTAACATCATTGATTCCAAATTTAACTTACCTGTTCTTAATGGTTTAGATTTGAATCGCAAGCGGAACTTAACACTATTGATTCAAATCCACCTATGTTATTAATGTTGGGGTTGCAAGGTTGCAAACATAGTCCCATATTGGAAACACATGGGAAAGATCATGGGTTTATAAGAGAAAAGATATCTCCATTGGCATGAGGCCTTTTGGGGAGAGCCCAAGAGCAAAACCATGAGGGCTTAGGCCCAAAGTGGACAATATCATGCAATTGTGGAGATATCTAAATTCTTTTCGATCCTACAATTAATTCCATTAAATATTAATTTTCAAAATTGGCTTCCAGGACTGCATGATGAGGCACATGGCCTTCTTGGATATGGGAGCAATCACCACCGCCTAGACAAAGCCTTTTAAGGAAAGCTAATATTTAATTTCCTTAAATAACTCTAGGTTAACCAAAAAGAACAATCGAATCACAAATTCGAAAAAGAAGAAAACACAAACTCGAAAAACTAATTCGAAAAACTAGATCTAATGCCTCTTGTGTTTGGAATTCATACAAAAGAAATACAACTAGTATGATGTGGAAATTAATTACTAATTATACCTTTCTTTGTAAACTTTAATGACCTCTTGATCTTCTACCGTATTCCTCTTCTTATCTCTGACGTTGTGTGGGCAACGATCTTCCGAGACGAGAACCACCAAGCTCCTTCTTCTCCAAGCTAGATTCGACCACCATTAATTCTCCATGAGAAGTAAAGGTCCGGCCACCACCACCAAGCTCCAAAGGATGCTAGAAACGAAGCCTTCTTTCTCTCCTTCTTCTCCTAGCTAGAACTGGCCACCATGGACTTCCCTTAAGTTGATGCCGCCGGCCATAAAGGAGGAAGAGAAAAGAAGGAGAAGAGGAGACCCTAGGGCCGGCCACACTAAGGAGGAAAAGAGAGGAATAAAAGAATAGAGTCGTTAGCCATTAAGGCACCTCTACCTCCTCTTTTATAATCCTCGGTCTTGGCAAATAAGGAAATTTTAATAAAAACTTCCTTACTTCTTTTGCTATGAAAAAGAAAAATTAATTAATTAAAAATTAATTTTCTTTTTCCAATTTTCTTGGCCGACCACTTTCTCCCCAAAACAAGGAAAGTTTTAATTAAAACAAGAATTAAAACTTCCTAATTTGTTTCCGGAAATTTATAAAAAATTTCTCTAATAATTTTAATCCCTTCATGATTGGTTAGTAAAAAGAAAATTTTATAAATTAAAATCTTTCTTTTAAACATATGGATAATTTCCAAAAAGGAAAGTTATCTCTAAAAATTAAAATCTCTTTTCAATCTACAAATAAGGAAAGATATCAAATCTTTTCTTAATCTTTTGTAGAAACTAATAAAAGAGAATATTTAATTTTTAAACTTTCTTTTAAATCATGAACATGGTTAAAAAGGAAAGTTTTATCAAAATTAAAATTTCCTTTCAATCTACAAATAAGGAAAGATTTCAAATCTTTTCTTAATCTTTTGTAGAAAGCTATAAAAGGAAATATTTAAATTTTAAACTCTCTTTTAAAACCATGATATCCACATAAGAAATAATTTTAATAAAAATTCCTTTTAATTTTCTAGTGGCCGACCATCTAAGCTTGGGACCCAAGCTTTGGCCGGCCACCAACTTGGCTCATCCACTTGGTCTTGGCCGGCCCTAGCTTGGGTTCCAAGCTAGCTTGGCCGGCCCCATTAGGATGTGTAAGAAGGTGGGTATGTGGTGGGTATAAATCTCTATATACAAGAGGCTACGATAGGGACCGAGAGGAGGAATTGGTTTTGGTCTCCCGATGAAATTAAGCTTCCCGTGTTCGCCCCGAACACACAACTTAACTTCATCAATAATAATTCATACCACTAAAGAATTATTATTGAATTACCGCACCAATCCCAAATTATATTTTTGGGCTCCTTCTTATTATAAGTGTGTTAGTCTTCCTGTGTTTAAGATGTCGAATGCCCACTAATTAAGTGAGTTACTGACAACTCATTTAATTAATATCTTAGTCCAAGAGTAGTACCACTCAACTTTATCGTTATGTCGGACTAAGTCCATCTGCAGGGTTTAACATGACAATTTTTATGAGCTCCTCTTGGGGACATTATCAACCTAGATTACTAGGACACAATTTCCTTCTATAATCAACAAGTCACACTATAAGTAACATCATTTCCCAACTTATCGGGTATTTTGATTTATCGAGCTAAATCTCACCCTTTGATAAGTCAAAGAAATAAATATTAAATATATGTGCTTGTTATTATATTAGGATTAAGAGCACACACACTTCCATAATAACTAAGGTCTAGTTCTCTTATTAAATCAGTATAAAAAGAACTTACCTTAAATGGTCCTGCTCAATACACTTAGAGTGTACTAGTGTAATCTATTAGTCAAGATAAACTAATACCTAATTACACTACGACTATTCCAATGGTTTGTTCCTTTCCATCTTAGTCATAAGCTACTATTTATAATTTATAAAGACCGATAACATGATCTTCGGTGTGTAACACCACACACTATGTTATCTACAATATAAATTAATTGAACATCTACATTTGGTATATATAAATGTAGACACTTGACCAGTGTGATTCTTATAAATGTTTATACAAAAGCTAGGCTTTTAGTATACACTCCAATAGGTACTTATGTTATAGATAGAGTTCTCAAGGTCTAGAATACAGAGTCCGTTCATCAGAGGTGCACTACAATAGAACATATCATTTAAATAAACTGAACAACATTTGTTCTTTATTATAAATGAAAAACCTTTCTTGTCCAAACAAGAAACTGAAATTATGTTCTTAGTTAAAGCAGACACATAACAACATTCATCTAATTCTAATACAAGCCCAGAAGACAGAGATAGATGATAAGTTCCTACAGCAACAACAGTAACCCGTGCTCCATTGTCTACGCGTAGGTCCACCTCGCCCTTCATCAATGCCCTGCTATTTCTCAGCGCCTGCACATTAGTACAAATGTGAGAAACACATCCGGTATCTAATACCCATGATGAAGAAATAGATAGATTGACTTCTATAACATAGATACCTGAAGTGAAAGTCTCACTTCTCTTCTTCTTAAGATCTTCCAGGTACACTTTGCAGTTCCTCTTCCAGTGCCTGGTCTGACCGCAGTGGAAGCAGATAGCATCCTTGGCGACCCCTCCTTTGGGTTTCAGTGCCTTGCCTTTGCCCTTGGCTTGGGACTTTCCCTTGCCTTTGGGCTTGCCCTTGCCTTTGCCCTTTTACACCATCAAAATGGAGTTGGGCTTAACATTCTTAAGGTTGAGCTCAGCAGTTCTTAACATGCTAAGCAGCTCGGGCAGTGGCTTGTCAATTTCGTGCATGTTATAATTTAGAACGAATTGACTATAGCTATCTGGCAAGGATTGCAAGATCAGATCAGTGGCCAGCTCTTGGCCAAGTGGGAATCCCAACCTCTGTAGGTTTTCTATGTACCCAATCATTTTGAGTACATATGGGCCTACGGGAGTCCCATCTTGCATCTTGCACTGAAATAGTGCCTTAGAGATCTCGAATCTCTCGTGCCTCATTTGTCCTTGATATAGTTGACGAAGATGTTCAACCATATCATAAGCGCCCATCAACTCGTGTTGCTTCTGAAGCTCAGAGTTCATGGTCACGAGCATAAGACATGACACATCTAATGCGTCATCTTGATGCTTCTTGTAAGCATCACGATCAGCTCGCGTGGCAGTGGCAGGAGGTGCCTCCGGAATGGGCTGCTCCAGAACGTACAGTTTATGTTCTTGTGTGAGAACGATTCTCAGGTTCCTGTACCAGTCTAAGAAATTTGCTCCATTGAGCTTGTCCTTCTCAAGGAGGGAACGCAAGGAGAAAGAGTTCGTATTTGATGTTATGGTTATCTACAATAGAAAAATACAATAAATAAATAAATATCATATTCTATTAATCATCTAATTAGACCTTTAATTAAATGATGCTCCCACTGAATTCTATAATTCATGTGGGACAAGATCCACATCATACTACGCCTTGAGTTAGCTTTGGCTAAATCACCCAAGACTTAGTATGATCAGTAGGTAACTAATTACCAATTACATCTCTATGCAACTCTTGTTTATAGGATCAAGATTCACATTTTATATTAAAACTCGAGTTAGCTTTGGCTAATATGCCCAAGAGTTAATATAAACGTGATTTTGACCTATCTACCAACCATTGGAAAATGCCTATAGTTAAACTCGATCCAATTGAGTTAACTAGTTGCTCAATCTAATTGAGTTATACTCACCCATGCATTGATAGGCGGGACCAAGATTGTCCCTCCATACCCTACCAAGATAATATGTGTTGATATGCTTTGGCAGATTCAACAACAACATGTGATCGAGGTAGTGATAGGTATCACGGTATGGTAGGTATTACGAGTTGACGCGATTGAGATCTAATCTAATCGATGAGGTGTATCATATACGCAATTTAGATCTAATCTAATCGTTAGGGCGCATCATGTACGCGATTTAGATCTAATCTAATCGTCAAGGTGCTAATTAATTACTATTCTAGCATGTATCACATATACACACACAAGAAATTAATTAAATATTTTGTGATTAGTAATGGCCCTACTACGATGTTCTCAAGCTAATGAGAAGATCGGATGGTCAACCTAAGGTCAACAGCTTCTCAAGCTCCTTCCATTGACCACCTTGTGTTACTCGCGCTCTCCTCGTAACTCCGTCTCGAGTGGACCTTCCACCGCTCCAATTTTGTACATTACAATTTTGAAACTCGAGTTACATTCGAGTCTAAAAACTATTTTACAATAGGAATATAAAATAGAGGAAGGCACGACGTGCAAGTCGCGAATCAAGTACAACACGCACAAACACAAAATGGCACGCAGGCCATATTATGAATTACAACATAATTTTTCCAATTTAATTGTGTCTTTTGTGCTATGACTATCACAAAATAATACATAATTCCAAATTATGTTATTTCTATAAATTTCTGTAAATTTTTCATAATTTTTACAATTTTTATAAGTAAAATTCCCGGCGGTCCCGTTTAGCGATTTTCAGGCGTAATCGCGGAACGAAGCCCCTTGCGGGGTCAGGGGCAGCACCCATACCCGCGATATAACCATCGCGATCTTAAAGTGCCTTAGCCCGCTGTCCCAAAATGATTTGGGGCGAAACCTTGCCGTTTCAGAAAGATCTTCTCGGTAGTCGAAGCCTACAAGTGTCTAAACACTTGTGCTTCGCTTCTACGAGAAAAATACCCATAAAATCTATAAAAATCACAAATATACAGAAACTTACAGATCTGAATTTTTCTCATAAAAACAAAAATAAAACTCGTACACGCTTTGCACGTGGCTCTGATACCACTGTTGGGTTTTTCGGGCCGCAAAAACTGCTTTTTGCGTTGCGAAAACCCCGAAACCCATGCCACGGATCCGTGCAAAGTGTATAAAATTTTGAAAAACTTCATGTATGAGTTTCTAACCTAGATCTACACTAGATCTGCAAGGAAGAAAAGAAATTTACCCTTGATGCAAAGCCCTTCGCGTATCCCACTCGTCTAAGGTTCGCCGGATCTCGAGAGTATCAAAATAGACACTCCTCTATGTGTATCCACACAAGCAAGAGATGGAGAAAACAACTAAAAAGGTGTGCTAGCACCCTTAGAAGTTTCGGCCAAGGAGGTGGAGGAGAGGGAGAAGAAGATGAGAGTTTGAGAGGAAGAAGAAGAAATGAATTCACTTGAATGAAAATCAATTCATTCCACAGTAAAAGTGGCCGGCCACTTCATGAGGTTTGTAACCTCCATGGGATACCAAGAGTCACAACTCTTGGTAACTCCCATGAGGTGGCATCCCACTTAAGCAAACATGATGAAGTGGAGCATCATCATTGGCCCACTCTTTGCCAACTCACCAATGAGGTGGCAAATGATCAAGTCAAACTTGACCCTTCATCTTCCTCTCAAGTCAAGCCAAACTTGACCACTTCTCTCCCTTTGTTGATCTAATCTAACCATTGGTTCAAGTCAATTTTAATTTAATGAATCTCTATTCATTGAATTAAATTAATTAAATGAGTCTAAATCCAAATTAGACTCACTTAACACATGAACCAAATTGAGTCCAACTCAATTAGCTCAATTTGGATTACTCTTAATCCAATTTGGTTCATCACATAACCTAATCCTTTAGGTTCATCAAATGAACCTAATCTCCATCTAATTATCCTTTGTGTGTGACCCTATAGGTTCTTGTAACGTTGGCAATGCTCCTAAACCCATTTAGAAGCATAAGTAATGAGCGGTATCTAGCAACACATCATTACTACCCAAGTTACAAGAATGTTGAGATCCAACATTGCCTTGTGACTACTAATTGTGACTCTTCACAATATATGACATTGTCCTTCTATCCTAGACATCTAGATTGATCAATATGAGGTATAGACCGTGTCATCCTCTAATTAATCTAAATCTTGAACTCCAAGTAGACTCACTCAATCAAATGAGCTCAATATATCATATTGACTCATTTGGGCATGGCCATGCACTTCGTGGTCTCACTCTATCAAGAATATCGATGTCACTCTCGTCATATAGGAGGGATAGATCCCATCTACATCACTCACATCCCTTCGCATAATTTGTTACATATCCAGTAATCGCCTTTATAGTCCACCAGTTACGGGTGACGTTTGACGAAGCCAAAGTACATAACTCCTTATGTAGGAAACCATGGTGACTTCAGGTCCAAGGACTAGTAGTCATACTAATAGCCACATGAGAAAGTATATGATACTCATATAACGATCCATGATACTTTCTCATGGCGGGTCATTCAGTATACATTCTCCAATGCATACCCATGTGTCAACTTGATATCTCCATATCCATGACTTGTGAGATCAAGTCATCGAGTTGACCTACATGCTAGTCTCGTCGCATTAACATTGTCCCTGAACGTTAATACTTGACTAGGAATGATTAAGAGTAGTGTTCCCTATATCATCTCACTATCGATTCAACTAATCGATTGATATAGGTAAGAACCTTCTACTCAAGGACGCTATTATACTTAGTTATTTGACACCAATACAAGTAAGTATAATAATAAAGACAAATGCCTTTATTTATATACAAGAATATGATACAACGAGTCCATACAACAATTATCAAATGATTGGCTCTAGGGCTCTAACTAACAATCTCAAGGACCCGAACCCTAGGATGAGTTTCCCAAGCTTAACTGCACCAAGATCCTCATATGTGTTTCACCAAGTCTTGCATGACTCAATCACACATATCAAACCAATATGAAAATCTAACTTAAACTCTTTGACACACATCAAAACCATGATTATACCGATCAAACTTAGGTCGATTGCACCAACAACAAATTCCAGGTATGACTGACAGGGAACTTTAAATTTTATGCGATCAACAATTTCCACAGTGGTTATTCTCTCACGTAGTAGTATATTACTTAGTTTTAAAATATTCATTAATTTTCAACAATATATAAATATTTTTTTAATCCATTTTTAATTGTATTTTTGATATATTCAAGAAAGTCCTTGTGGGGTTAATGATGATATAAAAAAGCTAGCACATGGTCCAAATCGACAAGTGTCATGTTATAAAGGATTCTTTGTGAATGAATTTAATTAAATTTGAAACTGTGGAACATGGGCATTACAAAGCAACATTAAATTATGGTGTATGTGTGTTAGGGAGCGCCATTGATGAGTGTGAAGTGGATTACTTTGTAGTGTTGGAAGAAATTTTAGGATTGGAATTTTATGGTCTTAGGGATGAGATTGTTTTGTTTAAGTGTCACTGGTATGACACATCTGATAAAGGGGTCAAAGTGCATAAGTTGGGTCTTGTAAAAATTAATCATAAATCAAAGTTGAACACAAATGAACTTTTTAAATTGGCTACCCTAGCACAACAAGTGTACTATACTATATCTCCTAGCACCACACGAGAGAGGAACAACTGGATGGTAGTATGCAAAGTGAAAGCTAGAGGAAAATTTAATATCCCTTTACTTCAAGAACAAGATGAAAGTGTTCCACCAAATGTTGAATTTGCTTTCCAAGAAGAGGATACATCTGTTCCACATCCTATTATTAGAGATACAAACATTGATGATGTTAACATTGTTTTTGATGAGGAAGAGGAGTTAGATTCCAAGGAAATTGAGGAGCTTCAACATGTAAACAACATGTAAACAATGAGCAAGTTATTTTAGATGGTGAAGAGTTAGAGGAAGACTTTGAATAAGACGAAGAAACACAATCTGAAACAGACCATGACTTTGATAATAATGTCAATGAAATGGAAACTAATGATTAAATTATTTATTTTTAAAATTTTTTTATTGTAATTTTTATTCTTAATGATAGGAATTATTTTGTTATTGATCCTGTCCGAATGCTGAACCAACGGACGCTGGGCACGTGGCGCTCCCCGGCTGCTGGTGTGGATCTTCGACTGGTTGCACGAAGCTCCGGCGAACCTGCACAGAAGTCGGGCCGGGAAGGGGTTCCCGGCGGCGACCCTCCGACGCTCAAGTCAGGCAAGCAAGCAGTGGCAAGTGGCTCTCGAAATATCAGAATGCGTACCTCCGGCGAAGGATGAGGGCCTTTATATAGGGCAGCGGAGAAGCGAGTGCACACATACCGAGGTGTACACGTGTCCGTAGCCCATACCCCAGTAAGGGCTTGTCAGTGAGCTTACCTGACCCATACTGCTACAGTCCAAGCATGTCCTCGATGAGACAGCGGAACCCCCTGTCGCGTGATTTGGAGTATAACCATATCACGAAGCATGCCAGCTGTCAGAAGATGTCCCTTGTCTGTTTCCCCGAACTCCTGCCGGGCATCCGACCGACCCACGTCCGCCTTCCGTCCGACCGGTCATATATGATGGTCCACTTGGGAAGTTTTCGGTAATGTGTTTTGTGGCGACCGTTAGCAGTATGCTTCATGCCTTCGGCCGAGTGTGCCGTCCGCTCGGCCCTACGATCTTGTTCAATGAGCGCCGGAACCCCGGCTTCCATAGGGGTGCCTTTTGCCATCGGCTAAACACCGGGCGGCCGCTCGGTCGGTTAGACCCCTTTCTCCGGTCGGCCTAGTTGGTCCGACCCTCTTCGATGAACCGCCCGACTCTTTGACTTCCACGTGGCGTTGACCTGGTCCCCTGTTCTTACCGCTGGATCACTTGCCTCCCCTTCAAGTCTAGTCGAAGGAGGCGATTAGTCCGACTGACTGGACTACGAGTCTGGCCGAGCGGCTCCGTCGTGCTAATATCCTCCGATCGGCCTGCCGCAGAGACGACCTTGATTCAATGGCATTCGCTGGATCCCCTCGTGTTCTGCGCCAATCTTCGACATTAAGGCGGAGCATGCATTCATTAAATGCTTCGAATGGTCGAATGCCACGTGGCGTAATGCCATCGTCGTACGGCGGCGGTGGCATGGTGCTTTGATGTGATCGAAGCGATTCGAAATGGACGGCCTGATGCACGCCTTGATTCTCGTGACCTGGATCCGACGGTGGAGGCTGCCCGGCCTCCACCCTATAAATTCTTCGTTTCTTCTCATTCTCTTATCTGCCTTTGCGATTTCAACCCTTGCCCCCAGCGTTTTAGAGCTCCGACGGTTGCGTTCTCCTGCTTCCGGCGATCTCCGGTGTCTCCCTTCGATCTTCCTTCTTTTTCGTAAGGTTCTCCTCCTGCCTTTCTTGTTTCCGGTGCTTTCTTTACATTTCTTTCTCCCGTTTTTGCTCCCGGATACTGTTTCGGCGATCTCTTCTTGTTTCTGTCTGTCCTCTTTCCTAGCTTCCTTCGCTCAGCCAATGGCTAGTTTTTCGCACCCTGAAGACCAGTCCCTCGGCCCATGGTACACCACCATGCAGTCCCGATTCGACCAGCGTGATTTTGATATCCTGACAGACAATTTCGAAATCCTCGAAGATTTTGAACTTCTTTTGGCCGGTCCTTCCGCTCGGATGATGGAATTCTGCTCGGCGCTGAAATCTCTTTTTCTCTGCTTTACTGGCCGTGCGTCCGATCGGACGTGTAGTTCATGCTGCGCTATACTTGGTGAAATTCCGGGCAGCTCATGTGTCGACCAGACGAAGACATCATGGTTTCTCCGGAGGCACTGGATCACTTCCTCTTTCTGATTCGCCTCCAGGTCGGATGCGATGAATGTCGTGGCCTCCGATCGGGTCGGGTGTATTTGCACTTCCTCTTTTTCTTCATAAACTAAAGAGGGAGGTTTTTCAGTTATAGCATTCACCTCGATTCGTGGTGACTTCCGAGAGGAATTTGCTTCAGCTCGGACCATTTCGACGTAGCATCGCCGAGCTGCCAGTTGATCTCCCCGTACTTCTCCCACTTTGTCTTCGACGGGGAACTTGCTCTTCTGGTGGAAGGTAGAGACGGCCGCTCAGAACTCACTGAGCGCCGGTCGTCCCAGAATGACGTTGTATGATGAGGGAGAGTCGACCACCACGAAGTTTGCTGTACGCGTCCTTCTGAGCGGCTCTTCTCCCAATGAAATAGCCATCCGGATTTGTCTGACCGGAAGGACTTCGTTGCTCGTAAACCCGTAGAGGGGGGTTGTCATGGGCAGCAGCTCGGCACGGTCAATTTGTAGTTGATCGAACGCCTTTTTGAATATTATGTTGACCGAGCTTCCTGTGTCAACAAAAACGCGGTGAATAGTATAGTTGGCTATTACCGCTTTGATGAGCAGAGCGTCGTCGTGGGGCACTTCAACTCCTTCCAAGTCCCCAGGCCCAAAACTGATTTCGGGTCCACTCGCCCGCTCTTGGCTATAGCCGACTGCATGGATCTGGAGCTGCCGGACGCTCGCCTTTCTTGCTCGGTTGGAATCTCCTCCGGTCGGCCCACCAGCGATAATGTTGATCTCTCCTCGGGAAGTATTACTTCTATTTTCTTCCTCCCGAGCGGATGGTCGAGACCGTTCTCTTGACGTTCGGCGATTCTCCTGCCTTGGAGAACGATGCCGCTCGGGAGTCTGTTGCTGTCGCCTATCAGTTCGCGTCCGATCGGCTTCATTGGTTCTCTGTCGCCTGTCGACTGAGGGAGACCATCGGCCGCCACTCCGGGGAACGGGATGAGCCACGAAGGGAAGACTTCGACAATCCCTTGTGTTGTGCGTATCCGTCCGGTGGAAGGAGCAGAATATCGGGGTCCATTTCTTCTTTGGCTTGGGCCGGGCGGCAGCTACTTCTTGCACGTGAGACCTGGCATGGGGGGAGTGGATTGCTTCGGCCCTCGGTCCTCTGGGCGGCTGATGAGCGGCGTGCTGTTTCCGCTCGGCAGGGGGAGCTCGCTCGGTTGGAGTTTCTTTTTTCCTGGCCGCTTGTGCTTCCTCCACGTTGATGTATTCGTTGGCCTGGTGGAGCATGTGATCATAGTCTCGGGGCGGCTTCCGAATGAGCGATCGGAAGAAATCCCCATCCACGAGGCCCTGTGTAAAGGCATTCATCATGGTCTCCGAGGTGGCCGTTGGAATATCCATGGCCACTTTGTTGAACCGCTGGATGTAAGCTCGGAGAGATTCACGGGCTTCTTGTTTGATGGCGAACAGACTAACGCTGGTTTTTTGATAGCGCCGACTGCTTGCAAAATGATGGAGGAAGGCCGTCCGGAAGTCTTTGAAGCTGGTAATGGATCCGTCCGGTAGCCTCCGAAACCATCGTTGAGCCGATCCAGATAGGGTAGTGAGGAAAACCCGACACTTCACCCCATCGGTGTATTGATGCAGGGTTGCCGTGTTATCAAACTTGCCCAAATGATCGTCCGGATCGGTGGTTCCATTGTATTCGCCGATCGTCGGAGGCACGTAGTGCTTGGGCAGAGGGTCTCGTAGAATAGCCTCTGAAAATTGGCGATTAATCCGCTCAGGCGATGAGTCCGCTCGAGGGGCTTTTCCTTTTCTGTCATCTCGTCTCGGCATTTCATCCGAAGAAGATCCCCGATCTCTATGAGTGGGTGCGGCTTCGGGGGTGCGGAATAGGGCCCGATGGAATGCAACGGTGGCTTGAGGTGCTTCCGCTCGGCCACCAGATGCTGAGGTTGCTTGCTGCTATGGCCGCTCGGCTGCTGCCTTCTGTTTTTGCTCCACAAGCTTGGCGGCCCTCAACTCGATCAGAGCGTCGAGTTCCTCCGTGGAGAGCGTTACCGTGTGTTGCCGTCCAGTCTCGTCCATTATTTCCGTTCGGATGCAGGAGTGTTCCCACAGACGACACCAATTTGATCCTGTCCGAATGCTGAACCAACGGACGCTGGGCACGTGGCGCTCCCCGGCTGCTGGTGTGGATCTTCGACTGGTTGCACGAAGCTCCGGCGAACCTGCACAGAAGTCGGGCCGGGAAGGGGTTCCCGGCGGTGACCCTCCGACGCTCAAGTCAGGCAAGCAAGTAGTGGCAAGTGGCTCTCGAAATATCAGAATGCGTACCTCCGGCGAAGGATGAGGGCCTTTATATAGGGCAGCGGAGAAGCGAGTGCACACATACCGAGGTGTACACGTGTCCGTAGTCCATACCCCAGTAAGGGCTTGTCAGTGAGCTTACCTGACCCATACTGTTACAGTCCAAGCATGTCCTCGATGGGACAGCGGAATCCCCTGTCGCGTGATTTGGAGTATAACCATATCACGAAGCATGCCAGCTGTCAGAAGATGTCCCTTGTCTGTTTCCCCGAACTCCTGCCGGGCATCCGACCGGCCCACGTCCGCCTTCCGTCCGACCGGTCATATATGATGGTCCACTTGGGAAGTTTTCGGTAATGTGTTTTGTGGCGACCGTTAGCAGTATGCTTCATGCCTTCGGCCGAGTGTGCCGTCCGCTCGGCCCTACGATCTTGTTCAATGAGCGCCGGAACCCCGGCTTCCATAGGGGTGCCTTTTGCCATCGGCTAAACACCGGGCGGCCGCCTGGTCGGTTAGACCCCTTTCTCCGGTCGGCCTAGTTGGTCCGACCCTCTTCGATGAACCGCCCGGCTCTTTGACTTTCACGTGGCGTTGACCTGGTCCCCTGTTCTTACCGCCGGATCAGTTATATATATCATAATTTAGCATTTGTATGTGCATTTTTATAGAAAATTCATTTATAATATGTATTTTTTTATTTTTCAAGTATTTCAATTGACTATTTTTTACATTTATGCAACATGTCCAACAAAGGGAAAGAAATTGTTTCTAGTAGAGAAAGATCAAGTGGGAGAGGATGGAGAAGATGTGTTGCTCTTAGGCTTTGAGGATACAAACTTGATATTGGTGAATCACACACAATCTGAACAAAACATTGAGTTGAATAGTATTTCCTCTAATGATGTTACACGAAGGCAACGTGTGTCACCAACAATCAACAACATATCAAATGGTGAGACACAAGTGCATGAACTTTTTTATAATGGCAATACAAATATTGTGAAGTTTCATGAGATCATTGTCCTTGTCTTTCACATAAAATAGCTATTTTTTATTCATGTATCCTTATATATGTTTAGTAAATCATGTATATAATTTATTTAATTGTCATAGGATGAGGAGGTAAGAAGGCCACCATTAGAAAACGATATCACAAGTGATGCTTGTTATGAAGAAGATAATTCATCAGTTGTTCATCGAAGAGGACTTAATCGAGGGTCTCAGATTCCGCCAATAGTGATGGAAGGACTAAGATCCATGTGGTCATGAATAAGTAAAACTTCTCATCTTTTAAATTTTATAAGTACCAATGTTTTTGTGATTAGTTAGTATTATTGCTATACATTTTTTGATTTCCATATATTAGATTTGTTGAGATTGAGGTTGCTCGTGATATAACAAACGATATCAAAAGAGCCATCACAGAAGCTTGGCGAGCATGGAAAAAGACGTCTAATGATAATAAGAATATACTTTGGGACAATTTTAAGATAAGTGATAATGTCTGAATTGATTTTAGTTCAGTTTTAATATTTATTGTAACCATGAATTGCTAAATGGAAATGTTACAGCTGAGATACAAATGAGATAATATCATTGATAGAGAAATGAAAAAGGTGTGGGATAAAAATGCCAGTGAAAGATATAGATCATCTATTTATTTGGCTAAAAAAGCATCATTATCATCGGCGTACGAAGAGTTAGAAAGGGAACCAACCATGTTAGATATGATAGGTAGGGGACCGGAGTGGATGGATGCTAAGGTATGAAATAACTTAGTTAACCATCATTGGAATAAATAAAATTACAAGATAAAATGTGAAGTTGCATGAAATAATTGAATGACAATGAAGGATGGATCATTACAAAGCATGCAAGGGGTTCGATTTCTTTTGGAACACACCGTGAAAGAATGACAAACCATTTCTTCTAAGTAATTATCCAAATAGTCACATCTCTTATTAAATTTTGAATTCATATTTCATTAAAATGTAATTCCTTTTTTATTTGATATTGTATTGAAATGTGATATATATATTTAATTGTAGTTGAAAGATTTGGGACGAGATATTGATGACTTTGAAGTTTTTGAACATATGCATAAAAGAAAGTAAGATACTGGAGGATTTGTAGATAACAAATCAACCTGAGTTAGTGTGAGTAAATTTAATCAAATTTATATTTGTTTGTTCTTATGTCTTATTAACAATATTAAAGTGAGTATATTACATCGTTAAAGTGAGTATCCCCTACAATGCTGATGGAAATACTCTATTAGGGGCTATTTTTTTATTCAATTTAAAATGTTTATACATTTGGCCTTCATTTTATCTATTACACATATTATTCCTTATTGTGGGTGATACTATTGATTCTTTCTTTCTTGAACTATTAGCATAAATATTTTGATGATAGAGTTTAACTTGTAAAAAAAAGTTGATTACTTTAGTCATGTTGCTAAATTATTAATGTTGGCAGTTAGACAAGAACATAACTAAATTTGGAATTTGATTATATTGATATTAATTGCAAAGTAGTATTGATTTTATTGATTTATTTTTATATTTATTAGACTAACATAATTTATTTTAATATTGGTAGGAAAAATACAAAGAGAAACAAAATGATGATGATCAATATGCTGATCATTCATTTAATCTCAACTCATGGTGTGATGTGGTGGGTCGCCCATCGAAGGGGAAGGTGTATGGATATGAATGCCATCGTCAATTTGGAAGAGTATATAATGGAAATTTGCTTATACCATCAAGTAATGAAAAGTGTTCAAATGAGGAAAATAAAAGCTGTCAAAAGAAATCAAAGACATGCGTGCATCTACCAAAAGAATGGAGCAAGAAATAATCAAGGGCAAGAAGAAATTAGAACTTGGTATCATAGAAAGTAGACAGAGAGAAGAGAAGCTTGTCAAGGAAAGTAGAAAGAGAAGAAAATTTGGAAGAGAGGGTTTGCAAAATGATTCAAGAGGTAAAATATACGAATCATATATTTGTAGGAGGATTTGGCTTCCATAAACAATGTTATAAATGATGTGAAGGTTAGATTAGTTGCGAGATTTCACATTTATTTATGTAATTGTAGTTTGATGCTTTTGAGATTTGAAAATTTATTTAATTTCTTATGATTTTATTAATTATCAATGATTTAGTTTACATGGATGATATAAATATTTATTTATATAAATGTTAATATTATGATATCTTTTGTGGATTTAGAAATATGTATATGTTATTGCTTTTCACAAAATGACACGTTGAAATATAAGAATTTGATTATAATATACATTTAGTAATAAAATTAGAAATGGATGTATACAAAAATGGATTCATAAATGAAAATTTTTGTATATACGTATTTATAAATGAAATAAAACTATATTTTTTATATTATTTGATATCGATTAATGCCATATTTAAGACAACATCAAAGGCAGAATTTGTATTTAAAACTAATGGCATTTGACCAAATTTAAAACAGATTTATAAACGGGAATCATATTCGAGTCTGGAAAGAATAATATGCTTGATCTCATGACTTCTGAGTACCAGTGGAGTTAGAGAGAGAATAAGTTGATCTATGACTATGTTTGAATCAGGAGATAATAATAATTGTACTTGGAGGAGGCTTTCCGGCATAGATAACATCGTTCTTAATCAGTGACTCCCAGGTATTCGCAGAGTTAAGGAGAAGCTTATCGACATCTTACTCAACGAAGGTTTACAGATGTATATATAAGCTTAATCCTGACTATACTCAAGTTAGAAATAGAGTGAGCCCTGGGAAGGACAAGGTGATACAGTATTCACTCAACTCTTGTGCGAAGGGGAGTCCGCTATTACAGCCTGGAGGATCTCTACCCTAACTATATCCGAGTCGGAGGAATTTTAGCCCTTAAAAGGATAAGGTGATACGATACTCACTCGACTTTTGTGCGAAGGGGAGTTTGCTATCGCAACCTAGAGAATCTCGACCTCGACTATGTTCGAGTCGGAAGAGTTTGGGCCATAAAAAGGACAAGACGATATGATACTTGTTCGACCCTTGTGAGAAGGGGAGTTTGCTATCCCAGCTCGATAGGAGAACCTCAACTCTTACTATGTTCGAGTTAGGAGAGTTTGTGCCTTGAAATGGATGAGGCTATACGGTATTCGTTCGACCCTTGTGCAAAAAGGAGTCTGCTAATGCAGCCTGAAGGATATCGACCTCGACTATGTTCTTGTCAGGGGAGCTTGTGCCCTAAAAAGGAAAAAAATAATATAGTGCTCGTTTGAGCCTTGTGCGAAGGGGAGTTCGCTACCGCAGCTTGGAGGATTTCGACATTGACTATGTCCATGTCGGGAGAGTTTGAGCCCGAAAAGGATAAGACGATACAGTACTCACTTGACCCTTGTACGAAGGTAAGTCTGCTACTGTATCTTGAAAGATCTTGATCCAGACTATATCTAAACTAAGAGAGTTTGGGCATTTAAAAGGATATTTATCGATAGAGATCACTGGTCCGAGATTAAGGGAAATGGTTGACAACCACGATAAAATACTTAAGAATTTCCCTAGGTACTTTAAGGAGAGCAGCATTAAGTTTATCATTTAAGAATGAATAAAAATATACTGCAAATAGATTGCCCATAAACAATCCCTATAAGGCAACATGAATAAAGCCAAGTGGGGTCAACAAAACATGGCAGTGGATAAGGTATTTTGTATCTTCGAATTAGTATCAGTTGCAATGTCTAATGTCTCAAGGTAAATGCAGACAAGTGTAAATCATTCAACTATATGCCGAGAGATAATTGGATAAGCAAATAGCCATAGTAGGTACGTGCGTATCAATTTCAATATAGGTAGGAAAACATACTCCATCGCATAAACTTGCCCGTTAATATTATTCCTAGAGAAAAACGATACTATTAAAGATATAAATACGGTGATATGTGACGTATATCTGACATAATGATCAGAGATTGATTTTTATGAATTGACGACTTCAGATTTATTTCATCATGGACTTCAAATTTATTCCATCATATTACCTTGTTTACCTCATTATATATATATATATATATAATTTATACTAAAAAAGTCGCTTAGATAACTCTACTTTTGTTAATAGCTTGGGAATAATTTCACAAAACTCTGGTCCTCAGGAAATTTAATATTTGTCATTCTTAGAGAATCTGTTAAATGCATGAGGAATACTCTTATCAACCATCCTTTTGCCGAAGGGAGAGCAATGCCAGACCCTTTTCTCATTTGCTAACTCCGGAACCATTCATGGAATAATCGGCGTACATTAGGGTGGAGAAACTCGAATTGTGCAGGTATCGGTTGGAATTAGGGTGGTGAAGGATTTTTTCTTAAGTTCATTAGTCGTTGATACTGAAATTGCCTTGCATCGCCATAGTTATCCAATTATCCCTCTACTATGCGAAAGTGTGGTAATACCCTTCCCCTACTTCTACTTCTTTCGACATTCCTCCTCCTTCTGCTGCTATCATTTGAATAGCCCCTACGGTCATTAGCCATGATGCATGTCAATGTAAGAAGAAGAATAGAGAGAGAGGAAGTAATAAGATGAGAATAATAAAATCTATTGTTCATTGATATTTATCCTAAGGATAATACAATATATAATGTTCAAAAGTACTTGGTCAAATAACTAATTAATAAATAATAGAATTATTCTAAGAATAATTCTGAGAATAATTATAACAGAATTATTAGAATAATCCAAATACTAATATGATTTGATTTGGTAATTTGATCCGGTCAATTTGGATAATTCTGTTATATCTCTTTTATCCCCCGACAAACTCAGCGGGAGATCTCTGACGTTGAGTTTACTTACTAACTTGTTGAAACGTTGTCTGGATAGTGGCTTAGTAAAGATGTCAGCGATTTAATCTTCAGCAGAAATATAAGAGACGGATAACTGCTGAGTTGCCACACGTTCACGAACAAAATGAAAATCAATTTCCACATGTTTTGTACGAGCATGAAAGATTGGATTTGCTGTAAGATATGTTGCTCCAATATTGTCGCACCAAATTTTTGGTGCAATATTTGATGCAAGATGAAGTTCAGAGAGAAGTGATTGAAGCCAAATAATTTCTGACGTTGTATTTGCTATAGCTTTATATTCTGCCTCAGTGCTTGAACGAGATACCGTAGGTTGCTTTTTCGAATTCCATGAGATAAGATTTCGTCCAAGAAATATTGCATATCTACTAGTAGTGTAAGATACCGTAAAATTAAATAATAAATGTTATTGGACGAAAAATCTTATTGGATTTTTCAAGAATTTTTAGAAATTTTTCGGGATTTAAACGGAGTCCGTATGACTGGTTTTGAGGGGATGAATTGGGGGAGCTAAGCGGAGCCTGTTTGAGATACCCATTTAAATGAGAGTTGATTAAGGATTTAACTTAAGGTTTAATTAACTTAAACCTAAGTTTTATTTTCTTTATTCTTCCTCCCTCCCGATTCATTTTCCTCCCCCACTCGACAACCCCTCCGCCCGAAACCCTTCTCCGGCGATTCCTCTTCGCCCGATCGTCGGCCGCCGCAAGTTCATTGTCGGTGAATGTCTTCTCCTTCAGCGTGCCTCAATCGACCCTTCCTCCGATCTTACCCGGTTGTTGCCTCTCCTTCTCTTTTGATCTCTCTCTCGGACGGCCCGACGCCGACGGGGATGTTTCTTCCACCGCGATCTCACCTTCACACGTCGTCGGAGAGAATGTGGCTCGAATCTTGACGATAACTGTCATCTTCGGCTGTGCGATTTCATCTTCAATAGTTTCTTGCACGCGATCGGTTGTTGCTCAGCGGCTAGGGCACGGCGAGGCTAGGGCTCGGTGACAGAGGGGAGATTCGAGCCCTAGTTTCCTATTATGGGCATCCAGCACCTCCTCGTCGTTGGAGCTTTAGATCAAGGAGGTCCAAGTTCACTGGATTCCGTTTTCTCTTGCTCGTCGGCGTTGATTAGCTGCTAATCCTGAGTGTGACGGGCTGCCGACACAAAATTGGAGTACGGTAGGCTTCATTCAGAATCATAAAGATTCAAAGTTCTTGCCTAATTGGTCTCAATTGTGATGTTCTTCTTGTTTTAGAATAGAGAAAGGCATGGATTGTGGACTTTCCCTATTGCCATTCACTGTCTCTTCACTTCTAGTAGCTGTGGAGGTCTCGGTTGAAGAGGTGAAGATCAATTTAGGTGAGTTTCCTTTGGTGATGTATCTCTAGATCCTTCTATTATTGCTCTGTTCTATCAGTGTTGTTAATGGATATTAGATCATGTTTAGTTTAGAGCACATGGAAGCATGTAGAGGGATTCGTTGTAGTTGGATGCTCTTGTGTTGGATTAATTGATGACTGGTAGGTTATGTTTGGAAAGATTGAAGGAGTTATAAGGAGATTTGATTAGTGATTGGTTAGTGAGAATTAAGGAAATCAATTGAGATGTAGGTTGATAAGGATTTGTATTGTATTATGTTGGAGATTTCGTGATCTAGGGTTGTTTGGATAAATTGTGATTAGTGGGTTTAGAAGGATTTATGATGAGTTTGGATTAGTGTTTGATCGGGAATGGTTAATATTGATAGCAAGAATGATTATGTTGGGTACTTGGAGATTTTAAGAGTGTAAACATAATCTGAAATTTATTCGGGATATTTAGGTTACTTTGTTCTAGGTGATCATGGGAGCATTTGGGGTAGTTAAGGATTGGATGAATTATTGTGGATTAAGGATTAAGGTTTTGCCTATAGTGGCAAGTATTGTTTTGGTTGATATATATTATTATGTGATCATTTTTAGGATCATTGGATTGGTTGTTGATTGGATTATCAGATGAGGTAGGTTGATGATTTGGTTGTTTGGTTAATGTGGATTTATGATGGAGATTTGAGCTTATGATAGGTTTTGTGGTTGATATCATTATGTGGTGGGTTGGTAATTAAGAGAATAGATTTATTATTGGATTAAATGTGTTGTTTTAGAGGAGTTTTGGAGATATATCATATATAACCTAATCTAATTAGGTTGTATTATGGTTAAGGTTAGTTGGGGGATCAATTCATAATCATGTTTGATTAGGGTTATTCTAATTAGGTGGGGGAAAGTAGTTTAGTTAATTACTTTCTATGTAATTAGCTAAATATACTATGTGATCGCAGGACTTGGATTCGGGACGAGCGTCTCGACGTGGGATTTCCGGACACGATCTACGTATTAAGGCGGGTATTTCTTTCTTCGCCTCTATGTATTTTCTTTGAGCTTAGTGCATGGTTGTTGTTTGACGGATTAGGTTACTTTACCTTATATCGTGTTCGGTTGCTATTTTTCCTGCTTGTTACTTTTGCTTGAGCTTAGAGATGATCTATTTAATTCACATACAGTCTCCACTCATGATATCTACTCTGTTATGATTACACGTGTAGAGTATGTCTTGTAGGGATTGTCGGGTTGTTGGTATTCTCATGCTGATTGAGTATATGATGTGGACTGTACATAGGTGGGTATGTGTTATAGGAGTCATCTTGTTGACCGTGCATTTGCATGTTGTGTGTACATATGTATTTGTTATGTACTTTTGGAGGAGTTGTGTTGATTGTATGTTTGGGGTATATACACATGTCTGTTGTGTTTTTATTGGAGGATACATGTTGATTGTACTTATATTTTGTGTACATGTGTCTGGTGGGATTATTTGAGATTTTTGGTTGATTATACATGTGTAGTGTGTACATATGTTTGGTGGGATACGTGGAGGTATCATGACGATTATACTCTTGTTGGAGGTATTTATGAGGTTTGAGGTTGTTGCATGGATGATGATTATATATATATATATCATGTTCATCATTCATTGCATCTGATGACCATTATCTCCCTTGTGGTGAGAGAGTCGTCAGTTGGTTTGGTTTAGCGCCGCACACTCGGCCACTCATGAGTAGTGGTAGCTGGAGCAGTTGCCGCTCGTCCTGTCGTGCCACTCGGTCACGAGGTTTAGTGAGATCCGGCGTTGTGAGCAGTCAGGGACCCTGATGCTATTTAGCTAGATAGCTATTAGCGGACTGTCCGCCTCGACCACTATATAGTGGGCTGGAGGGTAGTACAGTCGTCACAGACCCAAGCCTCTCGGCCATACAGGGGTTGTGGTGTTCGGAGAGGTGGCGGGGGTGACCATGGAGCATGCATGCACTTTTGCATATGATGCACGGTGCATTTGGGGGTTATATTTGTATACATGCCTACTAGATACTAGTTGCATGTGTTTGTGGTATGTTGCATTTGTTTGCGATATGATTATTGCATATGGTTGTCATACTGCATACATGTCATTTATTTTACTTGTATATGCAGTCGTATTTATATTGCACAGGTGTCAGGGGTATGTCTGTTGCAGATCCGGTGAGTTTACTGATCATTGTACCATGTGTCGATTCCAGATTGGGTATATATCTGTCATTATGTTAGTTGTGGTTTGTACAGTTTATATGTCAGGTTATTATGTCAGATATGTTTAGGTGCATTGATTATGATAGTATGATCATGCTCTTTATTCCCTACTGAGACTGTATATTTGTGATCTCCATGTTGTTTATGGACCATGCACTATCTTTTCTATTACCCGCTGAGTTACCTATACTCACCACCGCATGTATATCTTTATGTTTTCAGGTAGATGGTTGGAGTGTCGCTCGGAGTATCCTGTCTGCCGGGTCCTATGTCACATCCGACGATGGTTTCGGGTTTTGGTATATCTTTATTTGTATTCGATATTTGTTGTATTTGGTGTGTTGATGTATTTGTTGTTGTGGTTGTTGTATAAAGCCTAGCCGGCTAGCAGTGTCTTGATGTGTTTTGTATGGGCTTGTCTTATCGTTTTTCCGCTGTGTTGGTTTGTTTTGTACAGCCGTGTGGGCTGTTGTATATATAACTGCGTGGTTGTGATTGTTTCATTCCAGCCATGTGGGCTGTTATTATAACTGCGTGGTTGTGTATATAAATATTCCAGCCGCATGTGGCTGATGTATATTTTGTTTGTAGTGATGCTTCATATTGTCACCGGTACAGTGGAGATGCTGTCGGATTTTTATCTGGCAGGGACTCCTTTGGGGGCGTGACAAATTAGTGGTATCAGAGCGGGTACGATGCCTGCTTTGTTTTTGTTTTAGATTTTCGAGATTTATCTGATACCAATTTAGTGGTATCAGAGCAGGTTTACGATACTTGCTATGTGTTCTGGATTTTCGAGATTTATCTGATACCAATTTTTGGTATCAGAGCAGGTTCGATGCCTGTTATTCGTGTTTTTGGGTTTCGTGATTCGATTTTTTTGATGTGACTTTTCGGGTTTTGGGACCAGGCAGCAGCAGGACATCTCCAGGCTATAGGAGGTATGTTTGCATATTGTTATCATGCATTTATGTTGGTGTATGTATTGTTGCCCATATAGTTATGATGTGTGTTAGTGTTCTCTTGTTAGTACATGCCTATTTGTTTGTAGCATGCATTGCATGTGTTGGGTCAATCACTGATCACGGTTGACCTAATGGAGATCAAGGATTACAGTCTCAAGGGATTCTTCATATCATACTACCATTTGTGTTAGTTATTGCTACTACTAGTTGGTTGAGATTTAGAGTCACATACCAGTCCCTGTTATTATTAACTGGATAGTGGAGGATATCTGTATACCCATGTTGACTCCGTTAGTAGAGTACCGATTTACTCATGTTGAGGATTGATTTACTTGATCGACTTGTGCAGTTGTGGATTGATTTATCTTAGTTGGTTTCGTACTCCTGTTATTTTGATTAGTAGAGTATTGATTTACTCCTGTTGGTTAGGTTTGTAGATTACCCTCGTTGACTTGGGTAGTTGTGTATTGATTTACCTTAATTAGTTTCATCAGTGGAGGATTGATTTACCCTTATTAGATCAGTTAGTTGACGACCGATTTAGTTAGTAGTTCGATCATTCGGGTATCGTCATACTCTATTTTTAGAGATTCTGATCTTTAGGGTTACTTGTGCTTGGTTAGATATTTGGGAGATACATTTAAGTACATGACTCGTACCGGTGTAGAAAGGACTGAGTTGGCCGTATACCATTATCGGCTTAGTCAGTCTATAGAGGATCGATGCATCCTATTCCATGGGGACTTTGACTATGGATTGTCTGTACCTGATTGGGTGACTTAGAAGGTACATTAGGATAGGATACTCCACTGATGTGGAAAAGTGTAAAGCTACATGCTTAACACTTATGAGATATAACCGTTATTATAGTGTATGAGTTGGAGAGTACTTTCGGACATATGATTTGTTCTGGTGGGAGAGAGTTGAAGTTAGCTACTTAACCTTTACGTGACCCGGTACCACGTGAAGGAAGTGTTAGGATCTCTTCGTACGGCTAGAGAGGGGGGTGTGAATAGCCGACCCCAATTGCTCGCGTTTCTTTCTACAAACTAGGGTTAGCGCAGCAGAAACTAAATGCAGAAAGAAAACAGGAGAAGAAATCAAACCTCAACGCAAGGATGTAACGAGGTTCGGAGATGATACTCCTACTCCTCGGCGTGTCCGTAAGGTGGACGAAGCCTATCAATCCGTCGGTGGATGAGTCCCCGGGAAAACCGGCTAAATCAAACTCCTTCTGGGTGGAGAAACCTCGCCACAATGTCTTGCAACAGCAAAATAAACAGGAGTACCAGAATACAGCAAGAAACTAAGTACAATACAAGAATGTAATAACCCTAGCTTGCCTTCTTGTCGGCTGGATGAAGCAGCAACTTCAAGCGACGCCTACAACAGCAGGAACCCAGCCGGAAGCTCACGCGAAGCTTTGGAGGAGCTCAACAAAGCTCAAGCACAGCAGCACTTAGGGACAGGAAGAAGAAGGAAGAATTTTGGAGGCTCGCAGCAGCAGCCCTCCTTTTATAACCTGCGAAGAAAACGAAGAAACACAGAAGAAATCTAGCCGTTGCGTCGCAACGGCTAGTGCCTGGATCGGTCTGTGGACCGATCAGGATCCATGTGGATCGGTCCACAGACCGATCCATTCCCTCTTCCTTCGCTTCTGTTCCGTCCCTGATCGGTCCATGGACCGATCAGGGAACCTCCTGATCGGTCCGGGGACCGATCAGGCTTTGTGCTGATCGGTCCCCAGACCGATCAGCCCCTCTTGCGCCTCGCTCCTGTTCGGCTTCTGATCGGTCACCAGACCGATCAGTTAACACACAGTATGCCAGAATATTTCAGATCACTGGATCGATCACCGGATCGATCCAGCTCATGGTTTCGCCCAAACCAAGTCCAAACCAACATCCGGTCAATCTTGACTGTTGGTACATTGCGCTAAGCATCCGGTCACTCCCTTGACTGCTAGGACTCCCGCTAAGTGTCCGGTCAATCCTTTGACCCACTTAGACTTTTCTCTCCATACCAAGTATCGGTCTTCTATGACCTACTTGACTTCCCATCACCGGATGTCCGATCACCCTTGATCCATCTGGATTTTCCCTGCCCGGCTTCACTCACCGTGACTTTCACCTAGCTTCACTCACTAGGGTTTTCACCGGCTTCACTCACTGGATTTTCACCTCCTGGCTTCACTCACCGGACTTTCCAACCGCCTAACATCCCGATTAGGACTTTCTCATTCACCTAGCTTCACTCACTAGGATTTTCACCGCTTCACTCACAGGATTTTCGAATGCCTGGCTTCACTCACCGTGACTTTCACCTTCACCTAGCTTCACTCACTAGGATTTTCACCGGATTCACTCATCAGGATTCCCTGCCTGGCTTCACTCACCGGGACTTTTCCCGTGCCAAACTCCCTGTTTGGACTTTCCCCGTGCCAAGCCTCCATACTTGGACTTTCCGCGTGCCAAGCTCCTGCTTGGACTTTTCCCCGTGCCAAGTCTCCGTACTTGGACTTTTCCAGTGCCAAGTCTCCATACTTGGACTTTTCGCGTGCCAAGCTCCCTGCTTGGACTTTTCCAGTCAGCCAAGTCAACCTTGACTTACGGTTCCACCAATAATCTCCCAAACATCTATTCTTGTCCCATATCAAGAATAGAACTCTCTCACGAGTGTCAAACATCAACATGCAACTCAACTAGGTCAACCTTGACCTAAGGTTGCACCGACAATCTTCCCAAGTCAAACATCAAAATACAACTCGAGTCAAGTCACCTCGAGTCGGGTCAACCAGGTCAACCTCGACCTAAGGTTGCACCAACAATCTCCCCCTTTTTGATGTTTGACAAAACCCATAATCAAGTTAGGTTAACCCGATAACCTAACTTAGGTTTTCCAACCATCTTCCAATGTCCAATGTTCTTTCCTTGAACATTCTCTGGACATTCTCCCCTTAGGTTAACCCGATAACCTAACTTGGGTTCTCCAATAATTCTCCCCCTTTTGACACACATCAAAAAGAATTCCAATGTTCTTTTCTTGAACATTCCTTGACATTCTTTCCCTAGCTTAGGTTAACCCGATAACCTAACTTGGGTTCTCCAATAATTCTCCAATGAACACTCTCCCCTTTTTGACACATATCAAAAAGAAAAAGGAGAGTATCAAGGTCAAGAGTTTCTTCCTAATGAAAGTCCCATACCTTTCATTGAAACTCTTAATTTCCCCCTTGATACTAAACTCAACAATCAACTTAGTGATAATCCCATATCACTAATCCTCAAAAGTCTTAAGGAGTAAAAACTCCCCCTAAGAGTCAACTCCCCCTTGACAATTAGGTAAAACTCCCCCTAAAGGTCAACTCCCCCTTTGACCATTGCACCAACAATGTCTTTGAGAGTTCCAAACCTTTAGAAATCCAAAAACACTACTTCCATAACTGAAATTTCAGACAACAGCTAAAAAATCAGAAATTCGGCACGCCCTGATCGGTCCCCAGACCGATCAGCCCTTCACCGATCACACAATACTCTGGATCGGTCTGCAGACCGATCCACAATACTCTGGATCGGTCCGCAGACCGATCAGATCTTCCCTGGATCGGTCCCCGGACCGATCCAGCCACTGAAATCAGAACTTCTGATTTCCCCTTCCGGAAAATCAGAAACTCCTAATAAATTCAAGAAAATTCCAAAAATTACGAAACTTTGAGGTTACATTCCTCATATCATACACTATCATGGAAAAATAGTTTTCTATGAAAATAACTTCTATTTTTCAATCTTGATACAAAGTTCAAAAACTTTGAAATAGTTCAAGTTTAACTCAACTTTGTATCACAATGTTCAATGATGAATGCTATCACTAGAAAAGCTTCATCAAGGTTTTTCAAATCAATTTTAAAATGATTTTAAACCTTTTAATTTAGGACCACAATCTTAGGGCTATATGTACATGACTTGTACATAAGCTTTCCCTATGATCCTCCATTTCTTGAATTAGGCTAATCTAGGTACAAGAACTATGCACCTTGATCCTAACTCATGATCCTAATATCTCACACACATCTAAAGTGTATCAAACACATCCAAGTCAATTTTGATGTGAGATATGGGTTTAGGTCATCTTAGGCTAAGTTCTCATGCATTTTCTAAACACCAACTTGATCTCATTATCAAATTGTGTTTCTATCCTTAAATCAATTTAAATTGATCATTAATGCAAGAGATGATGACATGGCATGAAATACTATCATAAATAAAAACATGTGCCAATGTCATGATGTCATGGCATAACGTTTGAAACTTAAATAAAGCATGACATATAAACTAGCCTAAGCATTATCATGACATTTCAAATGATAATAAAACTAAACATGATGACATGTGAGGGCAAACAATCATGGCAAGATTTAGCATAAATAAATATACCTAGATTACCTATCTAAGTATCCTTAACCACTTTGCTAACCTAAAATTTAACCCTTGATTGCCTTAAAATGCCAAAATCCTAATTTTGACACTTCTTGAACTCTAGATTAATTCATGCCACTTAAAGATCAAATTTATCCTCAAAACTTGGCATGTTTCATTTTTCCTCGAGAATTCTGTAGATTTTCCCAAATTGTGTCAATTAAAATCATTCTTTTCCATAATGGCACATTTTACTCTTCCAAGGAGTAAATGATAATTCCATTTCATTTTCAAAAGTTCTCAAAACCTTGAAAATGCTCCTTGAGTGTCAATTTCCTCAAAGTTGGGTTAACTACCCTTCTAATCGGAGTTGACACTCTCTAACCCATCTATGAGGTAGAGAGGATGCTCCTAGGAACCCAATACCTATTAGAGCTCATTGGATTCACTAAATATTCACTAGGGATAACTTCCCTAGCAACCCTCCTAATGACCCTCTTAGGCTTTAAAGCCTTGGTCATTTGGGACTCATCAAGATCAACTCTAGGGGTGACTCCCCTTGTGACCTTGGTGATGGTCTTCCTAGCCCTAGATTTTGTTCCATAATCGAATGGAACATTGTGATAAGTGGGCTTGACCACTTGGAACTTAGGTTTGTGACCCAAACCTTTCTTGTCCTTGGACATTGGTTTTTGACACTTAAACCCTAGAGATGACTTCTCCATGTTTTTAAGAGCCTTTTCTAAATTATCAAGTCTTGACCTCAAGACTTGATTTTCCCTCTCTAATACCTCAAGTGTTAATTTGTCATTTTCTCTTGAGATATTCCTAGGCATGTGTCTAGTCTTCTTGGGATTTCTACCTAGGTTTTCCTTAACTTTAGAAGCGTTAATCCTAGGGTTGGTATTTTTAGTGTTATCCTTACCTAGGCTAACATGTTTAGCTCCTAAGCACATGTATTGGTTCCTACAGTTAACATGCTTATCATTATTAACAATTGCAACAAAACTACTAGCATGAGTTTTATTAGAATTGCAATAATGAGCCTTAGAAATTACCTTAGGGTTTGCCTTAGCTCCCCCTATCGATGTGCTCGTCTTCTTGTCCTTGTGAGGTTGCCTCCCCCTCGGACATTGGCTCCGATAATGTCCCCTTCGCTTGCATTGGAAACACACCACGTGCTCCTTGCTCTTGCGTATCGGGACTCCGGCTTCCTTGATCTTTGGCGCCGGTCGAGTCTTCCTAACCCTCTTTGGACACTTACTCTTGTAATGTCCATACTCCCTACACTCAAAGCACATTATGTGTAATTTGCTAGAAACTAAATGGCTTGAGTTACCTAGAGTTAAGGATGGATGAACGCTCTCTCCTTCATCCCTTCCGGAGGTAGAAGCTTCTTCTCCTTGCTCCGAACTTGAAGAGGAACACTCCTCCTCTTCTTCTTTCGATGTTGAGTAACCCTCAACTTCTAATTCCTCTCCTCCATGATGTGAGCTCCTTGGCTCACTTGACTCCTCTTCATGGCTTGAAGTGGAGTTCCCCTCATGGAACTTAGCCAAGTTGTTCCACAACTCCTTGGCATTGTTGTATCCACCTATCTTACATAGAACATCATTAGGTAAAGAAAATTCAAAAATTTTCAATACCTCATCGTTGACTAGGGATTGATGGACTTGTTCCTTGGTCCACTCCTTCTTCTCTAGGGTTTCTCCTTTCTTGTCCATCGGAGGCTTGAAACCTAATTGTACACAACTCCAATTTTCAATGTTAGTCATAAGGAAATATTTCATCCTTACCTTCCAATACGCGAAGTCGTCGCGATCGTAGAAGGGTGGAATTGTGATGTCTTCTCCGAGTTGATCCATCTCTAGCTCGTGCTCCCCCGGGTGTTGATCCAACGAAGAGCAACCTTGCTCTGATACCACTTGTTAGGATCTCTTCGTACGGCTAGAGAGGGGGGGGGGGTGTGAATAGCCGACCCCAATTGCTCGCGTTTCTTTCTACAAACTAGGGTTAGCGCAGCGGAAACTAAATGCAGAAAGAAAACAGGAGAAGAAATCAAACCTCAACGCAAGGATGTAACGAGGTTCGGAGATGATACTCCTACTCCTCGGCGTGTCCGTAAGGTGGACGAAGCCTATCAATCCGTCGGTGGATGAGTCCCCGGGAAAACCGGCTAAATCAAACTCCTTCTGGGTGGAGAAACCTCGCCACAATGTCTTGCAACAGCAAGATAAACAGGAGTACCAGAATACAGCAAGAAACTAAGTACAATACAAGAATGTAATAACCCTAGCTTGCCTTCTTGTCGACTGGATGAAGCAGCAACTTCAAGCGACGCCTACAACAGCAGGAACCCAGCCGGAAGCTCACGCGAAGCTTTGGAGGAGCTCAACAAAGCTCAAGCACAGCAGCACTTAGGGACAGGAAGAAGAAGGAAGAATTTTGGAGGCTCGCAGCAGCAGCCCTCCTTTTATAACCTGCGAAGAAAACGAAGAAACACAGAAGAAATCTAGCCGTTGCGTCGCAACGGCTAGTGCCTGGATCGGTCTGTGGACCGATCAGATCCATGTGGATCGGCGTGCATCCAATTATCCTTTTCTTCACTGTCTGATCGGTTCCATGGGTCCAAGTAACCTAACCGACGGGGTATTAACGGAATCAATCCTAGCTAAATTCCTTTTGGACCTGCTTCGATGCGAAACATGTCAAGTGTTAACACAAGATGATATCGAAATTGTACTAATTCAGTCATAGGCCAATATTTTTATCTCTTACCGATCAGATCGATCCAGTTCATGGTTTTCGCCCAAACCAAGTCCAAACCAACATCCGGTCAATCTTGACCTGTTGGTACATTGTGCCTAGCATCCGGTCACTCCCTTGACCTGCTAGGACTCCCGCTAAGCATCCGGTCAATCCCTTTGACCCACTTAGACTTTTCTCTCCGTACCAAGTATCCGGTCACTTCTATGACCTACTTGGACTTCCCATCACCGGATGTCCGATCACCCTTGATCCATCTGGATTTTCCTGGCCGGCTTCACTCACCGGGACTTTCACCTAGCTTCACTCACTAGGGTTTCACCCGCTTCACTCACCAGGATTTTCACACCTGGCTTCACTCACCAGGACTTTCAAACCGCCTAACATCCCAGTTAGGACTTTCTCATTCACCTAGCTTCACTCACTAGGATTTTCACCGCTTCACTCTTTTCCCGAATGCCTGGCTTCACTCACCAGGACTTTCACCTTCACCTAGCTTCACTCACTAGGATTTTCACCTGGATTCACTCACCAGGATTTCCCGACTGCCTGGCTTCACTCACCAGGACTTTTCCCCGTGCCAAACTCCCTGTTTGGACTTTCCCCGTGCCAAGCCTCCATACTTGGACTTTCCGCGTGCCAAGCTCCTGCTTGGACTTTTCCCCGTGCCAAGTCTCCGTACTTGGACTTTTCCAGTGCCAAGTCTCCATACTTGGACTTTTCGCGTGCCAAGCTCCCTGCTTGGACTTTTCCCGAATCAGGTCAACCAAGTCAACCTTGACTTACGGTTGCACCAATAATCTCCCAAACATCTATTCTTGTCCCATATCAAGAATAGAACTCTCTCACGAGTGTCAAACATCAACATGCAACTCAACTAGGTCAACCTTGACCTAAGGTTGCACCAACAATCTTCCCAAGTCAAACATCAAAATACAACTCGAGTCAAGTCACCTCGAGTCGGGTCAACCAGGTCAACCTTGACCTAAGGTTGCACCAACAATCTCCCCCTTTTTGATGTTTGACAAAACCCATAATCAAGTTAGGTTAACCTGATAACCTAACTTAGGTTTTCCAACCATCTTCCAATGTCCAATGTTCTTTCCTTGAACATTCTCCCCTTAGGTTAACCCGATAACCTGACTTGGGTTCTCCAATAATTCTCCCCCTTTTTGACACACATCAAAAAGAGTTCCAATGTTCTTCCTCGAACATTCCTTGACATTCTTCCCCTAGCTTAGGTTAACCCGATAACCTAACTTGGGTTCTCCAATAATTCTCCAATGAACACTCTCCCCTTTTTGACACATATCAAAAAGAAAAAGGAGAGTATCAAGGTCAAGAGTTTCTTCCTAATGAAAGTCCCATACCTTTCATTGAAACTCTTAATTTCCCCCTTGATACTAAACTTAACAATCAACTTAGTGATAATCCCATATCACTAATCCTCAAAAGTCTTAAGGAGTAAAAACTCCCCCTAAAAGTCAACTCCCCCTTGACAATTAGTTAAGACTCCCCCTAAAGGTCAACTCCCCCTTGACCATTGCACCAACAATGTCTTTGAGAGTTCCAAACCTTTAGAAATCCAAAAAACACCACTTCCATAACTGAAATTTCAGACAACAGCTGAAAAATCAGAAATTTGGCACGCCCTGATCGGTCCCCAGACCGATCAGCCCTTCACCAGATCACACTCGTGCTACTGGAACTCACTGGATCGGTCTGCAGACCGATCCACAATACTCTGGATCGGTCCGCAGACCGATCAGATCTTCCCTGGATCGGTCCCCGGACCGATCCAGCCACTGAAATCAGAACTTCTGATTTCCCCTTCCGGAAAATCAGAAACTCCTAATAAATTCAAGAAAATTCCAAAAATTACGAAACTTTGAGGTTACATTCCTCATATCATACACTATCATGGAAAAATAGTTTTCTATGAAAATAACTTCTATTTTTCAATCTTGATACAAAGTTCAAAAACTTTGAAATAGTTCAAGTTTAACTCAACTTTGTATCACAATGTTCAATGATGAATGCTATCACTAGAAAAGCTTCATCAAGGTTTTTCAAATCAATTTTAAAATGATTTTAAACCTTTTAATTTAGGACCACAATCTTAGGGCTATATGTACATGACTTGTACATAAGCTTTCCCTATGATCCTCCATTTCTTGAATTAGGCTAATCTAGGTACAAGAACTATGCACCTTGATCCTAACTCATGATCCTAATATCTCACACACATCTAAAGTGTATCAAACACATCCAAGTCAATTTTGATGTGAGATATGGGTTTAGGTCATCTTAGGCTAAGTTCTCATGCATTTTCTAAACACCAACTTGATCTCATTATCAAATTGTGTTTCTATCCTTAAATCAATTTAAATTGATCATTAATGCAAGAGATGATGACATGGCATGAAATACTATCATAAATAAAAACATGTGCCAATGTCATGATGTCATGGCATAACGTTTGAAACTTAAATAAAGCATGACATATAAACTAGCCTAAGCATTATCATGACATTTCAAATGATAATAAAACTAAACATGATGACATGTGAGGGCAAACAATCATGGCAAGATTTAGCATAAATAAATATACCTAGATTACCTATCTAAGTATCCTTAACCACTTTGCTAACCTAAAATTTAACCCTTGATTGCCTTAAAATGCCAAAATCCTAATTTTGACACTTCTTGAACTCTAGATTAATTCATGCCACTTAAAGATCAAATTTATCCTCAAAACTTGGCATGTTTCATTTTTCCTCGAGAATTCTGTAGATTTTCCCAAATTGTGTCAATTAAAATCATTCTTTTCCATAATGGCACATTTTACTCTTCCAAGGAGTAAATGATAATTCCATTTCATTTTCAAAAGTTCTCAAAACCTTGAAAATGCTCCTTGAGTGTCAATTTCCTCAAAGTTGGGTTAACTACCCTTCTAATCAGAGTTGACACTCTCTAACCCATCTATGAGGTAGAGAGGATGCTCCTAGGAACCCAATACCTATTAGAGCTCATTGGATTCACTAAATATTCACTAGGGATAACTTCCCTAGCAACCCTCCTAATGACCCTCTTAGGCTTTAAAGCCTTGGTCATTTGGGACTCATCAAGATCAACTCTAGGGGTGACTCCCCTTGTGACCTTGGTGATGGTCTTCCTAGCCCTAGATTTTGTTCCATAATCGAATGGAACATTGTGATAAGTGGGCTTGACCACTTGGAACTTAGGTTTGTGACCCAAACCTTTCTTGTCCTTGGACATTGGTTTTTGACACTTAAACCCTAGAGATGACTTCTCCATGTTTTTAAGAGCCTTTTCTAAATTATCAAGTCTTGACCTCAAGACTTGATTTTCCCTCTCTAATACCTCAAGTGTTAATTTGTCATTTTCTCTTGAGATATTCCTAGGCATGTGTCTAGTCTTCTTGGGATTTCTACCTAGGTTTTCCTTAACTTTAGAAGCGTTAATCCTAGGGTTGGTATTTTTAGTGTTATCCTTACCTAGGCTAACATGTTTAGCTCCTAAGCACATGTATTGGTTCCTACAGTTAACATGCTTATCATTATTAACAATTGCAACAAAACTACTAGCATGAGTTTTATTAGAATTGCAATAATGAGCCTTAGAAATTACCTTAGGGTTTGCCTTAGCTCCCCCTATCGATGTGCTCGTCTTCTTGTCCTTGTGAGGTTGCCTCCCCCTCGGACATTGGCTCCGATAATGTCCCCTTCGCTTGCATTGGAAACACACCACGTGCTCCTTGCTCTTGCGTATCGGGACTCCGGCTTCCTTGATCTTTGGCGCCGGTCGAGTCTTCCTAACCCTCTTTGGACACTTACTCTTGTAATGTCCATACTCCCTACACTCAAAGCACATTATGTGTAATTTGCTAGAAACTAAATGGCTTGAGTTACCTAGAGTTAAGGATGGATGAACGCTCTCTCCTTCATCCCTTCCTGAGGTAGAAGCTTCTTCTCCTTGCTCCGAACTTGAAGAGGAACACTCCTCCTCTTCTTCTTTCGATGTTGAGTAACCCTCAACTTCTAATTCCTCTCCTCCATGATGTGAGCTCCTTGGCTCACTTGACTCCTCTTCATGGCTTGAAGTGGAGTTCCCCTCATGGAACTTAGCCAAGTTGTTCCACAACTCCTTGGCATTGTTGTATCCACCTATCTTACATAGAACATCATTAGGTAAAGAAAATTCAAAAATTTTCAATACCTCATCGTTGACTAGGGATTGATGGACTTGTTCCTTGGTCCACTCCTTCTTCTCTAGGGTTTCTCCTTTCTTGTCCATCGGAGGCTTGAAACCTAATTGTACACAACTCCAATTTTCAATGTTAGTCATAAGGAAATATTTCATCCTTACCTTCCAATACGCGAAGTCGTCGCGATCGTAGAAGGGTGGAATTGTGATGTCTTCTCCGAGTTGATCCATCTCTAGCTCGTGCTCCCCCGGGTGTTGATCCAACGAAGAGCAACCTTGCTCTGATACCACTTGTTAGGATCTCTTCGTACGGCTAGAGAGGGGGGGGTGTGAATAGCCGACCCCAATTGCTCGCGTTTCTTTCTACAAACTAGGGTTAGCGCAGCGGAAACTAAATGCAGAAAGAAAACAGGAGAAGAAATCAAACCTCAACGCAAGGATGTAACGAGGTTCGGAGATGATACTCCTACTCCTCGGCGTGTCCGTAAGGTGGACGAAGCCTATCAATCCGTCGGTGGATGAGTCCCCGGGAAAACCGGCTAAATCAAACTCCTTCTGGGTGGAGAAACCTCGCCACAATGTCTTGCAACAGCAAGATAAACAGGAGTACCAGAATACAGCAAGAAACTAAGTACAATACAAGAATGGATGAAGCAGCAACTTCAAGCGCCTACAACAGCAGGAACCCGGCCGGAAGCTCACGCGAAGCTTTGGAGGAGCTCAACAAAGCTCAAGCACAGCAGCACTTAGGGACAGGAAGAAGAAGGAAGAATTTTGGAGGCTCGCAGCAGCAGCCCTCCTTTTATAACCTGCGAAGAAAACGAAGAAACACAGAAGAAATCTGGCTGCGTCGCGGCTTACTGAATCGATGCGTGGACCGATCGGGATCCATGTGGATCGGTCCACAGACCGATCCATTCGCTTCTGTTCCGTCCCCGATCGGTCCATGGACCGATCAGGAACCTCCTCGATCGGTCCGGACCGATCAGGCCGATCGGTCCCGCACCGATCCTCGCGCCTCGCTCTGTTCCGATCGACTCGATCGGTCACCGATCGATCGGTTAACACACTGCTACTCGATGTGTTCGATCGATCACCGACCGATCGAATATTCAGATCACCGGATCGATCACCGATCGATCCACTCATGGTTTTCGCCCAAACCAAGTCCAAACCAACATCCGGTCAATCTTGACTGTTGGTACATTGTGCCTAGCATCCGGTCACTCCCTTGACCTGCTAGGACTTTTCACCTCATGCCAAGTATCTGGTCAATCTTGACCCACTTAGATTTATCATCTCGTACCAAGTATCCGGTCCTCCATGATCCACTTGAACTTCCAAACACCATGTGTCCAGTCAACCTTGGTCCACCTGGATTTTCACTGTTTGACTTCACTCACCGTGACATCCCTTCTACCTAGCTTCACTCACTAGGGATTCCTTTCTGCCTAGCTTCACTCACTAGGACTTCCCATTTGCCTAGCTTCACTCACTAGGACTTTTCACTTGGCTTCACTCATCAGAACTTTTCACCTGACTTCATTCATCAGGATTTTTCATCTACCTAGCTTCACTCATTAGGACTTTTATAACTGTCTGATTTCACTCACCAGGATTTTTCACACCAAGTATCCGATCAAGACTGACCCATTTGGACTTTCCGCTTGTGCCAAGCTTCCCATTGGACTTTCCCTTGCTTAATCTCCAGTTTGGACTTTCGAGCCAAGTCTCCATGCTTGGACTTTTCGCGTGCCAAGCTCCCTCGCTTGGACTTTTCCCGAATCAGTCAACCAAGTCAACCTTGACTTACGGTTGCACCAATAATCTCCCAAACATCTATTCTTGTCCCATATCAAGAATAGAACTCTCTCACGAGTGTCAAACATCAACATGCAACTCAACTAGGTCAACCTTGACCTAAGGTTGCACCAACAATCTTCCCAAGTCAAACATCAAAATACAACTCGAGTCAAGTCACCTCGAGGCGGGTCAACCAGGTCAACCTTGACCTAAGGTTGCACCAACAATCTTTTGATGTTGACTAAACCCATCAGTTCCGTTCCCGTACCATCCTTCTCCTAACTACGTCTTCCGCCATCTTCCTACAGTCCTAAGCTCCTGAACACTTCAGGTTAAACCGATAACCTGACTTGGGTTCTCCAATAATTCTCCCCCTTTTTGACACACATCAAAAAGAGTTCCAATGTTCTTCCTCGAACATTCCTTGACATTCTTCCCCTAGCTTAGGTTAACCCGATAACCTAACTTGGGTTCTCCAATAATTCTCCAATGAACACTCTCCCCTTTTTGACACATATCAAAAAGAAAAAGGAGAGTATCAAGGTCAAGAGTTTCTTCCTAATGAAAGTCCCATACCTTTCATTGAAACTCTTAATTTCCCCCTTGATACTAAACTTAACAATCAACTTAGTGATAATCCCATATCACTAATCCTCAAAAGTCTTAAGGAGTAAAAACTCCCCTAAAAGTCAACTCCCCCTTGACAATTAGTTAAGATTCCCCCTAAAGGTCAACTCCCCCTTGACCATTGCACCAACAATGTCTTTGAGAGTTCCAAACCTTTAGAAATCCAAAAAACACCACTTCCATAACTGAAATTTCAGACAACAGCTGAAAAATCAGAAATTTGGCACGCCCTGATCGGTCCCCGATCGCCCTTCACCGGATCACACTCGTGCTACTGGAACTCCTTGGATCGGTCTGCAGACCGATCCACAATACTCTGGATCGGTCCGCAGACCGATCAGATCTTCCCTGGATCGGTCCCCGGACCGATCCAGCCACTGAAATCAGAACTTCTGATTTCCCCTTCCGGAAAATCAGAAACTCCTAATAAATTCAAGAAAATTCCAAAAATTACGAAACTTTGAGGTTACATTCCTCATATCATACACTATCATGGAAAAATAGTTTTCTATGAAAATAACTTCTATTTTTCAATCTTGATACAAAGTTCAAAAACTTTGAAATAGTTCAAGTTTAACTCAACTTTGTATCACAATGTTCAATGATGAATGCTATCACTAGAAAAGCTTCATCAAGGTTTTTCAAATCAATTTTAAAATGATTTTAAACCTTTTAATTTAGGACCACAATCTTAGGGCTATATGTACATGACTTGTACATAAGCTTTCCCTATGATCCTCCATTTCTTGAATTAGGCTAATCTAGGTACAAGAACTATGCACCTTGATCCTAACTCATGATCCTAATATCTCACACACATCTAAAGTGTATCAAACACATCCAAGTCAATTTTGATGTGAGATATGGGTTTAGGTCATCTTAGGCTAAGTTCTCATGCATTTTCTAAACACCAACTTGATCTCATTATCAAATTGTGTTTCTATCCTTAAATCAATTTAAATTGATCATTAATGCAAGAGATGATGACATGGCATGAAATACTATCATAAATAAAAACATGTGCCAATGTCATGATGTCATGGCATAACGTTTGAAACTTAAATAAAGCATGACATATAAACTAGCCTAAGCATTATCATGACATTTCAAATGATAATAAAACTAAACATGATGACATGTGAGGGCAAACAATCATGGCAAGATTTAGCATAAATAAATATACCTAGATTACCTATCTAAGTATCCTTAACCACTTTGCTAACCTAAAATTTAACCCTTGATTGCCTTAAAATGCCAAAATCCTAATTTTGACACTTCTTGAACTCTAGATTAATTCATGCCACTTAAAGATCAAATTTATCCTCAAAACTTGGCATGTTTCATTTTTCCTCGAGAATTCTGTAGATTTTCCCAAATTGTGTCAATTAAAATCATTCTTTTCCATAATGGCACATTTTACTCTTCCAAGGAGTAAATGATAATTCCATTTCATTTTCAAAAGTTCTCAAAACCTTGAAAATGCTCCTTGAGTGTCAATTTCCTCAAAGTTGGGTTAACTACCCTTCTAATCGGAGTTGACACTCTCTAACCCATCTATGAGGTAGAGAGGATGCTCCTAGGAACCCAATACCTATTAGAGCTCATTGGATTCACTAAATATTCACTAGGGATAACTTCCCTAGCAACCCTCCTAATGACCCTCTTAGGCTTTAAAGCCTTGGTCATTTGGGACTCATCAAGATCAACTCTAGGGGTGACTCCCCTTGTGACCTTGGTGATGGTCTTCCTAGCCCTAGATTTTGTTCCATAATCGAATGGAACATTGTGATAAGTGGGCTTGACCACTTGGAACTTAGGTTTGTGACCCAAACCTTTCTTGTCCTTGGACATTGGTTTTTGACACTTAAACCCTAGAGATGACTTCTCCATGTTTTTAAGAGCCTTTTCTAAATTATCAAGTCTTGACCTCAAGACTTGATTTTCCCTCTCTAATACCTCAAGTGTTAATTTGTCATTTTCTCTTGAGATATTCCTAGGCATGTGTCTAGTCTTCTTGGGATTTCTACCTAGGTTTTCCTTAACTTTAGAAGCGTTAATCCTAGGGTTGGTATTTTTAGTGTTATCCTTACCTAGGCTAACATGTTTAGCTCCTAAGCACATGTATTGGTTCCTACAGTTAACATGCTTATCATTATTAACAATTGCAACAAAACTACTAGCATGAGTTTTATTAGAATTGCAATAATGAGCCTTAGAAATTACCTTAGGGTTTGCCTTAGCTCCCCCTATCGATGTGCTCGTCTTCTTGTCCTTGTGAGGTTGCCTCCCCCTCGGACATTGGCTCCGATAATGTCCCCTTCGCTTGCATTGGAAACACACCACGTGCTCCTTGCTCTTGCGTATCGGGACTCCGGCTTCCTTGATCTTTGGCGCCGGTCGAGTCTTCCTAACCCTCTTTGGACACTTACTCTTGTAATGTCCATACTCCCTACACTCAAAGCACATTATGTGTAATTTGCTAGAAACTAAATGGCTTGAGTTACCTAGAGTTAAGGATGGATGAACGCTCTCTCCTTCATCCCTTCCGGAGGTAGAAGCTTCTTCTCCTTGCTCCGAACTTGAAGAGGAACACTCCTCCTCTTCTTCTTTCGATGTTGAGTAACCCTCAACTTCTAATTCCTCTCCTCCATGATGTGAGCTCCTTGGCTCACTTGACTCCTCTTCATGGCTTGAAGTGGAGTTCCCCTCATGGAACTTAGCCAAGTTGTTCCACAACTCCTTGGCATTGTTGTATCCACCTATCTTACATAGAACATCATTAGGTAAAGAAAATTCAAAAATTTTCAATACCTCATCGTTGACTAGGGATTGATGGACTTGTTCCTTGGTCCACTCCTTCTTCTCTAGGGTTTCTCCTTTCTTGTCCATCGGAGGCTTGAAACCTAATTGTACACAACTCCAATTTTCAATGTTAGTCATAAGGAAATATTTCATCCTTACCTTCCAATACGCGAAGTCGTCGCGATCGTAGAAGGGTGGAATTGTGATGTCTTCTCCGAGTTGATCCATCTCTAGCTCGTGCTCCCCCGGGTGTTGATCCAACGAAGAGCAACCTTGCTCTGATACCACTTGTTAGGATCCTTTGTACGGCTAGAGAGGGGGGGTGTGAATAGCCGACCCCAATTGCTCGCGTTTCTTTCTACAAACTAGGGTTAGCGCAGCGGAAACTAAATGCAGAAAGAAAACAGGAGAAGAAATCAAACCTCAACGCAAGGATGTAACGAGGTTCGGAGATGATACTCCTACTCCTCGGCGTGTCCGTAAGGTGGACGAAGCCTATCAATCCGTCGGTGGATGAGTCCCCGGGAAAACCGGCTAAATCAAACTCCTTCTGGGTGGAGAAACCTCGCCACAATGTCTTGCAACAGCAAGATAAACAGGAGTACCAGAATACAGCAAGAAACTAAGTACAATACAAGAATGTAATAACCCTAGCTTGCCTTCTTGTCGGCTGGATGAAGCAGCAACTTCAAGCGACGCCTACAACAGCAGGAACCCAGCCGAAAGCTCACGCGAAGCTTTGGAGGAGCTCAACAAAGCTCAAGCACAGCAGCACTTAGGGACAGGAAGAAGAAGGAAGAATTTTGGAGGCTCGCAGCAGCAGCCCTCCTTTTATAACCTGCGAAGAAAACGAAGAAACACAGAAGAAATCTAGCCGTTGCGTCGCAACGGCTAGTGCCTGGATCGGTCTGTGGACAGATCAGGCTCCATGTGGATCGGTCCACAGACCGATCCATTCCCTCTTCCTTCGCTTCTGTTCTGTCCCTGATCGGTCCCCAGACCGATCAGCCCCTCTTGCGCCTCGCTCCTGTTCGGCTTCTGATCGACTCCTGATCGGTCACCAGACCGATCAGTTAACACACAGTAGGCTACTGATGTGTTACTGATCGGTCACCAGACCGATCAGAATATTCTCGGTATCACTGGATCGATCACCAGATCGATCCAGCTCATGGTTTTCGCCCAAACCAAGTCCAAACCAACATCCGGTCAATCTTGACCTGTTGGTACATTGCGCCTAGCATCCGGTCACTCCCTTGACCTGCTAGGACTCCCCGCTAAGTGTCCGGTCAATCCCTTTGACCCACTTAGACTTTTCTCTCCTTACCAAGTATCCGGTCACTCCTATGACCTACTTGGACTTCCCATCACCAGATGTCCGATCACCCTTGATCCATCTGGATTTTCCCTTGCCCGGCTTCACTCACCAGGACTTTCACCTAACTTCACTCACTAGGGTTTTCACCTGGCTTCACTCACCAGGATTTCCACAACTGCCTGGCTTCACTCACCAGGACTTTCCAACTGCCTAACATCCCAGTTAGGACTTTCTCATTCACCTAGCTTCACTCACTAGGATTTTCACCTGGATTCACTCACCAGGATTTTCCCGAATGCCTGGCTTCACTCACCAGGACTTTCACCTTCACCTAGCTTCACTCACTAGGATTTTCACCTGGATTCACTCACCAGGATTTCCCGACTGCCTGGCTTCACTCACCAGGACTTTTCCCCGTGCCAAACTCCCTGTTTGGACTTTCCCCGTGCCAAGCCTCCATACTTGGACTTTCCGCGTGCCAAGCTCCTGCTTGGACTTTTCCCCGTGCCAAGTCTCCGTACTTGGACTTTTCCGGTGCCAAGTCTCCATACTTGGACTTTTCGCGTGCCAAGCTCCCTGCTTGGACTTTTCCCGAATCAGGTCAACCAAGTCAACCTTGACTTACGGTTGCACCAATAATCTTCCAAACATCTATTCTTGTCCCATATCAAGAATAGAACTCTCTCACGAGTGTCAAACATCAACATGCAACTCAACTAGGTCAACCTTGACCTAAGGTTGCACCAACAATCTTCCCAAGTCAAACATCAAAATACAACTCGAGTCAAGTCACCTCGAGTCGGGTCAACCAGGTCAACCTTGACCTAAGGATGCACCAACAGGAAGAAGCAGAGAATGCTTTTTGAGGATCAGGTCATCACTTAGCGATTTCCTTGAGGTGTTTGGAGAGAGAGAGTAATTCTCTACTTTTGATAGCAGGATGGGTTTTAAGGCGATGACTAGTAGACTCGCCTAAAGTGTCTCCATGGGAGATCCTGACTCATAGACCTATCGGATGTAGTTAGATATCCTTGATGTATCTAGTGATCTACGACCTGTAATGATACGGAGGAAGTGGTATTAGTTGAGTAATACCTAGGAGTTCCGATCGTAACTAGGTATGATTACAGAGGATGATCTTCGAGGGGTAGAGCGTCGATTGACAGATATTTTGATCAGCTATTTAGTTGTAGTGTTCCTTTATCTTTGTGTTCATTGCTTGATACTGGAGGTTGCTGAAACTCAGGGTGGAGCAATCACAGTATGATGGGGTACAAGACAATGGTTAGACGACTCAGCTAATATTGTCTTTATCAGGTGGTTCAAGACCTTAACCCCGTGATCATTTTACCAGATCTTGTGGTCTATATCTCATATTAGAGGGTTGACCTTTTATCAGTATTTATCAAGGGACATATGTAGGATGATTATGAGGGTGGTGGAGATACTCTCTTGATGGGTAGACTCTTAGTTAAGAGATTGTGGGACCCGTTGACTTTGGATTGACATTCCTTTACTGTGGATATTTGATTATCAGAAAGGATGAGACGATGAGATTTGGTAGACTTTTTGGATACATTTAGTTTGTTGGTAGTGTGTGTTGAAGGTTGGATGTTTTTCTTTTACTCTATCTTTGTTTAGGAGACTATCGGGTATGATTGATTGATGTTGAGGATGATTAAGATTGGCGGATATTGGGAGATCAGGTGTGGTGATAGGTGGTCTTTTTATGATTTATTAGTGGATATTTGACTTGATGATCTATGATTTGGTGTTTGAGGTTGATAATGACATGGAGTGTGGTGTGTCTGTGATATCTATGGATTTGGCGATGTTGTGATCTATTCCCGATCCGAGGTGGATCACGTACACTAGCTTCGCATAGTACCAGAGATGTTTCGACGGAAACATCTATATGTGAAGTTAGTGTTGGAGCAATCCCAATGGTCCGCGGGACCATATGTTTTGGTGTTTGGGCAAAGGGTTTAAGTTAGGTTTACCCTTGTTATTTGATATGTGTACTTGAGTTGTGCAGGACTGCAGGTGACACATATGACTCAGGTTGACGGCTTCGAGTCCGGTGAAGGATGGAGCATCCGAGGGACCGTGGACAAGGCAACGAGAACAAGGGCCGAGGGAAGCGACTTCGAGGCATACGCGAAGGATGGCATTGAGGACGAGCCGCGGGCTTGGATGCATCCGAGGGACGAGAGCCAAAGGAAGTAGGCTTGAAGGCAAGAGGTCAAGGCTGCAAAGAAGAGTCAAATGAGTCGTGAGGGTACGAGTGCATGAGAGATTGTACTCGGAGTAAAATCCTAGTTTTAGGGTTTTACTGTAGAGGCACTGTAGCAGTTACTGCAGCGTACTGTAGCAGTTACTGTAGCGCACTGTAGCAGTCGACTGGTGTATGGACCAGTCGACTGATGCACTGTAGCAGAGCCGTTGAGATAGCCGTTGGGCTGGCACCAGTCGACTGGTAACGGGCAAATCAGCCTTGCTGATTTCTCAAGCTCTATATAATGGAGCTTGGTATGGCCGGCCAAGGCGACGAAATTAGACTTGGTTAAGGTCTAATTAGTAGTCTACAAGTGCTCAAGTGTTTGTGGAATCCAAGAGGTCTTGGTGTGTTGTGGTGAGGTTTCTCCACCCACAAGGAGCGACTTGAGATAGCCGGAGTTTCCGGGGGCTAATCCACCGAAGGATCGGGATCGTCCACCTTACGGACAGCCGTGGAGTAGGAGCATCATCTCCGAACCACGTTAAACGAACGTGTATTGGTTTGCTAGTTCTTTTCTTTCTTTAGCTTTCGTATTCATTGCTTTAGTATTTGTATTTCCGCTGCGCAAGCTAACAATAGTGTAGGAAGCAAGTGATTTGGGGGTGCCGTCTATCCAACCCCCCTTCAAGCCGGCCACCGATCCTCCAACAGTTAGTAGTACGTATTGTGATTGTCTTTTACGAGTTTTGGGACACATGTTTAATAGAGGATATTAGTGGATTCACAAGAGCTAGGCGGTTACTAGTTGGGTGTGATCATAGTCTATACAGGAGTCTCACAGTTTCTTTGGTCTAGCTAGATATTATCGGAGATTGGATGAGGGTTTCTCCAGTATTGGTATGCCGTTGACTGGACTGTCTAGGAATGGTATGAAACTTCCTTGGCTAGATGCTTGCGAGATCAGTTTAGATAGTTGCACCTATCTTAGCTGTACTTTCTAGTGTAGACGGATTTGCACTCTACACAGAGGTATCGTATTTGGGGTTTGGTGTAGTTCTGATGTAGTATGAGCGGAGTAGTCTCGTGCCACTAGTTTGAATTCTCATGAAATGAGAATTTGATTTTTATTTCTATGGGAGATTGTGTGTGTTTTCGAGTCACTTCATAACCGGGAGGAGTTACTGCAGGAAACACCTTGATCTAGATTTGCGATACATTCGGGTGACATCTGATGTATGGAGACTTGGAGCATTCTTATTGGTGGAACGATATGAAGGAAAGACATAGTGGATTTAGTAGCTTGAGGTCTAGTATGTCAGCAAGAGAAGGCTAAACATCAGATGTTAGTAGGATTGTTTTCGTTGATTTGGATACTAGAGTGGAGTTGGGAGCATGTTTGATGGATTTTGTTATAGGATTACCTAGGACATGGAGAGGATATGATGGTTTGGGTAGTCATTATTGGATGACAACTTGGATCCCTAGCTGTCGATTAGTAAGGCGGATTATTTTGGATTGAGTAGTAGGATTATATTCTAGAGGGATTACTGGACTGGATGATGTATCTCTGAGTATTGTTTTGGATGGAGATCAGTGTTTCATGTCATGGTTTTGATTATGGTTACAGCAGACTTTGGATTAGGAGTTTCACTTTAGTATATATTTTCATCTTAGACTGATGGATAGTTTGAGCGCTCTATCAGGTGTTGGAGGATTTATTGATAGTGGATTTTAGATTTCAGAGGTAGTTGATTTATCCCGCAGTTGACTAGATTGCAGAGTGGGAGTAGCGGGAATAGGGTGAGTTCATAGCTCATAGAGTCGCTGCTATTCATTTGGAGGTGGATTGTCATATTTGGAGATATGCTTATGATACTAGGGTGGAGTAGTAGATGAGGATGTTGTTTAGGTATTATACTTGGAGTGAGTGGTATATGAGTATGTGATTTGGATGTTACCCTTGGATGAGGATCCCTGAGTTGACCAATAAATTTGGGGACCAAATTTTTATTAGTGGGGGAGAATGTAAGATACCGTAAAATTAAATAATAAATGTTATTGGACGGAAAATCTTATTGGATTTTTCAGGAATTTTTAGAAATTTTTCGGGATTTAAACGGAGTCCGTATGACTGGTTTTGAGGGGATGAATTGGGGGAGCTAAGCGGAGCCTGTTTGAGATACCCATTTAAATGGGAGTTGATTAAGGATTTAACTTAAGGTTTAATTAACTTAAACCTAAGTTTTATTTTTATTCTTCCTCCCTCCCGATTCATTTTCCTCCCCCACTCGACAACCCCTCCGCCCGAAACCCTTCTCCGGCGATTCCTCTTCGCCCGATCGTCGGCCGCCGCAAGTTCACTGTCGGTGAATGTCTTCTCCTTCAGCGTGCCTCAGTCGACCCTTCCTCCGATCTTACCCGGTTGTTGCCTCTCCTTCTCTTTTGATCTCTCTCTCGGACGGCCCGACGCCGACGGGGATGTTTCTTCCACCGCGATCTCACCTTCACACGTCGTCGGAGAGAATGTGGCTCGAATCTTGACGGTAACTGTCATCTTCGGCTGTGCGATTTCATCTTCAACAGTTTCTTGCTCGCGATCGGTTGTTGCTTAGCGGCTAGGGCACGGCGAGGCTAGGGCTCGGTGACAGAGGGGAGATTCGAGCCCTAGTTTCCTATTATGGGCATCTAACACCTCCTCGTCGTTGGAGCTTTAGATCAAGGAGGTCCAAGTTCACTGGATTCCGTTTTCTCTTGCTTGTCGGCGTTGATTAGCTGCTGATCCTGAGTGTGACGGGCTGCCGACACAAAATTGGAGTAAGGTAGGCTTCATTCAGAATCATAAAGATTCAAAGTTCTTGCCTAATTGGTCTCAATTTTGATGTTCTTCTTGTTTTAGAATAGAGAAAGGCATGGATTGTGGACTTTCCCTATTGCCATTCACTGTCTCTTCACTTCTAGTAGCTGTGGAGGTCTCGGTTGAAGAGGTGAGGATCAATTTAGGTGAGTTTCCTTTGGTGATGTATCTCTAGATCCTTCTATTATTGCTCTGTTCTATCAGTGTTGTTAATGGATATTAGATCATGTTTAGTTTAGAGCACATGGAAGCATGTAGAGGGATTCGTTGTAGTTGGATGCTCTTGTGTTGGATTAATTGATGACTGGTAGGTTATGTTTGGAAAGATTGAAGGAGTTATAAGGAGATTTGATTAGTGATTGATTAGTGAGAATTAAGGAAATCAATTGAGATGTAGGTTGATAAGGATTTGTATTGTATTATGTTGGAGATTTCGTGATCTGGGGTTGTTTGGATAAATTGTGATTAGTGGGTTTAGAAGGATTTATGATGAGTTTGGATTAGTGTTTGATCGGGAATGGTTAATATTGATAGCAAGAATGATTATGTTGGGTACTTGGAGATTTTAAGAGTGTAAACATAATCTGAAATTTATTCGGGATATTTAGGTTACTTTGTTCTAGGTGATCATGGGAGCATTTGGGGTTGTTAAGGATTGGATGAATTATTGTGGATTAAGGATTAAGGTTTTGCCTATAGTGGCAAGTATTGTTTTGGTTGATATAGATTATTATGTGATCATTTTTAGGATCATTGGATTGGTTGTTGATTGGATTATCAGATGAGGTAGGTTGATGATTTGGTTGTTTGGTTGATGTGGATTTATGATGGAGATTTGAGCTTATGATAGGTTTTGTGGTTGATATCATTATGTGGTGGGTTGGTAATTAAGAGAATAGATTTATTATTGGATTAAATGTGTTGTTTTAGAGGAGTTTTGGAGATATATCATATATAACCTAATCTAATTAGGTTGTATTATGGTTAAGGTTAGTTGGGGGATCAATTCATAATCATGTTTGATTAGGGTTATTCTAATTAGGTGGGGGAAAGTAGTTTAGTTAATTACTTTCTATGTAATTAGCTAAATATACTATGTGATCGCAGGACTTGGATTCGGGACGAGCGTCTCGACGTGAGATTTCCGGACACGATCTAAGTATTAAGGCGGGTATTTCTTTCTTCGCCTCTATGTATTTTCTTTGAGCTTAGTGCATGGTTGTTGTTTGACGGATTAGGTTACTTTACCTTATATCGTGTTCGGTTGCTGTTTTTCCTGCTTGTTACTTTTGCTTGAGCTTAGAGATGATCTATTTAATTCACATACAGTCTCCACTCATGATATCTACTCTGTTATGATTACACGTGTAGAGTATGTCTTGTAGGGATTGTCGGGTTGTTGGTATTCTCATGCTGATTGAGTATATGATGTGGACTGTACATAGGTGGGTATGTGTTATAGGAGTCATCTTGTTGACCGTGCATTTGCATGTTGTGTGTACATACGTATTTTTGGAGGAGTTGTGTTGATTGTATGTTTGGGGTATATACACATGTCTATTGTGTTTTTATTGGAGGATACATGTTGATTGTACTTATATTTTGTGTACATGTGTCGGTGGGATTATTTGAGATTTTTGGTTGATTATACATGTGTAGTGTGTACATATGTTTGGTGGGATACGTGGAGGTATCATGACGATTATACTCTTGTTGGAGGTATTTATGAGGTTTGAGGTTGTTGCGTGGATGATGATTATATATATATATATCGTCATCATTCATTAGTTGATTCACCATTATCTCCCTTGTGGTGAGAGAGTCGTCATTGGTTTGGTTATGCCGCACCTCGGCCACTCGTGGGTAGTGGTAGCTGGAGTTGCTCGTCCAGTCGTGCCACCCGGTCACGAGGTTTAGTGAGATCGGCGTTGTGAGCGATCGGGGACCATGATCTTTATTTAGCTAGATAGTATTAGCGGATTGTCCCTCGACCCATATATAGGGTGGAGGGTAATCTGATCGTCAGACCCAAGCCTTTCCGCCACGGTCGTGGTGTTGGAGAGGTGGCGGGGTGACCGTGGGCACGACGCACTGCGTATGATCGCGGTGCGTTTGGGGTTATATTGCATCATACGCCTACTGATACTAGTTGCGTGTGTTTGTGGTATGTCGTTTGTTTGCGATATGATTATGCGATATGGTTGTCATCGCATACACGCCATTTATTTTACTTGTATACGCGATGTATTTATATTGTGTCGTGGGTATATACATTGCGGATCCAGTGAGTTCTTGATCGTTGTACCGTATCGATTCAGTTGGGTATATATCCGTTATGTTGGTTGTGGTTTATCAGTTTATATACGGGTTATTATATCGGATATGTTTAGGTCATTGATTATGATAGTATGATCGTACTCTTTATTCCCCATCGAGGTATATTTGTGATCTCCATTGTTTATGGACCACGACTATCTTTTATTACCATTGAGTTACCTATACTCACCACCGCATGTATATCTTTATGTTTTCAGGTAGATGGTTGGAGTGTCGCTCGGAGTATCCTGTCTGCCGAGTCCTACGTCACATCCGACGATGGTTTCGGGTTTTGGTATATCTTTATTTGTATTCGATATTTGTTGTATTTAGTGTGTTGATGTATTTGTTGTTGTGGTTGTTGTATAAAGCCTAGCCGGCTAGCAGTGTCTTGATGTGTTTTGTATGGGCTTGTCTTATCGTTTTTCCGCTGTGTTGGTTTGTTTTGTACATCCGTGTGGGCTGTTGTATATATAACTGCGTGGTTGTGATTATTTCATTCCAGCCGTGTAGGCTGTTATTATAACTGCGTGGTTGTGTATATAAATATTCCAGCCGCATGTGGCTGGTGTATATTTTGTTTGTAGTGATGCTTCATATTGTCACCGGTACAGGGGAGATGCTGTCGGATTTTTGTCTGGCAGGGACTCCTTTGGGGGCGTGACAAGTAGAGCGTCTATCTTCAGGTGAACTTGCCCAATCCACATCACTATATGCATGTAAATCTCGAGATGATTGGCGATATAAAAGAAGACCATGTAGAATAGTGTCTTTGAGATAGCGAAGTATTCTTTTTTACATTATCCCAATTTTGTTCGGTTGGAGCATGCATGAATTAGCAAGCACGATTTATGGCAAAAGTAATATCAGGACGTGTGATAGTGACATATTGTAAGGCCCCAACAATACTTCGATAAATTTGTGGATCAGATAGAGCAGGAGAGGATGAAGTTGGAGAGTTGTTTATATCAATTGGCGTAGAGTTTGGACCTGCTCCATTCATTTTAGTTCTTTGGGAAAGCCTAATAATGTAATTACTTTGAGAGAGGAGACAACTTACATCATGTGAGATAAGTTCAATACCAAAAAAAAATAATCATTAATCATGAATAGAAAATTCTTTATTAGCAAGACTTAATAGAATTGTGATACCCTGTTGATTGTTAGTTATTAAATATCATTCATATAAATAAAAAAATATCATAGATCCATCATTATATTTGTAAAATAGATAAGAGTTAGACTTTGATCAAGAAAATTCTCTAAATTTGTAACCAATTAGATACTCGATAAAACCATGTATAAGGATCTTGTCAAAAATCATATATGGATTTCTTAAGCTGACAAACATGAGTTGAAAATTGTTAATGAATGAACCAAGGCGTGGTTGCTTTATAAACATAGTTTCCTCAATATAATCATAAAGAAATACATTATAAATGCCTAGTTATTGTATAAATCAATTAGAAATAATAATGATAACAATAATCTGATAGATGTAATTTTGATGACTGGGCTAAAGTATCAACGAAGTTAATACTTGGTTGTTGACTAAATTGTTTGGCTACAAGTCAAGCTTTGTACCATTCAAGAGAACCATTAGCTCGATGTTTAAGACAAAAATACTTATTTAGAGCCCACAATATTCATAGAGGGAGTATACGAAACTAGGCTCCATGTTCGCATAGAAGTTCATCAAATTCTATAGACATTGGACTACTCTAATTTAGATCCTTGTTTGCTTGTGTAAAACAAGTTGGTTCAATAGATTTGGAAGAAACCACTAGAGCTCGTGGAGGGATAGCATTTGGTCGACATATAAATATCACTAATGGGAAGCATGCGACGAGGAGCATTATCATCCGAATCACTTGTTGATGGCGAGTAGGTTGACATGGTGATGTAGATGACGGACTTGCATTATCAGGAACCAGAGAGCATATTATCTTCGATCGGTGAGACTTCTAAGATTGGAGCAGAACCGGAGGTGATTCTGATGGTATAGGAGAGTTATTAGAGAGCTCCGGAGTAAGACTTAGAATTCCATCACTTCGATAATATTAGGTGGCATTAAGAATGTGCCACTTATATCTAGAGGAGAGATTGAAGAAACTACCGAAAAAGGGAATATAGACTTATCAAAAGTAACATGTCGTGAAATATAAATTCGTCCTGTTGGTATATGCAAGCAACGATAACCATGGTGCAAATTGTTATAACCAAGAAAAACACATTGTAGTGAACGAGAGTCAAGTTTGTGTTTAGAATAGGGGCGTAACCATGGATCACATGCGCAACCAAAAATTCGAAAGAAATTGTAATCAGGGGTTTGATTATAAAGTTTTTCAAAAGGACATTTATGATTGAGCAATGGAGTAGAAAGTCGATTTATGAGATATACTGCAGTGCTAACAACTTCATCCCAAAATTTACACGGAACCGATGCATGATGAAGAAGAGCTAAGGCAGTTTCAACTATATGTCTATGTTTTCTCTCAGCAGAGTCATTTTGTTCTGGAGTGTGAGGACAAGAAACTCGATGAAAAATTTCACAAGAGACAAGATGACGATGGAGAGCTTGATATTCGCCTCCCTAATCAGAATGAAAAGAGAGTATTTTACGATTAAAAGATCATTCAACTTGAATTTAAAAATTACAGAATATATCAAATAAATCAGATTTCCTTCTCATAGGATAGAGCCAAGTATATTTACTAAAATGATCAATGAATGTAACATAATATTGGAAACCTTGATTACACAAAATAAGTGCAGGGCCCCAAACATTAGAATGGATTATTTCAAGTGAAAAATTAGAAACATGATCAGATGAAGAGAAAGGTAGCTTATGACTTTTAGATTCCATGCAGGCCCTACATGAATAAGATGGAGAGGAGGTAATAGAAGTAGGTAAACCATACCTATTGATGATTGACTGAACAATACGAAGGGAAGGATGACCAAGTCGAGCATGCCAAGCTGGTTTATTTGTGCGTTCACCAACAAAAGCTTTGATTGAAGAACTCTGAAGACAATAGAGGCCATTTTTGATTCTCCCATAAAACACAATAACATTTGTTCCTCTATCCTTTATAAGATAATGATTATGATGAAATTCAAAAATGACATTGTTATCAAGACAAAACTGACGTGTAGAAAGTAAATTTTTAGTGATAGATGGAACATGAAAGACATTGCGCATGTGAAAAGTTCGATTAGATAAATGAACATATGTGTTTCCAAGATTAGCAATTTGCAAACTTGAACCATCGCCTACTTGCACCGTATCTGAGCCATAATATGACATTACGTCTGTAAGGATATTATAATCTGATGTGACATGATGAGTTGCTCCAGTGTCAATATACCAATCAGTAGATGAGAACGCTGGGTTTTTACCACAAGTAGGCACAGACGAAAGAACTTTAGGATATACTTGTGAAATAGATGGTTGTCTTGAGGTTGTAGTTCCACTAATGAAATTTGAATCAAATGGACTAGGACATTGAATACCAAAATGTCCAATTCCAAGACAAATTTGACATTTTACCCTAGACCAATCAAGTCTTTTAGGGCATATATTTCCAGTATGACCAACGATGTGACAAATTTGACATCGGTCTGGACTTTGCTTTTGTCCTCTTTGATGTCGTCGAGTATTTGACATCTAAAGTAAAAAAAAATAACTTGTCCGGTGGTAGTGGAAAAAAAAAATAGAGATTAAGGAAGAGGAAAGAGAAGCAAAGGGGTTGGCAGCGGAAGAAAATAAGTATTTTTCGTTTGTTCTGAAAAATAGAGAAGAATAAGAAAATTAAAACACGTAGGAGAAAATAAGAGGCTTGAGGGAAAAATTTAAAAATTCGCCGCCGTTTATACGATCTCCGCCTCAAGAAATTGAGGGAAGATAAAAAAGATAGATGGCTCTGATACCATGTAAGAAGAAGAATAGAGAGAGAGGAAGTAATAAGATGAGAATAATAAAATCTATTGTTCATTGATATTTGCCCTAAGGACAATACAATATATAATGTTCAAAAGTACTTGGTCAAATAACTAATTAATAAATAACAGAATTATTCTAAGAATAATTCTGAGAATAATTATAACAGAATTATTAGAATAATCCAAATACTAATATGATTTGATTTGGTAATTTGATCCGGTCAATTTGGATAATTCTGTTATATCTCTTTTAGCCAATACCCTATTAAAAACTCAAGTAAAGGTTCTTGTCTTTTAACATAGGAGAAACACTTGTGTACCTTAAGCTTCGAATAATTATAGGAAAACTAACAATACTTGGTTGTATAAGCCTTTATCTAGAAGAGGAATTTAGTATACAGATTTAGATGTTCCAAAAGACTTACTTTCTTCAACCTCTTTACTCCACTTGATTAATACACAATCAGACTTAGTCTCTTTGATTTCCAAATTAGAAAATTAGAAATCATAAGAGAAAATCTTACAAAGTATTGGAAAAAAGATAAGGTGTATTGCATATTAGCAATAAGAAACCTAGATCTTATCATAAAAACACAAGACTTAAGATATATATAAACTGAGAAATAAAAAATGTACAATGCATATCAAGCAACTACTTAACCTTAGAGTCATCCAAAGATCTACGTCTAGACATAGAAGTCCAGCCTTTATAGTAAATAAAAGATCTGAAAAAAAATATAGACAATCAAGAATGATTTTTAATTATAAAAGATTAAATAACAATTGTCAATAAGATGGATACAAGATACCCAACAAAGATCAACTTCTAAATAAAATTTAAAACTCAAATTGGTATTCTAAAATTGACATGGAATTTGATTTTTGACAAGTTAAAATGTATCCTGATTCAATAGAATGGGCAACCTTCTCATGTTTGGACAAATATTTTGAATGGTTAGTTATGCCATTTAGACTTAAGATAACACCTCAGATTTTTCAACGAAAAATGGATGATATCTTTAGGAATGTCTCTATATTTAGGTGTGTATATATTGATGATATCTTAGTCATCTCTAAAACAAAGGATGAACATTATGCCTACCTGCACATGATTTTTAATCTATTTGAGAAGCATGACCTTATAGTATCTTATCAAAAAATGAAGTTAGCCACTACACATATCGAATTTCTTAGAAAAGAAATTGAACAAAGAAAATTTTCACTTCAACCTCACATTACTTCTAATAGACTTACTTTCCCTAACAAAATGGAAGATACAAAGACTCTTAGAGCATTTCTTGGACTTCTTAATTATGGCCGACATTATCTTAACGACATGGGAAAGATTAGTGAACCATTATACCATAAAACTTCAAATAGAGAACAAAAATATTTTAACTAATAGGACATTGAGTTGGTAAAACAAATTAAAGAATGGTTAAAACTATCATAATCTTAACCTTTCCATTAGATACTAATTATATAGTGATTGAAACTGATGGATGTGAGTCCGGATAGGGAGGAGTTTTGTTTATAAAGACTTCCAAATATGATCCCAAAGCATTTGAAGTATTATATCGATATGTTTAGGAAAATACAAGAAAAATGACCATTTAACTCCGTAGATTATGAAATTTTAATAGTAATCTATTCTCTTGATGCATTTATGTTTTTCATTTGAAATAAACACAAAATTACTATTAGAATTGACTATAAAGAAACTATGAGGTTCTTTACGAGTGAGACTTACTAGAAGTAAACATATTAAGTATTAGGGTAAAGAACAAGGTATCTACTCTATTGACCTAGTTTCTCTAAAGAACCCCCAAATATATCTATATAGAGAACACACAAGAAATATTCATCATACTAAAGTGCTGAAGAAAACTTTGAGAAATGAAGCTATTTTAAGGCTCTCATATCTAGTTCCACTTTGTAAACCAGCTTAGGCACCCACAACTCTGCAATAAGAATAAAGATATCCATCAAACTATGATTGATATTGCAGTAAATTTTCTTTGTAGTGAATAAACAATCATAGCGGTTGTTCCTGCTTGAGATCACTTGCAGGGTGATCCACCGATGAGGTGTCGACAATGTTGACTAAGTCGCCATAACTATGAGGAAGAAGAGGGTGAGCTATCTTTGGCAAAAAGTGGAACCGCCACCCTAGCAACCCCCTGGCCCCGACCTCACAAGATTCTAGAAGGAGTAAATCATGGTTAATGCTGGGCAGGATAGGTGACTGGGGTCGAAGGAATTTTTGGCGCAGCAGACCAGGGTTTTATCCCCGAGTGCAACTGGTGACCTTCGACCCCACGACTTCATTGGCAAGCTGCAGGCACCTAACCAGCTGATCCAGCCCGTGGGTGAGCTATCTTCAATAGTGACCAGGTCGTAGATGTTGGGGATCGGTGGCTGGCTTGAAGGGGGGTTGGATAGACGCCACCCCCAAATCGATTGCTTCCTACACTAGTTAGTATGCGCAGCAGAAATACAAACTAACTACAAATATGAAAGCTAAACACTAAAGGAAAGCAAAATAAGCAAACCGCTAACACGTTCGTTTAACGTGGTTCGGAGATTAGGGCTCCTACTCCACGGTGTGTCCTTGAGGTGGACGATCCCAATCCGTCGGTGGATTATCCCCTGGCAAACTCCGGCTATCTCAAGTAGCTCCTTGTGGGTGGAGAAACCTCACCACAACACCAACCAAGACTCTTGAGACTAGTAGACTACTAATTAGGGTTTACCACCACTAATTTCGTCAACTATAACCAAGCTCCCAAGCTTTGGTTATATAGGCCGCGGGTTGAAAACCCCACCTACCAGTCGATTGCCAAAACATGCAGTCGACTGTCCTCTGTGAAAATTCGACCGTTACATCTCAACGGCTCGATACCAGTCGACTGATAAAACTTGCAGTCGACTGGTGCAGTCGACTGCTAAAACATGCAGTCGACTGATCCACACTGACCGAATGAACAGAATCATTCTGTTCACGCCCAGTCGACTGCACCAGTCGACTGCTAAAACATGCAGTCGACTGCTACAGTAACGCTACAGTACTACTACAGTAACGCTACATTAAAACCCTAAAATTAGGATTTTACTCCGAGTACAATCTCTCATGCACTCGTACCCTCACCCTTATGACTCACTTGATGCTTCTTTGCAGCCTTGACCTCTTGCCTTCAAGCCTACTTCCTTTAGCTCCCGTCCCTCGGATGCATTCAAGCCCCCCGCTCATCCCCAATGTCATCCTTCGCGTATGCCTCGAAGTCGCTTCCCTCGGCCCTTGTCCTTGCTGCCTTGTCCACGGTCCCTCGGATGCTCTATCCTTCACCGGACCCGAAGCCGTCAACCTGAGTCACATGTGTATCCTGCAGTCCTACACAACTCAAGTACACATATCAAATAACAAGGGTGAACCTAACTTAAACCCTTTGCCCAAACACCAAAACACATGGTCGCACGGACCATTGGGATTGCTCCAACAGTAGAGTCTCTAAAGAAAAGGTGAGTTATCTTCAAAATTGACTAGGTCGTCGAGTCTCTGAAGAAAAGGTGAGTTGTCTTTGATATTGACCAACTCGCGGAGCCTCTGATTATCTTCCATATTGACCATGTCGTAGAGTCTCTGAAAAAAAGTGAACTATCTTCGACATTGACTAGGTCATGGAGACTCCAAAAAGGTGAGCTATCCTCATCGCTGGAAGATCCAGGAGGAAAGTGGGGCCATCGGAGATGCCTGCGAAGCTGTAGAAAGGTGTCATCATGCGCTGCAGGGAGAATCGAATCAACTGGAGAGCCTGTGGGAGTATAGAACAGAAGGAGAGGATTAGAATAGAGGTTGGGGGTGCCCTGGCTCGTCCACTTCGACGCTCAAGTTAGTTTTCGATGGGGGGAGATGAAGAAGATGAATAGTAGTAAATGCGTGTATGTAATTGTATGCAAAAGTGCACGTATACCTTGGTCTGCGTAGGCGGGCCTTTTTTATAGTATGAAAGAGTGGGATGTGAGTCAAGGCGTTTGAATGAGTTGTGCACTCAGTCAGGGGGATTGAGTGGAGAACTAGGTCGTCTAAATGGCGAGGTCGTTCGGAGATGAACTAAGTGCTTAGTTGGTGGAACCGAGTGGAGAGATGGATCTGAATTGGGCGTACGGTAGGAGTTGGGGGAGCCGAGCCTCGGATGCCAGAGTTAGAATATACCTCAAAGCGAACAATGGTGTGGTTATCAAAGTCGGAGGGCTCCGAGAGGCAAAATACGCCAGAGGACACGTGACAGCAAGGCTTCATAGGTTGGGTCAGCTATGGAGGTGGAGCACAACGGAGGGTTCACGACAACAAGTGCTTGGATGCTCGATCGGCTATAGAGACATAGCATGTTGGTGCAGTTGGGCTGACAAGAAGGAGGTGAATTGCCTAAAAAAAATAAACTCCTTTCTCAATCTTTTGATTAGATTAGACTAACATAATAATAATAATGAATTAATTGAATAACTAAATAAAATAAAATAAGAGGGTAATTCTATTTATTTGGTTACAACTTAGGTGGTTGTTAATCTAAGGCATTGAAGAAAGCTCCACTAGAATTCTCCTTTGTTGCAGGCGGAGAAGCATCTTACAGAAGTTGATAGCTCAAAAGAAAGACTAGGAAAGTGTACAATACTTGTTGTTCAAGTTATATATTATTTTCTAACTCCAGGGGTCTTTTTATAACCCTTGGAAAACTCTATCTGCAGTTTAAATGCGCCTTCAAGATGGTCCAAGGCGCCTTCCATTAGCTAAGTTGTATCCATTGAAGATAAAACTTTATCTGCGGCTAATGACAACTGAAAGGCGCCTTCAAGAGTTGGAAGACTCCTTCACATTCTTCATCGAAGGTACCTTCCGGCCATGGAAGACACCTTCCAAGTGGCAGATCAGCTCCTTTGTGGCTAATCTCTTCACGTGGGTAATTCTCCTGCTAACCGGAGTTGAACATACCAGAACCCAACTTCGACCTTCTCCTCGAGTAGGCTTCCTCCCTGGCTTCTCATCCCTCAAACATCGTGCACGTCATTCTCGTCCACTGGTGTACTCTTCCGCAGCATCTCATCCCTCAGATGCACCGAGCCCGTCGACTTCTTTTCTAGTGTCATCCTTCTTGCTAGCTGCGTCTTCCGCTCGACTTCTTGTGTTTCTAAGCTCTTGCAAACTTAGACACAAGGATCAAACACAATAGGACCACGGGATATTTAAAATCTCTCCCTTTTTGATGTGCATCAACCCAAGTTAAAGTTAGAGTTAAATAAAAAATAATAAGAAGTTGCAATTAGTATAAAATATAAAATACGGTGCGCCAATAATAATTAAATAATAAGGTTATTTGAGAAATAGTCTTATTGGAATTTTTAAGAATTTTTAGAAATTTTTTGTGATTTAAATGGGGCTCGTATGACATATGTTAAGGGGATAAATTATTGGGCCAGGAGAAAACTTGTTTAAACTATCCTATTTAAACGAGGAAATGTTTGATTTCTCTATTTATTTTCTTTTCCTTCGTTTCTCTTGTGCCCTAAGCTTGACGCCGCCTCTCCCTTCTTCTCTCTCGGTCCCGACCGCCCCACCGCCGATACTTTCTTCCCCGAGCCCTCTCCCTCTCCCTCTCGCGAGTTCCCGCACCCCGCCGACCTCTTCTCTCCTCACGCGAGCACCAGCCGACGATCTCTCCCTCACGCGAGCACCACAGCCGGCGATCTCTCCCTCGCACGAGCACCCCAGACGTCGCCAACCCTCTGCCCTAGATCACCGGAAACCGAAAATGTGAGAAGGCGATAGAGGTAGGTTGCTTGAGCTCCTCCTCAAATTCCATCTTTTGTTGATCTCTGTCGTGCCCTAGTTGTCTCCACCATCGCCGCCTCTCTCACAACCCTGCTTTGCCGCCGATCACCGAGGCCCGACGCCACACCACCTGTTGCCATCGCCGGTGTAGTCCCTAGCCAGTACCATCAGCCGCAATTGAGGTCAGCATCGCGACTAATCAGGGCCGGCCAGCTGTCCCATTATTCCCAATCACGCCAGATCTCTATTGGACATCGCCTCTTGATTGTGTCGGCCCCAGATCTAGAGCTCCACTTGTTCCACAGCAGCTTCAGATTTCTTCATCGAAGGTTGCAGATCAGTTTTGGGGTTTGCAAGGGAAGGAGTTAGCAAACAGTAGTGGACCGTTGTTGTTGGTTGTGAGTCATTTTCAGTGACACCTAATTGACAGACTTGGGGTAAGTCATGTTGAGATTTGATTTCTTTTCTACATTGGATTTGATAAGTGAATTGATAATGGGGTTGAGTTAGTAGAGATATGAGTTGCTTAATGTGAATGTTGAATGTGGAATATGGATGATTGGATTTGGTAAGTAATGCATGATGACTATTTGATTTTATGATTGTTATCCAAAGCATAGGGTTGATTCATGAATGATTAGTAGATGATATAATGGATTGAATGATGGGTTAATGGATTGTAGATTATGATTGGAAAAAAAATTAAAGGATTCATGGATGATTCGATTAGGGTTTTTCCTAATTCACTTGGTTTGAGATTTAGCTAGTTGCTGCATATATAATTAGCTAAATTGTATAACATATGATTTGCAGGATGTTGTTTCGAGATGAACGACTCAACGTGGGATTGTTTAGCTCGATTTACATTTAAGGAGGGTACTTCCTTAAATGTAAATCGAGCTATTTATCTTTAGTATATTGATCTTAGTGCATGAACTATTTTTCTAGATAGTTTCTGTGTTTATCTTGACTTCACTTGTATTTTTCTTGTGCTTGATACTTCCACTCAAACCTTTGAGATATTCATTTCTATATCCATACAGTCTCTTGTTGCCATCTATGATATTTAGCAGATATTAGATACCGACTTTGTATGCTTTGATTGTTGTTTATTTATGTACCGTATTGAGCATGCTGGCTTTATGTAGCATACCTGATTCCTGTTTATATGTATATAATGACTGTTGTATTTTGCGCATCATATCATTTCATGCATGTCAAAGATGAATTCTCCCTTGCGGTCGAGAGAGCTATTGACCAGGATCGCACGCTCGACCACTCGAGAGAGTGGTAGCTGGAGCAAATGTCGCTTGTCTTATCGTGTCGCACTTGGCCACTCATGGGTAGTGGTAGCTGGAGTTGTGAACAGCAGGGACCCCCTTCTTTTTGTAGCTAGTTAGCTACTCAACACCTGTCCACTCGGTCACTCGAGAGTAGTGGCGGCCTTTGAGTGGTACAATTGTCATCGATCCGGCCTCTTGACCATACAGGGGTCGTGGTGTAGAGAGGTGGGTGGGGTGACTATCCGTGCATATGCTGTTATTATTATACCGACTGATGTTGTTGCTTACTTATATTGCTGTTGCTAGCTGATGCTATTGTTGCTTACTTATGTTGATATGCTTACATATGTTGAGATATATATCTGTTGTATGTGTTTAAACTGACTTACCTATTGGTAATACGTATATACCTCACATGTTACGCTTGTAGTTATGAGTAGCTCTATAGCAGAGTTGTTCTACTCTTGATTTTACTAGACTAGGATATGGTGTCAGGTATGAACATTTATTATGATAACATGGTAGTATATGATATTACTTTTCGTATGAGACTGTATACCTTTGTATGTCTAGTTCTTAATTATGTTCATACACTATCTTTCCTTTACCCGCTGAGTCCAAACACTCACCACCCCACAAAATAATTTTTTTCTTTCGCCATGTAGTAGGTAGATGAATCAAGGATGCTTGGGAGAGTCTTGGCCGCCGGTCCTACGTCACATCCGAAGACTGCATCGGGTTTCGTTTATTCTTTACTTGTATTTTGTATTTAGTGTTATATTAATTCGATTATCTTTTAGAGTTTATTATGTGGAGTTGAATTTTGTGTTGTTGTGGTGTTGTATAAGGCCTAGCCGGCTAGCAGTGTATTGTTTTAGTTTGTATGAGCTTTCTTTATCGTTTTCCCACTGTGTTGATTTATAGTATAGCCGAGTGGGCTGTTTAATCTATATATATAACTGCGAGGTTGTGTATATATTCCAGCTGTGTGGGCTGATGGTTATATTGTGTGAATATTCTTGTATATATGCTTCATATTGTCACCGTTAGAAGGGAGATGTTGTCGAAATTTTGCCGGTGGGGACTCCTCTGGGGCGTGACATAAAATGTTGCAATGCATTGGCTTCCTTCTTAACTTCTCATCCCTCAAATATTGTGCGCGCCATTCTCATCCACTAGTGTACTCTTCCGTAGTAACTCGCCCCTCAGATGCACCAAGCCCGTCGACTCCTTTTTTAGTGTCATCCTTCTCGCTAGCTGTGTCTTCCGCTCGATTTTTTGTGTTCCTAAGCTCCTGCAAACTTAGACACAAGGATCAAACACAATAAGATTACGGGGTATTTACAATCTCTCCCCTTTTGATGTGCATCAATCCAAGTTAAAGTTAGGGTTAAATAAAAAATAATAAGAAGTTGCAATTAGTATAAAATGTTGCAATGCATTGAATTTAAGCAAGTTAATGAAATTGCTAACGTCGTACAATGTCTTTACTCCCCTTAACTTATATTTATTTCTCCCTCTTTTGATCACATAAAAAAAAGGAAAAAGTTAACTGGAATCATTATAAAATTTGGAAATAAATTTCTAGGTTTGGAAAATCTTAAAACTTTTTGCCGAAGTTAAACAGAAATGTGTAGATCAGAAAAAAAAAATTTAACAGAAAGATAATATGTAATTTGAGAGAGATGATTTATTTCTATAAAACAACTAATTTTCGACAATAATTCTAAAAAAAATAAAAGTTTTCCAATTTCAAAGTAATTCATAATAATTTAGATAATATTTTAAAAAATTTGAAAACCTATTTTGTAAGGATAGAGAATATGAGTTTGGATCCTCTGCCCCCAAATTTCTCTGTCCCCGTGTCCCCTTGCCGATCGGACGGATCAGATTGCATCTCAGGGATGTCTTGCACATCACGAGGATACTGCACACATGTTAAGAATGCCATGATGCCTTGAGATGTAATCTGGTCCGTCTGATCGGTAAGGGGACACGGGGATAGAGAAATTTGGGGACAGAGGATCCGAACTGAGAGAATATCATGTTTCATCACAGACAAATAGGATTTTTTTTAAAATTTAAGTTTGAAATTTTTTTTTAAATTTCAAAGTTTGCTTTTCATTAATAATTTTATTGAAAACTACTCAACAGTCAAAAAAAAAAAAAAAAATTTGAAAAAAAAATCAACTTATAGATTAAATCATCATATAACATAGTAGAAAAAAAATTTAACTTGAAATATGAAAAGTAGGCATTTAAATAATTTATTTAAGAAATGTAGAAGATAGAACACATTGTCATTTAAAGCATGCATAAGATTAACTTTAAATCATACTAGACATGATTTGAGAATCTAATATAAACTATCTTCTACTAGGTTAATCAAGAATTTTGGTGGTACATAATTTCTAGGGGTTTTCTTAATTTGTCCTTGGTGTTTTCTAATGTACCAATTTATTTTACGATAATTTCTATATTCTAGTTTTTTTAAAAAATCATTTGAACATACATGATCATTTTTCAAATTTTCAATTTCTATTTAAAATTTAAAATTTTTATCTTTAAATTATCAAACATATCTAAGGGGTATGAATTTGCTAAGTTTAATTTTAACCTAGCAATTTTTCTTTCTAATTGTACTATATTCTTAGATAACATTTTGATAAAGATTGCTTGGTAGAAAGTGCACGTACCTTACTTACCTCGTGTTCTGATGCTCTCCCTTCTTTGCTGCTTTCCTTTGATGATCTTCTCCTTCATCGATGCTCATCTCTAAGATGCTTTCATCTTCTGCTTAGTGGTCTGCCATTAGAGCGAGTCCAACGTAAGCTTCAATCTCAGACTCGGAGAATGATGATTCACCCATGTAGCCTTTAGATTCTTGTGCTTCGATCTTGTTGGTCTTTTGCCCTTGCCCTTATCCTTCTTCTTAATTCGGGGTAGTCATCTTTGATGTGCACTTCTCCTTGGTAGTTGTAGCATTGAATCTTCCTTTTTCTCCGAAAATGTTTCTTAGTCCGCGCTTTATTAAATTGGTAGATTTAATAAATTTTCTTACCATTAGGCCCACTTCGTCTTCATTGATTGACGCTTCAGAGTTTGGATCGTCAGTTGTTACCTTCAGGGCGATATTCTGTTTGGGTTCCTTTGATTATGCACATCTAGATTTATGAAGTTCTAAAGTGGGAAATAAACTTTCTAATGTGCTTACTGTTGGGGTTGTAAGGTTGCAAACATAATCTCACATTGAAAACACATAGGAAAGATCATGAGTTTATAAGAGAAAAGATATTTCCATTGGTATGAGGCATTTTGGATAGAGCCAAGAGCAAAACCATGAGGGCTTAAGCCCAAAGTGGACAATATCATACCATTGTGGAGATATCTAAATTTTTTTCGATCTTGCAATTGGTATAAGAGCCCGGGCTGCCAGAAGGTTTAACCGCCGACTGTGCACAAGAGCTATGGTCTGATTGAGCCATGTGGGTACAATATTAACTTTGAACAAAGAAAGTAGGGGCTCCTATGTTTGGATCAAGAGGACCAGACACTAGGTAGGAAGTCCTAGTCGCGGCTAGGCAAGGAAGTCCTAGTAGGTCGGGTGGACCGAGGGGCAGGAAGACCTGGTGGGTCGAGGATCAAATGTAGGAAGCCTGTGGTCCTTTCTTTGGGGGGGGATTGTTGGGGTTGCAAGGTTACAAACATAGTCCCACATTAAAAACACATGGGAAAGATCATGAGTTTATAAGAGAAAAGATATTTCCATTGGTATGAGACCTTTTGGATAGAGCCCAAAAGTAAAACCATGAGGGCTTAAGCCCAAAGTGGATAATATCATACCATTGTGGAGATATATAAATTGTTTTCGATCCTATACTTACTGTAGGATTGAAAAGAACCCTAGAGAGGGGGGGGGGGGGAGGGGGTGAATAGCGATTGTCGAAAATTTGATTTAAAATAGATACGCAGTGGAAGATTAAGAAGCAATGCTAATACGATCAAGTTTTTACTTGGTTCGGAGCCTTCGACGACTCCTACTCCAAGTCCCACACTCGTTAAGTGCTTTCATTGGGCAATCCACTAATAGTGTAAAATACCGGAAATTGGCGAATAATGATAAGGGAATTTTTCAAAATTTTTGAAAATTTTTTGGAAATTTTTCGGAGCTCGTATGGACGAGTTTACGGATAAAAATAGGGCCCAAAAAAGCCTATTTAGACTATCCCATTTAAGCGAGGAAATGTTTATTTCTTGATTCCTTTTCTATTTTATTTTCTTTATTTCGTATTCTTCTCTTCCTCGCCGAAACCTGCGCGCCCGAGCCTTCCTTTCCCCGCCGAATCCTTCGCGTGGCTGTGCCCTAACCGCACATGGAAGTTCTTCTCCTCTCCTTCTCACGCGATCGGCGCAGACATCACCGCTTGTGCCCTAGATTTGTCTCCGCTGCTGAGATCAGGACTCGTCGCCGGCCTTTTCCGCAGTCCCCCTCTGCTGCCGGTGATGAGAGCCACATCCGGCCGAGCCCGATCACCTTTTCCTCTATCGTTGCCTCGTCGTCTATCGTCGGCCTCCCCTATGCTCTAGCACCGACACTAATCTCCCTCCTCTGTTGCGATTTGGGAGCACAACAGTCGTGCCCTAGCTTCTAATGGTGCCGTGTTTCCTCTCTTTCCCTCTGCCGGTGCCTAGTTCCCACTGCCGCCAGCAACGCCAATCCCTAACTGCCGATTCTCCTCCGGCACCTTCTGCCCTAGCCTCCAGCCGCGTGCCCTAGTTTTCGATCTGTGATTGTTGAGGGTTGTTGCTCTCCTCTGTGACGACCACTGGACTTGGAGTTTTGTTCTGACCACTGGTTTCCGATGTTATTCGACTACAACCACATCTGACAGTGACTCAACAGATTGGGCATTTGGGTTTGGTGATTTTTGCTTCAGCTGAGGTTTTAGATTTGAATTGGAGACTTTGATTCAAGGTAAGCTATGTATAGTGTTTTGGTTGATCTCTGGTTCATATTAGGTTGATATGGATTGGTAACAGATTTTATTTGAGATGTTAATATGTGATAACATGACTAATGAGTAATTAGTTATCTTAGGTTGGAATTTCAGATGTGATTGAGGTGCGGATTGTGGATGATTTACATTGAGGGCAGTAGCTTCATGGTTGCTCCGACTAGGATTTTCTGACAACCACTCCTCTGACTGCGAGGTAATAAAAGGATACTCACTATTGGGTAAGTTTAGTTTGATTCATGATGGTTATTTGGTGGTTGGTTGGTTCAGATAGATGATGGTTGAATTGGGTGATAAAATGAATTGTATTAGTTGAGATTGTTCTTGAGTTATAACAATTGGGATCACTTGGGATTGATTCAATTTGGGTTTCCTTAATCGGAAAGGAAATAGGTTTATTTATTTGGTCCTGATCTTCAGTTAGCTAAATGATACTTGTTAGAGTAGCTAAATTGAATATTTGTATGCAGGACCCTGATTATGGGACGGTTGTTCTGATGTGAGGATTGTTTATCACAGACTACAGTTAAAGGCGGGTACCTCTTGACTTATCTTTTATGATATTGTCAATTGGATATGCATAGTATTTTATAGCTATAAGCAATGATCATGTTTGTCTTTGGTATGTCACGGTTTGATACCCATAGCATGATCCGTTTGGTCGCTTGTTATGTATCCATGTTTATACTTCATGATTATTACCATGAGTACCTTAGTTCCTAGAGTAAGTGACATACCATGCTTTACTGAGTTTAGGACTAGACTCTGGATTTTTATTATTTGACATGTGTATCTATATTTTTATATCATACCTGATCTGTGTACCTAGACCTTTTACTTTGATCCATGTACTTTGTTGGTACATATTTTATGGAGGTGGATATATTCAGGACCTAGGTTGTTATACCATAGAGGGCCTGTATACCCTAGATCTGTGGATTTGATTTACTTGTACTAGGGTAGACATTTTTATTTATATATATGTGGATTTGGTTCAGGATATTGTCATGCTTAGTTTCATGCACCATTCGCATGATTGCATGCTGCGTGATAGGCTGCTCCATTATTATAGAGCATATCACCAGTTTCATCACTGTTCGGTGCTCCATTGGTCCACTCATGGGTAGCGTGACGCAGCGTGGTAGCACGTCAGTTTTGCTCTATTCGGTGCTCCGTTGGTTCGCTCATGGGTAGTGTGACTCAGCGTGATAGCACGTCAGGGATCCCTCCCCGTCATGGTGTACCGGGAGATGAGAGCATTGCGCTCCCCCATTTATGTTTTGGGGTAGGAGTATGTGTGTACTCCGACAGCATCCCGTCCATTCGGTCACTCATCAGGAGCAGTGACGTCAGAGTGCACGGTTGTTACAACCCTACTCACTCAGTCTCACCATTTGTGTGTGAGATGACTGACTGGAGTTAGGGGTGACCATGTCATTGGCACAATATGATGGATCGAAAGCGCAAGAGGGGGGGGGGGTGAATAGCGCTCGTGGCTATTTTAACGATTTTAAAACATAGAGTAGAAACGCAGCGGAAAGTAAAAGCAAACACAACAGACGCAGATGTTTTACTTCGTTCGGAGCCTATGGCAACTCCTACTCGAAGGCCCGCGATCCTTGACCGCTTTCGGTGGGCAACAACTATAATATCGAAAAGATTACAATTTGAATTACAATTAATGCAATAAGTAAACTAATATCGACAACAAAAGATCAAAGAGTCTGAGCTTCGGGTCGTCGACGTCGAGTAGTAGCACTTCAAGGTCGTCTTGTTGGCAGCACTTCACAGAAGAAATCTTAGAATATGTTGTTCTTTAGTTGCTCCCTCGACCCTCTTTTTATATGACATTCCGGGCGCCTGGATCCCTTCTGGGCGCCTGGAGTGTGACGTGGCCAACCAACCAGGATACTACACATGGCGAAGTCGCGGCAGGGATAAAACTTGGTCCCGGGCGCCCGGACCTGTTTCGGGCGCCTGGACCTCCGGGCGCCCGGACCTGTTCCGAGCGCCTGGACCTCCGGGCGCCCGGACCTGTTCCGGGCATCTGGACCTCCGGGCGCCCGGATCCATCCCGGGCGCCCGGACCACCTTTTTCCAGCAGGTTCCTTTCCTGCAAAACAAGGTTAGTCCGAGCAAATACCCTGCAAGACAGTGTTAGAATTTGATAAATCATAGTAAAGAAGAACTGACAGTCTTCGGACTGTCCGAGTCTGACTTCAGATTTCCAACCGGAAACCCTAGGTCGACCCGACGCCTACTGTTCCCTCTACGGAGAATGCGTCCTCACCTACTACCCTCAGGAGAGATTACCTGATGCCAGTCCAGTCCTCGAGACCGACTGGACTTTCCGCCTAGGGTTACCACCCCCTAGGACCTAGGGTTACCGCCCCCTAGGGTTTTTCTCCACCTAGGGTTGCCACCCCCTAGGACCTAAGGTTGCCGCCCCTTAGGGTTTTCCTCCACCTAGGGTTACCGCCCCTAGGACCTAAGGTTACCACCCCTTATGATTTTCACCTGCCTAACCGCAGCTAGGACTTTCCTGAAACACTCATTCAACATGTTAGATTACAAACTAACTTAACTTTGAATCCTTTGCCATTATCAAAACTAAGGTTCGATCGTCGGATGCTTCCCGCACCAATAATCTCCCCCTTTTTGATAATGGCAACCGAAATTCAACGTTAAAAAAAAATATGCAATTATGTATAAGCACAAGATAAGCATGATAGCAAGATAAGCATAAACATAGCTCCCCCTTAATATAAGCTCCCCTTTTAAGTTTAAATTATTCTCTTTGAATTTCTCTACTAATAAACATAGCTCCCCCTTAATATAAGCTCCCCTTTTAAGTTTAAATTATTCTCTTTGAATTTCTCTACTCTCCCCCTTTGCCATATATCAAAAATAAGTTAGTTTTGAAAAAACTTAAATTTTCAAAACAAAATTTAGTAGAGTTTGTTTGAAAAACTTAGGTAAGAGGCAAAAAGGGGTAAGTAAAAAGCAACATCTTAGAATTGGTTTTAATAGCAACATTTTTGAAAGAAAATTTGCTAAGGAAAATAGTTAAAAAAAAACTTTAAACCATTGATTTTGCTTGAGGAGATATTTCTTTGTGATATTTTAAATAAGAATTCAACTCTTTTTAACTTAGTGAGGAGTTTCCAAAAAAAATCTTCAAACAACTTCAGAAATTTTCCGATTTCAAAATTTTTCCAGCTTAAAAAAAAATTTCAAGGAAAATTTTCAACTTAAAGAAGTTAATTGCAGCTTAAAGAGTTTTCAAAAAAAATTCCAACTTAAAGAATTTTCTAACTTAAAGAATTTTCAAAAAAAATTTCAACTTAACGAATTTTTGAAAAAGTTTCAACTTAAATAATTTTCTAACAAAATTCCAAAAAAAAAATTTCAAATAGAAGAGACTTGAAAGTTTTAAGTTTGAAAAAGTTTTTGAAAAGCTACTTAAGAGAAATGAATTGCAAAGATACTTAAGGTAAAGGGAGAAGCGTTAACCTTAGTGTTTAATAGTTTACAAATTTTGTTTTAGTAAGGTATCAGAGCCCTAAGATCCAAGCATGAGTTAAGATTTGTTTTGATCAGGTATCAGATCCCTTAAGTACAAGGATGCTTGAACTTATTATTTCCTTCACCAACTGTCTAACCTTTAGCTACTTGCTGATTGCCTAGACAACAACAGTGTTCACTTGGTTAGTCAAGTCAAGTCAATTGATCCAGTTAGATTTGACTAAGGCTGGAAGACTTGATTTGATTACTGTTAATAAACTCTTTAACGCCCAAACTCATATTGATGCACAGAAATAAGCATTCTTGAGTTCAGGCTGTACCCTATGCATCTCACACCGTTCTATGTTTTACAAACACAACCAAGGTAAACGTAGGTGTTTGTGAGATGCTCTGGCTGAGTCCTAGGGGAACATGATTTCTAGGGAAAAACCTAGGCTAAGTCCAAATTTAGAAAGTCTAGTAAAGTAGGGATTTTGAAAAATCAGAATTTTGTCTAGAATTTTAGAAATGTAATTTTAAACCAAAAAGCATTAAGAGGACTGATTTGAAGATACCTATTCTACCCAACACATTCCTATTTGTCTTATGAGTGTACTGAACTCAAGTTCAGGTAAAGGTTTTGTAAAGATGTCAGCTAGGTTTGATTTAGACTCAACGTAGTTGAGTACAATATCACCCTTAGCTACATGATCCCTTACAAAGTGGTGCTTCACTTCTATATGTTTAGTCCTTGAGTGATGAATCGGGTTTTTTTGTTAGATTTATTGAACTGATGTTATCAATTGAGATTTTTATTTTTTGATATTCAAGTTGATAGTCTTTAAGGGTATGCATCATCCATAGTAATTGAGATGTGCATTCACCTAGTGCTATATATTCAGCTTCAGTGGTAGATAAGGCAACACAGTGTTGCTTTCTTCTTGACCAACTTACTAGGCAGTGACCTAAAAATTGACAACTGCCACTTGTGCTTTTTCTATCTAGCTTGCATCCGGCATAGTCAGAGTTAGAGTAGCCCCAGCATGAGGCAGGCAATTCAGTGCCTCCCCCAGACTTTACAGCGTTAGTGGCTCAGTTACAGCAGCAGCTAGCTGAACAGCAACAGGAGATAGCCACCCTCAGGGCTAATCAGCAGAATACCCCCACAGTCACCCCGGAACCAAATCTGACGACTCCAGTGGTCTTAGAGGTTCCACCAGTCCAGCCTACAGTACCAGTAGCCCCAGCAACAGAGACAAGGAGAGAAGCCTATCTGATCCAGTGGCAGAGAGTCAAGCCAGAGAACTTCTCAGGCACTAGTGAACCATGGGATGCACAAGCCTGGTTCAAAACACTGGAGAGTACGATGGAGCTTCTGGACTGGCCAGAACACGAGAAGGTGAAGTGTGCCTCCTTCTGCCTGACAGGGGATGCACGCATGTGGTGGGAGAGAATCAGAGCGAAGCGCCCAGTGAACCAGATGTTGTGGGCTGACTTCGAGAAGGAGTTCTTTGAGGAATTCTTTCACATGCGGGTCACGAACCGCCACTACGACGAGTTCACAGAGTTTCGTCAGGGCAACCTTTCAGTGGAGGAAGCCGTGAAGAAATTCAATAGGTTGGCTCGTCTATGCCCAGAACTAGTTAGCACAGAAAAAGAACGAGTTCGGTTGATGCTCAAGATGCTGAGGCCGGAAATAGCAATGAACGTGGCTGGCGGCATCCACAGGCCGCAAACCACCGAAGAACTAGTTAGCAGCGCCTTGACCACTGAGCACTACCAGAATAGTATCAAGCAGCAGAAGCAAATCCTCTCAGAACCTAAGGGTCAAGGAGGCTCAGGTACCCAGAAGTAGCAGGGCCACAGCTCTCATGGCTCTAACTGGAAAGGGAACTCCAGCAACAAGCGCAAACCAGGGAGTTACCCAAAAGGAGGACCAGCCAGCAAGCAACCTAGTTATCCAAAGTGTGCTACTTGTGGGAAATTCCATCCTGGAGTTTGTCGTAAGGGCACATGAGGATGCTTTGAATGCGGACAGGAAGGGCATATGGCCAAGCAGTGTCCAAACAAGATCAGTCTTCCTCAGCCACAGCCGATTCAGTATGGAGGCCAGCCAGCTCAGTTACATCATATGCAGGCCGCTTTAGATGGTCCACACATCAGCCAGGGCAGATTAGAAGCCCCTCCAGCTATGACCAATGTGAGGATCTACTCACTCACCAGAGAGGACGTAGCAAATGCCTCGACAGTTGTTACAGGTCAGATTAGTATTTTTCAGCAAATAGCAACTGTCTTATTCGATACGGGGGCAACCCATTTATATATATCCAGGGCATTTGCTGAGAAGTTAGCAGTACCTCCAGAGGTACTCAGTAGTCAGTTCCTGACGACGCTACCTTCAGGAGAAGTTATGGCATCTACGCACTGGCTCAGAGCAGTGCCGATCACTATAGCAGACAGAGAGCTCTTTTGCGATCTGATAGTGATTAATATGACCGACTACGACGTCATCTTCGGGATGGACTTCTTGATCAAATACGGTGCTTCCATCGAGTGCCGTAAACAGAGAGTCATATTCCAACCCGAAGCAGAAGCACAGTTCGAATTTATCGGAGAACCTAGGAGAAAAGCCAAGAAGTTTCTCTCAGCTATGAAGGCACAGAGGTTGATGGATTCAGGATGTACGGGGTTCTTAGCACACGTAGTCAGTACCAGTCAGGACAAGGACCAACAGCTAGCAGAGGTCCGAGTCGTATGTGACTACCCAGCAGTCTTCCCTGAAGAGTTACCAGGCCTAGCACCATACAGGGAGATCGAATTTGAGATAGAGCTCATTCCCGGTACAAATCCTATCTCCAAAGCACCTTACCGCATGGCTCCAGCAGAATTGAAGGAACTTCATGAGCAATTACAGGAGCTGCTTGACAAGGGCTTCATACGTCCTAGTCACTCACCATGGGGAGCACCTGTATTGTTCGTGAAGAAGAAAGACGGGAGCATGCGCCTGTGTATAGACTACCGGGCACTGAACCAAGTCACAATCAAGAACATGTATCCTCTTCCCAGAATAGATGACCTGTTTGATCAGCTAAAGGGAGCAGCAGTGTTCCCTAAAATAGACCTCAGATCAGGTTATCATCAGGTGAAGGTTAAAGAAGGGGACATACCCAAGACAGCATTCAGGACTAGATACGGACATTATGAGTTCGTAGTCATGCCCTTTGGCGTGACAAATGCTCCAGCTACTTTGATGGACCTCATGAACAGGGTATTCAGGGATTACCTAGATAAATTTGTTATTGTGTTTATCGATGACATTCTTATCTATTCAGGAACTCAGGAGGAACACGCAGAGCACCTGAAAATAGTATTGCAGACCCTTCAGCAGAATCAGCTGTACGCCAAGTTCACCAAATGTGAATTTTGGCTAGATCAGGTGTCCTTCCTGGGTTACGTCATCTCAAAGGATGGTATCATGGTAGACCCCAGTAAGATAGAAGCTGTGAGCAACTGGAAAAGACCCAAGAACGCCAGTGAGATCAGAAGCTTTCTAGGATTAGTAGGTTACTACAGGAAATTCGTAGAGGACTTCTCCAGGATAGCCTCCCCACTGACAGCTCTTACCAGAAAGAACAAAACTGTGAGAACAGTTTCAGCGAGCTGAAAAGGAGATTGACCAGTGCACCTATTCTGACTCTACCAGAGAACGCAGATAGCTTTGACATATATAGTGATGCCTCGAAGTTGGGACTAGGAGCAGTGCTGATGCAAGATGGCAAGGTGATCGCCTATGCCTCTAGACAACTTAAGGATTATGAGAAGAACTATCCTACTCATGACCTTGAGCTTGCTGCAGTGGTGTTCGCTCTCAAGATTTGGAGACATTACTTGTATGGAGCTCAGTGCAGAGTGTATACAGATTATCAGAGTCTGAAGTACTTCTTCACTCAGAAGGATCTGAATATGCGACAGCGCAGATGGCTAGAACTGGTCAAAGACTACGACATAGACATCCTCTACCACCCAGGAAAAGCAAATAGGGTAGCAGATGCACTTAGTAGAAAGTCCAGTGCTACCTTATTATCTCTAGCAGCCATGTCACCACCCCTACAGAAAGAGATCACAGATTTCGGTCTCGAACTCATAGTCGGACGGCTCTCTACTATGACATTAGAGTCTACCTTGCTTGGTGACCTCCAGACAGCTCAGGAGCAGGATCCTGAAATTCAGAAAATCAAGCAAAGATTAGCAGAATCAGAAAGTGGAGAATTCAGAGTGTCTGCTAGCGGGGTGTTGTACTTTGGCGACAGATTATGCGTTCCAGATCAGGAGGAACTACGAAGAAAGATTTTAGATGAGGCTCACAAGACTCCCTATGCGATGCATCCTGGCTCCACCAAAATGTATCAGGACTTGAGGAAACGTTTTTGGTGGCCTGGGATGAAAAGAGACATCGCTAGATATGTTAGCACCTGTCTGACCTGTCAGAGGGTCAAGGCAGAACATCAGAGACCAGGAGGAGTTTTGCAGTCTATTCAGATCCCAGAATGGAAGTGGGAAGACATTTCTATGGATTTCATAGTGGGATTACCCAGAACCACGAACGGTTTTGATACCATCTGGGTAATAGTCGACAGATTGACCAAATCAGCCCACTTCTTAGCTATCATGATATCCTACTCTATGGAACAGCTAGCACAGTTGTATCTCAAGGAGATCATTAGATTACTTGGAGTCCCACGAACCATTATATCAGACAGAGATAGCAGATTCACATCACACTTCTCGGAGTGTGTACAGTCAGCTTTGGGCACGAAGTTGAAGTTTAGCACAACCTTCCATCCTCAGACCGATGGACAGACGGAGCGGGTAAATCAAGTACTCAAAGATATGCTCCGAGCATGTGCCCTATATTTCAAAGGAAGTTGGTGCAAATATCTGAGTCTAGCAGAATTTGCATACAACAACAGCTATCAAGCCACTATCGGCATGACACCTTATGAGGCTCTCTATGGGCGGAGGTGTAGATCTCCAATCTGCTGGTATGAGAGTGGTGAACAGAAAGAACTAGAACTTCAGACAGATCTAGTGACAGATACCACAGCAGCTATACAGCAGATCCGCCAGAGGATAGAGACTAGGGGTGTCAATTCGGGTGGGTCGGGTCGGGTTGAGTTTTTTTTTTTTTTAACCCAACCCGAACCCAACCCGAACCCGAGTTCAACCCAAAACACCTTGATAATAAGCATTTTTATGCAATATTTTCGCTCTCATACTTAGCCTTTTTATCCTCTCATCCACTTAAATCTTGCTTAATATTATGATTCATGAGTTAGGATATATTTATGAGCTTTTTGTACTCTTTCCCTAATTTTGCTATTATTTCATGATTTTTATAGGGAATTGAGTGGAGTCAAATTAATTGGACCCAATGCTAAGATTGAGCATGTTCTAATTTGAAGAACTTGGCTCATTTCATTCCAATTTGGATCAAAAAAGAAGTAGAGCTCCACTACTTAAGCCCAATCATAAAAGCCCAACTCATCCAATTTGGAGCCCAATTTGAACCTACCTTAATGAACTGGATCTAAGCATTAATGAATACTTTTTTCCTTAAACCAAACCCGATCCACTAAGAAAACTCTTACCTCTTCCTCACGCGGACAGCGCTCGAGATCCCGGGGATCATCTCGCGACTTCTCCTGTGCGGCTAGGGCACGCGCGCCTCTTCTCCTTCTCCTTTCTTCTTCCACTGGCCGGCGGCTACTCTTCTCTTCCCTTGCCGCCGGCCGGCCATCTCTAACCATTCTCCTCTGATTCTTCTTCTCAATTCCTTTCCACCATCTCCTGCTCAGATCCAAGTGGCGACGACAGCAGCAATCAGGCGGGGGCAGCAAGCTTCGGCAGCGAGTTCCGACCAAATCCACCTTGTCGGAGGGGTTCTCCGGCAAGATTCTTCACCTCTCGGCGTTCTTCTTACACTTCTTCCTACTGGGGTTCGGGCGGAAGAGGCAGAGGAGCTGAGACGGCCCGTTCCATTTCACAGACGTTCATCTTCTATCGAGGGGGTTCTTCGGTGGAAGCTTCGTTCTTCATCACCATTGTTGAAGCAAGCACAGCCGGTTTCTTGGCTGCTGTTCTTGATTGCTGTTGATCAGTTCTGGGGTTCTGGAGCTGATCGTTTCGTGTGACGGCAGGGAGAGTTAGAGGAAGAAGCTAGGGCAGGCGACTTCATCCCAGGGTGAACAGAGCAGCACTTCTTCATTCGGTTCAATTCTGGACAGTAGCAGATCTTCTAGATTTCAGCAGTTCTTCTCTAGATTTGGATCTCCACAGCAGCTCTTTGTTCCACCAAGTCCGAACAGAACAAGCTCCAAGTTTTTCCTTCATCAAATTCTGAACAGCAAGCCGATTCTCCAATTGTTGATACTTTGGTTTGCATAGTTGTTAATTTGGTGTAATTGATGTTTCTTTTAGTTTGTTGATGAATGCTTGTATTGAGTTGTTCTCCCTTGTTTTAAACTTGCACGTACTCATGTCATTTCGATTTATACTCACAAGGTGTTCGACAAAATGTTTCTTCCAACAGTAGGTTTAAATTCATGCACTTTATTTCACTTAATGTTTGCTTGTCTTGTCTTTTGCAATTGCTATAAGTTTTGTTTTTCGTTTGAATGCAATTAGGCTAGGGTAGATTAACTTTCTTTAATGCTCTAAGTTACATTCCATGCTTAGTTTCATTACTTGTTTACTCTATGTTGTCTTTAATTTCTTTGCAATCATAGTTTAAGTTAGACTAGATTTTCTTACATGCACTGTCTTTCATTTACTAGGTTAGATTTCATTTAATATTTCGCTATTTCATTCCTTAGTTTAATTCCGTTAATGGTGAATCGTAGCGTAGAGTGACAATGCGCTATGAGATCACTACTAATGGATAGATAGGTTGTCTTTTATTAATTAGGATTAGATTTCATACTTGCATTGCTCTTTTGTTCTTTAGGTTTGATTTCATACTTGTTTGTTTTTCATATCGTAGTTCAAAATTCAAAATCCAACCCCTCCATTTTCACGTTAAAATTCAAAGCAATAATTGATCCTAATTTTATCATTTATCGCTACATTCTTTGGGGAGACGACCCGAGTCATCTCTATACTACTTTAGTGTAGAGGGGTTCGGTAAACATTAATTGTAATTTGATGTAAGCTCCCGTAGCACGACACTCGAGCTCACATCAAATTTTGGCGCCGTTGCCGGGGATCTTGTAGTGGTGTTTGATAATTTTAGGATTGCTTTCTTCTTTTTCTACAAAATTTTGTTTAAAAAAAATTTGTCAAATGCTTTAATGTTCATTGATTCATGTGTTGATATCATATACTCCTGTGTCTTCTAATCTTGTTTGTTAGTGTTTTAGTGTAAGACAGGAAATTCTTTTTACCATGGATCCTTATTATCAGTATTTTGAAGAATCAATGTGGAAATGTAATGAAGTTATGCAACAAATGAGAGAGCATCAAGAGCAGCAATTTGCAAGGATACAGAATATTCAGAGTCAGTTAAATCAAATTGCATCATTCATTAATCAGTTACAAACACAAAACGTCAGTGAGGAGTTGGATTGTGGAGCTCTTGTCAGGCCTGACACTGCATCTACTTCTTCACTAGATTCTTTATCTACTTTTTATTGTTGTGATGATGTAGTTGAACCTATTTTTGATTCTACTACTAATAATGTTGCTCTAGATGTTGTGAATGATGCAGGTATTGTTGCAGAAGATGATATAAGTGTAGGGGAATGCTTACTGGAAGCATTACCTCAAGAATCACCAAGAATGGAGGATGTAAGTGTAGGGACTTGTGCTATGGAGCCAAGCACCCAAGAATCACTACATGAAGTTGAGCATTCACCAGAACAAGAGGTTGAGTCATTATTTGATGATAAGGAGGTAACAATCACCACTCCAGGTACCTTTCTAGATAACAAGGTGAGTATTTTGTGTGATTTTTCAGAAAATTTCATAGAGGTACCATTTATTGATTTTATTAGATGTGATGCATTTCTTGATATATGTTTTACCCACACTAATATTCTCCTATTTTCTTTTTACCCCACATGTGTGTGGGAGGTGTTTTCTTTGATTGATGTTGTAGGAGAACATAAGTGTTCGGAGTGGATGCTTACACTGAACCGACTTAGACCTCCGGAGAGAATTTTGAAAGGAAAAATGAGTAATAAGAAGAATTTGAGTAGAACCACGATTACTCCACTTCCGGGGTGACTTCTTTTGTTAGATCTTCTTCAACCACCGGGAATTAAAGGGGAGTTGGTTCCAATTTTGTTTCCTTTTGCGTTTTAATTCATGCTTTGTTAATAAATTCTTGCTTTATACGTGTCTTTAGTTTAATACTTTTCATTTGCATTTTAGTTTCATACTTTGCATTTGCACTTTGTTTATGCAATTTGCAGTTTATTTTCATACTTTGCATTTAGTTGGTATACATAGCATGTCATTTGAATAAAATTCTCCATGAGAATTTTCTAAGTAATATTTTTAAGATGTTAAAAGTCTCTTAAATTTGATCATCAATTTTAGGTCATTTGACATGATTGGATGCTTTTCTTACATGGTATTGGTTAATTTGGTAGAGGATTCCATTTTGATTAATCAAGCTTGATTGCATAAAAATACCTAGTGAGGTCCACTTTAAGCCTATACACCATTATTTTCTTTGTGTGACATGCACTTACAACAATTGAAACTCTAGAACTTGCTTAGTTTCTTTTCAAAGTCACAATAGCATATGTATCCATGAAAAGAAAGGATATTTGTCATTTTTATTCCATCATAAATTCTAATTTCTTTCTCCACAATTTTCTTGAAACATCATCCTCTAGCATTTTAACCTTTGATCATCTTTGCTTGATATGTTTCTATTGAGAGTATTGGTTGAATTCTTGATGAGTTAGATTGTGCAAGATGACCAAGTTTTAAGTGTGGGGGAGATGTATAGAGCTTTTGAATGCTTGGATTCATTTGTTAATGGATGAGATTCAAATTCAAGCCAAAGATGAAGTTTTGGGAAGATGTAATGGAGTTAAATGCTTAAGGGTTTTATGGTTGGAGTGCTACTGTTTTAAAAAAAATGTTGAAAATCTGTTTTGAATGAAGAATTCTTAAGATTGCTAAATGAATCCATATCTTGAGCTTTATCATGTGAAGAGCAAGCTCCAATTGCTTTGAATTTTAAGACTTGATACTTTGTGATACTTTCAAAACTATGTGGCAAGAAAGTTTTGGAAATGCTGAAATCTTGACTACTGTAGGAGTTGCTGATCAAAAGCAAGGATCTGGTTCACCTTGTCATGTTGAATTTGCACATTTTGTCGTGTTCAGAAAGTTCAATTGCAAACCTTAAATTCTGATTTCACTTGAATTTATATTGTGACTCATTTCTGAATTTAGAATTTAAGAATTCAGAAATTTAAGTTAATTGCAGCAACAAATTCCAATTAAACTGCAGGCTGGAATCACTTTAGCTATAGCTTTGATTTCAAAAATATCTCAATTTGGAATTCAAGCTACTAGAATTAACAACCAGCAAGTTCTTTATCAGATTTTACTGTAATTTCAATTGGAAGTTTTGTGTGCCAATTGCAACTTAATACTTCAAAATTCTGTCCAGAATTCAATCAAGTTCATTTCCTTAATCTCAAGGCAATTCCACACCAAATCCTTAAGATGAGATCTGTGATGGCACATTTAAATCTGCTACACTGAATTTGGCAGTGGCTACTAATTAGAACTTAGCATCAATATGCATAAGTGGAGTTTGAATGGATTCTGAAATGCTGAGCTTATGTCCTGTTTATTGCCTGTCTTCACCTTGCTGTGGTTGCTTTAGAGGATGTTTAAATGGAAATTAAATGCTCAACATATGTGGCATTTCAAAACTTCTTTAATTCAAAAGTCTCTACTGAAATTTCTAAGTATGGAAAGGAATGAGAACCACTGAAATTGCTGTTTATGTGGAAGCTGAATACCAAGCTTTTGATCAGTAAGGTCCAATCTCAGTTGTGCTAGAAGTTGCAGAGATTAAATCCATGTAGAGACCTCTTAATTGATGATGGTAACATTGCTGAAATTCTGAAACAACAAGGTAACATTGCTAAAATTCTGAAACTAAGGGAAGCACACGGAATGAAGACTGATTTCAGTAATGGAATTCTGAAGGAGAGAATATGATTTGCCACTTCAGAAATCAGTTTCAAAATCCGTCTCGGACAATATAACATAACATGTAAAACTCACAACAATAAGCGGCTAAAAATAAACCAATAAAGATGTGACAATGAAAATGTAATTCATCATGCAATCACCCAATGCTCTCATCAAAAGAACTAGGGAATGAATGAATCGATAAAGATATCCTAGTGAAAATATAACGACAATGAGAAGATATAACAAGGGAAGTACAATGAAACATGAAAGCAATAGGTGAAATGGTTACTGGTAAGAACAACAAAGTAGAGGAACAACTAAGAGACGAATAAGAAAATTTGCCTCTATCATATTTATGCAAGCTTATGTTACCATAATTTCAAAAAGAATCAAAGCAAGTTCTAGAGTGTCAAGTATCACAAGTGCTATCACACACAAGAGGATAAAGGATAAGCGTGGAAAAAAACCTCACTAGGTGAATAACAAATTATCATGCATAATCTAACAAGATAGAGTCCATCACCACAACAAATGACTAATGCAATTAATGTACCCAAATATACCGAGGAAACCAAAACTTGATAGTCAAACTTAACTGTCTTTTTCGATTCTCAAAGCATTATCAAGGGACATCTAGGGAGATATGACTCAAAATCAAGCAAGGTATAAAAAAAAACCAAACAAAATGCAAAACAAGAAAACAAAGTATGAAAGCCAAGTATGAAAGCAAAGTAAGGAAGCAAACAAACATGTAAGTGTAAAGATAAAGGAAAGCAAGAAAAAGAAAGGAAAGGAACGAACTCCCCTTTATTCCTGACGGTTGAAGACGGTTCAGAAGTAGTATCCACACCGGTAGTGGAATGATCCTTCCCGGTGGTTGCAAACGATTAAGGTGCAAAATCCAAGTTGGGAGTGGAATGTTTGCATTTGAAGTAAAGACCGCTCCCTTCACCCTATTCTTTTTGAAAGTTCTTCCCGGAGGTTGAAGATGGTTCAACATAAGCATCCACTTCAGGGGCCTGTAAAAACCTGCAAGGCCAAGGACAGAATGCACCTTCCACACGCATGTGGGGTATGGAAGAGATAAAACACTATCAAACTTAGACAACCATGAATCCAAATATGAGTCACATCCAATAAAATCAATATTCGGAACCTCTATGGAATTCTCTAAAAGATCACAAAAAATATTTACCTTGCTGTACTGAAATGTACCTGGAGGTTCTAAAACAATGGATGTGACTTTCTCTTCATCAAATAATAGCTCAGACTTTGGTCCTGGCTCAGATTCTGGTGGTCTATCAAAAAGAAGTGATTCTTGGGGCTCTGCCTCCATAGCACGAGTCCCTACACTCTTATCATCAAGTGGTCGTGGAACAAAACTAGGTGATTCTTGAGACATTGCTTCCACCATGCAAGTCCCTACACTTTCCTTATCGATAGATGCATAATCAAGCTTAGCTAACTCCCCAACATCACCAACAACACCTGCATCTACAATATCTGCAACAACAATATTAGAAGAAGCAAAATCATCTACAACTACAACATCATCACATAAAAAGGTAGAGGAGTCCTGTATAGGAGTAGAATCAGGGTCAAGGCTATGACATTCTCTAGAATCCATCTCCTCACTAGATAATTGGGCTTGTCGTTGGTTGATAGATGTTGCAATTTGATCCAGATACATCTGACAATTATGTAGTGATTCATCATTCCTTTGCTGAGACTGGATATATGCCTCTTGTTGCTGCTGCATCTGCTACATAACATCCTGCAGATCTTGAAATTTTGATTGACTAGGGGCATAAACTTCTGCAGTGCTTTCTTGAAATGTCCCCCAAGGTACTGGATCGATCTGCTGGACTGAATGTGACCATGTGCACATAGAATCATCCTGAAATCCTTGTGGCATCTGATATGCTGAAAAAGATTGATTCAATTGTTGTTGTTCATTCCCATGCATAAAATTTGGATGGTTCATCCAGTCTGAATTATAACACTGAGGATGCTCAATAGCCTGTTGCTGTGTATTTCCATACTGCTCAAGAATTTGTTCGGGTTGATAGCATTGAGATTGGAAGTATCCATACTGCTCTGGAATCTGGGGTTGAAAGTACTGAGTCGAATAATTGCCCCAGTCATGACTATAGGTACTAGGAGCTGGATCATATGCCTGCTGATATTGATGTTGGAAATACTGGGGTTCCATAGGAAATCTAGCAGTCTTTTGAATGAGATGACATATAGCAACTGGATGCGATGGACTGCCACAATTAGTACATATATGCCTCACTTGCCCAGTATCCAAATTGTGATATTCATTGAAACCTCCAAATTGCTGAGAATTAAGATCCATGTTGAACTGAAAGAATTATCCTAGTCTTACACTGAAACACTAACAAACAAGATTAGAAGACACAAGAGTATATGATATCAACACATGAATCAATGAACATTAAAGCATTTGACAAATTTTTTTTAAACAAAATTTTGTAGAAAAAGAAGAAAGCAATCCTAAAATTATCAAACACCACTACAAGATCCCCGGCAACGGCGCCAAAATTTGATGTTGCGAATCTGTCACATCCGCTAATCAAATTGTACAAATGTATATTTCACTGAACCCCTTAATTTCACAATAATGTTGTAGTAACGAGCCCAGGATCGATCCGAGGAACCAATAGTATGATGTAATCTTAGGATCGTATTTTTATTCCTATTTTTGGGGTTTTCGATATAAAAATGGAGTTGGGGGTTGATGCTTTGAATTTAAATCTAACAAATGAAAACAATAGCGAATACGAAATTATCTAATGCATAAATGAAACCTAACTATGTGCCAATGATCAAACCATAATGCATTGTCACCCTACATTATAATTAAACCATCAACACACTTAAACTAAATATGAAATAATGAAATGCAATTAAATCTGATCTACAGCTCCAATTAAACCCTAATTTAAACTTATCAACCTAACAATTAACCAAGAACAAATTAAACTCAAATTAAACTACAACAATGTAATGAAATACTAAATTACTTGCTAAAAACATAACAAACATCAAATGAATCTGTTCTAAGCTGTAAAAAACAATAACAAAATGAAATAAAATGATAAACCAATCCATTCTCACAATCATCTAACAATCCTCATACTCTTGCCGTCACACAAGAGTGCCAAAGTCGAGACCACCCAACTCTGGACCTCAATGGAGCATCTCTACAGCGTATCAGTTCCAAAATTGTTCAGCTTAGTCGACGGACCACCCCCGACGAGCTAGAAACTGTTGGTGCAACCTTAGGTCAAGGTTGACTTGGTTGACCCGACTCGAGGTGACTTGACTCGAGTTGTATTTTGATGTTTGACTTGGGAAGATTGTCGGTGCAACCTTAGGTCAAGGTTGACCTAGTTGAGTTGCATGTTGATGTTTGACACTCGTGAGAGAGTTCTATTCTTGATATGGGACAATAATAGATGTTTGGGAGATTATTGGTGCAACCGTAAGTCAAGGTTGACTTGGTTGACCTGATTCGGGAAAAAGTCCAAGTATGGAGACTTGGCAACGGGAAAAGTCCAAGTATGGAGACTTGGCACGGAGAAGTCCAAGCAGGGAGCTTGGCACGAGGGAAAGTCCTAACTGGGATGTTAGGCAGTTGGAAAGTCCTGGTGAGTGAAGCCAGGCAGTGGAAAGTCCTAACTGGGATGTTAGGCAGTTGGAAAGTCCTGGTAAGTAAAGCCAGGCAGTGGAAAGTCCTAACTGGGATGTTAGGCATTGGAAAGTCCCGTGAGTGAAGCCGGCGGTGGGAAAGTCCTAACTGGGATGTTAGGCGGTTGGAAAGTCCCGTGAGTGAAGCGGTGGGAAAGTCCTAATCGGGATGTTAGGCGGTATGGAAAGTCCCGTGAGTGAAACCGCAAAAATCCAGATGGATCAAGGTGATCGGACATCGGTTGGGAAAAGTCTAAGTGGGTCAAAAGGATTGACCGGACACTTAGCGGGAGTGCTAGCAGGTCAAGGAGTGACCGGATGCTAGGATGATGTACCAACAGTCAAAGTTGACCGGATGTTGGTGTGGAAGCCTTAGGTTTAGGGTCGAGAAGTTTGGATCGGTCCGGTGACCGATCCAAATCTTGGTTGTTGCCTCGATCGGTCCAGTGACCGATCGTAATCGATCGATGGCTCGGTGATTGTAATCTGATCGGCCCGAGACCGATCGAGGCAACGCAACCTCGCGAGGAGAAAGCCGTGGATCGGTGCATTGATCGATCCACCCATACCGATCGGTCGGCACCGATCGAGGCATAGATCGATGGTCGAGGAAGGCTCGATCGGTCTATGGACCGATCAGAGAGGTTCCGATCGGTCATATCGGGAGACGACGGATTTAGGAATCAGAAATCGAGGCGTGGACCGATCAGGAGGTTCCCTGATCGGTCCATGGACCGATCAGGAATCTAGCCGTTGCGACGCAACGGCTAGTTCTCTGCTCTTCTTCTTCACAGGTATAAAAGAGGGCTACAGGACTACGGTGAAGATCTCTTCTTCTGCTGCTTCTTCTTCCTTCCTGTTACGAAGTGCTGTTGTGCTTGAGCTTTGTTGAGCTCCTCCTTGTCGAAGCTTCGCGTGAGCTTCATTCCACGACTGGATCAGCTGCTGCTGAGTTGCTAGTTGCATCTGTCCGTGAAGTTGCTACTTCATCTAGGACCCCAGTCGACGAGAAGGCAAGCTACTGTGTTTACATTCCTGTTGTATTTTGTTCTTGCTATTCTCTTGTACTCTTAGCTTGCTGTTGCAAGTGATTGTGGCGAGGTTTCTCCACCCACAAGGAGTTTGATTTAGCCGATTTTCCGGGGACTCATCCACCGACGGATTGATAGGCTTCGTCCACCTTACGGACACGCCGAGGAGTAGGAGTTTTATCTCCGAACCTCGTTACATCCTTGCGTAGAGGTTTAATTTCTTCTCCTGTTTTCTTTCTGCATTTAGTTTCCGCTGCGCTAACCCTAGTTTGTAGAAAGAAACGCGAGCAATTGGGGTCGGCTATTCACACCCCCCCTCTCTAGCCGTACGAAGGGATCCTAACAAGTGGTATCAGAGCAAGGTTTGCTCTTCATCGGATTAACACCCGGGGAGTACGAGCTAGTGGATGGATCTACTCGGAGAAGATGTTACCATTCCACCCTTCTACGAATGTGGTGACTTCGCATATTGGAAGGTAAGGATGAAGTACTTTCTTATGACTAACATAATGAATTGGTTTTGTGTACAAGAAGGTTTTACTCCTCCGGTGGATAAGGAAGGAAAACCTCTTGAGAAGAAGGAGTGGACCAGAGAACAAATTCACAAATCCGAAATCAATGAAGAGGTAACGAGAATAATTGAATTTTCATTGCCTACTAACATCTTGTGTAAGATAGGTTACAACAATGCCAAGGAATTATGGGATAACTTGGCCAAGTACCATGAGGAGAGCTCCACTTCAAATCATGAAGAGGAGACAAGTGAGTCATCAAGTAGCTCACATCATGGAGGAGAGGAATTAGAAGTTGAGGGTTACTCAACATCTAAGGACGAAGAGGAGGAGAGTTCTTTTTCAAGTTCGGAGCAAGAAGAAGAAGCTTCTACCTCCGAAAGGGATGAAGAAGAGAGCTCGCATCCACCCTCAACCCTAGGTAACTCAAGCAATTTAAGTTCAATTAAATTACACATTATGTGCTTTGAGTGTAGGGAACATGGACATTACAAGAGTAAGTGTCCGAAGAGGGTAAGAAAGACTCCACCCGCGCCAAAGGTCAAGGAAGCCGGAGTCCCGAAATGCAAGGGCAAGGAGCACATCGTGTGCTTCCAATGCAAACAAAGGGGACACTATAGGAGCCATTGTCCGAGGGGGAGGCAACCTCACAAGGGCAAGAGACCGGGCACATCGATAGGGGGAGCTAAGGCAAACCCTAAGGTAACCTCTAAGGTTCATTTTTGCAATTCTAATAAAATGCATGCTAGGAATTTTATTGCACTTGTCGACAATAACAAGCATGATAACCTTAGGAATCAATACATGTGCTTAGGAGCTAAACATGTGAGTCTAGATAAGGATAATTCTAGAAAGGCTAACCCTAGGATCAACCCATCTAAGGCTAAGGATAACCTAGGTAGGAATCCTAAATCAACTAGACATATGCCTAAGAATACCTCAAGGAAGAGTGATAAATCAAAAATTGAGGTATTAGAGAAGGAGAATCAAGTCTTGAAGTCAAGACTTGATACTTTGGAAAAGACTCTTAAGAACATGGAGAAGTCATCCCTAGGGTTTAAGAGTCAAAAACCAATGTCCAAGGACAAGAAAGGTATGGGTCACAAACCTAAGTCCCAAATGGTCAAGCCCACTTATCATAATGTTCCATTCGATTATGGAACAAAACCTAGGGCTAGGAAGACCACCACCAAGGTAACAAGGGGAGTCACCCCTAGAGTTGATCTTGATGAATCCCAAATGACCAAGGCTTCAAAGCCTAAGAGGGTCATTAGGAGGGTTGCTAGGGAAGTTATCCCTAGTGAATATTTAGTGAACCCAATGAGCTCAAATAGGTATTGGGTTCCTAGGAGCATCTTCTCTACCCCATAGATGGGTTAGAAAGTGTCAACTCCAATTAGAAGGGTAGTTAACCCAACTTTGAGGAAATTGACACTCAAGGAGCATTTTCGAGGTTTTGATAACCTTTGAAAATGAAAAAGAATTATTATTTACTCCTTGAAGAGTAAATTGTGCCATATTTAAAAAATATCGATTTTAATCTTATTTGGCACAATTTAAGAAAACCTAGAGAAATACCATAATTGGGATTTTGGTTTTCTCTTAGGGATATATGGGCAATCTAGGGTTAGATTTTAAGTTAGCTAAGGCTAAGGATACTTAGATAGGGAATCTAGGTATTTTATTTGTGCTAACTTGCCATGATTGGTTGCCATATGCCATGCCATGACATCATATTTATCTTATTATCATTTGAAATGTCATGATAATGCTTAGGTTAGTTTATATGTCATGCTTTATTTAAGTTTTCAAACTTTATGCCATGACATCATGACATTGGCACATGTTTTTACTTATGATATCATTATATGCCATGTCATCATCTCTTGCATTATAATCAATGAAATTGATTTGAGGACAAACATATAATTTGATATTGAGATCAAATTGGTGTTTAGAAAATGCATGAGAACTTAGCCTAAGTTGACCTTAACCCATATCTCACATCAAATTGACTTGAATGTGGTTTGATACACCTTAGATGTGTGTGAGATATTAGGATCATGAGTTAGGATCAAGGTGCATTGTCCTTGTACCTAGATGACCCTAATTCAAGAAATTAAGGATCATAGGGAAAGCTTGTGTACAAGTCATGTACATCTAGCCCTAAGATTATGGTCCTAAATTCAAATGGTTTTAAAAGCATTTTAAAATTGATTTGAAAAACCTTGATGAAGCTTTTCTAGTGTAACATTCATCATTGAACATTGTGATATAAAGTTTAGTTAAACTTGAACTATTTCAAAGCTTTTGAACTTTGTATCAAGATTGAAAAATGGAAGTTATTTTCATAGAAAACTATTTTTCCATGATAGTGTATGATATGAGGAATGTATCATCAAAGTTTCGTAATTTTTGGAATTTTCTTGAATTTATTAGGAGTTTCTGATTTTCCGGAAGGGGAAATCAGAAGTTCTGATTTCAGTGGCTGAATCGGTCCGGGGACCGATCCAGGGAAGATCTGATCGGTCTGCGGACCGATCCAGAGTATGGTCTGGTGACCGATCTAGTGAGATCCAGAAAGCGTGGATCGGTTTGGGGACCGATCAGGGCGTGCCGAATTTCTGATTTTTCAGCTGTTGTCTGAAATTTCAGTTATGGAAGTGGTGTTTTTTTTGGGATTCCTAAAGGTTTGGAACTCTCAAAGACATTGTTGGTGCAATGGTCAAAGGGGGAGTTGACTTTTAGGGGGAGTTTTTACTCCTTAAGACTTTTGAGGATTAGTGATATGAGATTATCACTAAGTTGATTGTTGAGTTTAGTATCAAGGGGGAAATTAAGAGTTTCAATGAAAGGGATGAGACTTTCATTAGGAAGAAACTCTTGACCTTGATACCCTCCTTTTTCTTTTTGATGTGTGTCAAAAAGGGGAGAGTGTTCATTGGAGAATTATTGGAGAACCCAAGTTAGGTTATCGGGTTAACCTAAGCTAGGGGAGGAATGTCAAGGAATGTTCGAGGAAGAACATTGGAATTCTTTTTGATGTGTGTCAAAAAGGGGGAGAATTATTGGAGAACCCAAGTTAGGTTATCGGGTTAACCTAAGGGGAGAATGTCCAGAGAATGTTCAAGGAAAGAACATTGGACATTGGAAGATGGTTGGAAAACCTAAGTTAGTTTATCGGGTTAACCTAACTTGATTATGGGTTTTGTCAAACATCAAAAAGGGAGAGATTGTTGGTGCAACCTTAGGTCAAGGTTGACCTGGTTGACCCGACTCGAGGTGACTTGACTCGAGTTGTATTTTGATGTTTGACTTGGGAAGATTGTCGGTGCAACCTTAGGTCAAGGTTGACCTAGTTGAGTTGCATGTTGATGTTTGACACTCGTGAGAGAGTTCTATTCTTGATATGGGACAAGAATAGATGTTTGGGAGATTATTGGTGCAACCGTAAGTCAAGGTTGACTTGGTTGACCTGATTCGGGAAAAAGTCCAAGTATGGAGATTTGGCAACGGGAAAAGTCCAAGTATGGAGACTTGGCACGGAGAAGTCCAAGCAGGGAGCTTGGCACGAGGGAAAGTCCTAACTGGGATGTTAGGCAGTTGGAAAGTCCTGGTGAGTGAAGCCAGGCAGTGGAAAGTCCTAACTGGGATGTTAGGCAGTTGGAAAGTCCTGGTAAGTAAAGCCAGGCAGTGGAAAGTCCTAACTGGGATGTTAGGCAGTTGGAAAGTCCTGGTGAGTGAAGCCAGGCAGTGGGAAAGTCCTAACTGGGATGTTAGGCAGTTGGAAAGTCCTGGTGAGTGAAGCCAGGCAGTGGGAAAGTCCTAACTGGGATGTTAGGCAGTTGGAAAGTCCTGGTGAGTGAAGCCAGGCAGTGGGAAAGTCCTAACTGGGATGTTAGGCAGTGTGGAAAGTCCTGGTGAGTGAAGCCGGGCAAGGGAAAAATCCAGATGGATCAAGGGTGATCGGACATCTGGTTGGGAAAAGTCTAAGTGGGTCAAAAGGATTGACCGGACACTTAGCGGGGAGTGCTAGCAGGTCAAGGGAGTGACCAGATGCTAGGGATGATGTACCAACAGGTCAAGGTTGACCGGATGTTGGTGTGGAAGCCTTAGGTTTAGGGTTGAGAAGTTTGGATCGGTCTGGTGACCGATCCAGTGATATCGGTTGCCACGATCGGTGCAGTGACCGATCGAATCGATCGATGGCTCGGTGATTAATCGATCGGTCCGGAGACCGATCGAGGCAACGCAACCTGCGAGAGAAGCCGTGGATCGGTGCATTGGCCGATCCACCCTCTGATCGGTCGGCGGGCCGATCGCATAGATCGATGGTCGAGGAAGCTGATCGGTCTATGGACCGATCGAGAGGTTCCTGATCGGTCCACGCCGATCGAGACGCCGATCGGGACGAGGCCGGCTGATCGATGCGTGGACCGATCAGAGGTTCCTGATCGGTCCATGGACCGATCAGAAGAACCCTGGACCAATCACCTAGTTCTCCTCTTCTTCTTCACGGTGTAAAAAGGGGCTACGGGACTACGGTGAAGATCTCTTCTTCTGCTTCTTCTTCTTCGCGAAGTGTTGTTGTGCTTGAGCTTTGTTGAGCTCCTCCTTGTCGAAGCTTGCGTGAGCTTCATTCCACGACTGGATCAGCTGCTGCTGAGTTGCTTCTGTCCATCCGGGACCCCAGTCGACGAGAAGGCAAGCTACTGTGTTTACATTCCTGTTGTATTTTGTTCTTGCTATTCTCTTGTACTCTTAGCTTGCTGTTGCAAGTGATTGTGGCGAGGTTTCTCCACCCACAAGGAGTTTGATTTAGCCGGTTTTCCGGGGACTCATCCACCGACGGATTGATAGGCTTCGTCCACCTTACGGACACGCCGAGGAGTAGGAGTTTCATCTCCGAACCTCGTTACATCCTTGCGTAGAGGTTTGATTTCTTCTCCTGTTTTCTTTCTGCATTTAGTTTCCGCTGCGCTAACCCTAGTTTGTAGAAAGAAACGCGAGCAATTGGGGTCGGCTATTCACACCCCCCCTCTCTAGCCGTACGAAGGGATCCTAACAGAAACAACCCGGAACCAATCAAATGCCGAAAATGCTGGAAATCTGCCATCCTTGACCTCTGAATCTGGAATGAAGATGTGGACTGCGGAAGGGCATTGGAAGAAGCTCAGTAACGCCGGAGGACCACCGCCGAGCGTTGCTGATAGGAATCGGAGCTCAGATTTGGAAGAACACCTCCAAATCTGAGGTGAACAGAGGTATCGCAGAAGTGGAGATTGCGCCGGAGAGGACACCCGCCGATGACACCAGATGATCGGGAAGAGCTGATGTAGGGATTATCCACCGAGGTTGAAGCTTGAGAGGATGATCGGAGAAAGGAAAGGGGCCGAAACTCGTTGAAGAAGAACGCGCGACGCAGCTGTGCGGAGGAGGAGATCGACCAAGCAGAAAGGCACTGTAGCTTCTGTTTTAAATCAGATCTGGATCTGGAATGGACGGTTGAGATGATTCCGGGCTAAATCAACGGTGAAAAGTCATCCAAAATATGATCCGAAGGTACTGATGTTGATCTAGGGTCTGGATCTACCCTCCCGTAGGTCGGATCGATCAGATCATCACTGGATGGCCCGGATCTTCCCAGTCTTCAATGAACGGCCCAGATTGTTTCGGGCTGGATCAATGGCTAGATGAACTCAGATCTGGATCAAAACTTCTGGATCTTCATCAATGGCTCATATATGCTCCCCATTAGGTTGGATCTGCGGCCAGATCTTCAACGGATGGTCCAGATCTGTCCTATTCTTGGTAAACGACCCAAATCGACCCAAAGCTTGATCTTGTCTTTTGAACTCCGATTCGAGCCCAATTCCGGTCCAAATAGATCCAAATCTAAGATCCTTTGATGCCTACAAAATAAGAATCAAATATTAGCATCAAATAACACCAAAAATAATATAATTTGCAATTAAGTCCAAAATCTATGCAATGCACAAAATGTAATGTAACCATGATTTAAACTATGAAACCAACATCAAAACCATGCATAAATGAATCAAAATAATGCAGTAAAATCATGGTTATCACACCTCAACCCGAACCCGAACCCGACTAACCTGATCAACCCGAACCCGACCCATATAACCCGAAAATCCGATTCAAAATGACTTTTTTGGGCTATTTTCCCTATAATTCTTCACTTTTATCTCAATATTCCATCATTATCATACAAACATGATATTAATATACATAAAAACATCTAAAATTTTAAAATAAAATTTGATTTAACCCCAAAAAAACCCACAAAACCCTATATTTAAGTCAACCCGGGTAAACCCGGGTCAACCCGAACCCAACCCGACCCAACTCAAGACTCATTTACTCTCCAACCCTCCAACCCAAACCCGACCCGAACCCGAAAATGCCCAACCCGAACCCGATTTTTTTCGGGTCGACTTGGGTTGGGTCGTCGGGTCGGGTTCATTTTTGACACCCCTAATAGAGACAGCTCAGAGCCGCCAGAAAAGCTATGCTGATACACGGCGCAGACCTTTAGAGTTTTCAGTTGGGGATTCAGTGTTCCTCAGAGTAGCTCCCATGAAGGGAGTAATGCGTTTTGGGAAAAAGGGCAAGCTAAGTCCCAGATATGTGGGACCATACCTTATCAGCAGAAGAGTGGGCAAGGTAGCATATGAGCTAGAGCTACCCCAGGAAATGTCAGCTATCCACAACGTATTTCATGTCTCTATGCTGAAGAAGCATACCCCAGATGCCACCCAAGTGATTGAGCCTCAGTCGGTACAGATCCGCGAAGACCTCAGCTGTGACAGTCGGCCTATTCAAATAATAGACCGAGCAGTTAAGAAATTGCGGAATAAGGAAGTACCATTAGTCAAAGTCATTTGGCACAGTCACACAGCATAAGAGGCAACTTGGGAGACAGAGGCCAGCATGAGACAGAAGTACCCAGAGTTATTCTAAGTTCGAAGACGAACTTTTTATAAGGTATGGGGGATTGTAACGCCCGAAAATTCTCAAAACTATTTTATAAATATTCTATGATTTTTTTGGAATTTTTAGATATTTTTCCGGAATTTTCCGAGTAGCGGAAGTAGCAAAAATAATTAGAACCGCAAAATAGCTTAGGCGGGAATCGAACCCGGGACCCCTCGGGTCCGTTAAACCTTTAGACCGCTTAAGTAACCGGTTGAACCCAGCAGCGCCGTGCTGAAAGGAAAGGGAATCAATTAAATTTATATTGGAGTTGGGCGAATTAATTCCTAAATATAAATAGGAAAATTATTAAGTGAGGAGATTATTTTCCACCGTGAACTTTCTTTCCTCACCCTAGCCACGCCGCAACCCTCCCTTCTCCTTCTTCCTCTCGGCGCCAACCCTAGGGTTCCCTCCCTAGGGCCCCAAGGTCATCTTCCGGTGACAACTCCGGCACGAGGACGCTCTTCTTCGCGAGAGGAACGCATAGACGCGAGAAGATTGTCGAAGGGGTCGTCTCCACCGGAATTTTAGCAAATAGAATTGTAAGGAAATTAGCGTACGAGGTAAGAAACCCCTCACCTGCAGTATAAGTAGCTCCGTTTGGGTTTTCTACGCATTAGTTTAACTATACGCAGATTTTTATCGACGCTTAGCGTGAAATTGATCCTCCTCGCAGGTTTAGGGATTTAGTGAGCACTTCTAGATGGGTCGGACACGTAATCCCTCTTCAGTGGGGGTTTCTAGACGTTGTCGGATGCCTAGAAGTGGTCTCCCTAATAGAGAGGAGAGTTGGGGCACACTAAGTGTTCAATAAAATAGCTAGATAAGTAAAAATGCAAATTAGGCATTTTAACAGCTCAGTTGAATGCATTAGAAGCATCTAAATCAGTAAATCAGTTTATTCTAGCTTATATGGGACTACGGTCCAATGGGTGGGCTCCCACAGTCGCCTCTGGGTTCAGACAACCTAGCTTTAGGTTTAGATAACCTAGAAACAGCAATTTAGAATAGTTTAGCTATATTCAGTATTTTACTTTTCAGTTGGCACTGTACCGGATTAGATATCCATTGGGTTGGACTCCCACAGTCGTCCCTAGGTTCAGATAACCTAGTAAACCCTACTAAATTCGGGACTTGCAAACCCGGGTTTAGTTAGGGATGCGCGCACAGTAAGTACAGTTGCCGGGCCCAACAGCACATGATTATTATTTTGATCTACTATGCTATTAGTTTTCAAAACTCATAAAATCAGTTATGTTAGTTGAGTTTGATTTCAGCTTCAGGTTAGTTTCAGTTAGCTTAGTTCTCTATTATTGTCTATGTGATTAGCTTGCTATGCCATGTTTCAGCTTACATGTTCAGTTATTTCAGTTTATACTTGCAACCATAGTATGTCATGCCAGTACATGTTTTCAAATAGCATTCTTTAAAAGCATGTTTGCATCGTTGCATGTTTTAGTGAGGTAATTGGTTTCTTACTAAGCTTTAAGCTTACAGATTCTACTTTCCTTATACTGCAGATAAAGGTAAAGGGAAAAAGGACTAGCAGAGGAAGCTAGAGTTCAATGCAAAGATGGTGTGTATGGCAGGAACTGGAATAAAAGATTCTCAGGGGTTTTAGCAAGCTTAAATAGTTGAATTCTTAGCATTTCTTCTTTCATGCATTTTTAGACCTTAGAATGTTTAAACCATGGGAGATTTATTTAGTTTGTTAGTAATTATGTTAGAATGCTGGTTAATAGTTGGTAGAATAGATTCCAATTGATTTTAGAATTGTTGTGTGAGGTTTTGGCATGCCAGAGTGCTGAAATCAGAGTTTCAGTGTGAAATCAGAAACTTCGATCGATCTACGAATCGATCAGAGTTGAGTTGTGCCATTGGATCGGTCAGCTCACCGATCTAGTCGCGAACAGAGAGTTTATGGATCGGTCAGCCGACCGATCCAGATGCGAACAGAGAAGTACAAAGCTCACTGATCGGTCAGCCGACCGATCAGTGAGCCACTGGATCGGTCCACCGACCGATCAGTGTACTCCTGGATCGGTCGGTAGACCGATCCAGCCGCATACAGAAACGATATAGCTTATGGATCGGTCAGCCGACCGATCCAGGGTTTTTCTCCGTGCCAGTATCAAGCTGGATCGATCATTGGATCGATCCGACAGCCCAATCGATTCATGGATCGATTGAAATGCCTGATTACAGCTAGCAGGACATCCGGGAGGCATAGATTATCTTCCCTAACATGTGTACAACTCCTAGGTACACCTAGAATATTAAGTTCAGATTTTACAGTAATCAGTTTAGTAAAATTTTAATCAATCTAGATTTTCGCAATAGTAATCTAGCACAACATTACGTAACGATCGACCTTACAGCCTAGTCAGTAGTAGGCGGGTCGTTACAGTTCCACTTGGCCAAATGCACCAGGTCGAAGCCATATCTTCCTAGACATGCGATGCCCAAGCTTCCCCAGCGTACTATCATCCAAAAACTTGACTAGTACTGTGTTTCAAGTTAAATCTAACCCTTTTTAATCTATCCTTACTTACCCTGTCGGGTAATCTACTCTTGCTTACCCATTTTGGGTATATTAAGTTCGGTTACCCAGTCGGGTAAATAGATTTCGGAGTTGCCAGCTATTCTTGACCCTCCTTCTATTTTGATTTTTGGATTTTGAATAATTAATTTCGAGTTTGAATTTTGAATTTTAAGTTAATTAATTTTGAATTTTGATAATTTTGAATTTTAAGTTTAATAATTAATTTCAAATTTTGATAATTTTGAATTTTAAGTTTAATAATTAATTTCGAATTTTAGGTTTAATAATTAATTTCAAATTTTTAATAATTTTGAATTTTAAGTTTAATAATTAATTTCAAATTTTAATAATTTTGAATTTTAAGTTTAATAATTAATTTCAAATTTTGATAATTTTGAATTTTAAGTTGAATTTTAAGTTTAATAATTAATTTCGAATTTTAATAATTTTGAATTTTAAGTTTAATAATTAATTTCGAATTTTAATAATTTTGGCTCCCCCTGGATCATAGTCTCGATAAGCTCTATTGAGGTAATGTATTTGATCCTTAGGGACCTAATACTGTCCAAGTCCAACTTGATTGATCAGCTTGGACTTGGCAACCCATGCTTGGACCATTTTTCTATTGGTTCTTTGTATGAGAGATAGGTATGACCTATATTTGTTTTCCGTTTTGTATCCTAGTCCAGTTCGATTGTAGATTGCCCTTTGTGTTCCAAGAATCAAGTTAAGATTCTTGGACCCCAAGGAAAATCGTTCTAAGGTTGTCTTCAAATCCTTGACTTGACTTTTTAGGTTGGAATTCTCTTCCTCAAGTTTTTGAACTTGAGTTGAGGTTCCAGTCTGAACTGGATCAGTCAAGGATTCGTTATTAGTCGTCTCTTTAAGGAGTGTCACCTCCTTTAGAAGCGACTTGATTCGAATTTTGGACTTAGCTACTTTATGCATTAAATAATTAATTATGAAATATAACCTATTTTGACTTATAGAGGGGTTTGGCCCTTCGGAAACGGATGCGGATCCGTGACTTCTCTCAGACTCGGCTTCCAATTCGTCCTCGCTTCAGGATTCGTTGGTGTAGGCCCGGGCTGTCAATGCGAGAAGGTTAGTCTGCTCTAGTTCTTCGTCGTCGGATTCCTCGGAAGAAGACTCGTCCCATGTTGCCTTCAATGACTTCTTTCTTTTTGGTTTCTTTGGATCCTTTTGGTTCGGGCAGTTTGCCTTCATGTGCCTGATAACCATGATTTAGCTATATTATGTTGATTCATAATGCATATTTTTGATGGTCTATTCATAGCTTAAACTCATATATACATTACATTTTGTAATTACATTTGATTTTGGACTTAATTGTAAATTAGCTTATTTTCATGGTATTTGGTGCTAATATTTGATTCTTATTTTGTAGGCATCAAAAGGGTCATGGACCCGATCAGATTGTACCACAATTGGGATCAAATCAAGGGCTAAACGAGGCGATCAAACCTTGGAACATTATGAACCGTTCGTTGAAGATCAGAGAGATCTGAGCCATCCGTTGAGAATCTGGTCCATCCGACCTAATGAGGAGTAGATCTCGTCCATTGATGAATATCCAGAAGTTTTGATCCAGATCTGACCTCATCCAGCCGTTGATCAAGACCCGGATTGTTCTGGACCGTCCGATCAGTTTTGAGGAGGTTTAAAAGCTTCGTGAGAAGCTACAGTGCACCTGGACTCGGCTCGCGATTTTCTCTACAGTATCGTCTTCTTCTTCGCGCGACAGCCGCAGTTCCCTTCCACAATTCAGATCCGAGAGCAGATTTTCTTCATCGCCGGAGATTCCTGAGCTCCGGCGATCTTCGTCCGAGTTCACAGAAAGTGGTCGAGGGTGTTTTCCCAGTCCGCATTGCTTGTTCTGTCCGCCGCAATCCAGCATCGAGGGTGTTTCCCAGATCTGGGGTTCCATCAGCATCGGAGCTCTCGAGGGTGTTTCCCAGAAGCTTCTGATCGCATTTCCGATCGCCTTTCCATCAGCGACTCCAGCCGATCTGATCATTCGGTCGAGTGTAGCAAATTCCAGAATTCAGCACTGTTCCTTTGTGCGTTGAGGATTCCAGCCGGTTGTGAGCCCGAAGGATGTTTTCCGGAGGCTATGAACATTCATCTGGATGAGTAGGAAGCTCTAGATTCAAAGGTGGTTGCCCGAAGGATGTTTTCCAGAGGCATCTCTGTTTTTGCAGCAGAATGAAGAAGCTGCCGAAGGGTTTGGTTTGTGGATGTTTAGGGTTTTTGTTTTGTCTTTGATTTGTTTCAAACTTGCTCAGATCGTCAGATCTGATTCACTGTCTTTACAATTTCTCCTTGTTTCAGTTTTGATTTGAATTTACTTTGCAAACCCGTATCTGATGTTATGATTTTGCAATTCTGATTTGTTTGAATCACTAATTAGTTAACCACTAATCTTGTTTAACTACTAATTAGTCAGCTAACTAGTTTGAGTTCTGAATTAGAAGTTCTGGTTAACCTTAGTTTGATTAGTTTAGGTTATTTAGTTAGCTAGTCTTTGTTCTTTACATTGGATCTATTGGGCTGCGATTGAGTGTAATTCGTGAATGCTTAATTGAAGGTTTTTGTTTGTGTTCCTCTGTTGAAGGTTACTGTGGTTGAGCATTTAAGTTTAATGGTTGAATTAAGTGTAATTGAGAATTGGATGATACTTAGGTTTTACAAGTTGTTTGAGATTTCAAGTTCACTTATTACTTGATACATTTGTTCTGTGAATTGGATTGTTAAGGATGACCATGAGTTAAATTGTAAAAGAATAACTAGAGTCTTTCATGGTTTACCTCTATTTCACATTGTTGAATGAAGTTGAGAATGGAAGAGCTTAATAGAACTTGTTGACATAAGAATTTGATTGGAACCAATTCTAGGATACACACACACTCACTAGTTAACCTTGGAAAAATACGACTTGGGACTCCTTACTACACGTGTTATTTTAGTTAATGTGAGTTTCTAATCTTTATCAATTTGGGATGCCACGTGACATGCAAAATGGCTTACACCAGTGCCCCTTCTGATTGCACCCGTAGCAGGTCACTTCGAATTTAACCTTCGAGCTTGGTTGGGTTTCTTTCGACTGGATGGCCTTTCTGACATCCTTTCTGTTGAAGCCCTTCTTTTTGCAGAGCTTCTTTACCAAGTTAACTATTTCGATTGTAAGTTCATCGTCGTCTTCCGAATCTAGTTCTTCTTCTAACTCAGGTTCGGTTCTGCGCTTGATTTTTGATTCGCGCGTTCTCCCTGTTCCTGCAACCAAAGCCAACCCTTTCTCGGTCGGGTGTGCATTAGTCTGTTCGTGAAGTTCAAATTCTACAAAAAGTTCATCTAACTTAATGGTAGATAAGTCCTTGGAGACCTTGTAGGCATCTACCATGGATGCCCACAAGGTGTTCCTTGGAAAAGCATTTAAAGAATACCTTATGATGTCCTGGTTGTCTACCTTCTGTCCAATTGCATGAAGACCATTGAGCAGATCTTGAATCCGAGCATGGAGTTGGGCAGCTGATTCACCTTCCTACAATTTGATGTTAAATAATTTATTGAAAATTAAGTCTCTTTTACTTACTTTGGTGTCGGATGCCCCTTCGTGAAGTTCAATGAGCTTCTCCCACAACTCTTTGGCACTGTTGAAGGGGCCGACGCGGTTGAGTTCTTCTTTTGATAGGCCGCACTGGAGGGTGCAGGTTGCCTTGACATTAGCTTCCACCTTCTTAATAAGAGATGCGTCCCAATCCTCGTATGGTAGTGGTTTGCCGGCGCTATCAGTTGGCAGTTGGAGTTCGGTTTTGACAATCATCCAGACTTCAAAGTGAGTCTGGAGATATGCCTTCATCCGACCCTTCCAGTACCCGAAGTCGTCTCCGGTGAATAGCGGAGGGCGGGCTGTACTGTAGCCTTCTTGAAGGGCCATTTCAGATCAATCTAAAAAGAAAACAACTGACAAGATATTCCAGGACTTGGTCCTGGCTTAGTAGTGCGGAAGGAAAAATGGATCACGAACTCGGGTGGTGCTGCACCAACTCCGAGCAGAAAACCGATTTGAGAAAAAGAATTAGAATATAGCCATGAAGCTAAATTCTAATCGACTCCGAAAAATCTGAAAATACCACGAAAAATATTTTGAATGGTGGTTGCACCAATTCAAAATGACCCCGCTCTGATACCAATTGATGGATCGAAAGCGCTAGAGGGGGGGGGGGGGGGGAATAGCGCTTGTGACTATTTTAACGATTTTAAAACACAGAGTAGAAACGCAGCAGAAAGTAAAAGCAAACACAACAGACGCAGATGTTTTACTTCGTTCAGAGCCTATGACGACTCCTACTCGAAGGCCCGCGGTCCTTGACCGCTTTCGGTGGGCAACAACTATAATATCGGAAAGATTATAATTTGAATTACAATTAATGCAATAAGTAAACTAATACCGACAACAAAAGATCGAAGAGTCTGAGCTTCGGGTCATCGACGTCGAGTAGTAGCACTTCAAGGTCGTCTTGTTGGCAGCACTTCACAGAAGAAAGCTTAGAATATGTTGTTCTTTAGCTGCTCCCTCGACCCTCTTTTTATATGACATTCCGGGCGCCTGGATCCCTACCGGGCACTTAGAGTGTGACGTCGCCAACCAACCAGGATGCTCCACGTGGCGAAGTCGCGGCAGGGATAAAACTTGGTCCCGGGTGCCCGGACTTGTTCCGGGCGCTTGGACCTCCGGGCGCCCGGATCCATCCCGGGCGCCCGGACCACCTTTTTCCAGCAGGTTCCTTTCCTGCAAAACAAGGTTAGTCCGAGCAAATACCCTGCAAGACAGTGTTAGAATTTGATAAATCATAGTAAAGAAGAACTGACAGTCTTCGGACTGTCCGAGTCTGACTTCGGATTTCCAACCGGAAACCCTAGGTCGACCCGACGCCTACTGTTCTCTCTACGGAGAATGCATCCTCACCTACTCCCCTCAGGAGAGATTACCTGATGCCAGTCCAGTCCTCCAGACCGACTGGACTTTCCGCCTAGGGTTACCACCCCTAGAACCTAGGGTTACCGCCCCCTAGGGTTCTTCTCCACCTAGGGTTGCCACCCCCTAGGACCTAAGGTTGCCGCCCCTTAGGGTTTTCCTCCACCTAGGGTTACCGCCCCCTAGGACCTAAGGTTACCACCCCTTAGGATTTTCACCTGCCTAACCGCAGCTAGGACTTTCCTGAAACACTCATTCAACATGTTAGATCATAAACTAACTTAACTTTGAATCCTTTGCCATTATCAAAAATAAGGTTCAATCGTCGGATGCTTCCCGCACCAACACCATATGCATTTATTGCATTTATTTGCTTGTGTTTGCTGCACTTATATGCTGTATTTTTGTGGATGCATTTGTTTGACATGCATACAGGAGGCATAGTGTGTATTTGGTTTGACGACCCTTTTATCTGGATAGGAGTTCCTGGTGAGTACAGCTTCCTCAGTTACCTTTCAGTTTTGCATATTTCCTATATATGAGTAGGAAGCTGTATTCCATGTTTATTGCTGTTAGATATATCTTACTAGGCATGTCTATTGGTATTCGCTGAGTTGTTGAACTCACCCCCGTGGACACTATCTTTTTCAGGTACCAGGTTGTTTATGGTGTCGCTTGGAGTATCCTATCTGCTGGTCCCCACGTCACCTCAGAAGATCTGTCTCCGCTTGTATTTATTTTGTTTTGATATACGAAATTTGTATATTTGGCTTTGTGTTCCGGTGTTATGCCTGGAGTGTTTGCGTTGTTGTGTGGTGTCAGCCTAGTCGGCTAGCAGTAATGTATTTTGGATTTCTATCATTTTTCTACTGTGTTTTGGTTTTGGTACAGCCGAGTGGGCTGTAAAATATATATATAACTGCGTGGTTGTTTTATATTTTGTTCCAGCCGAGTGGGCTGATGATATATATATAACTGCGTGGTTGTGTGTATATTCCAACCGTCTGTGGCTGATGTATATTGTGTATGTAGCAATGATTCAGATTGTCAGCCGTACAGGGGAGGTGCTGCCGAAATTTCTTTAGACAGAGACTCCCCCGGGGCGTGACAAATAGTTTGAAATGGTTACAAGTTGTAAATATAAGAACTATAAAACAGTGTTACTGACAACGAAAAAAGAAAAGAATCTTGATCGCCAGTTGTCGGAGGAGCTTTGCAGTGTCGTAGGAGCTTTTTTGGAGCACCGAGCAGAAGAGAAAGTCGTTGTAGTTGTAGTTCTAAAGCTCCGGGTCAAAGGCCTTTAAATAGGTCAATTCTGGGCGCTTGTAACCCCTCCGAGCACCTGGACCACGTGGCTCGGCCAATCGATACACTCCATGTAAGCTTGTGGATCAATTTTCGAGTCCGGGAGCTTGGACCAAGTCCAGGCACCCAGATCCCTTTTCTTCAGCCTTTCCACCTGCAAGAAAAAGTTAGTCCAGGCAATAAAAGAAATATTTTTTACCCTGCAAAATAGAGTTAGCACAACATAATAGAGTATGAGTAGTAATTATATTCTGTCTCCTCGAGACCAGGATCTAGTCAATGTCTTAGCTTAGGTTTCCCAAATGGACCTAAGCTAGACCGATGCCTACAATACTTCCCTCAACGGGGAGTGTGCCCTCACTGGATCTTTCCTCCAGTTGTTTACATTTACTTACCACATGCAGTCACTCGACTTACCTTTGACTCACTAGATCTTCCCACCAGTTGTCAGGTTCGCAGACCCAACTGGACTTCATCCAGTTGTCAGGTCCCGCGGAACCAACCGGACTTCCCGCCAGATATCGGACCCCACCTATCTGGACTTCGCACCAGCTATTGGGCCTCGTGGACCTAGCTGGATTTCCCACCAGTTATCGGGCCAAGCGGACCTAGCTGGATTTCAACCTGGTGTCAGGTCCTTCATGTTAGAGTGTATACTGAAAGCCTAAGCTTTTGTAGACATTTATTTTGAATAAAGAATCACATTTGGTCAAATTTATCTACATTTATTTGTAGTTGTTCAATTAATTTATATTTTAGATAACATAGTATGTGGTGTCACATACAAAAGATAATGTTATCAGTATCTTATAAATTATAAATAGTAGCTCACGACCAAGATGGAAAGGAATAAACCATTGGAAGGTCGTAGTGTAATTAGGAATTAGTTTATCTTAACTATATAATTACACTAGTACACTAAGAGTGTATTGAGTAGGACCATTTGAGGTCTTTTCTTTTATACTGACTTCATAAAGGAACAAAGACCTCAGTTATTATGGAAGTGTGTGCTCTTAATCCTAATATAATAACAAGCACATATATTTGATATTTATTTCTTTAATTTATCAATGGGTGATATTTAGTTCGATAAATCAATAAGCCCGATAAGTTGGGAAATGATATCACTTATAGTGTGTGTTGTTGATTATAGAAGGAAATTGTGTCCTAGTGATCTAGGTTGATAATGTCCCCAAGAGGAGCTCATAAGGATTGTCATGTTAACCCTGCAGGTGGAGTTAGTCCGACATGATGATAAGGTTGAATGATACTACTCTTGGACTAAGATATTAATTAAATGAGTTGTCAGTAACCCACTTAATTAGTGGACATTCGACATCTTAAACACAGGGAGACTAACACACTCATAATAAGAAGGAGCCCAAAAATGTAATTTGGGATTGATGCGGTAGTTCAATAATAGTTCTTTAGTGGAATGAATTATTATTGATAAAATTAAGTTGTGTGTTCGGGGCGAACACGGGATGCTTAATTTTATCGGGAGACAAAAACCAATTCCTCCTCTCGGTCCCTATCGTAGCCTCTTAGTTATAGAGTACTATACCCACCTATACCCACCTTCATACCCATGTTGTAGGGGCCGGCCAAGCTAGCTTGAGAACCAAGCTAGGGTCGGCCAAGCCTTGGTCCATGGGTGGCCGGCCCTAGCTTGAACCCAAGCTTAGGTGGCCGGCTGTAACGACCACCCTTCTTACTACTACTACACTCTAAGGATGACCGTTACTTGACTACTAACTCTACTTAACCGGTATGATTACAAATCTCTAAGAAAACCCTACCGAAAAATTTCGGCAGAGTCTCCCCTGTACCGGTGACCCCAAACTGGGATACATAACATGTATACTCAGCCACAGGCGGCTGGAACATATAATTTCACAACCACGCAGTATAACAGCACAATAAAAATATGAAACTACTCTAGCAATGGCAAACAACCATATCACTCCAACAATAGGAGGTATCAAACTACAATGCGGAAATAAACTCAATTACAATCTCAACTTCATAATAACATAAACTAAAACTCTAAACAGGTAGGTCCTGAAAATTCACTAGCGAACTCTGGATCTCTCCATAGTCCTGACATCACACACACTGTCACAACATCTCCTTGTCGCCTTCCTTCTTATACTTTTCCTTTTCCTTTATCTGCAGTAGGAGGAAAATAGTATCTATAAGCTAAAAGCTTAGTGAGCGCTATCCTACTCACAAAATCTCGATATGCATGTATATAAATAAAAACATGCTAAAACTGAATGCTAACATGTAAAGCTACTCATGCTCATAAATAGACAAGAAATCAAATCATGCTAACTGAAATACTAAACATGTATAGCTAATCATGGAACTATCATGTGTATCAACAGGAAACTGAACTAATACATAAGTTGAACTAATTAATGCTAAACTGAGTCTAACTTGTATTCACATAACTAATTTGTGAAGTTTTGAAAACTATTTACATAATAGATCAAAATAATAATCATGCTGCTGATGGGCCCGGCAACTGTACTTGCTGTGCGCGCATCCCTAACTAAACCTGGGATTGCAAGTTCCGAGTCTAGTAGGGTTTACTAGGTTATCTAAACCTAGGGACGACTGTGGGAGCCCAACCCAATGGATATCTAATCCAGTACAGTGCCATTGCTGAAAATAAAATACTGATTTCATAGCTAATTAACTTATCTTGCTTTAACTAGGTTATCTGAACCTAGAACTAGGTTATCTGAACCTAGAACTAGGTTATCTGAACCTAGAGGCGACTGTGGGAGCCCACCCATTGGACCGTAGTCCCATATAAGCTAAAGCAAGACTAAATAAGTTATTTTAAATGCTTCTACTGCATTTACTGAGCTATTAAAATGCCTACTGTAGCATTAAATTGAGCTAAGCATTCTATCAAGCACTTGGTGTGCACTAGAACACACCCTACGTACTGAAAATCTGTATACAAGCTTAAACTAAATGTAAAACTGTAAATAACTAAAAGCTGAAAACTAAATCTGCATGCTTAAAATAGAACTGTTCATGTTATTCCAATAGCAATTAGGAAACTAGAACAACTTAAGCATGCTGTGAAAGTAAAACAAATTCAACTACTAGGCATGCAATAAAATCTAGAAAATAAAGGAATCGTTGCTGCATGGAATTAACCGAATATCATGCTTACTAACTCAACACAAAGAGGATCTAAACTGCTATGAATTGGTGGCTGTTCTTGCCCATGAATATGCACAACAGAACTTAACAGTAAGCTTCAAAAGGAATCATTCTCAGCCCCAAATGGCTGTTCATGCCTGCTGCAGATACCAAAGGGATACCAACGTACTGTTAATAGGAGGAATTGCTATCAACTGATCAGCAAGAAGGCAAACAAAATTTCCTTAATGAACTAAAACACATGTTAATCAAATATGCTACAACAGGACACTAAGGAGCAATCAGACCTTCTTAAGCTTGCTACTACAGAACTTTGAATTCAGTCCAGAAGCTAGCACACATGGTAGAGAACTAGATTAAAGTCCAACACCTATAGCATAAATCCGTAATCATAACTATTAGGAAAGTTTAGAGCCGAAACATGCAAACATGAAAAGAAGCTATACTGTCATTCACCATATGGTTCACGAATCAACTTTTGGAAGAGACAACTAAGAGCTTGTACACATGAAAGGGAAACTAGATTAAAATCTCTGTACAATGCTATTAAGCTATTCCAAACTAAACCCCTTCTATCTCCTTTAACCCCTCACGACAGAAATCCACCAAAACAGAACTACATGCTAATTAAACTGAACTTTTCTTATTCATAGCCTAGCAGCAGGAATCTAAGGCTTGTATCCCTTCTGAAACACAAGGAAAACGATTCGCTACCACAACTAATCCTCATGTCCAGTGCTACGGCAACGAAACAAAAAGGAAAACAATGCAACGCTTCGGAAACGAGAAGAGGAACAAGGAATAAACTCTGAAACTATCCTACTGCAGGTGAGTAGCGACTCACCTAGAGCTTCTTGCACTTACTACCGAGAAGAAGGAAAGGGGAAACTTTTTAGGGTTCGGGCGGATCCTCTCGGCAACCCTTTGTGTTCCCGAGCTTCTCTTCTTCGAGACAACCACCGTGGATGAAGACTAGCCGGAGGGAAGCTTCGCCGGCGCCGGGATCTCAAGACCTAGCTGTCTCTAGGTTTTCCGCCGAGGTTGCACCGTCGCGAGGGAGAAGAGTGAAGAGGGGTTTTCGGGAGGAATTGTTTTGGTTTTTGGAAAATCAAAACCTAATTCCCTTTCTTATACTCGGCTTTAATCACAACTATGCTTTAATATCAATTTTCTCCATATTGGATTGACAAAGTCCGTGTAGCTCAGCTGGCTGGGCCGGATTCTGCTTGGGCCGAGGAGCTGGGTTCGAACCCCAGCTTCTACAAACTTAATTTTTTTTTCTTTATTTTAGTTTATTTTTAAAACTTATTCTCCTTGGTAAAAATACCAAATGAACTCCAAAAATTACATAAAAATACTCTAAAAATTTCTAAAAATCTCTAGAATATTTCTATGACATTTCTAAATATTTTTAAGGGCTTTTAGAACTCGAAATAGGGAAAATTGGATTGTTACAATTCTCCCTCCCTTATAAAAAGTTCGTCCTCGAACTTAGACATGAAATACATTGTGTATTGCTGACATGTCTTGTGGTAAACCCAGCTTGTAAGCTACTTTCCCAATCCTTTCTGTTGATCAGGTAAGGTCCTACATAGCGAGGACTTAACTTGCTCTTTTTCTCTTGGGTTCTCCGATGTACTCAAACTGTGCTTCTGCTTCAGGTTGGAATACGGCTTTCTGTTTACGGCACTCTATGGAGGCACCGTATCTGATCAGAAAGTTCATTCCAAATATGACATCGTAGTCAGTCATGTCTAGCACTATCAGATCACAAAAAGTTCTCATCGCTATCATGGTAGCGCTTCAACCAAAGGCGTGAATGTCATAACTTCTCCGAAGGTAATGTTGTCGGCCGACTATTGAGTGCCTCGGGGTATTGCTAACTTTTGACGAATGCCACGGCTATATAAGAATGGGTTGCCCGATCAAATAAAAGTAGCACTATCTTGAAAATACTAATCGACACTGTGACAACTGCCGAGGCATTAGCTCGTCCTCTCGGTGAGTGAGTAGATCCTCGCATTCGCCATCGCTGGAGGGGCATCTGCCCTGGCCGATAGGTGGACCTTCTAGAGCGGATGCATCTGATATAACTGGGCTGCATACTGAATCTGCTGTGGTGAGGAAGACCGGTCTTGTTCGAGCACTGCTTGGCCATGTGCCCTTCTTGTCCACATTCAAAGCATCCTCGTGTGCCCTTGCGACAAACCCCTGGATGGAATTTCCCACAAGTGGCACACTTTGGATAACTTGGGTGCTTGCTAGATGGTCCTCCTTTTGAGTCACTCCCTGATTTGCGCTTGTTGTTGGAGTCCCTTTCCAGTTAGAGCTGTGGCCTTGAGATTTCTGAGTATCTGAACTTCCTTGGCCTTTGGAATCTGAGGAGACTTGCTTCTGCTGCTTGATGCTGTTCTGGTAGTGCTCGGTGATCAGAGCACTACTCACTAGTTCTTCTGTGGTTTGTGGCCTATGTATGCCACCAGCCACGTTCATCGCTATTTCCGGCCTCAACATTTTGAGCATCAGCCGAACTCGTTCCTTTTCTGTGCTGACTAATTCGGGACATAGACGAGCCAGTCTGTTGAATTTCTTCACGGCTTCCTCAACTGATAGGTTGCCCTGACGAAACTCCGTGAACTCGTCGTAGTGGCGGTTTGTGACCCGCATGTGAAAGAACTCCTCGAAGAATTCTTTCTCGAAGTCGGCCCATGTCATCGGTTCCTTTGGGCGCCGCTCGACTCTCCACCACATCGTGCGTCTCCTGTCAGGCCGAAGGAGGCACACTTCACCTTCTCCTGCTCGGCAGAAGCTCCATCGTGCTCTCCGGTGTTTTGAACCAGGCTTGAGCATCCCATGGTTCGTTGGTGCCCGAGAAGTTCTCGGGCTTGATTCGCTGGATCGTAAGCCTCTCTCTTTGCTTGAGCTACTCTTGGTGCTGGGGTGGTGGAACCTCTACAAATCTTTGGGGTCGCTAGGTTGGGTTAGGGGTGTGGGAGTATTCTGGCGACTAGCCTTTAAGGTGGCTATCTCTTGTTCTTTGCTTCTGTGGTGAGCCACTAATCTTTGTAAGGTGGGGAGGCACCGCACGCCTCTTCTTTGGGGCTCAGTAGCTGGTGCCTGCTTAGCTGGGCGTCCTCGTGCCATTTCTAAAGACATAGAGGATGTACATAACTAATCTAATCACGTTTAACTAGCTACTATAAACATGTTAGAGGCTATCACACATAAGCATGCTATAATTATTCCTAAACATGAAAGCAAGAAACATAAATAGAGTAGAGGTATTCTTACTTGGAAGACGGCAAGGCTGATGCTGATGTGTGTGATGCTGGAGAATGGGAACTGCTCTGATACCAACTGTAACGACCACCCTTCTTACTACTACTACACTCTAAGGATGACCGTTACTTGACTACTAACTCTACTTAACCGGTATGATTACAAATCTCTAAGAAAACCCTACCGAAAAATTTCGGCAGAGTCTCCCCTGTACCGGTGACCCCAAACTGGGATACATAACATGTATACTCAGCCACAGGCGGCTGGAACATATAATTTCACAACCACGCAGTATAACAGCACAATAAAAATATGAAACTACTCTAGCAATGGCAAACAACCATATCACTCCAACAATAGGAGGTATCAAACTACAATGCGGAAATAAACTCAATTACAATCTCAACTTCATAATAACATAAACTAAAACTCTAAACAGGTAGGTCCTGAAAATTCACTAGCGAACTCTGGATCTCTCCATAGTCCTGGCATCACACACACTGTCACAGCATCTCCTTGTCGCCTTCCTTCTTATACTTTTCCTTTTCCTTTATCTGCAGTAGGAGGAAAATAGTATCTATAAGCTAAAAGCTTAGTGAGCGCTATCCTACTCACAAAATCTCGATATGCATGTATATAAATAAAAACATGCTAAAACTGAATGCTAACATGTAAAGCTACTCATGCTCATAAATAGACAAGAAATCAAATCATGCTAACTGAAATACTAAACATGTATAGCTAATCATGGAACTATCATGTGTATCAACAGGAAACTGAACTAATACATAAGTTGAACTAATTAATGCTAAACTGAGTCTAACTTGTATTCACATAACTAATTTGTGAAGTTTTGAAAACTATTTACATAATAGATCAAAATAATAATCATGCTGCTGATGGGCCCGGCAACTGTACTTGCTGTGCGCGCATCCCTAACTAAACTTGGGATTGCAAGTTCCGAGTCTAGTAGGGTTTACTAGGTTATCTAAACCTAGGGACGACTGTGGGAGCCCAACCCAATGGATATCTAATCCAGTACAGTGCCATTGCTGAAAATAAAATACTGATTTCATAGCTAATTAACTTATCTTGCTTTAACTAGGTTATCTGAACCTAGAACTAGGTTATCTGAACCTAGAGGCGACTGTGGGAGCCCACCCATTGGACCGTAGTCCCATATAAGCTAAAGCAAGACTAAATAAGTTATTTTAAATGCTTCTACTGCATTTACTGAGCTATTAAAATGCCTACTGTAGCATTAAATTGAGCTAAGCATTCTATCAAGCACTTGGTGTGCACTAGAACACACCCTACGTACTGAAAATCTGTATACAAGCTTAAACTAAATGTAAAACTGTAAATAACTAAAAGCTGAAAACTAAATCTGCATGCTTAAAATAGAACTGTTCATGTTATTCCAATAGCAATTAGGAAACTAGAACAACTTAAGCATGCTGTGAAAGTAAAACAAATTCAACTACTAGGCATGCAATAAAATCTAGAAAATAAAGGAATCGTTGCTGCATGGAATTAACCGAATATCATGCTTACTAACTCAACACAAAGAGGATCTAAACTGCTATGAATTGGTGGCTGTTCTTGCCCATGAATATGCACAACAGAACTTAACAGTAAGCTTCAAAAGGAATCATTCTCAGCCCCAAACGGCTGTTCATGCCTGCTGCAGATACCAAAGGGATACCAACGTACTGTTAATAGGAGGAATTGCTATCAACTGATCAGCAAGAAGGCAAACAAAATTTCCTTAATGAACTAAAACACATGTTAATCAAATATGCTACAACAGGACACTAAGGAGCAATCAGACCTTCTTAAGCTTGCTACTACAGAACTTTGAATTCAGTCCAGAAGCTAGCACACATGGTAGGGAACTAGATTAAAGTCCAACACCTATAGCATAAATCCGTAATCATAACTATTAGGAAAGTTTAGAGCCGAAACATGCAAACATGAAAAGAAGCTATACTGTCATTCACCATATGGTTCACGAATCAACTTTTGGAAGAGACAACTAAGAGCTTGTACACATGAAAGGGAAACTAGATTAAAATCTCTGTACAATGCTATTAAGCTATTCCAAACTAAACCCCTTCTATCTCCTTTAACCCCTCACGGCAGAAATCCACCAAAACAGAACTACATGCTAATTAAACTGAACTTTCCTTATTCATAGCCTAGCAGCAGGAATCTAAGGCTTGTATCCCTTCTGAAACACAAGGAAAACGATTCGCTACCACAACTAATCCTCATGTCCAGTGCTACGGCAACGAAACAAAAAGAAAAACAATGCAACGCTTCGGAAACGAGAAGAGGAACAAGGAATAAACTCTGAAACTATCCTACTGCAGGTGAGTAGCGACTCACCTAGAGCTTCTTGCACTTACTACCGAGAAGAAGGAAAGGGGAAACTTTTTAGGGTTCGGGCGGATCCTCTCGGCAACCCTTTGTGTTCCCGAGCTTCTCTTCTTCGAGACAACCACCGTGGATGAAGACTAGCCGGAGGGAAGCTTCGCCGGCGCCGGGATCTCAAGACCTAGCTGTCTCTAGGTTTTCCGCCGAGGTTGCACCGTCGCGAGGGAGAAGAGTGAAGAGGGGTTTTCGGGAGGAATTGTTTTGGTTTTTGGAAAATCAAAACCTAATTCCCTTTCTTATACTCGGCTTTAATCACAACTATGCTTTAATATCAATTTTCTCCATATTGGATTGACAAAGTCCGTGTAGCTCAGCTGGCTGGGCCGGATTCTGCTTGGGCCGAGGAGCTGGGTTCGAACCCCAGCTTCTACAAACTTAATTTTTTTTCTTTATTTTAGTTTATTTTTAAAACTTATTCTCCTTGGTAAAAATACCAAATGAACTCCAAAAATTGCATAAAAATACTCTAAAAATTTCTAAAAATCTCTAGAATATTTCTATGACATTTCTAAATATTTTTAAGGGCTTTTAGAACTCGAAATAGGGAAAATTGGGTTGTTACACCGGCCCTATTAAAATAGAAAAGAATTTTAATTTTAAAATTTTCTTATGTGGAAGATATAATTTAAAAGATAGATTAAAAATTAAAATATCTCTTTATAAGCTTCTACAAAAGATTAAGAAAAGAGATTAAATCTCTTTCCTTATTTGTAAATTGAAAGGATATTTTATTTTTCTTCTTTGTAAATTATTCACATGTTGAAAAATTAAAATTATAGAAATTTCTTTTTATCAACCATGAAGGGATTTTAAAGGGAAATTTTATTTTTTAAAATTTCTGAAAACAAATAAGGAATTTTAATTGGTTGATTGAAAATTGCCTTATTTGCTCTTCCATGAGGTGACCGGCCATGACATAGGTTATTAGGAAATTTTATTTAATTTTTCTTAATTAATTCATGTCAAGGAAAGTTAAGGAAATTTTATTGTAATTAAATTTCCTTATTTGCCAAAGCTAAGGATTATAAAAGAGGGGGTTTGGGTGCCTTCAAGGTGAACAACCTCTATTCTATTTCTCCCTCTTTACTTCCTTGGTGTGGCCGACCCCTTCAAGTTCTCTCCTCTCCTTGGTGTGGCCGAACCTCTCTTCTTTCTTGGAGATCAAGTGGTGGCCGGATCCTAGCTTGGAGAAGAAGGAGAGAAAGCTTGCATCCCTTAGAGCTTGGTTGGTGGAAAAAGTTATTCATCCTTTAGAAGTTTTGTCCTTGGCCGAAACTTGAAGGAAGGAGAAGAAGGTGCTAGGTGGTTCTCGTCTCGAAAGATCGTTGACCACACAATGTCCGAGATTAGAAGAGGAATACGATAGAAGATCTAGAGGTCATTATTCACAAAGAAAGGTATAACTAATAATAGTTTTCCGCATCATGTTAGTTTTTGTTTCTTTGTAAAAATACCAAATATAAGAGACATGCGATTCTAGTTTTTCGAATTAGTTTTCGAAGTTGTGTTCTTTTATTTTTTCTTTTCCTTGTGATTTGATTGTTCTTAGTGGTTAACCTAGGGTTACTATAGGAAGGTTAAATATTTAATTTCCTTAAAAGGCTTTGTCTAGTCGGTGGTGGTTGCTCCCATATCCAAGAAGGTCATGTGCATCGCCATGTAGTACTGGAAGCCGATTTTGGAAATAAATATTTAATTTTCTTCGTGACCTAGGTGATTTAGATCGAACGTGTTAAGTTCCGCAGGAGATCCAACTCTAAACCTAAAAGAATAAATAAATTAAACTTAGGATCAAACGTGTTAAGTTCCGCAGGCGATCCAAGTTTAATTTAAAAGAACACATGGTAGCTAGGAAAAGGTTCAGACCTTTGTACAAAATTTTTGTACAGTGGAACCGATAGGTTTTCCGAGTAGCAACCAACACTTCAGACCAGTCAACTCCTGCACACTTGGTAGAAGCGTTAGACAAACAACTAATCTAACTTTAACCTATTTGTCATACATCAAAACCAGACTGTTAGTGTAACCTGCGCCAACAATCTCCCCCTTTTTGATGTAATGACAACCTGAGTTAAAGTTAGAAAAAATACAAAGAAAAAATACAATAAAGCAATAAAGCATAAAATGTTTAAAGTGTTTTAAAATGAGTTCAATTTTCTAACTTAACCCACTATCCCCCCCTTTGGCATACATAAAAAAAATAAAGACATAATGCATAAAAAATAAGTAAGAAAATATTGCAAGCTGAGATCTTCAAGCAAGTTTCAAAGAATTATGACAATGTAAGGAATTTTTAATACTAATTACTTTAAATAACTTTGTAACAAGACAGAAGTTCAGGTTCATTTGAAGGAGGAATAAATATTTTGAGAAAATTTTCAAGTAAGATTTTCAAATATTTTAAAAGTAATAACTTTTCAAAATAAGGTAAAGCTGTTTTTCAAAATGATTTTCAAAAATTCAAAGTTTTCTAAGTAAGACTTTCAAAAGAAAGTTAGGGAGAGAAATGTCTAAGTAATATTTTCATAGGAAGTTCAAAGCAAAACTTTTAAGGAGTTACTTATATAAGAGCATTATGAAGTAAAGCTTTGTAAAAACTTCTTCAAAAAAAAAATTCAAAGTGGAATAACTTTTCAAAACATTCTAAAAATATTTTTCAAAACATTTGACTGAAGTTTTTCAAAGTAAGTTTGTTAAGAATTTTTAAATCAACAAATTATATTTTTCTTCGAAAATCCAAAGTATTTTGGAAAATATAACTATGTAAGGCTAATTTCAAAAGTATTTTCAAAAAATGAAAATAATTTTCAAAGCAAGAGAGATATTTTAAGGAAAAAATGTAGAGAGATCATTTTTAAAAATCATTTTAACTTATATAAATAAATTCTCCCCCTTAATCTGATAACATAGTGAGATCAATCATTATGTAATAAGCAATAGCAAGTCAAATTACTAAAGTGAAACTGGCTAAAGAGAAATAGAATACTAGTAATTGAAATGAAAGTAAAGTCACATCAAGTTAATATGTACAAGCAAAAAAAAAAAAAAACAATCAAGGATTGTACTACTGCGAAGACGAGAAAGATGGGTCAGACCCCTAGGAGCGTAAGAAGTCCATCAACTCAATATGATGAGTCTGGTTCTCCTAGACATGTCTCGTCGAAGAATAGAGACTGCCTGTCGAAGACTCATCATGGCCGCCTCAAGTTCGATAACTCGGTCGTCTAGAGTATAAGGGACTGGAGGTGCTTGTGCCCCAAAGAGATATGCGATATACGCATCTGGCTCTGCCTCCTCTCCTAGAGCTGGATTAGGTTGATCTTGGGCCTCAGGATCAGGATCGGACTGGGTATCTAGATCAGGTGGAGGTTAAGCGGCTGGATCAGGTTGGTGCTGGTTCTCTCTCCTCTAGGATAGGACACTGTCATCATCTATATGGACACCACCTAAGGAGAAGTTCCTAGCACTGTCCATCTCAAACTCAATTAGGGCTCTGACATCACCTGTGGTGACATCAATGCCCAATGATGCTATATAGGTGGTTAAAATGTGACAATAGAGCATGTGGACCTACCAACTAGTGGTGATACCAGCTGAATAGAGAATGGTATGAAATATGTGCAAACTAATATCTATATCTAACCTATGACATAATGCATAAAGGAGAAATGAAGGAAATAGATGCATCATCGCTACGTCATGAGTGGTCAAAGGCAAAATGCATGTGACTAAGACCTTATAAAGGACATAGTCTTGAACTCTGAGGGCGACTGAATGAAATAGGGTTACACCAGTATACGCTGACCCTCAAAAAAATATGAATAAATCGTATTGAGTGTAATATATGAATAGGGATCATCAAATGGTAGATCCATAGGAGGATAGCACTGAAAGGACACGTGGATGATCATAGTCTTAGAAAGGTACGGATGGTAGTGGGGGATAGTGTAATGTCCGTACCGGCGACCCTAGTAGTATAGGTAAGATCATCAACTCTAACTAAGTTGTTATAAAGTTCAACACAATGACCTATGTTAACTAAACTAGTACAATAAACTAAGCACCGCAAACTGTAATAATCAATAACCTCTACGGATGGAATGCATGATCGCATGAAAAACTGCCTATCTAAATATCTAGACAACACAGGCATATGGATAGTAGAGGTAAACTTAATCCTAAGTTCCTCGGTAGGAAATTTAGGGTCTGTACTAGTGGTCGAGGGGCTAGCATAGTATGTAATCATTTCCTAATTAACAAATAACATCTTAAAAATGGAATTCTAAACATAAGAAAAATTAAATTTTAAAGTTAAAAAATTTACCGAGGCATCGAGAATATTTATAAAAGAACTGACGACCTCTGTTGATTCGCAACGCACGGCTTGATAATTGAAGTAGGAAAGTTTTAGAAAAAAATATTTTCCCTTTTCTTGCTTTTATTATAAAACCCGGTTAGGGTTTTTTTTTTTTTTTTTTTGCAAAAGAGAAGAGGGTTAGGGGCAAAGGTGGGGCCCCCCTTTTTATAAGGTGTTCCGGGTGCCCAGACTCAGCTTGGGCGCCTAGAATGGGGGTGGTGTGTGTTGGAGTGTATACTGAAAGCCTAAGCTTTGTAAACATTCATTATGAATAAAGAATCACATTTGGTCAAATTGTCTACATTTAGTTGTAGTTGTTCAATTAATTTATATTGTAGATAACATAGTATGTGGTGTCACATGCAGAAGATAATGTTATCAGTACCTTATAAATTATAAACAGTAGCTCACGACCAAAATGGAAAGGAATAAACCATTAGAAGGTCGTAGTGTAATTAAGTATTAGTTTATCTTGACTATATAATTACACTAGTACACTCAGAGTGTATTGAGTAGGACCATTTGAGGTCGTTTCTTTTATACTGACTTTATAAAGGAACAAAGACCTCAGTTATTATGGAAGTGTGTGCTCTTAATCCTAATATAATAACAAGTACATATATTTGATATTTATTTCTTTAATTTATCAATGGGTGAGATTTAGTTCGATGAATCAATAAACCCGATAAGTTGGGAAATGGTATCACTTATAGTGTGTGTTGTTGATTATAGAAGGAAACTGTGTCCTAGAGATACTAGGTTGATAATGTCCTCAAGAGGAGCTCATAAGGATTGTCATGTTATACCCTGTAGGTGGACTTAGTCCGATATGACGATAAGGTTGAGTGGTACTACTCTTGGACTAAGATATTAATTAAATGAGTTGTCAGTAACTCACTTAATTAGTGGACATTCGATATCTTAAACACAGGGAGACTAACACACTCATAGTAAGAAGGAGCCCAAAAATGTAATTTGGGATTGGTGCGGTAGTTCAATAATAGTTCTCTAGTGGAATGAATTATTATTGATAAAATTAAGTTGTGTGTTCGAAGCGATGCTTAATTTTATCAAGAGACCAAAACCAATTCCTACTCTCGGTCCCTATCGTAGCCTCTTATTTATAGAGTACTATACCCACCTATACCCACCTTCTATACCCACCAATAAGGGGCCGGCCAAGCTAGCTTGGGAACCAAGCTAGGGCCGGCCTAGGTATAAGATTGGGTGGCCGGCCCTAGCTTGAACCCAAGCTAGTGGGGGCCGGCCAAATTAAATTAAAAAAGAAATTTAATTTTAATTTTTATTATGTGGAAGATATAATTTATTAAAGAGAATTAAAATTAAAATATCTCTCTTGTAAAAGATCTACAAAAGATTAAAGAAAGAGATTAGATCTCTTTCCTTATTTGTAGATTGGTGAGATATTTTATTTTCTCTTTAAAAATTATTCACATGTTGTAAAATTAAAATTATAGAAATTTCCTTTTTATCAACCATGAAGAGATTTGAAGAGAAATTTTATTTTTTTTAAAATTTCCGGAAACAAATTAGGAAGTTTTAATTGTTGATTGAAACTTGTCCAATTTTGTTTTCATTGATGTGGCCGGCCACTTGAATTTAATTGGGGAAATTTTATTTTATTTTTCTCAATTAAATCATGTCAAGGAAATTAAGGAAATTTTATTGTAATTAAATTTCCTAATTTTCCTAGGCCAAGGAATATAAAAGAAGGGGTGAGGGTGCCTTCAAGAGAGACAACCTCTATTATTTTCTCTCCCTCTTTTCCTTGGTGTTGTGGCCGGCCATCATCTCTTCTCCTCTCTTTCTCTTGTGGTGGCCGAAACTCTCTATTGCTTGGAGCTCTTGTGGAGGCCGGATACTACTTGGAGAAGAAGAAGAAGAAGGAGAGAAAGTTAGCATCTCTTGGAGCTTGGTTGGTGTTTTGATCTTCTTCCTTGGTGAAGTTTCTTTCTTTGTGGCCGAACCTAGCTAGGAGGAGAAGAAGGTGGTTGGTGGTTTCTCATCTCGGAAGATCGTTGCCCACACAACGTCCGAGGTTAGAAGAGGAATACGATAGAAGATCAAGAGGTCTTTCTAGAAGGTATAACTAGTAGTTTTTCCTTTTCCGCATCATACTAGTTATTTATGGAAATAATACCAAATACAAGAGGCTTACGTTCTAGTATTTCGAATATGTTTTTCGATGTTGTATTCTTTTGTTTTATTTATCCTTGTGATTTGATTGTTCTTTTCGGTTAACCTAAAGTTATTTTAGGAAATTAAATATTAGCTTTCTATAAAAGGTTTTGTCTAGTCGGTGGTGGTTGCTCCCATATCCAAGAAGGCCATGTGCCTCGCCACGTCAGTACTGGGAACCGATTATGGAAATTAATATTTAATGGAATTAATAACTTAAGGCGATTTGGGTCGAACGTGTAAAGTTCCGCAGGAGACCCAAGTCAAAACCTAAAAGAACGAATAGATTAAATTTGGATCAAACGTGTTAAGTTCCGCAGGCGATCCAAAATTTAATTTAAAAGAACACATGGTAGCTAGGAAAAGGTTCAGACCTTTGTACAAAATTTTTGTACAGTGGAACCTCTAGGTTTTCTGAGTAGCAACCAACAATTGGTATCAGAGCTAGGGTTTTGCCTCTGTGTATTTGGTATTAGTTTAATTATGCACATGTCATACATAATTTAGGCAAGATAATAGTAGGATATGCTAACTTTGTGGATGCAGGATCCAACTATTATGACTTTTAGATATTAGGTGTGTGATTGGACCATTGGATATGTCAAGGGCATTTATATGTGTGTGCATGATTGTATTAAAAATACAGCAGGAGCTGTATTTAGTTTTATTAGGATTTTATTTTTTGATCTAGATACATGTACATTCCTTTTATGGAATATAGGATCAAAATTGTAAAATTCTATTTATGTCGCGGATCAAATCTTGCAAAGCGTGGAACCTTCTGAGGACCAGAGGCGCAGCGGAACAATGAACAAGATGGATGCGACAATTAGACCCGGTGGCAGTGGCCAAATATGGCAGCAGCTTGGGATGACAACACACGGAGGACAACTATAAAAGTCATAATAGTTGAAAATTAGATTTTCTATTTATTGCTTTTATATTATGCTGTGTGTGCATGTTAGTATACATGACTAGTAGGCTAGCATAGTTAAAATTTCTCGTTTATAAATAACTAAGTGGGAGAGGGATTTTTAAATAAATCCCATGGTCTCCATTACTGGTTTGTAAGTGATGCAAACAAGCTTGCGCGTTGGCTCTGAGTGCCTTCCTCCATAACGGATGAGCTTGTTTGTGGATCACTAGAACAGACTTCCATTTTTGGATGACTATAGGAAGTTAATTAAGAGCGTGTGATCTTCCCCAACGGAAGGGGCATAATCTTATTAATGGACTTAGTGTCAAGTAATGATATACACTTAGACACACCTAATAGTATCCTCCCCATCGGAGTCACTGCTATTATTTGTGTGACCAAAAGATACTAACTATTAATTTTATTTGTCAAAAAGTTAGGTTGACAAGATAATAAAATTAATGGGTTAAAACCCTCCTTTTACAAATGTTGAATTTGTATACGTCCACACTAACGTGGCATACAAAATTCACGGTGCTTTGAGGTGTTGGTTAATTTAAAATAGTATTGTTTGAGGAATCAATATTATTCTAAATTTAGAGTTCTGACCAAAAGTTATTTGTGATTCTTAGGATGACTTTCAACTCACTGTCCATCATACTTCAACAGAATAGACTTACTGGACCAAACTACATAGATTGGAAAAGAAACCTGGACATTGTTCTTACTGCTGAAAGCTATAAATTTGTACTGACTGAGCAGTGCCCTGAAGCACCTATTGGTGAATCTACTCAAGAGGAGATTGAATATCATAGAAAATGGGTAAAAACTGATGAGATGACGCGGTGTTACATTTTGGCTTCAATGTCAAATGTATTGCAACATCAGCATCAGAATTTACCAACAGCTTATGATATTATAAACAATCACAAGGAACTCTTTGGTCATCAGGATAGGGCTTCTAGGCAAGAAGCCATGAGAAAGATAATGACAGCCACCATGCAAGAGGGTACTCAAGGGATCATATCCTAAAGATGATGGCTTATCCGAACGAGATCTGATCCTTGGAGGAGAAATTGATGGGAAACCCAGATCGATATGATTCTCCAACGCTACCTAGAAGTTTTGAGCGGTTCCACGAACTATAATATGAATAAAAGGATTTATTCATTAGGGGAACTACTGAAACTAAGCAGAAGGATTATTTCGTCACAATTCTCAAATTCACTATGCTGAAAATGGTTCTACTTCTAAACCGAGAGGAAAGAAGAAGAAGAAACAAGCTGGCTCAGCAAAGAAAGTGAATAAGTCTCAGAGTACGGGATTTAAAGCTGGAGTGAAGAAGCCGAAGGGCAACTGCTTCATCTGCAAGCAGGCAGGACATTGGAAGGCGGACTGTCCTCGTAGGAACCAAAACAAAGGTATATCTCATGCTCTAGTTGTTGAAATATGTTTAGCGGTGTTATCTACCAGCACCTGGTGTGTAGATACGGGAGCCACTGATCATGTCTGCAATTCCTTGCAGGGGTTCCAGGAAACCCGACGACTATCTGAAGGAGAAATTACTGTCTACATGGGCAATGCTACTAAGGTGGCAGCTGTTGCAGTGGGAGACGCCTACTTATCTTTTAGTAGAAATAGGAATTTGGTTTTAAGAAATTGTCTTTATGTACGCAGTTTTAGAAAGAATTTAATTTCAGTTTCTAAACTGTTTTTGGATGGATATTCAGTTTCTTTCAGTAACGATGTAGTTATTAAGAGAAATAAAGTGATTATCTGTTCTGGTACATTAGTTGGCAATTTGTATACTTTAAATCCAATTTCTTCCACAAAGCAAAACATGAAAATTTATAACTCATCTTCTAACTTAAATAAAAGAAAAGAACCTTCGGAAATGAACCAAGCATATCTTTGGCATCTAAGGCTTGGTCATATTAACTTAAGTAGGATTCAAAGGCTTATAGCCGATGGACTTTTGAGTTCATTTGAGTTGGAAAATTTTTCAACTTGTGAATCCTGCTTGGAAGGTAAAATGACCAAGAGGCCGTTCAAGGCCAAGGGGTATAGAGCCAAAGAAGTGTTAGAGTTGGTTCACTCTGATTTGTGTGGTCCTATGTCTGTCCAGGCAAGAGGAGGTTTTGAATATTTTGTCTCTTTCATAGATGATTATTCAAGATATGGATACATTTACCTAATGCGCCGCAAGTCCGAGTGCTTTGATAAGTTCAAAGAATACAAGGATGATGTGGAGAAACGACTAGGTAAAAGTATCAAGACACTACGGTCAGATCGTGGTGGCGAATACCTCTTAGGAGAGTTTAGGAATTACTTATCAGAGGTCGGGATTCAATTCCAACTGTCCGCACCTGGTACACCCCAATAGAATGGTGTGGCAGAACGAAGGAATAGGACTCTTATGGAGATGGTTAGATCGATGATGAGTTATTCAGAATTACCAAATTCGTTTTGGGGATATGCTCTGGAAACAGCAGTATACGTTTTGAACTTAGTACCTTCTAAATCAGTTTCTTCTACTCCCATAGAATTGTGGAATGGGTGAAAACCCAGTCTAAGACATATTCGGATTTGGGGTAGTCCAGGACATGTGCTGAAACCAGATGCTGATAAGTTAGAATCCCGTACAGAAGTTTGTGTGTTTGTAGGATATCCCAAAGGAACGAAAGATGGTTTATTTTATAGTCCTAAAGACCAGAAGGTCATTGTTAGCACCAATGCCCAGTTTTTAGAAGAAGACTATATAATGGATCACAAGCCCAGTAGTAAAGTTGTTTTAGAAGAACTAAGAGAGGACACGTCTACTTTAGTACCAACAGTACAAGATGAAGTACCACAAGAGACTGCAACACGTGTCACACATGATACACAACCACAGACAGTGTCTCGTCGTAGTGGGAGGGTTGTGAGGCAGCCTGAGAGATTCATGTTTTTGGGAGAGTCTTCGGACTTGATCCCGGGTAAACATGAACCTGATCCCCGGTCATATGACGAAGCACTCCAAGATATAGATGCAGCATCTTGGCAAAAGGCGATGAATTCTGAAATAGAGTCTATGTACTCTAATAAGTTCTGGGAGGTTGTAGAACCACCTGATGGTGTAAAAGCCGTTGGATGTAAGTGGATCTACAAAAGGAAAAGAGGGACAGACGGGAAGGTAGAGACTTTCAAAGCTAGGCTTGTTGCGAAAGGGTATACTCAGAAAGAGGGAATCGATTATGAGGAAACCTTTTCACCGGTAGCCATGCTTAAGTCTATCTGGATACTCTTATCCATTGCTGCTCATATGGATTATGAGATTTGGCAAATGAATGTCAAGACAGCTTTCCTTAATGGAAGTCTTGAAGAAAACATCCATATGAAGCAACCAGAAGGGTTCATTGAAAAAGGCAAATAGCATCTAGTGTGTAAGCTCAATCGGTCCATTTATGGACTGAAGCAAGCTTCAAGATCTTGGAACATCCGGTTTAATGAAGTAATCCAGTCATACGGATTTATTCAAAGTCCGGATGAGTCTTGTGTATATAAGAAGTGTAACGGAAACGTGGTGGTATTTCTTGTACTATACGTAGCTGATATTTTGTTAATTGGCAACAATGTCAAGGTATTATCAGACGTAAGGGTATGGTTGTCCAAACAATTTGATATGAAGGACTTAGGAGAATGTGCACACATTCTTGGGATCAAAGTTATAAGAGATCGCAAGAAAAGAATGTTGTGTCTGTCCCAAGCTTCATATATAGATACAATCCTTGCTCGTTTTAGCATGCAGGATTCCAAGAAAGGTTTCTTACCTTTTAGGCATGGAATAGCTCTATCTAAAGAGATGTCTCCAAAGACGTCAAAGGAGATAGAAGACATGAAAGCAGTTCCTTATGCTTCGGCTGTAGGAAGTCTTATGTATGCAATGCTATGTACGAGACCTGATATCTGCTTTGCCGTGGGCATGGTCAGTAGATATCAGAGTAACCCTGGACAAGGACATTGGACTGCGGTAAAGCATATATTAAAGTACCTGAGAAGGACTAGAGATTATATGCTATTTTACCAAGCAGATGATTTACTCCCTGTGGGTTACACGGACTCAGATTTCCAATCAGATAGGGACAATAGTAAGTCTACATCAGGCTATGTGTTTACTTTAGGAGGTGGAGCCATTTCATGGAGGAGTGTTAAGCAGAAATGCGTATCGGACTCAACCATGGAAGCTGAGTATGTAGCAGCTTCTGAGGCAGCTAAAGAAGCAGTATGGCTCAGGAACTTTCTAATGGACTTAGATGTGATTCCTGGTTTGCCCAAAATTATCACAATTTATTGTGATAATAGTGGTGCAGTTGCAAACTCGAAGGAACCACGAGCTCATAAGGCAAGTAAACATATAGAGCGCAAGTACCACCTGATACGAGATATCGTGAAGCGAGGAGAAGTTGTCATCGCCAAGATTGCATCAGCAGATAACCTGGCAGATCCTTTCACTAAGGCCCTTCCGGCAAAAGCCTTTGATCGGCATGTGGAGGGAATGGGAATCAGATGTATGGTAGAAGATATGACAGCTTAGTCATTAGTATAAGTGGGAGATTGTTGGAGTGTATACTGAAAGCCTAAGCTTTGTAAACATTCATTATGAATAAAGAATCACATTTGGTCAAATTGTCTACATTTAGTTGTAGTTGTTCAATTAATTTATATTGTAGATAACATAGTATGTGGTGTCACATGCAGAAGATAATGTTATCAGTACCTTATAAATTATAAACAGTAGCTCACGACCAAAATGGAAAGGAACAAACCATTAGAAGGTCGTAGTGTAATTAAGTATTAGTTTATCTTGACTATATAATTACACTAGTACACTCAGAGTGTATTGAGTAGGACCATTTGAGGTCGTTTCTTTTATACTGACTTTATAAAGGAACAAAGACCTCGGTTATTATGGAAGTGTGTGCTCTTAATCCTAATATAATAACAAGCACATATATTTGATATTTATTTCTTTAATTTATCAATGGGTGAGATTTAGTTCGATGAATCAAAAAACCCGATAAGTTGGGAAATGGTATCACTTATAGTGTGTGTTGTTGATTATAGAAGGAAACTGTGTCCTAGAGATACTAGGTTGATAATGTCCCCAAGAGGAGCTCATAAGGATTGTCATGTTAAACCCTGCACGTGGACTTAGTCCGACATGACGATAAGGTTGAGTGGTACTACTCTTGGACTAAGATATTAATTAAATGAGTTATCAGTAACTCACTTAATTAGTGGACATTCGATATCTTAAACACAGGGAGACTAACACACTCATAATAAGAAGAAGCCCAAAAATGTAATTTGGGATTGGTGCGGTAGTTCAATAATAGTTCTCTAGTGGAATGAATTATTATTGATAAAATTAAGTTGTGTGTTCGGGGCGAACACGGGATGCTTAATTTTATCGGGAGACCAAAGCCAATTCCTCCTCTCGGTCCCTATCATAGCCTCTTATTTATAGAGTTCTATACCCACCTATACCCACCTTCTATACCTACCAATAGGGGGCCGGCCAAGCTAGCTTGGGATTCAAGCTAGGGCCGGCCTAGGTATAAGATTAAGTGGTCGGCCCTAGCTTGAACCCAAGCTAGTGGGGGCCGGCCAAATTAAATTAAAAAAGAAATTTAATTTTAATTTTTATTATGTGGAAGATATAATTTATTAAAGAGAATTAAAATTAAAATATCTCTCTTGTAAAAGATCTACAAAAGATTAAAGAAAGAGATTAGATCTCTTTCCTTATTTGTAGATTGGTGAGATATTTTATTTTCTCTTTAAAAATTATTCACATGTTGTAAAATTAAAATTATAGAAATTTCCTTTTTATCAACCATGAAGAGATTTGAAGAGAAATTTTATTTTTTTTAAAATTTCCGGAAACAAATTAGGAAGTTTTAATTGTTGATTGAAACTTGTCCAATTTTGTTTTCATTGATGTGGCCGGCCACTTGAATTTAATTGGGGAAATTTTATTTTATTTTTCTCAATTAAATCATGTCAAGGAAATTAAGAAAATTTTATTGTAATTAAATTTCCTAATTTGCCTAGGCCAAGGAATATAAAAGAAGGGGTAAGGGTGCCTTCAAGAGAGACGACCTCTATTATTTTCTCTCCCTCTTTTCCTTGGTGTTGTGGCCGGCCATCATCTCTTCTCCTCTCTTTCTCTTGTGGTGGCCGAAACTCTCTATTGCTTGGAGCTCTTGTGGAGGCCGGATACTACTTGGAGAAGAAGAAGAAGAAGGAGAGAAAGTTAGCATCTCTTGGAGCTTGGTTGGTGTTTTGATCTTCTTCCTTGGTGAAGTTTCTTTCTTTGTGGCCGAACCTAGCTAGGAGGAGAAGAAGGTGGTTGGTGGTTTCTCATCTCGGAAGATCGTTGCCCACACAACGTCCGAGGTTAGAAGAGGAATACGATAGAAGATCAAGAGGTCTTTCTAGAAGGTATAACTAGTAGTTTTTCCTTTTCCGCATCATACTAGTTATTTATGGAAATAATACCAAATACAAGAGGCTTACGTTCTAGTATTTCGAATATATTTTTTGATGTTGTGTTCTTTTGTTTTATTTATCCTTGTGATTTGATTGTTCTTTTCGGTTAACCTAAAGTTATTTTAGGAAATTAAATATTAGCTTTCTATAAAAGGTTTTGTCTAGTCGGTGGTGGTTGCTCCCATATCCAAGAAGGCCATGTGCCTCGCCACGTCAGTACTGGGAACCGATTATGGAAATTAATATTTAATGGAATTAATAACTTAAGGCGATTTGGGTCGAACGTGTAAAGTTTCGCAGGAGACCCAAGTCAAAACCTAAAAGAACGAATATATTAAATTTGGATCAAACGTGTTAAGTTCCGCAGGCGATCCAAAATTTAATTTAAAAGAACACATGGTAGCTAGGAAAAGGTTCAGACCTTTGTACAAAATTTTTGTACAGTGGAACCTCTAGGTTTTCCGAGTAGCAACCAACAGTGTGGGCACGACCTTCCAAGAGGTCGCCCCTTATTTATTTATTATTGTTGTTTTTTTAAAATTAATTAGTTAGGGGTTAATTTTAAGGATCTATTTAAGTTAAAATTGATTAAGTTAAAGATTAATTTGTTTGAAAATTGAGCAAATTAAAAGGTTGCCTAAGTTAATAGATTGATTTAAGTGGCAAATTGATTTAAGTTAAATTGTTTAATTAATTTTATTAGGTGAAATAGGAAGATTAAGCAAAGAAGAAGATTAAGTAATTATCTTAAGTTAAACAGTTGTAGTATTTAATTGAATTGGAGATAAAAAAAATACTTAAGTTAAAATGGTTAATTTAGTTATTTTTAATTAAGGTTAAAGATTTTAATTGAGAGTTTTAATAGATTAATTAATTTATTAAATAAGTTAAGAGATAATTAGTTTAGGTCAATTCTTTAATTTAGGTTAAGAATTAAGTATATTTATATAATTGCCTAAAATAAAGATTAATTTAAATCAAATAAGTTGTTTAAGAACAAATTAGTATAAGTTATAAGTTAATTTCAAGTTGTGAAATTAAGTTGAAACTTAAGTTAATTAACGTAGATTTTGATGATTAATTAGCTTAAGAAGTTAATTAAAGATTGATTTAAGAAAAAGTGTGAATTTAATTAATGGTTAATTAAATTGATTAACTTGAGGATTAATTCAAGTTTAAAGTTTTTTTGAGTTAATTTCATTAATTAATTAATTAAAGATTAATTTAAGTTAGTAATTAAGTCAAAGATTAAGTTAACATAGGTTAGAAGGCTAATTGAGATAAAAATGTAAGAAAAGTAGTAGTAATAAAAGCTTAGTTAAATATATTCATTTATTATTGGTCCTTAACTGTCTAACCCTTGGTTACTAACTAACTATCAGAAGATAGTAGTGTTTACCTGGTTAGTCAAATCAAGTATTTATGTCTAATTAGATATTTATTGAAAAAGGACTATTTGATTTGATCAATATTCTGTTATATTTTTTTCCTAAACTTATGTTGATGCGCTGATATAAGCATCTGAAGTCCAGACAAAATACATACGCATCTCACACCATTCTATGTTTATACGTACACAATCAAGGTAACCTAGTATGTTTGTGAGATCTCAATTCCTAGATCTATAGGATCATGCTTTCTAGGGGTTTGATCTAGGCTAAGGCCACAAATTTTTTTGAAAAACTAACGAAATAGGAAATTTTAAAAAAATATTATTAGTAAATAAATTTTCCTAGAATTTTAAAAATTATCCGAATAATATCCTCCCCTTAATCTAAGATTTTTCAGATACAAGAAATATCTTTAAACTTATTTGCAAATAATTTTAATGAATTAATTATTTGATTTCAGTTTAATTATTTGGATTTAATTTACTTTTAAATTATCCTTATTCATCTCACCAATCTAAATTTTCAAACAAAAGGGATCCTATGGTTTTGTGAGATGAGTTAAATTCAATTTCAGGATTTGGTTTAACTTTATATTAGATTCAAGTTTAGTTTTGTGTTTAAAAAATAGACATTCTTCGGATAAACTTTTGGGCTATAGTAAGTCACCTGAACATCATTAGAGTAACCATGATTTCGAGGTTTTCCAAATAGTTCTGTCCACTGAACTTAATAACAAAACTTTGGTCTAACTAGTTAGGATTGGTAGAGGGTAGCTTCAGTTAGTTTCACTAAGCCAAATACACTAAGCCGAATTCATATCTTCCTAGACATGCATAGACAGAGCTTCCTTAACTTACTATCATCCAAAACTTCTCCAGTGCTATTTTTCAAGCCCACAGTGCATTTCGAGGAAACTCGTTTAGAGCATACCTTATCAAATCTCGGTTCTCCATTTGATGGTTGATTGTATGAAGCCCATTGAGGTGCCCTTTATCCTTGCATGTAGTTGACTCATAGATTCTCCTTCCTGCATTTTTATGTTAAATAATTTATTTAAATAAAGGTTCCTTTTTGTTACCTTTGTGTCATTGATTTCTTAGTGTAGTTCGATAAGTTTGTCCCACAATTCGTTCACATTTTCATTTGGGTCGACGCGATTCAGTTCTTCCTTTGTTAGCCCACACTGGATTGTGTTGAGAGCCTTGAAGTCAATCTGAGCCTTCTTTTTCATTTCCAGATTCCAATTTTCTGGCTCCATTGAAATTTCGGCGTTGTCGACGGGAGCCTTGTAGTCTTTGGTGACACTGAACCATTGGTCGAAGTCGATCTTCAGGTATATTTCCATCCACATTTTTCAGTATAGGAAGTTGTCACCGTTGAATAGGGGAGGATGGACAGTACTATATCCCTCGTTTTGGGCCATGAATCTTGCACAAAAAGAGAAAAGGAAAAGGTCACAAGACTGGGTCTTGGATTAGCAGTGTGGGAGAAAAATGAAAATATTAAGAATGAATTGGTGTTTCACCAATTCAGAGTAGTTTGCAATGAAAATAATTATCCAAAGAGATAATTGTACCAATTTGGATTATATCAAAAAAGCTCAAAAATGGAAAAAAAATAGAAAAAAGGAAAAAAAATATCACCCCCTTTGCCAGATTGGTGGTTGCACCAATTCAGAGTGGTACTTGCTTTGATACCACTTGTAGGATCTTAAAGAACGCTAGAAGGGGGGGGGGGGGGGGAATAACGATCATCAAAAATTTGATTTAAAATAGATACGCAGCGGAAGATTAAGAAGCAATGATAACACGACCAAGTTTTTACTTGGTTCGGAATCTTCGACGACTCCTACTCCAAGGTTTGCACTCATCGAGTGCTTTCGTTGGGTAATCCACTAATAGTTCGAAATGGTTACAAATCACAAGTATAAGAACTATAAAATAGTGTCACCGACAATGAAAAAAAAGAATCTTGATTGCCAGTTGTCGAAGGAGCTTCACAACATCACAGGAGCTTTTTCGGAGCACCGAGCAGAAGAGAAAGTCATTGTAGTTGTCGTTCTGAAGCTTCAGGTTGAAGGCCTTTAAATAGGTCCATTCTGGGTGCTTGGAACCCTTCCGAGCGCTTGGACCTCGTGACTCAGCCAATCGACGCACTCCAAGTAAGCTTGTGGATCAATTTTCGAGTTCAGGCGCTTGGACCAAGTCCGAGCACTCGGATCGCCTGGGCGCCACAACCCTGCCCAGGTAAGCCTGGGCTGGGCACCCAAACTCTGGGCGCACAAACTCCTTCTGGGCGCCCAAACCCCTTTTCTTTAGCCTTTCCACTTGCAAGAAAAGGTTAGTCCAGCAATAAAAAAAAATATTTTACCCTTAAAATAGAATTAGCACAACATAATAGATTATGAGTAGTAACTAGATCCTGTCTCCCCGAGACCAGGATCTAGTCAAAGTCTCAACTTAGGTTTTCCAAATGGACCTAAGCTGGATCAACGCCTACAGTCCCTCAATGAGTCCTCACTGAATCTCTCCTCCAGTTGCTTACCTTTACCTACCACTTGCAATCACTCAACTTGCCTCTGACCTACCAGGTCTTCCCGCCGGTTGTCAGGTCTACAAACCCAATTAGACTTCGACCAGTTGTCAGGTCCCATGGACCCAATCGGACTTTTCGCTAAATATCGAGCCTCGTGGACCTATCTGAACTTCGTACTAGCTATCGGGCCTCATGAACCTAGCTGGATTTTCCACCAACTATCGGGCCCCATGGACCTAGCGGGATTTCAGTCTGGTGTCAGGTCCTTCAGACCAGTCAACTCCTACACACTTGGTAGAAGCATTAGAAAAATAATCCATCTAACTTTAACCTATTTTTTGTACATCAAAACCAGACTGTTAGTCCAACCTGCACCAACACTTACCTCTAGGTCTTTAGATGTAACGACCCGCCTTCTACTAACTAAACTATAAGACCGGGGGTTACATTATGCTAAACTACTTTTGGGACTATCAGTGAATATTATGGTGCGGAAAATTGAACTAATTAAAACTCTATGCTATGTGCCATGAATTCTGAAATTTATATTCAGAATACATTTCTGAAGTTATACATATGCTAAAGAAGGGAATTTAACTTTCTATTTGATCAAAAACTGAAGTTAGGCACTTCTAGCTGAAATCAGACGTTCCAATCGATCGGATGATCGATTGGAGTTGTCTGATCGATCCACTGATCGATTCAACTCGCTACTGTGCACGGGGTCAAGTCTGGATCGATCGGCTGATCGATCCAGCCTGGCCAATCGATCCGATGATCGATTCAGAGGCTCTCTATTCGTGAGAATTAAATTTCCGATCGATCGGCTGATCGACCCATGGCCGATCGATCAGCTAATCGATTCCAAAGCTCTCTGTACGCGACATATTACCTCCCAATCGATTGGCTGATCGATTAGGGAACCTCCAATCGATCGGCTGATCGATTGGGGACCCTCCAATCGATCGGCTGATCGATCGGAGCTCTGATTTCTATTGCATTTCAGAATCTCATGTAAAACATGGATATACCAACTAATAAACACAAAACTCTTACTAAACAGATCATGATTCATAACTCACCGACTAACATCAAGGTAACTAGAGGTCTAGGCATAACATAGTGTGCACATTCACAATTCATGACACTTAGTATTCTAGAAGTGCAGAAAATAACCAAAACTGAAATAATGAGTTCTTAAATCTACCAATTTCTCTAAAGATCTTCATTCCAAGTTCCTTACACACACATCTTTATCGCATCGCCCTCCAGCCTCCGCTAATCCATCTTCTCTTTACCTTTATTTGCAGTATAAGGAAAATGAAACTATAAGCTTGGGAGCTTAGTAAGAACCATCTACCTCACAAGACATGCATTCGATGAAATCATGCTTTTAAAAGATGCTATTGAAATACATGCTGATGATCATGCTGAAAATGCTAAAACATGGCATATCGACAATTAAGTCATGCTAATCAAATACTGAATAAAGAGCTATTCATTGTATCAACAAGCTAACTAAATCGATACATAAGCTAAGCTATCTGTTATAACCATAAGAAAACTAAACTGATGCTAAGCTGCATTCACATATCTGGTTTGTGATGTTTGAAAACTATTTTCATAAATAGTTAAAAATAATAAACATGCTGCTAATGGGTCCGACAACTGTACTTTCTATGCGCGCATCCCTAACTAGACCCGAGGTAGCAAGTCTCAAATCTAGTAGGGTTACTAGGTTATCTAAACCTAGGGACGACTATGGGAGCCCAACCCAAGGACAACTGAAGTCCAGTACAGTGCCACTGATAAAGTAAAATACTAATTTTTAATCTAATTATTTTGTCTTGTTTGACTAGGTTATCTGAACCTAGAACTAGGTTATCTGAACCTAGAGGCGACTATGGGAGCTCACCCATTGGACCGTAGTCCCATATAACTGAAACAAGACCATGTATGCTATTAAAAATGCATCTAAGACATTTTACTGAGCTATTAAAATGCCTACTGTAGCCTATATCTGCACTAGTCATTTTATCGAACACCTGGTGTGCTCTAACTCTGCATATGGCTGCACTAAGATCCTAAAAGCGAACTAGGACTATAAAAGCATACGATTAGCTACTTATACTATAGGTGAGGGGTTACTTACATCCTGCGCTAAATTTTCTTACAATCTGATCGCTAGGTTTTCCGGAGAAAATGATCGTTTCGGCGATCCTCTTGCGTCTATGCTTCCTTCTCACGGAGGGGAGTGTCCTCGTATCGGAGACGTTGCCGGGAGGTGCTCCTACGATCCTAGGGATGGAACCCTAGGCTTCTTGGGCTTGGGCGCCGAGAGGGTGAGGAGGAGAAAGAGGTTCGGCGGTGAGGGTTTGAGGGCGAGGGAAATTGTCGTTCTGAAAAATAAAATCTCCCACTTAAATTCCCTATTTATATTAAGTGATTAATTCGGCCCAACTCAATCATAAATAGAATTCCTCTCCTCTTCTTTCAGTACACCCCTGTTGGGGCCCCCTGGTTACTAGAGTCACCCTATAAGTCATAGAGTCCATAGGTTGCGGGTTCAATTCCCGCTTAGACTGTTTTACGTTTTTGTTTAATTTTGCTACTTCGGCTATTCTAAAAATTTCATAAAAATATCCTAAAATTCCAGAAAAATAATAGAATATTTATAAAATTAATTTGAGAATTTTCGGGCGTTACAATCTCCCATACCTTATAAAAAGTTCATCCTCGAACTTAGAATAACTATGGGTACTTCTGTCTCATATTAGCTTCTGTCTCCCAAGTTACCTCTTCTGTTGTGTGATTTTTCCAAATAACTTTTACTAATGGTACTTTCTTGTTCCGCAATTTCTTAACTGCCTTGTCTATTATCTGAATAGGCCGACTGTCATAGCTGAGGTCTTTGTGGACTTGTACCGACTGGGCTTAATCACCTGGGTGGCATCTGGGACATGCTTCTTCAACATAGAGACATGAAATACATTATGGATAGCTGACATCTCCTGGGGTAGCTCTAGCTCATATGCTACCTTGCCAACTCTTCTAATGATAAGGTATGGTCCCACATATCTGGGACTTAATTTGCCCTTCTTCCCAAAACGCATTACCCTCTTCATGGGAGCCACTCGGAGGAATACTATGTCTCCAAATGAAAACTCTAAGGGCCGACGCCGTGTATCTGCATAGCTTTTCTGGCGGCTCTGAGCTGTCTCTATCCTCTGGCGGATCTGCTGTATAGCTGTTGTGGTATCTGCTACTAGATCTGTCTGAAGTTCTAGTTCTTTCTGTTCACCACTTTCATACCAGCAGATTGGAGATCTACACCTCCGCCCGTAGAGAGCCTCGTAGGGTGCCATGCCGATAGTGGCCTGGTAGCTGTTGTTGTATGCAAATTCTGCTAAACTCAGATATTTGCACCAATTTCCTTTGAAGTCTAGGGCACACTCTCAGAGCATATCCTCGAGTACCTGATTTACTCGCTCCGTCTGACCATCTATCTAAGAATGGAAGGTTGTGCTAAACTTTAACTTGGTGCCCAACGCTGAATGTACACACTCCCAGAAGTGTGACGTGAATCTACTATCTCTGTCTGATATAATAGTCCGTGAGACTCCATGCAGTCTGACAATCTCCTTGAGATACAACTGAGCTAGCTGCTCCATGGTGTAGGATATCCTAATAGCTAAGAAGTGGGCTGATTTAGTCAATCTGTCGACTATTACCCAGATGACATCAAAACCATTCGTGGTTCTGGGTAGTCCCACTATGAAATCCATGGAAATATCCTCCCACTTCAATTCTGGGATTTGAATAGGCTGCAGAACTCCTCCTGGTCTATGATGTTCTGCCTTGACCCTCTGACATGTTAGACAGGTACTGACATATCTAGCGATGTCTCTTTTCATCCCAGGCCACCAAAAATGTTTCTTCAAGTCCTGGTACATCTTGGTGGAGCCAGGATGCATTGTATAGGGAGTCCTGTGAGCCTCATCTAAAATCTTTCTTCGTAGTTCCTCCTGATCCGGAACGCATAGTCTATCACCAAAATATAATGCCCTACTATCTAATACTCTGAACTCTCCACTTTCTGATCCTGCTAGTCCTTGCTTGATTTTCTGAATTTCATGATCCTGTTCCTGAGCTGTCTGGATGTCACCAAGCAAGGTGGATTCTAATGTCATAGTAGAGAGCTGTCCCACTATAAGTTCAAGACTGAAATCAGTGATCTCCTTCTGTAGGGGCGGTGACATGGCTGATAGTGATAGTAAGGTAGCACTGGACTTTCTGCTAAGTGCGTCTGCCACCTTATTAGCTTTTCCTGGGTGGTAGAGGATGTCTATGTCGTAGTCTTTGACCAGCTCCAGCCATCCGCGCTGTCGCATATTGAGATCCTTCTGAGTCAAAAAATACTTCAGACTCTGATGATCTGTATACACTCTACACTGAGCTCCATACAAGTAATGTCTCCAAATTTTGAGAGCGAACACCACTGCTGCAAGCTCAAGATCATGAGTAGGATAGTTCCTCTCATAGTCTTTGAGTTGTCTGGAGGCATAGGCAATCACCTTACCTTCTTGTATCAGTACTGCTCCTAGTCCCAATTTAGAGGCGTCACTATAAATATCAAAGCTGTCTGTGTTTTCCGGTAGAGTCAGAATAGGAGCACTGGTTAATCTCCTCTTTAGCTCACTGAAGCTGTTCTCACAGTCCTCTGTCCACTGAAATTTTCTGTTCTTCCTGGTGAGAGCTGTCAGTGGGGAGGCTATTCTGGAGAAGTCCTCTACGAATTTCTTGTAATAACATGCTAGTCCCAAAAAGCTCCTAATCTCACTGGCGTTCTTGGGTCTTTTCCAGTTACTCACAGCTTCTATCTTACTGGGGTCTACCATGATACCATCCTTTGAGATGATGTGACCCAGGAAGGACACCTGATCTAACCAAAATTCACATTTCGTGAACTTAGCGTACAGCTGGTTCTGCTGAAGGGTCTGCAATACTATTCTCAGGTGTTCTGCGTGTTCTTCCTGAGTTCCTGAATAGATAAGAATGTCATCGATAAACACAATAACAAATCTATCTAGGTAGTCCCTGAATACTCTGTTCATGAGGTCCATGAAAGTAGCTGGAGCATTTGTCACGCCAAAGGGCATGACTACGAACTCATAATGTCCGTATCTAGTCCTGAATGCTGTCTTGGGTATATCCCCTTCTTTAACTTTCACCTGATGATAACCTGACCTGAGGTCTATCTTAGAGAACACTGCTGCTCCCTTTAGCTGATCGAACAGGTCATCTATTCTGGGAAGAGGATACCTGTTCTTGATCGTGACTTGGTTCAGTGCCCGATAATCTATACACAGGCGCATGCTCCCGTCCTTCTTCTTCACGAACAATACAGGCGCTCCCCATGGTGAGTGACTTGGACGTATGAAGCCCTTGGCAAGTAGCTCCTGTAGTTTCTCATGAAGTTCTTTCAGTTCTGCTGGAGCCATGAGGTAAGGCGCTTTGGAGATAGGATTCGTACCGGGAATGAGGTCTATCTCGAATTCGATCTCCCTGTCTGGTGCTAGGCCTGGTAACTCTTCAGGGAAGACTGCTGGGTAGTCACATACAACTCAGACCCCTTCTAGCTGCGGGTCCTTGTTCTGACAGGTATCGACTATATGTGCTAGGAATCCCGTACATCCTGAATCCATTAATCTCTGTGCTTTTAGAGCTGAGAGAAACTTCCTGGCCTTTCTCTTTGGTTCTCCGATGTACTCGAACTGAACTTCTGCTTTAGGTTGGAATACGACTTTCTGTTTACGGCACTCTATAGAGGCACCGTATCTGATCAAGAAGTTCATTCCAAGGATGACATCATAATCAGTCATATCTAGCACTATCAGATCACAAAAGAGTTATCTGTCTGCTATAATGACTGGCACTGCTCTGAGCCAGTGCGTGGATGTCATAATTTCCCCTGAAGGTAGCGTTATCAAAAACTGACCACTGAATACCTCTGGAGGTATCGCTATCTTTTCGGCAAATGCCCTGGATACATAAGAATGGGTTGCCCCAGTATCGAATAAGACAGTTGTACTTTGCTGTAAAACACTAATCTGACCTGAAACAACTGTCGAGGCATTCGCTGCTTCTTCTCTGGTGAGTGAGTAGATCCTCACATTTGTTGTGGCTGAGGGGGCTTCTAGCCTGCCTTGGCTAATGTGGGGACCATCTAAAGCAGCCTGCATCTGGTGTGTCTCCATACTGAATCGGCTGTGGTGGAGGAAAACTGGTCTTGTTCGGGCATTGCTTAGCCATATGACCCTCTTGGCCACATTCAAAGCATCCCCATGTGCCCTTGCGACAAATTCCGGGATGGAATTTCCCACAAGTAGAACACTTGGGATAACTAGGCTGCTTACTAGTTGGTCCTCCTTTTGGGTAACTCCCTGGTCTGCGTTTGTTACTGGAGTTCCCTTTCCAGTTAGAGCTGTGGCCCTGGTGTTTCTGAGTACCTGAGCCTCCTTGGCCTTTCGACTCTGAGAGGACTTGCTTCTGCTGCTTGATGTTGTTCTGGTAATGCTCGGTGGTCAGAGCACTACTTATCAGTTCTTCAGAAGTTTGCGGCCTATGAACGCCGCTGGCCACATTCATTGCTATTTCCGGCCTTAGCATTTTAAGCATCAACCGGACTCGTTCTCTTTTGGTACTGACTAGTTCGGGGCATAGACGAGCCAGTCTGTTGAATTTCTTCACGGCCTCCTCAACTGAAAGGTTGCCCTGACGAAATTCGGTGAACTCGTCGTAATGGCGGTTTGTGACCCGCATGTGAAAGAACTCCTCAAAGAATTCTCTCTCGAAGTTTACCCATGTCATCTGGTTCACCGGGCGCTTCACCTTGATCCACTCCCACCACATGCGTGCGTCTCCTGCAAGGCAGAAGGAGGCGCATTTCGCCTTTTCATACTCGGGCCAGTCCAGAAGCTCCATCGTACTCTCCAGTGTTTTAAACCAGGCTTGAGCATCCCATGGTTCACTAGTGCCTGAGAAGTTCTCGGGCTTGATCTTCTGCCACTGGATCAGATAGGCTTCCCTCCTTGCCCCTGCTGCTGGGGCTACTGGTGCTGCAGGTTGAACTGGTGGAACCTCTATCACTACTGGGGTTGCTAAGTTAGGTTTTGGAGTGACAGTGGGAGTGTTCTGCTGATTATCCCTTAAGGTGGCTATCCCCTGTTGCAGTTCAGCTAGTTGCTTCTGTAACTGAGCCACTACCTCTATAAGGTCTGGGGGAGGCACTGAGCTGCCTGCCTCATGCTAGGGCTCAGTAGCTGATGTCTTTCTAGCTGGGCGTCCTCGTACCATTTTCTAGGGAAAATAAAGGACATACATAACTAACACAATCATAGGTGCATACCTACTATTATCATGTTAGATACTATCATATATGAACATGCTTTAGTTATCTATAAACATGAAAGCAAGAACAGGAATAAAGTGAGAGATATTCTTACTTGAAAGCTGCAGGTTCAATGCTGATGTGTGTGTGAGGAAGTATGGAACTTGCTCTGATATCACTCTGTAACGACCCGCCTTCTACTAACTAAACTGTAAGACCGGGGGTTACACTATGCTAAACTACTTTTGGGACTATCAGTGAATATTATGGTGCGGAAAACTGAACTAATTAAAACTCTATGCTATGTGCTATGAATTCTGAAATTTATATTCAGAATACATTTCTGAAGTTATACATATGCTAAAGAAGGGAATTTAACTTTCTATTTGATCAAAAACTGAAGTTAGGCACTTCTGGATGAAATCAGACATTCCAATCGATCGGCTGATCGATTGGAGTTGTCTGATCGATCCACTGATCGATTCAACTCGCTACTGTGCACGGGGTCAAGTCTGGATCGATCGGCTGATCGATCTAGCCTGGCTAATCGATCCGATGATCGATTCAGAGGCTCTCTGTTCGTGAGAATTAAATTCCCGATCGATCGGCTGATCGACCCATGTCCGATCGATCAGCTGATCGATTCCACAGCTCTCTGTACGCGACATATTACCTCCCAATCGATCGGCTGATCGATTGGGGACCCTCCAATCGATCGGCTGATCGATCGGAGCTCTGATTTCTGCTGCATTTCAAAATCTCATGTAAAACATGGATATACCAACTAATAAACACAAAACTCTTACTAAACAGATCATGATTCATAACTCACCGACTAACATCAAGGTAACTAGAGGTCTAGGCATAACATAGTGTGCACATTCACAATTCATGACACTTAGTATTCTAGAAGTGCAGAAAATAACCAAAACTGAAATAATGAGTTCTTAAATCTACCAATTTCTCCAAAGATCTTCATTCCAAGTTCCTTACACACACATCTTTATCGCATCGCCCTCCAGCCTCTGCTAATCCATCTTCTCTTTACCTTTATTTGCAGTATAAGGAAAATGAAACTATAAGATTGGGAGCTTAGTAAGAACCATCTTCCTCACAAAACATGCATTCGATAAAATCATGCTTTTAAAAGATGCTATTGAAATACATGCTGATGATCATGCTGAAAATGCTAAAACATGGCATATTGACAATTAAGTCATGCTAATCAAATACTGAACAAAGAGCTATTCATTATATCAACAAGCTAACTAAATCGATACATATGCTAAGCTATCTGTTATAACCATAAGAAAACTAAACTGAAGCTAAGCTGCATTCACATATCTGGTTTGTGATGTTTGAAAACTATTTTCATAAATAGTTAAAAATAATAAACATGCTACTAATGGGCCCGACAACTGTACTTTCTATGCGCGCATCCCTAACTAGACCCGAGGTAGCAAGTCCCAAATCTAGTAGGGTTACTAGGTTATCTAAACCTAGGGACGACTATGGGAGCCCAACTCAAGGACAACTGAAGTCCAATACAGTGCCACTGATAAAGTAAAATACTAATTTTTAATCTAATTATTTTGTCTTGTCTGACTAGGTTATCTGAACCTAGAACTAGGTTATCTGAACCTAGAGACGACTATGGGGGCTCACCCATTGGACCGTAGTCCCATATAACTGAAACGAGACCATATATGCTATTAAAAATGCATCTAAGATATTTTACTGAGCTATTAAAATGCCTACTGTAGCCTATATCTGCACTAGTCATTTTATCGAGCACCTGGTGTGCTCTAACTCTGCATATGGCTGCACTAAGATCCTAAAAGCGAACTAGGACTATAAAAGCATACGATTAGCTACTTATACTATAGGTGAGGGGTTACTTACATCCTGCGCTAAATTTTCTTACAATCCGATCGCTAGGTTTTTCGGAGAAAATGATCGTTTCGGCGATCCTCTTGCGTCTATGCTTCCTTCTCACGGAGGGGAGTGTCCTCGTATCGGAGACGTTGCCGGGAGGTGCTCCTACGATCCTAGGGATGGAACCCTAGGCTTCTTGGGCTTGGGCGCCAAGAGGGTGAGGAGGAGAAAGAGGTTCGGCGGTGAGGGTTTGAGGGCGAGGGAAATTGTCGTTCTGAAAAATAAAATCTCCCACTTAAATTCCCTATTTATATTAAGTGATTAATTCGGCCCAACTCAATCATAAATAGAATTCCTCTTCTCTTCTTTCAGTACACCCCTGCTGGGGCCCCCTGGTTACTAGAGTCACCCTATAAGTCATAGAGTCCATAGGTTGCGGGTTCAATTCCCGCTTAGGCTGTTTTACGTTTTTGTTTAATTTTGCTAGTTCGGCTATTCTAAAAATTCCATAAAAATATTCTAAAATTCCAGAAAAATAATAGAATATTTCTAAAATTAATTTGAAAATTTTCGGGCGTTACATTAGAAATATAACAGGAGTCGACAATTGAGCCATTCGGGTGCCATTGGAAAATCATTTCATGTGTACCTTAGGGAATCTCAGTTTGTTATCTTTTCTCTGAGATTCGTGAGTCTGGTGATCAACTCCTTCAGTTTAGCGTGTAGTTGCACTACTGATTCTCCTTATAGCCAAAGGTTTGTCAGTTGGTTCTAGAGAAGATTCCATTTAGCGAGCTTTATTTCAAATGTTTCTTCATGTAGCTCCAGGAACTTTTCTCAAAGTTCCTTTACTGATGCGTAGGCACTAATCTTGCTAATTTCTTGAGGTGGCAGTATGTTTAGTAGGTAGAATTCGGCTCGTCCATTTGCCACAAAGTTTGCTTGTTCTTTCTTTGTCCAAAGGTACTCTTCTTTTTGTTCATCTTTTTGATCTTTTGGAGCTTTAAAAACATATTTAATTATTAATAAAACATCAAAGTCAATTTTAAAGAATACCTCCATGCATTTTTTCTATAACGCAAATTCTCCCTCAAACTTTGGTCGATGGATGTATTGGAATGTATACTAAAAGCCTAGCTTTTTGTATAAACACTTACTTAGAAATAAGAATCATATTGGTCAATATCTACATTTATACGCTAAATGTAGTTGTTCAATTAATTTATATTGTAGATAACATGGTGTGTGGTGTCACACACAGAAGATTATGTTATCGATTCTTTATGAATTATAAACAGTAGCTCACGACTAAGATGGAAAAGAACAAACCGTTGGAATAGTCATAGTGTAATTAGGTATTAGTTTATCTTGACTAATAAATTACACTAGTACACTCTAAGTGTATTGAGTAGGATCATTTAAGGTAAGTTCTTTTATACTGACTTAATAAAAGAACAAGACCTTAGTTATTATGTAAGTGTGTGCTCTTAATCCTAATATAATAACAAGCACATATATTTAGTATTTATTTCTTTGACTTATCAAAGGGTGAGATTTAGCTCGATAAATCAATAGCCCTGATAAGTTGGGAAATGATATTATTTATAGTGTGTGTTGTTGATTATAGAAGGAAACTATGTCCTAGTAATCTAGGTTGATAATGTCCCCAAGAGGAGCTCATAAGGATTGTCATGTTAAACCCTGCAGGTGGACTTAGTCCGACATGACGATAAGGTTGAGTGGTACTACTCTTGGACTAAGAAATTAATTAAAGTGAGTTGTTAGTAACTCATTTAATTAGTGGGCATTCGACATCTTAAACACAGGGAGATTAACACACTCATGATAAGAAGGAGCCCAAAATGTAATTTGGGATTGGTGCGGTAGTTCAGTAATAATTCTTTAGTAGAATGAATTATTATTGATGAAATTAAGTTGAGTATTCGGGGCGAACACGGGAAGCTTAATTTCATCGGGAGACCAAAACCAATTCATCCTCTCGGTCCCTATCATAGCCTCTTATTTATAAAGTATTATACCCACCTATACCCACCTTTATATCCATCCTAAGGTGGCGGGCCAAGCCTTGCTTGGAGCCCAAGCAAGGGGCCGACCAAGTTAATCCTGGGATGAACCAAGGTGGTGGCCGGCCCTAGCTTGAGTCCAAGCTTAGGTGGCCGGCCACAATAAAATTAAAAGGATTTTATTTTTAAATTTTTTTATGTGGATTCCATGATTTTAAAAGAGAGTTTAAAATTTAAATCTTTCCTTTTATAGCTTTCTACAAAAGATTGAGAAAAAAATTTGATATCTTTCCTTATTTGTAGATTGAAAGAAAGATTTTAATTTTGATAAAACTTTCCTTTTTTGTAACCATGTTCATGATTTAAAAAGAGAGTTTTAAAATTAAATATTTCCTTTTATAAGTTTCTACAAAAGATTAAGAAAAGATTTGATATCTTTTCTTTTTTGTAGATTGAAAGGAGATTTTAATTTTAAAGATAACTTTCCTTTTTGGAAATCATCCACATGTTTAAAAGAAAGATTTTAATTTATAAAATTTCCTTTTATAATCAACCATGAAGGGAAAAATTATTAGAAAAATTTTAATTTTAAAATTTCCAGAAACAAATAAGGAAGTTTTAATTTTGTGTTTAAAACTTGCCTAATTTGGAGCTCTTTATGTGGCTGGCCATGATATTTAAGAAAATAAAATTGATTTTAATCAATTAAATTTTCCTTTTCATGTCAAAGATAATAAGGAAGGTTTTATTTAATTTTTCCTTATTTTCCAAGACCAAGGATTATAAAAGAGGGGGTAGGGCTGCCTTCATGGCTAAGAACTCTATTATATTTTCCTCCCTCTCTTCCTTGGTGGTGGCCGGCCATTGTTTCTATCTCTTCTCCTCTTCTCTTCCTCCTTTGTGGCTGGTGACATCAACACAAGAGGGGTCCTTGGTGGCCGGTTTAAGCTAGGAGAAGAAGGAGAGAAAGGAGGTTTTGTTTCTAGCATCCCTTGGAGTTTGGTGGTGGTGGCTGAACCTTTACATCCTTGGAGGAGTTTTTGGTGGCCGAAACTTGGTGAGGAAGAAGAAGGGTTTGGGTGGTTCTCATCTCGGTAGATCGTTGCCCACACAACATCCGAGATAAGAAGAGGAATACGGTAGAAGATCAAGAGGTCATTGCGTACAAAGAAAGGTATAACTAGTAATTATTTTCCGTATCATACTAGTTTTTCTTTGTATGAATTCCAAACATAAGAGACATATGATTCTAGATTTTCGGATTAGATATTCGAAGTTGTATGTTTTTTATTTTTTCGATCTTGTGATTCGATTGTTCTTTTTGGTTAAACCTAATGTTATTTTAGAAAATTAAATATTGAATTTCGTTAAGAGACTTTGTCGAGGCAGTGGTGGATGCCCCCATACCCAAGAAGGTCATGTGCCTCGCCATGTTTGACTTGGTAGCCAATTTCTGAAATTAATATTTAATTGAATTTGTAACATAGGTAGATTTGGATCAATAGTGTTTAGTTCCGCTTGCGATCCAAGTCTAAACCATTAAGAGCAGATAAGTTAAATTTGGAATCAATAATATTAAGTTTCGTTTGCGATTCTGAATTTAATTTCTAAAGAACACAATAGGTTGTTAGGATAGGTTCGACACTTGTGCAAAATTTTTGTACAGTGGAACCGGTACGATCTTCCTAGGACTAACCAACAAGATGCTCAGTCTGACCATCATCTCAGTGCTTAAGTCAGCGGTTAGTCCTTTTGAGGCGTGCTGGCTTTGATACCACTTGTTGGCGCAGCAGGGCCAGCAAGAGGGGGTGAATTACCTACAGAATAAAAATAACCCCTTTCTCGATCCTTTGATTAGATTTGACTAGCATAATAATAATAATGAATTAATTGAATAACAAAATAAAAGAAAGTAAGAGGACAATTCTATTTACTTGGTTACAACCTAGATGATTATTAATCCAAGGTGTTGAAGAAAACTCCACTAGAATTCTCCTTTGTTGCATGTGGAGAAGCGTCTTACAGAAGTTGATAGCTCAAAAAAAAAGACTAGGAAATTGTACAATACTTATTGTTCAAGTTATTCGTTATTTTCTAGCTCCAGAGGTCTTTTTATAGCCCTTGAAAAACTCTATCCGCAGTCTAAAGGTGCCTTCAAAATGGTCCAAGACACCTTTCATTAGCTAAGTTTTATCCATTGAGGATAAAACTCTATCTATGGCTAACGACTACTAGAAGGTGCCTTCAAGAGCTGGAAGCCTCCTTCACACTGTTTATCAAAGCCACCTTCCATCCATGGAAAGTGTCTTCCAAGTGGCAGATCAGCTCCTTAGTGGCTGATCTCTTCACGTGGGTAATTCTCTGACTAACTGGTTGAGTCCATCCAAATCCAACTTCGACCTTCTCCTCGAGCAGGTTTTCTCCTCGACTTTTTGTCTTTCAAATGTTGCGCACGTCTTTCTTGTCCACCGGTGTACCCTTCCGCAGCATCTCCTCCCTCGATGCACCGAGGCTGTCGGCTCCTTTTCCAGTGTCATCATTCTTGCTAGCTGCGTCTTCTGCTCGACTTCTTGTATTCTTAAGCTCCTGCACATTTAGACACAAGGATCAAACATAATAGAACCTAACTTAACTTGGTTGACTACATCAAAACTACCACGGGGTACTTACAATCTCCCCCTTTTTGATGTGCATCAACCCAAATTAAAGTTAGGATTAAATAAAAAATAATAAGAAGTTGCAATTAGTATAAAATATTGCAATGCATTGAATTTAAGCAAGTTAATAAAATTGCAAACATCGTACAATGTCCTTACTCCCCTAACTTATACCTATTCCTCCTCCTTTGATCACATAAAAAAAATATAGAGAAAAATATCAGAAACAGTTAGAAAATTTGGAAATAAATTTCTAGGTTTGAAAAATACTAAAACTTTTTTCCAAAGTTAAACAGGAAAAAGTAGATTAGAACAAAAATTTTCATAGAAAGATAATATGTAATTTGAGAGAGATGATTCATTTTTGCAAAACAGCTAATTTTTGACAATAATTCTAAAAACAAATAAAAGTTTTTTAATTTCAAAGTAATTCATAATAACTTAGATAATATTCAAAAAAATTTGAATTTTTTTTTGTAAGGATAGAGAATATCATGTTTCATCACAGATAAATAGAATTTTTCAAAATTTAAGTTTGCAAAATAATTTTAAATTTCAAGACCTACTTTTCGTTAATAATTTTATTGAAAATTACACAATAGTTAAAACATTTTATTTTATTTTTTTACTTGTAGATTAAATCATCATATAGCATAGCAGAATTTTTTTTTTAACTCAAAATATGGAAACTAGGCATTTAAATAATTTATTTAAGATAAAACACATTATCATTTAAAGCATGTGTAAGATTAACTTTAAATCATACTAGGCATGATTTGGGAATCAAATATAAACAATTTCCTGGGTTAATCAGGAATTTTGATGGTACATAATTTTTAGAGATTTCTTAATTTGTACTTGGTATTTTTTTAATGTACCAATTTATTCTACCATAATTTCTAAATTTTATTTTTAAAAATCATTTAAGCATGCATGGTCATTTTTCAACTTTTCGATTTCTATTTTTAATTTTTTATTTTCTATCTTTAAATTATCAAACATATCTAAGGGGCATGAATTTGCTAAGTTTAATTTGAACCTAGCATTCTCTCTTTCTAATTGTACTATATTCTTAGATAATATTTTGTTAAATTCAAAAGATTGCTTGGGAGATAACACACGTACCTCACTTATCTCGTATTCTGATGCTCCCCCTCCCTCGTAGCTTTCCTCTGATGATCCTCCCCCTTCATCGATGTTTATCTCTGAGTTGCTTTCATCTGCTTCTTGGTGGTCTACCATTAGAGCTAGTTTGACGTAAGCTTCGATCTCATACTCGAAGGACGATGATTCATCCCATGTGATCTTCAGATTCTTGTGCTTCGATCTTGTTAGTCTTTTGTCCTTGTCCTTCTTCTTCAGTTCGGGACAATCGTCCTTGATGTGCTCTTCTCCTTGGCAGTTGTAGCATCGGATTTTTCTTTTGCTCTAAGAATATTTCTTAGCCTATGCTTTATTAAATTTAGATTTAATAAATTTGTTAAATTTTCTTATCATTAGGGTCACTTTGTCTTCATCAATTGTCGTTTCAAAGACGGAGTTAAGTTAGGTTGATTTTATTTTTAACTTTGAAAAATATTAATGATATTGAAGTATATTTCAAAAATAATTTAAGTTAAATTTGAATTTTAAAAGTAAAGTATAAGTTTGAATTTTGAATGATTTCAAAATGTTGAAGACAAAAATATTTTAAATTTGAGTTTCAAACTAATTACGTTTGAATTTGAAAATATATACATTTGAGTAATTAAATTTTGAATTTTAAAACTTTTTAAACAATATTTGAAAATAAATTATGATTAAGATTCTGAAAATTAAATAATTTGAAAATAATTTACTTTGATTAAAGATTAATTGAAATTAATTATACTTTTAAAATTAATTATGATTTGAAAGTAATTATAATTTAATTATGATTTAAAAATAATTATAATTTAATTATGATTTAAAAATAATTATAATATAATTATGATTTAAAAATAATTATAATTTAATTATAATTTGAAAATAATTAACATTTTAAAATTAATTATGATTTAAAAATAATTATAATTTAATTATGATTTTTAAATTAATTATGATTAATTAGATTTTAAAATTAATTATTAATTAAAGTGACTTAGTTTAATTGAATTATTTTTTAGTTAACTTAATTGAGTTTAACTAATTTGGATTTGGTTAACTACTTTATATTTTAAACCTATGTCAATCTCACCATTTTCTAGATTTTCAATTAGGGAACATTAATAGTTTTGTGAGATGGTTAATTTAATCTTCAATTTAAATTCCAATCTCAGGATTGATAAACATTTGAGTTAGACTAAAGTTTAATAGTTAATTAATTAAATATCTATTTCAATAATTGACTTTCAGACTGTGGGAGATACTAGGCCTTCTTGGGTATAAGATCATCCACCACTTCTAGTCAAAGCCTTTTAAAGAAATTAAATATTTAATTTCATTTCTGAAAATTCTAGGTCTAACTAGTCAAGTGTGGATCAAGCATAAGTCCTTAGGTACCCTAATCTAAGCATGTATAGTGAAAGCAGTAAAACAGACATCAAACAATTTTATCTAATGAGGATGGTCTTTCTATTGACTCCACTTGGATCATAACCTTGATAGGGTCTATCAAGGTAATGAATCTAATCCTTGGAGATCCAATATTGACCAAGTCCCACTTGATTAATCAAGTTAGACTTGGGGACCCATGTTTGGACTGTTTTTCTATTTGTTCGGTTGACAAGAGATAAGTATGATTTGAATTTGTATTTAGTCTTGTATCCAAGTCCAGATCGATTGTATATGGCCCTTTGCTTCCCAAGGTGAACCGTTCCAATGTTTCCTTAAGTTCCTTGACTTGATCTTTCAGACTGGAATTTTCTTTCTCAAGTTGTTGAACCTGAGTTGAAGTTTTAGTTTGAATAGGTTCGGTCAAGGAGCTTGGGCTAGTCACTTCCTTAAGGGTTGTTACCTCTTATTAGAGTGGCTTGACTTGGATATTTGTCTTAGCTAATTTGCACATTAAATAGTTAATTAAATTATACAGTTTATATACTTGAGAAGATCTTACAACGGTGTTTGGCCCTTCGAAAATGGATATGAATCCCTGGCCTGTTTTGGACTCAACTTCGAATTCACTTTCAGTTTTAGATTCGTTGAGTTGTTCTCGGGCCGGAAGTGCGAGGAAACTTGTCTACTCGAGGTCCTCATTGGAGTCTTCTGATGAAGATTCGTCCCACGTTGCTTGAAGTGCCTTCTTCTTCCATTGCTTCTTTGTTTCCTTCTGGTTTGAATAGTTTGCTTTGATGTGCCCCTTCTTGTTGCAACTATAGCAAGTTACTTTTGACTTGATTTTTGGGCTTGGTTGCATTCCTTTTAATTGGATCACCTTTTTGATATCCTTTTTGGTAAATCCTTTCTTCTTCTTGTATAACCTTCGGGCTAGGTTCACAAGTTCAGCAGCAATCTCATCATCATCTTCTGAGTCTGGTTCATCTTCAGATTTGGGTTCAGTATAGCGCTTGAGCTTTGATTCCTATGTTCTGTTTGCACCTGTAAGTAAAGCAATACCTTTCTCGACTAGAGATGTATTAGTCTGTTCATGTAATTTAAACTCTGAGAATAATTCATCTAATCTAATTGAAGAAAGATCCTTAGAGACCTTATAAGTATCTACCATTGATGCCCATAGGGTGTTCCTAGGAAATGCATTTAATACATACTTGATGACGTCGCGATTTTCCACCTTCAGTCCGACTGTGTGGAGGCCGTTGAGAAGGTCTTGGATGCGTGCGTGTAGTTGACTCACCGATTCACCTTCCTACATTTTTATGTTATATAATTTATTCAAAATTAGATCTCTTTTACTTACCTTAGTATCGGAGGTCCCTTCATGCAGCTCAATTAGCTTCTTCCACAAGTCTTTGGCGCTTGAGAACGGACCAACTCGGTTTAGCTCCTCCTTTGTTAATCCACATTGGAGAGTGTATGTCTCTTTGGCATTGGCCTCGATTTTCTTCATCAGACTTGTGTCCCAGTTCTCGCATGATACTGATTTTCTTGCGCCATCGAGTGGGAGTGAGAGGCTAGTTTTGATGATCATCCACATCTCGACTTGGGTCTGGAAGTGGTACTCCATTCGACTTTTCCAGCAGCTGAAATCTTCATCGGAGAAAAGAGGCGGATGAGCTGTGCTGTAGCCTTCTTGGTGGGCCATTATAGAAGTAAATCTCACTCACAAAAAGAGAAAAAGAAGAAAATGTCCTAAGACTTGGTCTTGGATTAGTAGTGCGGTAGAAAAATAAAACTAGCAATTCACTAATTTTGAAAAAATAATAAAATATTTTTAAAAAATTACTGTTAATTTTAGTTTTCCAAAAAGAACCCCCTCTGCTTGATTGGTGGTTTCACTAATTCAGAGTAAACTCGCTCTGATACCAGTTGTAGGATCATAGACGTGCTAGAGGGGGGTGAATAACACTCATGGCTAATTCGTTCGTTTCGTAAAATACACAGAATACGCAGTGGAATAAAGAGACAAAGAGCACAATCGCAAACATCAAGAGTTACTTGGTTCGGAGCCTGTGCCAACTCCTACTCCAAGGCCCGCACGTGAGAGTGCTTTCGATGGGCAATCACTATAAGTTCAGAAAGTTTTACAAAGAAATAATACAAGTATGGAGCTTTACAAATATGAATTACAACTTGTTACCGACGATTTGGTGAAATCAATCTTCTGGCTTTGATCGTCATCAGAGTAGCGTTTAGACGTTCCGGAGTGCCGCAGTTGTTTGTTCTTGATCTCAGAAAGGTGTTGTTCTCGAAGCTGCTGGCCGACCCTCCTTTTATAGCTGAGGTAGACCTAATCCAGATCTATTGATCTTGGGATCAGTCTTTGACCCGACTACGATCGGTCGACCGATCCAGGTGTTCGGTCGATCAAACCTCTGAACCTGCCCAGTTTCTCATCCACATGCTTCTGCCGCCTGGATAAGTTTTCATTCGATCGACCGATCTTGCCATTCAGTCGACTGATCTCGCTGGTCTATCTGATCCGATCCACCTGGCTCAACTGGGTCATGGCTTATCCTCAGTTCGGTCCACCGATCCCCAGGTTCAGTCGACTGATCCCTTGATCGAACTTGGTCTGCTATACTGGGGTCGGTTGATCGATCCAAAGGTTCGGTCGATCGATCAAGGTTGAATCTAACCTTGCACAAACTGTTAGTATCCTGCAAAGCAGAGTTAGCACATAGCAGATAATATGTAAATAAAAAGTTTTGACAACCTTCGGACTGTTCGGTTCTCACTTCAGATTTCCTTCGAAAACCCTAGGTCAAACCGACGCCTACTGTTCCCTCACAGGGGAACACACTCTCATCTACTCCTCTCAGGAGAGTTTACTTATTGCTAGATCAGTCCTTCAGACCGACTGGACTTTCTGCCTAGGGTTACCACCCCCTAGGACCTAGGGTTACCTCCCCCTAGGGTTTTCCATAACCTAGAGTTACTACCCCCTAGGATTTTCCTCCTGCCTAACCGCAGCTAGGACTTTCCATCACCTAGGGTTACCACCCCCTAGGACCTAGGGTTACCGCCCCCTAGGACCTAGGGTTACTACCGCCTAGGGTTTTCCACCTGCCTGGAATCCACTAAGACTTTTGCCTAAGACAACTTAGGACTATCCTGCAAGCTCAATCAATCTTGTTAGATCATAAGATAAGTTAACTTTAGACCCTTTGACATAATCAAAACCCAGGTTCGATCGTCTGATACTTCCCGCACCAACAAGCAAATGGTCAGATCGAAGACAAAGGTTATAAAAGTAGGACTGATGCTCAAAGTTCTATATAACACACTCTGTATTCATTTCTAGTTTTAATTTTAAGCTTATATACTTTAAAATCTATAAGGGGTTTCTCTAGCTCCGACCTTTGTCGAAGAAGGAGATTTCAAAGTGTGATTTTCATAGCCTTGGATTAACAACCACCTAAGTTGTAACCAAGTAAATATATGAGTCTCTACTTTCATTTTATGTTAATTATTTTAAATTAATGTGTGTCCTTGCTAAGTCAGCAGCAAGAGAATTTTCTAACTCTAATTATAGGCTATTCACTCCCCTCTAGCTAGTCCACTCAATATTACAATTGGTATTAGAGCCCAACCACCTTAGAAGGACTAACCGTCAACTAAAGCAATAAGATGATGGTCGGATCAAGCATTCACCCATCGAAGTTCGGGAGGAGTTCATGCTTTAGAAGCGCCAAATGGAGGTGTTCTTCAAAACTGACTTTGAAATTCTTCTAACCATTATGAATTTGAAGCACCTAGGGATGAAAACAGAGAAGAAAAAGAAGAGCTTCAATGGAATAAAAAGCAGCAGGCTGACTTCGTGGCTAATAGTAAAGCAGAATTCTATCTGCTAACCATATTAACACCTCAAGAAGTCAACTGGATCAGCTCCTATGACTCCGCCAAAGATCTTTGAGAGAAATTTCTAGAATTACATGAAGGCACCTTTGAAGTAAAACTAGCCAAGAGAGATCTTCTCATAAACCAACTCAACAACCTCCGACTTGAAAAGGGAAAAATGATTGCTTAGCTACACGCCAAACTCAATGAGCTATTTACTGGACTCACCAACTTCAGAGAAACGGCAACAAATCGAAACTCATTAAGAGTATGCACTTAATGCCTTCTCGAGGACCTCATACTGGACATCAATAGTAGACTCCTACTACATCTCTAAGGATCTTAAGGTAAGTACCTTAGATAGTTTATTAGCTACCTTAGAATTACATAAAACTTGATGTGTAGAAAAAGAAAGGAAAAGGAGCCAAATCAGAATCTAGCATTGCAAGCTAAGAAGTACGAACCCGATTTGAAATCTTCCCTCAACGAAGATGAAAAGACAACATGGTAAGAAAGTTTAATAAATTTTTTAAAACTTACAAAATTAATGAGATACATGCCAAGAAGCTTTTATGAGATAAAAGGAAAGTAAGGTGTTACAACTACCAAGAAGAACGACATATCAAGGACAACTACCCACAACTCAAAGAAAAGAAAAATATAAAGGGTTAAGAAAGTTCTAGCACAAGAACCTCAAAGCAACGTGGAGTGAATCATCATCATTTGAGTCTGAGATAGTATAGTATGTCGGACTAGCACTAATGGCTAGCAACAAAGAAGAAGACAATGAAGCCACATTAGAAGAGATCATTGATTAAGGGGAGCATCCGCCTACGAGTTTGACACTATAAGTGAGATACGGCTCTTAGCTTCTGACCAATTATATGAAGCTATTAAAATGATGAGTAGATCATTATGTAAAACTTTGTTCAAATATATAAATACAAAGAAAGATTATACATGACTACTAGAAGACTTTAATAAACTTAAGGTTGAAAAATGTAAAACTTAAAAGAACACATAGAAAGTTGCAAAAGATTTTGCATGCTCATGTTCAAATATTTTTTAAATTTCAAATTTTAAAAATTATGAAGGACTAAATTATATTTGAAAAATCATAAGGGTCAAATTATAAAAGTGGCTAGAAATAATATTTTAAGAAAATATTTAATTAATTCAATAGATAATAATTTATTTTAGATACCAAAATTTGTTCTAGCCTATTAGATTAATTTTATGTGCATACTTGAAATTGATTTAGTTGAATTTTTAAATCATTGACTAAATTAATTGTCCGTATACTTACTATTTGAGTTTCTTTTAGTTTAAAGTTTTTTTGTGATAAAAATTATGTTTTATTTTGCTAGAAAAAATTTTGAGATTTTTTTACCAGTAAATAATTTTACATGAATTTTCTAATGAAAAACTAATTTTTAATATTAAAATTTTTGGAAATTAAATTTTGAAAATTTTGATTTTTTTTATAGATAGCCGTTATATTTTGAATGTTAAAAAAAAATAGCAAGATTTTTATAAGTTAAAACCTTATTTTTAAGCATTTTATTTCAAAAATGCATATTTCTGTATAAAAGTTTTTATTTTGGTTAAAATAAAATATTTTTCTCTTAAATTGTTTATAATGAACTAAGTAGTTCTATTTGACATTGACAAAAAAAATTAGAATATTTCAATACTTAAAAATAATTTTCAAATTATTTTTTCAAAAATGAGGTTTAATTCTTAAAAATTATTTTCTCTGTTAAATAATTTCAATAAAAAGATACAATCTTAGATTATCTATGTACAAACCCTAGAAAAATTCTAAGTTTTTTTTTCTCATTTTTGACATATTTTCTCTTATTTTTTTTATGTGATCGAAGAGAGAGAATTATAAGGGTTAAATTAAGGGGGAGTTTAATTTTTTTTATATATTTCTTGTATTTAATTGCAATGTTTATTGTTTTTAACCTATGTTTTTTTATATAAGTTACATCTTTCTTGTTTGTTAGCCCTAAACTTAACTCAGGCTGATGCACATCAAAAAGGGGGAGATTATAAGTACTCCAGGATAGTTTTAATATGATCAATTGAGTTAAGTTAGACCTTATGTATTTGATACCTTTTGTCTAAGTGTGCATAGACTTAGGAACACAAGAAAGGAACGGAAGACGTAGCGAGCAAGAAGGATGGCATGAGAAGTAAGTTGACAGACTCAGTGCATCTGAGGGACGAGGAGCTGCGAAAGAGTATACTGGTGGAGCGAGATGGATGCGCTCGGAGCGTATGAGGGATGAGAAGTTGGGAAGGAAGTATTCTCGAGGAGAAGACCAGAGTTGGATTTTAGCGAGCTCAACTCTAGACGACCAGAGCATCATACAATTAATCGAAATGAAGAATGGTCAACATTTGGGTTGACCATTCCAAGCGCTTGGATCCATTCCAGACGCCTGGATATGTTCCAGGCACCCAGATTCCAGGAGCTCGGATCTAATCCAGGCGCTCGGAAAGGGCAGCCATGTTAGCGAGCTATTGCCAAAGATGATCAACATGGAGTCCATGCCAGCAGACTCTAGGCGCTTGGAATGGCTGAAGTCATTTAGAACCGTTGGGCAGACCATTGCCAAGTGGATTGACCTCGACCGAGACCAGACACTTGGATTGCTTCTAGGCGCCTGGAAGGTCCCACGTCAACAAACAATTAGATTGAAGACGAAGGCTATAAAAGGGGGGTTGATGCTTAAAGTTCTATATAATAGACTCTGTATTCATTTCTAGTTTTAATTTCAAGCTTTTGTACTTTCAACTCTATAAGGTGCTTCTCCGCCTCTCGAAGAAGGAGCGTTCATAGTGCACTTTTCATAGCCTTGGATTAACAACCACGCAGGTTGTAACCAAGTAAACATTAGAGTCCCTACTTTCATTTTATGTTAATTATTTTAAATTAATGTGTGTGTCCTTGCTGAGTCAGTAGAAAGATAATTTTTTAACTCTAATTGCAGGCTATTCACCCCCTCTAGTTGATCCATATGATCCTATAATCTCAACTACTTACCTCAGGGTCTTTCAAAATATAATACGAGTATACAATTGAGGTTAAAATATACCTTGAGGTCTTTTAAAATATAATACCAATTGTAGGATCATGTGGACTAGCTAGAGGGGGATGAATAACCTGCAATTATAGTTAAAAAATTCTCTTGCTTTTGAACTAGTAAGGACACACGCATTAATTATAAATAATTAACATAAAATGAAAGTAAGGACTCAAATGTTTACTTGGTTGCAACCTACATAGTTGTTAATGTTAGGGTCAATTTATAGCTAGAGGGGGTGAATAGCTCGTCGCGCTCGTTGTCTTGCTTCATGATGATGATATGCAATGGAATGAAACACAAAACACACTTACAACACTAACACGAAGGATTTACTTGGTATCCACCCCAAGAAGAGGTGACTAATCCTAGAATTCACACACACTCTCCACTAAGAAAGAAACTCCTTCTCAGTACTAACGGAGGTGGAGAAACCTCTTACAACACTCACACAAGCATACAACTCAACGCAAGAAGAAAAATACAAAGAATGTAAATGAAAAACCTTCTTCTTGCTCTCTTGTTGTTTGTAGATGCCTCTTGAACCTTGGAAGTACAATAGCACTTGTCTCCAAGAGCTTCCAAGAACTGGCGGAGAGTAGTTGGAGAAGTCATGTGAAGATTGGAAGAACTCTATCGAAGAAGAAAGCTCGCCATGGCTTTATACTTGGCGCTTCTAGGGCTCCCAATTGATTGGGCTATCTCCCAATCGATTGTCACATCACATCCACGCAATCGCAGCCGTCCATCGCTCGCTTCCTATGCAACGGTTATATCCCAATCGATTGGGGAGGCTTTAATCGATCGGATGATCGATTCAGAGTATCTCTATGCTCTGCTGGAAATGGCCTGAATCGATCGACCGATCAACTCAGGCTTCCTCGCGTCCGCACGAGAAAACCAGCCTCTAATCGATCGACCGATCGATTGGCAATGCCCAATTGATCAGTTAATCGATTGGGGACCGTTCTGTGCTCGCGATAATGCTTCCTAATCGATCGACTGATCGATTAGGCTAGCTTTCACTCATGGCACACCTTCAATCGATCGGATGATCGATTGCTCCATGATTCAATCGATCGGTTGATCGATTGACCTCCCTTCTACTTGCTTAACTCAAGTCCAAGATTCCCAAACCCAACATCCAGTCAACCGTGACCTGTTGGGACTTTTCATGCCGAGCATCCGGTCAATCTTGACATGTTAGGACTTCTTTACCAAGTGTTTGGCCAATCCTTTGATCCACTTGGACTTTTCTCCTTGTGTCAAGTGTCCGGTCAACCTTGACCCACTTGGACTTATCATCTCGTGCCAAGTGTCTAGTCCTCCATGACCCACTTGGACTTCCTTCCACCAGATATCCTGTCACCCTTAACCCATCTGAGTTTCCTTGTGCCAAGTATCCGATCACTCCTTTGACCTACTTGGACTTCCCAGCACCAGGTGTCCGGTCCTCCATGACCCACCTAGATTTCCATGTGTCTGACTTTCCTCACTAGGACTTTCCATCTACCTAACTTCACTCACTAGGACTTTTCATCTGTCTGGCTTTACTCACAAGGACTTTCAATCTGCTTGGCTTCACTCACCAAGTCTTTCACTCTGCCTGGCTTCACTCACCAGGTCTTTCACCTAGCTTTAGTCACTAGGATTTTTCCACTGCCGACTTCACTCACCGGGACTTTCACTTGCCTAACTTCACTCACTAGGTCTTTCACCTAACTTCTCTCACCTGGATTTCCCAACTGCCTATTTTCACTCACTAGGTCTTTCACCTGGCTTCACTCACCAGGATTTTCAACTGCCTAGCTTTACTCACCAGGACTTCCACTTGTCTAACCTCCAGTTAGGACTTTCCCAGTCAAGTATCCGGTCAACTTTGACCTACTTGACTCTTCTTCACATCAAACTGATTATCCCTTGACCAGAGGAGAATTGCATCAATAATATCCCTAATTAGACTATTGCATCTACAATCTGTATATACTGTTAAACATCAAAATCCAAACATCAAGACTCAAGCTTGAGCCAAATCAAGCTTGGTCAACCTGACCCAGGGGATATTGCACCAATAATCTTCCTCTTTTTGATGTTTTACAATATCTTTAAGTTAGCCTAATCTCATACCCTCAACTTCTCTTCATGCTAAAGCATGAATGAGGGTTTCCTTCATTCTCCCTCTTTCCTAGAGGGCAAACTCCCTCTTTAGGTAATGAAGGCATAACTTAAACCCTACATTCTCCCCCTTTAGCACACATCAAAAACTCTCCCCCTGAAGAGTTACTCATACATTGTTCACAGCTTCACTTGTTGTTCACAACACCACAATGAAGATCTCATACCCTTCATTATGTTTATTGCTCAACTTTAAGCATTAACCACTTCACAAAGCTCATCCTAGATCATTCATCATTCCAACAATGAAGGTCTCATACCCTTCATTGTATCCAATGCTCACCCTTGAGCATTAAACCACTTCACAATTCTCATCCCAGAGCATCCACAACTCAACGATGAAGATATCCACTCTCCATTATTTTTCAATGCTCAACCTTGAGCATTTACTCTAACGAAGGTTAACCACCTTCTATGGTGTTTGAAAAATTCATTTTCATGTTCTTAATGAGTAACTTCCCCTAAAGACATGCTCCAAACTTCTGTCATTGAACCAACAATGACTTGGAATCCCTAAATCTTTAGGAAACCCAAAACCTGAAGTTTTGAGATTTAAGTATCAATATTTGAATGCAAACCTCAACCTAAACTTCAACCTAGTATTCCTTAACCATTTCTCCTTGTTTTCATCATGAAAAGTACCCTTAAATGTATATAAATATATTCCAAGGAGTTAGGAGTGGTTAATGAGATTAAAAATGGCTTAAAGTGATGAAATCTAACTTTCCCGGCCAAAATTAGCCTTCTCAATCGATTGGGGTTGGGACTCAATCGATTGGCACCATTTCAATCAATCCATTCATCGATTCTGAAAGCTCTGTTCGGCTAATCGATTCAGTGAGCTTCTGCTCATGGGAAACCTATCTCAATCGATTGCCCGATCGATTGAGACACTCCAATCGATCGAGTGGTCGATTGAAGGTATAATTTCCTGAAAGTAAATTTTATCCGAAATTCAAAAATATATTAAAAATTCTATAAAATTCTAAAAATCATGAAACTTCTTGTTGAAATCATTTAGGATATATACTATCATGGAGAAATAGTTTCTAAGAAAATACACCTTATTTTCAAAGATTAACACAAACTTGAAAACTCTTGAAAACTTCAATGTTTTCTTCTAGTGTGTGTCTAAATTTTCAATGAAGATTACTATCAAAAGATAGCCTTCACTAAGATTTTCTAAAGTATATTTAAATTGATTTTCAAAACTAATTTCTAACCATGTTCTTTTGGCTCAATGCACATGATTTGTACATTAGTTTTCCCAATGATTGGAATGCACATAACTATGTATTTTGATAAAATCAAAACTTAAATAGATGGACTAAATCAACATCTTGAGTCTTGTTCATTATCCTAACATCTCACTTATATCTAATGTACACTAAAACACATACAAGTCATCTTATAATCTTTGTGAGATGTAGATTTTGGTTTTGCCCTAAACTAGGGATCATGCATATCTATCTAGGTATTTTAGGAATTATGAACATCCACATAGGATGTCACTTGTTAGTAAATGTCATTGTCCTTAATTACAAAGAAATTAAAATGATGCATGATGAGTTATGACATACATCAAAAAGGAATAATTTTCAAAAGAAAATATACTATTGCTACATGATGTATATATGACATGACATGATATTTTTGTTTATTTTTCATAATAAGCATGAATGCAAAATATGATGTCATGACATATGATGGGCAAACAATCATAGCAATTAGCACAAATAAAATATACCTACATAATCTTTCTAAGTATCTTAAATCCTTAGCTAAACTAAAATTGATCCTAGATTGCCCTCATTTTCTTAAGAAAATACCAAAACCCAACTTGGTATTTCTTTTGCTCTTTCATACTTGTGCCAATTAAAATTAAGTCCACTTTCTCAAAATTTAGCACATTTTACTCTTCTAAAGAGTAATCAATTAATCCTTTTCATTTTCAAAGGTTAACAAAAACCTTGAAAATGCCTTCAAGTGTCAACTTTATCAAGGTTGGGTTAACCACCCTTACCCATTTAGAGTTGACACTCTCTAACTCATCTAGGGTGTAGAGAATATGCTTCTAGGAACCCAAAGTCTATTGGTGCTCCTTGGATGCTCTAGGTGTTGGGGATCTTATAGCCGACTTGAAGGGGGGTTGAATAGTCGGTGCCCACAACTTGATTGCTTCCTATATATTCGTTAGTTTCACAGTGGAATAATACAAACAATACAAATATGAAAGCTAAAAACTAAGACTCAGAAAAGAAATGAAAACCGCTAACACATCAATGTAACGTAGTTCAGAGATAACTTGCTCCTACTCCACGGCTGTCCGTAAGGTGGACGATCCCTCAATCCGTCGGTGGATTAGTCCCCGAAAACTTCGGCTATCTCAAGTCGCTCCTTGTGGATGAAAAAACCTCACAACAACACTCACCAAGACCTCTTGGATTACACAAGCACTTGAGAACTTTGGTGACTACTAATTAGGATTGCCCACCTTTAATTTCATCACTTTGGCTGGCCATCCCAAGCTCATTCTTATAGAGCTTAGAAGAAAATAGCCCTGCTGTTTTACCGTTACCAGTCGACTGATCCTTGCACCAATCGACTGGTGTCAGCCTAACAACTCTCTCAACGACTCTCTACCAGTCGACTGCTGCAGTGTCATTAGCTACTACACTACCCGTTGACTACTATAGTACCCTTCCCCCCCTCCCCCCCCGGATTTTTTTCCTGAGTACAATCTCTTATATACTCGTACCCTCATGCTCACTCGACCCTTCTTTGCAGCCTTGACCTCTTGCCTTCAAGCCTACTTCTTTTGCCTCTCGTCCCTCGGATGCATCCAAGCCCGCAGCTCGTCCCCAATACCATCCTTCCCATATGCCTCGAAGTCGCTTCCCTCGGCCTTTCTCCTTGATGCCTCGTCCACCATCCCTCGGGTGCTCCATCATTCATTGGACCCGAAGCCATAAAGATAAGTCATATGTGTATCCTGTAAACCTGCACACTCACATACACATATCAAATAATGAAGGTAATACTAACTTAAACTCTTTGCTCAAACACCAAAACACATGGTCACATGTGTTAGAGTGTATTCTAAAAGCCTAGCTTTTGGTATAAACATTTATCTAGAAATAAGAATCACATTGGTCAAATGTCTACATTTGTGATAAATGTAGTTGTTCAATTAATTTATATTGTAGATAACATGGTGTGTGGTGTCACACACAGAAGATCATGTTATCAGTACCTTATAAATTATAAACAGTAGCTCACGACCATGATGGAAAGGAACAAACCATTGGAAGGTCGTAGTGTAATTAGGTGTTAGTTTATCTTAACTATATAATTACACTAGTACACTAAGAGTGTATTGAGTAGGACCATTAGAGGTCGTTTCTTTTATACTGACTTTATAAAGGGACAAAGACCTCAGTTATTATGGAAGTGTGTGCTCTTAATCCTAATATAATAACAAGCACATATATTTGATATTTATTTCTTTAATTTATCAATGGGTGAGATTTAGTTCGATGAATCAATAAGCCCGATAAGTTGGGAAATGTTATCACTTATAGTGTGTGTTGTTGATTATAGAAGGAAACTGTGTCCTAGTAATCTAGGTTGAGAATGTCCCCAAGAGGAGCTCATAAGGATTATCATGTTAAACCCTGCAGGTGGACTTAGTCCGACATGACGATGAAGTTGAGTGGTACTACTCTTGGAGCTAGATATTAATTAAGTGAGTTATCAGTAACTTACTTAATTAGTGGATATTTGTTATCTTAAACACAGGGAGACTAACACACTCATAATAAGAAGGAGCCCAAAATGTAATTTGGAATTGGTGCGGTAGTTCAATAATAGTTCTTTAGTGGAATGAATTATTATTGATGAAATTAAGTTGTGTGTTCAGGGCGAACACGGGATGCTTAATTTCATCGGGAGACCAAAACCAATTCCTCCTCTCGGTCCCTATCGTAGCCTCTAGTATATAGATATTTATACCCACCGCATACCCACCTTCTTACCCATCCAATGGGACCGACCAAGCTAGCTTGGAACCCAAGCTAGGGCCGGCCAAGATCAAGTGAATGAGTCATGTAGGTGGCCGGCCAAAGCTTGGGTCCCAAGCTTAGGTGGTCGGCCACTAGAATATTAAAAAGGATTTTATTAAAATTATTTCTTATGTGGATATCATGATTTTAAAAGAGAGTTTAAAAATTAAAAATTTCCTTTTATAACTTTCTACAAAAGATTAAGAGAAGAGATTAATCTCTTTCCTTATTTGTAGTTTAAAAGGATTGTTTTAATTTTTGGTAAAAACTTTCCTTATTTGTAAATCATCTACATGTTTAAAAGAGAGTTTAAAATTTGAAATCTTTCCTTATTTGTTGATTAAAGGAGGATTTTAAATTTTAAGAAAACTTTCCTTTTTAACCATGTTCATGATTTAAAAGAGAGTTTAAAATTAAATATTCTCTTTTATAAGTTTCTACAAAAGATTAAGAAAAGATTTGATATCTTTCCTTATTTGTAGATTAAAAGAGATTTTAATTTTTAGAGATGACTTTCTTTTTATCCACATGTTTAAAAGAAAGATTTTAATTTATTAAATTTCCTTTTATAAACCAATCATAAAGGGATAAAAATTATTGGAGAAATTTTTTATAAAAATTTCTGGAGACAAATTAGGAAGTTTTAATTAATTAAAACTCTCCTTGTTTGTAGCTTTTATATGGCTGACCAAATAAAATTGAGAAAGAATTTTATTTTTAATTAAATAAATTTTCCTTTTCAATGTCAAAAGAATTAAGGAAGTTTTTATTAAAATTTCCTTATTTTCCAAGATCAAGGATTATAAAAGAGGGGGTAGAGGAGGCTTCAAGGCGAAGGACTCTATTCTATTTTTCTCCCTCTTTTCCTTGGTGGTGTGGCCGGCCCTTTCTTCTTCTCTTTGTGGCCGAACCTCTTCATGCTCATGGAGTTTTAATTGGTGGCCCGATCTAGCTTGAGGAAGAAGGAGAGAAAGCTTACATCCCTTGGAGCTTGGTTGGAGGAAAAGATCTTCATCTTTTGGAAGCTTTGTGCTTGGCCGAAATTTGAAGAAAGGAAAAGAAAGTGCTTTGGTGGTTTCTTATCTCGGAAGATCGTTGCCCACACAACGTCCGAGGTTAGAAGAGGAATACAGTAGAAGATCAAGAGGTCTTTCTAAAAGGTATAACTAGTAATTTTTCTTTCCGCATCATACTAGTTATTTTTGGAAATAATACCAAATACAAGAGGCATGCGATTCTAGTATTTCGAATATGTTTTTCGATGTTGTGTTCTTTTGTTTTTTTTCCCTTGTGATTTGATTGTTCTTTTCGGTTAACCTAAAGTTATTTTAGGAAATTAAATATTAGCTTTCCATAAAAGGTTTTGTCTAGTCGGTGGTGGTTGCTCCCATATCCAAGAAGGCCATGTGCCTCGCCACGTCAGTACTGGGAACCAATTATGGAAATTAATATTTAATGGAATTAATAACTTAAGGTAATTTGGGTCGAACGTGTTAAGTTCTGCAGGAGACCCAAGTCAAAACCTAAAAGAACGAATAGATTAAGTTTTGGATCAAACGTGTTAAGTTCCGTTGGCGATCCAAAATTTAATTTAAGCGAACACATGGTAGCTAGGAAAAGGTTCAGACCTTTGTACAAAATTTTTGTACAGTGGAACCTCTAGGTTTTCCGAGTAGCAACCAACAATTGGTATCAGAGCTAGGGTTTTGCCTCTGTGTATTTGGTATTAGTTTAATTATGCACATGTCGTACATAATTTAGGCAGGTTAATAGTAGGATGTGCTAACTTTGTGGATGCATAATCCAACTATTATGGCTTATAGTTATTATGTGTGTGATTGGACCCTTGGACATGTCAAGGGCATTTCATTGTGTGTGCATGATTGTATTATAAAATACAGTAGGGGCTGTATTTAGTTTTATTAGGATTTTATTTTTGATCTAGTTACATGTACATTCCTTTTATGGAATATAGGATCGATGGATGTAAATTTTATTTTATGTTCGATCTAGTTTACATGTACATTCCTTCGAGGAATATAGGATCAAAATGTAAAATTCTATTTATGTCGCGGATCGAATCTTGCAAAGCGTGGAACATTCTAAGGACCAGAGGCGCAGCGGAACTAGGAGCAAGATGGATGCGACAGTTAGACCCGGTGGCAATGGCCAAATATGGCAGCAGCTTGGGATGACAACACACGGAGGACAATAAGAGATAAAAGCCATAATAGTTGAAAATTAGATTTTTTCTATTTATTGCTTTTATATTGTGCTGTGTGTGCATGTTAGTTTACATATTTAGTAGGCTAGCATAGTTAAAATTCCTCGTTTATAAATAACTAAGTGGGAGAGGGATTTTTAAGTAAATCCCATGGTCTCCATTACTGGTTTGTAAGTGATGCAAACAAGCTTGCGCGTTGGCTCTGAGTGCCTTCCTCCATAACAGATGAGCTTGTTTGTGGATCACTAGAACAGACTTCCATTTTTGGATGACTATAGGAAGTTAATTAAGAGCGTGTGATCTTCCCCAACGGAAGGGGCATAATCTTATTAATGGACTTAGTGTCAAGTAATGGTATACACTTAGACACATCTAATAGTATCCTCCCTATCGGAGTCACTGCTATTATTTGTGTGACCAAATGATACCAACTATTAATTTTATTTGTCAAAAAGTTAGGTTGACAAGATAATAAAATTAATGGGTTAAAACCCTCCTTTTACGAATGTTGAATTTGTATACGTCCACACTAACGTGGCATGCAAAATTCATGGTGTTTGAGGTGTTGGTGAATTTAAATAATATTGTTTGAGGAATCAATATTTTTTTAAAATTCAAAAGTTTTTGACCAAATATTTGATCAAAGACAGATCAACTATTAATTTTATTCCTCATAAAGTAAAGTTGACGAGATAATAAAATTAATGAATAAAATCTCCTCTTCGATTTGGTATACGTCCACACTATCGTGGCATACAAAATTCATGGGGATTTTTAAGGAGTTGATCTTGACCAAGTATTTTTGTGATTCTTAGGATTTAAAATGTTTGTTAATCCCCTAGTAGTCATACTATAAGAAAGACTTAGTAATCCCAATTGTAATGATTGGAAATAGGACTTGGACATTAAGGTAGACTGTCTTCTTAGAACTAAGAACAATATAGGTGTATTTAATTCATTAGTTGAAACATGTTTAGTGGTGTTATCTACCAGAACCTAGAGTGTAGATACAGATGTCATTAATCATGTCCGTAATTCATTGCAGGGTTCCAGGAAACCCGACAACTAAATGAAAATTAAAACACCGTCTACATGGGCACTACTGAAAAAATGGTAGCTGTTGCAGTGGGAGATGTTTATCTTTTGATAAGAATAAAACATGGATTTTTGAGTAATTATCTTTACGCACCAAGTTTAGAAAGAACTAGTTTTCAGTTTCTAAACTATTCAAAGAACTTGATATTCTGCCTCTTTTAAATAACAAAGTTGTTATTAAGAAAAAGAGGAAAGTTATCTGTTCTGGTACGTTGGTTGGCAATTTATAAATCCAATAACTCTCACGATGCAACAAATGGAAATTAGTAACACATCTTCTAACTTTAAGAGAAAGTAACCTTCGAAAATGAACCAATTATATCTTTGGCTTCTAAGGCTAGGTTATATTAACTTGAGTAGGATTCATTGGTAGCTGATGAACTTTTGGGTTCATTAGTAGTGGAAATCTTTCCAACCTACGAGTCTTACTTGGAAGGAAAAATAACCAAGAAGCTTTTAAGTCTAAGGGGTATGGAGTCAAAGATATATTGGAATTGGTTCATTCTGATTTGTGTCATCCTATGAGCATCCAGGCAAGAGGTTGTTTCAAATATTTCATCTATTTTATAGACAACTATTTGAGATACGGATATATTTACTTGATGTGCCGCAAGTCTAAGTGCTTTGATTAGTTCAAAGAGTACGAGGCTGATGTGGAGAAACGATAAAGTAAAAGTATCAAGACACTACGGTAAGATCGTAGTGGCAAGTACCTCTTGGGAGAATTTAGGAGTCATTTATCAGAAGTAGGGATTCAATCCCAACTAACTGCATCTGGTACACCCCAACAGAATGGTGTAGGAAAAGAAAGGTATAGGACTCTTATGGAAATAAGTAGATTGATGAGTTATTAAGAATATTATCAAAATCATTTTAAGGATATACTCTGGAAACGGGAGTGAATATAATACCTTCTAAAGTCAGAATTCTCTACTCATATAGAATTGCTGAATAGGCGTAAGCCTATTTCGAAGCATATTCGGATTCGGGTAGTCCAGCACATATGCAGAAGAGAGACAATGATAAGTTGGACAGGAATTCACTTGTTTGTGGGTTATCCTAGTGAAATGAAAGTAGGTTTATAGTCTTAAAAATCAGATGGTCATTGTTAGCATCAATGACCGATTTTTAGAAAAGGACTATGTAATAAACCATGTGCCCATAAGAAAATTTGTTCTTAAGGAAATAATAAAAGGCATGTCTAATCTAGTACTAACTGTACAAGATGAGATACCACAAGGAAACTACAACACGTATCACAAATGATACACAATTGCAGAAAGTGGCTTGTTGTAGTGGGAGGGTTGTTAGGCAACCTAAAAAGATTCATGTTTTGGGAGAGTTTTTGGACTCGATCCCTGGAGGACATGAACCTGATCTCCGGACATATGACGAAACACTCCAAGATAAAGATGCAACATCTTGGCAAAGAGTAATGAATAACAGAATTAGAATATATGTATTCTAATAAAATCTGGAAGCTTGTAGAACCACCAAATGGTGTAAAAACCTTTGGGTGTAAAAAGGTCTATAATAGTAAAAGAGGGATAGAAAGGAAGGTAGTAACTTTCAAAGCAAGGCTTGATGAAAAAGGAAACTTTTTCACTGGTAGCCATGCTTAAGTCTATCCGGATTCTTTTATCTATTTGGCAAGTGGATGTCAAGACAGCATTCCTTAATGGAAGTCTTGATGAAAGCATCCATATAAAGCAACCAGAAGGGTTTATTGCAAAGGGCTAAGAGCATCTTGTGTGCAAGCTCAATCAGTCTATGGACTGAGGCAAAGCTTCAAGGTCTTGGAATATCCGGTTTATCAAAGTAATCCAGACCTATGGATTTATTGAGTAAATGGATAAGTCTTGTGTATACAAAAGGTGTGATGGAAACGTGGTGGTATTTCTTGTACTATACGTAGATAACATTTTTGGTAGTTGGAAACAATATCAAAATGTTGTCAGAAGTAAGGGTATGGTTGTCCAAATAATTCGATATAAAGGACTTGGGAGAATGTATATATTTTTGAGATCAAAGTAATAAGGGATCGAAAGAAAAAATATATTTTACTTATCCCAAGCTTGATACATCGGAAAATACTTGCTCGTTTTAAGCATGCAAAACTCCTCGAAAGGCTTCTTACCTTTTAAGCATGGAGTGTCTTTATCTAAAGAGATGTCTCCGATAACATCAAAGGAGATTGAGGACATGTAGGCAGTTCTTTATGCTTCGGCAGTTAGACAACCTAATGTATGCTATGCACGAGATCAGAAATCCGTTTTGCCAAGGGCATATTTAGCAGATATCAAAGTAACCATAGACAAGGACATTGGACTGCAGTAAAGCATATATTAAAGTACCTTAGAGGCGCTAGAGATTATATGCTAGCTTACAAGGCAGTTAATTTGGTCCCTGTGGGTTACACGGATTTTGACTTCCAAACGGATAGGGACAATAATAAGTCGACCTCGGGGTTTTGTGTTTACTTTAGAAGGAAAAGTCATAACTATGGAAGAGTGATAAGAATAGGTGTTTTTCTGGACTCCACCATAGAAGCTGAGTATATGGCAAGCCTCTGAGGTAGCCATAAAAGTTGAATGACTTAATTACCTCAAGATAGACTTAGATATGATTTCTAGTTTGTCCAAAGATTATTACAATTTATTGTAATAATAATGGTGCAGTAACAAACTCGAAGAAACCATGAGTCTATAAGGCAAGTAAACACAATAGAGCGCAAGTACTACCCAATACGAGAAATTGTATAACGGGGAGAAGTTGTTGCCGCCTATATTGCATCAGATGATAACCTAAGGTCCTTAAGGCAAGAGCTTTTTGAAAGGCATGGGAATCAGTTGTATGGCAGCAGATATGGCAGCTTAGTCTTTTAGTATAAGTGCGAGATTGTTAGAGTGTATACTAAAAGCCTAGCTTTTGGTATAAACATTTATCTAGAAATAAGAATCACATTGGTCAAATGTCTACATTTGTGATAAATGTAGTTGTTCAATTAATTTATATTATAGATAACATGGTGTGTGGTGTCACACACAGAAGATCATGTTATCAGTACCTTATAAATTATAAACAGTAGCTCACGACCATGATGGAAAGGAACAAACCATTGGAAGGTCGTAGTGTAATTAGGTGTTATTTTATCTTAACTATATAATTACACTAGTACACTAAGAGTGTATTGAGTAGGACCATTAGAGGTCGTTTCTTTTATACTGACTTTATAAAGGGACAAAGACCTCAGTTATTATGGAAGTGTGTACTCTTAATCCTAATATAATAACAAGCACATATATTTGATATTTATTTCTTTAATTTATCAATGGGTGAGATTTCGTTCGATGAATCAATAAGCCCGATAAGTTGGGAAATGATATCACTTATAGTGTGTGTTGTTGATTATAGAAGGAAACTGTGTCCTAGTAATCTAGGTTGAGAATGTCCCCAAGAGGAGCTCATAAGGATTGTCATGTTAAACCCTGCAGGTGGACTTAGTCCGACATGACGATGAAGTTGAGTGGTACTACTCTTGGAGCTAGATATTAATTAAGTGAGTTGTCAGTAACTTACTTAATTAGTGGATATTTGTTATCTTAAACACAGGGAGACTAACACACTCATAATAAGAAGGAGCCCAAAATGTAATTTGGGATTGGTGCGGTAGTTCAATAATAGTTCTTTAGTGGAATGAATTATTATTGATGAAATTAAGTTGTGTGTTCGGGGCGAACACGGGATGCTTAATTTCATCGGGAGACCAAAACCAATTCCTCCTCTCGGTCCCTATCGTAGCCTCTAGTATATAGAGATTTATACCCACCGCATACCCACCTTCTTACCCATCCAATGGGGCCGGCCAAGCTAGCTTGGAACCCAAGCTAGGGCCGCCAAGATCAAGTGGATGAGTCATGTAGGTGGCCGCCAAAGCTTGGGTCCCAAGCTTAGGTGGCCGCCACTAGAATATTAAAAGGATTTTATTAAAATTATTTCTTATGTGGATATCATGATTTTAAAGAGAGTTTAAAAATTAAAAATTTCCTTTTATATCTTTCTACAAAAGATTAAGAGAAGAGATTAATCTCTTTCCTTATTTGTAGTTTAAAAGGATTGTTTTAATTTTTGGTAAAAACTTTCCTTATTTGTAAATCATCTACATGTTTAAAAGAGAGTTTAAAATTTGAAATCTTTCCTTATTTGTTGATTAAAGGAGGATTTTAAATTTTAAGAAAACTTTCCTTTTTAACCATGTTCATGATTTAAAAGAGAGTTTAAAATTAAATATTCTCTTTTATAAGTTTCTACAAAAGATTAAGAAAAGATTTGATATCTTTCCTTATTTGTAGATTAAAAGAGATTTTAATTTTTAGAGATAACTTTCTTTTTATCCACATGTTTAAAAGAAAGATTTTAATTTATTAAATTTCCTTTTTATAAACCAATCATAAAGGGATAAAAATTATTGGAGAAATTTTTTATAAAAATTTCTGGAGACAAATTAGGAAGTTTTAATTAATTAAAACTCTCCTTGTTTGTAGCTTTTATATGGCTGACCAAATAAAATTGAGAAAGAATTTTATTTTTAATTAAATAAATTTTCCTTTTCAATGTCAAAAGAATTAAGGAAGTTTTTATTAAAATTTCCTTATTTTCCAAGATCAAGGATTATAAAAGAGGGGGTAGAGGAGGCTTCAAGGCGAAGGACTCTATTCTATTTTTCTCCCTCTTTTCCTTGGTGGTGTGGCCGGCCCTTTCTTCTTCTCTTTGTGGCCGAACCTCTTCATGCTCATGGAGTTTTAATTGGTGGCCAGATCTAGCTTGAGGAAGAAGGAGAGAAAGCTTACATCCCTTGGAGCTTGGTTGGAGGAAAAGATCTTCATCTTTTGGAAGCTTTGTGCTTGGCCGAAATTTGAAGAAAGGAAAAGAAGGTGCTTTGGTGGTTTCTTATCTCGGAAGATCGTTGCCCACACAACGTCCGAGGTTAGAAGAGGAATACAGTAGAAGATCAAGAGGTCTTTCTAAAAGGTATAATTAGTAATTTTTCTTTCCGCATCATACTAGTTATTTTTGGAAATAATACCAAATACAAGAGGCATGCGATTCTAGTATTTCGAATATGTTTTTCGATGTTGTGTTCTTTTGTTTTTTTTCCCTTGTGATTTGATTGTTCTTTTCGGTTAACCTAAAGTTATTTTAGGAAATTAAATATTAGCTTTCCATAAAAGGTTTTGTCTAGTCGGTGGTGGTTGCTCCCATATCCAAGAAGGCCATGTGCCTCGCCACGTCAGTACTGGGAACTAATTATGGAAATTAATATTTAATGGAATTAATAACTTAAGGTGATTTGGGTCAAACGTGTTAAGTTCCGCAGGAGACCCAAGTCAAAATCTAAAAGAACGAATAGATTAAGTTTTGGATCAAACGTGTTAAGTTCCGCAGGCGATCCAAAATTTAATTTAAAAGAACACATGGTAGCTAGGAAAAGGTTCAGACCTTTGTACAAAATTTTTGTACAGTGGAACCTCTAGGTTTTTCGAGTAGAAACCAACAACATGGACCATTGGGATTACTTTAATAATCTCCCCCTTTTTGATGTTTGGCAATATGTTTAAGTTAGGAAAAACAAATAGCAAATAACAATGCTAATAACAAATGAACTTATGTTGTCAAGGCTACACACTTAGACTTACACCACCGAATGAACTTACGTTGCCAAGGCTACACATTTAGACTTACATCACCGAATGGACTTACATTACCAAGGCTACACACTTGGACTTACACCGCCGAAAAAAATACAACATGCATTGGAACCTATCCCAAGGCTCCCCCTACACCTAAGCTCCCCATTAAGCTAGGAATTTTACCACAGGGATATTTAAGAACCTATCACAAGGCTCCCCCTACGCAAAGACAATTAAGGTTTTCCCAACTAAACCTTACTTCTCCACCTTTGCCTAGCATTAAAAAGCTTCCAACAATATCCCAATTATCAAAGACTTAATCATCAAACTGACCCTAAACTCGTGTATTTATCCCCCATGGATCTCATACATCTAAATGAGTTGACATGGTCAAGAATAGCGCTGAAAAACACTTTCAGGCTGGTATCAATCGACTGCCCCCAAGTACCAGTCGACTGATCCCTTCGACACAACCTTACAGAAGCATTCTGTGGTCAAAAAATACTATTACCAGTCAATTGGTATCGGTACCAGTAGACTGCCCTCATTAAAATGAGCTTACAGTGATATTTTGTGCTCGAAAACATTGTTACTAGTCGATTGGTATCTGCACCAGTCGACTGGTACCTTATTTCTGTAAAAATCAATCTTTTCTGATCAACTTCAGAAATACACTAGAAATTCCATAGACCTCCAAAAATTTCCAAATTTTGTGGAGAGATCTGTTTTACCAGTATCTACTTGGAAAAAATACATTACAAAATGTATCTATCACCAATCCTAAGATTGATATAAAATCTAAAACTAACTAAATGATTCAATTGAACCTTGACCTAAAGTCCTAGTTTTGACTTCCTCTTGATGTATTTTCTCATACAAACCCACAATGCATCCCTAGCATTAGTTTATATGACATCTATACATCCAAAATCAATTGACATGTAATATGACCCCAATGTCATATTTCTTGCATGAAACACATCCTATGTGTGCCAAATCCCTTGGTTTGAGATTCAAGTCCGTCTCCAAACCATTTGACATACTCCATGGCTCCTCTAGACTCCCAAGTTAAATCCACTTGAGATCCATTTTCTATGGGTCTCAAATTAACTTTTTGAGCTCCCCCTAGAGCTCTTAACCTTAGCCACCTTCCTAGGTGACTCATTCACAATTGCTAGGACACATTGGTGCACCTCCGGTAACACTCGCCCTATAAACTTAACCTTTTTAACCTTATACACATTGTCCTTGGTTAACTTCTCCTTACCTTTAAATGGCTTTCCTTTGCCATTTATTGTCTTCTTCCTACTATAGTCATATGCAACCCTAGCATAAGACTTTTCCTTAGTCTTGGAGACATTAGATCGGTATCCTAAACCCAATCTATCATTGTTGGATTTTAGACTACCTAACACCATACCTAAACCCTTAGATCTAACATTGAATCTATCTAGGATTTTCTCCAAATGATCAAGCTTTGCCTTTAAAGCTTAATTCTCCCTTTCTAGGTTCCTAAACCTAGAGTCAACATGTCCACATTGGATATTCCTAGACCTACCCATTTTTCTAGGCATGTCTTCTCTTTTTTGGATTTTTGCCTAGATTCTCCTTAGGTCTACCATTTCTAGATTTATCATGCATAGGTCTCCTAGGGTTATCTCTAACATTTATCCTATTCCTATCATGATATCTAAATCCAAATTTTGCATGGGTAAATAATGACAATTATTTCTAGCATGCATGGAGGAGTTTAAATTTGAATTAACCTTAAAGTTAGGATATACCTCCCTTACCCTTGAAGCTCCCCCTCGACTTGAGCTTTTCTTCTTCTCCCATTTCTTTAAATGTGCTAACTTCTTGAGCTCTAACTTCCTTGGGCATTTTGTGTGGTAGTATTCCATTTCACCACACGTGAAGCATCTAATGTGCTTCTTCTCCTTCTTCTTCCTACAACTCAAATTAGATTCTAAAGGAATTGAACTGAGTTTAGGAAATACCTTCTTCTTACCCAATGGACACCTACTCTTGTAGTGTCCCTTCTCATTGCACCCGAAGCATATTATGTAGTCCTTTGACTTCACTTTGGTAGAGGTGTTTGCTAGGTTGACCACTTCCAAGACCTCTTCTTCATCCTCTTCACTTGTCTTGGATTCTTCTTCAATCCTTGAGGAAGTAGATGATGCCTCATCTTCCTCATCCACACTTATGGATGGTCTTTCTTCATCCTTCTCCTTCTCAGAAGTTGAGCATGAATCAACTACCGTTGGCTCCTCCTCAACTTGAGCCACTTCATCCTTTTCTTCGGATTTTCTTTCTTCTTGTGTAGGCAATAGTTCTTCTCCTAGAACCTTCTTCACTTTACTCTACAATTCATAGGCATTCTCATATTTACCTACATGACTAACAACATCATTAGGCAACATATCAATTAAAATTGATATTACCTTTGAATTTGCCTCCAATTGTATGGTTTGCTCCTCCGTCCAATGTCGTAGCCGGAGCTTCTTCCCTTTCTTGTCCTTCGGGACTTCAAATGGCTCTTCCACCACCATCATTGTGACCTAATCCATCTCGAAGAAGTTCTTCATCTTCACCATCCAAAAGGTGATGTCCCATAAGCTTTCTCCTTCATACTTTGATGGATCAATCAAGTCGGGCATCCTTGCTTCCTCGACGGTTAGTCCGAAGGAGAGCGTCCTTGCTCTGATACCAATTGCTGAGGATCTTGCAGCCAGCTAGAAGGGGGGTTGAATAGTTGGTGCCCCCAACTCGATTGCTTCCTAGGTATTCGTTAGTTGCGCAACAGAATAATATAAACAATACAAATACGAAAGCTAAAGACTAAGACTAAGAAAGGAAATACAAACCGCTAACACGTTAATGTAACATGGTTCGAAGATAACTTGCTCCTATTCCACGACTGTCCGTAAGGTGGACGATCCCTCAATCCATCGGTGGATTAGTCATCGGAAACTCCGGCTATCTCAAGTCGCTCCTTGTGGGTGGAGAAACCTCACCACAACACTCACCAAGACCTCTTGGTTTACACAAGCACTTGAGAAGTTTGGTGACTACTAATTAGGCTTGACCACCTCTAATTTCGTCAACTTGGCCGGTCATCCCAAGCTCCTTCTTATAGAGCTTGGAAGAAAAATGCCCTACTGTTTTACCATTACCAGTCGACTGGTTCTTGCACCAGTCGACTGGTTCTTGCACCAGTCAACTAGTGCTAGCCCAACAACTCTCTACCAGTCAACTGCTATAGTGCACCAATTGACTGCTACAGTACACCAGTCGACTACTACAGTACACTAGTCGACTGCTACAGTAACTGCTACAGTGTTGTTGACTGCTACAGTGCCCCCTCTCCGGATTTTTTCCCTTAGTACAATATCTCATGCACTCGTACCTTCACGATTCACTTGACTCTTCTTTGCAGCCTTGACCTCTTGCCTTCAAGCTTACTTCCTTTGGCTCTCGTCCCTCGGATGCATCCAAGCCTGCGGCTCATCCCCAATGTCATCCTTCGCGTATGCCTCGAAGTTGCTTCCCTCAGCCCTTGTCCTTGCTTCCTTTCCGACAGTCCCTTGGATGCTCCATCCTTCACCGGACCCGAAGCCATCAAGATGAGTTGTATGTGTATCCTACAAACCTGTATACTCACATACACATATCAAATAACGAGGGTAATCCTAACTTAAACCCTTTGCTCAAACACCAAAACACATGGTCGCACAGACCATTGAGATTGCTCCAACACTAGGTACTCACTAGGGATAACTTCCTTAGTTACCTTCCTAATAACCTTTCTAGGCTTCTTAGAAGCCTTGGTCACTTCCTCTAGATCAATTCTAGGGATTGCTTCCCTTGTGACCTTCTTGGTGACTTTCTTTGACTTCTTAGTGTTGGACCGGGTAGGCCGGTAGGAGAGGGTCGAGTTGCCTGAAACACAAAAAATAAAACACCTTCTCGATCTTTCGACTCGGATTAGTAATGCAATTATAATAGAAACAACAACTTAAAGAAAAATAGTAAAAGGCACCAGAGTTTACTTGGTTACAACCTAGATGGTTGTTAATCCAAGACAAATAAATGCTCACTAAGAATCTCCTTCACTGAAGGTGGAGAAGCCTTTTACACTCGTTAATAGCTCAGAAAAGACTAGGAAACTAAATACCAAAGTTGTTGTTGATTTTCCTATGCCCAGGGGTCCTTTTATAGCCCCTAGGAAATCTCATCCGAAGCTTGAAGGTGCCTCCCAAGGGTTTGGAGGGCGCCTCCAGCAAGGCGCCAAGGGATAAAGCTTTATCCCTTGGCAACAGTCAAGTTGACTGGCCAAAGGCACCTTTCATAGCCTTGGAAGATACCTTCGCACTGTTCATTGAAGGTGCCTTCCATCCATGGAAAACACCTTCCACAAAAGGTGCGGAGGCACCTTCAACGACCTTTATAGGTGCCTCCAGCAGCATTTATAGCTCCAGTTCGCTCCTTTGTCGCTGTGATCTCCTGGTTGATTTTGGCCATTGGAATAAGGCTCACCTGAACCTAATTTCTGACCTTCTCCTCGAGCAGGCTTCTGCTCCAGCTTCTTATCCCTCGAACATCATGCTCGTCCTTCTCGTCCACCGGCATACTCTTCTACAGAGTCTTATCCCTCAGATGCATCGAGCTCGTTGTCTCTCTCCTATGTCGTCCTTCTCGCTAGCCACGTCTTCCGCTCGACTTCCTGTGCTCCTAAGCTCCTGCACAATTAAACACAAGGATCAAAAAATAATAGGACCTAACCTAACTTGGATGATCACACCAAAACCAACCTTGGGGTTCCAACAATCTCCCCTTTTTTTGATGTGAGCAACCCAAGTTAAGTTAGGGTTAACAAATATAAAGTTAAAGCAATAAAATACAAGTATCCAATAAAGTGCAAAAAGATTAATTTTTGAAAATTTAAAAATTTTAACTATACCTCCCCCTCGACTTAATTTTCCCTTCTCTCCCTTTGATCACATAAAAAAATGGGGTAACAAAAAAAAAGGCTAAGGGTAACTTTCCAAAAAGTAAGTATTTTTGAAAGAAAAATATTTTGAAAAAACATTTTGATATCACTTAGAAAAATTGCAATAATTTTTGAAACTCTAAGGTTTGGAAAATTTTTTTTCTAAGTTATGAAATTGACAAAAATTGAAAGCATTATTCTAACTCACTATTTCATGCTTATCAGTTTGTCAATTAAACATTTTGTTTCGTTAATCGGATTCCAGGCTGTGGTGAGGCAATATGTCTTCTTGGTTATTGGATCATCAACTACTTCTAGACAAAACCTCATAATGAAATCAAATATTTAATGTACTTTCTGAAAGCCCTAAGTCTAATTAACTTTTAATTAAGATAAGTTTTCGGAACTCAATATAGGTTTCTTCCAACTGGGTTAATTAGAAATTTCGGAGGTAAGTAACTTTTGGGTATTTTTCTGATTTAACCCCTATGAAATTTAAGATACCAGATCAGATTATTATAATCTTTATTATATGAGCATGCACGATTTTTCATATATTCTATCTCTGTTTTTAATTTGTCATTTTCTATTTTTAAATTAGCATATAAATCTAGTGGACATGCTTTGGACAATTATATTTTCAAATCTAAGTTTTCTTTTTCTAACTTGCAACAAATTTTTGATAAAAACTTAACAAATTTGAATAACTTATCAGGTGGAAGAGATCGTACCTAACTTACCTTGTCGATCCCATCATCCGTAGCTCCCATTGAACTATTGTTTTCTTCTGATGTAACTCCCCCTTCATCGATGCACATTTCGGAAGAACTTTCTTCGTGTTTGTCTTCTTGAAGACTCGCCATCAACGCAAGTCCGGAAAAGACTTTGACCTCTGATTCGGATGGCGTTTCATCCCACGTCTCCTTTAGGGTCTTGTATTTGTTCTTTTGAACGGGCTTCTTGTTCTTGCCTTTGTCATTCTCATTGATCTTTAACTTAGGGCAGTTCTCTTTAACGTGTCATTCTTCATTGCAGTGGTAGTATTTGATTGTCCTTTTCTTTCTACCCTGCAGATGGTTAGATTTTCAAGTTTTAAACAATTTCTTGAACTATCTTACCATCATTACCGTTTCGCTGTCGTCGAGAGAGGATTCTAACATTTGTTCATTTATCTTTCCCTTGAAGGCAATATTGTGTTTCGGCTCCTTCGGATCTGCACACTTGTTTTGTGGACTTCAAAGGTAGAAAATAACTCTTCTAACGTAGTTGAATCTAAATCCTTAGATATGTAATAGTAATCTACTAATGATGCTCATTCAGTACTTCTTGGGAATGCATTATGTGCGTACCTTAGCGAATATCGGTTACTTACCTTTTCTCTGAGATTCGTGAGTCCAGTAATGAGTTCCTTGATCCTTGAATGAAGGTGTGCAACTATTTCGCCTTGTTCCAGTTTGATGTTGTTGATCTGGTTTCTGAGCAGATCTCGGCTTGCGAGTTTCGCCTCCGAGGTTCCATCGTGTAGTTCCAAGAACTTCTCACAGAGCTCCTTCGCACACTCGTAGGCTCCGATCCGACTAACTTCTTGTGGCAGTAGAACGCTTAGCAGATGGAACTCTGCTTTCCCATTTGCCACGAAATCAGCTTGCTCCTTCTTGGTCCAGTGATATTTATCTTTACCTTCAGGTGCTACAAAACCAAACTCCATTATTAAAAATAAATCAAAATCAGTCTTGAAAAATACCTCCATTTTCTTCTTCCAGTTGGCAAAGCCCCCCTCAAACTTTGGTGGATGGATGCTTGAACCAGCCATCTCATGTGCTTCATTCGGCGGTTAGTCCTCCTGACGCTGTTGGATTGGGTATGCCGGTTGGAGAGGGTCGGGTTGCCTGAAACACAAAAAATAAAACACCTTCTCAATTTTTCAACTCGGATTAGTAATGCAATTATAACAGAAACAAAAACTAAAAAAAAATAGTAAAATGCACCAGAGTTTACTTGGTTACAACTGTTAGGATGTATACTAAAAGCCTAGCTTTTGGTATAAACATTTATCTAGAAATAAGAATCACATTGGTCAAATGTCTACATTTGTGATAAATGTAGTTATTCAATTAATTTATATTGTAAATAACACGGTGTGCGGTGTCACACACAGAAGATCATGTTATCAATTCCTTATAAATTATAAACAGTAGCTCACGACCAAGATGGAAAGGAACAAACCATTGGAAGGTAGTAGTGTAATTAGGTAGTAGTTTATCTTAACTATATAATTACACTAGTACACTTAGAGTGTATTGAGTAGGACCTTTAGCGGTCGTTCCTTTTATACTGACTTTATGAAGGAACAAAGACCTCAGTTATTATGGAAGTGTGTGCTCTTAATCCTAATATAATAACAAGCACATATATTTGATATTTATTTCTTTAATTTATCAATGGGTGAGATTTAGTTCGATAAATCAATAAGCCTGATAAGTTGGGAAATGATATCACTTATAGTGTGTGTTGTTGATTATAGAAGGAAACTGTATTCTAGTGATCTAGGTTAAGAATGTCCCCAAGAGGAGCTCATAAGGATTGTCATGTTAAACCCTGTAGGTGGATTTAGTTCGACATGACGATGAAGTTGAGTGGTACTACTCTTGGAGCTAGATATTAATTAAGTGAGTTGTCAGTAACTTACTTAATTAGTGGACATTTGTTATCTTAAACACAGGAAGACTAACACACTCATAATAAGAAGGAGCCCAAAATGTAATTTGGGATTGGTGCGGTAGTTCAATAATAGTTCTTTAGTGGAATGAATTATTATTGATGAAATTAAGTTGTGTGTTCGGGGCGAACACGGAATGCTTAATTTCATCGGGAGACCAAAACCAATTCCTCCTCTCGGTCCCTATCGTAGCCTCTTGTATATAGAGTTTTATACCCACCATCTTACCCATCCAATGGGACCGGCCAAGCTAGCTTGAAACCCAAGCTAGGGCCGGCCAAGACCAAGTGGATGAGCCAAGTTGGTGGCCAGCCAAAGATTGGGTTCCAAGCTTAGGTGGCCGGCCACTAGAATATTAAAAAGGATTTTTATTAAAATTATTTCTTATGTGGATATCAAGGTTTTAAAAAGAGAGTTTAAAAATTAAAAATTTCCTTTTATAGCTTTCTACAAAATATTAAGAGAAGAGATTAATCTCTTTCCTTATTTGTAGATTAAAAGGATGGTTTTAATTTTTGGTAAAAACATTATTTATTTGTAAATCATCTACATGTTTAAAAGAGAGTTTAAAATTTGAAATCTTTCCTTATTTGTTGATTAAAAGGTGAATTTTAAACTTTAAGAAAACTTTCCTTTTTAACCATGTTCATGATTTAAAAAAGAGTTTAAAAAATTAAATATTCTCTTTTATAAGTTTCTACAAAAGATTAAGAAAAGATTTGATATCTTTCCTTATTTGTAGATTAAAAGATATTTTAATTTTTACAAGATAACTTTCTTTTTATCCACATGTTTAATAGAAAGATTTTAATTTATAAAATATCCTTTTTATTAACCAATCATGAAGGAAAATTATTGGAGAAATTTTTTATAAATTTCTGGAAGCAAATAAGGAAGTTTTAATTTGTGTTTAAAATTTTATTTGCTTAGAGATTTTATTAGTGGCCGACCATTGAAAATTGAATAGAGAAAATTGTTTTAATTAAATAAATTTTCCTTTTCAATGGCAAAAGAATTAAGGAAGTTTTTATTAAATTTTTCTTATTTGCCAAGACCAAGGATTATAAAAGAGGGGGTAGAGGAGGCTTCATGGTGAAAATCTCTATTCTATTTTTCCTCTCTTTTCTCCTTGGGTGTGGCCGGCCCCTTCTTTCCTCTCCTCTCCTTTGTGTGGCCAAAACCTTCTCATGGTGGAGATAGCTTTGATGGCCGGATCTAAGAAGGAGAAGAAGGAGAGAAAAGAAGCCTCTTTTCTAGTATCCCTTGGAGCATTGGTGGTGGTTGAATCTCTTCATCCTTGGAGGTGCTCTTGTTGTGGCCGAACCTTGCAAGGAGGAGAAAAAGGTGCTTTGGTGGTTTCTCATCTCGGAAGATCGTTGCCCACACAACGTCCGAGGTTAGAAGAGGAATACGGTAGAAGACCTAGATGTTTTTGCTTGCAAAAGAAACGGTATACTAGTATTTAATTTCCGCATCATACTAGTTTTATTTCTTTGTAAAAATACCAAATACAAGAGGCATACGATTCTAGTATTTCGAATTTATTTTCGATGTTGTGTTCTTTTGTTTTTCTTTTTCCTTGTGATTTGATTGTTCTTTTCGGTTGACCTAAAGTTATTTAAGGAAATTAAATATTAGCTTTCCTTAAAAGGCTTTGTCTAGTCGGTGGTGGTTGCTCCCATATCCAAGAAGGTCATGTGCCTCGCCACGTCAGTACTGGAAGCCAATTTTAGAAATTAATATTTAATAGAATTAATAACCTAGGTGATTTGGATCGAAAGTGTTAAGTTCCGCAGGAGATCCAAGTCTAAACCTAAAAGAACAAATAGATTAAACTTTGGATCAAACGTGTTAAGTTTCGCAGGCGATCCAAGTTTAATTTAAAAGAACACATGATATCTAGGAAAAGGTTCAGACCTTTGTACAAAATTGATCAGGAACCATTAGGTTTTCCGAGTAGCAACCAACAATTGGTATCAGAGCTAGGGTTTTGCCTCTGTGTATTTGGTATTAGTTTAAATTATGCACATGTCATACATAATTTAGGCAGGATAATAGTAGGATGTGCTAACTTTGTGGATGCAGGATCTAACTATTATGGCTTATAGATATTGTGTGTGTGATTGGACCCTTGGACATGTCAAGGGCATTTTATTGTGTGTGCATGATTGCATTATAAAATACAGTAGGAGCTGTATTTAGTTTTATTAGGATTTTATTTTTTGATCTAGATACATGTACATTCCTTCGAGGAATATAGGATCGAAAAATGTAAAATTCTATTTATGTCGCGGATCGAATCTTGCAAGGCGTGGAACCTTTTGAGGATCAGAGGCGCAGCAGAACAAGGAGCAAGATCGATGCGACAACTAGACCCGGTGGCGGTGGCCAAAGATGGCAGCAGCTAGGGTTGGCGACACACGGAGGACAACAATAGATAAAAGCCATAATAGTTGAAAATTAGTTTTTCTATTTATTTCTTTTTATGTTGTGTTGTGTGTGCTTGTTAGTATGCATGTTAAGTAGGCTAGCATAGTCAAAATTCCTCACTTTAAATAACTAAGTGGGAGAGAGATTTATTTTTAAATAAATTCCACGGTCTCCATTACTGGTTTATAAGTGATGCAATAAGCTTGCGCGTTGGCTTTGATTGCCTTCCTCCATATCAGATGAGCTTGTTTACGGATCACTAGATTAAACTTCCATTTTGGTTGACAAGATAATAAAATTAAAAACCCTTCTTACAAATGTTTGATTTTGTATACGTCCACACTATCGTAGCATACAAAATTCACGGTGTTTGAGGTAATTTTATTTGTTATAAAGATTTATTGACAAGATAATTAATGGGTAAACCCCTCCTCTTACAAATGTTTAATTTTATATACGTCCACACTATCGTGGCATACAAAATTCACGGTGTTTGAGGTGTTGGTGAATTTAAATAATATTGTTTGAGGAATCAATGTTATTTTAAATTCAAAAGTTTTGATCAAATATTTAATCAAAGACAGATCAACAATTAATTTTATTCGTCATAAAGTAAAGTTGACGAGATAATAAAATTAATGGATAAAATCTCCTCTTTGTTTTTGTATACGTCTACACTATCGTGGCATACAAAATTCATGGGGATTTAAGGAATTGATCTTGACCAATTTTTTTTTTAATGCTTAGGATTTAAAATGTTTGTCAATTCCCTAGTTGAAAAGACTTAGTAGTCCCAATTGTAATGATTGGAAATAGGACTTGGACATTAAGGTAGACTGTCTTCTTAGAACTAAAGAACAATGTAGGTGTATTTAATTCATTAGTTGAAACATGTTTAGTGGTGTTATCTACCAGAACCTGGAGTGTAGATACAGATGCCATTAATCATGTCCGCAATTCATTGCAGGGTTACAGGAAACCCGACAACTAAATGAAAATAAAAACACCGTCCACATGGGCACTGCTATAAAAATGGCAGTTGTTGCAGTGGGAGATGTTTATCCTTTGATAAGAATAAAATATGGATTATAAGTAATTGTCTTTACGTACCATGTTTAGAAAGAACTAGTTTTCAGTTTCTAAACTATTCAAAGAACTTGATATTCTGCCTCTTTTAATAACAAAGTTGTTATTAAGAAAAAGAGGGAAGTTATCTGTTCTGGTACATTGGTTGGCAATTTATAAATCCAATAACTCCCACGATGCAACAAATGGAAATTAGTAACACATCTTCTAACTTTAAGAGAAAGCAACCTTCAGAAATGAACCAATTATATCTTTGGCATCTAAGGCTAGGTTATATTAACTTGAGTAGGATTCATTGGTAGCTGATGAACTTTTGGGTTCATTGGTAGTGGAAATCTTTCCAACCCGCGAGTCTTACTTGGAAGGAAAAACAACCAAGAAGCTTTTAAGTATAAGGGGTATGGAGCCAAAGATACATTGGAATAGGTTCATTCTGATTTGTGTGATCCTATGACAAGAGTTAGTATCGAATATTTCGTCTATTTTATAGACAACTATTCAAGATACGGATACATTTACTTGATGTGCCACAAGTCTAAGTGCTTTGATTAGTTCAAAGAGTACGAGGCTGATGTGGAGAAACGTCAAAGTAAAAGTATCAAGACACTACGGTGAGATCGTAGTGGCAAGTACCTCTTGGGAGAATTTAGGAGTCACTTATCAGAAGTAGGGATTCAATGCCAACTAACTGCACCTGGTACACTCCTACAGAATGGTGTAGAAAAAAGAATGTATAGGACTCTTATGGAAATAAGTAGATTGATGATGAGTTATTTGGAAAATTACCAAATTCATTTTAAGGATATACTCTGGAAACGGAAGTGAACATAGTACCTTCTAAAGTCAGAACTCTCTACTCATATAGAATTGCTAAATATGCATAAGCCTATTTTGAAGCATATTCGGATTCGGGTAGTCCAGCACATATGCTGAAGAGAGACAATGATAAGTTGGACAGGAATTCACTTGTTTGTAAGTTATCCTAGAGAAATGAAAGTAGGTTTATAGTCTTAAAAATTAGAAGGTCATTGTTAGCATCAATGACCGATTTTTAGAAAAGGACTATGTAATAAACCACAAGCCTATAAGTAAATTTGTTCTTAAAGAAATTATAAAGGACATGTCTAATCTAGTACCAACTGTACAAGATGAAATATCACAAGAAACTACAACACGTATCATAAATGATGCACATACAGTGGCTCATCATAGTGGGAGGGTTGTCAAGCAAACTTAAAAGATTCATGTTTTGGGAGAGTTTTTGGACTTGATCCCAAATGAACATGAGTCTGATCCCGGACATATGATGAAGCACTCCAAGATAAAGATGCAGCATCTTGGTAAAGAGCAATGAATACAGAATTAGAATATATGTATTCTAATAAAATCTAGAAGCTTGTAGAACCACCATATGGTGTAAAAGCTATTGAGTAAAAATACGTCTATAATAGGAAAAGATGGATAGACAGGAAGGTGGAAACTTTCAAAGCAAGGATTGATGAAAAAGGAAACTTTTTCACTGGTAGCCATGCTTAAGTCTATCTGGATTCTTTTATCTATTTGGCAAGTGGATGTCAAGACAGCATTCCTTAATGGAAGTCTTGAAGAAAGCATCCATATAAAGTAACCAGAAGAGTTCATTGTAAAGGGCAAAGAGCATCTTATGTGCAAGCTCAATCAGTCTATGGACTGAGGCAAAGCTTCAAGGTCTTGGAACATCCGGTTTATCAAAATAATCCAGACCTATGGATTTATTTAGTAACCGGATAAGTCTTGTGTATACAAAAAGTGTGATGGAAACGTGGTGGTATTTCTTGTACTATACGTAGATAACATTTTTGATAGTTAGAAACAATATCAAAATGTTGTCAGAAGTAAGGGTATAGTTGTCCAAACAATTCGATATGAAGGACTTGGGAGAATGTATATATTCTTGGGATCAAAGTAATAAGGGATCGCAAGAAAATAATATTTTACTTATCCCAAGCTTCATATATCGAAAAAATCCTTGCTCATTTTAAGCATGCAAAACTCCAAGAAGGGTTTCTTACCTTTTTAGCATGGAGTAACTTTATCTAAAGAAATGTCTCCGTAGACATCAAAGGAGATAGAGGAAATGAAGGCAGTTCTTTATGCTTCGATTGTCGGAAGCCTAATGTATGCTATGCACGAGATGAGAAATCTGTTTTGCCAAGGGCATAGTTAGCAGATATCAAAGTAACCCGGACAAGGACATTGGACTGTAGTAAAGCATATATTGAAATACCTTAGAGGCACTAGAGATTATATGCTAGCTTATAAGGTAGTTAATTTGGTCCCTGTGGGTTGCACGGATTTTGACATCCAGTCGGATAGGGACAATAATGAGTCAACCTCAGGGTTTTGTGTTTACTTTAGGAGGTAAAGTCATCACTATGGAAGAGTGATAAGCATAGGTGTTTTTCTAGACTCCACCATAGAAGCTGAGTATATGGCAAACCTCTGAGGTAGTTATAAAAGCTGATTGACTCAATAACCTCAAGATAGACTTAGATATGATTTCTGGTTTGTCCAAAGATTATTACAATTTATTGTAATAATAGTGGTGCAGTAGCAAACTCGAAGAAACCATGAGTCTATAAGGCAAGTAAACACAATAGAGCACAAGTACCACCCAATACGAGAAATCGTATAAACGAGGAGAAGTTGTTGTTGCCTAGATTACATCAGATGATGACCTATAGATCTTTTCACTAAGGCCCTTAAGGCAAGAGCTTTTGATGGGCATGTTGAAGGGTTGGGAATCAGATGTATGGTAGCAGATATGACAACTTAGTCTTTTAGTATAAGTGGGAGATTGTTAGGATGTATACTAAAAGCCTAGCTTTTGGTATAAACATTTATCTAGAAATAAGAATCACATTGGTCAAATGTCTACATTTATGATAAATGTAGTTATTCAATTAATTTATATTGTAGATAACATGGTGTGTGGTGTCACACACAGAAGATCATATTATCAGTTCCTTATAAATTATAAACAGCAGCTCACGACCAAGATGGAAAGGAACAAACCATTGGAAGGTCGTAGTGTAATTAGGTAGTAGTTAATCTTAACTATATAATTACACTAGTACACTTAGAGTGTATTGAGTAGAACCATTAGAGGTCATTCCTTTTATACTGACTTTATGAAGGAACAAAGACCTCAGTTATTATGGAAGTGTGTGCTCTTAATCCTAATATAATAACAAGCAAATATATTTGATATTTATTTCTTTAATTTATCAATGGGTGAGATTTAGTTCGATAAATCAATAAGCCTGATAAGTTGGGAAATGATATCACTTATAGTGTGTGTTGTTGATTATAGAAGGAAACTGTGTCCTAGTGATCTAGGTTGAGAATGTCCCCAAGAGGAGCTCATAAGGATTGTCATGTTAAACCCTGTAGGTGGACTTAGTCCGACATGACGACGAAGTTGAGTGGTACTACTCTTGGAGCTAGATATTAATTAAGTGAGTTGTCAGTAACTTACTTAATTAGTGGACATTTGTTATCTTAAACACAGGGAGACTAACACACTCATAATAAGAAGGAGCCCAAAATGTAATTTGGGATTGGTGCGGTAGTTCAATAATAGTTCTTTAGTGGAATGAATTATTATTGATGAAATTAAGTTGTGTGTTCGGGGCGAACACGGGATGCTTAATTTCATCGAGAGACCAAAACCAATTCCTTCTCTCGGTCCCTATCGTAGCCTCTTGTATATAGAGTTTTATACCCACCACATACCCACCTTCTTACCCATCCAATGGGGTCAGCCAAGCTAGCTTGGAACCCAAGCTAGGGCCGGCCAAGACCAAGTGGATAAGCCAAGTTGGTGGCCGGCCAAAGCTTGGGTCCCAAGCTTAGGTGGCCGGCCACTAGAATATTAAAAAGGATTTTTATTAAAATTATTTCTTATGTGGATATCGAGGTTTTAAAAAGAGAGTTTAAAAACTAAAAATTTCCTTTTATAGCTTTCTACAAAAGATTAAGAGAAGAGATTAATCTCTGTCCTTATTTGTAGATTAAAAGGATGGTTTTAATTTTTGGTAAAAACTTTCTTTATTTGTAAATCATCTACATGTTTAAAAGAGAGTTTAAAATTTGAAATCTTTCCTTATTTGTTGATTATGTTAGGACCTTCGGATAGCGGCTAGAGAGGGGGGGTGTGAATAGCCGACCTCAAATTATCGTTTCTTCCTACAAATTAGGTTAGCGCAACGGAAATACAATGTAGAAACGAAAGTAGAGAAGATCAAACCTCAAACACGATGATGTAACGAGGTTCGGAGATGATACTCCTACTCCTCGGCGTGTCCGTAAGGTGGACGAAGCCTATCAATCCGTCGATGGACGAGACCCCGGATAACCGGCTAATGTGAACTCCTTCTGGGTGGAGAAACCTCGCCACAATCTCTCTTGCAATAGCAAGAATGGAGTACAACCAGTAGAGAAAGAAAACAAGAACAATATAAATGTAAAAATACTTTGCTTTCCTTCTCGTCGACTGGAGTTCGATGAAGCAGCAACTTCACGATGTCAACAGCAGTTGATCACCCAGTCGATGGAAGCTCACATGAAGCTTCAAGAATAGGGAGCTCAGCAAAGCTCAAATCGCAGTAGTGAGGAAGAAGCAGCAGCACTGTAGCAGCTCGAAGTGATTTATATCTGCACCTGCGAAGAAGACAAAGAAGACACAGAGAGAAATCTAGCCGTTGTGTTTCAATGGCTAGACCTGGACCGATCAGGCCATAGCCTGATCGGTCCAGGACATCCCCGATCGGTCTGTGGACCGATCAGGCCCTAGTCTGATCGGTCCCCAGACCGATCCCACCTCTTCTGTGTAGGGTTGTCGATCCCTGATCGGTCTGTGGACCGATCAGGCCCTAGGCTGATCGGTCCCCAGACCGGTCAGCCACATCTCTCTGTGAGGCTTTAAAGCCTGATCGGTCTGTGGACCGATCAGGCAACGATCAGTAGCTTACTGATCGTTTTCTGATCGGTCTGTGGACCGATCAGATAACGTACAGCGAACCACTGTTTGGTTACTGATCGGTCACCAGACCGATCAGATAAGCCTGAGTATCACTGGATCGGTCACCAGACCGATCCAATGCCTTAGAGCTTCCCAGCCCTAAATCCTAAAGCCTTCCCGGTCTAGAGAACGAGCTACCGAGCCCTCTCTGACCTAGTCCGGAGAACGAGCTACCGAGCCCTCTCCGACTTCATCCGGTCCAGAGAACGAGCTACCGAGCCCTCTCTGACCTAGTCCGAAGAATGAGCTACCGAGCCCTCTCCGACTTCATCCGGTCCAGAGAATGAGCTACTGAGCCCTCTCGACCTAGAGCGAGCTACCGAGCCCTCTCCGACTTCATCCGGTCCAGAGAACGAGCCCTCTCTGGCCTAGTCCGAAGAATGAGCTACCGAGCCCTCTCCGACTTCATCCGGTCCGGAGAATGAGCTCGAGCCCTCTCGACTGCAGTCCAGAGCGAGCTCCAGCCCTCTCGACCTAGTCCGGAGAAGCAGTGCCGAGCCCTCTCCGCTTAATGCGGTCCAGAGAACGAGCTCCCAAGCCCTCTCTGACCTAGTCCGGAGAACGAGCTGCCGAGCCCTCTCCGACTTCCCATGCCAAGCTTCCATACTTGGACTTCTCCCGTGCCAAGCTCCCTGCTTGGACTTTTCCGTGCCAAGTCTCCATACTTGGACTTTTCCCGTGCCAAGCTCCCTGCTTGGACTTTTCCGTGCCAAGTCTTCATACTTGGACTTTTCTCGTGCCAAGCTCCCTGCTTGGACTTTTCACCAGATGTCTGGTCAATCTTGACCTATCTGGATTTCCCTTGCCTGGCTTCACTCACCAGGACTTTTCAACTGCCTGGCTTCACTCACCAGGGCTTTCCAACTGCCTGGCTTCACTCACCAGGACTTTCACCTGGCTTCACTCACCAGGATTTTCCGAATCAGGTCAACTCACCTCGGGTCAACCAGGTCAACCTTGACCAAAGATTACACCCACAATCTCCCAAGTTTGTATTCTGTCAAACATCAGAATACAACTTTTCTACTCTCGTCAAACATCAGAATAGAGCTTTCCTATTCTCGTCAAACATCAAAATACAACTCGAGTCAGGTCAACTCGAGTCAGGTCAACCAGGTCAACCTTGACCTAAGGTTGCACCAACAATCTCCCCCTTTTTGATGTTTGACAAAACCATAAACAAGTTAGGTTAACCTGATAACCTAACTTAGGTTTTCCAATATTCTTCCTTGAACATTCTCCCCAAACTCTAATGTTCTTCCTTGAACATTCTTTGGATATTCTCCCATTCTCCCCCTTTTTGACACACATCAAAAAGAGTGAATCAAGGTCAAGAGTTTATTCCTAATGAAAGTCCCATACCTCTCATTGAAACCCTTAATTTCCACCTTGATACTAAAGTCAACAATCAACTTAGTGATAATCCCATATCACTCAAGTCTTTAGAGTAAAAACTCCCCCTAAAAGTCAACTCCCCCTAAAAGTCAACTCCCCCTTGACTAATAGGTAAATCTCCCCCTAAAGGTCAACTCCCCCTTGACCATTGCACCAACAATGTCTTGGAGAGTTCCAAACCTTTAGAAATCCAAAACACAAACTGTGTTTTAACTTTCAGCTGAAATTTCAGACAACACAGTCGAAAATTAGCATTTTGGCACGTCCGATCGGTCACCAGACCGATCAGGAGCTCCCTGGATCGGTCCAGTGACCGATCCAGCATCCCCTGGACTGATCAGGGAACCTCCTGATCGGTCACACATCTGATTTCTAAATTTCTTCCTCCCGAAATTCAGAAACCCCTACAAAATTACAGAAAATTCCAAAAATTATAAAATTTTGAGGATACATTCCTCATAACATATACTATCATGGAAAAATAGTTTTCTATGAAAATATCTTCCATTTTCAAATCTTGATACAATGTTCGAAAAGTTTTGAAATAGCTCAAAGTTTCAAAAATTTTGTATCAACTTGCTCAATGATGAATGCTATTGTAAGACCGTTAGATTCGATAGAGGGGGGGGGTGAATATCGATTCAAAAATCTCGAGTTAAAACGCAGCGGAAAAGTAAGGAAGTAAAGAAATGAACACGGTTGATTTTTACTTCGTTCGGAGCCTGTGACGACTCCTACTCGAAGGCCCGTACTCCTTGAGTACCTTCGTTGGGCAATTCACTAGCAATTCGGATAATTACAATTTACGTACAAATATTGCTAATGAAAAGAAAGAAAACAAAGCTAACCGACAAACAATGAATTAAAAGGAGAGCCGGAGTGAGTCGTCGGAGCTTTGTGAACGTTGTTGGAGCGCAGAGCAGCAGAGTGATTGGACTCAGAGTTCTCGGAAGGCGATGTGTTGAAGCTCCTGCACAGGGCTTCTTTTATATCTTGCTCGGGCGCTGGATCCCTTCCGGGCGCCACGTAACACTCCCAACCAGCATGCTCCAAGTGTCAACGTCGTCACTGGATAAAATTTGCCTCCGGGCGCTGGATCCCTGTCCGGCGCCCGGACGTCCTTTGTTCCTACCGCAAGCAGTGTTAGTCCGAGGCAAATAAACCCCTATGACCTGGTTTGTTAGCACATTTTACGGATCGCTAAGTAATAAAAATTAGCATCAAGAGTATGACTTAGATTCCGTCTTTCGAGACGGAATCTAGTCACGATCTCGACTTAGATATCCGAAATGGATCTAAGCGGATCGACGCCTAATGTTCCCTTCCCGCGTCACAGTCACTCCCTCCGGTGACTTACCTCACTTACCCAGACATCCGGTCGGCCCGTCGACCCGTCTGGACTTCTAGCGTCCGGTCAGCCCGTCGACCGCTTGGACTTCTCGACTATCCGGTCAGCCCGTCGACCTAGCTGGACTTCTCGCCAAGCGTCCGGTCAGCCCGTCGACCCGCTTGGACTTCTCGCCAGCTATCCGGTCAGCCCGTCGACCTAGCTGGACTTTTCCTGCACACTTGATCAAAGTGTCAAACAACAACACAACTAACTTAACCTATTTGTCATTCATCAAAACCTCGGTTAGACCGTTAGTGCTACCCGCACCAACAATCTCCCCCTTTTTGATGGAATGACAACCTGGTTATGTTAGTGAAAGCATATGTACGAAACAACATGCATTTGTGTGGTTTTAAAGTTAGTTTGTGTTTTCAAATTGGTTTAGCTAACTTAACCACCTAACCCTTCTCCCCCTTTGGCATTCATAAAAAAGTAAGCAGAGGTAAACAAGCATAGTGTAGAGTAATAAAAAGTTTGGTTAAAATAAAAAATTCAAAGATATTGATAAAAGTATAATTTTTAACAGCAAAAAAAAAAAAAATAGTCAAGTTGACTTGGGGGAGTTTAAGCTTTTGAAAATTTGTTTAAAGCATTAGCTTTTAGCTTTTTAGAAAGCTAGCTAAGTTTTCATTTTCAAACACAAGTTTTCAAAAATCAGAATTCCAAAACTAAGTTTGAAAAGTTTATTTTTCAACACTAAGTTTGTAAACGATTTAATTTAAAACTTAAGTTTTGACAGTGATTTAAGTTTGAAAAAATCTAACTTTCATAATTTTTAACACTTGAGTTTTTGCAAATCAAATTTCAGTTTGTAAATATTGATTTTGAACTTTACTTTTAGTTTTCAAAGGAGTTTTAGAACTAATTTTGATAAAGTAAAATAATTAAATCTAATTTTCAAAAATCAAAATTTTAAAGTTCAAAAGTACTAGTTTCAAAACCATGGTTTAAAATACTTGAAAAGTTGAGTTTTCAAGGACTAAGTAAAAAGGATAAAAAGTTTGTGATTTAAAACAAACAATTTTGAAAAAAAATTCACAATTTTAAGCAAGTTGATATTGAAAATTGATTTTCAAAATTAAGGAAAATGACTTTGAGAAGCTTAGTTTGTAAACTTAAGTTTTGAAGAATCTAATTTCCACAATTTTCAAAACTAAGTTAAATCTAATTTTCAGAATCAATTTTCAATAAAAAGTAAAACTCAATTCTTAAAAACAACTTAGTTTTATAAGAGTTAGTTTTCAAAAGTAGGTTTAAGAAATTTTTAGGAGAACATTTTTCAAACAAGATTTAAAATATTTTATATAAAGGAAAATTTTTAATTAATTCCTCCCCCTGAACCTGACATAACTTTAACCAGCTGTCTAACCAATTAGGTACTAACTAACTATCAGAAGATAGTAGCTTTCACCTGGTTAGTCAGATAAAGTTAATTATAATCAGTCAGTGTTTGACTTGACTGATGAACTTTAATCTGATTAATATCTGAATTGTATTTAACGTCCAGACTTATGTTGATGCACTGAAATAAGCATCTTAAGTCTAGACAGTTGGCCTATGCATCTCACCCCTTTCTATGTTTGTCAAACACAAGCAAGGTAGCCCTAGGGTGTTGGTGAGATGCTCAAAAACTAGTCCTATGGGTACATGCTTTCTAAGGATTCAAAACTAGTCTAAGGCCAAAACTGTTTTTGAAAAATCTAAAAATGGAAAGTTTTGAAAACAAACAAGTTTAACCTATAATTTGATAAAACCATTTTGAAAGTATTTTGAAATTTCCTAGTCTATTGAGCACATCCCCAATTGTCGTCGTAAGTTGCTAAATTCACTCTCAGGGAGTGGTTTTGTAAAAATGTCAGCTAAATTTGATTTAGACTCAATGTACTTGAGTTCAATATCACCTTTAGTAACATGATCCCTGATGAAGTGATGCCTAACTTCAATATGTTTGGTTCTTGAATGATGTACAAGATTCTTGGTTAAGTTAATCGAACTTATATTATCAATTAATACTTTTACATTTGTGATATTTAAGTTGAAATCTTTTAGAGTATGCATCATCCATAATATTTGTGCAACACACTCGCCTATAGCTATGTATTCTGACTCAGTTGTAGATAGTGCAACACAGTGTTGCTTTCTACTAAACCAGCTGACAAGGGATGGACCAAGTAGTTGGCATCCACCACTTGTGCTTTTGCGGTCTAATTTGCATCCGGCATAATCTGAGTCAGAATATCCTATTAATTCGAAGTTGTTGGTCCTAGGATACCAAATTCCTACATTTGTGGTTCCCTTGAGGTATCTAAAGATTCTTTTGACTTGAGTCAAATGAGATTCTTTAGCACAGGTTTGGTATCGAGCACACATACTAACTGCAAATAAAATGTCAGGTCGGCTTGCAGTTAGGTAAAGTAGACTACCTATTGCGCTCCGATAATGTTTTAAGTCTACTGATTTTCCATTAGGATCATCATCTAGGATTGTGTTGACGGTCATAGGTGTTTTTATTTCTTTAGTATTTTCTATTCCAAATTTTCTAAGTAATTCCTTAGTATATTTTTGTTGATAAATATAATTTCCTTCATTTGTTTGTTTGACTTGTAACCCTAGAAAATAAGTTAATTTTCCTACCAGACTCATTTCGAATTCGTGTTCCATTAGGTTTGTAAATTCGTTTAAAAACTCTGAGTTTGTTGAACCAAAGATGATATCATCTACATAAATTTGAGCTATAAAAATATCTTCTTTTATTGATTTCACAAATAATGTTGGGTCAATTTGACCTTGGTTGAACTCTTTAGAGGTTAAGTAAGAGGTTAGTCTTTCATACCATGCCCTAGGTGCCTGTTTAAGTCCATATAATGCCTTTTTTAATTTGTAGACATAATCAGGGTGTTCTAGGCTTTCAAAACCTGGTGGCTGACCTACATAAACTTCTTCTTTTATCAATCCATTAAGAAAGGCAGACTTGACATCCATTTGGTATAGTTTGAATCCTTTATGAGCTGCATAGCTTAGTAACATTCTAATGGACTCTAGTCTAGCTACTGGGGCATAAGTTTCATCGTAGTCAAGTCCTTCAACTTGACTGAACCCTTTGGCAACTAACCTAGCCTTGTTCCTAGTAATTTCTCCAGTTTCACTTAACTTGTTTCTAAATACCCATTTGGTTTCTATTATTTTCTTATTGTTAGGTGGAGGTACTAGGTCCCAAACTTCATTGCGCTCAAATTGAGCTAATTCTTCTTGCATAGCTATGACCCAGTCTGGGTCAAGTAGAGATTCAGCTATAGTTTTGGGTTCAATGTTTGAGATTAACGAGATTTGACTTAGGTTTCTGAAAGATGACCTAGTTTGGACCCTCAGGTCTGGGTCACCAATTATTTGATTAGTAGGATGGTTTGGGTTGACTCTTATGGTTCTAGGAGGTTGACTTTCTTGTAGTTGTTCTTCTTCTTCATGATTTTGGGTTTGGTTTGTTCCCTCAGAATTGATATGTTCGTGAACAGAGTCAACTGGTTGAGGTTGGGCTTGTTCTAGGTTTTGATTGGATTCTTTGAATTTTACATTGGTGGTTTCCTCAATTCTTAAAGTGACTTTATTATAAATTCTGTAGCCTCTGCTATTCAGAGAGTAACCTAGAAAAATTCCATTTTCTATTTTGGAAGTGAATTTGCCTAAGTGTTCTCTAGTATTTAGGATAAAGGCTGGGCAACCAAATACCTTAAAGTATTTTATATTAGGTTGTTTGTTGTAATATATTTCAAAAAATGTTTTATTGTGTTTTTTGTTTAGTGTTGTTCGGTTTTGTACATAGCAGGCTGTACTAACAGCTTCTGCCTAAAAATATTTAGGTAAGTTGTATTCATTTAGCATAGTTCTCGATGCTTCAAGTAAGGTTCTATTTTTCCTTTCTACAATTCCATTTTGTTGGGGAGTTTTAGGGCAAGAAAATTCATGATGGTAGCCATTTTCAAGGCAAAATTTTTCAAAATTATGATTTTTAAATTCTCCTCCATTATCACTTCTGATTCTTTTAATTTTTATGCCTTTTTCATTTTCAATTTGTTTGCAGAAATTTGTAAAAATTTCAAAGGTTTCATCTTTATTTTTTAAGAATTTGACCCAAGTGAACCTAGAATAGTCATCTATTATAACTAAACAGTATAGACTTCCATTTATTGATTTAACTCCATGGGAGTCAAATAGGTCTAAGTGTAAAAGTTCTAGGACTGAGTTGGTTTGGGATTCATTAATTGGTTTGTGGGTAGATTTTGTTTGTTTGCCTTGTTGACAAGCATTACATATTGTTAAATCTAAGTTAGGTAATTTTGGTAAGCCTCTAACTAGACCATTTAATTTACTTATGTTTCTGAAATGTGTGTGTGACATTCTTCTATGCCATAGCCAGGTTTCTTCTTTTTGTGTTAAATAACACTTGACTGAAGAAGTGGTTAAGTTAATGACATAGATATTGTCTTTTCTAAAGCCTTTTAGGCTTATAGTTGGATTATCTAGATGTTTGATCAAACATTCTGTGGATAGAAATTTTACCTTATACCTAGTGTCACATAATTGACTTATGCTCAGGAGATTGTATTTAAAATTTTCAACAAGTAGAACATTTGTAATTATGAAATCTATTTTTAATTCAATATTACCTATACCAATTACCTTGAGTTTACCGTTGTTTCCAAAGGCAACTGTTTCTAGGCTTTTGTAGGTTAATTGAGTGAACTTGGTGTGATCTCCAGTCATATGTTTGGAGCAACCACTGTCCAAAATCCACTTGGTTTCCTACAACAAGTAGGATTTTTATGTTAGTCTTAGTTTATCAATTTTTAATCAATCATTATTTAAGTAAAAAAATCTTAATTTTAAAATTTTGAAATTAATTTAAAAATTAATTTTTGAATTTTGACAATAATTTGAGTTTAAAATTAATTTAGGTTTAAAATTTTGAAGTTAAAATTTTTTTTAAGTTTAAAATTAAATTTTGAAATTAATTTAAGTTTTAAAATTGAAATTTTGAAATTAATTTTTTTTTTAAGTTTAAAATTAAATTTTGATTTAAAGTTTTTTTTTTTAATGAAATTTTGAAAATAATTAGAATTTTGAAAATTAATTTTAACCCTTATTCATCTCACCTGATCTATATTATCAATCAGGGAATCCTATGATTTTGTGAGATGAAATTAGTTTGATTACAGAGTTTTGTTTTAACTTGTGTTAGATTCAGACATAGCTTTGGTTTCCACAAATAGGCATTTTTCGGATAAACTTCTAAGCTTGGTGAGTCACAAGGACATCATTAGAAGTAACCAACCTTTCGAGGTTTTCCGAATAGTCCTATCCACGGAACTTAGTACTAAATCTTGGTCTAACTGGTTAGGATTCGTTTAAGGGTAGCTTCGGTCAGTTCCACTTGGCCAAATGCACCAGATCGAAGCCATATCTTTCTAGACATGCGATGCCCAAGCTTCCCTAACGTACTATCATCCAAAAACTTCACCAGTACCATGAGTCAAGTTAAACTTGGTCTCTCTTTAACTAATCCTAATTACCCTGCCGGGTTAGTTTGTTTTGGGTTACCCTGTCGGGTAGGTTAGTTTTGGAGGTGCCAGCTATTCTGGAGCCTCCCCCTGAATTATTGGCCATTAATTTAGATTTTAGGTTTGTGTCGATTCTTTTTATAGTTATAATCAACTTGGTGATAATCTAAATTTTGTTGAGTTTTGAATTTTGATTTTAATTTAGATTTGTATTTTAGTTTTTGATCTGATTTATTCAAGTTTATATAATGTATTTTATCTTTAGGTATATAGAATTGATTAAGTCCTACTTGCGTGGTTAAGCACGCTTTCGGGACCCAAGCTTGTTTAGTTGCTTTGTGTTGGATTAATAATGATTTAAAGGTTTTGTTTGAGTTTGACTTATATCCAAGTCCGGTTTTATTATAGCATGCCTTTTGGTTATTTAGAATTAAATCTAAATTTTTAGATCTTGTTGTGAATTTTTCCAACAATTCTTTCAACTTATTAATTTCATTTTTAATGATAAATTCTCCTCCTCAAGTGTTCGATCTTGAGTTGGATTCGAATTTTTTAATTGTTCCTTGAGGTTTTGATTTTCCTCAAGAAGCGATTTATTTTTATTTTCCAATTTAACTAATTTTTTATTTAAACACGAGATAATTCTAAAGAATTTACGATTTAAGTTTAGGTATACCTCTTCGGAACCTTCGGAAACGAGTGCGGACTCGTGGCTCGATTCGGGTTCGGACCCGTCTTCCGATTCCTCTGATTCGTCTTCCGTTTCAGCTTCGCGAGCCATCAGCGCGAGATGACTTTGGTGCTTTTGCCTTTCTCCCTCCGATTCGTCTGAGGAGGAATCGTCCCATGTTGCTTTGAGGGCTTTCTTCTTTGTTGACTTTGGTTTGTCAAGTTTCAATCTTGGGCATTCGTTCTTGTAGTGCCCCTTTTTGTTACATCCGAAACATGTGACATTTCTTGAGTCGGCTGGCGAACTGATCTTCTGAAGATCCTGTTTGCTGAAGCTTCTCTTTTTCCTGGTGAACATTTTCCTTACCAGGTTCACCAGGTGTTCTTCGTCTTCAGAGTTTTGATCGGAATCTTCTTCAGATTCGGGCTTGTTCTTCTTTTCTTTAGAGGAACCTGCAAATAAAGCTACACCTTTCTCGACCCCGGCGTTAGTTTGCTCATGCAGTTCTAATTCACAAAAGAGTTCATCCAATTTTAATTTAGATAAATTTTTTGAAATTTTGTAGGCATCTACGATTGATGCCCACATGAATTGTTTCGCGGAAAAGCATTTAACGCGTACCTGATTAAGTCTCGGTTCTCCATTTGGTGGCCAATCGCGTGGAGACCGTTGAGGATATCTTTGACCCTCGCGTGGAGCTGACTTGCCGTTTCTCCTTCCTGCATTTTTATATTAAAAATTTTATTTAACAGCAAATCTCTTTTTGTTACCTTCGCATCGCTTGTTCCTTCGTGCAGCTCGATCAGTTTATCCCAAAGCTCCTTAGCGTTTTGATGCGGTCCGACTCGGTTCAGTTCTTCTCGTGTTAGTCCGCAGTGTAGAGTATTGATGGCTTTGTTTTCAATTGATGCCTTTTTCTTTATATCATTTGTCCAGTCTTCAGGGTCTACTATGTTCCCGGAGTTGTCTACTGGAATTTTGTAAGCCCTTGTGACGCTCATCCATTGGTCGTAGTCTGTCTTCATGTAGACCTCCATTCTTCTTTTCCAGTATGAAAAGTCATCCCCGTTGAATAGGGGAGGACGTACTGTGCTGAAGCCTTCTTGTTGAGACATCTTATCCTGCACACACTAAATTAACTGGAAAAAAAAATCCCAAGACTTCGTCTTGGATTAGCAGTGCGGGAGAAATAGAAACTCTAAGTTGGTGTTGTACCAATTTAGATTTTAAATGCAACGAGAAAAAAATCTTCCAAAAAGATAATAATATCAGTTTGGAATTGTTAAAAAAAATGATTTCACCCCCTGTCTGATTGGTGGTTGCACCAAATCAGAGCGGTACCTGCTCTGATACCACTTGTAAGACCGTTAGATTCGATAGAGGGGGGGTGAATATCGATTCGAAAATCTCGAGTTAAAACGCAGCGGAAAAGTAAGGAAGTAAAGAAATGAACACGGTTGATTTTTACTTCGTTCGGAGCCTGTGACGACTCCTACTCGAAGGCCCGTACTCCTTGAGTACCTTCGTTGGGCAATTCACTAGCAATTCGGATAATTACAATTTACGTACAAATATTGCTAATGAAAAGAAAGAAAACAAAGCTAACCGACAAACAATGAATTAAAAGGAGAGCCGGAGTGAGTCGTCGGAGCTTTGTGAACGTTGTTGGAGCGCAGAGCAGCAGAGTGATTGGACTCAGAGTTCTCAGAAGACTGATGTGTTGAAGCTCCTGCCTGGGGCTTCTTTTATATGCTGCTCCGGGCGCCTGGATCCCTTCCGGGCGCCTGGAGTGTGACGTAACACTCCCAACCAGCATGCTCCAAGTGTCAACGTCGTCCTGGGATAAAATTTGCCTCCGGGTGCCTGGATCCCTTCCAGGCGCCCGGACCCTCACTGTTCCCTACCTGCAAAACAGTGTTAGTCCGAGGCAAATAAACCCTGCAGCACAGTTTGTTAGCACATTTTTACAGATACGCTAAGTAATAAAAATTAGCATCAAGAGTATGACTTAGATTCCGTCTTTCCGAGACCGGAATCTAGTCACGATCTCGACTTAGATATTCGAAATGGATCTAAGCCGGATCGACGCCTAATGTCCCCTTCCCGGGAACGCGTCCTCACAGTCACTCCCCTCCAGTGACTTACCTCACTTACCTGCCAGACGTCCGGTCAGCCCGTCGACCCGTCTGGACTTCTCGCCAAGCGTCCGGTCAGCCTGTCGACCCGCTTGGACTTCTCGCCAGCTATCCGGTCAGCCCGTCGACCTAGCTGGACTTCTCGCCAAGCGTCCGGTCAGCCCGTCGACCCGCTTGGACTTCTCGCCAGCTATCCGGTCAGCCCGTCGACCTAGCTGGACTTTTCCTGCACACTTGATCAAAGTGTCAGACAACAACACAACTAACTTAACCTATTTGTCATTCATCAAAACCTGGGTTAGATCGTTAGTGCTACCCGTACCAACAGCTATCACTAGAAAAGCTTCATCAAGGTTTTTCAAATCAATTTTGAAATGATTTTAAACCATTTAATTTAGGACCACAATCTTAGGGCTAAGTGTACATGACTTGTACACAAGCTTTCCCTATGATCCTCCATTTAGAATTAGGCTCATCTAGGTACAAGAGCTATGCACCTTGATCCTAACTCATGATCCTAATATCTCACACACATCTAAGGTGTATCAAACACATCCAAGTCAATTTTAATATGAGATATGGTTTAGGTCATCTTAATCTAAGTTCTCATGCATTTTCTAAACAACAATTTGATCTCCATATCAAATTGAGTTTTTATCCTTAAATCAATTTAATTGATCATTAATGCAAGAGATGATGACATGGCATACAATAATATCATAAGTGAAAACATGTGCCAATGTCATGATGTCATGTCATAAAGTATGAAACTTAAATAAAGCATGACATATAGCTAACCTAAGTATTATCATGACATTTCAAATGATAATAAATTAAATATGATGTCATGACATGCTATATGACAAACAATACATGGCAAATAATATATAACGGTATAGAAAATACCTAATTCTTGCCTTAGTTGCCATTTTTGATAATTTTGATCATTTTGTCATAAATTCCATATTCCTAAGTGTAATAGACCTAAAATCATATACTAAAGATTTTTAGATCACTATGTGCCAATTAGATTGATCCTAGAGAATTCCTCAAATATGATTGGCACATCCTAATCACCTTAGGAATAACTTTTAATTTCATTTTCAAGGCTTGATTACACCTTGAAAATTCCTAAAGTGCCACCTTTTGTCATGAATAGATTAACTACCTATTCAATTAAGGTTGGCACACTCTAATCCATCTAGCGTGATGGAATCATGCTCTTAGGAACCCAATACCTATTTGAGCTCATTGGGTTCATTAAATATTCACTAGGGATGACTTCCCTAGCAACCCTCCTAATGACCCTCTTAGGCTTTAAAGCCTTGGCCATTTGGGACTCATCAAGATCAACTCTAGGGGTGACTCCCCTTGTGACCTTGGTGATGGTCTTCCTAGCCCTAGGTCTTGTTCCATAATCGAATGGAACATTATGATAAGTGGGCTTGACCACTTGAGACTTAGGTTTGTGACTTAAACCTCTCATGTCCTTGGACTTTTGCTTTTGACCCTTAGACCCTAGAGTTGACTTCTCCAAATTCTTAAGGGTCTTTTCTAAGGTGTCAAGTCTTGACCTCAAGACTTGATTTTCCTTTTCTAATACCTCAAGTTTTAATTTGTCATTTTTCTTTGAGGTATACCTAGGCATATGTCTAGTTGTTTTGGGATTCCTACCTAGGTTTTCCTTAACCTTAGATGAGTTAATTCTAGGGTTGGTTTTCCTAGTATTGTCCTTATCTAGGCTAACATGTTTGGCACCTAAGCACGTGTATCGGTTACTATCGTTATCATGCTTATTATTATTGACAATAGCAATAAGGCTACTAGCATGCATCCTACTAGAATTGCAAGAATGTACCTTAGAGGATACCTTAGGGTTTGCCTTAGCTCCCCCTATATATGTGCTTGGTCTCTTGTCCTTGTGAGGTTGCCTCCCCCTCGGACATTGACTTCTATAATGTCCCCTTCACTTGCATTGGAAGCACACCACGTGCTCCTTGCCCTTGCGTTTCGGGACTCCGGCTTCCTTGACCTTTGGTGCCGGTGGAGTCTTCCTAATCCTCTTTGGACATTTACTCTTGTAATGCCCATATTCCCTACACTCAAAGCACATTATATGTAATTTACTTGAAATTAAATCGCTTGAGTTACCTAGGGTTGAGGATGGATGCAATCTCTCTTCTTCATCCCTTCCGGAGGTAAATGCTTCTTCTTGCACCAATCTTGAAGAAGAACTCTCCTCCTCTTCTTCCATAGATGTTGAGTAGCCCTCAACTTCTAATTCCTTACCTCCATGATGTGAGCTACTTGGCTCACTTGACTCCTCTTCATGACTTGAATTGGAGCTCTCCTCATGGAACTTAGCCATGTTGTTCCACAACTCCTTGGCATTGTTGTATCTACCTATCTTACACAAGATATCATTAGGTAATGAAAATTCAAGGATTTTCGTTACCTCGTCGTTGATTGTGGATTGGTGGATTTGTTCTTTCGTCCACTTCTTTTCCTTGAGAAGTTCTCCCTTTCTATCCACCGGAGGAATAAAACCTACTTGTACACAATTCCAATTTGCTAGGTTAGTCATAAGAAAATACTTCATTCTTACCTTCCAATACGCGAAGTCACAGCACTAGTAGAAGGGTGGAATCGTGATGTCTTCTCCGAGTCGATCCATTCTCTAGCTTGTGCTCCCCCGGGTGTTAATCCGACGAAGAGCAACCTTGCTCTGATACCACTTGTTAGGACCTTCGGATAGAGACTAGAGAGGGGGGTGTGAATAGCCGACCTCAAATTATCGTTTCTTCCTACAAATTAGGTTAGCGCAGCGGAAATACAATGTAGAAACGAAAGTAGAGAAGATCAAACCTCAAACACGATGATGTAACGAGGTTCAGAGATGATACTCCTACTCCTCGGCGTGTCCGTAAGGTGGACGAAGCCTATCAATCCGTCGGTGGATGAGACCCCGGATAACCGGCTAATGTGAACTCCTTCTGGGTGGAGAAACCTCGCCACAATCTCTCTTGCAACAGCAAGAATGGAGTACAACCAGTAGAGAAAGAAAACAAGAACAATATAAATGTAAAAACACTTTGCTTGCCTTCTCGTTGACTGGAGTTCGATGAAGCAGCAACTTCACGATGTCAACAGCAGCTGATCACCCAGTCGATGGAAGCTCACACGAAGCTTCAAGAATAGGGAGCTCAGCAAAGCTCAAATCGCAGTAGTGAGGAAGAAGCAGCAGCACTGTAGCAGCTCGAAGTGATTTATATCTGCACCTGCGAAGAAGACAAAGAAGACACAAAGAGAAATCTAGCCGTTGTGTTTCAACGGCTAGACCTGGACCGATCAGGCCATAGCCTGATCGGTCCAGGACATCCCCGATCGGTCTGTGGACCGATCAGGCCCTAGTCTGATCGGTCCCCAGACCGATCCCACCTCTTCTGTGAAGGGTTGCCGATCCCTGATCGGTCTGTGGACCGATCAGGCCCTAGGCTGATCGATCCCCAGACCGGTCAGCCACATCTCTCTGTGAGGCTTTAAAGCCTGATCGGTCTGTGGACCGATCAGGCAATGATCAGTAGCTTACTGATCATTTTCTAATTGGACTGATCAGATAACCTACAGCGAACCACTGTTTGGTTACTGATCGGTCACCAGACCAATCAGATAAGCCTGAGTATCACTGGATCGGTCACCAGACCGATCCAATGCCTTAGAGCTTCCCAGCCCTAAATCCTAAAGCCTTCCCGGTCTAGAGAACGAGCTACCGAGCCCTCTCTAACCTAGTCTGGAGAAACGAGCTACCGAGCCCTCTCCGACTTCCATGTCCGGTCCAGAGAACGAGCTACCGAGCCCTCTCTGACCTAGTCCGGAGAACGAGCTACCGAGCCCTCTCCGACTTCCACGTCCGGTCCAGAGAACGAGCTACCGAGCCCTCTCTGACCTAGTCCGGAGAACGAGCTACCGAGCCCTCTCCGACTTCATCCGGTCCAGAGAACGAGCTACCGAGCCCTCTCTGACCTAGTCCGGAGAACGAGCTACCGAGCCCTCTTCGACTTCATCCGGTCCAGAGAACGAGCTACCGAGCCCTCTCTGACCCTGTTTGGTCCAGATAACAAGCTCCCGAGCCCTCTCTGACCTAGTTTGGAGAACGAGCTGACGATCCCTCTCCGACTTCGTCTGGTCCAGAGAACGAGCTCCCGAGCCCTCTCTAACCTAGTCCGGAGAACGAGCTGCCGAGCCCTCTCCGACTTCCCATGCCAAGCTTCCATACTTGGACTTCTCCCGTGCCAAGCTCCCTGCTTGTACTTTTCTGTGCCAAGTCTTCATACTTGGACTTTTCTCGTGCCAAGCTCCCTGCTTGGACTTTTCACCAGATGTCTGGTCAATCTTGACCTATCTGGATTTCCCTTGCCTGGCTTCACTCACCAGGACTTTCCAACTACCTGGCTTCACTCACCAGGACTTTCACATGGCTTCACTCACCAGGATTTTCCGAATCAGGTCGACTCACCTCGGGTCAACCAGGTCAACCTTGACCAAAGATTACACCCACAATCTCCCAAGTTTGTATTATGTCAAACATCAGAATACAACTTTTCTACTCTCGTCAAACATCATAATAGAGCTTTCCTATTCTCGTCAAACATCAAAATATAACTCGAGTCAGGTTAACTCGAGTCAGGTCAACCAGGTCAACCTTGACCTAAGGTTGCACCAACAGATTAAAAGGTGGATTTTAAATTTTAAGAAAACTTTTCTTTTTAACCATGTTCATGATTTAAAAGAGAGTTTAAAAAATTAAATATTCTCTTTTATAAGTTTCTACAAAAGATTAAGAAAAGATTTGATATCTTTCCTTATTTGTAGATTAAAAGATATTTTAATTTTTACAAGATAACTTTCTTTTTATCCACATGTTTAATAGAAAGATTTTAATTTATAAAATATCATTTTTATTAACCAATCATGAAGGGAAAATTATTGGAGAAATTTTTTATAAATTTCCGGAAGCAAATAAGGAAGTTTTAATTTGTGTTTAAAATTTTATTTGCTTGGAGATTTTATTAGTGGCCGGCCATTGAAAATTGAATAGAGAAAATTGTTTTAATTAAATAAATTTTCCTTTTCAATGGCAAAAGAATTAAGGAAGTTTTTATTAAATTTTTCTTATTTGCCAAGACCAATGATTATAAAAGAGGGGGTAGAGGAGGCTTCATGGTGAAAATCTCTATTCTATTTTTCCTCTCTTTTCTCCTTGGGTGTGGCCGGCCCCTTCTTTCCTCTCCTCTCCTTTGTGTGGCCAAAACCTTCTCATGGTGGAGATAGCTTTGATGGCCGGATCTAAGAAGGAGAAGAAGGAGAGAAAAGAAGCCTCTTTTCTAGTATCCCTTGGAGAATTAGTGGTGGTTTAATCTCTTCATCCTTGGAGGTGCTCTTGTTGTGGCCGAACCTTGCAAGGAGGAGAAGAAGGTGCTTTGGTGGTTTCTCATCTCGGAAGATCGTTGCCCACACAACGTCTGAGGTTAGAAGAGGAATACGGTAGAAGACCTAGAGGTTTTTGCTTGCAAAAGAAACGGTATACTAGTATTTAATTTTCACATCATACTAGTTTTATTTCTTTGTAAAAATACCAAATACAAGAGGCATACGATTCTAGTATTTCGAATTTATTTTTGATGTTGTGTTCTTTTGTTTTTCTTTTTCCTTGTGATTTGATTGTTCTTTTCGGTTGACCTAAAGTTATTTAAGGAAATTAAATATTAGCTTTCCTTAAAAGGCTTTGTCTAGTCGGTGGTGGTTGCTCCCATATCCAAGAAGGTCATGTGCCTCGCCACGTCAGTACTGAAAGCCAATTTTAGAAATTAATATTTAATAGAATTAATAACCTAGGTGATTTGGATCGAAAGTGTTAAGTTCCGCAGGAGATCCAAGTCTAAACCTAAAAGAACAAATAGATTAAACTTTGGATCAAACGTGTTAAGTTCCGCAGGTGATCCAAGTTTAATTTAAAAGAACACATGGTAGCTAGGAAAAGGTTCAGACCTTTGTACAAAATTTTTGTACAGTGGAACCATTAGGTTTTTCGAGTAGCAACCAACAACAACCTAGATGATTGTTAATCCAAGGCAAATGAACGCTCACTAAGAATCTCCTTCACTGAAGGCGGAGAAGCCTTTTACACTTGTTAATAGCTCAAAAAAGACTAGAAAACTGAATACCAAAGTTGTTGTTGATTTCCTAGGTCTAGGGGTCTTTTTATAGCCCCTGGGAAATCTCATCCGAAGCTTGAAGGTGCCTCCCAAGGATTTGGAGGGCGCCTCCAGCAAGGCACCAAGGGATAAAGCTTTATCCCTTGGCAACGGTCAAGTTGACTGGCCGAAGGCGCCTTCCACCTTGGAAGGCGCCTTCATACTGTTCATCGAAGGCGCCTTCCAGCCATGGAAGGCGCCTTCCACAGAAAGCGCGAAGGCACCTTCAACAACCTTTGAAGGTGCCTCCAGCAACACTTACAGCTCCAGTTTGCTCCTTTGCTGCTGCGATCTCCTAAGTGATTTCGGCCACTGAAATAGGGCTCACCCGAACCTAATTTCTAACCTTCTCCTCGAGCAGGCTTCCGCTTCGGCTTCTCATCCCTCAAATGTCATGCACGTCCTTCTCGTCCACCGGCATACTCTTCCGCAGAGTCTCGTCCCTCGAACGCATAAAGCCCGTCGGCTATCTCCTGTGTCGTCCTTCTCGCTAGCCGCATCTTCCGCTCGACTTCCTGTGCTCCTAAGCTCTTGCACACTTACACACAGGGATCAAAAAATAACAGGACCTAACCTAACTTGGTTGATCATACCAAAAATAACCTTGGGATTCCAACACTTAGAAGTCTTAGTCACGTTGATCTTGGCAAAAATACTTCTAGGGATAGCTTCCCTTATATCTTTGACTTAACTCCTAGATCTAGGGTTGATTCCATAACTATATGGAACCCAATAATAAGAAGGGGCATCATTCTTAGCTTTGGGTTTGTATCCCAAATCTCTATGGCCATAGGATAACTCTTGTTTATCTAAACTTAGGTTTTGCTTATTTTGACCCTTAAAAATATTTTCTATTTTCTTTAGGGTATTTTCTAATTTATCAAGTCTTGACCTCAAGGCTTGGTTTTCTAACCTTAAATCCTTAGATTTTGATTTTCCTTGATTCCTATGAGCATTTTTATTTTTAGGCCTATATCTAAAATCCATAGAATTATTGCCTAATTTGTTATCTATTTTTCTAGCCTTAGATTGAGTGGTTTTAGCATGATAAGCTACATAATTTTCCTTAATTCTATCATGCTTCATATTTTCATGATAAATAACATTAAAATGATATAAACTATTTCTAGTATGCTTTTTATCATTACTTAAAGGAATATGCTCAATAAATGATACCTTGGGTTTGTTCTTGAGAGCTCCCCCTTGACTTGAGCTTCCTCCCTTGACTTTGACTGGTTTCTTCCCCTTAGGACACTGACTTTGATAATGTCCTCTTTGATTGCACAAGAAGCACACTATGTGCTCTTCTTTGTCACGGGGACGGTCTCCTTGAGCTTCTCCTTGCCCTTAGGTGTCACTTGACACTTCTTCTTGGTCAATTTAGAATACTTACTCTTGTAGTACCCTTTTTTCCTACACTCAAAGCATATAATATGATCTTTATTATTTAAATTTGAAATTGTTATACCTTTGCTTGTAGGGGTGGCACATGATCCTCCATTTGATTTTGCTTGACTTGTGGAGGTGGCACCGTCTTCTTCTTCATTTGACTCGAAGGTAGAAGCTTTTTCTTTCTCCGGTGTCAATGAATGATGCTCCCCCTCAATCCTAGAGGTGGAGGCCACTTCATCTTCATCCTCTTGTCCATTGAACAAAGAGTATGCTCCCTCTTTGCCCTTTTCATTGTACTCCATTGAGGATGAAGCTTCTTGGACTTCTTCTTTGAAAGTTGAGCATCTCTCAACTTTGGATTCCTCTTCCTTTTGGTCTTGATCCAATGAGTGGCCCTCTTTGGATTTCTCTTGGTTTGGTGCAGTGGAGGGGACCTCATGGATTTTAGCCAATTTACTCCATAGCTCCTTGGCATCTTTAGATTCTCCCACTTGCTTCAAGATATTGCTTGGCAATAGATTGACCAATAGCTTGGTCACTTTATCATTGGCCTTATATCTTTGTATTTGCTCTTGGCTCCACTTGTTCTTCTTGAGAACTTTGCCTTTGCTATTTGTTGGAGCTTGGAAACCTTCCATTAGAGCAAACCATTGCTCTATGTCCATCATAAGAAAATTTTCAATCCTTGATTTCCAAGAATTGAAGCTCATTGATGTAAATGGTGGAGGCACCCTCGTGTCGAATCCGAGTCCATCTCAAAATTCCATCTTGAAGTTGAGCCTTTGATGAAGTCTTTGACTTATTGAAATTTGCTTCAACTTCTTCTCCCTCTAGCTTATTGCCCTTTCTGGTGATGATACCGGTAAAGAGAGACCTTGCTCTGATACCACTTGTTAGGGTAGATTTGTAACTAGAGGGAGGGGGTGAATAGTTCATCGCGCTCATTGTCTTGCTTCATGATGATGATATGCAGCGGAATGATCACAAAACACACTTACAACATTAACACAAAGGATTTACTTGGTATCCACCTCAAGAAGAGGTAACTAATCCAAGGATCCACACACATGAGCACTCTCTACTAAAAAAGAAACTCCTTCTCGGTACTACCGAAGGTGGAGAAACCTCATACAACACTCATACAAGCATACAACTCAACGCAAGAAGAAATACAAAGAATGTAAATGAAAAACCTTCTTCTTACTCTCTTGTTGCTTGTAGATGTCTCTTGAACTTTGGAAGTGCAACAACACTTGTCTCTAAGAGCTTCCAAGAACTGGCGGAGAGCAGTCGGAGAAGTCATTTGAAGATTGGAAGAACTCTATCGAAGAAGAAAGCTCACCACGGCTTATACTTGACACTTTTATGGCTCCCAATCGATTGTCACGTCACATCCACGCAATCACAGTTGTCCATCGCTCGCTTCCTGCGTAACGATTATATCCCAATTGATTGACTAATCGATTGGGGAGGCTTTAATCGATTGGATGATCGATTCAGAGTGTCTCTGTGCTCTGCTCGAAATCGCATGAATCGATCGACCGATCAATTCAGGCTTCCTCGCATCTGCGCGAGAAAACCAGCCTCCAATCAATCGACTGATCGATTAGCAGTGCCCAATCGATCAGCTGATCGATTGGAGACCATTTTGTGCTCATGATAACGCTTCCCAATCGATCGGCTAATTGATTGGGCCAACCTTCACTCGCAGCACACCTTCAATCGATCGACTGATTGATTGCTCCACAGTTCAATCGATCGGTTGATCGATTGACCTCCCTTTGACTTGCTTAACTCAAGTCTAAGATTCCCAAACCCAACATCTGGTCAACCGTGACCTATTGGGACTTCTCATGCCGAGCATCCGATCAATCTTGACTTGCTAAGACTTCTTTACCAAGTGTTTGGTCAATCCTTTGATCCACTTGGACTTTTCTCCTTATGCCAAGTGTCCGATCAACCTTGACCCACTTGGACTTACCATCTCGTGCCAATTGTCCAGTCCTCTATGATCCATTTGGACTTCCTTCCACCAGATGTCCGATCATCCTTGACCCATTTGAATTTCCTTGTGCCAAGTATTCGGTCACTCCTTTGACCTACTTGGACTTCCCAACACCAGGTGTCTGGTCCTCCATGACCCACCTAGATTTCCACATGCTTGGCTTCACTCTCCAGGACTTTCCATCTGCCTAGCTTCACTCACTAGGACTTTCCATCTGCCTGCCTTCATTCACCAGGACTTTCAATCTGCGTAACTTTACTCACTAGGTCTTTCACTCTGCCTGGTTTCACTCATCAGGTCTTTCACTTAGCTTCACTCACTAGGATTTTCCCACTGCCCGGCTTCACTCACTGGAACTTTCACCTGCCTAGCTTCACTCACTAGGTCTTTCACCTGGCTTCACTCACCAGAATTTTCCAACTGCCTAGCTTCACTCATTGGGTCTTTCACCTGGCTTCAATCAATAGGATTTTCAACTGCCTGACTTCACTCACTAGGACTTCCACTTGCCTAACCTCCAATTAAGACTTTCCTAGTCAAGTATCTGGTCAACTTTGACCTACTTGACTCTTCTTCATATCAAACAGGTCATCCCTTGACCAGAGGAGAATTGTATCAATAATATCCCTAATTGGACGATTACATCTGCAATTTCCATATATTGTCAAACATTGAAACCCAAATATCAAGACTCAAGCTTGAGCCAATTCAAGCTTAGTCAACCTGGTCAACCTGACCCAAGGGATACTGCACTAACAGTTAATCTAAGGTTGTGAAAAACATATTATGAAAGCTCCTTCTTCGACAAAGGTAGGAGGGAGAGAAGCACCTTATAGAGTTGAAAGTACAGAAGCTTAAAACTAAAACTAGAAATGAATACAGAGTGTGTTGTTCAAATTTAGAGGATAAGGTCTCTATTTATAGCTCTCTGATCGAGATAGTTGTTTGTTGACGTGGTACTTCCCAGGTGCTTGGAAGCAATCCGGGCGTCTAGACTTTAGTTAAGTTGATCCACTTGACAATGGTCTACTCAACGATTCTCGCCATTTCGGGAGCTTGAAAGTGATCTCAGCGCCTAGATTCTACTAACGTGAACTCCATGCTGATCCACTTTGGCAACAGCTTGCTAATGTGGTAGCCCTTTCCGTGCACCTGAATTAGATCTGAGCGCTTGGAATCTAGACGCTTAGAATGAATCGAGGCGCCTGTAATGGTCAACTCAGAAGTTGACCATTCTCTAGTCTGGTCGATTGGATGATGCTCCGACCATCCAAAGTTGAGCTCATCCGAACTAAACTCTAGCATTTTCCTCGAGCAGATTCCTCCCCAACTTCTCGTCGTTCGAACACTCCGCATGCGTCATTCTCACTCTCCCGATGCACTCTTTCGTAGTTCCTCCTCCCTCAGATGCACCAAACTCGTCGACTCACTTCATATGCCATTGTTCTTGCTCGCTACGTCTTTCACTCTATTTCTTGTGTTCCTAAGTCTCTGTACACTCAAACACAAGACATCAAATATACAAGACCTAACTTAATTCAGTTGATCACATCAAAACTTTGTGAGGTACTTACAATCTCCATCTTTTTGATATGCATCAACTCGAGTTAAGTTTAGGGCCAATAAACAAGAAATAACTTATGTTAAAGAATTAAATATTACAATTAAGTACAAGAAAGAAAATTGTAAATTTATAAAAGAAAATCAAACTCCCCCTTAACCCTTATAATTTCTCTCCCTTTGATCACATAAAAAATAAGGAAAAATATGACAAAAAATGAGGAAAAAAACTTCAAATTTTTATAGGGGTTGTACATAGATAATTCAAGGTTGTGTCTTTTTACCAAAATTATTTTGCAAAGAAAATAATTTTTAAGAATTAAACCTCATTTTTAAAAAAATATTTTGAAAAATATTTTTAAGTTTTGAAAATCCTCAAAAAAATTTTCAATGTCAAACAGAACTATCCAGACATATTAAAATTTTCATGAGAAAACTATTTTTATTTTTAATCAAAATAAATATTTTTGAAATAAAATGTTTTAAAATAGATTTTGACTTATACAAATCTTGCTAATTTTTTTAAACATTCAAAATTTAACAGTTATCTGCAAAAAAAAAAATTGAGTTTTTCAAAATTCAATTATCAAACATTTTTAATATTAAAAATTCATTTTTGGTAAAGAATTTATAAAAAATTATATATCAATCAAAAAATTCTAAAAATATTTATACTACTAGATAACATTTTTGTGTATCACAGAAAAAATATTTTGTAGAAAAATAGAACAAACAACATTTATTAAAATCAATTTTTCAATGTATTTAATTAATCTAGTAGGTAATAATTTATTTTAGATCCCAAAATCTATTCTATCCTTATTAAAATTTTAGAATTATTAATTTTATTTTTAGGATTATTAATTAAAATTCTCAATTTAGGTACCTGAACGTCCAACGACTAGAGAGGATCCAGGCTCGTGAAATGACCTGAATCCAATTTAGCGAGTAGATGAGTTGGCAGACGCTGGTTGGTTGGCCCGATCCTATAGTTGTATGCATTTGACTTGTGTGAATATGTTTGTTTTTGTTAGTATTAGTCCTTAGAGCCAATTATGAGATGATTGATAAAGGGACTTTTGTATCATATTTCATTGATAAAAGACAATGGTTATTATATTTACTTCATATCTGTGCTAAATGAATAAGTATAATAATATTTTAGGATAGTAGGTTCTAGTTTACAGTATATCAATTGATTGAATTAATAATGAGAGGTTGTAGATATATATAGAACACTACTCTTAACTATTCCAAGTCAGGAATTAATATGTAAGTGTTGGTTGCTACTCGGAAAACCTAGAGGTTCCACTGTACAAAAAATTTGTACAAAGGTCTGAACCTTTTCCTAGCTACCATGTGTTCTTTTAAATTAAATTTTGGATCGCCTGTGGAACTTAACACGTTTGATCCAAAACTTAATCTATTCGTTCTTTTAGGTTTTGACTTGGGTCTCCTGCGGAACTTAACACGTTCGACCCAAATCACCTTAAGTTATTAATTCTATTAAATATTAATTTCCATAATTGGTTCCCAGTACTGACGTGGCGAGGCACATGGCCTTCTTGGATATGGGAGCAACCACCACCGACTAGACAAAACCTTTTATGGAAAGCTAATATTTAATTTCCTAAAATAACTTTAGGTTAACCGAAAAGAACAATCAAATCACAAGGGAAAAAAAAAATAAAAGAACACAACATCGAAAAACATATTCGAAATACTAGAATCGCATGCCTCTTGTATTTGGTATTATTTCCAAAAATAACTAGTATGATGCGGAAAGAAAAATTACTAGTTATACCTTTTAGAAAGACCTCTTGATCTTCTACCGTATTCCTCTTCTAACCTCGGACGTTGTGTGGGCAACGTTCTTCCGAGATGAGAAACCACCAATCACCTTCTTCTTCCTTGCAAGTTTCGGCCATCAAAACATCTTCTAGGATGAAGAGGTTCGGCCACCACCACCATGCTCCAAGGGATGCTAGAAACGAGGCTTGCTTTCTCTCCTTCTTCTCCTTCCTTGATCCGGCCACTAACGAAAGCTCCATCAAGAGATAAGTTTCGGCCAACAAGAGGAGAGGAGAGAAATAGGGCCGGCCACACCACCAAGGAGAAAAGAGAGGAAAAATAGAATAGAGTCGTTAGCCTTGAAGCCTCTTCTACCCCCTCTTTTATAATCCTTGGTCTTTGGCAAATAAGGAAAATTTAATAAAAATTTCCTTAATTCTTTTGCCATTAAAAAGGAAAATTTTATTTAATTAAAAATAATTTTTCTTTTCTATTTGTAATGGCCGGCCACCTTAATCCCTTTAATCAAGGAAATTTTAATTCACACAAGAATTAAAACTTCCTAATTTGCTTTCGGAAATTTATAAAAATTTCTCAAATAATTTTTTTCTTCATGGTGGTTAATAAAAATGAAATTTAATAAATTAAAATCTTTCTTTTAAACATGTGGATAAAAAGAAAGTTATCTCTAAAAAATTAAAATCTCTCTTAATCTACAAATAAGGAAAGATATCAAATCTTTTCTTAATTTTTTGTAGAAACTAATAAAAGAGAATTATTAATTTTTAAACTTTCTTTTAAATCATGAACATGGTTAAAAAGGAAAGTTTTCTTAAAATTTAAAATCCTCCTTTAATCAACAAATAAGGAAAGATTTCAAATTTTAAACTCTCTTTTAAACATGTAGATGATTTACAAATAAGAAAAGTTTTTACCAAAAATTAAAACCATCCTTTTAAACTACAAATAAGGAAAGAGATTAATCTCTTCTCTTAATCTTTTGTAGAAAGCTATAAAAGGAAATTTTTAATTTTTAAACTCTCTTTTAAAAACATGATCCACATAAGAAATAATTTTAATAAAAATCCTTTTTAATATTCTAGTGGCCGGCCACCTAAGCTTGGGACCCATGCTTTGGCCGGCCACCTACATGGCTCATCCACTTGGTCTTGGCCGGCCCTAGCTTGGGTTCCAAGCTAGCTTGGCCGGCCCCATTGGATGGGTAAGAAGGTGGGTATGCGGTGGGTGTAAATCTCTATATACTAGAGGCTACGATAGGGACCGAGAGGAGGAATTGGTTTTGGTCTCCCGATGAAATTAAGCATCCCGTGTTCGCCCCGAACACACAACTTAATTTCATCAATAATAATTCATTCCGCTAAAGAACTATTATTGAACTACCGCACCAATCCCAAATTACATTTTGGGCTCCTTCTTATTATGAGTGTGTTAGTCTCCCTGTGTTTAAGATAACAAATGTCCACTAATTAAGTAAGTTACTGACAACTCACTTAATTAATATCTAGCTCCAAGAGTAGTACCACTCAACTTCATTGTCATGTCGGACTAAGTCCACTTGCAGGGTTTAACATGACAATCCTTATGAGCTCCTCTTGGGGACATTCTCAACCTAGATCACTAGGACACAGTTTCCTTCTATAATCAACAACACACACTATAAGTGATATCATTTCCCAACTTATCGGGCTTATTGATTCATCGAACTAAATCTCACCCATTGATAAATTAAAGAAATAAATATCAAATATATGTGCTTGTTATTATATTAGGATTAAGAGCACACACTTCCATAATAACTGAGGTCTTTGTTCCTTCATAAAGTCAGTATAAAAGGAACGACCTCAAATGGTCCTACTCAATACACTCTAAGTGTACTAGTGTAATTATATAGTTAAGATAAACTAATACCTAATTATACTACGAACTTCCAATGGTTTGTTCCTTTCCATCTTGGTCGTGAGCTACTGTTTATAATTTATAAGGAACCGATAACATGATCTTCTGTGTGTGACACCACACACCATGTTATCTAAAATATAAATTAATTGAACAACTACATTTATCATAAATGTAGACATTTGACCAATGTGATTCTTATTTCTAGATAAATGTTTATACCAAAAGCTAGGCTTTTAGTATACATCCTAACAGTAAAGGCAATATTAATGCATTGAGACTAGCATGTAGGTCAATTGATGACTTAATCTCATAAGTCATGGATATACAATATCAATTTGACACATGAGTATATATTAGAGGATATATACTGAATTAACCCGCCATGAGAATGTTTCATGGATCGTTATATGAGTGTCAAAAACATTCTTATAGTGACTATTGATATGAATAGTTCTTAGATCTGAAGTCACTATGGTTTCTTACATAAGGAGTTGTGTACTTTGGTATCGACAAACATCACTTGTAACAAGGTGGACTATAAAGTCGATTACTGGGTATGCAATAAGTTATTCAGAAGGATGTGAGTGATGTAGATGAGATCTATTCCTTCCATATGACAGAAATGATATTTATGGGCCCCTTGATTAAGTAGAACTACTAAATGCATGACTCTACTCAAAAAAGTCAATATAAGATATTGAGCTCATTTGGTTAAGTGAGTCTACTTAGAGATCAAGAAACACAAAGATTGATAAGAGGATGACACGGTCTATACTTCATGGATCAATATAGATATCGAGGATAGAAGAACCAAGTTATACAAAATAATAGACACAGAAAGGTTAGGCCGGATCTCGGCATTTTCGTCACTTGGGTAGCAATAACGCATTGCTAGTTGTCACTCATTGCTTATGTATCTAAAATATTATTTTATAGACATTGCCAACATTACTAAAACTTATTGGGTCATTGGTGTTGGCCATTTTGCATGTCACGTGACACTCCAATTGATAAAGATTGGAAACTCACATTAACTAAAATAACACGTGTAGTAAGGAGTCCCAAGTCGTATTTTTCCAAGGATAACTAGTAGGTTATGTACAAACTCTAGAATTGATTCAAATTGAATTATTCATGATCAAGGTCAACTAGGCATTTCCACTTAATTCACATAACAAATTAACTTCATCTAATAAAATCACTATGAAAATAAGATCAAAGAAAGTTCATTCTAATCTAAACATGATTCATTTCCTTCTCATCAAATACGCATCAACTAAGCTTGGATTCTAATGCTTCATTAAATCAAATAGATCAATTATTATCTCTTAAATTCACAATCACAGTAATCATGAAACTCAAGAGCTCATTTCACTTCTAGAAACCGAACTAGCATCCTATTCTCAATAACAATTAACCTCACCAATCAATCTCAAGCAACAAATCTTCAACTCTCACTCTCATTCAACAAAGTTTATGAGAGGATAATAATGAAAGGCTCAAGACAAACATTTGCATTCAAACTCCATTCACATTCACCACAATTCCAATGCTTAGAACAAAAGTTTCATTGACTCATTAATTGAAACTAACTCTAAATTACATGAACCAAAATAGAAAATTTCAAACTAGGAAATAGATTACAACTATGTTAGTAGCTAAACACTATTTTAGATGCAGAAATTCAACAAGATCAGGAAGCAAGTGAGATAATTCAGATTCAGGAATTTCAGAAAACATGAAACAAAGAATAAATGACAAGTAATGAAATCAGATCACAAGATCTGAGCATGTATGTGGACAATTTAAACTAATTGCAAGAAAGGTAAACGTTCACAAACTCCAAATCCAAGACCAAATTCCTTCTCATCGCTGATCTGTGAAGGAGCCTCAGAGAACGCCCATGCAGCTCTCAACAACATCATCTGGAATCTTCGGCCAATGAATAAGGACCTCCAAGCCGCAGAGAATGCCCTTCTGGCCGGTGATCCTATCGCGTGAAGAACAGAGGATGAAAGTGGCAATCGAAGCTTCAATCGAGTGATCAGTCCGATTTTCAACAGCTCCGAGCTGATGTGGAAGCGGAACAATTGCAGAAGCTTCAAGAGAACTCCAGTTAGCCTCCACAACATCTGGAAGTCTCAGATCTAGAGAACGCCCTTTAATCTGAGGAGGAAACGGATCGAGGAAGAAATCATCGTGGATCTAGAGAATGCCCACAGATCACGTTCTGAACTTCATTCGCTGATTGTCGAGAGATTCCTGAATTCGCTGTTGAAGACGGGATCAAAATCTGGATCGGGAGATGGTGAACTGGAGCCTCAGCCGTCGCGTGAAGAAGAAGGACTGTAGCAATGTCGCGAGGAACCGAGCTCAAGCTTCACTATAGCTTCTCGCGAGGTTTTTATATCCCTTTCAAATTTGATCCAATGGTCCTGAATGTTTCGGGGTTGGATCAATGGCTGGATCGTCTCTGATCTAGATCAAACTTCCTAGATCTTCATCTATGGCTGTGATGTGCTTTCTCGTAGCTCTGATGGACCAAATCCTTGACGGATGGCTCAGATCTCTCCGATCTTCAATGGACGGTCCAGAACACTCCAAGGCTTGATCGACTTGATTAGCCCTTGATTTAAGCCCAAGTATGGCCTGATTTGATCGAGTCCATGACCCTTTTGATGCCTACAAAATAATAATAAAAAATTAGCATCAAATACCATGATAATTGGCTAAATTACAATTAAGTCCAAGATCACGTGCAATTATGAAATATAATGTATATATGAGATTAAGCTATGAATAAAACATCAAAAGCATGCATTATGAATCAAGATAATATAGCCAAAATCATGGTTATCAAATCCCCCACACTTAATCTTGGATGTCCCGTTCAAGTCAAGAAAACTAAAAATCATCTCCACACAAATTCCCTAGCAATACTGATCCTGTCCGAACGCTGAATCAACGGACGCTGGGCACGTGGCGCTCTCCGAGTCGCTGACGTGGATCTCCGACCGGTCGTACGGTCCTCCGGCAAACCTGCAAGGAAGTCGGGCTGGGAAGGGGTTCCCGGCGATGACCCTCCGACGCTCAAGTCAGGCAAGTGGACAAAAAAGAGGTGGCTTCGAATATGCGAGAATGCGTACCTCCGGCGAAGTATAAGGCTCCTTATATAGAGCTGTGAAGGAGCTCACGCACACATACCGAGGTGAATACGTATCCTCAGCCCATACCTCGGTATGTGCTTGTCAGACAAGCTTACCTGACACCATACTGCTACAGTCCGAGCACGTCTCTGATGTGACAAGGGAACCCTCTGTCATAAGATCCTGCGTATGGCCCAATCGTCAAACATACTCGCTGTCAGAATATGCTCCTTTGTCCTTTTGTCTATTCTTACCCCATGCCGAGTGTCCGACCGGTCGGCAGTCCCCTTGCGTCCGGCCGGTCATATGTGCTAGTCCACTTAGGAGATTCCTGGTAGTGTACTCTGTGGAGATTGTTCGCAGTATTGCTATTTTATGCCTTCGGCCGAGCGGACCACCCGTTCGGCCATACGACCCTGTTCAACATGAGCGTCGGAACCCTGACTACTCGCCGGGTGCCTTTGACTCCGATGAGACCCCGTTCGGTCGACCGGTCTCCCCTTCTCCGGTCGGCCGTTCGACCCTTTGACTACCACGTGGCGTTGACTTCCCTCAGAGGGGGGGTCTCTGTTCTTACCTTTGGATCACTTGCCTCCCCTTCAAGTCTAGTCGAAGGAGGTGATTAGTCCGACTGACTGGACCATCAGTTGGGCCGAGCGGCGTGCTGCAACTACCATCCGCTCGGAAACAAGATGCAGCCAAAACGCCAGTCAACGCCAACATTATTCAGTATCTCTTCGAAGTTTCCGCCAATCTCCATCATTAAGGCCGAGCACGCGCTCATTAAATGCGTTCCAATGGCTGACTGCCACGTGGCGGTGTTGCCGTCATTGTACGGCGACGGCGTGGGGTTCTGATGGGATCGAGGCGGTTCGAAATGAACGACGCGATGTGTGCTCCGATTCTCGTGACCTGGATCTAACGGTGGAGGTCGCTCGGGCTCCACCCTATAAAAGCTTCGTTTTCTTTCCTTCGCCTCACTTCTGCTGTCGCTTGCCTCCCGATTCTTTCTTCTCAGTGCTCCGGCGATCTCTTGTATTGTGCGTGTCCGTCCGGTGAAATGAGCAAAACATAGGGGTCCATTTCTTTTTAGGCTTGGGCCGCTCGGCAAACACTTCTTGAATGGCGTGGGATCTTACATGTTGCAGGGGGCGAGCTGCTTCAACTCGCGGTCCTCTGGGCGGCTGATGAGCAGTGTGTTGCTTCCGCTCGGCAATGGGCGCCCGCTCAGTTGGTGTTTCCTTCCTTCGGGCCGCTTGGGCTTCCTCCACATTGATGTATTCATTGGCCCGGTGTAGCATATGGTCGTAGTCCCGAGGCGGCTTCCGAATGAGTGAGCGGAAAAAGTCCCCGTCCACGAGGCCTTGCGTAAATGCATTCATCATTGTCTCGGAGGTGGCCGTTGGAATGTCCATGGCCACCTGGTTGAATCGCTGGATATAAGCTCTGAGCGACTCTCTGGGCTCTTGCTTGATGGCAAATAAGATGACGCTAGTCTTCTGGTAGTGCCGACTGCTTGCAAAATGGTGGAGGAAGGTCGTGCGGAAATCTTTGAAACTTGCGATGGATCCGTCCGGCAGCCTCCGAAACCACCGTTGAGCCGATCCCGAGAGAGTGGTAAGGAAAACCCGACACTTCACTCCATCTGTGTATTGATGAAGAGTAGCGGTGTTGTCGAACTTACCCAAATGATCGTCCGGGTCGGTGGTTCCGTTGTATTCACCGATCGCCGGGGGCACATAGTGCTTTGGTAGAGGATCCCGTAGGATGGCCTCTGAGAATTGACGGTTGATCCGCTCGGGCGAGGCGTCCGCTCGGGGGGCCTTGCCTTTTCTGCTGTCTCGTCTTGGTACTTCATCTGATGGAGATCCTTGATCCCGATTAACTGCTGCGGCTTCAGGAGGAGTGCGGAATAGGGCCCGATGAAATGGAACCGTGGCCTGCGGTGCTTCCGCTCGGCCTCCTGATGCTAATGTTGCTTGCTGCTCAATCCGCTCGGCTTGCGACTTCTGCCTTTGTTCCACAAGCTTAGCTGCTCGTGTCTCGATCAGAGCGTCGAGCTTCTCTGTGGAGACCATCACCGAGTGTTGTCGTCCAGCTTCGTCCATTGCTTCCGATCAGATGCAGGAGCGTTCCCACAGACGGCGCCAAATTGATCATGTCCGAACGCTGAATCAACGGACGCTGGGCACGTGGCGCTCTCCGAGTTGTTGACGTGGATCTCCGACCGGTCGTACGGTCCTCCGGTGAACCTGCAAGGAAGTCGGGCCGGGAAGGGGTTCCCGGCGACGACCCTCCGACGCTCAAGTCAGGCAAGTGGACAACAAAGAGGTGGCTTCGAATATGCAAGAATGCGTACCTCCGGCGAAGTATAAGGCTCCTTATATAGAGCTGTGAAGGAGCTCACGCACACATACCGAGGCGAATACGTGTCCTCAGCCCATACCTCGATATGTGCTTGTCAGACAAGCTTACCTGACACCATACTGCTACAGTCCGAGCACGTCTCTGATGTGACAAGGGAACCCTCTGTCATAAGATCCTGCGTATGGCCCAATCGTCGAACATACTCGCTGTCAGAATATGCTCCTTTGTCTTTTGTCTAGTCTTACCCCATGCCGAGTGTCCGGCCGGTCGGCAGTCCCCTTGCGTCCGACCGGTCATATGTGCTGGTCCACTTAGGAGATTCCTGGTAGTGTACTCTGTGGAGACTGTTCGCAGTATTGCTATTTTATGCCTTCGGCCGAGCGGGCCACCCGCTCGGCCATACGACCCTGTTCAACATGAGCGTCGGAACCCTGACTTCTCGCCGGGTGCCTTTGACTCCGATGAGACCCCGTTCGGCCGACCGGTCTCCCCTTCTCTAGTCGGTCGTTCGACCCTTTGACTACCACGTGGCGTTGACTTCCCTCAGAGGGGGGTCTCTGTTCTTACCTCCGGATCAAATACCTAGAAGATAGTAAAAAGAATTTAACTAAGGTCATCTTAAAGATCACCAACAATCATGAATACAATCCAAACAATAATCAGTAGGTATAGTGGTTTCAATCCAATTGAAAAATTAAGCAAGTTGTAATCTGACAAGGTATTTACCTATTCTAGCCCTCACACTCAAACATGTACAAGTTGAGCTCACTCAATGCAACTCACAACATTTCACTACCATAAACTTACTTATTTTCTAATTCTCCACCACTATAAACATATCATACATGAATCAAAAGGAATTTATCATCAAGAATTGAAATGGAATAAAAAAGAACAATGAAAATGAATGAAATAGGCAAAAGAAAAAAAAAACCCAATGAAGTATATGAGAAGATGAGAGTATTAGAGGAATATACTTGATGAGTTGACTAATTTGATGTAAAAGGAGATGAATACCATTTGTCATTACGAATTCAAAACATCAAGCTAACCTCTCCTTCAATTTGATGATTAACAAAGAATCTTGATACTCAATCTCCAACTTTGATACTCTTTTGTCTTGTCATTTCCTCTTCTTTTTTTTTTTTTCCTGTTTTCACTATTCTTTCCAGCTCTTAAACTTCAATTCCAGCATTTGGAAGCTCAAAAATAATCTCAAGTCATGAAGAATAATTCCCTCCCCCACACTTAAAGCATTGGTCGTCTCGGACAATGAAAAACATCATGTTTTCCAATTCTTAACACACTTTAACCACTGTTTTCATTCTTTTTTTCTACAGTAGATTTTGTTCTCAGTTTCTATCATTGGCAGATCTCTAATGCTTTGGTAGAAGACCAAATCAAATACCCTTAACCACCAAATGCAGCTTTGATCACAAAATTCAGCAATAATCAAACACAGCTCCAAAATTAGCAAATCAAATCTATTCCTGCAACTCACAATTTCAGAATTAGAAATTTTGATGTACATTCAGACACAACCTAATAGATTCTAATCACAGAAATTGTGAGCCAACACATAGGAGAATACTACAATTTCTAGTTCTGCAAATTCCCAGTTCTGCAAATTCCAGTGAAGACCCAGATCAAATTCTTGCAGATCAGTAGTTTCTACGGAATTACTGCAGAGTTTCTGTGGTGTTATGCAGTTACAACTTTCCCACAATTTCAACAGAGTGTAGGAGCAACCTCTTAGAGTTGTTGTCATGGAAGACATAGTAAAATTCTGGGCACAAATTCAATCCATCTTGAACAATAAATCTCATCAAAATTAATCCAAGTTGATACATCAGTTTCCAAATATGATCTATAGCACAAATTCCAGTTGTTTTTGGACAGTAGCAACAATAAGATTCAGCACTAAACAGGGATCCAACTTCATATTTCCATGCATGACAGATAATTTAGTCCACAGCTCAATTTTTCAACAGCTTAACAAATTCAACTTGCTAGATTAAGTTTCAGCTTAAATCCTCAAGAATTCAGCTCATCATTTCCAGAATTAAGCTTCAATTGGAATTAAAGAAATCAGATTTGAAGATTGGCTCCAACTTGTAAATTCAAAACTTCACTATAAATTCTGCACTCAATTTCAGAATTGACAACTCAAGGACATCTCATTTTAAGTCATAAAAAATCTAGCTTGAGAGGATATCTCATTTGGCATTGAATTCTGGATTTAACAGCATAGAGATTGTGCAATAATCATGCACTTGATGAATGTTTCTGCAATTCAGAAACTTGAAGTTCTGTACTCTTCAACCACTATTGTACAGAGCTTTCATCTAAAGCGTCCTCAATTCCTTGAAGGCCTAAGTTTCAGCATTAAGATTCTGAGGTGGCTTCAGCTTAAATCAAATAGAATCCAGCTAGGATGGGAATTTCATTTGGCTCTGAAATGCTAGAAGTTCAGATTTAGATTGCTATCCAAAAACAACATAAACATATTGGTATCAAATTCTGGCTTGACAAATTCTGCTAACCAAGTATTCAGCTTAACTAAAACTCCCATTCAGCACAGAGATAATAGTAGATTTTTGCTGAACAGAAATCTCAATAGAATTTGGCACCAACAGACTTTAAATGTCAAATTACAGAACCTCTTAATTCCTATCAATTGCTGCTCCTAAATTCCTTTCTTATCAAGTTCTGGAATTTATAGAATCTACCCAAACTTCAACTAATCAGATGTGCAGCTACATGTTCAAGAATTTAGTTCACTGAATCCACAGAAATCTGACACATGCTTTGACAAATAGAAGTTCTGCTCTTACAATGCACACATCAACTAACAAGTCTTACATTTCAGTAAATTCAATGAGTTTGTAGATTTTTTATTCATTAGGACTCAGCTTGAAAGGAAGTTGTATTTGTCACAAAAGTATAGGACTGTAATAGGCTCCTCACTGCCAATTTCAATACTAGGAATAATTCTGCAGTTTGATTCTCCATTTGTACATAAACAACAACATTCAGATAAAAGCTATGTCATTCCAACATTTCCGGAAATTAGGGAATTAAACATCAGACCATCAACAGCAGATTTTGATTTGTTTACTGATTTCTTAAAAATTGTCACAATGCAAGTGTTGTGAGGAGATAACTGCTGCAACCCATTCCGAAATCATCTCTTGAAACTCATACCAAATTGCTGATTTCTGCACTGTAGTGCAATTGAACAATTCCAGGTCATGCATCATGGTACAGGTTATCAAAGATTGCAAGAAAATCAGATTGCTGCTCTTGAATTCCAACTCAAAAGGACTACTTCTTGTCATATAGAAATCTTTTAAGAGTTCCTGCAAAATTTCCTACAACTTAGTCTCATAAATTTTTCATCCTGTAGATTCAGCTTCTGGAGTGCTTGCTGCTTCAAAATCAGAAATCTAGAATTCAATTCCAACAAAATTCAGCTACAATATATGTTCCGAACAGAAGCAATATGAAAAATTAGCACAACACATGTACTTATTGGTACATTGGCTTCATTTATGCAATTCTCAACATTTATGTAGTCCTATCAGGTTCTGAAATTCATAGTTCCCAGAATTCAATTTTGCATTTCCAGAATTTAGCTCCTTTCCAAATAGAATTTCTGTTTTAGGATTCAAATCAGGCATTTAACAACATCTTGAATATTGATGCTGTTAAAATCAGATTCACAACTGCCAAAATTAGATTCAATGAAATTGAATTCTGATTCTGATTTCAGCAACCCCTCATTCTCCAAATTGGCACAAGATTCAGCAATTCAAGTGTAGGAGCATACTATAGTGTATTACAGCAATGCTTTCCACTTTTAAATCAATCTATTGTGAATCAGATCTTCCAGCACCCAATAGATACTATTTTTTAAATTCTGCAACAATCCTAGCTTGCTTTTTGTTTTCTCAGTTTGCCTCTGCGAACAGCTTCATTGATATATTAGCAACTCTCTAACAGTCTACTCTATTCAATCAACTTTGAATTTGATCCATGGTAATCAGATTTCCAGCATGACAACCACTAATTCTGTAGCTTAGTATTAAGTTTTAGACATAGAAAAGGGAATCATTCAACACTCAATTAATAGTCACTTAGTTTCATAACCATGCTGATCAAAAATAGCATAAAGAATTGGCACAAAACTTTTATTAAGCATGTCATTGTTCAAGATTTTATTCCTACAGCTCGTACAGAATTCTAGCATGCAATAACCTTGTTTCACTTATGAACCATATCAAAGATTCGAATAGAATTTCTTAAATCATATTGCTTGAGACTTCTTCAAAACTAGTTGTTGCAGATTGCCATAAGTTGAGGATCTTATTCCTTTCAACTCAGCATCACAGAACCTTGTAACATATTCCAGTATCACTTTTCTTCCTTTCCTCATTAGCTTCTTCTTAACCAAAATTCCACAACCAAGTTTGGCACACCATTGATACGTCAATTCAAACTTTAATTCTGCACATTCTGTGAAATTCTAGCACTGCAAAACCCATTTCCATTCCCTCTATTTCCTGATTCTTGCTAAATTAAAGGAGCTTTCTAAGATGGAAATCATATATTCAATCCCTAATTGAGGAGTTGGGAAGAGAATATTATAGGCTTGATCCCATGACTCCTGAATACCGATAGAGTCGGGAAGAGAATAATCAACTCAATCTAGCCGAGGAAGAGAATAACTCGATTCCACTGAGGGAATAGCTCGATCCCTCTACTCTCGAATACCAGCGGAATCAGGGAGAGAATATAATAAGACTCGATTTGAGGGAGGGAATAACTCGATTCCATTGAGGGAGAGAATAGCTCGATCCTACATTTCCCAAGTGCCAATAGAGTCGAGGAGAGAATATAATAGGCTCAATTCTGCGACTCTCAAGTGTCCACGGAGTTAGAGAGAGAATAATAATAAGAAACCAGGCTCAACACTGAAGTTGAACATCGTATCAATATATAGAAATGACGTTGATCGGTAGGCCGAGATATATATAAAAACATGACATATGAAATTTGATGAAATTTAGATTTCTTGTGCCAAGCGAGAATCTGGAGAGTAAGGATCTCACTGGCACGAAAACCCGAGGGCTTCTAGTGCAGTGCTCGAATGAAAATAATGCCTAAGAAATTCTACTCTCTTGCTCTTATAACATGGCGATGATGGGTTTGTTGAAATCCTCCGAGGTCATGATAAGGGTAGCAGGTCTTCCAATGTCATTGATCTTGTCCGAATCACCGAACCAAAGGACGCTGGGCACGTGGCGCGCTCCTAGTCGAGGACGTAGGCCTCCGTCTGGTCGCACGAATCTCCGGCGAACCTGCACAGAAGTCGGGCCGGGAAGGGTTCCCAGGGTCGACCCTCCGACGCTCAAGTCAAGCAAGCAAATAATGCAAAAGGTGGCTCCAGAGATGATTTTTCGCGTGCCTGTGGCGAAGTAAGAGGCTCTATATATATAGAGCGAGGAGAGAACTAATGCACGTTCATCGAGGTGCAGACGTGTCAGCAACCCATACCTCGATATGTACTTGTCAGAGAGCTTACCTGACACCATACTGCTACAGTCCGAGCATGTCTTCGATGGGACAACAGGACACCCCGTTGCCAGACTAGGGGTATGGCGTAGCCATACGACTTGACGGCTGTCAGAGGGTGTTCCCTTCCTTTACCCACCGCCCGGCCGGGACGTCCGTCCGGTCGACCTTCCGGTCGACCGGGCGAAGAATGTCGTCCGGACGGCCTTAATTCCCTGCGTCGGCCGGGCGGCCCGTCCCTCCGCTCGATCATTATGTACTGTTTCATTGAGCGTCGGAACCCTGGTCTCTACCAGGGTGCCTTTTACTACCAGATATCCCTTTCTTCTAAATTCGGTCGGCTCGTCCTTCTCCAGCGGGCCACTGGGCCCTTTGACCTCCCCGTGGTGTTGACCCCTCGTTATGGGGTTCCGGCTTCTTACCACCGGATCACTTGCCTCTCCCTCGAGTCTAGTCGAAGGAGGCGAAGTCCGACTGACTGGACTGCCGATCTGACTGAGCAATGATCCTTGCATTAGTCCTCTCGGCCAGGCATAAGGATGCTCATCCGTTCGGCAGTATCTTGTCCATGCCTTGTGCTTCTCTCGGAATCCATGTCCAATGCTCCCCCCCCCCACTGTTTATCACGTGCACTGCGCACGGTAAGGGGAGCTCATTAAATGCAGCCAGTATCTCGCTGACGCGTGGCGATCGTGCGCTTGTCAGCGCATGGCGGTGGCGTCACTTCCGATGGGACAGCCGTCGTTTGAAATGAACGATTGGATGATGACCTCGTTATCAACGACCTGGATCGGACGGTGGAGGTTGCTTCCGGGCGGCAATATAAAGCTTGCGGCTCCGCTTCTGCCGCCGCCTCGCTGCTTCATTCTCCTCCGGCACTTCTCTGCTCGTTTTCTCTTCCGGCGACCTCGCCCCTCAACTCTTCGGCAAACCTCAGCCCTTCGTCGATCATCTTCTTTGTTTGTAAGGCCTTTTTTCTTGTTCCCAGCGCTTTCTTCTTTTTGTTACCCGTTTCCTTCAATCGGCTTTTCTCCATTCTTTGCTCACCCCTTCCCTCGGAATCCTATATTCTCGTCCCTTGACCATGACTAGCACTTCACAGTCGACCGGCGGCGCTCCAGGTCTATGGTACACGACCATGGAGAGCCGTTTTGATGAGGAAGACGCATTGCGTCTCGTCCGGACTTATGACCTGCCGGCCGACCACCAAATAGTGTTAGCCACACCGGCCGATCGGCCTCATGAACCGCCGTCCGGCACAGTGCTTTTCTTCCGAGACCAATTTCTGGCCGGACTGCGTTTTCCACCTCACAAATTTTTCTTAGAAGTCTGCAACTATTTCCGCATTCCGCTCGGCCAGGTAGTTCCCAACTCTATTAGGCTGCTGGGCGGAGTGATAGTTTTGTTCAAGCTGAACAACATCCCCTTGGACCCAAAAATATTCCACTACTTCTACTATCCCAAGCAAGCCGAGTGGGGTACCTTTGTTTTCCAGTCTAGGATAGGCTTCGTGCTTTTTGATCATATGTCGAGCTCCAACAAACATTGGAAGGAGCATTTTTTCTATATACGTTTTCCCGAGCGGCCGACTTTCCGCACCAAGTGGCGCCGGCGCAACCGGAGCTCGGCAAGTTTAGAGGCGACGCGGACTATCTCCATGCAGCCGAACGGCTAGTCGGTCAGCGCTATCATATTGACGAGATGCTCCTTCCGGGAGTAATGCATATATTCGGCTTGTCTTCTATCCCAGCCGATCTACCCTGCAGCATGAGTAAGTTTCCTTATCTTCCCATTTGTTTTGTTCTAACTGATTTATTTTTTGCTTCTGCAGCTGAAGTCATGAGAGCTACCGAGAAGCTCAAACTGAAGGCCGCTCAGATTGAGGAGGTGACGAACAAGGAGGCCGCCGAGCGGGGCCTTGCTCCATCTGATCCGGCCGGTGGAGAAGGTGAGGGGGCACCAATTGTCCCCGAAGCCTCAGATGTCCCTGCCTTTCACAATGAGGTCGCGGGCGACCTGGAACCTCCTACCGAGGTTGAGGTAGAGGGTCGTTCGGCCGATGATGTGCCGCTACGCACTCGGAAGCGCCGACGACCAAAATCTGCCCATGCCTCTAAACTTGATGAGCCACAGCCCGAGCGGAGCGCGGGCGCACCGGTGCTGTCCGGGACTGTTTCCCTCGAGAGTACCCCAACCCCTCAGGGTTCTCCGAGGGCCATCTCTGAACTTTGCGCCGTATCAGGCGTATGGGTGAGCTTCCCTCCTCTTCTGCCGGTGGGCCGTCCGATAAGGCCGCTGCTTCTCAGAGCGAGCCGAGCGGCCAGATTTTGATAAAGACCGTTCTGCGCCTCCCCTCAGAGGCGTACATGGCTGCTGCTGATCGGCCAATGGTCCCCGAGCAGCAGATTACTCTGATGGGCCCTCTTGCCCAAGCTTGGATAGATGCTCGGCGTCGCATAGCCAAGATGACTCCCGGGCAGCTCGGCGATAGCAACCTTCAACAGGCCACCGGGGTATGCTCTCCTTTTCTTTGTTTGCATATTCGAATTATGTTTTTAACCTGTGGACATTTGTTGGTAGAACTGGGTGGAGCAGATCGCTATTAGCGATCGATTGGCCGAGCTGGAGGACGAGTTGAAAAAACAAAAAACCGCAGGGGGTAACGGGCAGTCGACTGCCGCTCTGGAGAAGGCCAAAAAATCGATGGATGCCGAACGTAAAAGGGCTAACGATTTGGCGAGCAAAGTCGTTCGGCTTGAAGCGATGATCAAGCAACGAGAGAAGGAGATCAAAACGGCGACCACTCGGAAGCAACAGGCCATCAATGATATGGACCGTATGAAGGTGGAGATCAGGGGGTTGGAACAACGCATCAAAGACTTGGACGCCTTGTTGGCCGCCGAGAAGGAGGGCCGCTCGGCGGATCTCCAAAGATTCGACGGAGATTTGGCCGCGCTCCAAGCCACCAGCGATGCCGCCCATGCCGCGCTCAAGGAATACCAAGAGGGGGAGTCGGCCCGCTTTGACGAAGTGAGGAAAGCGTTCCTTTGCTCGGAGGGCTTCGAAGGGATATCTAAAGACCAAAGGTCACCTGCCTGCCGAGCTGACCATCCCTCCCGAGGATCTAGCGAGCGTGATGGACACCATCCCCGACGCTCTTTTTGATTTTGATGTGTGAGGAGCGTTTTTATAAACTTTTTTGTATTCCCGCCGTTCGGCCCAGACTATCTCTGTAATGACTCTTTTGGCTTGCGTAATAGATGATCTTCTGTTTCTTTCACCTTTTATTGTGTCAAGAACTTACTAAGTATTCTTTATAACCATTCCGCTCGGCACCTCGCTATGCCAGACAAGCGAATTATCTTTAATGTCTCATTACGCGCCTGATCAGCCGCTCAGCGCGCAAACTTGTTTGCCTCTTTAATTCCGATTAACCATCCTTTGCTTCGCGCCTTACCTCAAAGGGGTTTTCGCTGGATGAGAGCCGCTCGGCCGCCGGCTCGTCTCTTGATATTTATCGTCGGTGCTCGACGGCGCGGTTATTTATAGCCGGTCGGCGCGGCTCTCGATTTTTAACGACGGGGCTCGTCGGCTTTCCGCTCGGACGTTTATAGACGCCGGCTCGTCTCTCGATATTTAACGTCGGTGCTCGACGGCGCGGTTATTTATAGCCGGTCGGCGCGGCTCTTGATTTTTAACGACGGGGCTCGTCGGCTTTCCGCTCGGACGTTTATAGACGCCGGCTCGTCTCTCGATATTTAACGTCGGTGCTCGACGGCGCGGTTATTTATAGCCGGTCGGCGCGGCTCTCGATGTTTAACGACGGGGCTCGTCGGCTTTCCGCTCGGACGTTTATAGACGCCGGCTCGTCTCTCGATATTTAACGTCGGTGCTCGACGGCGCGGTTATTTATAGTCGGTCGGCGCGGCTCTCGATTTTTAACGACGGGGCTCGTCGGCTTTCCGCTCGGACGTTTATAGACGCCGGCTCGTCTCTCGATATTTAACGTCGGTGCTCGACGGCGCGGATATTTATAGCCGGTCGGCGCGGCTCTCGGCTTCTAACGACGGGGCTCGTCGGCTTTCCGCTCGGACGTTTATAGCCGCCGTCTCGATATTTAACGTCGGTGCTCGGCGGCGCGGTTATTTATAGCCGGTCGGCGCGTCTCGATTTTAACGGCGGGGCTCGTCGGCTTTCCGCTCGATAGATAGCGGCTCGTCTCGATATTTAACGTCGGTGCTCGACGGCGTTATTTATAGCGGTCGGCGCGGCTCTCGATTTTAACGACTCGTCGGCCTTTCGCTCGGACGTTTATAGGCGCGGCGCGTCTCGATATTGCGTCGGTGCTCGGCGCGGTTATTATAGCGGTCGGTAGCGGCTCTCGATTTTAACGACGGGGCTCGTCGGCTTTCCGCTTCGGACGTTTATAGACGCGGCTCGTCTCTCGATATTTAACGTCGGTGCTCGACGGCGTGGTTATTTAGCCCGTCGCTCGATTTTTAACGACGGGGCTCGTCGGCTTTCCTCTCGGACTTTTAGACGGCGGCTCGTCTCTCGATATTTAACGTCGGTGCTCGACGCGGTTATTTATAGCCGGTCGGCGTGGCTTTCGATTTTTAACGACGGGGCTCGTCCGGCTTCCGCTCGGTTTATAGACGCCGGCTCGTCTCGATATTTAACGTCGGTGCTCGGCGGTTATTTATAGCGGTCGGTAGCGGCTCTCGATTTTAACAGCGGGCTCGTCGGCTTTCCTTCGGACGTTTATAGGCGCGGCTCGTCTCGATATTTAACGTCGGTGCTCGGCGGCGCGGTTATAGCCGGTCGGCGCGGCTCTCGATTTTAACAGCGGGGCTCGTCGGCTTTCCTTCGGACGTTTATAGGCGCGGCGCGTCTCGATATTGCGTCGGTGCTCGGCGCGATTATTATAGCCGGTCGGTAGCGGCTCGATTTTAATAGCGGGGCTCGTGGCCTTCCGCTCGGACGTTTATAGACGCCGGCTCGTCTCTCGATATTTAACGTCGGTGCTCGACGGCGCGGTTATTTATAGTCGGTCGGCGCGGCTCTCGATTTTTAACGACGGGGCTCGTCGGCTTTCCGCTCGGACGTTTATAGACGCCGGCTCGTCTCTCGATATTTAACGTCGGTGCTCGACGGCGCGGTTATTTATAGCCGGTCGGCGCGGCTCTCGATTTTTAACGACGGGGCTCGTCGGCCTTCCGCTTGGACGTTTATAGACGCCGGCTCGTCTCTCGATATTTAACGTCGGTGCTCGACGGCGCGGTTATTTATAGCCGGTCGGCGCGGCTCTCGATTTTTAACGATGGGGCTCGTCGGCTTTCCGCTCGGCTGGAGGAGGCCGCTCGGTGGGAGTTTCTTTTTTCCTGGCCGCCTGTGCTTCTTCCACGTTAATGTACTCGTTAGCCCGATGTAGCATGTGATCGTAATCCCGGGGCGGCTTTCGGATGAGCGATCGGAAGAAATCTCCATCCACTAGGCCTTGTGTGAAGGCATTCATCATGGTTTCCGAAGTGTCCGTTGGAATGTCCATCGTCACTTGGTTGAATCGCTGGATGTAAGCTCGAAGCGATTCCCGGGCCTCTTGCTTGATGGCGAACAGACTTACGCTTGTTTTTTGATAACGCCGACTGCTGGCGAAGTGGTGGAGGAAGGCCGTTCGGAAGTCCTTGAAGCTTGTGATGGATCCGTCCGGCAGCCTCCGGAACCACCGTTGAGCCGATCCCGAGAGAGTGGTGAGAAAAACTCGGCACTTTACTCCATCTGTGTATTGATGGAGGGTCGTGTTATCAAACTTACCCAGGTGATCATCCGGGTCGGTTGTCCCATTATACTCGCCGATCGTCGGGGGCGTGTAGTGCTTGGGCAGAGGGTCTCGTAGAATGACCTCTGAAAATTGGCGATTGATCCGCTCGGGCGACGCGTCCGCTCGGGGGGCTTTCCCCTTCCTGTCGTCTCATCGAGGCATTTCCTCCGAAGAAGACCCCTTATCTCTGTGAGTTGGTAAGGCTTCAGGGGTGCGGAACAGAGCCCGATGAAATGCGACGGTGGCAGGTGGTGCTTCCGTTCGGCCACCAGATGCTGATGTTGCTTGCTGCTCCGGCCGCTCGGATGCGGCTTTCTGTTTTTGCTCCACGAGATTAGCGGCCCTTGTCTCGATCAGAGCGTTGAGTTCCTCGTTCGAAAGCGTCACCACGTGTTGTCGTCCAGCCTCGTCCATTGTTCCCGATCGGATGCAGGAGCGTTCCCACAGACGGCGCCAAATTGATCCTGTCCGAATCACCGAACCAAAGGACGCTGGGCATGTGGCGCGCTCCTAGTCGAGGACGTAGGCCTCCGTCTGGTCGCACAAATCTCCGGCGAACCTGCACAGAAGTCGAGCCGGGAAGGGTTCCCGGCGTCGACCCTCCGACGCTCAAGTCAGGCAAGCAAATAATGCAAAAGGTGGCTCCAGAGATGATTTTTCGCGTGCCTGCGGCGAAGTAAGAGGCTCTATATATATAGAGCGAGGAGAGAACTAATGCACGTTCACCGAGGTGCAGACATGTCAGCAACCCATACCTCGGTATGTACTTGTCAGAGAGCTTACCTGACACCATACTGCTACAGTCCGAGCATGTCTTCGATGGGACAACAGGACACCCCGTTGCCAGACTAGGGGTATGGCGTAGCCATACGACTTGACGGCTGTTAGAGGGTGTTCCCTTCCTTTACCCACCGCCCGGCTGGGACGTCCGTCCGGCCGACCGGGCGAAGAACGTCGTCCGGACGGCCTTAATTCCCTGCATCGGCCGGGCGGCCCGTCCCTCCGCTCGATCATTATGTACTATTTCATTGAGCGTCGGAACCCTGGTCCCTACCAGGGTGCCTTTTACTACCAGATGTCCCTTTCTTCTAAATCCGGTCGGCTCGTCCTTCTCCGGCGGGCCACTGGGCCCTTTGACCTCCCCGTGGTGTTGACCCCTCGTTATGGGGTTCCGGCTTCTTACCACCGGATCAGTCATCAATCTAAGCGTCTCAATTTAGGATCTTAATTCAGTTTTTCCACATACGACACCAATTTTTTCCTTCCTAAGATTGCCGGAAGGTGAGCCCCTGGTGAGGTATCGATGATGTTGACTAAGTCACTATGACCAGGAGAAAGAAGAAGGTGAGTTGTCCTCGATATTGACCAGGTTACGGAGTCTCCGAAGAAAAGGTTGTTGGGACCAATGTGCCGCTAGAGAGAGGGTGAATAGCGTTTCGTCGTGCTTGCGTCGGTTTTCTTCGTCTTGTTGTTGTGCAGCGGAATACTCGAAGATAAACACTCATAATGTTAACACCTAGGATTTACTTGGTATCCACCTCAAGAAGAGGTGACTAATCCAAGGATCCACATACGACACGCTATCTCCACTAATGAAAGTCTCCTTCTCGGTCGCAGCCGGAGGCGGAGAAGCCTCGTACAAACTCACACATAACACAAACACAAATACAAGAAGAAACTCTAAGAATACAAGTGAATACACCTTTCTTCTTGCTACTTGTTGTTGCCTCTTGAACCTTGAAGATTCTCCTCAAGTGCTTTCAAGAACTGGTGTGAGTGCTGGAGAAATTGTTGTAATCTCGCAGGAGAAGATCGCAAAGATCTAGCGAAGAAAACGCTCCGCCCAGGTTTTATACAGTGCCTCCAATCGATTAAAATCAACCCCAATCGATTGCCACGTCAGCACCGCTCCATCGCAGCCATCTATCATCTGTATCCTGGGCAAAGGTCACTTCCCAATCGATCGACCGATCGATTGGGACTGCCTGAATCAATCGCTCGATCGATTCAGCGCCTTTCTATGCTCTCGCGTCCGCATGAGAGCTTCTGCTGCCCAATCGATCGCCCGATCGATTGGCAGCTCCCAATCGATTGCCCGATCGATTGGGAAAGTCTCTGTGCTCGCAATTTCATATCCCAATCGATCGGTCAATTGATTGAGCCTTCCCACAATCGCAGCACAATCCAAATCGATCGACCAATTGATTTGGACTCTGTTCAATCGATCACCCGATCGATTGAACATTTTGAACTTGACTCAAACTCAAGTCCAAAGTCCCAAACTCAACTTCTGGTCAACCGTGACCTGTTAAGTCTCCATGCCTGGCATTTGGACACACCCGACCAACCTCGAACTAGCCTTCTAGCCTCCTCCATCAGCCTTGCGTCCCTTGGATATCTCCCCATCTTTCACGCCTTGCCTTCAAGAGCTTCCTTCGGCCTCATCCTAGTTGTCGGGTCTTCCTTGCCAAGTCATACTAGGACTTACATTGCCAAAACCACATGCTTGGACTTTCCAATGGCCTGGTTCCTCACCAAGACTTTCTCCTTTGCCAAGATCACACTTGGACTTTCCAACTGCCTGGATCCTCACCAGGACTTTCTTCTGCCTAGCTCCTCACTAGGACTTTCCCGTTGCCTGGCTCCTCACCAGGACTTTCTCCTTTGCCAAGATCACACTTGGACTTTCCAACTGCCTGGCTCCTCACCAGGACTTTCTCCTGCCTAGCTCCTCACTAGGACTTTCCTAATACCTAACATCCAGTTAGGACTTTCCCAGTCAAGTCTCCTGTCAACCTTGACCTACTTGACATGTATTCTCATCAATCTGGTCAACCCTTTGACCATCTCCATAACCGGACGATTGCTCCAGCAATCTCCTTATATTGTCAAACATCAAAACTCAAATCAGAACTCAAGCTTGACTCAACTCAAACTTAGTCAAACTGGATGTTTGACAATACATCTAAGTTAGGCTAAATCCCATAGCCTTAATCTCTTCTTTATCACAAGGCTAAATCCCTTAGCCTTAATCGCTTCTTTACACCAAGGCAAAATCTCATAGCCTTAACCTCTTCTTTATCACAAGGCTAAATCTCATAGCCTTAACTTCATGATAAAGCATAAATGAAGGTTTCCTTCATTCTCTCCCTTTCCTAGAGAACAAACTCCCCCTTCTTGGGATGAAGGCCTAACTTAACCTCCAATTCTCTCCCTTTGTCACACATCAAAAATTGAAAACAAACTCTTCTCCATAAGAGTTAAATCTACGTTGTTTACAACCTCATATGTTGTTAACAACCCCACAATAAAGATCTCATATTCTTCATTGCCGCCTAAGCTCCCCCTTGAGCTCTACTTCACTTCACAATGCTCATCCTAGAGTATGCATCAACTTCCCAATGAAACTCCCATTCATTTTATTCAATGCTCCCCCTTGAGCAGTAATCTTCTTCACAATGCTCATCCGAGAGCATTTCCCACTTTACCAATGAAGGTCTGATCCCCTTCATTAATCTAATGCTCCCCCTTGAGCAGTAACCTACTTCACAATGCTCATTTGAGAGCATTTATCATTCTAGCAATGAAGATAACGAATCTTCCATTGTTCCCAATACTTGACCCTGAGTATTATCCATCACGTAGGTTTAACCCTCTTCCAAGGTCCTTGAAAGTAAATTTTCATGAATTCAAGGAGTAACTCCCCCTAAAAACATGGTCAAACTTCTGTTATTGCACCAACAATAACTTGAAGTTCCTAAATAGTTAGGAAAACCAAAACTTGAAGTTTTGAAGTTCAAAATTTAATAATGAAATTAAACTCCAACCTAAACTTCACCTAAGTCTACCTTAACTAATCTATACTTGCTTTCATCATGAGAACTCCCTCTAAATATATACAAATATATTCCAAGGGATTTGGAATGGTTATTGGAACTTGAAGTGGCTTAATGTGCTAAAATCAGGCTTTTCCAGCCATAATCTGACTTCCCAATCAATTGAAGTTGGGACTCAATCGATTGAAGCTACTTCAATCGATCCATTGATCGATTCCGTAAGCTTCTGCTTGCAGAAATTCCCTCTGAATCGATCGGCTGATCGATCCAGCTTGGGTCAATCAATCGTCTAATCGATCCACTGACCCTCTGTTCGCGGGAATTGGCTTCCCAATTGATCGACTGATCGATTAAAACCATCCCAATCGATTGGCTGATCGATTGAGTTTTTGATTTTCTGAAATTTAGTTTCAGCAAAATTCAGAAACTCCCCAAAAATTATACAAAATTACAAAAATCGTGAAAATTCATGTAGATACTCTTTAGGGTATACTCTATCAAGAAAAAATAGTTTTCTATGAAAATACTTCCTATTTTTAAATAGTGACACAAATTTGAAAACTTCAATGTTTTCTCCTAGTTTGTGTCTAACTTTTCAATGATGAATACTATCAAAAGATAGTCTTCACCAAGGTTTTCAAAAGTATTTTAAAAACATTTTAAAAATCAATATACAACCATGTTCTTTGGGTGCAATGCACATGACTTGTACATTAGCTTTCCCAATGATTGGAAAACACATAACTATGTGTTTTGATGAACCTAAAACTTCACAATATGCACTAAATCAACTTCTTGAGTTTTGTTCGTCATCCTAACATCTCACTTGTATCTAATGTATACTAAAACATATACAAGTCACCTTATGGTTCTTTGTGAGATGTATATTTGGTTTTTCCCTAAACTAAGGGATCTTGCATAATTATCTAGGCATTATGAAACTTATGATCATCCACCTAAGATGTCACTTGGTGGCATCCCACTTGTTGAGATATTTACCATTCATGATAAATGCCTTTTATCCTTAATTATAAGAAAATTAACATAATGCATGATGTTACATGGAATACATCAAAATGAGTAATTTTCAAAAGGAAAAAAAATGCTATAGCTACATGATGTATGTATGGCATGACATGGTATTTTTGTGTTTTTCATACTGATCCTGTCCGAATGCTGAATCGACGGACGCTGGGGACGTGGCGCTCTCCGAGTCGCTGACGTGGATCTCAGGCCGGTCGGACGACGCTCCGGCGAACCTGCAAAGAAGCCGGGCCGGGGAGGGGTCCCCGGCGACGGCCCTCCGACGCTCAAGTCAGGCAAGCAGATGGTGGAGAAAATAGCTCCAAAGGCCTTGAACGCGTACCTCCGGTGAAGTCTGCGACTCTTTATATAGAGCGGTGAAAGAGCTTCTACACGCCCACTGAGGCGCGTACGTGTCCGCAGCCCATGCCTCGGTATGTGTTTGTCAGAAAGCTTACCTGACGCAATTACTGCAACAGTCCCATCGCGCCTTCGATGGGACAACAGGACACCCTGTTGTCAGACTAGGAGTATGGCTTGGCCATACGACTTGACGGCTGTCTGTTCCTGTCCATATTTACCCACCGCCGGCCAGGACATCCGTCCGTCCGGCTAGACGAAGAGCACCGTCCGGAAGGCTTTAATTCCCTGCGCTAGCCGGGCGGCGCGCCCATTACGTCCTGCCTTCTCTTAGGCCTTCCGCTCGGTCATTATTTACTGTTTCATTGAGCGTCGGAACCCCGACTCCCCCGTCGGGCTGTCTTTGATTCCGCTCGGATTCGTTCGGCCGGTCGCCCCAATATTTATCCGCTCGGCCAATCCTCTGGTTGACCTTTTACTCTTCAACCTTCCCGTGGCGTTGACTCTTATTAAATGTGGTCCCCCATTCTTACTACCGGATCACTTGCATCCCCTTCAAGTCTAGTCGAAGGAGGCGAAGTCCGACTGACTGGACTGCCGATCTGACTGAGTAATGATCATTGCATTAGGCCGCTCGGCCAGGCATAGGGATACTCATCCGTTCGGCGGTATCTTGTCCGTGCCTTGTGTTCTTTAAAATTCTTCCGCTCGGCTTCACGCTCTAACATAGACCCCAGCTGCCTGCCTTCAATGACGTCTTTCGCCACGACATTAAGCAGCTGTTCGGCGCGCGAACGTAACTCGTTTACTTGCTCACATTTTTAATTCCGATTAACCATCTTTTGCACCTTACCTCAAAGGAGTTTTCGCTAAATTTTCGCAATGCGAGCCGCTCAGACATTTATAGACGCCGGCTCGTCTCTCGATATTTAACGTCGGAGCTCGACGGTCTTCCGCTCGGAAGTTTATAGACGCCGGCTCGTCTCTCGATATTTAACGTCGGAGCTCGACGGTCTTCCGCTCGGAAGTTTATAGACGCCGGCTCGTCTCTCGATATTTAACGTCGGAGCTCGACGGTCTTCCGCTCGGAAGTTTATAGACGCCGGCTCGTCTCTCGATATTTAACGTCGGAGCTCGACGGTCTTCCGCTCGGAAGTTTATAGACGCCGGCTCGTCTCTCGATATTTAACGTCGAAGCTCGACGGTCTTCCGCTCGGAAGTTTATAGACGCCGGCTCGTCTCTCGATATTTAACGTCGGAGCTCGACGGTCTTCCGCTCGGAAGTTTATAGACGCCGGCTCGTCTCTCGATATTTAACATCGGAGCTCGACGGTCTTCCGCTCGGAATTTTATAGACGCCGGCTCGTCTCTCGATATTTAACGTCGAAGCTCGACGGTCTTCCGCTCGGAAGTTTATAGACGCCGGCTCGTCTCTCGATATTTAACGTCGGAGCTCGACGGCCCTGAGGGCTAATTCAAACCCCTCCGATCGGCTCGGGGGTCTTCGCCATCGAGCCCCTGGCTCGTATATAATCCTCCCGGCCGAACGGCTCGGGGGTCTTCACCATCGAGCCCGTGGCTCGTATATAATCCTCCCGGCCGAACGGCTCGGGGGTCTTCACCATCGAGCACTTAGCTCGTATATAATCCTCCCGGCCGAACGGCTCGGGGGACTTCACCATCGAGCACTTAGCTCGTATATAATCCTCCCGGCCGAACGGCTCGGGGGTCTTCGCCATCGAGCCCCTGGCTCGTATATAATCCTCCCGGCCGAACGGCTCGGGGGTCTTCACCATCGAGCCCCTGGCTCGTATATAATCCTCCCGGCCGAACGGCTCGGGGGTCTTCACCATCGAGCCCCTGGCTCGTATATAATCCTCCCGGTCGAACGACTCGGGGGTCTTCGTTATCGAGCCCATGGCTCGGATAATTATCCTCCGGCCGAACGGCTCGGGGTCTTCACCATCGAGCACTTAGCTCGTATATAATCCTCCCGGCCGAACGGCTCGGGGGTCTTCACCATCGAGCCCGTGGCTCGTATATAATCCTCCCGGCCGAACGGCTCGGGGGTCTTCACCATCGAGCACTTAGCTCGTATATAATCCTCCCGACTGAACGGCTCGGGGGTGTTCACCATCGAGCACTTAGCTCGTATATAATCCTCCCGGCCGAACGGCTCGGGGGTCTTCACCATCGAGCACTTAGCTCGTATATAATCCTCCCGGCCGAACGGCTCGGGGGTCTTCACCATCGAGCCCGTGGCTCGTATATAATCCTCCCGGCCGAACGGCTCGGGGGTCTTCACCATCGAGCCCGTGGTTCGTATATAATCCTCCCGGCCGAACGGCTCGGGGGTCTTCACCATCGAGCACTTAGCTCGTATATAATCCTCCCGGCCGAACGGCTCAGGGGTCTTCACCATCGAGCACTTAGCTCGTATATAATCCTCCCGGCCGAACGGCTCGGGGGTCTTCACCATCGAGCCCCTGGCTCGTATATAATCCTCCCGGTCGAACGGCTCGGGGGTCTTCACCATCGAGCCCGTGGCAGCCACGGGCTCGTATATAATCCTCCCGGCCGAACGGCTCGGGGGTCTTCACCATCGAGCACTTAGCTCGTATATAATCCTCCCGGCCGAACGGCTCAGGGGTCTTCACCATCGAGCCCGTGGCTCGTATATAATCCTCCCGGCCGAACGGCTCGGGGGTCTTCACCATCGGCCCTGAGGGCTAATCCCCCGGCCGAGCGGCTCAGGGGTCTTCACCATCGAGCCCGTGGCAGCCACGGGCTCGTATATAATCCTCCCGGCCGAACGGCTCGGGGGTCTTCACCGTCGAGCACTTAGCTCGTATATAATCCTCCCGGTCGAACGGCTCGGGGGTCTTCACCATCGAGCCCGTGGCTCGTATATAATCCTCCCGGCCGAACGGCTCAGGGGTCTTCACCATCGAGCACTTAGCTCGTATATAATCCTCCCGGTCGAACGGCTCGGGGGTCTTCACCATCGAGCACTTAGCTCGTATATAATCTTCCCGGCCGAACGGGTCGGGGGTCTTCACCATCGAGCACTTAGCTCGTATATAATCCTCCCGGCCGAACGGCTCGGGGGTCTTCACCATCGAGCCCGTGGCAGCCACGGGCTCGTATATAATCCTCCCGGCCGAACGGCTCGGGGGTCACCATCGAGCACTTAGCTCGTATATAATCGTCCCAGCCGAACGGCTCGGGGGTCTTCACCATCGAGCACTTAGCTCGTATATAATCCTCCCGGCCGAACGACTCGGGGGTCTACACCATCGAGCCCATGGCAGCCACGGGCTCGTATATAATCCTCCCGGCTGAACGGCTCGGGGCCTTCGTCCTCGAGCACTTGGCTCGGCTAATTAACCTCCGGCCGAACGGCTCGGGGCCTTCGTTATCGAGCGTTTGGCTCGTATAATTAACCTCCGGCCAAACGGTCCGGGGCCTTCGTCATCGAGCGCTTGGCTCGGCTAATTAACCTCCGGCCGAACGGTCCGGGGCCTTCGTTATCGAGCGCTTAGCTCGGCTTATTAACCTCCGGCCGAACGGTCCGGGGCCTTCGTCATCGAGCGCTTGGCTCGGCTAATTAACCTCCGGCCGAACGGTCAGGGGCCTTCGTTATCGAGCGCTTGGCTCGTATAATTAACCTCCGGTCGAACGGTCCGGGGCCTTCGTTATCGAGCGCTTGGCTCGGCTAATTAACCTCCGGCCGAACGGTCCGGGGCCTTCGTCCTCGAGCGCTTGGCTCGGCTAATTAACCTCCGGCCGAACGGTCCGGGGCCTTCATCATCGAGCGCTTGGCTCGGATAATTAACCTCCGGCCGAACGGCTCGGGGCCTTCGTTTGAGGAACTGAAATTCTATGACCGAAATAAAATACAGCTGGAAAACTAACCTGCCGACCAGCAGAGGATCTAATTCAGTTTCTCGACTCCCGAATACCCGTGGAGTGAGGATACGATGTACTCATCAAAACCCATCAAGGCCATGAGGATGGCAGAATTTTCCGGGTCGCCCGTCTTTGCGTTCCAAATAATGGGAACCCGAGCGGAGCTTCTCGATGACTTTGGAGGGGCCTGCTCAAGGAGTCTTCAACTTGCCCATCTCTTCCAACCGCCTTTGCCTTTTTCCATACTAGGTTGCCGACCTGTAATGCCCTTGGGCAAGTGGTGCTTCCCCTTGAGTGCCGACCGGACTTTTATCTCGGCCACATGTTGAGATATTTTCCGGTCGGAGATGTACTTCCGCTTGGCCTAATGATGCTGCCGTCGCCTGTTGCTCGAGGCGTTCGGCTTGCGCTTTTTGTTTCTGCTGCTCCACGGCCTTAGCTGCTCTTGCCTTGATTAGAGCGTTCAATCCCTCTTGAGAGAGTGCCACGGTGTGTGGTCGTCCAGCTTCATCCATCTCTTCCACTCGGATGCAGGCACGTTCCCACAGACGGCGCCAATTTGATCCTGTCCGAATGCTGAATCGACGGACGCTAGGGACGTGGCGCTCTCTGAGTCGCTGACGTGGATCTCAGGCCGGTCGGACGACGCTCCGGTGAACCTGCAAAGAAGCTGGGCCGGGGAGGGGTCCCCGGCGACGGCCCTCCAACGCTCAAGTTAGGCAAGCAGATGGTGGAGAAAATAGCTCCAAAGGCCTTAAACGCGTACCTCCGGCGAAGTCTACGGCTCTTTATATAGAGCGGTGAAAGAGCTTCTACACGCCCACCGAGGCGCGTACGTGTCCGCAGCCCATGCCTCGGTATGTGTTTGTCAGAAAGCTTACCTGACGCAATTACTGCAATAGTCCCATCGCGCCTTCGATGGGACAACAGGACACCCTGTTGTCAGACTAGGAGTATGGCTTAGCCATACGACTTGACGGCTGTCTGTTCCTATCCATATTTACCCACCGCCGGCCAGGACATCCGTCCGTCCGGCTAGACGAAGAGCGCCGTCCGGAAGGCTTTAATTCCCTGCGCCGGCCGGGCGGCGCGCCCATTACGTCCTGCCTTCTCTTAGGCCTTCCGCTCGGTCATTATTTACTGTTTCATTGAGCTTTGGAACCCCGACTCCCCCGTCGGCCTGTCTTTGATTCCGCTCGGATTCGTTCGGCCGGTCGCCCCAATATTTATCCGCTCGGCCAATCCTCTGGTTGACCTTTTACTCTTCAACCTTCCCGTGACGTTGACTCTTATTAAATGTGGTCCCCCATTCTTACTACCGGATCACATACTAAAAATGAATGCAACACATGATGTCATGACATGTGATAAGCAATCAATCATGACACTTTAGCATATATAAAATATACCTAGATAGACTATCTAAGTATTCTTAATCCCTTAGCTAAACCTTTAAATTCTAATCCTAGCTTGCCTATTGAAGAAATGTCACAACCCAACTTGGCATGTCTTTTACCCTTTCCTATTTGTGTCAATTGAAAGTAAAAATTAAATCCTCAAATTTTATTTGGCACAATTTGCTCTTTCTAAGAGTGACAATTTGGATTAAGGTTTACATTTCCCTTAATTCTATAAGAAAATGTCACATTTCCAATTTGGCATTTCTTTTGCTTCTCTCAAGTGTGTCAATTTAAATTATATTCAACTCCTCAAATTTTGACACATTTTACTCTTTCAAAGAGTAACACTAATAATCCTTCTCATTTTCAAAGGTTAGTAAAACCTTGAAAATACTCTTCAAGTGCCAACTTCATCAAGGTTGGGTTGACTACCCTTCCAATTAGAGTTGACACTCTCTAAACCTATCTAGGGTGTAGAGAATATGCTCCTAGGAACCTAAAACCTATTGATACTCCTTGGATGCTCTAGGTACTCACTAGGGATGGCTTCCCTAGATACATTCCTAAGGACCTTTCTAGGCTTCTTAGAAGCCTTGGTCACCTCTACTAGGTCACTTCTAGGAATAACTTCCCTTGTAATCTTCTTTGTGACTTTATTAGGTCTTTTTGGAGCCTTAGTCACCTTTACTAGATCAACTTTAGGGATGGCCTCCCTTGCGACCTTCTTTGTGACTTTGTTAGACTTCTTAGAAGTCTTAGTCACATTGATCTTGTCAAAAGTACTCTTAGGGATTCCTTCCCTAGAATCTTTAACTTGACCTCTACACCTAGGGTCGGTCCCATAGCTATATGGAACCCTATAAAAGGAAGTCACATCCTTCTTGGCTTTAGGTTTGTATCCCAAACCCCTATAGCCATTGGATGGCTCTTGTCTAACTTTTCTTAGGTTATGCTCATTTTGACCCCTAAGCATGTTTTCCATTCTTGCTAAGGTCCTTTCTAAATTATCAAGTCTTGTCCTCAAGACTTAGTTTTCACTCAATAAATCCCTAGATTTTGGTTTTTCATTGAATCCTTGAGCATGTCTATTTTTAGGCATATATCTAAAGTCCTTGGTGTTATTGCCTAAGTTGTTATTTACCTTCCTAACCTTAGGTGTGGTAGATCTAGCATGAGGAGGAATATATTTATCCTTAAGGCTATCATGCCTCCTATTCTCATGATAAATAGCATTAAGATGATAAGAATTATTTCTAGCATGCTTTTTATATGTGTCAAAGGAATGGATTCCAATCCATTTAGAACCATGTTTCCAACCGAGTTCTCCAAAAATTGAAGTCCTCTTTGTCATACGGGGGGTGGAATCCAGATGTCCCATCCGAGCGGTCCTTCGGACTCCATCTTCTTCCTCTAGCTTCTTGCTTTCTTGGCGGTTAGTCCGTAGAAGAGCGACCTCGCTCTGATACCATTTTTTGGGACTGATGTGCCCTCTAGAGGGGGGGTGAATAGCATTTCATCGCACTTGCATCGGTTTGCTTCGTCTTGTTGTTGTGCAGCGGAATACTCGAAGACAAACACTCACAATGCTAACACCTAAGATTTACTTGGTATCCACCTCAAGAAGAGGTGACTAATCCAAGGATCCACACACGACATGCTATCTCCACTAATGAAAACCTCCTTCTCGATCGCAGCCGGAGGCGGAGAAGCCTCATACAAACTCACACACAACACAAACACAAATACAAGAAGAAACTCTAAGAATACAAGTGAATACACCTTTCTTCTTGCTATTTGTTGTTGCCTCTTGAACCTTGAAGATGCTCCTCAAGTGCTTTCAAGAACTGGTGTGAGTGCTGGAGAAATCGCTGTGAAGATCGTTGTAAGCTCGTAGGAGAAGATCGCAAAGATCTGGCGAATAAAACGCTCCGCCCAGGCTATATACAGTGCCTCCAATCAATTGAAATCAACCCCAATTGATTGCCACGTCAGCACTGCTCCATCGCAGTCGTCCATCATCTGCATCCTACCCAACGGTCAATTTCCAATCGATCGACCGATCGATTGGGACTGCTTGAATCGATCATTTGATTGATTCAGTGTCTTTCTGTGCTCTCGCGTCCGCGTGAGAGCTTCTGCTGCCCAATCGATCGACCGATCGATTGGCAGCTCCCAATCGATCGCCCGATCGATTGGGAAAGTCTCTGTGCTCTTGATTTCATATCCCAATCAATCGGTCGATCGATTGGGTCTTCCCACAATCGCAGCACAGTCCAAATCAATCGACCGATCGATTTGGACCTTGTTCAATCGATCGCCCGATCGATTGAACACTCTGAACTTGACTCAAACTCAAGTCCAAAGTCCCAAACCCAACTTCCGGTCAACCGTGACCTGTTGAGTTTCCATGCCTAGCATTTGGCCACACCCGACCAACCTCAAACTAGCCTTCTAGCCTCCTCCATCGGCCTTGCGTCCCTCGGATATCTCCTCATCCTTCACGCCTTGCCTTTAGGAGCTTCTTTCAGCCTCATCCTAGTTGTCGGGTCTTCCTTGCCAAGTCATACCAGGACTTACCTTGTCAAGACCACATGCTTGGACTTTCCAATTGCCTGGCTCCTCACCAGGACTTTCTCCTTTGCCAAGATTACATTTGGACTTTCCAACTGCCTGGCTCCTCACCAGGACTTTCTCCTGCCTAGCTCCTCACTAGGACTTTCCCGTTGTCTCGCTCCTCACCAGGACTTTCTCCTTTGCTAAGATCACACTTGGACTTTCCAACTGCCTGGCTTCTCACCAGGACTTTCTCCTGCCTAGCTCCTCACTAGGACCTTCCTAATACCTAACATCCAGTTAGGACTTTCTCAGTCAAGTCTCCTGTCAACCTTGACCTACTTGACTTGTATTATCATCAACCTAGTCAACCTTTTGACCATCTCCATAACCGGACGATTGCTCCAACAATTTCCTTATATTGTCAAACATCAAAACTCAAATCCTGACTCAAGCTTGACTCAACTCAAGCTTAGTCAAACTGGTCAAACTTGACCTAGGGAAATTGCCCCAACAAAGGTGAGTCATCTTCGATATTGACTAGGTAGCGGAGTCTCAGAAGAAAAGGTGAGTTTTCCTCGTCGCCAGAAAAGCCAAGAGGAAAGTGGGGCCATAGGAGATGCTTGTGGACCCGTAGAAGGTTATCACCATGAGGTGCAGGGAGTGTTGAATTGTCTAGAGAGCCTTTGGAGAGTAGAGGAACGAAGGAGAGGATTAGAATGGAGGTCGCGAGGTGCTAGTGAATTGGCTAGGAGTTTGATTGGAAGAAGACTTCAACATGAGAACGTCAAGGAATGCCTTCAAGAACCAACATGAGGAGGAGAAAAAATAGTCAATAAACAGGCCATGGGGGGTTCTTAGTACAGCTACTCCGATGATCAAGTCAAAATCCGGGAAGAAGAAGGATAGTGGCGTAATGGAAGAAAGGCAATGGACTTGTGTATCTGCACCACCGGAGAAGGACTCTTTTTTATATTGTCTCTCATAATCTTCGTATTTAATAAGGCATCACATTGTTATTAGATAACTTGGCTAATCACCATGCTCTCGTCGTAGCCTGCCATCCCATCATAGGTATGGGGGCATTGTGTATATGCGCAAAGATACAATCATCTAATTCTCAGACAAACCCTCATGCTATATTAATGTCAAAATAGGCTTATGGGGTAGAAGACCTATTGAGATGTTAGTCAGAAGATGAGCCAAAAATAGGGAGCCCAGTCTTTCATTAGGAGTGACTGGGCCTTGATAACATACTAGCGGGGCATTGGGTCATCCCTGAGAGTATGCCCGATTGACATTAGCCGATCTCGATATAATGGAGAGTAGAGCCCCATAAATATCTAGTTGAGCAGGGAGTTGGGCCTTTGAGAGCAAATCTGATCAACTTCAGCCGATCGGGATATAATGAGGAGCAGAGCCCCGAAAATATAAATATCCAGTTGAGCGGGGAGTTGGGCCTCTGAGTGCAAATCCGATCAGCTTTAGCCGATCGGGATATAATGGGGAGCAGAGCCTCATAAATATCCGACTGAGCGGGGAGTTGGGCCTTTGAGAGCAAGTCTGATCGGCTTTAGCCGATTGGAATATAATGAGGAGCATAACTTCGTAATTATCTAGCTGAGTGGGGAGCTGGGCCTCTACGAGTAAGTCTGGTCAGCTTTAGTCAATCGGGATATAATAGACAGCAGAGCCTTATAAATATCTGGTTGAGCGGGGAGCTGGACCTCTGAGAGCAAGTCTGATCAGGATATAACGAGGAGCAGAACCCTATAATATTTGGTTAAGTGGAGAGTTGAGCCCCTCCTAGTAGTCTGGCCAACTTTAGTCGATCAGGATATAATAAGAAGCAGAGCCTCATAAATATTCGATTGAATGAGGAGCTGAGTCTTTAAGAGTGTCCGATCAATATTAAGAAATTTCCTCTTAGGCATATTCCTTAGTTCTTGTTTTACCTTCGACGTTTGACTGTCACCTATTCCGATCCTATTTTGATCCTATTGCCTTAATAGACCCTACCTGAAGGCCCTCCTCATTCGCCGGATCACTCCTAATTTTAAGTTTTTAGAGCCATCCCTCCCTGGTAACTTTTATAATATCTACACAGACTACTGACTATTATAACCATTATAATAATTTAATGTATGAGGTGGGAGCTGGAAAATAATTGTGTTATTTTCAAAAGATAATGATGGAATAGGATGGGATGTCCTTTAACGAAAAACAAACAAAAAACGAAAAGGAACGATTTTTTAATAATTCTAATAAAAAAAGACTTTTTACCCATTATTCTTGATTATATATTAATTTTAACAGATATAAAATTCATTCGTCAACTCCGTTGTCTGCTCCCCTCTGTCTATAAATTTCTGTGCCATTGCTGCCTGCGCGCGTGCAGCCTCTGCTGACAGTCGCCTCTGACCGCTAGCTGCTCAGCACCATCCCAGCGGGTGCGGCGCGGCGCGGCGCGGCGCTGGCCGGGACTAAGTCTGTGCCCAAGTGCCATCGCTCTCACAGAAGTCGACGTGTTGCAAAAATCCCAAACGTCCTTTCACGCGCGGTCCGCGCCCAAGGTTTAATTATTATACCCAGGGGCGGAGCCTCCTTGCTCTATCCCCAATTTCTTTTGTTATGTATTTTGATTATCGTTTTTTTCAATGTCAACAAATTCATTCACTATTCTTATTAGCTCTCTCCTACTCACAATTTCGAACCAATTACTATTAAAAAAATACAGGAAAAGATTTGAATCTGAATATTTAGTAAGAAATTATGTAAAATAAATCCTAATTTAGGCAAATCATATTTGAATGGTTTCTGATGAGTCAAAGAGACATGCATCACTAACTAAAGAATTTTGATGGTGAACTGTATGAACCTCCCTCCATATCCATGGGGCCGGCACTAGGGGGTGTTAAGGTAGCGGAAAAAAAAAATCTTGATGGTGGAATAAGAAAGTACAAGAGGAAGAGAAGGAAAAAATGAATGACTTATAAGGAATTATATATTTGTAAGAACGAGGAAAACTTAAAAAAATATACAATAGTCAAGAAAGAATCTAAGAAAGTAGTGAGTGAAGCAAAAAATGAAACTTTTAAACGATTATATCAAAAATTGAATACAAAAGAAGGGGAAAGAGACATTTATGGAATAGCTAAACTGAGAGAAAGGAAAACAGGAGATCTTAGCCAAATAAAATATATTAAAGATGAATGTAATAGGGTATTAGTAAACGATGGATAAACGAGCGGTGGAAGAGGTATTTTCATCAATTTTTTAATGAAGGTTTAGGTGACCTACTTAACTTAGGTAATTTAAGTAGATCAAATGAACATAGAAATTTTAATTTTTATCGTAGAATTCAAACTTCAGAAGTAAAATAAACTTTGAATGAGATGCACAATGGAAAAATCGTTGGACTAGATGATATTCCGATCGAGATATGGAAATGCTTAGGGAAACAAGGTATTGAATAACTTACAAAATTATTTAACATGATATTGAAAGCAAAAAAAAATGTCTGATCAATGGAGGATAAGTACTCTGGTTCCCTTCTATAAGAACAAGGGAGACATACAAAATTGTACAAACTATAGGAGTATTAAACTCATGAGTCATAGTATGAAACTTTGGGGAAAAGTAATCGAAAAAAGATTAAGGAAGGAGACCACAGTGACAGAAAATTAATTTGGGTTCACGCCCGGAAGATCGACAATAGAAGCTATACATCTTCTTAGATAATTAATTAAATAATATCGGGAGCAAAAACAAGATCTACATATGGTATTTATTGACTTATAAAAAGCTTATGATAGAATTCCAAGAGAAATTATATGGAGAATTTTAGAAAAGAGAAGTGTTAGCGTAACATATATTGAACTAATTAAGGATATGTATGAGGATGTAACGACCAGAGTAAAGACTTCAGGCGGAGTAACTGAAGCATTTTCAATAAAAATAGGATTACATTAAGAATCAGCTCTAAGTCTCTATCTTTTTACACTAATTATGAACAAATTCACTGCGCATATTCAAGACAAAGTACTGTGATGCATGTTGTTTACAGATGATATTATTTTGGTAGATGAAACACGTAAAGGAGTAAATGCTAAACTAGAATCTTGGAGGGAAACACTAGAAGGGAAAAGTTTTAAGCTTAATAGATTAAAGATGGAATATATGGAATTTAAGTTCAGCAATATTAGAAGTAATGAAACAATTGCTAAGATAGGAGAGGACGAGTTGCCCGGAACCGAGAGATTTAATTAAATATTTAGGATCATTTTTTGCAAAACGATGGAGGGATTGAGAGAGATGTCTTACATAGAATACAAGCAACATGAGTGAAATGGAGGGGAGCGTCGAGCGTTTATGTGACCGTAAAGTACCTCTTAAACTTAAAGGTAAGTTCTATAAAATCGTAGTTAGACCTGCTATGTTATATGGAGTCGAATGTTGGGCTATGACTCGAGCACATGAGCAGAAGATAAGAGTTGTAGAGATGAGGATGTTAAGGTGGATGTGTGGGCATACGAGGATGGACAAAATAAGAAATGAGAGCATTAGAGAGAAAGTCAGAATTGCATCTATTGAGGAAAAACTCCGAGAGACATGTTTAAGATTGTACGAACATGTACTTAGACGACTAATAAATACTCCAGTTAGGCAATGTGAAACTATGATAAAAATACATATCAAACGAGGAAGAAGAAGACAAAAAAAGACTTGGTTAGCAACAATAAAATAAAATAAAATTTATTTAAATATAGATGATGATATAATAGGAGATAGAGCTCAATGACGTAAAAGGATTCATACAGCCGACCCCACCTGATGGGAAAAGGCTTGGTTATTGTTGTTGTTATTGTTGTTATATACCTGAGTTGTTCTCTTTCTATTTCTGTCATTTCGATGATTTTCTAAAGTTTAGGTCATGGGCTATGTGTATTCAAATCTAAGGAAAATTTCTAACCAAATATGGTCATGACCATCACCTTCCTTTAAATTTTTGTCAGCAATTTTAGTAAAACCACCTCGTGACCCAAATCAATTTTGCTTCTTTTTTCAAGAGTTTTCAACTTGATTTCATCTTCTTGATTGTTTATGTTGAATATTTAGTTGTAATTATTTGAGTTATGGAAAATGATGTTTATAAATTTTCAAGTTTAGATTTTTTTTAGCCTAAAATTTATTATTGTGAATTTAAAAAAAAATAGTTCATTAGTGGTAATATTTGAGAATTATAACTATATGGTTTACTTATATATTGAATCTAATATATTTATTTAATTAGTAGGTTTATTCATCTTGTTTTAACTCTTCACATTTCTAATGCAACAATGAATCTTAATAACAAGAAAATAATTAATGATTTTAATTCTAATATTGTTGATTATAAGAAAAATCAAAGATGACAACTTCAAGACATTTTTTCGATGCTTTTGAATATATTAAATAGTAAATACTTTTTTATTACATATTTGTAGAAAATTAATATTCACATACTTTTTAATTTTATTTATATATTTTAAATTAATTAATTTATAACATCAATTATAATCGATGGTTAACCTAGTTAGTTTTAAATCCTAGCTCTGCCCTCGATAATACAATCTTAGGAGAAACTTATTCACTAAAAGAATGAATCTTAATAGATTCTAGCCTTACTCATGTATTACAATTCTATCATCCTAGTAGCAACTCGGTTACACGCGCAAGAGCATGCTCTCGAATAAGCCGAGAACCTTCAAAACATCATGCATTACCCTCATCTACAGTTAGTCCCAACTCGACCCTGGAGTCTCTCAAAAACAGAACAGCACATCATGCTACAGCATGTTCCTCAGCTCACATACTTCCTATAGACCAATGGCATAAGTGGCTAGCTAGCTAGCATGGTAGAGAATGACAAGTCATCGTCTCCTCTCTTTAAGTGCCATGCATGCAGCTGATCATACAATAAATTTGACTGACCACATCGTGGAGCTCTGTGCATGGCTGCTGAAAAGTTCATTAAAGTTCAAGCTACTTACGTAGTATATAGCTTATAGCTGTGCTTTTCTACTGTTTGTAGCTGAGCACATTCAAAATCCTAGAAAATTTTAGTGTGCGACATCTTTGATCAATATCGCAATTGTACTTGCATAGATCACTGTAGTGTCCAACAGCTGTTTGATCTCATGACATGAATTAGGGTTTCGATCGATGCTTCTCAAACAGTGTGATTTCAACAACATTAAGAGGAATTGAATTGAATAACATATTCTTTTGAAGGAACAACCGATCATAACAAAGTAAAGCACACATAAATAGAGAAGATATCATCGATTTTTAGGAACAATACTGCGACTTGATTATTAATGTTCATATGCATGCTAATTATTATATATGATTCTCAGAAGAAACTCTGATGACCTAACTGGTCTCCTGCCGGTGCAACCACCGGTTCATCCACCTGATCATCCTCTTGTTTATCGCCATCGAATGTTGTCCCAAAATGGATGTGAGGAAAGTGAGCCCACTGCCAAAGAAAAGATCATGATTACTCTCATCTTGAGAAATTTATAAAAAACTTGCAGAAACAATTTCATCAATGTTTACTGTGCTAAGGAACTATTTTACTCTTTAAAAAGAAGAAAAAGAGGATTACTTACATTCTTTGCTGCAGTGCTGAAAGCTTCTCTGTGGCTGATGTCTGGATTGTTAGCCTTTATTCTTTGTATTTCCTCCCTGCATAATTGGTATCGCATTGAGTTGTTTGAACTGAAGATTTGGAACATCCAATGAAAGTTTCTGTAGAAATTAAAACTCACTTGATAAACTTGTTATATGCAGAAGGCACACGCTGCCTCTTCTCTGGTGCTGTTCAAGAGGGGGAGACACAAAAAAAATTTAACAATTACTACAAATTTCTTTCTGATTAAATATATATTCATGGATGCAATTAAGTGTGATCAGTAATTAGAGGCTTACGGCTGATGGGGAGCATCGGTTCTAAGGAAGTTGAACCGCATTCCATTCTTTGTTCTTGTTGCATGCTTCCTCTCTGCTAAACACATCAAACAATCACAACTAGTGCTCCTCTTCTACACATTTTATATACGATCAGAGATATATGCCAAATTAACCTGGAGATGATCATGCGAAGGGAGAGTGTGAAGCAAGGCTCCAAGGTTGACAGACAGCAAGTTAGAACAGTGCCCACATCTGACTGTCACAATGTTAGTGATGTTCACCAAGCTGTTCCCAGGAACACTTACCTGTTCAGGCATGTGCATTAATCAAATCACATTAATGTTAGCTAGTGGTCTCTGAATGAAGCTTTCATGGGTGTGTGAGCTTTCACTTTGCATTTCCCAATGCCTAGCTAGCTACTTTTGGAGCTCAATGGCACATCCCTCAAGAGATCAAGGTGAAAGAAGAAGAAGAAGAAGAATGATGATGAATTAACAAGCTAAGCTAAGAGATCTGCAAATCTCAAAGCCTTGAGGGTTAGATTCTCAAGAATATATATTAAAAAATGCTTTAATTTAGCTGTGCAGTCATGTATATAAAAATAGCAGTCAACAATGTCTAGTCACAGGAAACCTAGGAAGAACCCTAGAACTAGACGACCTAAAAGGAAGAATCCCTGTTATTATGCCATTTGTACACATGCACACATCTCAAACAATATATACTCTTCAGCTTCTTCTTTTTCCACCAAAAAGGAAGACCAAAAGTCGATCGATGAACAAAATAACAAATGATCTATATATCTATATATGTATGTACCACAAGGAGGGTGCTGCAGAAGTGGCAGTGGAGATAGCAAATGTGCTCAGGCAAAGCTTGGGCTGACATTATGCTACTTGAATCTCTTGTTCTCTCTTTCTCTACTCGATCGACGATGATGAGGGAACGGAAAAGGAAGGGTAGCTATATAGGAAAGGGGAGCTGCTCTTATCTCTTCCTTGCCCTAATTTGCTTCCTTATGCATGTAGCTAGCTTGAGAGCTGGATGAATACAATGACATGAGCATGGTGTTGGGTGGGGCATGATCAGGGGGATTGTAGTGGCCGAGTGGTGGAATTATGTCGGAGCGGCCATGATTGAGACAATAATGAGTGAGTGGAGAGGAGAGGAGAGGAGAGGAGAGGCTTCTACTGCCTTGATTTCAATCCAATCTCTGTAACAGTACTGTAATCCATGTACAGGCATGAAGCATGTGAGGAAAGACAGAAAGAGAGACAGAGAGAGGCAGAGAGAGGAAGAGGTACACGAGATTGTATTAATCCTGAGACAGAAAAGAAAATATTTCATTCACATATCGGATGATCAGTTCTTCACTAAATTTTTTTTTCTTGGAAAAGGATATAACATTGAATTTTTGACAGGAACCCTAGCAGTGAGAAAGAAAGAAAGAAAGTGATGAATTTTCCTTCTTTTTCAGTGACTGCTTTATCAAGATCTTATCGTCTCAAGTACCTAATTTTCCTTCTTGGGTCTAATTAATTATCATAGTTAATATTTGATGATGGAATCATGGGTGTTTTTTATTTAGTAAGTTCATCTAAATATCTATGCAAAATGATAAAGAGTAGTGTATATACCATAGATGAAATACACTCGATTAGTATAAAATACATTAAAGATAACAAAATGAAAAGATCTATCTCAAGTTTTGTAGCTCAAGAGTTCCAATCAAGAGTGCTTGGACTATGAATTATTTCCCATAGCCATGTCTTCACCATTCAATTGCTCAGGTACTTTTTAAGTGTGACAAGACTTGCAATATATCTACTCCTTGTCTCTTGTATTTGTTCTTTAGCATTTGGCTCGACTGTTAAAAAAGATATATTATATATTATTGTTATTGATGATAATATATTATCAACAAATGGAATTGGGCCGATATATATAATTTTTTTTATTATGGCCATGTGCACTACACAATGTGTCCTTAGGTGGACAAGATATTGAGTATCTTGTAGGGGTAATTGTTCATGTAGTGTCACATAGATTGGACACTTAAATTTAATTTGGATCTAGAGCATGCACATGCATGGTGATTAGATTGATCATGGACAAAGTGTTTAGTTTGGTGAAACTGGAGCTTAAAAGGTCTAATTGTCTAACCCTTTAATCCCTTGCCAAGTAAACTTGGATTTGTTTGTAAGTACTATCTTATTTGACTAGTCCTATTTGTCTTTATGTCTCATTTTAGTTGTTGAATCAAAGGCGAGTTTAGAGAATTTGCATGTTGTTTGGAAAAGATCGATGTAAACTTGCATGTGGAAGCTTAAAATTAATAATTTATAAAAAATAATTAACTACTTGTACCTCCAACTAAACAATGTTGGGATACTTAAAATGTCTTTTGTGATATGCCTAAAGGAACCTCTTGCCTTGTTTAATTTGATCATGATAAAACACTAGCTTCTTTAAAAATCGCGAAGGCGGATCATTAATTAGTATCCTACTCTGAGTGAATCCTTTAGATATGAGTTTAGGTTTATGTCACTTGATGTTTTCAAGTGTATTTCTTTTAGTCTTATAGGCTCATTTTGCTACTTATTGTATTAATCTCTTTTGGTAATCCGATATTTAAATTTAGCCATTTTGATTACATTTTTTAATTCATAGTAATATACTAAAATGTGGATTTATTTTCTCATATGGGTGATGAACAATAAAATGATCAGTTTGAATTCTAAATAAGGTGAATATCCTGAAAGTTAGTTTTTAAGTATATACAAGTTGTGCTCCGGATTTATATGGCAGGAAAACTAATGAAAAAATCGTCTACTTTCAGAACTAGATTAGTTCGAACACCTGGATTATGAGAAAAAAAAAGTCAAATAATTCTAGTGTAATATGTTTTCTTAATTTCATCATAGTGATATATATATATGTACTTTTTCTTCCATGAAAAAAAAAATACTACAATCTATATGTAATTGTCTATTTTTTTTTTTTTTGATAATTCAAATATCCAACTCTTTGAACCGACTAATCCTAAAAGTGATCGATCTGACCCATAAAAATTTCTCATTGGCCATCAAGGTAAATCCGGAAAGTATAGATGGGTCATATTAACGGATGGCTTAATATCAGGAGTGATTTGAACACGAATAGGGATGACAATGAGTCAGATTCAAGTCAGACTCCATATTCTTTATCCCCATATTCATCCGGGATCGGATATTCATCCCTATATCCATACCCATTAAAGGATTAGATATCTTTTATACTAATAATTTTTATTTTTTCTATCCAACTACCATCATTCAACAAAAGCATATTAGATTTAACATCATATTAAAAATATATATAATTAAAAAATATATTAAACTTCTATATAACCAATTCCTAACAACAACAAAAATAGTTAGTGGATTTGGGGAAAAAAATTCTTTAATATATATGATTCTGTCCGAAAACTGAGATGACGACAAACTGGGGATGTGATTGGAAGTTTGATGAGGCAAATTCTCCTCGCAGTCTTGCAACACAAAAGCGTTAGTCCCGAGCTGGGAAGGGGTTCCCGGAGTTGGCCCTCCGACACTCAAGTCAATCTCCGGTAATATAGAAAAGTGGAGAACTGTAACTAAGGCGTATAAAAAATGAAGTTGTGTACCTTCGCTTGTAGATGGGAATCTCCTTTTATAGTGTTACTATAGTGTTCGTGCACATATCTCAAAGCGTAGACACATTTTCCTAAGCATTCTAGGAAAAGACAAGTCAAAAAGTGTCTCTGACATCATTCCTTAAGTAGTCATGCAACTTTCTAATGTGACAGCCTGAAAGCTTCTAAAGTATGATTTGCTTGCTGGACATGCTTTACTGTCAGCAACACAAACTCCCAAAATGATATGATGAGATAGTTAATAAGCCCACACACGGCCGACCGGCCGCTACTCAGTCGGGTCGTCCTCGTCCGGACGTAATGCACAGAACTATTGTCCTGCTTTTCATTCGGTTGTACTGTTATCGGAGGGCCGCCCTTTGTCCAACCGGGCATGCCTCCCGCTCCAGGGTAGCGATCCGGGGGAGTTGCTGCTTGGCTATCAGATTTAATTACGAGCTTTCCTAGAGTAGTCGTTCGAGCACGACTAGGGCTGACTTGGTTGTCAAGCCCGACTGAACAGATAAGGTTGACGCTCGGCTTAATTGGTTTACTTCATGGATCTGGGTCTTTGACTGTTCTGACCTTGACGTCCATGACCACTACTTTTCTTCTACTTTAACCTACTAGTGGGGTCCCCTTTCATCACCGCATCACAAGCCTTCCCCTCAAATCTAGTTGAAGGCTACAAGTCCGAATGACTGGGCGATTAGTATATTTGGGAACTCTTTTCTTCCCGACCAGGTGTTATAGGGTTTACAGTCATCGTTCGACTATCAACGTTCTTGGACTCAAGGTTTTATAGCCATCGTTCAGTTGTGACGTCTACTATTCTAAGGTTTATAGCTGTTATTTGGCTTCGATGTTCTCTGACTCAAGAGTTTATACCCGTTGTTCAGCTCAATTGTGTGTCACACTTAGCCAATTTTCTGGCTCCTTACTGATCTCTACTTAGATTGTAATGCCTTTTTAATCGCCATCAACGTCACCTTAATTTCTCAAAAATCATTCAGATCTTTACCCATTAACACAAAGCACACTTGGTCATGCCCTGTAATCATGCTCCCTGCCTCCTCATTAATGTCACCTATAATTGAATGCCATGTGCCACTTTTGCATGCTGTCACAGAAGTGATGTGACAGATGGTTGTTTGGGTTTGATGTGATAGCAACTTTTCGAATTCAACGATCGTGATGAATCTCTATTTTCTAAAGCCTTCGATCGAACGGCTCAGAATAGCCATCCTCTAGGTTTTTAAGCCTTAGGTTCTTGTTTTACCCTATCATCTCCCCCGTGTTCACCGTCACCTTCTCCTCTTCGTCCACAACCTTTTCTAACAATTTCTTTTGTAGTAAGTCCTTTCTTTATCATTGAATCCCTATTTTCCTTCCCTTTCTCTGCTTTATGGCTGAATCTCCTCATCCTCCCCTGGTCGTCCCCAGGCTCTGGTACACCTCCATCGAATCTAACTTCAATAGCAACGAGGTCGACCAGATGCAGCTAACATATCATTTCCCCTAAGGTTATAAGATTATCATCCTGTCCACCTATGACCGTCCTCATAAGCCTCTCGATGGTTTTCTGCCCTTTTTTAAGGATCAGTTTCTAGTCAGCCTACGCTTTCTCATTTACCTCTTTTTCTCTAAAGTTTGTAAATATTTTCATATTTCCTTGTATCAATTAGTGCCCAATTCTTTTAAATTGTTGTGCGAGGTCGTCATACTGTTCTACCTACATGGCATTCCTTTGGTACCCCCATGTATTTCATTATTTCTACTACCATAAATTATTCGAGATGGACACCTTTCTATTTCAAGCCTGAGTGGGTGTCATTTACTTCGACAAAATACTTTCCTTAAATAAGTAATGGAGGGAGCATTACTTCTACGTCCATCTCGCCATCTAGCCCAAATTCCCGATCGACTAGCAGATTGAGTTGGCGAAGTCTCCACCGGTCGGTCGATATTGAGGTTGGTCGGACTACCTTAAAGTAGTCGTGAGCCTGGCTAGTCAGAAATATCACATACACCGACTGCTATTGGAGGGCATCCTGTATGTGTTTGGGCTAAGCCATATTAGAACGCTGCCCCTCCCCCTAGGTATGCTTTTTTTCTTCTTATCGTCCTTGAATCTAACTGATTTTTCGTCCTTTCTTACAACCCAAGTCATGTTGAGGGAATGATTGAGTGGCAAGAGCAAGCTTGTCAGTGCAGAAATCAATGGTAAAGGCATCACCGAGCTAGAGAGTCGAGGCTTCTTATCGGTCAAGCACTCGGAAGAGCCGATCCGCGAAGTAGACGGAAGCAAGGTGGCAGCTAGCGATGTTGCGACCACAACTAGTGACTACTCCCCAAATGGAAATCTATGGGGCCAATCGCAGTGCCTTCGGAGTCGGGCACTTCAAGTGAGCCGCTAATCCAACGCCGCAAGAGGCACGGGGTGGAGGCTTTTTACCGCTCAGCCACTTCAGCCTTCCAGCCCTCTGCTCCTTCAACCTCCCCTCATCCATCTGAGCGAGGTGAAACTTCATCTTTGGCAGTCCTTGAGAGGGAGGCTTCCTTACCTACCCCTTCATCCTCCGATCAAACACCTTCTTTGTCTGTGCTACCAGCCGGGATAATATGTACATCGTCGGTTGCCTTCTTGCCGCCTCCGCCCACTAGCCCGCCTGGTGAAGTATCCATAATTCGCTCCTCCCCCATGTCCAAGTTCAAGGGTCCGGTCACTTTAAAGTCATTAGCCCCGAGTGGCCGACAAAGCATCAAGGTCATCCTTCGCTTCCCTTGACATCAAATAACCATCCAAGGTCCCCTTGCCCAAACCTGGGCAGATGTTAGGGCCAAAGCGGTGACCCTTCCGTTCGGAGAGCTAGCTGGCGACTTTACTCAAAAATCTACTAGGGTAAATTTTAACTAAGTCTTTTCTCTGCATTCCCTTATCAAAACTAATTAACTCTTTTGTCTTGTAATTCTGGGTGGAGAGTTTGGCAATCTACCAGCGATTAGCATTTTGGAGCATGAGAACCAACAATTGCGAGCCCCATCCAGCCAAGCATATACCTTGCAGGCTCGGGCTGAGCAACTCACCACGGAGGTTGCCGAGCTGAAAAAAGACTTGGAGCAGAGCTCCGAGCAACTGTTGGGCTCTGAACGGGTGCTCAACGTGGAGAAGAATAAGAATCACAAGCCGACCCTCCAACTTGACCGGCTAACCAAGCGGGCTGATAACTTTGAGTCGAAGATAAATTCCACCAATGCCAAGAAACTCTGAGCCATCGAAGACCTTGACATCAAAAATAAAGAGGCTCGAGTCTTGGCTCAGAATCTTAAAGAGGCGGAAACTATTTTAACGGCCGAGCAGGCTAGCCAAACGGCTAAGCAAACGGCAAGCAAGCTCCAGTTTGATGAAAAAGATGTCGAGTTGGTTGCCCTAAAGGCTGAGTTAGAGGCGTCCAAGGAATCTTTCCACAAGTTCAAAGAGGAACCTGGTCAGTTGGAATCCTTCAGAGTAAATTACCTTCGCTCTGATGCTTTTAACGATATGCTCACTAACCGAACTATCCGTCTCTTCAAGTATGGCATCAACGACACCCTCCGACAACTGAAGGACGGCAGCTACCTTTCCCCTGACCTATCAAGCAAAATCATAAAGAGGGAGTAGATCTCCGAGTTGATTCCAAACGACGTGCTCGATTACCTTGCTTAGTTTCCTTTTCAAACTTCTCACCAACTTTTTATATTTCCCATGATCAGCTTGTAAAAAGTTCTAAGTATCAATCAATGTATGCCCATTCAGTAATTTAGAATTCTCTCTTCTACCGTGTATATCAGGTCGAGCGACTCAGTGGTCTTGAGATGTCAGAATTAAGTGCACTTATAACATTGTCGAGTGACTCATGAGTCTTTTGTAAGTTAGAGTCCTAGAACCAATCATATGATGATTGTTGTATGGACTCATTGTATCATATTCCTATGTATATAAAGACATTTATTTTGGTTATTATACTTACTTATATTGGTGTCAAATAACTAAGTATAATAACGTCCTTGAGTAGAAGGTTCTTACCTATATCAATCGATTGGTTGAATCGATAATGAGATGATATAAGGAACACTACTCTTAATCATTTCTAGTCAAGTATTAACATTTAGGGATAATGTTAATGCGATGAGACTAGCATGTAGGTCAACTCGATGACTTGATCTCACAAGTCATGGATATAGAAATATTAAGTTGACACATGGGTATGCATTGGAGAATGTATACTGAATGAACCGCCATGAGAAAGTATCATGGATTGTTATATGAGTGTCATATACTTTCTCGTGTGGCTATTAATATGACTATTAGTCCTTGGACCTGAAGTCACCATGGTTCCCTACATAAGAAGTTGCATACTTTGGCTTTGTCAAACGTCACCCGTAACTAGGTGGACTATAAAGGCGATTACTGGGTATGTAACAAATTATGCGGAGGGATGTGAGTGATGTAGATGAGATATATCCCTCCTATATAACGGGAGTGACATCGTTATTCTTGATAGAGTGAGATCACTAAGTGCATGGTCATGCCCAAATGAGTCAATATGAGATATTGAGCTCATTTGATTATAGTGAGTCTACTTGGAGTTCAAGATTTAGATTGATCAGAGGATGACACTATCTATGCCTCAAATTGATCAACCTAGATGTCAAGGATAGAAGGACACTTGTCATATATTGTGAAGAGTCACAATTAGTAGTCACAAGGTGATGTTGGATCTCAACATTCTTATAACTTGTGTAGCAATGATGTATTGCTAGATGTTGCTCATTGTTTATATTTCTAAATAAAATTTAGAAACATTGCCAACGTTACAAGAATCTATTGGGTCACACACAAAGAACAAGTGAATGGAGATTAGATTCATATGATGAACCAATTGGATTAGGTTCATGTGATGAATCAAAATTGGATTAAGAGTAATCCAAAGTAGACTTATTGAGTTAGACTCAATTAGATTCAATTGTTGAATGAGTCTAATTTAAAGTTGATTCATTGAGTCAATTTATATTATTGAATTGAGATTCATTGAATTGAAATTGACTTGAATCAAAGATTGGGATCTATCCCTCCTATATAACGGGAGTGACATCGTTATTCTTGATAGAGTGAGATCACTAAGTGCATGGCCATGCCCAAATGAGTCAATATGAGATATTGAGCTCATTTGATTATAGTGAGTCTACTTGGAGTTCAAGATTTAGATTGATCAGAGGATGACACCTTCTATGTCTCAAATTGATCAACCTAGATGTCAAGGATAGAAGCACACTTGTCATATATTGTGAAGAGTCACAATTAGTAGTCACAAGGTGATGTTGGATCTCAACATTCTTGTAACTTGGGTAACAATGATGTATTGCTAAATGCCGCTCATTGTTTATGTTTCTAAATAAGATTTAGAAATATTGCCAACGTTACAAGAACCTATTGGGTCACACACAAAGAACAAGTGGATGGAGATTAGGTTCATATGATGAACCAATTGGATTAGGTTCATGTGATGAATCAAAATTGGATTAAGAGTAATCCAAAGTAGACTTATTGAGTTAGATTCAATTGTTGAATGAGTCTAATTTAAAGTTGATTCATTGAGTCAATTTATATTAATGAATTGAGATTCATTGAATTGAAATTGACTTGAATCAAAGGTTGAATTTAACTCACCTAAGAAGAGAAGTGGTCAAGTTTGACTTGATCAAATGCCACACCATGAAGGTTGACTCTTCCTACATGGCATGACTAGCCTTGCCACATCATCTCCACATCATCAAAGGAGATCAAGAGGCATGGAATGTCAAGAGTCAAAGACCCTTGGCATTCCATGTGTGGTCGGCCACATAAAGGAATATGAGTTTCATTTGTGGTATTGATTTTGGTGATTGAATGCTTCTTCCTCCTTAGCTCTCATCTTGTTCTTTCTCCTCTCTTGGCCGAGAGCTCCAAGCAAGGCAAGAAGGTTAGTGAGTTTTAGTTCCAAGAAGAAAGATAGAGTGATAGTTACATAGAAGAATAAGAAGAGTGTTTGAGATTTATTCTATCTTTTCTTTTCTCTATCTTCTTCTTCCAATCCCATCCGAGAGCCTAGGAGTGCTAGCACACTTGTGGTGTTCTCTTCTCCATCTAGAGTGGTTTGAGAATCACTTTTTGTTCGTGTGGATACTACTAGAGGTGTGTACACTTGAACACACTCGAGATCCGGCAACACTTGGACGAGCGGGATAAGCGAAGGGTTTCGCATCAAAGGTATAACTTCTCTACCATGTAGATCTAGTGTAGATCTAGGATTAGAAAACATGTACATGAAATTTAAATCTTCGCACGGATCCGGTGGCATGGAACTTCGGGGTTTCTGCAACGCAAAAAGCGATTTTTATGGCCCGAAAGTCCCAACAGTAGTATCAGAACCACGTGCGAAGCGTGTACATGTTTCGTTTGTATTTTTATGAAAAAATATTAGATCTGTAAGTTTCTGTAAATTTATGTTTTTTATAGTTTTTATGAGTATTTTTCTTGGAGATGTGAAGCAACAAGTGCTTGGTCACTTGTAGGCTTCATATACCGAGAAAAACCTTCCGAAACGGCAAGGTTTCGCCCAAATAGTTTTGGGACAGCGGATTAAGGCACTGTAAGATCGTAGTAGGACACTCATGAGACTCATTTGATGAGTAGGGGTGCTGCCCCTAACCCCGCAAGGGGCGTTGTCCCGCGATTGCGCCCGAAAATCGCTAAACGGGACCGTCGGAAAATTGTAACTCATAAAATTGTAAAAATAGTAGTAAAATTGTAGAAATTTATATAAAATACATAATTTAGAATTATGTATGTATTTGTAATGGTCATGGCCCAAAAACCCCAATTGGATTGGATACATGTGTTGTAATTCATATTATGGTCTGCGCGCCATTTTTGTGTAATTGTGCGTGTTGTATATGTGATGCGCGACCTGTGCATTGTGCATTTCTATTTTATTTCCTGTTGTAAAATAGTTTAGACTCGAATCTAACTCGAGTTTCATCTTTTTAATGTACAAAAATGGAGCTGTGGAAGGTCCACTCGAGGAGGAGTTACGAGGAGGGTGCGAGCAACACATGGCGGTCAAAGGGAGGAGCTTGGAGAAGCTGTTGACCCTAGGTTGACCATCCGATCTTCTCATTGGCTTGAGAAGATCGTAGTAGGGTCATGACTAATCACAATTTAATTAATTGCTTGTGTGTGTGTATGTGATGCATGTTAGAGTAGAGTAATTAATTAGTGCCACCACGATTAGATTAGATCTAAATCGTGTATATGATACACCACGATTAGATTAGATCTAAATCGTGTATATGATACACATCGACGATTAGATTAGATCTTAATCGCGTCAACTCAAAATGCCTACCATGCCGTGATACCCATCACTACTTTGATCACATGTTGTTGTTGAATCTGTCAAAACAGAGCAATGCATATTATCTTGGTAGGGTGCAGAGGGACAATCTTGGTCCGGCTATCAACGCATGGGTGAATACAAACTCAATTAGATTGAGTAAAACTAGTTAAACTCAATTGGATCGGGTTTAACTATATGCATTTTTCAATAGTTGGTAGATAGGTCAAAATCACATTTATATTAACTCTTGGGCGATTTAGCCAAAGCTAACTCAAGTTTTAATATACATGCGGATCTTGATCCTATAAACAAGAGTTGCATAGAGATGTAATTGGTAATTAGTTACCTACCGATCATACTAAGTCTTGGGCGATTTAGCCAAAGCTAACTCAAGGCGTAGTATGATGTGGATCTTGTCCCTCAAGAATTATAGCTAGTTGGTTAGAATCTAGTAAGTGTGGTTTGACCACATCCATGACTTGATTCTACAAAAGTTCTATAATTCAGTGGGAGCATCATTTAGGTAAAAGCCTAATTAAATGATTAGTGAAATATGATTATTTATTTTCTGCATTTTCTGTTGTAGATTACCATGTCGTCAAATACGAACACCTTCTCCCTGCGTTCTGTCCTTGATAAAGACAAGCTCAATGGAGCTAATTTCCTAGACTAGTACAGGAATCTGAGAATAGTTCTCACTCAAGAAAGAAAACTGTACGTCCTGGAGCAGCCCATTATCGAGGCACCTCCTGCCACTGCCACGCGAGCTGACAGAGATGCTTATAAGAAGCATCAAGATGGCGCATTAGATGTGTCATGCCTCATGCTCACAACCATGACCTCTGAGCTTCAGAAGCAACATGAGTTGATGACTGCTTATGACATGGTTGAGCATCTTCGTCAACTATATCAAGGACAAGCAGGGCACTGGAAGAGGAATTGCAAAGGATACCTAGAAGATCTTAAGAAGAAGGGAAATAAGATTTCTACTTCAGGTATACATGTTATAGAAGTTAATCTCTCTATTTCTTCATCGTGGGTATTAGATATCGGATGTGCTTCTCACCTTTGTACCAATGTACAGGCGCTGAGAAATAGCAGGGCATTGACGAAGGGCGAGATAGACCTACGACTAGGCAATGGAGCACGAGTTGCTGTTGTTGCTGTAGGAACTTACTTTCTATCTCTGCCCTCTGAGCTTGTACTAGAATTAGATGAATGTTGTTATGTGCCTGCTCTTACTAAGAACATAATTTCAGTTTCTTCTTTGGACAAGAAAGGTTTTTTATTTATAATAAAGAACAAATGTTGTTCAGTTTATTTAAATGATATGTTCTATTGTAGTGCACCTCTGATAAACGGACTCTACATTCTAGACTTAGAGAACTCCATCTATAGCATAAATACCAAGAGATTCAAATCAAATGAAATGAACCAAACCTATCTCTGGCACTGTCGCTTAGGTCATATAAATGACAAACGTTTATCCCAGCTCCATAAAGATGGTTTGATGGGCTCATTTGATTTTGAATCATATGAGACATGCGAGTCATGCCTACTGGGCAAGATGACCAAGACTCCCTTTAGTGGACACAGTGAGAGAGCGACTGACTTGTTAGGACTTATACATAGTGATGTATGTGGACCTTTCAATATCGCTGTTAGAGGTGATTATAGGTACTTCATTACATTTACTGATGACTTCAGTAGATATAGTTATGTGTATTTGATGACACATAAATCAGAATCCTTTGAAAAGTTCAAAGAATTCAAGAATGAAGTACAAAACCAGCTTGGCAAAAGTATTAAGATACTTTGATCAGATCGAGGTGGAGAATACCTTAGCCATGAGTTTCGTGACTATCTAGCTGAGTGTGGGATTCTATCCCAACTCACTTCTCCTAGAACACCACAGTGGAATGATGTATCCGAAAAGAGGAATCGTACCCTATTAGATATGGTACGGTCTATGATGAGTCACACAGATCTTCCTTGGGGCTATGCTATGGACACAGCAACCTTCATACTCAACCGTGTTCCATCCAAGGCTGTGAGAAAGACACCATATAAGATATGGACTAGGAGATATGCCCAGGTGTCTTTTATGAGGATTTGGGGTTGTAAGGCTTACGTTCAGCGTCAAGTCTCGGACAAACTGGGACCAAAATCCAATAAGTACTATTTTATAGGATATCCCAAGGAAATGAAGGGATATTACTTCTACATTCCCAGTCAGCATAAAGTAGTTGTGGCTAAGACTAGGATTTTTCTAGAAAGGGACTTTGTTTCTGTTTGACCCCGTGGTCGTTTTGATGTGATCAACCAAGTTGGTTAGGTCTTGCTGTGTTTGATCCCTGTGTCTGAGTGTGCAGGAGCTTAGGAGCACAGGAAGTCGAGCGAAAGACGCAGCTAGCGAGAAGGACAGCACGGGAAGGGAGCCGACGGGCTCGGTGCGTCCGAAGGACGAGAGAGCTGCGGAAGAGTACTCCGGTGGGCGTGAAGAGCGTGCGCGGCGTTCGAGGGGCATTAAGCCGGGACGGAAGGCTGCTCAAGGAGAAGGCCGGGAATTGGATTCGGGTGAGCCTTATTCCGGTTGGTCGCAATCACCCAAAAGAACGGAGCTTCGGAAGCCAAATCGAAGAAGAAAATGAGTAAAAAGAGGTTGGAAATTACTGTAGCAGGAAGTTACTGTAGCAGAAGTTACTGTAGCTTGAAGGCGCCTTAAACAAGCATTGAAGGCGCCTTGAACATTGAAGGTGCCTTCATTACTTGTTGAAGGCGCCTTGAGCCAGGTCAGAATCATCGTTCGAGCACCGGATAGAATTCTATGCACTCACCGAGCTGGAGGCGCCTTGGACCTTGTTGGAGGCGCCTTGAACCCTCGGGATAGAATTTCCAGGAGCTGTAAAAAGGCCCCTGGAGCTAGGAATTCAACAACAACTCAAGCAATCAATTTGTAAGCAATTCCTAAGCAACTAGTGAGATTCCAAAGTGTAAAAGGCTTCTCCGCCTTCATAGAAGGAGATCTTTCTTACTACGCTTTTTCTACTGTCCTGGATTAACAACCTCCTTGGTTGTAACCAGGTTAAATCCCGGTCTTCTCTGTTTTTCTGTATTTAGTTTTTATTACTTTACTATTTTATCACTATTGCACTAATTGAGTTGAAAGTATGAGGAGGGTATATTTTTTTTTGTTTTCAGCAATTCACCCCCCCTCTTGTCGGTCTCCGCTGCACCTACAATTGGTATCAGAGCCTGATCACCTCAGAAGGACTAACCGCCAACTGAAGCACTACGATCAAGACGATGGCCGGAGCGAACATCCATCCCCCGAAGTTCGACGGAGACTTCGCTTCATGGAAGCAAAAGATGGAGGTATACCTTAACTCTGATTTTTCTATTTATTTAATAATGAAATCTGGTTATGAAAAGACAAAGAAAGCAAATGGAGAAGAGCTCGAGAAATACCTCTGGAACGAGAAACAACGTGACGAGTTTATGGCAAATGTACATGCTGAATTTCATCTTCTAACCACAATACCAAATGAAGATCTCGACAAAGTCGAAGAGTACAATAGTACAAAAGAACTTTGGGAAAAGTTCTTAAAACTCCATGAAGAACAAATTGAAGTTGAATCCGACTCCTCGATGGACACTGATCCGACGTCAGAAGAGTCCGAAACTGAGGTAAGTGCCGAGACAGAACCAGTAACCGAACTCCAACTTGAAGACCTAGAATGCTCATCACAAATGAGCATCGATGAAGGGGGAGAAACATCAGAAGACGAAAACTACTCAACAGGGGGAGAATTAACTGCCAACAAGGTAAGTCAGGTATGGTCTCCACCTCTTGGCAAATTAATTGTTTCACTTGAAATATTGTCGAAAGGTTTTCGTGAATTACAAATTATTTCGTCGAAAGAATATTTTAAATTAAAAATTGAAAAACTATTAAAGAATATTGAGTTAGAAGACACAATTTGTCAATTAAAAGATTTTGACAAACTAACAATAGAAAATGTACAATTTTTTGCATGCTTAATATTTGTTGCCATAATTCTAAAAAACTGTGAATTAAGAACTTATGAGAAGTTAAAATGGAAATTTAAAAATCATAATATTTGATCTTAGTTGAAATGTTAGACTTAGCGCTTTTAAAGAACAAAATTAAATAGTAAATTTCTTTATAAAGCTTTGTCAAGGAAGTGGTTGTTGCTATTGGTGCAACCCTAGGTCAAGGTTGACCTGGTTGACCTGACTCGAGTTGTATTTTGATGTTTGACGAGAATAGAAAAGTTCTATTCTGATGTTTGACGAGAGTAGAAAAGTTGTATTCTGATGTTTGACAGAATACAAACTTGGGAGATTGTGGGTGCAATCTTTGGTCAAGGTTGACCTGGTTGACCCGAGGTGAGTCGACCTGATTCGTGAAAGTCCTGGTGAGTGAAGCCAGGCAAGGGAAAGTCCTGGTGAGTGAAGCCAGGCAGTTGGAAAGTCCTGGTGAGTGAAGCCAGGCAAGGGAAATCCAGATAGGTCAAGGTTGACCAGACATCTGGTGAAAAGTCCAAGCAGGGAGCTTGGCATGAGAAAAGTCCAAGTATGGAGACTTGGCACGGAAAAGTCCAAGTAGGGAGCTTGGCACGGGAAAAGTCAAAGTATGGAGACTTGGCATGGAAAAGTCCAAGTATGGAAACTTGGCATGGGAAGTCGGAGAGGGCTTGGGAGCTCGTTCTCCGAACTGTGGTCAGAGAGGGCTCGGTAGTTCGTTCTCTGGACCGGATGGAGTCAGAGAGGGCTTGGTAGCTCGTTCTCCGGACTAGGTCAGAGAGGGCTTGGTAGCTCGTTCTCTGGACCGGAGAAAGTCGGAGAGGGCTCGGTAGCTCGTTCTCCGGACTAGGTCAGAGAGGGCTCGGTAGCTCGTTCTCTGGACCGGATGGAGTCGGAGAGGGCTCGGTAGCTCGTTCTCCGGACTAGGTCAGAGAGGGCTCGGTAGCTCGTTCTCAGGACTAGGTAGGGTTTAGGGCTGGGAGCTCTAAACCTGGATCGGTCTGGTGACCGATCTAGTGATACGCTGGTTGACTGATCAGTCTGGTAACCGATCAGTAACCAAACAGTGTGTTTGATCGGTCTGGTGACCGATCAGTAATCATACAGAAGCGAAGAAGACCGGGAGAAGAAAGAGGGGGATCGGTCTGTGGACCGATCCACCTGAGTCCTGATCGGTCCACAGACTGATCAGAGAGTTCGGCAACTCTCTGTGATTCACATGCTGATCGGTCTGGGGACCGATCAGCATAGGTCCTGATTGGTCCCCAAGACCGATTAGAGAAGGTCTGGACCGATCAGGGTGGAGCCTGATCGGTCCAGGCCCTAGCCGTTGTGACACAACGGCTAGTTTATGTGTCTTCTTCTTCGCAGGTTATATAACAGGTCGAGGGCTACAGGATGAGTGGCTGCCTCTCTTTTCCTTTTGATCTTACTGCAATCAGAGCTTTGCTGAGCTCTCATTTTTCCTGAAGCTTCAAAGAAGTTTCCTTCGGCTGGTTCCTGCTGTTGTAGGTGGTTCGTGAAGTTGCTGCTTCATCCAGTCGACGAGAAGGCAAGCTGTGTTTTTACATTCTTACTGCCTTTGTATTGTGATGTATCTTTGTACTCCTATCTTGCTGTTGCAAGAAGTTTGTGGTGAGGTTTCTCCACCCAGAAGGAGTTTCTACTAGCCGATTTTTCGGGGTCTCATCCACCGACGGATTGATAGGATTCGTCCACCTTACGGACACGCCGAGGAGTAGGAGTTTCATCTCCGAACCTCGTTACATCGCTGTGCTTGAGGTTTGATTTCTCCATTTACGTTTCTGTTGTTATTTTTCCGCTGCGCTAACTTGATTTGTAGAAAGAAACGCGAATTTGGGGTCGGCTATTCACACCCCCCCCTCTCTAGCCGCATCCGTCGATCCTAACAGTTGCTCCAATAACCAAGAAGGCCTAGTGCCTCACCACGACCTGGAAGCTGAAATACTGAAATGAAAGGTTTAATTAACTTTTTGAAAAAGGATTTAAAAATTAGAATTAAATAATGTTTTGAAAGTTTAATCAAACATTTTTGAAAATTTGTTTATAAATTCATTTCTAGAAATATTTTTTCCTGGAAATATTCTAAAGACTTAATTTGCTTTTTGACTTGAAATTTTTTTTAAAATCCTTAGAATTTTTGAAAATTCAAAAAATATTTTAACTTAGAATTTTATTTTAAAAGTTCCCTCTAATTAGGACCTCATTTTTGTTGTAATCAAAGAGGGAGAGAAAAGTACAAGTTGAGGGGGAGTTAGGAAAATTAAAATTTTTTATGTTGCAATTTTATTTTTTTGCAAAACTTATGCTTAACTTGTTAGTTTAGTAATTTTTCTTTAAAATTACTTTTTATGTCTATTTTAACCCTAACTTGAACTTGGGTTGATGCACATCAAAAAGGGGGAGATTGTTGGACCCCGTGGTAGTTTTGATGTGATCAACCAAGTTGGTTAGGTCCTGCTGTGTTTGATCCCTGTGTCTGAGTGTGCAGGAGCTTAGGAGCACAGGAAGTCAAGCGGAAGACGCAGCTAACGAGAAGGACGGCACGGGAAGGGAGCTGACGGGCTCGGTGCATCCGAAGGACGAGAGAGCTGCGGAAGAGTACTCCGATGGATGTGAAGAGCGTGTGCGGTGTTCGAGGGACGTTAAGCCAGGACGGAAGGCTGCTCGAGGAGAAGGCCGGGAATTGGGTTCGGGTGAGCCCTATTCCGGTTGGCCGCAATCACCTAAAAGAACGGAGCTTCGGAAGCCAAAGCGAAGAAGAAAATGAGTCAAAAGAGGTTGGAAATTACTGTAGCAGAAGTTACTGTAGCTTGAAGGTGCCTTAAACAAGCATTGAAGGCGTCTTGAACATTGAAGGCGCCTTCATTGCTTGTTGAAGGCGCCTTGAGCCAGGTCAGAATGACCGTTCGAGCACCGGATAGAATTCTATGCACTCACCGAGCTGGAGGCGCCTTGGACCTTGTTGGAGGCGCCTTGGACCCTCGGGATAGAATTTGCAGGAGCTATAAAAAGGCCCCTGGAGCTAGGAATTCAACAACAACTCAAGCAATCAATTTGTAAGCAACTCCTAAGCAACTACTGAGATTCCAAAGTGTAAAAGGCTTCTCCGCCTTCAGAGAAGGAGATCTTTCTTACTACGCTTTTTCTACTGTCCTGGATTAACAACCTCCTTGGTTGTAACCAGGTTAAATCCTAGTCTTCTCTGTTTTTCTGTATTTAGTTTTTATTGTTTTACTATTTTATCACTATTGCACTAATTGAGTTGAAAGTACGAGGAGGGTATATTTTATTTTTGTTTTCAGCAATTCACCCCCCTCTTGCCGGTCTCCGCTGCACCTACAGTTTCTAGAAAAACTAGTGGGAGTACGTTCAATCTTGAAGAAGTTCAGGATATGGATCATAGCACTGAAGCCTTGATGGAAGTTGAACTGGAACCACAAAGTGTTGTGGATGATGAGATTGTTCCATAAGAAGTTGAGGGGCAACAATCAGTTCAAGTAGACATACCTCTTCGCAGGTCTGATAAGGTACGTCGTTAGCTTGAGAGATACTCATTTCTCTTTTCTGACCATGATGACGCTATGCTCATTGAGAATGAGTCTACCTCCTATCAGGAAGCTGTGATGAGACCAGATTCTGAGAAATGACTAGAGGCCATGAGATCCGAAATATAATCCATGTACACCAACCAAGTATGGACTTTGGTTGATCCACCTAAAAGGATAAAACACATTGGGTATAAGTGGGTCTTTAAGAGAAAGACTGACATGGATAGATGATATATAAGGGTTGTCTGGTAGCTAAAGGTTTCAAACAAATTCATGGTATTGACTATGATGAAACCTTTTCTCCAGTAGCGATGTTTAAGTCCATTCGGATCATGCTTGCTATTGCAGCATACCACGATTATGAGATCTGGCATATGGACGTCAAAACCATGTTTCTGAATGGGAACCTGCTCGAGGATGTGTACATGACACAACCTGAGGGTTTTGTAGATCCACAGCATACTGGTAGAGTATGCAAGCTGCATAAGTCCATTTATGCACTAAAGCAAGCTTCTCGGAGCTGGAATCTTCGATTCGATGATGTGATCAAACAGTTTAGTTTCATCAAGAATGAAGATAAACCTTGTGTCTACAAGAAGGTTGTAGGAAACACAGTTGTCTTCCTTGTGTTGTATGTGGATGACATACTACTCATTGGGAACGACATCCCTTTACTGCAGTCTGTAAAGACTTGGCTAGGAAATTGTTTCTCAATGAAGGACTTAGGTGAAGCAGCCTACATTCTAGGCATAAAGATCTATAGAGATAGATCTAAGAGATTGCTTGGCCTAAGTCAGAGTACATATATTGCCAAGATATTACTACGATTTGTCATGCAGAATTCCAAGAAAGGATTTCTGTCGATGTCACATGGTGTGAGTCTTTCGAAGACTTAAAGTCCCTCTTCTAGAGAGAAGAGAGACCGCATGGATCAGATCCCTTATGCTTCAGCCATAGGATCTATCATATATGTCATGCTTTGTACTCGTCCTGATGTCTCGTATGCTTTGAGCATGACAAGCAGATACCAGTCAGATCCAGGTGAAAGTCACTAGATAGCAGTCAAGAATATTCTTAAGTACTTGAGAAGGACTAAAGAATATTTCTTGATATATGGAGGCAATGACGAGCTAGCTGTAAAGGGTTACAGTGATGCCAGCTTCCAAACTGACCAGGATGATTATAGATCGCAGTCTGGGTTCGTGTTTTGTTTGAATGGTGGTGTTGTGAGCTGGAAGAGTTCACAGAGGCTAACGTTGTTGATCCCTTGACCAAGACTTTGGCACAGAGAAAGTATGATGGTCACACTAGGTTATTGGGTATTAGACCCTACACTGATTGGCACTAGTGCTAGTGGGAGATTGTTAGTTAGAGCCCTAGAGCCAATCATATGATGATTGTTGTATGGACTCATTGCATCATATTCCTATGTATATAAAGGCATTTGTTTTATTTATTATACTTACTTGTATTGGTGCCAAATAACTAAGTATAATAACGTCCTTGAGTAAAATGTTCTTACCTATATCAATCGATTGGTTGAATCGATAGTGAGATGATATAGGGAACACTACTCTTAATCATTCCTAGTCAAGTATTAACATTCAGGGACAATGTTAATGCGATGAGACTAGCATGTAGGTCAACTCGATGACTTGATCTCACAAGTCATGAATATAGAGATATCAAGTTGACACATGGGTATGTATTGGAGAATGTATACTGAATGACCCGCCATGAGAAAGTATCATGGATCGTTATATGAGTGTTATATACTTTCTCATGTGGCTATTAGTATGACTATTAGTCCTTGGACCTGAAGTCACCATGGTTCCCTACATAAGGAGTTGCATACTTTGGCTTTCTCAAACGTCACCCGTAATTAGGTGGACTATAAAGGCGATTACTGTTAGAATGTATACTAAAAGCCTAGCTTTTGGTATAAAATATTTATCTAGAAATAAGAATCACATTGGTCAAATGTCTACATTTGTGATAAATGTAGTTGTTCAATTAATTTATATTGTAGATAACATGGTGTGTGGTGTCACACATAGAAGATCATGTTATCAGTACCTTATAAATTATAAACAGTAGCTCACGACCAAGATGGAAAGGAACAAACCATTGGAAGGTCGTAGTGTAATTAGATATTAGTTTATCTTAACTATATAATTACACTAGTACACTTAGAGTGTATTGAGTAGGACCATTTGAGGTCGTTCCTTTTATACTGACTTTATAAAGGAACAAAGACCTCAGTTATTATGGAAGTGTGTGCTCTTAATCCTAATATAATAACAAGCACATATATTTGATATTTATTTCTTTAATTTATCAATGGGTGAGATTTAGCTCGATAAATCAATAAGCCCGATAAGTTGAGAAATGATATCACTTATAGTGTGTGTTGTTGATTATAGAAGGAAACTGTGTCCTAGTGATCTAGGTTAAGAATGCCCCCAAGAGGAGCTCATAAGGATTGTCATGTTAAACCCTGCAGATGGACTTAGTCCGACATGACGATGAAGTTGAGTGGTACTACTCTTGGAGCTAGATATTAATTAAGTGAGTTGTCAGTAACTTACTTAATTAGTGGACATTTGTTATCTTAAACACAGGGAGACTAACACACTCATAATAAGAAGGAGCCCAAAATGTAATTTGGGATTGGTGCGGTAGTTCAATAATAGTTCTTTAGTGGAATGAATTATTATTGATAAAATTAAGTTGTGTGTTCGAGGTGAACACGGGATGCTTAATTTTATCAAGAGACCAAAACCAATTCCTCCTCTCGGTCCCTATCGTAGCCTCTAGTATATAGAGATTTATACCCACCGCATACTCACCTTCTTACCCATCCAATGGAGCCGGCCAAGCTAGCTTGGAACCCAAGCTAGGGCCGGCCAAGACCAAGTGGATGAGCCATGTAGGTGGTCGGCCAAAGCTTGGGTCCCAAGCTTAGGTGGCCGACCACTAGAATATTAAAAGGAATTTTTATTAAAATTATTTCTTATGTGGATATCATGATTTAAAAGAGAGTTTAAAAATTAAAATTTCCTTTTATAGCTTTCTACAAAAGATTAAGAGAAGAGATTAATCTCTTTCCTTATTTGTAGATTAAAAGGATGGTTTTAATTTTTATTAAAAACTTTTCTTATTTGTAAATCATCCACATGTTTAAAAGAGAGTTTAAAATTTTGAAATCTTTCTTTATTTGTTGATTAAAAGGTGGATTTTAAATTTTAAGAAAACTTTACTTTTTAAACATGTTCATTATTTAAAAGAGAGTTTAAAAATTAAATAATCTCTTTTATAAGTTTCTACAAAAGATTAAGAAAAGATTTGATATCTTTCCTTATTTGTAGATTGAAAGAGATTTTAATTTTTAGAGATAACTTTCTTTTTATCCACATGTTTAAAAGAAAGATTTTAATTTATAAAATTTCTTTTTATTAACCAATCATGAAGGGATAAAATTATTGGAAAATTTTTATAAATTTCCGGAAGCAAATAAGGAAGTTTTAATTTGTGTTTAAAATTTTATTTGCTTGGAGATTTGTATAATGACCGGCCATTGTAAATTGAGAAGAGAAAAATTATTTTTAATTAAATTAATTTTCCTTTTCATGGCAAAAGAATTAAGGAAGTTTTTATTTAAATTTCCTTATTTGTCAAGACCAAGGATTATAAAAGAGGGGGTAGAGGTGCCTTCATGGATGAACAACTCTATTATTTTTCTCCCTCTTTTCTTCCTTGGGTGTGGCCGGCCCTTTCTTTCCTCTCCTCTCCTTTGTGTGGCCGAAACCTTCTCATGGTGGAGATAGCTTTGGTGGCCGGAACTAAGAAGGAGAAGAAGGAGAGAAAAGAAGTCTCTTTTCTAGCATCCCTTGGAGCATGGTGGTGGTGGCCGAACCTCTTCATCCTAGGAGAAGTTTTGATGGCCGAAACTTGTAAGGAAGAAGAAGGTGCTAGGTGGTTCTCATCTCGGAAGATCGTTGCCCACACAACGTCCGAGGTTAGAAGAGGAATATGGTAGAAGATCAAGAGGTCTTTCTAAAAGGTATAACTAGTAATTTTTCTTTCCGCATCATACTAGTTATTTTTGGAAATAATACTAAATACAAGAGGCATACGATTCTAGTGTTTCGAATTTGTTTTCGATATAGTGTTCTTTTGTTTTTCTTTTCCTTGTGATTTGATTGTTCTTTTCGGTTGACCTAAAGTTATTTTATGAAATTAAATATTAGCTTTCCTTAAAAGGTTTTGTCTAGTCGGTGGTGGTTGCTCCCATATCCAAGAAGGCCATGTGCCTCGCCACGTCAGTACTGGGAACCAATTTTGAAAATTAATATTTAATGGAATTAATAACTTAGGTGATTTGGATCAAACGTGTTAAGTTCCGCAGGAGATCCAAGTCAAAACCTAAAAGAACAAATAGATTAAGTTTTGGATCAAACGTGTTAAGTTTCGCAGGCGATCCAAAATTTAATTTAAAAGAACACATGGTAGCTAGGAAAAGGTTCAGACCTTTGTACAAAATTTTTGTACAGTGGAACCTCTAGGTTTTCCGAGTAGCAACCAACAATTACTGGGTATGTAACAAATTATGCGGAGGGATGTGAGTGATGTAGATGAGATATATCCCTCCTATATAATGGGAGTGATATCGTTATTCTTGATAGAGTGAGATCACTAAGTGCATGGTCATGCCCAAATGAGTCAATATGAGATATTGAGCTCATTTGATTATACTGAGTCTACTTGGAGTTCAAGATTTAGATTGATCGGAGGATGACATCGTCTATGCCTCAAATTGATCAACCTAGATGTCAAGGATAGAAGGACACTTGTCATATATTGTGAAGAGTCACAATTAATAGTCACAAGGTGATATTGGATCTCAATATTCTTGTAACTTGGGTAGCAATGATGTATTGCTAGATGTCGCTCATTGTTTATGTTTCTAAATAAGATTTAGAAACATTGCCAACGTTACAAGAACCTATTGGGTCACACACAAAGAACAAGTGGATGGAGATTAGGTTCATATGATGAACCAATTGGATTAGGTTTATGTGATGAATCAAAATTGGATTAAGAGTAATCCAAAGTAGACTTATTGAGTTAGACTCAATTAGATTCAATTGTTGAATGAGTCTAATTTAAAGTTGATTCATTGAGTCAATTTATATTAATGAATTGAGATCCATTGAATTGAAATTGACTTTAAACAAAGGTTGGATTTAACTCACCTAAGAAGAGAAGTGATCAAGTTTGACTTGACCAAAATAGGAAGTTGAAACATCAACTTTGACTTGAACAAATGCCACATCATGAAGGTTGACTCTTCCTACATGGCATGACTAGCCTTGCCACATCATCTCCACATCATCAAAGGAGATCAAGAGGCATGGAATGTCAAGAGTCAAAGACCCTTGGCATTCCTTGTGTGGTCGGCCACATAAAGGAATATGAGTTTCATTTGTGGCATTGATTTTGGTGATTGAATGCTTCTTCCTCCTTAGCTCTCATCTTGCTCCTTCTCCTCTCTTGGCCGAGATCTCCAAGCAAGGCAAGAAGGTTAGTGAGTTTTAGTTCCAAGAAGAAAGATAGAGTGATAGTCACATAAAAGAATAAGAAGAGTGTTTGAGATTCATTCTATCTTTTATTTTCTCTATCTTCTTCTTCTAATCCCATCCGAGAGCCCTTGGAGTGATAGTACACTTGTGTTGTTCTCTTCTCCATCTAGAGTGGTTTGAGAATCACTTCTTGTTCGTGTGGATACTACTAGAGGTGTGTACACTTGAACACACTCGAGATCTGACAACACTTGGACGAGCGGGATAAGTGAAGGGCTTCGCATCAAAGGTATAACTTCTCTACCATGTAGATATAGGATTAGAAAACATGTACACGAAATTTTAATCTTCGCACGGATCCGGTGGCATGGAACTCGGGGTTTCCGCAACGCAAAAAGCGATTTTTGCGGCCCGAAAGTCCCAACATCTTTGACACTTGAGCGTAAGAACTTTGCTCACTTATAACATGGCCAAGTAACTTGTGAGTCTAGATCACACCCAGTTGGAACCTCATGGTTAATAATCTTAAGGCGCGAGTGCATGCTCGCTTATAATTCACCCGATCGGGTCGAGAGTCTTTGACACTTAGGTGCGAGGGCATGCTCGATTATAACATGGCCGAGTGACTCGTGAGTCTGGGACACACCTAGTCTGAACCCCCATGGCTAATAATTTTGAGGCGCGAGTGCATGCTCGCTTATAACTCGCTCAATTGGGTCGATATTCTTTAACACTTAGGTGCGAGGGCATACTCACTTATAACATAGCCGAGTGGCTCGTGAGTCTGGGACACGATCGGTCTAAACCCCGTGGTTAATAATCTTGAGGTGCGAGTGCATGCTCGCTTATAACTCGTCCGATCGAGTCGAGAATCTTTGACACTTGGGCGCGAGGGCATGCTCGCTTATAATAAGGCCGAGCTGCTTGTGAGTCTCGGACATATCCAGTCTAAACCTCGTGGCTAATAATCTTAAGGCATGAGTGCATGCTCTCTTATAACTCACCCGATCGGGTCAAGAGTCTTTGACACTTAGACGTGAGGGCATGCTCACTTATAACATGGTCGAGTGGCTATTGAGTCTAGGGCACGCCCAGTCTGAACCCCATGGCTAATAATCTTGAGGTACGACTGGATGCTCGCTTATAACTTGTCAGATCGGGTCGAGAGTCTTTGACACTTAGGCGCAAGGGGATGCTCACTTATAACACGGCTGAGCAGCTCATGAGTCTAAGGCATGCTCGGTCTGAACCTCATGGCTAATAATCTTGAGGCGCGAGTGCATACTCACTTATAACTCACCCAATCAATTCAAGAGTTTTTGACACTTAGGTGCAAGGGCATGTTATAACACAACCGAGCAGCTTGTGAGTCTAGGACACACCCAGTCTGAACCCTGTGACTAATAATTTTGAGGCGCGAGTGCATGCTCACTGATAACTTGCCCGATCAAGTTGATAGTCTTTGATACTTTGGCATGAGGTCATGCTCACTTATAACTCACCCGATCGGGTCAAGAGTCTTTGACACTTAGGCGCGAGGGTATGCTCGCTTATAATATGGTCGAGTAGCTCATGAGTCTGGGACGGTCTGAATCCCGTGGCTAATAATCTTGACGCGCGAGTGCATGCTTGCTTATAACTCACTCGATCGGGTCGAGAGTCTTTGACACTTAAACCTTCCTGCATTCATAGAATAAATAGTTTTACAATTTACATCAATTCTGTTAGAGCAATCCCAATGGTCTATGCGACCATATGTTTTGATATTTAGGCAACGGGTTTAAGTTAGGTTCACCTTTGTATTTGATATGTGTATGTGAGTGTGCAGATTTGCAGGATACACATATGACTCAGGTTGATGACTTTGGGTCCGGTGAAGGATGGCGCATCCAAGAGACCGTGAATAAGGCAGCAAGGACAAGGGCTGAGGGAAGCAACTTCGAGGCATATATGAAGGATGGCATTGGAGATGAGCCGCGGGCTTGGATGCATCCGAGGGACGAGAGCCAAAGGAAGTAGGCTTGAAGGCAAGAGGTCAAGGCTGCAATGAAGAGTCAAGTGAGCCATCAGGGTGAGGGTTTGAGTGCTCAGAGATTGTACTCAGGTACCAGTTGACTGGTTCAGTCAACTCGACGCAAACAGAATGCTTCTGTTCGCTCGGCCAGTGTGGAGCAGTCGACTGGTATCGAGCCATTGGATTGTAACAGTCGAATCTCCACAAAGGACAGTCGACTAGCACTTTTACCAATCGACTGGTATGCAGAGTTTTCCAACCCGTGGCCTATATAACCAAGGCTTGGAAGCTTTGTTAAGGTTGATGAAATTAATGGTGGTTAACTCTAATTAGTAGTCAACTAGTGCCCTAGCAATCTGAGTGTTCTTGGTCGAGTTGTGGCGAGGTTTCTCCACCGACAAAGAGGAATGTTCTAGCTAGAGTTTCCGGGGATTAATCCACTGACGGATTAAGGGATCGTCCACCTTACAGATAGCCATGGAGTAGGAGCAAGTTACCTCCGAACCACATAAATAAACGTGTTAGCGGTTTGCATTTCTCTTCTTGTCTTTAGTTTAACTTTCATATTTGTATTTAGTATTAGATTCCAACTACGCAACTAACAAATACGTAGGAAGTGAATCATTTGGAGGCGCCCGTCTATCCAACTCCCCTTCTAACCGGCCATATACAAGATCCCCAACAAGTGGTATCAAAGACAAGGTCACACTTCATCGAACTAATCGTCGAGAAGAGCAACTACAAGAAGATGGCCGACTTGATAGAACCGCGGATGTATGAAGGAGGAAGCTTTTGGGACATCACCTTTTGGATGGTGAAAATGAAGAACTTATTAGAGACGGATTGGGACATCATATTGGTTGTCGAGGAATCATTTAAAGTCCCAAAAGATAAGAAAGGGAATAAACTCCAACCACGATATTGGACGGAAGAGCAAACGTCACGGGCAAAGGCAAATTCAAAGGTAATATTGATTTTAACTGATATTTTGTCACCTAACGTGATAAGTGATGTAGGTGAATATGAGAATGCACATGATTTGTGGAGCAAAGTAAAGAAAGTTCTAGGCAAAGAACTTATGCCTACACAAGAAGAAGAAGAGCCCAAGGAAATAAGTTCAATTGCTTAAGGAAAGGAGGTGGAGTAACCGGAAGTTGAGCTATGCTCAACATCCGAGGAGAAGAAGGAGGATGAGGAAGCATCATCAACATCCTCAAGGGTTGAAGAAGAATCCAAGATGGATGACGGAGAGGTCTTGGAGGTCAACCTAATGAGCGTCTCCACCGAAGTCAAGTCAAAAGACCACATTGTGTGCTTCGGGTGCAATGAGAAAGGACATTACAAGAGTAGTTGTCCAATATGTAAGAAGAAGGTAACTCCTAAACTCGTTCAAGTTAATTTAAATACTAACAAGGGTAGTAGGAAGGAAGAAGCCCAAAGAAGAAAAATGTGCATTATGTGCTTCATGTGTGGGGAGGAGGGTCACTACCACACCAAATGCCCTAAGAATTGAGAGCTCAAGAAGTTGGATCATTTGAACAAATGGGAGAAGAAGAAGAAAAGCTCAAGTCGAGAGAGAGCTTCAAGGGTAAGGGAGGTATACCCTAATTTGAATCGTAATTCAAATGTTTATTCTCCCATGCATGCTGGAAATAATTTTCATTATTTACCCATGGAAAATTTTGATTTTAAATATCATGATAGGAATAGGCTAAATGTCGGTCATAACTCTAGGAGACCTATGCATGATAGACCTAGGCAAATTAAATTCTCATTACCTAAGGAGAAGAAGGTAATGGAGAACTTAGGCATCAATTCCAAGAAGGGGAGATACATGCCTAAGACGGATAGGTCTAGGAGTGTCCAATGTGGCCAACTCAATTCTAGGGTTAGGAACCTAAAAAGGAAAAATCAAGCTTTGAAGGCAAAGCTTGAGCAATTGAAGAAAATCCTAGATAGATTCAATGTTGGATTTAGAGGGTTAAGTATGGTGTTGGGTAGTCAAAGACCCAATAATGATAGATCGGGCTTGGGATACCGATCTAATATCTCTAATGCTAAGGGAAAGTCTTATGCTATGGTTGTATATGACTATAGCAAGGAAAAGTCAATAAATGAAAAGGGAAAGTCATTTAATGGTAAAAAGAAATTAACCAAGGACAAGATATCCAAGGTTAAAAAAGTTAATTTTGTAGGCCAAGTGTGATCAGAGGAGTACCGGTGTGGCCTAGCAATTGTGGATGAATTACCTAGGGAGGTGACCAAGGCTAAAAGCTCTAAGGGGAGCTCAAAGAGTCAATTTGAGATCCATGAAAAATGGATCTCAAATATGTTTTACTTAGGAGTCTAGAGGAGCCATGGAATGTGCTAAGGGGTTTTGGAGATGGACTTGAGTCTCAAACCTAGGGATTGCCACAATTGGATTAGTTTCATGCAAGGAAATATGGCATTGGGGTCATATTGCATGATAATTGGTTTTAGATGTATAGATGTCATATAAACCAATGCTAGGGATGCATTATGGTTTAATATGAGCAAATACATCAAGAGGAAGTCAAAACTAGGGCTTTAGGTTAAGGTTCAATTGAACCATTTAACTAGTTTTGGGTTTTGTGTTAATCTTGGGATTAGTGATAGATACATTTTTGAATGTATTTTTTCCAAGTAGACATGGGTAAAGTAGACATCTCCATAAAATTTAGGCATTTTTGGATGTCTGTGGAATTTTTTATGCATTTCTGAAATTGAGTTAGAAATACTGAATTGGGCTGAAAATAGTGTGCTAGTCGATTGGTGCAGTTACTAGTCGACTGGCAATAGTGTATTTCGAACACAAAATGATTTTATGTGCTAAATTCGATAGGAGCAGTCGACTGATACCAGCCTGAAATTATTTTTCAGCAGTGATTTTGACCGGGTCAACTCGTATAGGTGTATGAGATCTATGGGGGATAAATACACGAGTTTATTGTCAGTTTGGTGATCAGGTTTCCGATAATTGGGATATTGTTGGAGCTTTTTGATATTAGGCAAAGGGGGAGAAATAAGGTTTAAGTCAGAAAATCTTAAATGTCTTTGCATTTGGTAAAATTCCTAGCTCAATGGGAAGCATAGGTGTAGGGGAAGCCTTGTGATAGGTTCTCAAATAGCCCTGTGGTAAATTTCTATCTCAATAGGGAGCATAGGTGTAGAGGGAGCCTTGGGATAGGTTCCAATGCATGTTGCATATTGTTTCAACGGTGTAAATCCAAGTGTGTAGCCTTGGCAACGTAAGTCCATTAGTATAAATCCAAGTGTGTATTCTTGACAACGTAAGTCCATTTGGCGGTGTAAGTCCAAGTGTGTATCCTTCAAAACGTAAGTCCAATCGGCGGTGTAAGTCCAAGTGTGTAGCCTTGGCAACGTAAGTCCATTCGACAGTGTAAGTCCAAGTGTGTAGCATTTGCAATGTAAGTCCATTGTTTTTAGCATATTGTTTTGCTATTATGGTTTTCCTAACTTAAACGTATTGCCAAACATTAAAAAGGGAAAGATTGTTGGAGCAATCCCAATGGTCCATACGACCATGTGTTTTGGTGTTTGGACAAAGGGTTTAAGTTAGGTTCACTCTTGTATTTGATATGTGTATATGGTTGTGCAAGTTTGCAGGATACACATATGACTCAGGTTAATGGCTTCGGGTCTGGTGAAGGATGGAGCATCCGAAGGACCGTGGACAATGCAGCAAGGACAAGGGCCGAGGGAAGCGACTTCGAGGCATATGCGAAGGATGACATTAGGGACGAGTCGTGGGCTTGGATGCATCCGAGGGGCGAGAGCTAAAGAAAGTAGGCTTGAAGGCAAGATGTAAAGGCTACAACGAAGAGTTAAGTGAGTCGTAAGGGTGAGGGTCCGAGTACTGAGAGATTGTACTCAGGTACCAGTCGACTAGTGGTTTCATCAGTCGACTGGTTCAGTCGACTGGGAGCGAACAGAATGCTTTTGTTCGCTTGGTCAATGTGGAGTAGTCGACTGGTACTTTCATCAGTCGACTGGTATCGAGCCGTTGGATTGTAATGGTCGAATCTCTATAGAGGGTAGTCAACTAGCACTTTTCCGTGGCCTATATAACCAAGGCTTGGAAGTTTGGTTAAGGTTAACGAAATTAGTGGTAGTTAACTCTAATTAATAGTCAACTAGTGCCTTAGCAATCCGAGTGCTCTTGGTCAAGCTGTGGTGAGGTTTCTCCATTGACAAGGAGGATTGTGCTAGCCAGATTTTTAAGGGATTAATCTACCGACGGATTGAGGGATTGTCCACCTTATGGATAGTCGTGGAGTAGGAGCAAGTTATCTCTGAACCACGTAGACAAACGTGTTAGCGGTTTGCATTTCTCTTCTTGTCTTTAGTTTAACTTTCGTATTTGTATTTAGTATTAGATTCAAGTTGCGCATCTAACAAATACGTAGGAAGCGAATCATTTGGCAGTGTCATTTATCCAACCCCCCTTCTAGCCGACCATATACAAGATCCCCAACAAATTCTACTCCATGCTTACTATCCTGCCCGATAGGGCTGCAAATGCTTCGTGCTCCATGGCCGGTCGAGCTTCCTTCTGTTCTCGCCTTGTAGATAGTACGATCCCGAGTTGAGTTTATGTATTACTTTGTAAGGTCCTCCCCATGGCACCTCCAGTTTGGTCACGTCACCAACTGGCTTCACTCTTTTCCAGACTAAGTCACCGACCTAGAATGATCTAGGAATGACTTGTCTATTATAGCTTTACTTCATTGTCTGTCGATATGTAATCGGCCGAACGATAGCTTTATCTCTGACTTTGTTTATCAGATCTAGCTTCATAAGTCACCGACCAGGATTATCCTCGTCATATAGCCGTCGTCGATCGGATTCTATGACAATCTCGACTGGGACAACTGCTTCTCCTCCGTACACTAAGTGGAATGGGGTAATGCCAGTGGCCTCCTGAGGAGTAGTGCGATAAGACCATAGTATTCTCAGTAGCTCATCCACCCAGCTTCCTCCCATGTGGTCGTGTCAGACCCTGAGTCCTCTGAGAATTTCTCTATTGGTAACTTCTGCCTGACCATTACTTTAGGGATAAGCCACTGAAGTGAAGACCTGTATAATATCATAGCTGACACACCACTCTTTGAGCCTCTGTCCTTGAAACTGTCTTCCATTGTCAGAAGCTAATTTATAAGGGGAGTTGAATACAATATTTTGTCACAGAAATTTGATAACCATCTGTTCGGTTATCTTGGTGAGCGGTTCACCCTCCATCTATTTAGAAAAATAGTCCATCGCCACAAGTAGAAATCTTCTCTGACCAATCACCATGAAGAATGATCCTACAATGTCTATGCTCCATTGGTCAAACAACCATGACACCATGGATGCCTTCAGTTCTTCCATCGGTTGGTGCGGTATGTTCTAGTATTTCTGACAAGAGAGGCAGGTGGACACTATCCGGGCGACGTCCGCCTATAAGGTAGGCTAGAAGTACCTCGTCAGTAGGATTTTTCTCGTCAACGAATGACCGCCAAGATGACTGTCAAAGGAGCCTTGATGAACTTCTTGTAAGATGTACTAGATGTCTTCCGCTCTGACGCACTTGAGTAATGATCTCGAGAAGGCTCTCTTGTACTGATGGTCTCCAATTAGTGTGAACGACCTTGATAAACTTCTTGTAAGATGTACTGGATTCTCTGCTCAAGGGATTTTTTTTGGATAATTACTTCTTGAAATGCAACCTTCAACTTTTTGAACACCTCGGCGTACAACCTTAGCCTTGCATTGTTTATTTCAAAAATCCTCGACAGTTGTTGTGCTGCTAATTGAGAGTCTGAGTGGATAAGGACTCGAGTGGCTCCTACGTGCTAAGCCGCTTGCAACCCGATGATCAACACTTTGTACTCGGCCTCATTGTTCGTGGCCCGATAGTCCAGTTGAACAGACAGCTGCATTCGATCTTCACGTGATGATATCAGAAGTATGCTCACGTCATTGTCCTACCTGGTGGATGATATGTCCACATAGATTTTTTAAGTTGTCTTCGGCTCAGCATTTTGTACTTCCATCACAAAATTGGCTAAGATTTGTACCTTGATCGTCAATCTAGGTTGGTACTGTATGTCAAATTTGATTAGCTCTATGGTTCACTTGATGAGCCAGCCAGATGCTTCAAGGTTGACGAGAACCCACCCTAGAGTGATGTTGATCAACACAATGATAAGATGCGACAAAAAGTATGGGTGTGACCTCTGAGCGGCGAGGATCAGCCCGTATGTCCATAAGTTGATGAGCTTTTAATGATCAAGAAGAGTAGATGACTACTCTCGAGGGATCACCTATGTGAAAAATAAGTGGGGTCGCTTCGAAGAGAATTGGAGGCACAAATTTTAGAGATTCTCACAAAATCAGGTGTGTTCATGGCCAAGAACGAACACATTCATGAGAACTGAGTTGTATCAGGAAGAGTCTTGGGTGAGATATGTTAATGCTTATACAAACGGCAGAATAGTTCAAGAACATCGTGTCTACTATCAGCTAGTAAGCAAACAGGTCTTCATAAGAGAAGGTTCAAAGGGTAAAACCTACCTATCCTATACTAGACTCAACTGCTGAATGATATCACATACTTTATCTCCATTCATGTGGGAGATTGTTAGATATAAGTGATGTGAATTGAGAAGAGGTGGAAGAGGAAAGATGCTTCATTGTGAATGGGACTTTAGTCCCACATTGGGAGTTTCATGATATGTTAGTTGGTTTATATTGATTCACATGCATTGAGGATGTGAACAAATGCATGGGGAGAGACTCTCTCTCATGTGTGGGTGAGCAGGGGGTGCAAATCCAAGGCTCGGATTGCACTGAACCATGTTGGCTCGTGTGTGGTATGACCTGCCGCGTCGAATGTCGGACCAGTCGGAGTAAAATTTGCCCAAGCAGATCGACCAACTAACATTTTGCCACCTAAACCTTTTTGTTGCTTGTGTAACGAATGCATTAAAGAAATATTAATGTACCGAGTGAAATGTTGGTGTTTCATAGCTGGCGAATAATGATCTTTAAACGATCATTAACACTGCCAGTTGGTCTTGAGCTCTTATATAAGGAGGCTACGACTACAGGCAAAAGGTTACGCACATAGGAAAGCAGAAGAAGCTCTCCACCTATATTCCCTCCTCCTCTGTGTGCAACTTTTGCTCGGCGAAGTGCTCGTGATAGTTCAGGTACCACTCAGTTCGCCGTGACCACTAGTGCTTGGTGGAATCACAGTTCACCGTTGTATCCTGGGAAACAAACGACCCGTGTAGATCTCGAAGCACTGTCAGAGGTGGGGCAAATCTGTTTCAAGGAAACTGCATCAATTGTAGGTCATGGTCCGCTAATCGCTCTGTACTGTTGGTCCCGCTTGGCGTCAAAGCCCGACCGACCACTTGCTCGGACGCTCGGTCAGCTCGCTTGGCCTCTACATCTGTTAGGTCGGTCTCCTCATCTGCCCGGGCGACCTCTTCTTCCACTCAGTCAGCCTATTCGCTTGTCCACTCGGCCTCTTTGCTCGGCCGACGCCAGCTCGCTTGGCTTGTCTGTTCGCCCGACCGACCTCTCACTCAGCCTGTTTGTTCACCCGACCGACCTCTCGCTCGGCCTGTCTGCTCGCTCGGCCTGTCTGCTTGCCCGGCCAACCTTTGGCCCAGTCTGCTCTCTGTCTGGCCGAACTTGCTCGACCTTACTGCCTGCTCGACCTGTCTGCCCAGTCAGCCAATTTACTACTTGCCCGCCTGGTCCTTTAGTCTGCTCGGACTCGGAGCTCGGATTGCACTCTACAATTAGTAAAAATCAACCCCTACTAGCAGCCTGAGATTATCAGCTCAGGTCATCTTGACAGATAAATGAATTGAGTTCAGTGTAATTTAAATTCAGTTAATACCCTGTAAATCTCCGACAATATATTGTGTTCGCCAACAATTACTTATTGTAATACTACTTGATATTGTGAACTTGTTGTTAAAATCATGTTACTTATTTGTTATTTAACTTGTTTGAAGAGCTGTAGGAGTTGTTTGTGAATGTTGGAGTTGTTTGTGAATGTTTTGTAATTGTTGTGAACTTGATGATGTGAATGTTAGAGTTGTTTGTGAGTTTGTTTATACATTTGTCTGTGAGTCTGTGAATTTGTATATAAGATATGAATGAAACAAATAAATTTTTTTTTAAAAGCAAAATAGGGGTTAGCGATGCTAAATTCGTCACTAACTTGGTTGATTAGTGACGAATTCAGATGAATTCGTCGCTAATCCATTCAATATATCTCAATGTATTGTAAATTTGGCAGCAATGTTTTGAAGATCAACGACGAGAAAAATCTAAAATCATCGCTAAACAAAAATTGTTAGCGATGATTTGCGTTTGTTTCATCCCTAACCATGATTGTTAACGACAAAATGAGTCAGTTTCATCACTAACCATCTTAATTTAGTGATGATTTCATATTTTTCTCTTGCAGTAATTATTAATGACAACATTGGCTTAATTCATCGCTATTTTTTTTTTACCTTGATGATGATTTTTTTGTAAATTTAGCAACGGTTTTGTGTCTTGTCGTTAAATTTAGTAAATATCATTTACGACAAGTTTATTGTGACAATATTAGCTAAGAATATTTATTGGCGCAATATAGGGTTAGCGAAGAAATGCCATATGTTAGCGACAAAATTTTCATCGCTATTATACTTTTTTTTGTTTTTGTAGTGTTTAATTCTCTATATTTCATCTTGTAGTGTTGTTATTTATTCTTCGTTTTCTTTGGCCAGTTCAAGCAAAACCAGCATTAGTAATTCCTGTTGTTTTGTTTAGTTTATCTTTTGGTCTTTTTGTTTACTTTGCCAAATGCCAATAATGAGAAGAACAAATTACCATAGTAATTAAGCTTATTTAATAAAGTAATTGAGTCACGACAATTAATTAATTATTTATTTATTTAATTATTATTTTTTTATTTATTTATTTAGAAATATAATTTAAATTATTTTAAAATAGGCACCCTAACTCTAATTTCTAAATCCATCTCGGCGTCCTACTTTTATCATCGAACTGTTCCAGGGGCTAATACTCACCATTCTTAAATCTAACAATTATAAACCTTTGTCGAATCTAAATACGAAAGTGATTTGAATTTGCTTTCAACTTTTCAATAACTCAAAGGAGTTTAAAAACATAGGTAAATGGAACCTTTTCTTAGGATATGTGAAGCAGGCTATAAGAACTCATTTGTAAAGGAGATTGGAAAAAAAATATTGATCCGGTAATAAGGATGAGGGACCCTCGATAGCAGGGGGTCAACGATATGTGGAGGTCAAGGGTTAAGAGGGTTAACATCAAGGTCATGCCGAGCGGACTGGCGGACCATCCCTGGACATCCGGCTGACCAGGCACTCGGCCCGGGTCTCCCAAGCGGTCGAACAAGAGACAACCCGACCATGAGACGGGTTTCCGATGCTCAAGGTAAAAGAGTCTTTAAGCCGAGCTGCAGGACAGTAATCCGCAATCCCAGCCGAACGCGTGCCGGTCCGACAGGCGGCTGCTCGGCCGAGCTGCAGGACAGTAATCCGCAATCCTAGCCGAGCACGTGAATAGGGCTTCCTGGAGGACATGAGCGCCGAGCGGCTGTTCCGTTCGGCCCGGGAACAGATAAGAGCGCTAGGAGATAAAACGGACAGCTGGTAGCTTCGTCCTCGAGACACCTGCCGCCGACAAACAGCATGGTCGGTGGCCGGAGCGGACAGAATATCGTACGGTAGAAGCTTCCACCATCACATCCGGGATATGCTCGGACGATTGTGGAATGGCGTCAAGCGTACATTTCTGATACAACCCTACTGAGGTATGTTTGGGGAAGCGTGCACGCATAGAAAAGCGTGCCTGGGCCTCCCCGGGGTCCTATATAAGGACCCCCAGACTTCGACGGAGGTATGCAATCTTGACCACTGTAACCACAGTAACGTTACTCTGTTTCTTCGTTGCCTGACTTGAGCGTCGGAGGGTCGTCGCCGGGAAACCCCTCCCGGCTCGGCTTCTTTGCAGGTTCGCCGGAGGTCCACCTCGACACCAAAGGACAGCGGAGAGCGCCACATCCCCAGCGTCCGTCGACTCAGAGCTCGGACAGGATCAAATATATTTAATTTTTTTATCTTACTTTTGAGAATCGGGGCATCCGAAAGTCCTTATGAGCATCCAAATATGTGAAGATCTTCCATGAGTGTGCAGGATAAGGATACACAGGATATCATTTAAGTTATATTAGATTTTATCTTGATTTTTTTTTTTTTTTAAAATCACGATTATGTCATTACGATTTTACTTTTAGAGTTTAGGGGTTGAATTATAGTATAAAGGCAAAAAAAAAACCCAAAAAGAAAAATACTTTAGGGGCTCACGGTGTGGATAGAGTAAGATGTGTAGGATACCATCCATATATATACACCTATCCATAAGTATACCATATTTTGCACACCTATCCATAAGTATACCATGAACATCCAGTGTTTCTTTTTAAATTTTTATTTTTTTTAGCTTAAATACTATACCATAAATCCTAAAAAAAATAATACTTGGCATTCACAGATTGATGTGCAACATAACATACAATCCTTAAACCCTAAAGATAAAATCCTAAATGACATACCCACAAACTAAAAATATCAATAAAAAATAATAAATAAACGCCAAATGCACTAGTCTTCAATAAAATATTATATATATATATATATATATATATATATATATATATATAGTGCTCACCTCACATTCTCGACTTCGTGGATGACTCTTAGGGCGCGTTTGGTTCAGGGTTATCCTTGATAATCTTGGTTATCCATCCAAGGTTATCAAGGATAACCTTATTTGATTTAAGTAATTGATGATTCCTAAGTCATGATGCATGCCTGACACATCAGCAATTTGGGCATACAATCCGGAATCACAAAACCTAAGAAAAGTAGAGTTATCCTTGATTCCAGGGTTAACAAAAATTTTAAGATAAAATTATCCTTCATTATTTACTATTTGAGATAAAAATAATCCTACAGATCTATCAAATTTCAATCTGCCACTCGGATGGCTCCCGATTCTCAAAAAAAAAAATAACCTAGCCATTGTTCGCCGCTCCTCCTCTCGCGCATAACCTTTCCCTCTCGTAGCGATCTAATTTATCAGCCCTAGAGAGAGTGCCCATTGCGAACCCAAGGCCGAGCGAAATCAAGGGGAAACGAGACGCAGTGACGACAGCGGTGAGGTAGGCGGAAGGCGATGGCGTCCGCCGCGGTGGAGAAAAAGCAACCGGCGGAGGTGGAGGGCGAGATGTGCGTGCCAGCGGCGCAGGTGAGAGGAGGCGGAGGCAAGGGGTTGCGGCAGTACTATGTCCAGTACATCCATGATCTCCAGCTCCAGATCAGGAAGAAGGCGAACAACCTCCAGCGCCTCGAGGCCCAACAGAACGATCTCAACTCTCGCGATTAGGAATCCCAACCCTCGATGTGTGTTTTTGTACCATTTTCCACGATGCCCTAATCCTGAGAAGGTTTAGGTTTTTCGATACTTGATAGAAGTGGTTCCCAATGTGATTTTACTTGTTCTGCTGAAAATTTAGTTTCGGATTCTTAACAGAGATTTTAGCAATAAGTAAGGGTCAGATCCATTGCAATAACTTTTCTGGTTGTCTGTTGTTGTACGTTGTGGTTGCAGTCAGAATGCTCCGAGAAGAGCTACAGCTGCTTCAGAAGCCTGGTTCGTATGTTGGAGAGGTGGTGAAAGTGATGGGGAAATCCAAGGTCCTAGTCAAGGTAAGTCATTTGGTCCATTCGTTCAACTACAAATTAACAAGAATCTTGCAAAAAAAAAAAAATTGTTTGTCAAAACTTATTGGATGAATGTCATTTTAGATTGAACTTGATGATAGTATGTTATTTTCTGTTTGTATTTTGTTTGATGATAGTATATATTTGGTGTCTGTATTGCTGGTTCAAAAATGTTTATATTATTAAGTTTTGTTGTTATATTTATGTTTTGATGATGGTGTGTCCTTACCCAGCATTGGTGCTACATTTTCCTCCGATTCAAAAAAGGCAGGTACATTGCATTTTCCTCCGCTGATTGTTTTTGCAGTGGATATTCTGCAACAATATTTTTTTTAACAAATTGCCATTTGCAGGCTTCTGGACCTATGTATTGCTACAAAGATGGAAAACTCACTGCATTGGAGGAAGCAAACCAGCCTGATGGAATATATGTTCATGAAAAGTGCGTTGTATGGTAAGTTATTTCTTCGATAAATGTTTCAGAATTATGAGATTTTAAAGTAATTGCGTATGATGATTTAATTTTCTAGCTTGTCACATTCTTTCCATCGATTGTTACATCACTAGTTAAATCCATATCTAGTGTTTATTCTTGTGCCTTCAGCAATTCCTTCTTATCATTTGGAGTTCTGGAGCTTAGATGGTTTATGCTTCTTCCTTACTGATCCTTTTTCTGTTTGGTGATTGTGTACTTAGGGCTCCCCAAGTGTATTTTTCTAGAGAAATCGTGAAAAACTTTGAATTAGAACTAAAGCGAGCATCAAAGTTAAAATGCAGCAAATGTGGGTTGAAAGGTGCTGCTCTTGGTTGTGATCTCATTTATTTATTGCCTACAGACTCTTGATGATGAATTATCTCATTTCCGAGATACGTCTAGTTTGCTATCCCAATCCTACGAACAACTCCTCCTGAGGTAACAACCACAAGATGGACTTACTATGAAGTGTCTTCTTTCAACTAAATGACAAGCTTAGCAGTACATTGCTTTATTCGTGCAGATACGAGTTGCAATCCGATCAATCATTACTAGAAGAATACCATTTTCCCTATGATTCTAATTGGCTTAAGACACAGATCAATAGGGGCCTTGAGTTTTGGTTGGGATACAGGGAAGCAAGCTTTGTGTCAGAGGATGAGAAATGGAAATGTCAATTCTGTGATTTTGTCTCCGATTGCCCGTTTTCAGTTACTTCGTCCAGGGACCGCATAAGAAGTAGATAACCATCTTTTAGTTACACATTTTGTCTCCGTCATGCAATGCTTGCACGAGATGAGACAATTGCAGTACAACATATAAAGTTTACAAACTGATGACAATTCGCTGACACTTTGAAACTATACAAGAAAGTCCACTCCTGCAATCGATTTGGATTGAAAGTGTCTTTCTCATCCATTGCATTTCATTTCCACTTATCATGGAACCAATTTTACTTATTACATTTGTTTGTCTATTTTTTTCCTATTGATAATTCATTATTATGTACTTTTGCTTTGAACTACAAATTACAATCTCGTTGCCTTCCTTGCATATTGTTGTTTTGCAAGATTATTTGATGAGATTAGATGGCTAAAGTCCGAGCTACCATATTTCATTTTTTTTCTTTATGAGTCTTGCGTCCTTTAATCACACAGTAGTTTAAAATACTATTTTGAGCTAGGGTATCTCGCCTAGAATGATATGATGGTTTTGATGTTGTGTCAACATGCCGAGCCTAATGGCATTATTAAATCAAAAAATCATAAAATATATAAAAAAAACAAAAAATCTAATTATACATATAAATATATATATCACTTTTATATATATATATATATATATATATATATATATATATATATATATATATATATATATATATATATATATATCACTATTAATAATATAATATTATCATTATTAAATCAAGGGTAATATGGTAAAATATTACATTAGGTTATATACTAAAACCTTCAAATAAACAAGATTTTATTAGATTACCTAAATTGAACCAAACAACCAATGGTTATGTTTCATTCCCTATAACCTTGGTTATGTGATTACTTGGTAATCATATAACCAATGTTATATGTCATAACTTGAACCAAATGTGCCCTTAGCATTATCAGACACTCAGATCACTTTTGAGCACCCTGCGTGAGTTGGCTCTCTTAGTTGGATACGAGAGGTGTTAGAAGAGGTTCTAGATGTCCGGACCTATAAGAGTCGCCTAAGAATATGCATGAGATAATTGAAGTAATTTTTATTGTATATTGTAGTAATGAAAAATTGATATTTTTAAGATGGAAATTATTTACAAATGTTTTTTAAATGAAATACTTTTTTAATAATAACAAAAAAAATAGCACTATTTGCATCAACAAATTAAGGAATACAATTTTCTATATTTGAATGGAGAGTATTTTTTTCAACCGATTTAGTTGAGTCCTAATCCGAGCGAGTTAAACCAACTCGAACGAGTATCCCTTCCTCCTCGTGAAAACCCCAGATCGGACCCCCATCGACCGCTGAGATGTGGCGACGAAGCATCCAGACGTTGGGACGATGCTCCGCCAGCAGCGACGCCGCCGCCCTGCTCTGGCGCTCCCTCGACCGAAGATCCCTATCCTCCGAAGCCACCTCCTCCGTCGACTCCATCATCCTCCGCTCCCTCAAGGAGCACTACTTCCAGGTCTCCAAGATGACTCCGCCGCCGGTACGTTTCTCCCCTTTTCTATGGTTCTCATTCGCTGCTTTTTCAACTAGGATTCCAGGATAAGCAACCTCCTTTGGCTTCTCTAATGCACAGAAAGTAAATCCACCGGCGGGTTACTCCATCGTGAAGAGCGCGCTGGACCGCGACGGCCCCGTCCTCCGCAGAACCTGCAAGGAGGAGGAGATATCGATATCCGTGATGCGACTTGCAAACATCCTGCCTTCTGGCGCCGCTGATGATAAAGGCGATAACTCGATTAGCCTGTTCCTCCACGTCGATGTGTCCAAGCCCGGGCAGGAGAAGTCGATTCAGTTCCTTTGCGGGTTGTATCCAGATGCCGTCGGGATCCACTCCGTGAGCCTGCGACCCAAGGTCGCCGGCACGAGCAATATGACCAAGTTCGAGGGTCGCGTGTTTCAGTATGCTCTTCTACTCTCTCAATTCTTTACCTTTTCTTCATTTTCTCTTTCAGTATCAGTTATTCAATTCTGTTTTCTATTCTTTCTGTATAGGAGATATTACCAACTTTCTTTGATGTTCATGGTGTTTTTAGTGAATTGATCAGATAATGTGGTTCTTTTGCTGCACGGACAGGAGATCCTGGTTCCCTTTTTCTTTTTACTAGTCTCATTTGTTTTTTTTTTTTTACAAAGCAGCATCCACCAAATAATTAAATTTATATTTTGTTTCAAACAACTGTGGGCAGAGTCTAGTACAGGCCCTCCTTGTTATAATGTGTTAGTATTTTCATTCCGTGAGCATATATACAGTTCTACAGTTTGCTTGTTTCTCTGTACGTCATTACTTGACTCCAATAAACTGACAGCACAACTATGTTATTTGGACTTGAATATCAGTCCTCATCATTTCATGCCCTAAGTTGATTCTTTCCCTTGATAGGGATTGAGTTCACTTAGTGACACAGCAATCTCAGTACTGGCCACCAAATAAAGCTTGCCTTCTATCCAACCCCTCCATTTTTTATTGGTTTATAAAACAACAAGAGATATAATAAAATGATAATTTTATTGATGCGGTGATAAAGGAGGGCCCGCCTGGCCCAGGTCAAATGCCAAGGTGGAGGTCAAAAGTCAAGGTGGTCAACGTCAGGTGCCAAAAGGCTCGCCTACTGTGTCCGAGCGGAGATCGATTACAATGGCCGATCGGGACAATCAATGTTCGATCGACAAGAAACTTGTCCGAGCTGACCACCCGTCCAGCTCGGGATAATACAGTAAGACAGCCAGACGCTCAGTGCGGGACGGCAGGACGCTAAGGAGACTGAAGAGCTTTTCTGATCGGGAGGGACAAGCTACTACGCCCAATCACCGCAAGGAAGAGAAGCTGAGGTCGACAGAGCGGAGGAGTCCCGGCCGAGCGGCTATCTCGCTCGGCCAAGCAGCGAGACTATTATTATATCTCTCGATATCCTTTTGGGAGATAGTGCCGCTGACACAAGGCATAGTCAACAGGTGGATCGTACGGCGAAAGCTTCTACTGTCTTGTCAGACACCCTATTAAGGTATAGTGTTAGAGGCACTTTTCTGACAGGTCCTTTCATAGGACACATTGGAGAACGTGTCCACACCTCAAGTAGTGTGCACGTCGCCCACGAGGGTTCTATATAAAGGGGGTCCAAGCACCTGCGAAGGTACGCGTTATTCACTGTTTGCGCTAGTGCTAATGTTGTTCCGCTTTCCTCTACAATTTCGGTGTCTGACTTGAGCGTCGGAGGGCTAACGCCGGGGACCTTTCCCTGATTTTGCACTAACGTTGTTTGTTTTGCAGAGTGGGAGGTGGTCTACATCCATTTAACGCAACAGCCACATCCCAGCTTTCTACCCTCCCATTTTTGGACAGGATCATTTATTAATACAGATATAATAAGCACAGTAGCGGTCAGATGTTGAGAAGAACAGAGATAGTTGAAACTACAATAATCTAAATGTGAAACAGAGAGTAAAGAAATGAAAATTCAAATAGTTCAATCGGTAAGAACTCCAACCCAACAACAAATGCATTTTACATTATGTGCTAACTGCCACTAATATCTGCCACAAAAGAATCTGGTGATAAACAACAATAGAGTGTTAGCTGGGAAAAACTGAGTGAGAATCCAACTGTATGAAACAGAAGAAAAAGGGTGGATGGAATATAACATGCAATATAATCACAATTATATTTGGTTGAATATTTCACTTGTTTATCTATTGAGTGTGGAACTTATGGGTTCCCCCTACTCTCCAACACAACAGAGTGGTACATTGCATGTGCTCAAATTCGGGTACAACTCTCTTATCACTAGCAGTCCAAATTGCACATTCACCAACAATCAATCGAATGGGCTGCTGGTATAATGCTCATGTATCTATCAATGAGCCATCTGGAGGTTGATATCGAAGTTTAGTTACATTCACCTTTGTTATAATACTCTTATGTTCAACATTGATACATCTTCATGTAATCTTTATTTCATGCCATCACCAAATTTTAACTTTTATAACAAGAAGAAGATAATATAACAACAATTTATAGGCATGCTTGAATTTCATTATCATATATAATGCTAACCCAATTTAGCACTCCATGTATTCTATTGATGCCTGATTTCACATGAACACAATATACCGTATGATACATAGAGTATAGAAATTAATGAGCATGCAAAATTTTTATATTTTCTTTTCAACAATCACCTGTTGACAACTATTATTCTCAAAGAACGGTATGCAAATTCAACAAATTAGTGAGCATAGAAATTTTCGTATATTCTTTTCAACACTTAAGCTGTTTTACTTTGTTAATGAGATGGATAGGAAAGAGGGCTGGCTTAGAGAGGTCTGTGATTGAATGTAGATGTTTATCTTTTTCTTTAGAATAGAAATATACACTTACCTTGTGCAAATAAAGAAACTATTACTTCAAAGCTTAAGCCCTACCAACTGAAGCTTAAGACCTACTCAATGAAGCATAAGCCCTATACACTTGAAGATGCCAGAAAGGCTAGTATTTGGAAAGCCAATTTTCATTTGGTTGTTTTCATTAAAATTGTCTTTTTGCGACTGCCATGCCCCACTAGCATTTGTTTGGTCTAGTGGGCCTACATCTCAGCATCAAGACATGGAGTATGGATGCTGATCTCTTTCACCCTTCTTAGCCTGCTCAAAGGAGCCATTTTTGCCACTTGTGCTTAGAACAAGGGTGAACGGGTGATGGCTGGAGAAGTTAGAAGATTATTGAGAAGGTCAATATTAATATATATAATTTTTTAGTTTACTAGAAATTGAACATGCTTAGGTTGTGTCTGTTCCCTGAGCTTACATATCACTACAACACAAAATGCATGATTTTTTTTTTTTTTTGTTTATCTGCACTAAACTAGGTCTGCCATTCTCCTGCAGAATATCCTTGAAATCATTTGGAGCTATTGATATAACTTTCATATTCTTTTCCTTAAGTAGTTAGTACATTTATGTCTTTAATAATCACAAATGTGGATGGTTTAAGTTGAATTTCCCTTCTATATGCGGATCTTGGCCTTCTATGTCATATACAAACATGTCCTTTGATCGAAGCATTTGTCAGTCGGATGCATGCTTATGCGACCTTTTGTAGTTGTTATTGCTCAAATGATTAAATTTTATGCCTGTGATTGTCTTTTGTCTAGCTATTAGCGGTAAACATCTAGAAAGATGTTAATAAGTTGGTTTAATTAACCTCTTTTTAAGCTTAACATGATAGAAAAATTGTCAGCAAGGCATTCAGTTTTGAAAGAAGTTTGCTCAACTGCCTATTATAGATAACATCACACTTTCAGAACCAGTTCATCGAGATTCTTATTAATGCAGCACAATACAATGTTTTGATCACTGTTATTGAACTCCAGGGAGCTAGATCTAAAGATCAGGAATGCATTCCATATCTTCATACATACACGCGGTGTCGACGAGAAGCTTTTCCCATTCCTGCAAGCATGGCTATATGTTAAAGACCATAGAACCCTCATGCGCTGGTTCAAGAGCGTGGGCTCGTTTATGAATCAACCGAAACCTGCTTGACCGATAAATTTCTTGCTAATGGTAATGTTTTTGTTGTTCTATACAATGTACCGTCTGTTCTATTATTGCAAATGCTTGTTTCCAGTGAGCGAAATGAGGCACATATAGGCTGTTATTTTCTTTTTATTTGCAAATTAACTAAATAGGTTATGCGATCTGTAGTTTGATACTTTTCAGTTTGTAAGAACTTGGAAGAAAACTTCATCCCCAATTCAAGAATCTATAAAGATTAAGGCGGCCTTTTTTTTTTCCAAATCAGGGGTCTCATTTTTAAGTTTTTTATTATTATTAAAAAGACGCTCCACTTTGCTATTCAACTGGGTATAATTGTCCAAATGTCTTCTAGTATTGTTTAATAATATTATTATCTCACGATTAAATCTTCTACTAATTTCTGGATTGATTGGATGAGTTGTAGCAAATATGAAATTGTAGTAGCTACTACATATATTGTAGCAATTATTGCTATATATATTGTAGCAATTATAGTTTTATACTTGATACAATGTGAATAATAAGTGAGTAGGTTGAATTTATATTGTAACAATTATAAAATTGTAATGGTTACAATATGAATATTAGTGAGTAAGTTGAATTCATGTGATAGTAATATAACGTTATGAATTCACATGGTAATAGTTATAAAATCATAATTATTATAATATAAATATTTTTTTAAAAAAAAATAAGTAAGTATTATAAGAGATATGATTTTATAGTTGTTACAATAGATGGATTTATATTATAATAATTATAAAATCATGATTACTACATTGTGAATATTTTTGAATAAATTAAATATGTATTATAATAGTTAAAATTTTATAGTTGCTATGCATGAACATGTGTACTAATTATAAAATATTATAAAATTATAACGGTTATAATGTGTTCAATCAACTCAAAATTTAGATGATAAATTTAGATGAAAAATAATAATCTTATATAGTACCACAAATAGTACCACAGAGGATTAGACAACTTTTGTAATAAAAAAAAATCAAAATGAAATGTCATTTTAATAATTTATAAAAAAAATTAGTTTTCCTCCCTACATTTGCCCATTAAATCATGCAAGGTAAGTGTGTGAATTCATGTTGGGGTCCCCTCACAACAGTACGATGATTGAGATATTGAGTATTTTCATATGAATTTTTGGAGTTAAAATTTCACGTTTGAGCATGTTCTCTTTATACCTTGATCATTTATATTAATGACTAATAAATTATTCATGATTTATCTTCTTCGTATTGATCTATTATTGAAGGACTTTTGTCATTGAATGCCCCCAATTGTCAACTATTTTCTCACCCTTATATAAATTTAAAACCTATGAATATTTAAATATGAATTATATGTTTTGAAAGATGCTTGATTTTTTTAAAGTTAACATCTGATATGCAAGCTATTAATTTTAATTGTGCCTCATATAACTTTTTTTTATTAGTCTCGTGATAAATTGAAATGCACTTACAATAAATGACTTCTAATATTCGTATGTAGTAAGTGTTTATTAAGAAGAATTTATTCTTAATTCGCTAAATACTTAGGCGGAGGCATTGATTGAATTTTAAACACAAGGAGAAAATATTTCAATGATAAATAATTGTCTCGATGGCCTTCATTATTTGGTTCGCCAACTGCTTAAATAAAAATAATAAAATACAAAAAAGACAAATTGGAAAATATCTTTTTCCGTGATTTTGTCTTTTCAATAAAGCGAACCTATTTACTTAGCCACGCACTCATCAATCGCCTACAGCATTTGTACTCGAGCGAGAATCACGGGACCCACCGCTACCTACAGTCACGAGTCGGGTACCGAATTGAGTACCGTCTGGTAGACCAGCAAGTGCTGTTTTGCGTCTCCCGCAAGAGCACGTGTCCTCTGTGCTGTCCTCGGCAGCCAATAGTATTTTGCCACATATGTTTTTGGATGATGAAGTATATAAGGTTGTAGCTTAATTCGTAGAAAAGGTGAAATTTTTATACTCCAAGGACAAAAGTGAAAAGTTACCTTCTGCCTTTTATTTATTTATCCGTTATCTAAATTGAAAAAAAAATGGCCTGCGAACTGCTCTCGTCTACGGAAGGGAGGAGCAAAAAAGCGAGAAAAGACGAAGCGGGGCAGGAGAAATTGCCGGCCACAAGCAAAAGGAGGCGAAGAGAAAAGTAGAAAAGGGGAGGAGATCAGAGATGGTACGTCCCTCGAATCGATCTCCCGAGGTGAGTTGTGGAATCCACTCTCTCCTGTGGGATTTTTCTAGTGTTGACTTGGATACCAGATCTGCTTTCTTGCTTTGTCTGCCGCCATCTTCTTCTTGATTCCTGTCCAATGCAATTGAGACCTTCGTTTGGTTTCTGCGACCTCAAAGGAGGGATCTTTTGTTGTTATTATTAATTTTCCTTTCCCTCTAATTTTTGATGCATTGGGCGGCGTAGGATCTTCTTGGTACTCCAGTTGAATCGCGATTTCTTTGCTACATTGGAGGAATTTGTAGTCTGCATCCGACGTAATTGAGATTTTTGTTTGGGTTCTGCCACTTCAAAGGCGAGACCTTTTTGTTACTATTAAATTTTCCTTTCCCTCTACTTTTCCCTGCATCGGGTGCCATGGGATCTCTTGGGACTCCAACTGAATCTCTATTTCCTTACGACCTGGGAGGAATTTTTAGTCTTATCTTAATCTTGCCACATTGTTAGATGAGTGATGCGAAGTGCCTATTTTGAGCTGAAAAAGGTCAATTTGCTAGCTTGGAGTGAAATGGTTCTACGATTTGGTTTAATCCATGCTCACAAACTTAGCCACTTTACTGTATTTGGTTTCTCGTCAGTCTGTATACACTTCACACTTGCAGAGGGGCATTTGACTTTTACATTTGGTCTTAATTAGTTGTTTGAACCTTTTGTTTTTTCTTCTCGAATCACTATCTCGCGTATTACATCTGTCTTGGATCTTATGATATTTTCATCTTTCTTTCTGCATTCTCTTTTGGGTGTGAATTTTCTTCTGCATTCTTGCATGGTGTTATCTGATAATCCTGCGATTCTGATCCACTCTCTTTAATTACTTGGATTTCATTTTTTTTTTTTCAACTTTCCTTTTCCCTGCTCTAGTCAGAAAGTCAAGCACGAGCAGTGTTGGTCCAATTTCTCTTATTTGAGGCTGAAACTGATGTGATTGTTCTAGTTCCAATGTAAGGCATATGGTAAGGTAGGCAATTGGCGACTCAACTACAGTCAAAACGTTAGTTTTTTGAGTTAGCTAATTCTAACCTGCCATGATATCCATTATCACATCTTTTTGCATTTGAAATATTTGTCTTGAGAAGGGAAAGATAATACAAGGCAATCTTTGGATCAAATAATGAACATGCCTCAGAAAAAATAAATGGAATAATGCATTATGAAACCCAGGGTGCATCAAGAAGCACACCATCTCTGTATATCTCCTCTCCACAATCTTGGTGCTTGTGACACCTGTAATTTTTGCCATGTTTCGACAATCTCATATAATATAATAGTCTAATCCAGCTTTCTTTACATATATTTATCAAATAAGGAACAGGTGGCCTATTATTCAGCAAAAGAACAAACTTATTCCATGCTAACATTCACTCAAAAACTTCTTTTTAACTGAATCGTCCTATACTGATATATTGCCTGACTCTGTTAAATTTGACATGGATTTTGAGGGGCTCATTTTTCTGAAGTGATTTATGTCCGGTTGAACTTATCTTAATTCAAATGGTGCTGAATGCTTCTTTCCTATCTGAACTATGTCTATTGGACAAGACTGATGTTGCTGAGGTTTCCTATTTTAGGGGAAAAGTTCCCATCTATACTTTGTGCCAGCTAATTCTATCCCATTGGTTGCATTAATAATGCTGCAGTAAATTCCAAGAAATAACTTAATCAACTAGGATCAGCTAGTTTTGATTGATTAGTAACGCTTCCTTGCCAATTCCAGTGAATCAAAGGTAATTGCCAAACTTTTTTTGGACGTTTCAGATGAATATGAATTATTGGAAATTTTCAGAAATTCATTTTCCCTGAAGAACATCAATCCTCTTTCAATGTCTGTCCAGAATCTAGGTCTAACTAAACCTAGTAGCAGTTCAATTCTAATTTTAATTGGAAACTGAACTTTATTGGTACAAATGCCTATATTATGTCCCAAACTCCACTATATTCTTCTATTTGCAATAGTATAATTGTTTAACATTTGTTCTAGTTTGCACTTCTGATTGTTCTGTTTTTTGTGCAAATAAATGATTTAATAGTCTGTGATTTGATAAATCTCTTTATCCAATGGCATTCATATTCCTATCAGGGTCACACTATTGGTTAGATTGTAATTTCATTGTCATTATTTTTGCAGGTTATTGTCTGAAGCTTGACTTGCAAGCATCATGGGTTTCTCTGCAAAGTGGCTTAGATCATTAGTCGGCATAAGGAAACATGAAAAAAATCAATATCTGGAAAATGATGAAAATGTGAGTAAAATTCTTTAGATGCAACTTTTATGTTAGTTTGCCTCCATTTATATCTGTAGCACCATCATTTTTTCTGGTGATAAGTTTAATCTTGTTCGTCTTGGATTTTGGCTTTCATGTATAAGAATAGGACAAGGTTTTGTTCCAAATCAACTATATGCCAAATCAATAAATTACAAAAATGGATTTCATCAACAAATAAATAAATAACAAAAATGGAATAATAGTGAAATTTCATTCTGATCCAATTTGGGTATTAATCATGTAGAAAGGCCCAGGACAATGTTGAAATTAATGAGTTGAAACTAATTGTGTAGACTTTAAGCTTCTACAAATAACCATAGAATAGATGATGATGATGATAAACATTCAACGAAGACTGACATGTGTTATTACTTATTAGGACTTGGGTCACATATTATTGATTTGGAAATTGAAATAATTGTGGTGTTCAGCAGTATCTCTTGCTTTTTATCAGCTTTACGTCTCTATCTTATATTTTCTTTAGATATTGTTGCAGCATTTTTGTCCGTATACTTGTTATTCGCTGCTTCATGGTCTGAATATATTACAGAATAGTCTATCTGCTAATAAATCTCATGGCCGGAAGAAAAATTCTGTGGCTGTTCAAGAAGCTGTGTTTGCTCCTGGTACAGGAGATGTGAACATCCAGTCAGATTCACACTCTGCTTCTTCTCCTGCCACATCAAATAACAGACAAACTCAAGAAAAAACAAGAGAGGAATGGGCTGCCACAATCATTCAAACTGCTTTTCGGGCGTTCCTGGTATGAAAATTGAGTTTGTCTGTTGTACTGCAAATGTTATTAGCAATTTTCCTTAATATCAAATTATTCTTACTTTTTGCTGTAAATAATCTTTACAACAATATGAGACACTAATTTAGTGAGATATGCAACACTAATGATGAAGTAGGACCTTATATGAACTGTTTTGTTTTTTGTGATTGTAAATCTCATTCCATTTCAGGCTAGAAGAGCTTTACGAGCTCTTAAAGGGCTGGTCAGATTGCAAGCCCTTGTTAGGGGCCATGCTGTGAGAAAACAAGCTGCAATAACTCTGCGCTGCATGCAAGCCCTTGTCAGAGTTCAGGCTCGTGTAAGAGCTAGGCGAGTTCGCATGGCATTAGAAAGTCAATTGGGGCATCAAAAGGATCAGGAACAGGAGTCAGATGAATCTCATGTGAGAGAAATAGAAGTAAGCTACCAAAACACTACTGAGTACTGACGGCTATAAAATGGATAAGACCAATTGTATTTCTTCTTTCTCATGTATTGTAACTAACTGGCTGCAAAGAATGATGGGAAAGCCTATTTCTTTCTCAGTCTTTATGAGTTTGTAGTCCCAACTACCTAAGCAATCTAATTAGAGGAGTATTTTAATGTATTTTCCTGGTATCTAAATCAGGTGAAGCCATTTATCATACACAACAGTTAGTTAAATGCAAATTGATATTATTAGAAGTTTGAATTGGAACCAATGACCTTGTACTTACCATCTGAATTTTATTGCTACTTTCATTAATTAATTGTCTTATGACCACTCCCTATCTTTTATATAAAATCCTTTTTATAACAGCCAGAGGTATTCATTTGGAGGTTCACATGCTATTCTTTTCGCTGCTTTCCCAATTACTAAACTACAAAAGGCTTTCTTAATGATATCATAGATTAGTCCAGCATGTGCCAAATTTTATGAAAATTTGACTTTTTTTGCTTGTGTCTTTGTTTCACCAATATAAAATAAATTGGTGTTTCTGTTTAAACAAATTTGAGAAACTTCTGTTTGACAATTTAATACAGGAAGGCTGGTGTGACAGTGTTGGCTCTGTGGAGGAAATTCAGGCAAAGTTGTTGAAGAGGCAAGAAGCTGCAGCCAAGCGTGAAAGAGCAATGGCATATGCTCTCACTCATCAGGTATCCTCTATGAGAACATATAATCATGTAGAAGGAAGCTTGATTATGAAGTTCAGAAGCTCGATATGTTCATTAAAGCCTTTACCATGGCAATGTATAAATTTAGGCTAGTTTAGCTTATGCTGTCCCTTTTAAATTGTTCCCTCCAATTCCATCAAAAGGAAGAAAATAGTAATAATATACATATAAATGTATGGCTAATTGTACAACCAAAGAAAACTTTCCAGTTTTCCTTTTTCATTAACAAATTTTTTATAATATTTTTTGATTAATAAATAAGTTTAGTAATTAGTATAACAATTTTTTTTTAAAAAAAAATCTAGCCTAACCTTTTATTTTTTCAAATATAGCTGAACAATTTTTTTTTCAGATCTAGCATAATTTTTATAAAATATCTAAAAGTCTATCACCCCTTAAAATTCTGTTAGCTTATGTTAAAAAGTTGACATTGGCAACCATGTAGTATTTTGCCAACTTAATAAAGTGCACACTCCAATCTTGACATAGATAAAATATGTTGTTGGTCCCTTGCTATGCTAATACCCTAAAATCTAGAAACCCATCAGTGGATCCTAAATGTTAAGTGTCAATGTTAGCATCATACTTCGCTGAGTTGGTAAAATGCTGCCGTCACATCAACTTTTTAATGATAGTTAGATGGAATTTTAATAGGTGCTACGTTTTCACACTTTAACAAACATTATGTTAGATTTTTAAAGAGCATGCAAAGATTATGCTAAATTTGTGTATTAACCTAAGAATTGTTGTTTTTAGGAAGATCAAACATCTAATATATAAAATAAATTAATTATGAAATGGTGCCTAATTGATGATGACAAATGTTCTTTTTGTAATTTGAATCCTCAAATTCCAAATTCCTTTTCCTTGAAGATGAAAACCAGCAGCAGTTTCCATGAACCAAATTTAGAGCAACAGGCACATCGTGCCTGAAACATTTGAATTATTTTCATCATTCAACCTAGATAACTCATGATTCACTTTGAATCTTATTCTTTGTTAGAAAAATTGTTCATATTGTCTTATTGGGTTGAGATTTTTTATGGTAAAACTCCTGTAAAGATTGTTTAATATTTTGTATGGACAGTCATTTGTGTCGCCTATATCCTTTGTGCTATATAATCTTTCTATATCTTTTTGTTTTACTACAGCAAAGGAAACCAATATAAGATCTAGCACGCGACTAAATCTTTCTTGTGTCGATTCAATATGGCATTCTTATTTCCTTTTTAAGTATGTTTTGTTCGGAGCATTTCATTATTTGCAAATATTGAGTAGCTGTCGAGTGTGCCAATTCCTGATAATATCCTTCTAATTCTTGTTAATGATCACTTGTGCTCTAGTGGCAAGCAGGTTTGAGGAAGCCAGCTGTCCCTGCAGGTTTTGAACCAGATAAAAATAATTGGGGTTGGAATTGGTTAGAGAGATGGATGGCTGTACGCCCGTGGGAGAATAGGTTCCTTGATATTAATCTTAATGATGGGGTTAAACTTAACGAAAATGGAGCAGCTGAAGGAAAGACTGCAGCCAGCACATCGAAGACTCTGCCCAAAGCAACTGGCCGGAAACCCATTTCAAGTCTCCAATCCAATTCCCTAAACCACAAAACCATTCCTTCAATGTCCGAGGGAAGTGGTTCTTCATCAACCAGATCTGCCAGCTTGATGACCTCTTCTGCCCTTCGTTCAGGTAGGCCAAAACAAAAAACACCTGAGGAGGCTTATGGAGAAGCCACTTCCCGAGTTTCTGCAATTGGTTCTAGATCATACAGCAATCCAAAGGAGAGGACTTCTCAAATGGAATCACAGGCCAAGAGGCTGTCCTTACCGAACAGCGGTATGAAATTTCCCAGAAACATATCATGCTCAAACTTTACCTCGTACGCTCCATATTCATTCAATTCCAGCAGTTGCTTTTCCTAAAATCAAACATCATTTCTTATTCTCTCTTATGTATCCTGTATTTGCGCGTCTGATCATACCTCATATCACCTTTCTTTATAGTAGTTAACTTATCTAACCAGCCATTTGCTACTTTCTATTCTTACAATTTGATAATAAGTACTTTCCTAACACTGACACACCGATATAAGTTCGATAATCCTATCCTTTATTCTTGAATGCTTTACACTAAATCTTGATCAACCATTCAGCTAGTTTTTGAGCTTGCTCACAAACATGTTTGGGTAACATGCAGGCTTAGGAGTCAGAAAACAAGCTTCCCATGAAGTCGCAACCAACCGGTCAGCGAATCAGAAGCCCCTCAAGGATAACACAAAAGTTTGAAATGGATGATTAGTGGTGAAATGAGAGTCCAATTTGAGTTTTCTATTTGTTGTTGTAGTATCTAATCCTAGGATTTTGTTTCTGTGTATCAAACATTTTATTGTACATATTTACATGAGCTTGGTCGGGTAGTTCACGGTCTACGTAATGTATTACTCTGTCCGTATACCCAACTTCGAACGGGGACTGAAGTCGATCCACTACGACGATACAATCAGATCGCCGTGTTGTACTACGCGTTATGATGTTTACTATTCTTAAGTTTCATGCACTCTTAAATGTTTCCATATCCTTGTTTTTAAGCAGAATGTAATGGTTCTGTTCGGCTTATTGTTAAGATACTAAATTTAAAAAGATTCATAAACTTTTTTGTGTGTTTTCAAATAATTTTTTATTGTGAAAAAAATCATTTGAAATTTATTACTGACATTCTTTAGTCTTCAATTTGTTTAATATTGTACTAAATATTTAAAATTTTCCCCTATTTTATAGACAAACAATCTGGCAAGAAAAAAGGAAGAGTAAATGTGATTAAAAAGCACAGGAAAATAGTCAATTAATCCACTCGATTCCAATGCCTTGAAGAGATTGGGCTCTGACGCTGCTCTCTCATTGGTTCTCGTCTCCTCCGCCGTTCGGCGTCTCAGTCACTTCACCGCGTGATGGATCGTGGGGTTTCGGCGGCTGCTTCGACTGAAGTGTGAGCGCTGCTGCCTCTCCAATCGCTCGTGTTATTTCTTCTTTCGCGTGTCTCCGCGTGTGTTTGTGGTTGGTTATTGCTGTGTGCGAGCTGGGTTTGCAGCCTCCTGTGGCTGATGGATGCTTGGTTTTGGTTCTGGTATTTGGCTTGTCGAACAAGTTTTGATGGAAAGTTTGAATCTCGAAGGAGTTTTTTTTTTCTTTGTGTGTGTGTGTATGTTTTGGATGTTAGATCTCTCAGTAATAGGACGGGAATCAGAGAAGCGAGAACCGCTTTCCTGGAAAGTTTTGTTTTGCGGTGGAAAGGGGGAAGTAGAGTCTTTTTTACTGCATCTTTCTCCTTCTTCTTTGGTTCTGTTGGATGTTTGGTATCAGTTTGATGCTTTTTGTTCGATTGCTGTTGTTGTTTGTGTTTGGGTTTTGGCGTTGGTTATAGTTCAAGATAGGCATGAAACAAGTTTCTGATTGATTAGGGTTTTGGGGAGTGATTACAATGCAAAAGCTTTCTTCAGGAATCATGGAGTTAGCCAAGTAATGGCTCCTCATTCAAATCTAGTGCCTCTATTGGTTGGATCTCAAAGCCATTATGGAGATCCTTTTGGCCAGCTGAAACCTCTGTATGTCAACTATGTCAATGGGGATGATCATGTTATAGATCCGAGGCAAGAAATCCCAGATAAAGGGTGGAATTGCATACCCAAGTTGTCTATATTTCCAGGTAATTTTGGTTGTGATTTCTAAAAGTAATAACGACTGTGTGTATGAAAATTGCTCCATTTCAAGGTGTACTCGGTTTCATCGAATAGTTCTTGCTGAAGTTTCCATCATTTGTTTGATTCATTCTACTTTCCCGTCTTGTTGTGTGGCTGTCCAATCTATGAATTTTTCTATGAAAATTCCGACTTTTAGGAACCTAAGAGCTTGTCTTAGACGTTGCATTACAGGGCTTACCTTTTAACATCCATCTTCTGTCTCAGGACTGAATGAGAAGTGATAATTTGCAAGGGAATGGGCCTATCTGATCTGACCATGTTGTAGACATAATGATAAACATTACTGGAACAGTTCTTCTTGTTGAAACCTTCTACTTATTCTGACTTTTGTTCTAGTTGTAGAGATAATTTATATTTAGTTCATGATGTAGCAGAATACTTTCTTTTCTATGTATGAGCTATGGTTCGGTTTGAACATACACAACAATATTATAGCAGCACCTTAGATTCAGTACTATCAAAATGATACAAGACTTTGGTTCAATTTTGGGTCCTTTGAGCCTTTCATAGAGCGAAAAAGAAAATCAAAGCATAACACAATTTGGCTGGAATAATGAATTTGAGTAGGAGGAGAAAGTAGAATGTGTAAATTCAATGAGGTATCGTAGGAATCACACGTATCTTCTCAACTTGGAAGACAACATGGCGATCACACAATGCCCTATTAGTAATATCTTGATAAATAACTTTCTTGACGATCACACAAGTCCAAATTATTATGCACTTGACAATGTTAAATAAATGATAACTTGGTTCATACTTCATAATGAACTTAATGCTACTGTATGTTAATGTTTGTGTAGGAAAATGCTCATTTTTGTTGCATTTGTTATTGTAATCATTGCCTGCAGAAGGTTATTGAGTCTGATTTTCCTTGATTGCTCTTATTTCAATCTCTTTGGTGGAAATAAGCAAAGTAAAATCTAAGTTCATTGTCATTGTATAGTAAGTTCATTGTCATGGTATAGTAAGTCCTGCAATAATCTAAGTTTGGAATTAGGAGTGTCACTACTATAGGTGATGCAAATGCTGGACTCTACTGTGTAATGAACTTAATTCAAAAGTTCAGCAGAATTTCCATGTAATGCACTGGGTTCAATTAACTACTTTATTCCTGAATGCTAACAAAAAAGTAGGGATATATAGCTAAAATGTAATAAAACAATATTACATATGAGATGTTTAAGTTACAAAAGGTAAATCAATAATTACAAGAAATCATTCACTGCTGAATGTAAACATGTGTATTAGTTAGCAGTGCAAATGTAAAGTAACATACATATGGAAGATACTATACTAATCAAGACGATATGTTTGAATAGTTGTAAGATCCTTTATCTAGATTCATGTTTGTTGTCTTTGTTGTAAGCATGATGTGTTTACTCTAACTCATAATTGTTACGATAAATTCAATCATTGTCATCCCTATTTTAGGCCCCAACGATATTGGGAAGGAGCAGAAGATTCAGCACCAATTTATGCCCTTGTATCTACAATCATCACTACTGGATAATCCTGGTGCTTTGGAACAGGTATTTGATGGTCAGTCTACCGCAGGTTGTTATTTCCCATGATATCGCACAGAAAGTTTATTTGTTTATCGTATCGATGTCGATGTAGGTTTGTGCTAGCTATGGTTTATATGCAACTTATGAACCTCAAGCAATGGTTAGTCTCCTTTATTTCTCCCTTTCAATGACTCTTTTTAAGTCTTTTGTAGCTTTTCTTCCTTAGTCCAATTGTGAATCATTTGTGCAAGTGAGATGGTTAGATTTATGTATTTTTCGATTGAATACACAACTAATAAAACTTTTTGGTCTAAGTATCTTGTGTATCGAATACACAAGTGAATATATTTAACTGAAGCATGGTTTATCATACAATAGCTTTGTAAAATGTTTTCTTTTATGGGTACATCAGCTTGTGCATGTCTGAAATGACTCTATCAACCTCTCAATCATATATTCCTCAAATCTCTTCAGATTGGATCAAATAAAGGAGAAATACTTTCTATAGGAATTAATATTATTTCTAGTTTGTTTTTTACTCAAATCTAGAAATAACATAAGAATTTAAGGAATAGAATTACTATTTCAATGACCCAAATACATCATAAAAGTTTAAACATGTGGTTTTTCTGTTGATTCTAATTACAAATGAGTCAATGATGCATAATTGCAGGACGGGCGTGTGCTTTTACCAATGGAGATGACGACCGAAGCACCAATCTATGTGAATGCAAAGCAGTTCCATGCAATTCTCCGTCGGCGCAAGGCTCGTGCCAAGGCAGATAAAGAGAAGATTGGTAAAACTAGGAAGGTATGTCTGAGAGTTTACATGGAGTACAAGACCTTTTGTTCTTAGGATTGTATTTGATTTTGCTTTTCAACAGCCATATTTGCACGAGTCACGCCATCTCCACGCCATGCGAAGAGTCCGAGGCTGCGGTGGCCGTTTCGTGAACACCAAAAAGGAATGCACACCATCTCCTTCTGCGGCATTTATAAGCTCCGAGAGTGCTAATCTGAACTCCGCAATCGGGGGGTCATCAAGCGCATCAGGCTGTGAAGTCTCAAGCGTGTGCACTCAGGAACTGATAGATCATGACAACTTTCTTGCTCGGCGTCTGCATCCGTCTCATCTCCATTCCCATCTCAATATGACGAATGGAGAACAAAGTGACATCTACGGCAAATGGGGTGCAGCAGCAGCAGGAACAGCAGCTGATGGCTGCTGCGATCTTCTCAAAGTCTGAAGAGACATGCAGCGGAGGGGTGATCAAGAAGTGGCAGCACTGCTTGTCGACTACCCTCCACAACTCTGGACAACCAAATGGAAAGCATCATTCACATGGTTGTTCTAGGCAATTCATTCTTGGCTTTTTCTGCATCGGGGACTTCAAGATCATCTGCATCGAAATCCTCTATGCATTATTGTATGAAAGAATTACTGCCTTATTATGGACCTGAACTACTGCTACTTGAACTGCTTTATGGACTAAATTGTGCTGATGGAGCTTGTTTGTTTGAAATTCGATTTTACATTGCACTTGAATGCATTCTAAAAGTGAATATAAAAAAAACAATGCAAAACCCAGAGTCACACCATAACAAGGAAGCAGCTCAATGTTAAAAGGCCATTCAATAACCTGCATCATTTGTTCTTGAAACTTTCTGATTATGAATGGGTAAAAGGTGAGAGCTAAGATGAAGTCCCGAAAGCAAAAGCATAGACTAAGGTTAGGATATGAATGAATATCAAATGGACAACAAAAATACATCATTTTGACTATCTAAATTATTGAAAAATATCTTCATATCATTTATATCACACGAGAAAATATTGGTATTCCTCCAAAACTTGAATAAGTTCCTAGGTTGGGCAGAAAGAATTTACCCTTTGTTTAAGAAGATCCCTTCATATCATCAGTCCAAACATTACCCCATGAACCGTTTAGCTTTAGAGCCCTCGGGAAATGCTGGCCAGGAGGAGCTGGGAATTCGCCCGACGTACCAGTTGTTCTTTTCTAGGCTTTTTGCGGATGCCCAGTATCCTCAATACAAATCTTGCAAGCTCACCATATAGCAATACGGAACGGTCAAAAAAACTGCAGATGTTTGCTACCTGGTCAAAAATCATTGTGGCATCCTGGAAGAATAAAGATAGAGCCAAGTTTGGCTAGAAATCTAATCTGGAGAAGAGCGGCCATGAACAAGTGAAAGGCCTGAGTATTCTGATCGATTAGTATAGAAATTTGACAAAAGAAATTCACAACACCTTACATCTGCAAACCATATTGGAAAACAATAAGCCAAACATGTCATCGAGATTCAAAATGAGAGTGAAAAAAAAAAACATAAAGACCACTATATGATCCTCCAAGACCCCCATACGAACCATACATGCCAGATCCATAGCTCGAATTGTACATGCTTGATCCATAACCTGCTCAAGAAATGAGAGACTTACAGTGCCTTAATAAAAATGTTGAAGATAACATTTCAGAAAAGATCCCAACATTTTACCTCCATAACTAGTACCATAGTTCTGCCACAGCCTAGGAGGCACAGGCCTTGTAAGAGTATTGTTGGTATTAGTTACATTCGTGTCAACAATTGGAGCAACTTCACCCGGTTTTGGAGTATCGGATGCTTCAACAACATGGCTGGTACTGCCTGAAGACGGTGGCTCGAATGGTGCAGGAGCTGATGAATCTGCTACATGACTTTGGAGGTGCCAAACCTCCAGATATCCAAAGATTGGGATTTAATTTGCAATTCTTCATGTTTGTGGATTGGCATAGTAACTGACAGAAAGGTGACACAAACCAATATCATTTTTATTTTGCATACAGAATAAGAAGGTATATTTGACCATATCAATTTCTACCTTCTCAAAGTATAAAAGCAGAATGGTTAATTGAGTCAATGCACCTAATAAGTCTAGAATGCTGTTTGAACAAGCCTCAGTATCTAATATTCATGAACCATAAAAGACAAAGTCCTCAAGTTTATGGAGATTAGTTTAAAGAAGAATTCATATCTGAAATAAGGATGACTAAGATACTTTGTCTGGCATTACAGGATTCAAATGTCTATAAAAAAATTTCCACTTGAAATTTGTAATTGTGATAAACACAAATAAACCTCAAATTAGAATGAGTAATGTTGCAATAAATGGCATGGGCTTTCAAGAGCTGACACACTAACAAACTAGAATTTCTGAAAACAAAAGCTCAAACTAGGAAGATAATCATAATAGCAAAAGGTAATTACAATGAGATAATGGATACAAAAGAATGTGAAATCCCAAGAGAGAAAGAACAGCAAACAAATCGTGGTCCCTTTTTATAGTCTCTAGAAATATAAGAAAAGGATTTAACAGAATCAGGATGAAATGGTTACAAAAAATAAAATCTAATCATTTAAATTGCACTAATTTCATCACACTTCGTAGGGGATATTTTCCGAACCTAACGAAAATACAGGACCAAGACTCTCGTAACATACGGGTGAAAACCAATCGAAACCCTAATAAGAGTCTACAAGAGGGGGGAGGGATTCAAAAACCAGATGAATCCCACGGACTCGCGAAAAAGGGAATAAAAAGCACCAACCTGCGGGCGTCGAAATTCCTCACGCCGTGCCGTCGGAGAAGGAAATCTACATCCCCGATCGATCGATCGATCGATCGCCCGCCCCTCGTATCCTCCGACGAGAAATCGCCGACCGATTAACAGAACCGCGTACAAATACGTACGTGCGGAATTTAGATCGCTCCAGTTCCAAGACAAGAATGGTATACGGCTCCAGATCCGTAGCTTCATGGGTCAAATGGGCCGATCTGAATTGGGCCCACAGCCCAATTACGTTTTTCTAAAATCTGAACCCGCGCTCTAGGAGCCGAGATTCGTCTCTAAACCCTTAATCCTAAATTTTAAACTTTAAATTTTAAATCTTAAACCTTCCAACGAACACGACAGTAATAAACTGGGGAGTAGGGTTCTTTCCCATCAAAAAAGAACATAACTGTAGTTAGGTGGAGCCTAACTTCCCTCCGAGCATCGATTTAAAGTCACGTCAACTTCACCTTCATCTTCGTCCTCATCAACGACGAAAAGTTCCACAGCTTCCACACTCGATGCCATAATTTATGTGAACAGTTCGGGCCCTCTGGGCATCATGTCTTCCTCTGAAACCTTACTTTTTGCCCATCATTAACAAACTCTTTTCCTCCCTTAACGTGGGCGTTTAATGCCACCAAAAGTGGCGGCATCATCTCTTCCTCACAACCCAACTCTCTGATTAATCCCTTTCTCCATCAGATCATCGACTCTGTCGGGCCTTTTCGAAAGAATCATCTTATTAGCCCCCACGGCCGACGCAAATGATTCACATAGTGACATGTTGCCATAAATAAATCTACATCGATTCTCAATGGGTATGGAAGTCCGTGGATTGCCTTTATGATATTAGGTCATCTGAGAGGAACATTATCATCTTTTATTAAAAAAGAACTATCTTTTTTATTTATTTTTCAGTTTGAGATACACAAGCATATATGTTCAGGATATGAACTCGCGCGGAAAGTAAGTATACACTCGGGAACATGGCCTTATTGAGTCGATGCCTCAGGAAGATGGTATGTCAACAAGCCACACGACTTCATCTAGAATGCCTCTAAAACAGGTTACACAGGACTTTGATCCTACATTTACTTTCAAAATATCTCCGAAATAATATAGGACTCTAACCATGTATTAACTTTGGGAACCTCCTCGTCCCTTCGAGACGATCTAGTTTTACCGAGATAAATGTCTCCTTTATGTGTTAGTCATTATTCCAACGGCTACTAGCCGCCCATGATTTACCTTTTCCATGTTGACCCTAGGACAGGTTGACGTGGGCACTGGGACGAACGTATTCACCCTTTACCACCACTTTGGGAACCTCCTCGATCAAAAATTATTTCCATATACATTATATTATGGAAGTATTCTCGATTGGGAGCATCCTCAAGATTGTGTGTTTAAATTACAAGAGCATTTCATACAAAAAAAAAAATATATATATCTTTGCTGAATCGAATCTACCCATTTGAATATCCAAGCATCCCCATAGTTTTGGCTTTGATATAAAGTTGTCAGTAACTACCATTGACAAGACCGACAATAATAAATGAGACGCACGATGTCATATCTCTGTTGGTGCGGGAATCATCTGATGATCGAACCTGGATTTTAATTATGTCAAAGGGTCCAAAGTTAAGTTGTCTTGTGATTTAACAAGTTTGAATAAGCTTCCAGGAAATCCTAAATGTTTTTAGACAAAAGTCCTAGTGTATTCTAAGCAGGTCGAAACCCCTAGGGGGTGGTAACTCTAGGTCCTAGGGGGTGATAACCTTAGATGATGAAAAGTCCTAGCTGCGATTAGACTGGTGAAAAATCCTAGGGGGTGGTAACCCTAGGTTGTGGAAAACCTTAGGGAATGGTAACCCTAGGTCCTAGGGGGAGGTAACCCTAGGTCCTAGGGGGAGGTAACCCTAAGGTATGGAAAACCCTAGGAGGTGGTAACCCTAGGTTCTAGGGGTGGTAACCTTAGACAGAAAGTTCAGTCGGTCTGGAGAGGTTCGATCTATCAATAGGTAAACTCTCCTGAGTGGAGTAGGTTAGGACGCATTCCCCAGTGAGGGAACAGTAGGCGTCGGTTCGACTTAGGATTTTCGGAGGAAATTCGAAGTCTGAATCGGACAGTTCGATGACTGTCAAATACTTATATTATTTTGTATTTTATTGTGCTAACTTTGTTTTATAGGATATACTTTGTTTGTGGACTAATATGCCTTGCAGGAAGGGATTTGCAAATGAGAAGCCTCGGATGAATAGTACCCGAGGCGCTCTCTATGGAACTTGGAGGCGCCTTAGGTGAATTAGTCGAAGAATCCGTGCAGCAGGGCAGAAGGCGCCCTCCAAGGCTACTGAAGACGCCTTGGACGCTGGATGGAGGGCGCCCTCTATGGAGCTTGGAGGCGCCTTCGGGTGGATAAGCAGCGAGTGCTGTGGAGTTTATCGACGCTATAGATTCAGAATAAAAGTCTTGATTGGAGGCGCCTCGCATGGGGATGGGAGGCGCCCTCAGCAGCTTGTATATTGCTGGTTCGAGCAGAAGCCATAATAAGACTTGATTTTAGCAATATTTCGACTGCGCCTAGCTTGTATATGCCGTAACTCGACTCTGATGATCAGAAGATTTAAATTCTCTATTCTTAGTTGTCGGTATAATTTTCATTATTGCATTTAATCATTGTACTTGTAATTCTGCGAATTTATAGTAATTACCCACCAAAAGCACTCTTACGTGCAGGTCTTGGAGTAGGAGTCGGCACAGGCTCTGAACCAAGTAAAATCTTAGTGTTTGCGTTTGAGTTTTATTATTCCGCTGCGTATCTTTGATCGATTATTTAAAAATGAATGTGAAAACCACGAGCGCTATTTACCCCCTTCCCCTCCTCTCTTCTAGCGCTTTTCGATCCTACAATCTCTAACATCCTATATGACTCCATATCCCTTATAATTCGTAGGCAAATGTGATGACCCACGTGGATAGCGACAGGTGGTCACTAAAGGTAAGTTTTTCACTCTCATTTGTGTTTTCCATTTTCTTCTTTTTTCTTAGTTTATTATTACTGATTTGATCATAAGGGAATCATTTCGATCATATTGACGCTTGGATTACTAATGTGTATTGATATATCGACATTTAAGCTAATTCTATAATTTACCTTTTTTCATATAACTTGAGGGCAGACTACAAGGGACGTCTAAGTGAATGTAATAACCTTTTTACTATAATTGATATATCGGCATAGAAACCATTCAAATAAAAAAAAATTCGAACATAAGAAGGGTGACATCAAGCTCCTATATGAAATATTTAGTTTGTGAATGAACCATTTAGGCAGGGGTGTCCATGGGGGACCCACCTAAACCCTAATTCCCCAAACTAAAAACTCATTATTTGAATTAATTCATCATTTTTCTAAAATAAATAAATAAAAATACATGTTTAATCTTCCTTTTATACAGCATGATGCTGGCCCAGGTAAACCAACCAACAAGCATCTCTGCGACGAGTTGTTCCCATCACTAGCGGGACCCACCTGGTGTACCTCCGGGGGACATTGGATTTACAGCTTAAAAGGGACATTATGTGCCAATCACCCAAATGTTTAATGTTATTTCCGCCATGCATTTGGTCCCCTACATAATTCGAATATATCATATATTCGTGAGGCAAAATGCTAAATGCCCACCACGATAAATTAAAATTGATTTTATTATTATTATTATTATATTTTTTTTATTTTTATTGTTGTGATTAAACATGTGAATAAAGTTTGTCGTGGTTCGGCATATCATACGATATCTTACTTTTAGTACATCTCTGACCTGGTTCGATGCAATTATTCTGGACTTGTCTTCCATCAACCCTACCCATTTTATTTTTATTTTTCCATAAAATTATTTAATTCATCAAAAAAAAATTATTTATTTATTTATTTACCGCATGCTGTCAACTGCGGCTCACGGGATGGGAAGTAAGTCAACGGAGAAATGTCACGTGGGAGGCACGTGAGGAGGCGACCTTTGGGTTCGTAGGTGATCAGAGACTTACTCTCACCTGCGGTTAGAGTTGTCGCCGGAAACACGCAAACGCAACGCAGGTGCTGCTAGCTTGCTTCTTGAATCTTGATGAGCTGTTGGGGTGGCCGTCCCATATAAATACCATGGACGCGCATAGGTCCTGCGACAGTGGATTCGCGTGGCGAGTAGCGTGATACCCCCTCCCTCGGCTTTGCGACTGCTGCAGCTCCTCCCCCCCTCTGCCCCCTTTTTCCGCCAAGAACAACTGTTGTTTGCTGTTTCTTGCGGCAGGAATCGGAGCTGGATTTGGATGCTGCAGTCGGTGCCGAATGCATCGGATGTGACGGAGATTGAAGGGACTGTTTTGGTTCTTTCCTTTGGTTCCTGTTTTGACTTGGACTAAATACTGATGGAGAAGAGCGGGAGGGAATAGCATCGCTTCTCTTCGCTTTGCTGCTGCTTTGTTGAATTCAATGTTCGGTGAGTCGCCTCGTTTGTTGACGAGAGGATCGCTTTCGGTGGAGTTCTGTCCGGTTTGATTCCGGAGAAAGATTCAAAAAAAAAAAAAGTGTCTTTTTTTTGTTCCTTTTTGTCTGAGTGATGTCTCTTCTCTTGCGATGCTCTGTTCTGGTGTTGGAAATTAAAAAGATTGGATTTTTTTGTCGTCGTCGTCTTCGATTGTGTTGTTCGCTAATGTTGGCTATTTAAAGAGTGCAGATTTGAAGGTTTGAAGCAAAAAATGTTAGATTTGGCGCCGGATTCCGACGGTGAGAGCGGAATGGAGGTTTCGAATTCGAGCGAGAGCTCGATGAGTAGTAGCGGCGATGACAGCCGGAGTAGCTTTGCGCGCCTCTCCTTCAACGCCTCCTTAACACTGGCTGCTCACGACATTCTCTCCGGCGAGGTCCTCTGCGCTCCGTCGAGGCTACCCTCCAAACCCCACCGCGGGTCTGACCCCGCGTGGGCGGCCATTCGGTCGCGGAGCTCGTCTGTCACGGGGGACGGAGTCCTCGGCCCCCGAGACTTCAAGCTGATCCGACGCATCGGGAGCGGTGACATAGGGACCGTCTACCTCTGCTGCCTCAACGACGACGCGTCGCCGTGCGCGTACGCCATGAAGGTGGTCGACAAGCTGGAGCTGGAGAAGAAGAAGAAGCAGGAGAGGGCGGACACGGAGAAGAGGATTTTGCGCGTCCTCGACCACCCCTTCCTCCCTACTCTCTTCGCTGACTTCGACGCTTCCCCCCATTACTCTTGCGTGGTGATGGAGTATTGCAGCGGCGGCGATCTACACACCCTCCGCCACCGCCAGCCTCGCCTCCGCTTCTCCGTCGCCGCCACCAGGTCTGTGATTCAATTTTACAACACAAAATTGAATCTTTTCTTTCAGTTTGTTTGAGCTTTGGTGTTCTCGCCGTCCATTTGAGATCAAAACCGCATCTTTCTGCTTGGTTACGTCGGCAGGTTCTATGCGGCGGAGGTGCTGCTGGCGCTCGAATACCTCCACATGCTCGGAATCGTCTACCGCGACCTCAAGCCCGAGAACATCCTCATTCGCGGCGACGGCCACATCATGCTTTCCGACTTCGACCTCTCGCACGAATCCACCGCCTCCCCTACCCTTGAGTCCCTCACCGGCGACCGCTGCGTCGAGCCCTCCTGCCTCCCCTTCCGAGGCGGGCGGACGTCGCCGCCTCCCCGGCCCGCATGGTTCGTGGCGGAGCCGGTGGGTGCCCGCTCGTGCTCCTTCGTCGGCACGCACGAGTACATCGCCCCCGAGGTTGCTTCCGGCGGGCCCCACGGCAGCGCCGTAGACTGGTGGGCCTACGGCATCCTCCTCTACGAGCTGCTCTACGGCCGCACCCCGTTCGCGGGGGCCACAAACGAGGCGACGCTCCGCAACATCGTGAAGCAGCCGCTGGCCTTCCCTCCGCCGGCGACCAGCCCCTCCGACGCCTCCTCGAGGGACCTCATCAGCCGCCTGCTCGCGAAGGACCCGGCGGCGCGCCTGGGATCGCGACGGGGCGCGGCTGACGTCAAGGCCCACGGCTTCTTCAAGGGCCTCAAATGGGCACTGCTTCGCACGAACCGCCCCCCGACGGTGCCCGGCCAGGCTCGAACCGAACCCAACGAACCCGTACGGTTCGATTACTTTTGAACCGAACCGCTGTTGTATTTTGTTAGCCAAGCTGTAGCAATGTATAGATAATTAAGTGCATTAATCAGATATATAGAATAATATTTTATCGTGCAAGTTTTAAATTTAACCGGTTCAGTTTGATTTTTTTAATGGTCTCCTGGAGTTGACTTTGGAGTTGGATTCCGAGCGTGTTGGAGCACTACAAAAGTGTACGAATTTTAGAGGAAGAAAAATGGTCGAGGATGATTCGGTTCGGGTGATGAAAAAAAAAAAACTAATGAGCAATCGGCCCATATCATAGTAATAAATGAGCGTCTAAATCACCACCAGCTTCTTCCCGTATCATAGTAATTTCTCATAACTTAACCACAAAGTTGAATAAAACTTCAATACTTAATGTACTTGACATATTCCTGAACTATGTGAAGGGCCTCGGATTCTTCACCATAATCCTGCCAGAAATGAAAATGGAATGCAGGTAAGCAGCAAATTACAATTCGGAGATGCTATGAAACAATAATAGCTATCGTTAAACAGAATAAATAGCTAAAATTTTGCAGGCAGTCAATTTAAGTTTCTATTAAGAAATTTGATGATAGATTTTTCTTTACCCTCACAACAACACGAGCATCCCACCACTTTCCTTGTTTTGCCCTCTGAATCGATCTTGCAAAGCTGCATAAATAGTAGTTACTATTTAGAAGATGAAACAATCAAATGGTCTAGACAACTGTTGATTATGTGTGAATGGAGAAGAAATGGAAGAGAAGAAAATTTTATTGTGAATGAGACTTTAATTCCACATTAAGAATTTCCTGGCATGTAAGTTGGTTTATATTGATTCACATGCATTAAGTATATAAACAAGTGCATGGGGAGAGATTTTCTCTCACCTGTGGATGCACAGGGGGGCCCAAATCTAGGGTATGGATTGCACTGAATCATGTTGATTCGTGTATGGGTACGACTTGTGCGTGTCGAATGCTGGATCGATCGAGGTAAAATTTGCTCAAGTGAAACAATTAATGTTTTGCCACATGAGTGAAATGGTGGACGTTTCATTGCTCGACGAATAAGACCATTAAAGCAGCCGTTGATCTGAGCTCATATAAAAGGAGGTTACGATCATAGGTTTAGACACAGAGAAGGTACCAGTGTTTCCTCCTCCTCTGTCGTGCAACTCCTGTTCGGCGGAGTGCCCGTAATAGCAATCGGGTGTCACTTAGTTCGCCGTGACCACCAGTGTTTGGTGAAGTTCACGGTCAACTGTTGTATACTCGGAAACAGACTACCCGAGTAAACCTCGAAGTACTGCCGGAGGTGGAGTGAATCTGTTTCAAGGAAATTGCAACTCTCGTAGGGCTTGGTCCTTTGTTCGCTCTGTTCTGTCGGTCCCGCTTGGCGTCGAAGCCTGGCCGACCACTCGCTCGGTCTCTGCGCTCGACCTGCCTCTACGCCCGGCCTGTCTGCTTCGCCCGATCGACCAGTTTGCGCTCGACCCGCTACTACTCCCGACCTGTCTACTTCGACCGATCTGTCCGCTCTTTGCCTGCCTGCCACCCGACTTGTCTGTTTCAATCGATCTATCCGTACTCGGCCATATTGCTTCGCTTAACCGGCTTGTTTGCCTGTCTACTCGCCCGATCTGTCTGCTCGCCCGACAGTACCGTTCGGGCGACTACTCTATCCGATCGAACTTGACACTCCCAACTGCTTAGCTTGACAACATAGACCTGCTGCTCAGTAGATCTGTCCGCTCAACGATTTGGTCCGATCTACTACTCTTCGACACGTAGCAGAAATCAGTACTTATTGACAGCCTAAGATTATCCATTTAGATCATCTCTCTTATAAATTGAATTTAAATTTTATAATTTTAAATTCTCCAAAATCTCCGGGTATCCAGCAAATACATAATCTCAATTCTTAGCAAGTAAGAGGAATAAAAAGGAAGATATATTATAGAAAAAGAGATGGCGAAAAGGCAGAGTAAATAGACACACCCCAGCCCACTCGCCTAGAGTTTTGGCACTTGGCACAATTACCAAGTGCACGTTATGTTCCCTGCACAGTGCCTTAACCAGTTTGACATAGCCAGCTTGGTCGCAGCCCTCAGCTAGAATGCAAAGCTGAGCAGCATGCTTCTCGATTGCCTTTGCACCCTCATGAAGTCCACGAACAAGTCCATCATGGGCCAATGACTTCTTCAACACCAGCTGCAAAGCTGTCATTAAATCCATGGGCTCACGAAGAACTGGAGCTGATTCGGCAACAGCAGGAAAAATATAAAGTGGATAACTAGATAGAGAGAAGATATAAATAAGAGAGGAAGAGAATCCCTAGTTGACTAGAAAAGATGGAGATAGTGGCAATAGACGCAGGTAATTTTGTTTTCTAATTCTGAATATGTAACGGGCAATGGATCTTGAGCATGTATAAGTTCACCCATGAATTTGGAACCGGTTATGGCCAACAATCCTCCTCCAGTGAGTTCAAGATTTGGACAGTCATCTGTGAGCGCAAACCTTACCATGAGGCCTTTTGTGCCACCTATTAAATACTATGAGGTCTTTCAGTTGATAACAAAAAATGATTATGCTCATCTCTAGCGGCCCCACAAACCCACTATGAGGCCTTTCGGAGTCTCTCTGTGAGGTTGCTTGACTAAAGCAAGCCTCTCAATCAATGAAATAAGGTTAGCAAACCCCAACTTAATTAACAATACTCTGATGTACCCTATAAAAAAAAACCTCAACAATTGTGTTCATCTTTTGTGGCTCTCTGCTTTAAGAGCATCCATAATGCATCGTCATTATAATACTCATCATCTCATCAAAAAGTATGGGGTCCACTGTCACATATTCATTATAACAACATATCTCTTTCACTCACATCCTTTTTAATATTAATACTCATTATTTATCGGCTCCACCGTCCACTCACTCATCTTAAAATTATATCATATTAAATAAATATATTTTAAAATATTTAAATTATTATTTTTAATAATAATCTTACTTGTAAAAAAAATAATTTTATTTTTTTTAAATAACATTAAAACTTTTACAATAAAAAAAATAAAAATAAAAATGAGAGAGAGGGTGTTCAAATCTTTGAACACTCTCTCTCCTTTCTCTTGCAATGGAGAGGGGTGTTAAATGGATATTATAATGCTCATTTAACATCCTATTGGAGATGCTCTAAGAAGGATATCACGCCTCCGGGGTTATGGTGCAACGATAGGGCATCTAGGTTGTTATCCAGACACTTGCGGTTCGAGTCCCAGATATGACGAATTTGTAGAAATTTTTCCTCCAAATAAGATATGCAACTAAAAGATACTGAGTTGATCGATCATCCCAAATTCGACGTTACCCAACCTGCTTAATTTTTTTTTCTAAGAAAGATATCACATCTTGACAATTGCAGGGTAAAGAAGTGATATGATAGGCTACACATTTGAGTGATAAACTAATCACTCATCTCTCCTCTATTTTTGTATATTTGTGATGATCGGCTTAGAAAAAAATAGTGTAGTTTAATCTTCTCATTTTTTCATTGTCTCTCCATTTTTTCCCCGAACATGTACTCTCTCCTACTTTTATCTTCTCCACTATTTTTTGCCCATGTAATCAGGGTAAATACATTGGCTGGACTCCCAGCTAAATAATTCTAACAATAGTAGACCAAAAAGGTTGACATGGCACAACAAGAAATTAAACAAACTGTCATGATTTTTGGATGAATTAAATTGTCTAAATCATGCCTTTTAAATCAGGGAAATTACATCAACACAACTTAACATTCTAAAAGTTGCAATTTTAATGCCATTTTTTTTTTGCACAGTCATTTTTAAGATTAAAAAAAATCTCCAACTGATTTCAATAACATCAACTAATTTTCAAATTTGTTAGTGTTTACAACCAATTATCTCAGAAAAACTCTTTGAACTTTCACATAAGTAACATTCCAACTGAAAGTTGGCAGAGAGGAATAAATCAAAATTTTCTCTACCATAACCAATACATTCCAAATATTCCATCTTCCTACTTGTCTATAATAGCAAATCAATAATGAGTCATCCATATCAAGGAAGAGGCCAAGGTCATTATTCATAGGAGAAACAAGTTACACTGATACTCACCTTCATATAATATCTATAGGTAAAGGTGCAACATAACTAATCCTTTATTCTCTTTTCTATTCTACCAATTACCTAATTCCTCAAATTCATAATGTATACACTCAAAAATGCATGCTAACAGTCAGAGAGAAGAGCTTTGGCAAAAAGAGTAAGATTAGCGATCTAGAAGACTAATTGTACATGCTCTAACTAAGTCCCAAAACACACCTTGCTTCTGACATCAAAATCGTAAGGAAATCGTACACAAATCATATGACCAAATTATCATGAAACTTCTACCTAACAGATGCATCGGGTAGAGGAAGGTTCCATTACATGTACATATCAGACTAATTGTTATTCTCTTATGAAAAATTGTTATTTTATGACAGGTTTACTGTGATTCCTTGATAATATTGTCTCCTAAAGAAGATTTGATCGACTCTGGATCTAGGTGGGTATATGGGGTATATGCTGAGAACTTTGTTTATAAAAGATGGGGGAGATATGCCCCATAAGTCCTACGAACTCTTAAGCTTATCCGCCATATGCGAGGGGTTGGCCCTTGAGGAGTTGAACTCTAAATGTACAGTCGGCTCTTTGGCCAACCAATCATATACTGTAAGACTTGTCCTTAAGGCATGAGGAGCTAAGTTTCGAAAAATTCGGCAAGCACTTTTGGCCGACTGACTATATATTAAGAGTTACCTTAAAGAAATGAGGAGTTGAGATTTGATTAGCTCCGGACTTGACATCTATATGTTAAGAGCTAGACTCATAAAGTGTGAAGAGTTAAGTCTCGTAGCTCCAGTTGATCATGTGCCCACTCGGGATTATACTAAGAATCTGGCTCATATGAAATACCGAGAGGCGGGGAGTTAAGTTCCATAAATCCAATTAGCGCTGGGCCAACTGGCTCTAGGCTGACCCCATAGTTCCGATCAGATAATTCACTTGGGATTATATTAAGGGTCTTACACTTGAGAGCTAGTTCATCCAAATAGGTAGAGTCTCACTTTGACTTTGATCATCACCTCACCATTCAACACATTTTAATTATGGCCAATTCTTAGGATATTTTCATGGAGTTTCTCACTGATTTATGAATGAAGTATGAGAAAATCTGATAGTAAATAATTCAGCACTAGCTTTATGAATGAAGATTTATCGTTGACTGTTTGAGATCTTGTGGATTGTCGAGTAGAGAAGCAGAGATGGCGTACACGGCGGTGAACTTGGTGGTGGGGAAGCTGGGCGAGCTTGCTTCCAGCGAGGTCGTCGGCCTCCTGAACGTGGACGGAGAGGTCAAGTCGCTGACGGAAACACTGGCACTGATTCAATCCTTTCTCAGGGATGCCGACCAGAAGCCCAGATACGAGCAGAGCCACTCTCTGCAGGAGTGGATGAGGCAGATCCGGAACTTGGCGTTCGAGATGGAGGACCTGGTGGACGAATACGCGACGCGGCTAGGCCGCGCTTCAGCCGACGGCGGCCGGAAGAGCCGTCTCCGACGCATCGCCGCCTTCCCCTCCCGGATCCGCACTCGCCATAGGCTCGCGAGCCGCCTGCAGGACATCCATGCCAGATTTCAAGATGTATGCAAACAAGCATCGCAACTTGGCGTCCAATTAGGCTCCTCCTCCTCCTCCTCCTCCTCCTCCTCTGCAGCCAACGCAACGCTTGCTCGAAGGTAAATAATTCTAGCATCTTCGTGGTTAACTTTGTTGGATCTGACAAATCATTTCATCTACAGATTTGAACTAGAAGAAGACATTGTCGGATTTGACGAAGATATGAAAGACATCAAAAGGCAGTTGTTCGACGTTAGTTCAACATCTCGCGTTGTCCTTTCGGTCGTCGGTCCTGGTGGTTTGGGCAAGACAACGCTGGCGAATAAGATCTTCAGGAGCACAGATGTCAAAAACTATTTCCAGCGCAAGGCATGGGTGTTCGTGTCGCAGAAGTACGAGGTTAAAGAACTCTTGCGCAGCATTGTGAAGCAAGTGTTTGACTTCAAGGATGGGGAAGAAAAAGGCATGGAAGAACTAGAGATGAAGGAAAAGTTGTGGGAGCACTTGAGCGACGGAAGAAGGTACCTAGTCGTGATGGATGATATTTGGGAGGTGGCAGCTTGGAACGCCATTAAAGCAGCTTTCCCAAAAGAATCGACTGGATCCAGAGTGTTGCTGACCACACGCAAGATGAACGTTGCGAACGTTGCCGATGTTCCTCCACACAAGCTGAAAGTTTGGAATGCGGAAGAGAGCTGGAATTTGTTCTGCAGGAAAGCTTTCCGCACAGCGTGCTGCCCGCCGGAGTTGGAGCAATTCAAGGTAGATATCTTCAAAAAAACTAAAGGACTGCCTCTTGCCATTGTGGTGCTTGGAGGAATTTTGAGAGGTACAAATCAAGCTAGTGAATGGAGGAAAAAGCTGGAGTATATTTCTTATGAATTCAGAGAAGGAGAAGACCAAATCCTCAGAATATTAGCTCTCAGTTATCATGATCTTCCGCATCATTTGAAGCCTTGCTTCCTCTATTTTGCAGCGTTTCCTGAGGATTATAGTATCAGTGCAGAGAGGATAAGACTTTTATGGATCGCTGAGGGTTTCATACAAACCAAGGACAAAGTGGATCAAACAATGGAGGACCTCGCCGAGGCATATTTGAAGGATTTGATCGACAGGTCCATGTTACAAATGGAAAGAGTGGATCACCTTTATGCACGGGATGTTCGCATTCATGATCTTCTTCTTGATCTAGCACGTCATGAAGCTCGTGAGCTTCACTTCTTCGGGTCCATTGATGATATAGGTGAAGATGATCCAAGAGCTTTACGGCGTCTCAGTGTCACTGAAAATGCCAATGACCATATCTCATTGAACTGCTCTACCACTAAACTACGGTCACTTGTAGTTTGTCTGAATGAAGGTTTTCAGAGACCGCTGGCAGCTGCCATTGCCGGAGCGAAGTTCCTCAGAGTCTTGGATATTCAGAAACTGCCCATTGAACACATACCAAAGGAGATTGGGGACTTGATCCTGTTAAGGTATCTAAATTTGAGCCAATCAAAATTGGAGGAGCTGCCTTCGTCCATCGGAAACCTCATCCACTTGCAGACTTTCGATATTCGAATGACTAAGATTCAACATTTGCCGGATGCATTTTGGAAAATCAGAACACTGAGACATGTATTCCTCAATAACGAGAACACGAGCATGCCTAAAGCAACATACTGCCCGGAGGACATTCAGACACTTGTGAATATTTCAAGTGGTCCATGGATATGTGATGGTGGTGTACTGGAGAAGCTGAGAAATCTTCGAAGACTGCATTTGAAGAACATGTCAAGCTCTGATGGGGATGCTTTAGCCAATGCAATCCAGAACCTTTCCCGGCTCGAGATGTTGACATTGTTTGGGGAATCGTTGCCGGTGAGTGTCCTCCTAACTTCATCTTGTTGCCGTCATCTTCAGATTCTGTATTTGAGAGGACCATGGGCAAGGCCTGCAAGGATTCACATAGATGCAGAAAATTCCAGCATATTTTCCAACCTGATCTATCTCGCTATTTGGCAAACAAGGTTGGAAAAGGATAAAGATATTGCGATGCTGGCATCTCTCGCAAACCTTCAAACTCTTCAATTGCGTATTGATGCATTTGTAGGAAGAGTTTTGGTGTTTCCAAAGCGAGGGTTTCCTCGTCTCCAAGAGATCCTACTGTATAGATTGAGTGCCATGGAGCAGTGGGAAGTGGGAGAGGGAGCAATGCCTCTCCTTCGGGACCTAAGACTTTGGGACTGCAAAAACATGAGAATGCTACCAGAGGGACTTGTAAGATTGACTGAGCTCAAACAAATTGAAATAAGCGGAATGGAAATGATAGAGAGAAGGGTCGACAAACATACTGGAGAAGATTATCACAAGATCAAGCATGTTCCTTGCATTGAAGTAAATTGAATGAAAGATGATGACAATATCTGATGACACCCAAAAAATTAATCAGGACAAACAAGTCATGCAAGAAGCTGAAGGTACTCTTGGTCGCAGACAGAAGTCAAGATAATGTAAGCTTGTTTTATGTTATATCTGTGATTCTTGGGCTGAGGTAAGCCAAGATATCTATCACTTGCTCAGTGATACCGTGTGTTAGAACATAATTCATTTATAAATCAAACTGAATGAATTCAAATGGTACCATTTAGATTAAAGATAGGCAAACTCACTTCTTAACGAGATATCTTTAGATGAACATGGACGAACCACTTAGTGACAGTAAAACAGATGTCCTCTCCATCTCATCTTGCATGAGCTAATGGCAACTGAGAAAAGAGTTATATTTTGTGTCAACTCTTGCAAGACAAAATTCACATCAAGACTTCAAGCCTTCAACACCAGTGGGTCTCTCCATGAGAGTTCTCTCTTACTAATCTTCTTTGAGCTGTTTCCAAGATCTCTACAAATTGCTAACTTGTCATTTGAGCCTCCTCCAATCATAGGCACTCTATTGAGTCTCTACATTTGCATGTGATACTGCTCCAACTGAAATTAATAACTGACTTAATATTGCAAGTCGACAAAAGATGAAACTGTATAAGTTGTTGGGTAGGGTGACTATACCTTAAAGGATAGTTCATTCGCACGAAGAGTTGTAGAAGTGATAGCATTTGTAGCTTCCATTGTCATCATGTTTTGAGAGGAGACTTCCCTTGGGATGAACCACTACAAGAATAATGCTTTTTAAGAGCACACATAATCACCCTTATGGATTTGGCTGGCTTTTTCTGAGACCTCCTTTTAAATTGATACCATGATGCATTTGCATACAAGTTATCTGTACTGTAGTTACTTGTTGTGCGTGCAACTTCAGATACTTTGGGTTTCTTTTCTGTAGGAGGTTTGATCACTGGAGTTGTATTTGATGGTTCCTTCAATCTAACCTGATGATATGGGTTTGCAAATAAGGTCTCAAGTTTTCTTCTCAAAATCTAGGATGTGACATTCAAAAGAGGCAATTATCTTTCTGAAACATAAAAAAAAATTCAACTGTGGATGATTCATGTTGAAACAAAATGTAATACCTGACTTCAGCCAAGAGTTTACGGTTCCTTAGTCTTGCCTCTAGCAATCTCCTCTTCTTGCTTATGTTTCCTGCCAATGAAAACAGTTCAGAATCCTCAAAAATTGTTGAATGAGGCAATAAGAGTACCTATTCAAAGCAAACACAAAACGGTTTGAGAATTTAGCACTTTTTCATCTAGTAGCATAAAATTTACAATGCAAACATAATGATTTTCATGTTAATACACAGATATTTGAATCTGCATAAAGATATCAATCCGAGACTGACCAAAAGATCTCACTAATCCGTGTGGTATGGCAAATTCCACTAGATAAATGAATCAAACCATTAAAAAAAGGTACATAAGATCACACTTTGGATCGAATAGAAACCAATTCAATTCAGGAGGACAAAGGCAAATTGTATGGTTTGATATAATGCAAAACGGGGAAAAAAAAACATCAAGGTGATAATTTCAAGGCGATGCAGATATGAAAAATGCCTCTTTTGTACTTAGGTGATTCACCTTCATCGTCTTTATTTGTGTGTTTTCTATTTTTTTTTAGTTCATACGGTTTAAAATTCATATTTAGAAAACATTCATCAAGTGGTATCAAACAGGTCGTTTCATCAATCTTATAGTGATAAAGTTAGGATTTTCGTCGATTTTCGATGTTTTGCACTTGATTTTAAGTTACTGGTGTAAAATGATCCTTGTTCATCAAAAAAGCAATAGAGAAAAAAAACCTAGGATAGACTTTGTTATCGAGTTTCTTGTTTTTTTCGCAAAGAACAGTGGTAGTTGCTGATGTTTTTGAGGATAACCATCGCATTTAATCTGAAAAGGACAAACTGCATAGTTGTTATTGAGTTTCTCATGTCTTTTAGCAAAGAACACGAAAAACAGCGGCAATTGCTGCTGTTTTTGAGGATAACCGACACGTTTAATCTGAAAAGGAAAAACTGCGTGAACATCATTTGATTGTTGTGGCCTAGCAATCGACTGTTGTGCATAAGTTTGATTGCTTCTAGCAATTGACTGATGTCAAACATCAATTGACTATGGGTCAAATGTTCTGACACAGAAGAGTTTTTAATCGATTGGTCGGTTCGATTACAACCATCAATAGATTGTTGTTCTATAACAATCGACTACTGGCCTTGAAGTCAAGCACATAATGTTTTTTAATTGATTGGTCGGTTTGACTAAAGCCAATGGCTAGTGCTACCACTACGGAGCATACGGCTGAATTTGAAAATGGGGAGCGACCAAATCACATGATTCTAAGCACAATGAATTTTTCAATTCCGAACCTAATTATAGACTCAATAACTGAAGGAGGAGACGTTAGAACTTTCCTAAAGCAACTTGCAAACTAATAATCGCTTGCAATTTAATTACCAAACTCCGCTACACTACTATAGCATAGAGGCATGACCTGGATCATCTCTCGAAGAACATGATGGTGAATATCAATTTCTAGACAAAGTTTCCGTAGGGTTTTGAGGTTTCAACTAAATCCTAAGATCAAGTCAAGTGAGCAATTGCAATTAATGAAAACCTAAGCACCTAACCAAGATCTTAACAAAGGATATGAAACTAATCTATGATCACAATGAAATCAATAGAAAAATGATCCACAACCAACTAACAAGATCAACTAATTTGAAGTACATAAAAAAAAAACATTGCAGGAATTTGAATCAAAGAAAATTGCATGACTAAAGCAACACTATTGTAAGAAACATTTCATCAAACACATTGTAAGCAGATTAATGAAGCTAAAGTACCAAACTCAAATGTAATAACTACGTGCAGGGAAAATGAATAGAAAACACCAACAATTAACAAGAACAATTAAGACTAAAAGTTGAATGGAGGATTGGATCGTGGCTTGTGGAAGAAGGACCACATGGGGCGTGCCGGAAGATATTGTAACCTCGAATCTCATCAATGTCGAGTGGAATGGATTAGACCACAAAGCTTGGGGAAGGAAGGGGAGCTTTGCCTAAACCGGTTGAACTCGTGAAGGAAAGTCGGATGTGGAATAGACTCTCTCCTTCTAAACTGAGGGAAAGTGAATGTTCAAGGATAAACATATAAATTCATGACTTAACATTTCACTTTTTGTGAGTCCCATCATTTTATGCGTCTATCCTTAAGCATTGCATTGTGACTCTTTCCTTGAGCATATCATTTTTCTTATTCATTATGTTTACAATGCACACATTGTCTAGTAAGAATCGTCTACAAATCCAATTGTAACATATATCTAAAATCTTAGGTGGCGTTTGATTTAGGGGTATGTAACTTCTAACCAATCAGACGATATATTCGTCGTGTAGATGGTGGTCTTCAAGGTCACAATTTGGTCGAGACAGTAATCTTGTGAAGCTTCTCAACGCCAAAATAGTCGAGGATGTGGACGTAGAGGACATTTCTTGAGAGATGAGAGGACATTTTTAAGAGAGGAGGATGTGGACGGATGTGGTCTTCAAGGGCATTTTTAGAATTTGAATTGATTCTCATTCCAAAATATTAAATTAACTAAACACTATATTGAAATAATGATACTCATTTCCATTCTAATCTACTATCAAATCCATTTCGATTCCTACGCCGCCTTATCCTTTGTTGCCACATCAATTTTTCTAGAAGGCAATAAACAACCAATTTATCATTGTTAGTTAATTATATTTGATTTGTTATATGAATCCTGATTAAAAATAGGTTTTATTCCTATTTGAATAATTTCTAGTATAAAATTCTACTAAATAAACTAATAAGTCATACAATTCAATCCATCAAATTATCTTGGCAAAGATAAAACTAGTGCTGAATCATTTACTTCGATCATATCAGATTTTCTAATACTTCATTCATAAATCAAAGAGAAACTCCATGAACAATATTCTGTATGTCAACTAATCCACCTATAAAGAATTGGCCATAACTAAAATGTGTTGAATCTTAATTCCAGTTGCTATAGAACTTCAATCTCTTCTACAAAATATGTTGAACTTGGAAGATTAATTTCTGCACTGTACTTGCAAAAACAGATAGATTTAAATGCAGTTTCATCAGATCTTGACTTCCTAGTTCAATCAATGTATTTCAACCCAAGGAACATGCTTAAATCTTGTAAGTTGCGAAAGCTATTGGACTGCAATAGCTAAAGCTGCCTGATCAGATCTCAATATTTGTCTCAAGTTCAACATCCGAAGATGAGTCATCTTCTTCAAGCACCATCCCTTCAAGCACCATCCATTTACCTACCGACCACTGCAAACCATCCGTAGTGTCTAGATATCAATGAACCGTACATGATAGTAGTGTACAATCAACTTAGAGTGGTTAAATTTATGCAAAATTATTATGACAGTACATAACGAAGGTCAATTAACAAAGAACGTATATAGTTAAACACACTCAACTTGTCAGTGATTATTTCTAGTTGGTGTATACCAATGACATGTTCCGACGACAATAACAAATGAGGAAAAAGTTATTTTTGCGCATAGTCACTAATTTAGGAAATCATCCCAGTAGATATTTAAAATTGGGGGTTGGGCAGATTCGACCAATTGGACGAATACCTGTAGATGGGTGAAACAACTGCCCTCGAATGCTTGTCCAACTTTTGCCAATGTGTGACATGGAGTTGAGTACTTAAGAAAACCCAATGCAACTTGATATTGCTTGTTTGCTTGAAATGCATGATGTTAGGAAGTCTTGATTGCATGCATTAGGATTTAGAAAAATTGTCCAATCGCGTGGAGAGCACAATACACATGACGCGACAATGGCTATTCAACAATTGTGCTTGAGGCGATCGCATCTGTCGATTTGTGGATATAACATGTTTTTTTTTTGAGTTGTTGGATATCATAATAACATCACAGTGATTAATGAGTCGTCTATTTTTAATTATGTCTAAAAGGAGATGTACCAGAGGTTAATTTTATTGTGAATATTACACAATATACAAAAGGGTACTACCTAACATATGGTATATATCCGGAATGAACCACTTTCATCAAGAGTTTTTCTTGGCCCAAATCCGAAAAAAATGAAATATAAAGAAAGACAAGAGGCTGCAAGAAAAGATGTCGAGCGGGCATTTACAGTGCACCAAGCTTGTTGGGCAATTATAAGAGATCTAGGCGACATTGGTTCATGGATACATGCATTATTTTACACAACATGATTGTAGAGGACAAAGGTCATGCAATATCGATTTGGAATCGCGAAGAACAAGATACTATCACAACAAATTAGGGCTCAACCATCAAATTTGCTGAATCATTCAAAAACTTCTAAGTTCCTTGATATTTAGGTGCATCATCAATTTCGTCATGATTTAGTTGAACACATCTGGAAAACATATCGTCGTGATGAGTGAATAATTAATTTATCATCTATGAAATATTTAATTATTTCAATTTTAAATTTGTGAAACATTTGTATTTGTATTTGTATGTATTTGTATATTGTACTATTTCTTTTAAAATTTGTACATCCGGTCCTATTTCTGTTTAAATAAAATATTAATATTAAATTAATTATATTGAATAATTGTCAAAATATGCAAATAGATATTAAGTAAAAAATATTTATGGACAAATTATAGACAAAATATATTAAATTGAAGAATTGAAAAATATAATTAATTTTATTTAAATGTAAAATTAGATGTAAATTAATAAAATAAAAATGAGACCTATAATATTTAGTTGATGAGATATTTGATTGTAAAATTTGCGATATTTGGGAGTGGAATATTTGATGGGTGGGGATTATAAAAATTTAGTTTGTGGAATATTTGATTGTAGAATTTGGAATATTTGAGGAGTGAGATATTTAATTGATGATATAGACATGAAGATCACAAATATTTAGGAGAAATGTTTGCTCTTATCGTGGAAGCTCTAATATCCCAATCTCCACCCCTTCTAGTGGTGAAGATTTGGGATTTATGAATATTTGAAAAAAAATACTCTCTCTAAATATCCCCATTGTGGATGTTCTGAGGCCTCTCAACCAATGAAATAAGATTAGCAAATGCAAACTTAACTAGCAATAACTCTTAGATGTACCCTACCAAAAAAAAAAAAAATCACCTCAACAATTGTGCTCACCTTTTGAGGCTCTCTGCTTTAAGAAGGATACCACACCTTGACAATTGCAGGGTAAAGAGGGCATATGATAGGCTGCACATTTAAGGGATAAACTAATCACTCATCTCTCCTCTATTTTTGTATATTATGATGATTGCTTAGAAAAACTATTATGTGGCTATCTTCGGTACTTTCTCCTATTTTTATCATCTCCACTATTTTTTGCCCATGTAATCGGTTAGTACTATGGCTGGACTCCCAGCTAAATAATTCAAACAATAGTAGACCAAAAAGCTTGACTTGGCACATCAAGAAATTAAACAAACTGTCATGATTTTTGGATGAATTAAATTGTTTAAATCATTCCTTTTAAATTGAGAAAATTGCATCAACACAACTTACCATTCTAAAAGTTGTAATTCTAATGCCACAAATTTTTTTTATTTGCATAGTCATTTTTAAGATTAAAAAAAAAATCTCCAACTAATTCCAAATAACATCAACGCCCAAGAACCTCTTGTTTTCAAATTTGTTAGTGCTTACAACCAATCAGCTCAGGAAATCTCTTTGAACTTTCAGACCAGTAACATTCCAATGGAAAGTTGGTTTAGGAATAAATCAAAATTTACTCTATCATAACCAAAGCACATTTAAGTGCATATCAGCAAATATGATATGTTATGGTTTACATTCCAAATATTCTATCTTCCTACTTGTCTACAATAGCAAATCAATAATGAGTCATTCATATCAAGGATGAGGCCAAGGTCATCATTCATAAGAGAAACAAGTTACACACACCTTCATATAGTATCTATAGGTAAAGGTTAAACGTGACTTATCCTTTACTTCTTTCAATTAGTTTATTAATGATAAGGAAAGAAATAATCACACCAAAATCTCATAAAGATAAGACAATCACATGCTACAATCAAGGAATTAAGGATCATTCTAATCACGAAAATATTATCGAATATTTACTCATAGTAATTATGCTACAATCAAGGGATTGAGAATCATTCTCTATGAAGTAAACCATGTATAAATATTGTCTAAATTATTCACAATAATATATCGAATCAAGAAATCATTTCAGCTTATCTTCCGCCTCCTTATACTCTTCTTCATCTTCTTTCTTGGTATCAGAGCGCGTAAGGGAAAACTGCCAAACTTTAGTTTCTATGGCGACATAGCAAAACCTGCTCTCTGGCTTAACCATATCAACAAAGCTCGACCAAAACAACTACGTGCTGTGGAAATCACAGATACCCCCTATGCTAAAGGGGCATCACCTGTACCAATTTATATATTAATGCTACAGAAACAACGTCATCTGAACTTATTGAGGAGAAAGACGACAAAGGAGAGATTGCTTACTCCATCAATCCAGATTTCACCGCCTAGGAGACACAAGATCAGCGACTCCTCTCATGCTGATGATGACACTTTCTGAAACTATATTGGGCCAAGTTTTGGCTCCTCGTGCACGACGTCGTGGTGCCTCTCAACAACATTAGAGAAACAATTTGCCTCATAATCGAAGGCAAGAATTATGCATCTGCGCTCCCAGCTTCAGACAGTGAAAATGGTAGATACCTTAGTTGCCATTGGACAATGTATCTCCGATGATGACCTCATTGTTGGACACAAACAATCTGTAGCCGGAGATAGACCGGGTATTAGCTGAATTTAAATACTCAAATTAAATTCAACTTACAATTGAGATGACCTGAGCTGATAATCTCAGGCTACCAGCAGAGGTTGGTTTCTGCCAAGTGATGAAGGCAGTCTGCACTGTGTTGACTGGGTGGGCGTAGTAGATCAAAAAGGTCGACCGAGCAGTAAGGCCGACCAGGCAAAGTATTCGTCGGATCAGAGAGGCAGGTCGGGCAGACCGCGAGGCAGGTTGGGCAGAGCAGACCGACCGAGAGAGAGGCAGACAGATCGGGAAGACAGGTCTGTCAGGAGGCAGACTGGGCAGCAGACAGGCCTAGCGGCAGATCGGTCGAAGCAATCAGGTCGAGCGGGCTGTTAGAGAGATCGACCGGGTCGAGCAGACAGGCCGAGTGCGGACTGGCCGATCGGGCGAAGCAAACAGGTCGGGCTGTCAAAAGACTGGCCAATCGGGTGAAGCAGACAGGCCGGTCTGTCAAAAGACTGGTCGATCGAGCGAAGCAGACAGGTCGGGTTGTCAAAAGATTGGCCAACCGAGTAAGCTGACAGACCAGGCAAGAATCCCGAGCGGGCAGAGAAATCGGTCGGGCGGATAAAGAGACCGACCGGGCGAGCTGACCGAGGCCTACGAGGCGCAGTTTCCTTGAAACAGATTCGCCCACCTCCGGTTGTGCTTCGAGGCTTACAAGGGACGTCTGTTTCCCAGGATACAACGACCGACCGTGAATCCGACTAAGCACTGGTGGTCACGGCGAGCTGAGTAATACCCGAATGCTATCGCGGGCACTATGCCGAGCAGGAGTTGCACGACAGAGGAGGGGAATGAGGAGGAGAGCTTATGCTTTCTTTGCTATGTGTCTATTTTTCTGCCTATGATCGCAGCCTCCTTATATAGGAGGCTCATATCAAGGCAGCGTTAATGACCTTAATGGTCATTATTAACCGAGTCACTCATTATTATTCGGCCGGTTTTATTCTGCATTAATCTCGAATTTAATGCATCTGTTTCACAACAGCAAAAAGATCAACGTGGCAAAATGTTGATTGTTTCAACTTGGGCAAATTTTTGCCCCGCCCGGTCCGACATTCGTGTACGTAGGTCGCACTCGCACACGAGTCAACTTGGTTCAGTGCAAATCTGGACCCTGGATTTACACCCCCCCTGCACACCCATGTGTGAGAGAGAGCATCTCCCCATGCATTTGTTCATAACCTCAATATATGTGAATCAATATAAACCAACAAAAGTGTCTTGAAACTCCCAATGTGGGACTAAAGTCCCATTCACAATGGAGCTTCTCCTCTTCCACCTCTTTCTCTATTCACACTTATTCAACACTCATCTTCCACATGCTTGGTAGCTTGGGACCAGAGTACGAATCTCTGGTCGTCGCACTTACCACGCGACCCGACACAATGTCATTCAACGATATGGCGGGAATGCTCCTCTCCCACGAGTATCGGTTAGGGTCACTCACCTACACTCCATAGATGGCCAATCTCTCAATCGGCAGCAACCGCAACAGTATGCGTCAGGGAGGTGAAGATCGACCTTCCTTGCGACAATGGTGAGCAAGCACTGGAAATCCACCATCTCGCTCCCATGGGTCACTTCACCCTTTAACGAATGGAGGACTTGAACAAATTGGGCAGCCCACATATGGTTCTTCTCCAAATGGGTCACACTCTGATTGGGCTTCTACGTGTAACCTTGCCCAATCCTGAGGTTGCGGTCACCGAGGCTCCTGAAATAGTGGTAATTGTCGTCTTCGATGCACTAACTGCTCTCGTTTCGGTCATATTGTCGAAAATTATCGTTCTACTCCATATTGTCAAATCTACAACGACAAGGGTCATTCTGCAATAAATTATTTTCGCGGGTTGATCAACATTTTCAGCACACCACTACACTCACCGCTATGATGGCTGCACCATCCACTGTTTCAGATTCGTCTTAGTATCCTGACTCTAGCGCTACTGATTATATCACAGCAGATCTGGAAAATCTCCAAGTTCACGCTCCATATCAAGGTACTAAAACTATTGTTGTTGGTGATGGTAAGACACTTCATATTACTAGTATTGGTAACTCTACTATTCCTAGTCTGGACAGACCACTACACTTGGCTAATATATTACATGTGCCTGCAACTATCAAAAATTTATTGAGTGTCGCTCGATTCACTGCTGATAATAATGTTTTCCTTGAATTTCATCCAACATATTGTGTTGTAAAGGACCAGTATACAAAGATGAAACTCCTTTGGGGATTTCTTAAAGATGGGCTTTATTGTCTTCATCAGCACAGTGTGCCCCACAAACAAACCCTTGTTAGCACACGGTGCTCCACTACCATCTAGCATCAAGGCTTAGGCCATCCATCCACAGCCATGGCCTCTTATGTTATTTCACATTTTCAGTTGCCTGTGTTAGACAATAAGACTGTTTCTTCTTGTGATGCATGTCATTTGGGCAAGACCCGTAAATTGCCTTTTGAACTATCTATGACTAAATCTACTGCACCTTTAGATTTGATTCACTCTAATGTTTAGGGGCCTACCCCAATACTCTCTAAATCTGACTGTTGCTATTTTGTACACTTTGTTGATGATTTCAGTCACTACACTTGGCTATATCCTATCAAACGCAAGTCAGATGTCATTCACATTTTTTACTCAGTTCAAAGCTTTGGTTGAGACTTAGTTCAATTGTCGAATCAAAAGATTATAAACTAATTGGGAAGGTGAGTTTCAATCTCTCAGTAACTTGACTGCACTTCATGGTATTCAGCATTAGCTATCATGTCCTCATACTAACGAACAAAATGGCATTGCCAAACGTAAAATTCTGCACCTCACAGAGACATGTCTCATCATGCTTGCTCATGCATCTATGCCCCTTTGCTAATGGGATGAAGCCTTCTTAACTGATACCTACCTTATCAATCATCTACCTACGCCAGTTCTTGCTCAAAGATCTCCATTTGAGGTATTCTTGGGTTAATCACCAAACTACAACTTTATGAAAGTGTTTGGGTGTGCATGCTTTCCACTGACACGATCATACAACCAACGTAAGTTTGACTTCCGCTCAATAAAATGTGTATTTCTTGGATATAACTCTTCTCATAAGGGTTATAAGTGCCTTCATATGTTAACAGGAGATATTCATCTCTCGTCATGTTCAATTTGACGAAATGAGTTTTCCTTTCATTGCATCATCATCATCACCGCCTTATCAGGTTATCTTCTCCCCTTTTCTAGTACATGTTCCTCTTGATCTACAGGTTGCTGCACAATCTCCTTCAGGATCACAAAGTGCACCACAATGTCCAGTCACTCTTCCCAATATTAGTGAATTACCATCCTCGGTGGATCCCGATATCAAGGTGTATATCTCCTCATTGGCTCCACCTAACTCGGCTCCAGATGACTCTTCTCTACCTTACGGGTCTCCACTTCGAGCTCTTGCTTGCTCTGTTCATCCTATGTGCACTCGTGCTAAGACTTGGTGTAACACCCACAAAATTATAAGATAAGTATATGGGTGTTATTTGCTTTAGAGCATAAAAGTAAGAAGAATCAAAAGAAAAAAGAAATAAGAGAAATAAAAAGGAGAGGTGAAGGTTTGAACCTTGAACCTCTCACAAAGGATGGAAATAAAATTATGTATGATAACCACTAGGATAATGAATAACATATGAATGGAAAATGATGGGAATTGTAGTTAAAAGTGAGGATATAATTAAGTGAGGGAACAAGAGAAAATCAAGTAGCTTTCTCCCTCTTGTTTACCTCTTGGTTAAAAAAAGAAGTAAGCAAAAGACAAGTTGTCTTTCTTTTTTTTTTTCTTCTCTATTTTCGTGGGGTTTAAGAGAGCAATGATGAGAAGGATTAAGGGAGAGGAATGAAGACATATTCTCATTAGAAAAGTATATACATGAATTAAGGAGAAAGGGAAGCAAAGTTCATCTTTGTATCTTCCACCCACTTAGCATAAAAAGGAAAGAAAGAAAAGGATTTCATTTTCTTCCTTCTTCCTCACCATTGCCGAAATTAGAGCTCTCCTCCCTCACCTCCAAAAGCCAAGTTTAGGTTTTCTCTCTAAAGAAAACTAAACTACAAGAAAGAGCCTTCAAGGTGTACCTTTTCCAAGCAAGTGAAATAAAAAGGAGTGCTAGAAGAAGAAGCTCCCTTCCTCCTCTTCACCAAGGGTACCCTTTTCTTTAAGGATTAACAAGTGAACACTAGGTAAGATTCCCCTCACCTGTGGTACAATGGCTTATATGATTTTTCCCATGAAGATAGAACGCTTAAAAACCTAGGGTTTGCTTTATGAAATTTCGGCCAAGACAAGAGGAAGAGTCTAAGAAATTTTAAACTAGATATGCTTATTATTTTCTTGTGACATGTATCTTATGTAAGAGGTTAATCTAAGGTTTCCATGCTAGAATGAATAATGAAAACTTAGATCCATGAACCTTAGACTCTCGGCCAAGCATGAACAAGAGGACTAGGTAAGCTTAAGACTCAACTAAACATGTTTCCTTGTTCTTGTGTTATGTACCCTATGATAATGGTGTTGTTAACTTTTTCTCTTACTTGTATGTTGTTTGAAACTCCATCTCCATGCTCATGAATATTCGGCCATGGAAGAACTAAAGGCCTAGGAGAGTTTTAAACCTAAAACTAAGTATGCTAAGATTTTTCCTAAGACAAGATATGAAGCTAAAATGTTATGTCATGATTGTATGTTGGTTTGAATTCTATTTCATGCTTATGAAGATTCGGTTATGAGGAGATTTGAGGCCTAGGAAAGTTTAAACCAAGTCTAGGAGGCTCATGACCTTCTTGATGAAATGATATGAAACTAGTTTGATGTTCTTATGGTTGCTTGTTACATAGAAATTTGGTTACATGTAACTCTCGGCCACACTAAGTTTTAAAGTAGGATGCTTAGATTTTAAACTAAGTTTACTCATGATGTTTCTTGTAATGATGCCATGAAAATTGTGTAGGGTTTCCATGCTTTTAGGCCACATGAAAAACAAATCCATGCTCACATGTTTCGGCCACATTGGTTTGAAGGCCTAGGAAAACTTAGAACCCAATCTAGATATGCTTATAATGTTTCTTGCAATAAATGCCATGAAATGTAGTTGTGATTTCCATGTTCTTATGCCACTAGAAACTTAGTTTCCATGCTCACATGTTTCGGCCACTAATAGTCTAAAGGCCTAGAGAAATTTAGAATCCAACTTAGATATGCTCATGATGTTTCTTGTGATAAATGCTATGAAATGTAGTTGTGGTTTTCATGCTCTTATGCCACTAGAAACCTAGTTTCCATGCTTGATGTGTTTCGGCCACCTTGAGTTAATGGGTTTAGGAAGTTTTGGAACTTGAACCAAATGTGCTTATGATGTTCCTCATGAAATGTGTAGGATATTGGCTTAAGGTTCAACACTTTCATACTACTTGTAACCTAGAATGAGACATGCTAGGGTTCGGCCATGATAAGGTTAGAAGCTTAGGGAACTTAGAACCCAAACTAAATATGCTCAAGTTGTTCCTTATGAAATATGATATGATATGAGTTTAGGGTTTACATGTTTGCTTGTTGCTTAGAACTTGATTGCTCTTCATGAAGGTTTCGGCCATGAAAGAATTAGAAACCTAGGAGGACTTAAAAATTTAGGTTAACATGCTTATGATCTTTCTTATGCTAGTATGTGAAGATATCATGAGATTCTTATGTTGTATGTTGTCTAGAGATCATGTCCCTACTCATGACTTTCGGCCATAATAGGTTTAGTGACCTAGATGTACCTCACATGCTATGTAAATGGATTAAGAGATGTTATTTAATGATTCCATGAATGGTTATGTCTTTCTATGATAGGTGATATGCTCTTTTATGTATACTTATGATCCATGCATGACAATGTCCTTGTGATGTGCTATGTGCCCAATTATGCATGCTTTATGTTAAGTTAAATAACATGTTCATTATGTATGCTTATGATCCATGCATGTGCTATGTTCCCAATTATGCAGGCTTTATGTTAAGTTAAATGACATGTTCATTACGTATGCTTATGATCCATGCATGTGTTATGTGCCCAATTATGCATGCTTTATGATATGATAAGTGATATGTTCATTATGTATGCTTATGATTCATGCATGTGCTGTGTGCCCAAATATGCATGTTTTATGATATGTTAAGAAACATGATATGCATGAAAGGATAACAACTATGTGTTAGAGTGCAAACTAAAAGCCTAGCTTTTGGTATAAACATTTATCTAGAAATAAGAATCACATTGGTCAAATGTCTACATTTATGATAAATGTAGTTGTTCAATTAATTTATATTGTAGATAACATGGTGTGTGGTGTCACACACAGAGGATCATGTTATCAGTACCTTATAAATTATAAACAGTAGCTCATGACTATGATGGAAAGGAACAAACCATTGGAAGGTCGTAGTGTAATTAGGTGTTAGTTTATCTTAACTATATAATTACACTAGTACACTAAGAGTGTATTGAGTAGGACCATTAGAGGTCGTTTCTTTTATACTGACTTTATAAAGAAACAAAGATCTCAGTTATTATGGAAGTGTGTGCTCTTAATCCTAATATAATAACAAGCACATACACTACAACAAAATCTCTCATAGACATCAGTGGAACAACAACGGTTTTAGGCTAAAACCGATGTCTTTGAGTATTTTACACCGGTTTTTCTAAAAACCGGTGTCTATGACCGCAGATTTTAGCTCATAGACATCGGTTTTTTATGCGATGTCTATGAGCGCCCTTTTTTTCGTTAATAGACACCAATTTTAACATCGGTTTTTAAAATCCGATGTTAATGAACCAAAATAAAATATTTTAATTTCCCCACAAGCCAAAATCTGCACACTGTGAAGTTCCCTCCAAACCTAAATCTTTATCCCGCCCCTTCCTCCGTGGGACCATCTCTCTCGCGTAAACCTAAACCGAGACATCTCTCTCAGCCTAAACTTAAACCTCCGACCGTCTCTCTCAGCCTCATCTCCCTCTTCCCCCTTCCCCCTTCCTAGATCCTTTCCCGATCAGGATCAAGACACGATGAACTTGCTTCTCCTCCAACCACACCGCATCTCCTCCAACTCCTCCATTTGGTTGAGAAGAGGAGGCCTTCTTCGCATTCCGGTAGTCCATACTTTATCTTTTCCTTTCTACTTCCTCCTATTTTTGTGTTCAGTTCTGCTCCCTTCCCATGAGGCTGCTTTCCTCTCGGAGTTACCCAACGTCGCCACTATCTCCTTTGAGGAAGGCTACACCCAACAGTTCGAAGACTCCAATCTCATGCTTCACGGCGACGGCCGGACTGTCCACCTCTCCCTCGACCAACGAATAGGTTCTGTTAAAAGATTTTTTTTTAAAAAAAGAAAGGGGCATCTTTGAACCTACCTTGTTCTGTGATCAGGTGCTGCATTTGCGTCGCAAGATCTCTACCTCCATGGATTCTTTAGTGCCTCCATTAAACTGCCCTCCGATTACGTGGCTGGAGTGGTGGTTGCTTTCTATGTATGCTTCTTTACTCTCGAGTTTAGATTTTGCAGCACTTTCCTTTACCTGTTTGAAAGAAGAAGAAGAAGGAGGAGGAAAAAACAAAAACAATCTCTCCTCCGCCACGATGGGCTCTGCAACGGTCCTCGCATCACTCTGCAATGGGGGTGTCGCAAGCGCCTCCGCCACATCAAGGTCAGGGACAAAGGATCCGCCGCAAAATCTGGCGTCCGGAGGGGAATCGCGTCTCGGAATGTCCGCCGCATGGCAGATCAAGAGTCCCCCCTGCACCCGCCTCTTTATCCCCTCAGGTAATAGATCGGAGGTTGATCCGGAAAAGTTAGGGTTTGATCTAGTTTGAGGTGTCGGCGGTGAGATATGGAAGTAACCACTGCTCGGATTTATCCATAGGAGGTCGGAATCGGCCGGGAGCGAGAACCATAACTCCCGATCTGTCTCGTCGTCGCCGGATAAGGATGACCGTTGCTACACGACCAGGGGATCGGCGGCGTTGGTATGCGAGGGCGAGAACGCCGACGAAAGAGCCTCGGCAGCCTCTCTACCTCGATTCTTCGTTTCACTGTCGAACAAGGAGAAGGAGGAGGACTTCATGGTGATGAAGGGGTGCAAGCTGCCGCAGCGACCCAAGAAGAGATCCAAATTCGTCCAAAAATGCATACTCGTACGCTTCCATTCCCTCCAAAAATCTGATTTTTAAGATCAAACAGTCGAAAAAACTAATTTTTTCCTCTAATTTCTTTGACAAACTCGATCTAGTTGGTGAGTCCTGGAGCATGGCTGTCAGATCTCTCACAGGAGAGGTATGTAGTCAGGGAGAAGAAGGGATCAAGAAAGGTAGAAATTCTCTCTCTACCTTCGACTAATTTGCTCGTCTCGTTCCTGCATCCCATTCACATCTCATGTTCTTTTGTTTCCTGTTCCATAATTCGCAGAGGAGAAGAGGATTAAAGGCCATGTCCATGGAGAGTGATTCAGAATGAAGCAAAAGGGAGAGGTAATACTAATTGCTATCATTGATTATGATCGAATTGGAATTTTTCCGTCAGAATTTAATTTTCCCATGACTCATCATTCAAATTTATTTTGTATCTTGTATAACTTAGTTAATTTTGTTAATCCAGCGGATGGTGGCTGACTTTTACGGTGGGAAAATCTTACTAAAGGTTAATCTTTATGTTCGTGCAGACCTAGTGGTTGCTAGTGCTGGTGACGATAAAAAGATATCACTTTGGAATAAAAATGGCCAAAGTATGGGATCCTTTCCTTCTCACGGCAACGACCTTGCTGATGACATTGAGGTAGCTCATTGTTTGCTCATTAATTTGTTCTATTGTGATCAATACATCTGGTTTTCTGGAAATTTACAGATGCCCGGATGCCATTCAAATCATTGCCTGCATTTTTTTCCTCCCTGTCTCTCTGTCTCTCTTGGAAGAAAAGCACTGGAACTATTGGCACGATAGAAATTGCCACCTTCTTGCTATGTTGTGTCTGGGTATTTTCTTCCATCAATATTTTCTTCGAACAATGGTGATTGTTCGTTTGACTCCCTTATTAATTTTAGCATACATGTTGAACAAATAAGAAGAAAATAGCTAGCATATCTCTTTTGCTAGGTAGGTTATTTCTTTTCATCTAATTGTACAGCAATGTCTGCCAATATAGCAAAGTCTGACTTTGACTTTTACAGTTGATGACTTTGCAAAAATTGCTTATTCTGATGTTACACATTGAAGAAATAAGAGACTTAAAAGCTAGATTTTCTCCTTTTCCAGGTAGTTTTTTTTTCTTTGCATTTGAGTGCAGAGCATGGAAAATGTTGCTTGTAAACATAGAATGAGTACAGCTTGATTATTCTGCAAGTTTTCACTTGATGGTAAAAATTAAGAGAAATTTTATGACTGTGCCGTGTTTCGATATTTGCAATTGTAATAATATGAATCCTTTACGTTATTTTTGTATGTTTCATTGTAATGCTAAGTACCGCTCCTGAGCCTTGTTTCCCCTTGTTGTGATTAGGGACAAATTAGTGCATACTCGCAGTCTGGGTGACTATACCTGTATTTTTTTAGTAAGCTTACCGATTCTGATTGATGCCTAACAGGACCTAAATGACAATATGGCCATGGGTTTAAGTAATAAAAACACTTCTTATCTGTGTAATTATGAGTGCATAATATATCAAACATTTTAAAGATTTTTTTACTTTTCTCTATTTTGTAGGAATCCATAAATTGTATCAGCTTTAGTAATAAAAGTTCTAGATATCTTTGCTCTGGAGGAAGTGGGCATATTGTCAAAATATGGGACCTGCAGAGGAAAAGGTGCATCAAACGGTTGAGTGGTCATATTGACACAATTACAGGTGTAATGTACAACTGCAAAGATGAACATTTAGCATCCATCAACGAGAAGGGGGATCTCATACTTCATTATCTTGCTTCCGGAACACGGGCTGAACTCAAGGATCCAAATGGGCAGGTTATTGGCTGTCAAATATTTTGAAAATTCCAAACTTTCGCTCTACTAACATCTTTTTTGGTTTAACATGAATCTGTATCGGTGATGCGATTTCAGGTACTAAGAGTACTTGATTATTCTCGATTTAGTCGACATCTTTTGTCAACAGCTGGGGATGATGGATCTGTTCATATTTGGGATACAACTGATCGCAGACCAAAGGTTAGTAAAATAATATTTCTTAATCTGCTAAAATGAAGGAGAAATTGTATTTGTTCCCAGCATTCACTAAAAAATTGATCTCCATTCACTCAATGGTTTGGAGAAATTCTATTAAATGATTTGGATTTCTGGTGGATAATTATACATGGTTTGGCTAGTTTTGTTGGATGGGAGGTGCTTGTTCTATAGAAAATCAATGGCCATTATATCCTGACTTGTTTTCCCTGTAGATTATTGTTACAGTTGGTCTTGATAAAAAGTTGTATATGTTTGATTCTGGAACAAAAAGACCCTCATATTGCATGCCTTTTGAGGCACCCTTCTCATCGCTGGCATACTGTGATGATGGTAATCTATTGGCTGCTGGGACAAATAATGGACGTGTAGTATTCTATGATGTTCGAGGGAAACCTCAACCTTTCACAGTTCTTCGTGCATACAGTAGTTCAGAGGTAAGATATCTTATCTGCCAAGAATAGCATGTATTTCATAGTCATCTTGATTCTTTTTTTCACTGCTTCATTAAATAGTCTATTTATATGCTGATGATAGCATGCCTTTCATAGTCATGTTTGTTCTTTTTATGCTAAACAATCCTGTCAGGTCATGCAGAACATGCAAGCATATAGATGCTGCAAAGGTTTTTATTAGTTTATTTGATCTCATATGACAGATTTAGATTCAATTTCATCAAGTAATCTGAGAAAATCACACGTTTGGGTTTTAGATTATTAGATCACAGGCAGTGCACATAGATAAAAAAAATCTATCTTTTTAAATAAAGATTGATTGAAAATTACATCTGTGCTAGTTTATTGATACCTGTTATGATGCTTGATTAGCCTTGTGAAACAAATTATAAGTGAGAACAGATACAATATATTTCTGTGATATTTAAAGAAGTGTTTTCACTGTGATTTTGGGTATTCATCAAAAGTTTAATAAATAAAGAAATCATTTTTTTCCCCGTCTCTCTGGTTTACATCTTTTCTTCAGTTCAACCACTGTTAATGATTATTCTAGAGTGACCTGCGTGTCTTTGGTTTACATCTCTGATTCAATTCAATAATTGTTAGTGAATTGATTTCTACTAGATGATTGCTCTGCAACCATAGTATGTCTTTTCTGTAAGTCTTATGCATGTCTCACCTTGGGTGTTGTTTCCCACAGTTCTAAAACACAACTAATTTACTTGATGTATTCATGAGAAGGAAAAATACAACTAAGTTCTAAAGCAATTGATGCTTCTGTTAAAGTTGCAAAAGAATTACTAAAATTTGATGATGTTCTTGGCAGACTAATAGCATGTGTGAACAATTTGAATACCACTGCTTTATATGTTAATAAATTTGAAGAAATATAACCACGGCTGGCTATACATAGTATAATCTCATCTTTTGTTATTTGATGTTTTCCTTCAAATATGTCCTAAGCATTTATTTATTTCGGCTTGAACCTACAAACATTGTTTATGTCCTACAAACATACATTCAACAATGGTAGAAGATTTTATAGAAGTTGACTAAAAATGACAACACTGCTCCCTGCAATTATAAGCTTCATCAGAGGTAGCTTTGCTCTTCTATGCTTCACTGGATTTGTTGTGTAGTCATATTTCTTTGTTCAACCATTATCATGCCTAGTAAGTTGTTGTATTATGCCTAGTAAGTTGTTGTATGATGCCTACTAATATATTATTTATGTGTTTTTACAATTTACAAATCTCAAGTACTCCATAGTTGAAATTGATGAAGTGCGGTTCGAGTGGGCTGAATGCATGCTAGATTACATTTGAAGTGCGGTTCTACCTTGATGTGTTGTTAAAAGAATGTTCTACCTTGATGTTAATATCTATTAGCTAGCTTTTGATGTAAAAAGAATGTTTGGGTATTTTATGGATACTGTTGTAAGAAGATTATTTATATAATTTGTGAATATTTGTGTATTTTATGGATATTGTTGAATGAAGAATATTTGTATAATTTGTGAATATTTGTGTATTTTTTTTATTATTGTCGGTTTTTCATTGTTTCGGAAATTAAATTTGTGCTGTTAAAAAATATACATATTACATCGGTTTTCCACCGTTGCAAAACTGGTGTTGTTAAATAATATTACATTGGTCATTTACCGCTGCCAAAACTGGTGTTATTAACATACAATATTACATCGGTTTTACACCGTTGATGAAACAGTGTCGTTAAGTGATACTACACCGGTTTTAACCCGATGTCTAAAATGGCAGACTTTTAACATCGGCTTCATAGACATCGGTCGAAAATGAAATAGAAATCGGTGGGAAACCGATGTCTATGAGGGTTTTTGTTGTAGTGATATTTTTGATATTTATTTCTTTAATTTATCAATGGGTGAGATTTAGTTCGATAAATCAATAAGCCCGATAAGTTGGGAAATGATATCACTTATAGTGTGTGTTGTTGATTATAGAAGGAAACTGTGTCCTAGTAATCTAGGTTGAGAATGTCCCCAAGAGGAGCTCATAAGGATTGTCATGTTAAACCCTGCAGGTGGACTTAGTCCGACATGACGATGAAGTTGAGTGGTACTACTCTTGGAGCTAGATATTAATTAAGTGAGTTGTCAGTAACTTACTTAATTAGTGGACATTTGTTATCTTAAACATAGGGAGACTAACACACTCATAATAAGAAGGAGCCCAAAATGTAATTTGGGATTGGTGCGGTAGTTCAATAATAGTTCTTTAGTGGAATGAATTATTATTGATGAAATTAAGTTGTGTGTTCGGGGCGAACACGGGAAGCTTAATTTCATCGGGAGACCAAAACCAATTCCTCCTCTCGGTCCCTATCGTAGCCTCTTGTATATAGAGATTTATACCCACCACATACCCATCTTCTTATCCATCCAATGGGGCCGGCCAAGCTAGCTTGGAACCCAAGCTAGGGCCGGTCAAGACCAAGTGGATGAGCTAAGTTGGTGGCCGGCCAAAGCTTGGGTCCCAAGCTTAGGTGGCCGGCCACTAGAATATTAAAAAGGATTTTTATTAAAATTATTTCTTATGTGGATATCATGATTTTAAAAGAGAGTTTAAAAATTAAAAATTTCCTTTTATAACTTTCTACAAAAGATTAAGAGAAGAGATTAATCTCTTTCCTTATTTGTAGTTTAAAAGGATGGTTTTAATTTTTGGTAAAACTTTCCTTATTTGTAAATCATCTACATGTTTAAAAGAGAGTTTAAAATTTGAAATCTTTCCTTATTTGTTGTTTAAAGGAGGATTTTAAATTTTAAGAAAACTTTCCTTTTTAACCATGTTCATGATTTAAAAGAGAGTTTAAAATTAAATATTCTCTTTTATAAGTTTCTACAAAAGATTAAGAAAAGATTTGATATCTTTCCTTATTTGTAGATTAAAAGAGATTTTAATTTTTAGAGATAACTTTCTTTTTATCCACATGTTAAAAGAAAGATTTTAATTTATTAAATTTCCTTTTTATAAACCAATCATAAAGGGATAAAAATTATTGGAGAAATTTTTTATAAAAATTTCTGGAGACAAATTAGGAAGTTTTAATTAATTAAAACTCTCCTTGTTTGTAGCTTTTATATGGCCGGCCAAATAAAATTGAGAAAGAATTTTATTTTTAATTAAATAAATTTTCCTTTTCAATGGCAAAAGAATTAAGGAAGTTTTTATTAAAATTTCATTATTTGCCAAGATCAAGGATTATAAAAGAGGGGGTAGAGGAGGTTTCAAGGTTAACGACTCTATTCTATTTTTCTTCCTCTTTTCCTTGGTGGTGTGGCCGACCCTTCTTTCTTCTCTTCTTCTTCTCTTTGTGGCCGAACCTCTTCATGCTCATGGAGTTTTAATTGGTGGCCGGATCTAGCTTGAGGAAGAAGGAGAGAAACCCTACATCCCTTGGAACTTGGTTGGTGGAAAAGATCTTCATCTTTTGGAAGCTTTGTGCTTGGTCGAAATTTGAAGAAAGGAGAAGGTGTTTTGGTGGTTTCTCATCTCGGAAGATCGTTGCCCACACAACGTCCGAGGTTAGAAGAGGAATATGGTAGAAGATCAAGAGATTTTTCTAAAAGGTATAACTAGTATTTTTTTTCTTTCTGCATCATACTAGTTATTTTTGAAAATAATACTAAATACAAGAGGCATATGATTCTAGTGTTTCGAATTTGTTTTCGATATAGTGTTTTTTTGTTTTTCTTTTCCTTGTGATTTGATTGTTCTTTTCGGTTGACCTAAAGTTATTTTAGGAAATTAAATATTAGCTTTCCATAAAAGGTTTTATCTAGTCGGTGGTCGTTGTTCCCATATCCAAGAAGGCCATGTGCCTCGCCACGTCAGTACTGGGAACCAATTATGGAAATTAATATTTAATGGAATTAATAACATAGGTGATTTGGATCGAACGTGTTAAGTTCCGCAGGAGATCCAAGTCAAAACCTAAAAGAACAAATAGATTAAGTTTTGGATCAAACGTGTTAAGTTCCGCAGGTGATCCAAAATTTAATTTAAAAGAACACATGGTAGCTAGGAAAAGGTTCAGACCTTTGTACAAAATTTTTGTACAGTAGAACCTCTAGGTTTTTCGAGTAGCAACCAACACTATGATATGTATGACATGCTACTTTACTTTATGTATGGCTTGTACCAAGGGTGGGCTTCATAAGCGCCCCGGGTCGATGGACTAAGAAATGTGCCTCGTTAGGGATGGACTCCTAAGTGCCCCTAGGTCGATGGACTAAGAAACGGGCCTAGTATGTATGCCTTGTAGGGTTTAATACTTGCTACCTTGGGCCTACATAGGACGCGCGCATTTATGTATGTGGTACAAGCCGGGGCCCTAATCATGTTGAGATTATGTTTAAGTATGTATATTATAAATTTTCAAAAGACATGTTGCATATGTTTCATGATACATGTTTAGAAATTCACCTTGCATATACTTTATGATTATGTCATGATATTTATGATGATGTTAGACTATGTCAGGATTCATTTGATGTTCATGTTAGAATATGCTATGATACTTTATGATGATTATGTTACGATATGCCATGATATGCTGCTTGATATGATAAATTGTTTCCATGCATTTTGACTTATGATTTTGATATGCTATACGGTTTTTGTGAGTAGGAAAGGAACTTACTGAGCCATGAGTACTCACAGCTTACTTTCTTGTACCACAGATAAAGGCAAGGAATGGATGTACTAGGGGAGCAGCAGGAAGGGGCTAGAAGGATGTGTGTGGTAGTGGCTTGGCTAAAAAGGGAAAGACCTGCTTTTGTTAATAAAGAAATATGCCATGCTTATGTTATTTCATTATGACTCCATGACATTATTTATGTGTTTGGGTATTATGACTCAAAAATCACGATAAGTATGCTATATGGTTTATATGTCCGTAGTGATTTTAAAGTAAGGAAAAGTTTTTAAATTCTCTAAGCAAGACTTCCGTTGTATTAAGTAAGTATGTATGTTCAAGTAACCCCCGTCGCCTTAGCAGGAGGGGCGGGGCGTTACAGTTTGGTATCAGAGTCAAGTTAGCATTTCCACTACACACATGTCAAGCTTCCATCCTGCCGCTCCAAGTAAGATTCTACATGCTTAATTTAATTTTTGTTTTAATGCTTTAATATTATGCATGTTTATTTATTCTTTGATTTAGTTTAGGTATGCATGATGGTAGGATAGGAATAGTAATGACCTTATGACAGTCGAATAGGAATAACGATAATTTGTTGCTATTTAATGAAGATAAGCATGGCTAGGAGACGCACTACCCGAGCGGACGAAACAGTAACTCCACCAGATCTGACTCAGGTAGTTACCGACCTCCAACGTCAGATCACGGAACAACAACAGCTGATCACGACCTTGATGGGTTAACAAGGAACTCCTACCACCCCGCCAGTGATTCAAAACGCAGTGCCCGTCGTGCCAATAGTTGCACCAGTACCACCGGTAGCCCCTGCCCCAGTGGTTCGACAGGAGACCTACTTGATACAGTGGCTGAGGCTAAAGCCGGAGAACTTCTCGGGTACTTGCGAGCCGTGGGATGCCCAGGCCTGGTTCAAGACGGTAGAAAGCACAGTGGAACTACTGGACTGGCCTGAATCAGAGAAGATCAAATGTGTATCTTTCTGCTTCTCCGGAGATGTGAGAATGTGGTGGGAAAGAGTTAAAGCTAAGAGGCAAATTAATTTGATGAATTGGACGAACTTCGAGACAGAGTTCTTCGAAGAGTTTTTCCACACGCAAGTGACGAACCGGCATTACGATAAGTTCACTGAGTTCCGGCAAGGTGACTTATCAGTGAACGAAGCAGTAAAGCGCTTCAACCATCTAGCACGCCTTTGTCCCGAATTAGTGCGTACAGAAAGAGAAAGGATCAGACTGATGCTGAAGATGCTTCGACCTGAGATAGCACTGAACGTGGCTGGCGGAGTTAATAGACCGCAGACTACAGAGGAATTAGTCAGCAGCGCACTGATTACGGAACATTATCAGAAAGCAATGAATGAGAATAAAGGTCAGACCCGAGCTGAAGTACAGAAACCCCAGAGTACCAAACCAGGCTGGAAAGGAACTTCTACCGGAAAAAGAAAGCAGTGGGACAACGTAAAAAGTGGGTCAGTGAATAAGCAACCGAGATACCCCCAGTGTTCTATTTGTGGGAAGTTGCATTCCGGGATGTGTCACAAAGGTACAAGAAAATGCTATAATTGCGGACAGGAAGGACATTTGGCCAGAGACTGTCCTACTCAGTTCCAGGCACCATTCCAGCAGAATAATCAGAACAAGAGTGCCCCTTCACAGCTACACCAGATGCAAACTGCTATAGAAGGGACTTCGATCATCCAAGGGAGATTGGAAGCCCCGCCAGCGACGACGAATGCCAGGGTTTTCGCAATTACTAGTGAAGATGTGGCGAACGCCTCCATTGTCGTTACAGGTCAGCTGCCTATTTTTAATCAGCATGCTTTAGTATTATTTGATACTGGGGTGACACACTCGTTCGTCTCAACACCATTTACAAAGAAATTAGACATACCACCTCAAACACTAAATGGTACGTTCTTAACAACCCTACCATCCGGGGAAGTTATGCCATCGGATCATATACTACGGGTCGTACTATCTGAATCGCAGACAGAGAACTCTACTGCAATCTGATAGTACTTGACATGCGGGATTTTGACATTATACTGGGCATGGACTTCTTGAGCAAGTACGGCGCCTCAATCGAGTGTCGTAATAAGAAGGTAGTCTTCCGACCTGAAGCTGAACCGATGTTTGAATTTATTGGGGAATCTAGGAAAAAAACTGAAAGATTCTTATCAACGGTAAAGGCACAAGGTATGGTAGACAAAGGTTGTAATGGATTTCTAGCGCACGTGGTTGATACGAGACAAACCGGAAGCCAAAAGTTAGAAGAGGTCAGAGTGGTATGCAACTATCTGGAAGTATTTCCTGATGAATTACCGGGATTAGCACCCGATAGAGAAATAGAATTTACGATTGAATTAGTTCCGGGTACTAAACCAATTTCTAAAGCACCTTACCGGATGACACCGACTGAGTTGAAGGAACTTCAAGAACAACTACGGGAGTTACTTGACAAGAGACTTATTCGCCCTAGTCACTCTCCATGGGGAGCTCCGGTACTGTTTGTGAAAAAGAAGGATGGGTCTATGCGAATGTGTATAGATTACCGAGCACTGAACAACGCGACAATCAAGAACAGATACCCCCTTCCGCGGATCGATGATCTGTTTGACCAATTGAAGGGAGCAACTGTCTTCTCAAAGATTGACTTAAGGTCCGGCTATCATCAAGTGAAAGTAAAACAAAAGGATATACCAAAGACAGCCTTTCGAACAAGATACGGGCATTATCAGTTTGTAGTTATGCCCTTCGGAGTGACAAATGCCCCTGCTGTGTTAATGGATTTGATGAATCGGGTTTTTGCGGCGTATCTCGACAAATTTGTGATTGTCTTCATTGACGATATTCTCATCTACTCGAGAACCCAAGAAGAGCATGCCGAACACCTGAATACGATATTGCAGATCCTTCGAGAAAAATGACTATATGCAAAATTCTCCAAATGTGAGTTCTGGCTTGACCGAACATCATTCTTGGGTCATATTATCTCCAAGGATGGAGTAATGGTGGATCCGAATAAGATTGAAGCTATAAGCAACTGGAATAAGCCAAAGAACGCCAGTGAAGTCAGAAGTTTTCTTGGGCTAGCAGGCTACTACAGGAAGTTTGTAGAGGACTTCTCCAAGATAGCAGCCCCGATGACAGTTCTCACCAAGAAGAATAAAAAGTATGAATGGACGGACGACTGCGAGAAGAGTTTTACGGAACTGAAACGGAGACTAACCAGTGCTCCGATTCTTACACTTCCGGAAAGCAACAAGGACTTTGATATGTATAGCGATGCTTCCTTTTTAGGACTCGGAGCTGTACTTATGCAAGATGGTAAAGTCATTGCCTATGCCTCTAGACAACTCAAAGAACATGAAAGGAATTACCCCATTCATGATTTAGAGCTAGCAGCTGTGGTCTTCGCTCTAAAGACATGGAGGCATTACTTATATGGGGCTCAGTGTAGGATTTATACAGACCACCAGAATCTAAAATATTTCTTCACGCAGAAGGACCTAAATATGAGACAACGCAGATGGCTCGAGCTAGTCAAGGACTATGACTGCGAGATCTTTTATCACCCTGGTAAAGCAAACAAGGTAGCCGATGCACTCAGCAGGAAGTCCGGTACCACCTGACGTAGTTATTTTAAGTTCGAGGACGAATTTTCTATGAGGTATGGGGTACTGTAACACCCACAAAATTATAAGATAAGTATATGGGTGTTATTTGCTTTAGAGCATAAAAGTAAGAAGAATCAAAAGAAAAAGAAATAAGAGAAATAAAAAGGAGAGGTGAAGGTTTGAACCTTGAACCTCTCACAAAGGATGGAAATAAAATTATGTATGATAACCACTAGGATAATGAATAACATATGAATGGAAAATGATGGGAATTGTAGTTAAAAGTGAGGATATAATTAAGTGAGGGAACAAGAGAAAATCAAGTAGCTTTCTCCCTCTTGTTTACCTCTTGGTTAAGAAAAGAAGTAAGCAAAAGACAAGTTGTCTTTTTTTTTTTTTTTCTTCTCTATTTTTGTGGGGTTTAAGAGAGCAATGATGAGAAGGATTAAGGGAGAGGAATGAAGACATATTCTCATTAGAAAAGTATATACATGAATTAAGGAGAAAGGGAAGCAAAGTTCATCTTTGTATCTTCCACCCACTTAGCATAAAAAGGAAAGAAAGAAAAGGATTTCATTTTCTTCCTTCTTCCTCACCATTGCCGAAACTAGAGCTCTCCTCCCTCACCTCCAAAAGCCAAGTTTAGGTTTTCTCTCTAAAGAAAACTAAACTACAAGAAGGAGCCTTCAAGGTGTACCTTTTCCAAGCAAGTGAAATCAAAAGGAGTGATAGAAGAAGAAGCTCCCTTCCTCCTCTTCACCAAGGGTACCCTTTTCTTTAAGGATTAACAAGTGAACACTAGGTAAGCTTCCCCTCACCTGTGGTACAATGGCTTATATGGTTTTTCCCATGAAGATAGAATGCTTAAAAACCTAGGGTTTGCTTTATGAAATTTCGGCCAAGACAAGAGGAAGAGTCTAAGAAATTTTAAACTAGATATGCTTATTATTTTCTTGTGACATGTATCTTATGTAAGAGGTTAATCTAAGGTTTCCATACTAGAATGAATAATGAAAACTTAGATCCATGAACCTTAGACTCTCGGCCAAGCATGAACAAGAGGACTAGGTAAGCTTAAGACTTAACTAAATATGTTTCCTTGTTCTTGTGTTATGTACCCTATGATAATGGTGTTGTTAACTTTTTCTCTTACTTGTATGTTGTTTGAAACTCCATCTCCATGCTCATGAATATTCGGCCATGGAAGAACTAAAGGCCTAGGAGAGTTTTAAACCTAAAACTAAGCATGCTAAGATTTTTCCTAAGACAAGATATGAAGCTAAAATGTTATGCCATGATTATATGTTGGTTTGAATTCTATTTCATGCTCATGAAGATTCGGTTATGAGGAGATTTGAGGCCTAGGAAAGTTTAAACCAAGTCTAGGAGGCTCATGACCTTCTTGATGAAATGATATGAAACTAGTTTGATGTTCTTATGGTTGCTTGTTACATAGAAATTTGGTTACATGTAACTCTCGGCCACACTAAGTTTTAAAGTAGGATGCTTACACTTGGTCAGAGAGGGCTCGGTAGCTCATTCTCTGGACCGGAGTGAAAGACGGAGAGGGCTCGGTAGCTCGTTCTCTAGATCAGGAAGGCAGATAGAAAATCCTGGTGAGTGAAGCCAGGTGAAAGTCCTGGTGAGTGAAGCCAGGCAGATGGAAAGTCCTGGTGAGTGAAGCCAGGCAGACGAAAAAATCCTGGTGAGTGAAGCCAGGTGAAAATCCTGGTGAGTGAAGCCAGGTGAAAGTCCTGGTGAGTGAAGCCAGGCAGATGGAAAGTCCTGGTGAGTGAAGCCAGGCAGACGGAAAAGTCCTGGTGAGTGAAGCCAGGCAGATTCGAAATCCTGGTGAGTGAAGCCAGGTGAAAACCTTAGTGAGTGAAGCTAGGTGAAAGTGAAAGTCCTGGTGAGTGAAGCCAGGCAAGGGAAAGTCCTGGTGAGTGAAGCCAGGCAGTTGGGAAGTCCTGGTGAGTGAAGCCGGGCAAGGAAAAATCCAGATGGATCAAGGCTGATCGGACATCTGGTGTTGTGAAGGTCAAGTAGGTCAAGGGAGTGACCGGATACTTGGCACGAAGAGAAAAGTCTAAGTGGGTCAAAGAGATTGACCGGACACTTGGTAGGGAGTCTTAGCAGGTCAAGGGAGTGACCAGATGCTAAGCATGAGATACCAATAGGTCAAGGTTGACCGGATATTGGTTTGGAAGGCGTGGGACTTGGTTTGGGCAAAAACCAAGAGCTGGATCGATCAGTGGATCGATCCAGTGATACACTGGGTTATCTGATCGGTCTGGTGACCGATCAGTAACCAAACAGTATGCTACTGTATGTTATCTGATCGGTCTGCAGACCGATCAGAAAGCGAACAAAAGGCAAAGAGAAAAGGAGGGGATCGGTCTGTGGACCGATCAGGAGACGATCAGAGAGTTGGGCGAGTTCTCTGTGAAGAGTGCTGATCGGTCTTGGGACCGATCAGCATAGGTCCTGATCGGTCCCCAAGACCGATCAGGGAGGCCTCGGACCGATCAGGGTGGAGCCTGATCGGTCCAGGTATAGCCGTTATGAGTGACAACGGCTATCTCCGTCTTCTTCGCTGTCTTCTTTGCAGTGCAGGTTATAAAAGGAGATCAAGGGCTTCTACAGCAATACTTCTTCTTCTTCCTCTCCTCAGCTGCTACCTCTTGCTTCTGTAAGAGCTTGTTGTTGTTGAGCTCTGCTGAGCTTGTGGTGTGCTTCCAATGCAAGCAAAGGGGACACTATAGGAGCCAATGTCCGAGGGGGAGGGAATCTCACAAGAACGAGCTACCGAGCCTTCTCTGACCTAGTCCGAGCTACCGAGCCCTCTCCGTCTTTCACTTCCGGTCCAGAGAACGAGCTACCGAGCCCTCTCTGACTTCCACTTGCCAAGTTCCCATACTTGGACTTCTCCGTGCCAAGTCTCCATACTTGGACTTTCTCCCGTGCCAAACTCCCTGTTTGGACTTTTCCCGTGCCAAGTCAACTCACCTCGGGTCAACCAGGTCAACCTTGACCAAGGGTTGCACCCACAACCTCCCAAGTTTCTGTTCTTGTCAAACATCAAGATACAACTTGAGTCAGGTCAACTCGAGTCAGGTGAACCAGGTTAACCTTGACCTAAGGTTGCACCAACAATCTCTCATCAAAATACAACTCTTCTGTTCTCGTCAAACATCAAAATACAACTCGAGTCAGGTCAACTCGAGTCGGGTCAACCAGGTCAACCTTGACCTAAGGTTGCACCAACAATCTCCCCCTTTTTGATGTTTGACAAAACCATAACCTAACTTAGGTTTTCTAATGTTCTTCCTTGAACATTCTCCCCAAACCTACACTCTCCCCCTTTTTGACACACATCAAAAAGAGTGAATCAAGGTCAAGAGTTTCTTTCTAATGAATGTCCCATACCTTTCATTGAAACTCTTAATTTCCCCCTTGATACTAAGGTCAACAATTAACTTAGTGATAATCTCATATCACTCAAGTCTTTAGGAGTAAAAACTCCCCCTAAAAGTCAACTCCCCCTTGACTAATAGGTAAAACTCCCCCTAAAGGTCAACTCCCCCTTGACCATTGCACCAACAATGTCTTAGAGAGTTTCAAGCCTTTAGAAATCCAAAACACCAACTCCCAGCTGAAATTTCAGACAAAACAATCGAAAATCAGCAAGTTGGCACGTGCTGATCGGTCACCTGACCGATCAGACCTTCCCTGGATCGGTCACCAGACCGATCCACACTTCCCTAGATCAGTCCAGTGACCGATCCAGAGTGCCTTGGACCGATCAGAATCCCCTCTGATCGGTCCCCAACTCTGATATCAGAAGTTTCTGATTTTTCTACTTCCGAAATTCAGAAACCTCTCAAAAATCACATAAAATTTCAAAAATTGTAAAATTTTGAGGAAACATTCCTCATAACATATATTATCACGAAAAAATAATTTTCGATGAAAATAACTTTCATTTTCAAAACTTGATACAAAGTTCGAAAAACTTTGAAATAGTTCAAGTTTAACTCAACTTTGTTTCAACTTGCTCAATGATGAATGCTATCACTAGAAAAGCTTCATCAAGGTTTTTCAAATCAATTTTAAAATGATTTTAAACCCTTTAATTTAGGACCATAATCTCAGGACTATATGTACATGACTTGTACACAAGTTTTCCCTATGATCCTCCATTTCGAATTAGGCTTATCTAGGTACAAGAACTATGCACCTTGATCCTAACTCATGATCCTAATATCTCACACACATCTAAGGTGTATCAAACACATCCAAATCAATTTTGATGTGAGATATGGGTTTAGGTCATCTTAGGCTAAGTTCTCATGCATTTTCTAAACAACAATTTGATCTCCATATCAAATTGTGTTTTTGTCCTTAAATCAAATTAATTTATTTTAAATGCAAAAGATGATGACATGGCATATAATGATATCATAAGTAAAAACATGTGCCAATGTCATGATGTCATGTCATAAAGTATGAAACTTAAATAAGACATGACCTTTAACTAACCTAAGCATCATCATGACATTTCAAATGATAGTAAATTAGATATGATGTCATGGCATGACATATGGCACACAATATATGGCAAATAACATATAAAGGTATAGAAAATACCTAATTCTAGCTTTAGTTGCCATTTTTGATAATTTTGATCATTTTTCCATAAATTTTATATTCCTAAGTGTAATAGACCTAGCATCATATACCAAAGATTTTTAGATCACTATGTGCCAATTAAATTGACTCTAGAAAACTCCTCAAATATGATTGGCACATCCTAATCACCTTAGGAATAACTTTCCATTTCATTTTCAAGGATTGATTACACCTTGAAAATTCCTAAAGTGCCACCTTTTGCCATGATTAGGTTACCTACCTATTCAAGTAAGGTTGGCACACCCTAAACCATTTAGCGTGATGGAATCACACTTTTAGGAACCCAATACCTATTGGAGCTCATTGGGTTCACTAAATATTCACTAGGGATGACTTCCCTAGCAACCCTCCTAATGACCCTCCTAGGCTTTAAAGCCTTGGTCATTTGGGACTCAACAAGATCAACTCTAGGGGTGACTCCCCTTGTGACCTTGGTGATGGTCTTTCTAGCCCTAGGTCTTGTTCCATAATCGAATGGAACATTATGATAAGTGGGATTTGATTTTTGACCCTTAGATCCTTGAGTTGACTTCTCTAAATTCTTAAGGGCATTTTCTAAATTGTCAAGTCTTGACCTCAAGACTTGATTTTCCTTTTCTAATACCTCAAGTTTTAATTTGTCATTTTTCTTTGAGGTATACCTAGGCATATGTCTAGTTGTTTTGGGATTCCTACCTAGGTTTTCCTTAACCTTAGATGAGTTAATTCTAGGGTTGGTTTTTCTAGTATTGTCCTTATCTAGGCTAACATGTTTGGCACCTAAGCACGTGTATCGGTTACTATAGTTATCATGCTTATTATTATTGACAATAGCAATAAGGCTACTAGCATACATCCTACTAGAATTGCAAGAGTGTGCCTTAGAGATTACCTTAGGGTTTGCCTTAGCTCCCCCTATAGACGTACTCGGTCTCTTGTCCTTGTGAGATTCCCTCCCCCTCGGACATTGGCTCCTATAGTGTCCCCTTTGCTTGCATTGGAAGCACACTACGTGCTCCTTACCCTTGCGTATCGGGACTCCGGCTTTCTTGACCTTTGGCGCCGGTGGAGTCTTCCTAATCCTCCTTGGACATTTACTCTTGTAATGCCCAAATTCCCTACACTCAAAGCACATTATATGTAATTTACAAGAAATTAAATTGCTTGAGTTACCTAGGGTTGAGGATGGTTGTATGCTTTCTTCTTCATCCCTTCCGGAAGTAGAGGCTTCTTCTTCTTGCTCCAATCTTGAAGAAGAACTCTCCTCCTCTTCTTCCTTAGATGTTGAGTAGCCCTCAACTTCTAATTCCTTACCTCCATGAAGTGAGCTACTTGACTCACTTGACTCCTCTTCATGACTTGAATTGGGGCTTCCCTCATGGAACTTGGCCAAGTTATTCCACAATTCCTTGGCATTGTTGTAACCACCTATCTTACACAAGATATCGTTAGGTAATGAGAATTCAAAAATTTTCATTACCTCGTCGTTGATTACGGATTGGTGGATTTGTTCCTTCGTCCACCTCTTCTTCTCAAGAATTTCTCCTTCTTCATCCCTTGGAGGAGCAAAACCTACTTGTACATAATTCCAATTAACTAAGTTAGTCATAAGAAAGTACTTCATTCTTACCTTCCAAAACGCGAAGTCGTCGCGATCGTAGAAGGGTGGAATCGTGATGTCTTCTCCAAGTCGATCCATTCTCTAGCTTGTGCTCCCTTGGGTGTTAATCCGCCGAAGAGCAACCTGGCTCTGATACCACTTTATAGGATCGATAGTCGCGGAGGGGGGGTGTGAATAGCCGACCCCAAATCTTCGTTTCTTTCTACAAATCAAGGTTAGCGCAGCGGAAATAAAAATAGTAGAAACGAAAGCGGAGAAATCAAACCTCAATACGCGTCGATGTAACGAGGTTCGGAGATATACTCCTACTCCTCGGCGTGTCCGTAAGGTGGACGAAGCCTATCAATCCGTCGGTGGATGAGTCCCCGGAGAACCGGCTAATATATATACTCCTTCTGGGTGGAGAAACCTCGCCACAATCTTTCTTGCACCAGCAAGAATAGGAGTACAAGAATACACAAGAAGAAGCAACAATATGAATGTAAAAACAAACAATCTTGCCTTCTCGTCGGCTGTTGATGAAGCAGCAACTTCACGGGCCAAATACAGCAGCAATTGTTGGAGACCCCAGCCGAGGAAGCTCACGCGAAGCTTCAGCTAAGAAGAGCTCAGCAAAGCTCAACAACAACAAGCTCTTACAGAAGCAAGAGGTAGCAGCTGAGGAGAGGAAGAAGAAGAAGTATTGCTGTAGAAGCCCTTGATCTCCTTTTATAACCTGCACTGCAAAGAAGACAGCGAAGAAGACGGAGATAGCCGTTGTCACTCATAACGGCTATACCTGGACCGATCAGGCTCCACCCTGATCGGTCCGAGGCCTCCCTGATCGGTCTTGGGGACCGATCAGGACCTATGCTGATCGGTCCCCAGACCGATCAGCACTCTTCACAGAGAACTCGCCCAACTCTCTGATCGTCTCTTGATCGGTCCACAGACCGATCCTCTCCTTTTCTCTTTGCCTTCTGTTCGCTTTCTGATCGGTCTGCAGACCGATCAGATAACATACAGTAGCATACTGTTTGGTTACTGATCGGTCACCAGACCGATCAGATAACCCAGTGTATCACTGGATCGATCCACTGATCGATCCAGCTCTTGGTTTTTGCCCAAACCAAGTCCCACGCCTTCCAAACCAATATCCGGTCAACCTTGACCTATTGGTATCTCATGCTTAGCATCTGGTCACTCCCTTGACCTGCTAAGACTCCCTACCAAGTGTCCGGTCAATCCCTTTGACCCACTTAGACTTTTCTCTTCGTGCCAAGTATCCGGTCACTCCCTTGACCTACTTGACCTTCACAACACCAGATGTCCGATCAGCCTTGATCCACTCACCAGGACTTTCACCAACTGCCTGGCTTCACTCACCAGGACTTTCACTTTCACCTAGCTTCACTCACTAGGGTTTTCACCTGGCTTCACTCACCAGGATTTCCAATCTGCCTGGCTTCACTCACCAGGACTTTTCCGTCTGCCTGGCTTCACTCACCAGGACTTTCCATCTGCCTGGCTTCACTCACCAGGACTTTCACCTGGCTTCACTCACCAGGATTTTCACCTGGTTTCACTCACCAGGATTTTCTATCTGCCTTCCTGATCTAGAGAACGAGCTACCGAGCCCTCTCTGACCTAGTCCGGAGAACGAGCTACCGAGCCCTCTCCGTCTTTCACTTCCGGTCCAGAGAACGAGCTACCGAGCCCTCTCTGATCTAGTCCGAGCTACCGAGCCCTCTCCGTCTTTCACTTCCGGTCCAGAGAACGAGCTACCGAGCCCTCTCTGACTTCCACTTGCCAAGTTCCCATACTTGGACTTCTCCGTGCCAAGTCTCCATACTTGGACTTTCTCCCGTGCCAAGCTCCCTGCTTGGACTTTTCTCGTGCCAAGTCAACTCACCTCGGGTCAACCAGGTCAACCTTGACCAAGGGTTGCACCCACAACCTCCCAAGTTTCTGTTCTTGTCAAACATCAAGATACAATCTCCCATCAAAATACAACTCTTCTATTCTCGTCAAACATCAAAATATAACTCGAGTCAGGTCAACTCGAGTCGGGTCAACCAGGTCAACCTTGACCTAAGGTTGCACCAACAATCTCCCCCTTTTTGATGTTTGACAAAACCATAACCTAACTTAGGTTTTCTAATGTTCTTCCTTGAACATTCTTCCTTGTTAGGATCGATGGTCGCGGCTAGAGAGGGGGGGGTGTGAATAGCCGACTCCAAATCTTCGTTTCTTTCTACAAATCAAGGTTAGCGCAGCGGAACTAAAAATAATAGAAACGAAAGCGGAGAAATCAAATCTCAACACGCGTCGATGTAACGAGGTTCGGAGATATAATCCTACTCCTCGGCGTGTCCGTAAGGTGGACGAAGCCTATCAATCCGTCGGTGGATGAGTCCCCGGAGAACCGGCTAATATATATACTCCTTCTGGGTGGAGAAACCTCGCCATAATCTTTGCAACAGCAAGCAGAAGTACAAGTACAACAAGAAGCTAAGAACATAAATGTAACAACACTAGCTTGCCTTCTTTTCTTCGACTGGATGAAGCAGCAGCTTCACAAGACGCCTACAACAGCAGGAACCAGCCGATGAAGCTCACACAAAGCTTCAAGCAGAAGCGAGCTCAGCAAAGCTCAAATCACAGCAGTGAAGAAGAAGAAGCAGAAGCTTCGGACTGGAAGAAGAGTATCCTGTAGCAGCCCTCGATCTCCTTTATATAGCCCGAACCTGCAACTGCACCTGCAAAGCAGACAGCGAAGAAGACGGAGATACCCGTTGAATCTCAACGGATATACCTGGACCGATCAGGACATCCGACCAAAGCAGAGCACATTCCGATCGAAGCTCGATCGGTCGACTGAACCTCGGGATCATGTCCTTCCTTTTCTCCCAAACTGTTGCTCGGTCCGCAGACCGATCAACATACATCTGTAGCATCGTTGTTTATTCTGATCGGTCACCAGACCGATCAGATAACCAATTTTATCACTGGATCGATCCACTGATCGATCCAACTCTTGGTTTTTGCCCAAACCAAGTCCCACACCTTCCAAACCAATATCCGGTCAACCTTGACCTATTGGTATCTCATGCTTAGCATCTGGTCACTCCCTTGACCTGTTAAGACTCTCTACCAAGTGTCCGGTCAATCCCTTTGACCCACTTAGACTTTTCTCTTTGTGCCAAGTATCCGGTCACTCCCTTGACCTTCTTGACCTTCACAACACCAGATGTCCGATCAGCCTTGATTCACCTGGCTTCACTCACCAGGATTTCCAATCTGCCTGGCTTCACTCACCAGGACTTTTTCGTCTGCCTGGCTTCACTCACCAGGACTTTTCCGTCTGCCTGGCTTCACTCACCAGGACTTTCACCTGACTTCACTCACCAGGATTTTCACCTGGCTTCACTTACTAGAATTTTCCATCTGCCTTCCTGATCTAGAGAACGAGCTACCGAGCCCTCTCTGACCTAGTCCGGAGAACGAGCTACCGAGCTCTCTCCGTCTTTCACTTTTGGTCCAGAGAACGAGCTACCGAGCCCTCTCTGACCTAGTCCGGAGAACGAGCTACCGAGCCCTCTCTGACTTCCACTTGCCAAGTTCCCATACTTGGACTTCTCCGTGCCAAGTCTCCATACTTGGACTTTCTCTTGCCAAGTCAACTCACCTCGGGTCAACCAGGTCAACCTTGACCAAGGGTTGCACCCACAACCTCCCAAGTTTCTGTTCTTGTCAAACATCAAGATACAACTTGAGTCAGGTCAACTCGAGTGAGGTCAACCAGGTCAACCTTGACCTAAGGTTGCACCAACAATCTCCCATCAAAATACAACTCTTCTGTTCTCGTCAAACATCAAAATACAACTCGAGTCAGGTCAACTCGAGTCGGGTCAACCTTGACCTAAGGTTGCACCAACAAAAATGTTATGCCATGATTGTATGTTGGTTTGAATTCTATTTCATGCTTATGAAGATTCGGTTATGAGGAGATTTGAGGCCTAGGAAAGTTTAAACCAAGTCTAGGAGGCTCATGACCTTCTTGATGAAATGATATGAAACTAGTTTGATGTTCTTATAGTTGCTTGTTACATAGAAATTTGGTTACATGTAACTCTCGGCCACATTAAGTTTTAAAGTAGGATGCTTAGATTTTAAACTAAGTTTACTCATGATGTTTCTTGTAATGATGCCATGAAAATTGTGTAGGGTTTCCATGCTTTTAGGCCACATGAAAAACAAATCCATGCTCACATGTTTCGGCCACATTGGTTTGAAGGCCTAGGAAAACTTAGAATCCAATCTAGATATGCTTATAATGTTTCTTGCAATAAATGCCATGAAATGTAGTTATGATTTCCATGTTCTTATGCCACTAGAAACTTAGTTTCCATGCTCACATGTTTCGGCCACTAATAGTCTAAAGGCCTAGATAAATTTAGAATCCAACTTAGATATGCTCATGATGTTTCTTGTGATAAATGTTATGAAATGTAGTTGTGGTTTCCATGCTCTTATGCCACTAGAAACCTAGTTTCCATGCTTGATGTGTTTCGGCCACCTTGAGTTAATGGGTTTAGGAAGTTTGGAACTTGAACCAAACGTGCTTATGATGTTCCTCATGAAATGTGTAGGATATTGGCTTAAGGTTCAACACTTTCATGCTACTTGTAACCTAGAATGAGACATGCTAGGGTTCGGCCATGATAAGGTTAGAAGCTTAGGGAACTTAGAACCCAAATTAAACATGCTCAAGTTGTTCCTTATGAAATATGATATGATATGAGTTTAGGGTTTACATGTTTGCTTGTTGCTTAAAACTTGATTGCTCTTCATGAAGGTTTCGGCCATGAAAGAATTAGAAACCTAGGAGGACTTAAAAATTTAGGTTAACATACTTATGATCTTTCTTATGCTAGTATGTGAAGATATCATGAGATTCTTATGTTGTATGTTGTCTAGAGATCATGTCCCTACTCATGACTTTCGGCCATAATAGGTTTAGTGACCTAGATGTACCTCACATGCTATGTAAATGAATTAAGAGATGTTATTTAATGATTCCATGAATGGTTATGTCTTTCTATGATAGGTGATATGCTCTTTTATGTATACTTATAATCCATGCATGACAATGTTCTTGTGATGTGCTATGTGCCCAATTATGCATGCTTTATGTTAAGTTAAATGACATGTTCATTATGTATGCTTATGATCCATGCATGTGTTATGTTCCCAATTATGCAGGCTTTATGTTAAGTTAAATGACATGTTCATTATGTATGCTTATGATTCATGCATGTGCTATGTGCCCAATTATGCATGCTTTATGATATGATAAGTGATATGTTCATTATGTATGCTTATGATTCATGCATGTGTTGTGTGCCTAAATATGCATGTTTTATGATATGTTAAGAAACATGATATGCATGAAAGGATAAGAACTATGATATGTATGACATGCTACTTTACTTTATGTATGACTTGTACCAAGGGTGGGCTCCATAAGCGCCCCAGGGTCGATGGACTAAGAAATAGGCCTCGTTATGGATGGGCTCCTAAGTGCCCCTAGGTCGATGGACTAAGAAACGGGCCTAGTATATATGCCTTGTAGGGTTCAAGACTTGTTACCTTGGACCTACATAGGACGCGCGCATTTATGTATGTGGTACAAGTCAGGGCCCTAATCATGTTGAGATTATGTTTAAGTATGTATATTATAAATTTTCAAAAGACATGTTGCATATGTTTCACGATACATGTTTAGGAATTCACCTTGCATATACTTTATGATTATGTCATGATATTTATGATGATGTTAGGCTATGTCAGGATTCATTTGATATTAATGTTAGAATATGCTATGATACTTTATGATGATTATATTACGATATGCCATGATATGCTGCTTGATATGATAAATTGTTTCCATGCATTTTGACTTATGATTTTGATATGTTATACGGTTTTTGGAACTTACTGAGCCATGAGTGCTCACAGCTTACTTTCTTGTACCACAGATAAAGGCAAGGAATGGATGTACTAGGAGCTAGAAGGATGTGTGTGGTAGTGGCTTGGCTAAAAGGGAAAGACTTGCTTTTGTTAATAAAGAAATATGCCATGCTTATGTTATTTCATTATGACTCCATGACATTATTTATGTGTTTGGGTATTATGACTCAAAAATCACGATAAGTATGCTATATGGTTTATATGTCCGTAGTGATTTTAAAGTAAGGAAAAGTTTTTAAATTCTATAAGCAAGACTTCCGCTGTATTAAGTAAGTATGTATGTCCAAGTAACCTCCGTCGCCTTAGCAGGAGGGGCGGGGCGTTACACTTGGGGTGCCCATCTAGTCAAGACTAACTCCCCAGAATGCACCTGCTTCACCACTGCCAACAAAGACCTAGCTTGGCAGTCTACTATGACATCTGAATACAATGCCCTTCTTCAGAACCACACATGATCACTAGTTCCACGCTCAACTCACCAAAATATCGTGGGATGCAAATGGGTACTCAAAATTAAACGCAAGGCAGATGATTCTATTGACAGGTACAAAGCTTGTCTCGTTGCTAAAAGCTTTCACCAACAACCTGGTCTTGACTATGTAGAGACATTTAGTCCGGTTGTCAAACCCACAGTCATCTGAACTATTCTCTCTCTCTCCACCACCCATGGATGACCCATACACCATCTATATGTCAGCAACGCTTTTCATGGTACTCTTCATGAGGAGGTTTATATGACTCAACCTCTTTAGTCATCCTGACCAACCTGACCACGTATGCCGGCTACACAAAGCCATCTATTGTCTCAAGGAAGCCCCTTGAGCATGACATACCACCCTACATGCTTCCTTACTCACTAGGGTTTACTGAGTCCAGGTCAGATACGTCGCTTTTCCTCTTTCACTCTGCACAAATCACGGCAAACCTCTTGGCTTATGTGGATGACATCATCTAGGCACCTACTTTATTGCATCTACAACTACTCATCTAAGCACCTCCTTTCCTCTCAAGGATTTGGACGACCTACACTACTTCCTTGGTATTGGGCTACTCGCACAACAACTGGTCTCTTCCTATGTCAGTCCAAATATATTACTGACATTCTCTCTCCAGCAAACATGCATCAAGCTAAACCACTCAACAACCCTATTTCTGGAGGTTCCTCTCTATCTCAACACGATGGAGACCCACTTCCCGATCCTCACATATATCAGAGCATTGTTGGTGTCTTATAGTACTTGACACTCGCTCGTCCTGAATTGGCATTTACTATCAATCGAACCTGTCAATTTATGCATAAACCCACTACAACTCACTAGATTGCGGTCAAACGAATTCTCCGATATCTTCGTCACACCCCTTGTCATGGCCTCATGCTGCGCCCAACAACTTCTCTCACTCTGATAGCATACTCAGATACTGATTGGGCTGCTTGTCCCGATGATCGTCGATCCACCACTGGCTATTGTATATTCCTTGGTGACAATATCATCTCTTGGAATTCAAAGATTCAACATGTTTCCCGATCCAGTACTGAGTCTGAATATTGGGCACTAGCTCATGCTACTGCGGACTATGTTGGCTTCAATCTTTTCAATCTTTATTAGGCGAACTCCGAGTGTCTATGCTATCTCCTCCCATTCTTTGGTGTGACAACATTGGCGCAACTTTCGTCACTGCCAATCTCATCTTTCACGCTCATACAAAACATATTGAGATAGATTTTCACTTTGTTCGTGAACGTGTTACCCGCAGGACTCTCATCATCTTATATATCTCCACTCAAGATTACCTCGCTGACATCCTCACGAAGGACATCTTTTCTCACCGGTTTGCTCTTTTACGTTACAAACTCACGGTGTGTGTTACACCGCTTCGTTTGCGGGGGAATGATAAGGAAAGAAATAATCACCGCTTCCATTGCTTATGCCATTGTGCTTGTCGTAATCGAAAGCAACGGATATACCACCGACGACGATGAGAAAGGAATGAAGAAGAGCTGCGCACCACTTCCAGAGGTTTAGGGTATGCGATCTGAGCAAGATTAGGGACGACCAGTTTATACAGTAGCTATCAGGCACATCTTCACCGTCGATTTAATGAACTTCTTTGCTGTTTAAATCAACGGTTGGATGTGCATTGGATACATATCTTTAAGCGGAACTAAAGAAAGAGTTCAATTTGGACGGTGGAGATGACGCTTCGCTTTCCATTCTCTATCTGCTCCCCTCTCCCACCCAACCTCGCTTCGTCCCTCCGCCGCCGTTTCTCCGCCTCTACTCCGCCCGCTGCCACCGCCCTTTCCTTCTCTCAGCCGCCGTCATCGCCCACAGCCGAGCATCTAAACCCGCTCTTCCTCCGTCCCCTGTCCTTCACTGCCTCCCGCTCCGACCTCCTCGACTTCCGCCGCTGGGCCGAATCCCTCGCCCTCGCCGCCGCCCCCCGCCTCAGCTCCGACGGAGGACCAGGGGAAGACCTCCTCCGCCGCGAACTCGCGTGGATGCTCGAGGATGCCGCAGCTGACCCCGGCGTCGGCGCGGTCCGGCTCCGGGTCGAGCTGGAGGAGCTCTACCGCCTGTGGAGGGAGAGGATCGAGGAGAGGCGGCCGCTTCAGTACATCGTCGGGTGCGAGCACTGGCGGGACTTGGTCTTGGCGGTGCAAGATGGGGTTTTGATACCGAGGCCGGAGACGGAGATGGTGGTGGATCTGGTCGCCGAGGTGGAGGGCTTCGAGCACGGCTTGTGGGCCGACCTGGGCACCGGGAGCGGAGCCATTTCTGTCGGAATTGGGAGGATGTTGCGGGAGGGAGGGAGAGTCTTCGCAACGGATCTGAGTCCTATTGCGTTGGGGATAGCAAGGCTCAATGTGGAGAGGTATGGATTAAAGGTTAGTTTGATTCTTCTATCGATCCATCAATTCTTCTTCTTCTTCCTCTTCTTCTCCTTCTTCTTCTTCTCCTTCTTCTTCTCCTCATGTAGGATAAAATTGAGTTAAGGCAAGGTTCCTGGTTTGAGCCTCTGCGAGATGTCGAAGGCAAACTTACAGGTCTGGTCAGCAACCCTCCATACATTCCCAGTGGCAATATTCCTGGTCTACAAGCAGAAGTTTGTCAGCATGAACCAGAGCTTGCCCTAGACGGAGGTGCAGATGGCACGGACCATCTCCTTCATCTGTGCCAGGGCTCTGCTTCTGCACTCAGATCCGGTGGTTTCTTTGCTTTCGAGGTAAGTTTATGCTTCCCTTTAATCGCAACTCATCTGCATTGCTGATTTCCCCAAGTTGATTGCAGACGAATGGCGACGAGCAAACGAAGTTAATTGCGGATTTGATGACGACGCGGTGGGCGAAGCTCTTCCACAGCGTGAAGATCGTGCCGGACTTCGCAGGGATCGAGAGGTTTGTGACTGGATTTCGCAGATGAGCGCCGTTCTTCGAATTCGCAGCCTCCGGCACTGTGTGAAGAAGAAGCCTGATAGAATAATCATCGATGTCGTTCCAATTAGGATGATCACGTTGGTTTGATTATTAGGGTAAAAAATTATCCAATTTTACTAGATCAAATAATCTAATATTACTAGATCAGACAATGTAATATCATGACCTACATCCGACTCTATATCCGGCGATTCTTATATATTTGATATTCGACGGATTATCAGTTATTTGAATATCTGATCCTATATAAGTATAAAATATAAATATAAGTACAATAAAAAAATAAAATATTTTAAAATGATAATAGACATTACTTATTATACGTTGTAGCTAGCTAGCAGCTTATCGACAGTAGCTGTTATAACGTGTAGTAGCTTATCAGCAATAGTTGCTATAAGTGGGGGTGATTGTGGATCAGATTGGTTTGATTATTGGGATAAAAAATTATTCGGTCTTACTAGATCAGATAATGTAATATCAAGACCCTACATTCGGTTTTATATTCGGTGGATTATCTTTTTCGATTCAGATTGATATAAGTAGATTGGTCTGTTTGATGGTTGACTGCTCCACCCCTAGTTCCAATAGCGTTGTGAATCAATCTATCTCGATATTTAATTTGTGTTTTTGTTTTAAAAAAAAACTAATTTGATTTTAGCACGTATCTTAATGCTGATGTTCTTAATCAACAAAACTCGCTGCTTTTATTTCAAACATACCAAATTAAGCCGTTGGAGTGGGGTCCACGGAAGAAGTAGAAAGTCTAAATGTACTCCGGCCATCCACCCACGTTATCGCCGTCGAAGCTTTGAACCTTCTGGAGCGGGTCCTCCGTTTCCCATTGGCACACGTGTAAATTGCAATCTCTCTCGTTTTTTTTTTTTTTTTTTTTTGCAATATAATGCACTTTCCTGCGCGGCGGCTGTGTGCGCGAGTGAGCCAGTGTCGGAGACCGTTCGATCATTGGGAACCAAAACCCTAGCCATCTCCTGCTCTGCTGCTCCCGATCTCAGATTTAGATCGCTCGATCGCTTTGCTCGGGAGAAGAGAAGAGATGAACATTTTCAAGAAGAAGACTTCTCCCAAAGGCAAGGATTAACAATACTTTCTTGATCTGCAATTGCATACACCTCCCCGTTTCGCTTGATTCCATGTGTTCCGGTTTGTTTTGATCTGATAGTGGCGTGATGCATTTCCTCTTCGTCATAAAAAGAATGAATTTGCTATCGCATTTGTTTTTCACACCAAAATTGTGCCAATAGACACTCTAATTTGCACTCCTATGCTATGTTTGGGGATCGGGATGGTGGTGGGGGATCAAAAGTAAATGATGTGTTCTTGTTGTTTTCGTTTTATTTTATTTGCTGGTTTTCTCTTTGATACTACTTCGGTGCATGAGAAAATTTTGGACCTTCCTCTTTAATCGTGCCTATTTTCTTCATCGCAGATGCTCTCAGAACGAGTAAAAGAGAAATGGCAGTCGCCACAAGAGGTATACCGTGTTATTTAGATTATTAAGGTTTTATTCCGGGAGTTTTTAACTGTATTTGCTCATCATTGGAAAAGGTTGTTATTTGCGTTGTATCTTAGGTTAGATCAGAATTCAGAGTCAGGAAGTTTGTGTCCAGCACATTTACATTAATGTTTCTGCAAATTATGAGTTTCTATAAGAACAAATGTTAGCGGTGATTCTGATCCTATTATCTTGTTTTCAGGTGTTGAACGAGAGATTGCTTCCCTGCAGTTAGAGGTTTTGGTGTTCATCAGTACAACACACTTAAATTAATTAATTAATTTTATTCCCTTTGTCATACTGATTGTTACTTACAAATGAATGAAAACAGGAGAGAAAACTAGTTGCAGAAATCAAGAAGACTGCGCAAACTGGGAATGAGGAAAGTTTTGTTTTGCACTTGTTTTTTTATTCATTGTTATGACATTCTTTTTGCTCCAACAATGTTCTTCATTGTTCAGGAATGCACTCATCATTATAGAGTTCTATAATAAGTTATAACAGGATCTTCTTGTCGTGCATGTACTTTTCTGCACCTAATGAATATTACACAACTTGCTTTGGCATTTACTCTTTCAGGCTGCCACCCGGATTTTAGCTCGTCAGCTTGTTCGTCTAAGGCAGCAAATTACTAATCTGCAAGGCAGTCGTGCTCAGATAAGAGGCATAGCAACACACACTCAGGTCAAGAAGTTTTGATCAACTTGAGTTATGGAAATGTTATTGCTTGGATTTGGATTTGAATGTAAAAAATTGATATTTAACCTTTTCAGGCAATGTATGCAAGCACCTCAATTTCCACAGGAATGAAAGGTGCAAGCAAGGCAATGGCTGCTATGAACAAGGTGATGAGAATTTTAGGTTGAAGGAAAAAACTGTTACTTAGATGTTGGCCCAGTTATTCTGACACACTGGCATGCAAATTATACTTTTCAGCAAATGGAACCAGGGAAGCAGGCAAAACTCATGAAAGAATTCCAGAAGCAATCCTCACAGATGGACATGACAGTATTGTTCCTGAACTCTAGTCCCTTGAGCTTTCAACTTTTACATTCATCATAATTTTGGTTTTAAAGATGAATTTGTTTTTTTACGATTAGATTCATTAAATCCATGTTGTCAAACTAGTCACCAGCTGTAGGATTGGTTTGTAACTTCAGTTGATTGTGTTCCAATGAATATATTTGCTGAACTATATGTGACTCTAGGAGTTGCTCAGTAAAAATAGCTGAAAAAAATGAGTATCGTTTTTTGGTTTGTGGGATTTCGATACCTATTAGTAGGTCTATACTTAGAGAATTATTCTGTCAATATCTTGGGTCCACATTTTTCTTTCTTCCTTTTTATTTTATGCATTAGCAACATTGGAGTAATATATATCTGATTATCCTAATTTCATCTGTCCTTAATTATTTCCCCTTGGATAGGCGGTAATCGGTCCCTCATGCAATATACTACTCCCAAAGTTTCCCACACTAACAAAATGAAAATGCAAAATATAGGTGCAGAAATCAGGGTCGTCCATTTCTTTTTTTTTGGCTCAAACCATGATCAATCTTACAGAAAAATTATGTTTGGTTGAGTTTTGGACCAAATTGGTTCATTTTGGTTTAAATTGATAGAAATAAAGGTTTTTTTGGTTTCATTTGTAAACCAAAGAAAACCAAACAATCAAAATTATCCCTTGTAAATACTAATATCTATACATATATTTGTCATTTTTTAATTTTATTTTGAATAAATTTAGAGGATTTATCTGTAAATTTTACAATACCGTAACTCAATTTAATGCATTTTAAGGTTATAATTTATTTCCATGTGTTGTATGCATGTGTTTGATTCCCATGAGTTAAATTTTTTACTCAAACTTGGCAGCTTGAAATGATGTCAGAGACCATTGATGAAACTTTGGACAAAGATGAAGCAGAAGAAGAAACAGAAGAATTGACGAACCAGGTAAATACAATTTTTGCTTAGTTATAGCATAGATGCATAGCCAGCTAAAATTGATGGCAACTTCTTGGAGGAACCAAAACTATCTTCTTTGGATTTCAGTTTCTTTTTTATAATTCACATTTCACTTGGTACTTATTCCATGCTCCCATCATTTAATGCTTCTAGGTGCTTGATGAAATTGGTGTTGATGTTGCTTCACAGGTACACCTTTAGCATGCCTGTGTAGTCTGCTATTTTAAATATTAACTTCATACTCATCATCCTGGATTTATTTAATTATTCAATGCTAGCTCAACATCTGTTCTTTGGCATTTATTTTCCAGCTATCTTCGGCTCCCAAAGGCCGGATTGCCGTCAACAGCAAGAGAGCTGATGCTGTCACAAGGTATTTTATATGGTTGTTAGTGAACAACCCCATTACATTACAACTTCAATTATGCTATTCTGTTTGTAGATGATTTTCACTTTTATGCATTGCAGTCAAGATTAGAGACAAACTGTTGCAAATCACAATAATGATCTATATAGTAATTCTACTACATGGTTGCTGTCTCTAATAAATACCTCAATTTCCTACTGCAGTATTGTCATTTGATTAGTCGTTACAGTTTATCAGTTCATAATCCCAAGCTATGTTAGCCCTAAATATATTTAGATCTGGTTGTATGGTTCTTATCCTCCTATCGAACTCTGAACCTATGCATAAAAAATGGATTGGAACCTTTTAATTCGAACTGAGAATTGACTTAGACAAGCTAATTAGTAGAACTGAGGTATCATATCCAATTTTCATAATTATTTCCTTACTCTCTTGCTCTAAGAGAAGGGGAGCCTTGGCGCAACGGTAAAGTTGTTGTCATGTGACCAAAAGGTCACGGGTTTGAATCCTGGAAACAGCCTCTTGCAAAAAAAAGTAGGGTAAGACAGCGTACAATGGATCTTTCCCCGAGACCCCACATGACGGGAGCTTCGTGCACCGGATTGTCTTTTTTTTTCCTCTCTTGCTCTAAGGCACCGTTTTCTCTGTTAAAGAATATTTTATTCCTTTGATTTCAGGAATGTAGTTCATGATAATTCTCAAGTTGATGATCTTGAGAAGCGAATGGCATCACTGCGGCGTCTCTAGTCAGGCAAAATATATTGTTACTGGTCAGATGGGCTGATGCTTCTTTGAAGCTTGCAAGAAAAGTTGTATACCTACCCTTCTGTTGGATTGGTGTTTTTTGTGAAGCCTGCAAAAGAAAGAAAAACAAAACAAAAGTCTAATATTGTGGAAGTATTTTTGTGAAACTTTTAGTATTTTGATAGTAGATCTCGATTTATCTGTTTTTATACATTTTTACCCTCTCTACTACTCGATGTCAATAATAATATGGCAGGAGGACATCTATAAAGCACATTGTAATTAGGTTACTACAGATTGAATTTCTAGTAGATAAATATTGTGTTTTGTTTATTTTATATCTTGGTAATGATTCTCAAGTAATTGTTTTATCTAATTGTTACTTTGTTATCTTTTATATTGACAATGTTATGAATAATTGTATACTGATAATCTTGAGGAATATGTATAGAATTCTCCTTGATGTTGACTTTTATATATATATATATATATATATATATATATATATTGGAAAAAATCATTAGGATAGATGTAAAGATAGGTTTTTTTTTTTTTAAAAAAAAGTTTTGGTCTTGTAAGATGGTGCAAATAGGTCGTATCTGAGCTCCGTGGACCCGTGTGTAGTTGTGTTGAGCCGGATTTTATGTAGCTCAAATATGGTCATGCTAGTGCTAACTTGATTTGAGCGGTTCCAACCCAATCTCTCGTTCATAGACCAATTTATTTTTTAAAATATAATTTTAAAATAAACAACATATTACATTAGTCAGTCCAATAAAAATTTTCTACTGATCATTAAAATAAAGAAAAATACTCTCGGAAATTCATCTAAGTCAGACAAGATTTTCGGATCCCGTTTACTCTGATCCGCTCCTGAATCAAGGCAGTGATTGAAGAATTGAATGATCTCCATTTATTTAATAAGTGGAAATTATTAAATCCCTCGAATCACTACAATAAATCAAGATCTGATTCACTAAATACGAACCAGAGGATCCCCGCTTCATTTAAGCGGGCATTCTTAATTATTGTCCGCAGCTGAAATTCGACTCTTAAAGGACCTAACCGCTGCAGGGCTTTACATTAAACCAATCAATCTTATCGTTCTTTAGAAGATTTTTATTGTTGAATTAAAGAATCTACTATAAACACAATAGCATTGAAAACATCAAGAGCTATCACGATTAAGGCAGAGTAGGAGCACATCTTTTTTCTCTTATCAAATCTGAACAAGAGCATTTTTTTTATTAATTTTAAAGATAGAAATAACAAATGGCAAAAACGTTTCTAAGAAGGAATCACGACATGCGAAATCAAAAACCAGTCTAATCTTAAAAAAAAAATTATTTTTATTATCAGCCTCTGATTTTAGAATTCCATCCAAAAGTTTGAAGTGATGTAGCATCTCTACTCTGTTAACATACATACAATTTCCAGAAGACCAGCATTCTGATCATCCCTGTAAAGTTCTAAAGGATACTCATTTAGTATGTGAAAAATAAATTATCGTCAATTATCTTTGCAATTTCTCGAATAAGATGTAGACAACCTCGATTGAGCTGGTTGTAAGAAATCAAACGCAGACGGCCCAACGGCTCTTCTGGTAGCTGTTGGGGAATCTGTTATCAAAGGCTCATAAACACTGCTCTTGAATTTATTCCGCGACGCCAATGAGCCAACATCCTTCTCTATTGACTTCAGCTGCGAGTCAAGGTCTCGTATCGAAAATGTGGCTACACGAGATCGCTCTGCCTGCTGAAGTATGTTAATTGCACTCGATCTGTATGTATATCTAAAGTACTTGAGAGCCAGCACGGGACCCATTCCTACCACAGTAATAAGCTGGAACAAGGGAATGTTAGCTAGCACAAGGTTGGAAATAGTAATTGCAAGGATGACAGATACTCACAAATAAAGTTATCCAGTATGATGGTTGTCTACAGAGGCGGAACATGATCGTGTACAGTCCTGCCGATGGTATGGCGCTGATCATTAAGTTGAGGCCATAGAAACACAATAAGTTGCCCCAGATAGCAAGGTGATGGAAGATGGTGAAGGAACTGGAAGATTCAACAATACATTAATTGAGAGATTGGACAAAGAATTTTGGATGAGAACTACTAGTGTGATATTGATGTAAATGCTTACTTCATTTCAATTGTCACTACAAAAGCCTGCAGCCAAATACAACCTGAGAGGGCAACCATTGATAGCTGTTCCATCTCACTTTTCTCATCAGCATATGCGTGTACAGTTATTAAGAAAACAACAAGAGCCTGATATTATGAGAATATTAGCAACTACATGAGCTAATTGTGCCAATTGCGTACCAATTAGATAATTATGACAGACCAGATGTTAATTCTACGTTAAAACGAATAGGCATGCAATTTTCCATTTCCCTTTTCTTAATGTATATTATACATATAGCAGTCTCTTGATCAGACCACCGAGGTTCATAGACTCGAGAATGCACAGAAGTGGATAAGAATTCTGAAGATTAATTTAGGAGCTACAATCTCATCTCGACTAAGAAAAAACAATAGATGTGAAGATTACACTGACTATTTCTGCAATGATGGAAGCTTATAAACAAGAAAATGTTGACATGATAGGAATGTTAAAAAAGATCTCACATCAATACAGTTTGCAGATGTGGTTGCAAGAAATACAAATAGCTGTTAAAAGTTTCAGTTACGTAGAGAAAAAAAATCAACAGTTGAAGCTAAGGACATAAAATATAACATATATGGTTTAGGAACCCTAAAAGGACAGTCCGGTACACGAAGCTCTCACCAATGTGGGGTACGTAGTCTTACTTTGCTTCGTAAGATATTGTTTCTGAGACTCGAACCCGTAACCTCTAGGTCACATGGCAGCAACTCTAGTGTTGTGCCAAGGCTCCCTTTTTGGTTTAGAAACAGTAGGACGAGGAAGAAAATTAATTTCAAATAAAAAAATTCTCATGCATAAAAACTGTATACAAGTAAACACATAGATATATAAACAGTTATTTGTCTCCCGGTAGTAGACACCTGAAAATTTGAAAGTCAAAATGGCCCAATGTATATCTCGACACTTGCAATTTGTAAAGTCAAAGGGATACGGTGAAGCAACAAACTAAACCACTTACATGATATAATGATCGACCAAACCATCCAGCAAATGTGCTTGGGTTTAAGAGCCTAGACATAATAAAGAGAGTCACAAATAACCCAATGGAAAGCAAGAATGAGACAGGAATTTAACTGTATTGATAGAAAAGCCTGAAGGAGCTGCTGAAAGGATTAAAGAAATTAAACCAGTTTATTTGGGCATGAACAAGTTCTGCTAACCTTCCAGCTTGACAATAAAATAAAATTTGGGGGTTCTGCATTACTGTCTTTTCTGTGAGGTCTTTGTCAAGAACAACTGTTAGAACAGGTACACTAGTGTAAAAGACGTTATAAGCCATAAGGCTAATAGAGTTGAATAAGCTGGTCCCAGAGACACCTGAGAAAAAAGAAAAGCTGCAAGCAACACAAATTACTGATGGTATAAAAGCTTAAAAATATTTGAATAGTCAATAAGATAATTAAACTGTTACAGATTTCTTACAATATATCATAATAAAACAGAAACCGATAGGAAAGGGGACCAGAACATACAATATCTGTATAAAACATATCAGCAATGACTTGTAAAAGGAGTATTGTGAGAGAAACGCCGTTCTGTTGTAAGAGTAGCGCCCATGAACAAGAATCAACCTTTTAAGGAACCTAAATTCTGACAAACCATACCAAAGTTGCATAGTTAACATAACGTAGCAGTTCCAAGGAAGAAGCAATAAGGCAAATGCTGGCAACTTTCATGAAAAATTTCAATATGTAAAAGGAGAATACTTTGTCAACATTCAGATTTAGAGAAAGGATATATAATTGCTAATAAAATGGAGCTGTGCAACTTAGAATTAACAAGTGATCTGGATAGATATTTATCTGCTCAAAAAGAAAAAAACACAACTTGGTAAAATACCATGATGTAAACACTTACTATTGACCTGTGGCTGAAAAGTTTTCTAAACATTTCTAAAGTAAAGCCAGTTTTTGTTCTCGCCATTCTACATCTTAGGGTGCGTTTGGTTAGGGGTAATCACTCAACTTTGGTTATCGAACCAAGGTTATATTGTTTAACCCTATTTGGTTTAGGTAATAAACGATTCCCAAGTAATCAATCAATCCCGCCACATCAGCAAACGCCATCAAAATTGAGAATGGGATTACTGCCAAAATGGATGGTTTTTGATGATTCCAGGATTAATGAAAAAATGTTCCCAAAATTATCCTCTACTTGTTCTTCTCACAGAGACAGAAAAATGCCTCTGCCTCTTCTCTGCTATTGGAAAGCGATCGGAAAAGGTATGAACCCTAATCTTCTCACGACCTCTATCTCGTCCCCGTCAACCCCTTGCAGCAACTCGCCGAGCAAGGCCCCTTCGACTGTGTGATCAACAAGCTCCACGACGTCGAATGGAAGGCCTAGCTTGTGGATTTTGCCGCCAAGTCCCTGGTCTCCGACAACAGCGCCAAGTCCCTTATTTATGAATAGGGTGACCTGCTCATGTTCAAACCTCCTCTCCTCCTCCAGGAGTTCGTCAATCCCGGCGGCGTCATCTTCAAGGTCTGTCACAGGAAACTTTGTGCAATGAGTGAGAAGAAAGTCCCACCCAAACGAACCACCTAAGCAGCACCACTCTGTCGCCTCCAACCCAAAGAGGTCAAATGGGCAGAGCTGCCTCTATCGAGCTTTCTCAAGGCAGCAATGGGCTTGCGGTAGGCCACGAGATTGTGTCTCTTCACCTTCGACATAATTAGGGATGCTGACCCGACACCATTACCTCATGAGTGACATCAACTACCTTGCTGGCTACTCCAAGTTGCCTTTGTTACAAAGAATTTGTGACCAACTTCTTCTGGGACATGGTTCATCAGAAAGAGGAGTCTGCTGCCCGTTCTTCTCTCCCCGCCAAGGACTGCTGAGATCCGGTGGTTGTCAAAGCACAGCGGCGATGGCCAGCGGTTTATGAGGCAGGGAGACGGCTAACGGTTTCTAAGGTGTAGTGACGGCGGGCGAAGCGAGGGTCTAGGGAGAGGAAGGGGCGGACAGCGAAGGACGGTGCGGTCGACAATTGTGAGAACATAGCGGCGACGATTGGTAGTTTCTTAGGAGCAGCGACGGCGGGCGAAGCGGTCAAACGATGGTTTCTGAGTACAACTGCAACGGCGGGCAAAGCGGACAAAGGACGGAAAGGTGAAGACGACGACAATGACACAGTGCAATGATGAATGAACTTTAGTTTTTTAATTTAAACTTTAGTTAATTGATTCAATCAACTCCTATAATTTAAATAGGCTTCTCACCCCAAATTATATTTTCTTATTAAAATAATTAAATCAAGGGTAATATTGCAAATGTTAAATTAGGTTATAACATTACTATGATTGAATCAAACAACATTAGGTTATGTTGTATTCCGTATAATCTTGGTTATGCGATTATCTAGTAATCGCATACCCAAGGTTATGCATGATAACTTGAACCAAACGCAGTACTCTACCATGCAAACACTTGTTGATATGTCACATCTGGTAATTCAAGATGTGGAACTCTTGGTGTTTGTGGTCTTTAAGATATGCTTATCGTCTCAAGAATTGGCATATTCAAAGTCTCTCAAACATCATAGCGACTTTCAGCCCACACATGCTCAACCCAAGCAAAAAATCTAATTCCTTCACTAACATATCATGGGAAAATCAATGTAGTTCAAATAGCAGTTCAAATATCCCTTCGGATATGATTCACAATTGTCAGCGCCTTGGTAGGATATGAAACCTTAGTAGTTCGAAATGATATGGCTAGCATCTCCATTACTAACCATGGTTACTGGATGATTAATATTCTAATGATACTAGTGGAAGTGGAAAGAAATTTTTGAATAAAATAATTGATCTACCTTGGTACTATAGATGAGCAAAACCAAGGTTTAGGATCTTATTCTGATGCCTAGTTGGGGTGGTTGGCAGTAGTGGGATTATTTCGATGCCCATATGTCACAGCGAGTTTGTGTTGACTGACATCGATCAAGGTGAGGGGGAATAAAACAAAGAAGAAAGAGGATGCAGTGAACAAATAAGGGAAGAATAAAGAGTAAGAGAACAAAGATCACGCTCAATGAAGCAAAACAAAGAAGAGGACTACCTAGTCTAATCCATTGAACAAGTAAGCCGTAGGTTTTGGATTTATTGAAGCAGATCGACATCAGCCCTTCTTGTTCACATTGCTTATACATTCAACCTTCCTCATGAATAATGCAAACGACGAATCCCTGAAATATGGTCCCAATCATAATTTTAATGATCCCTATCATATCCACATCTTTCAACAGAGTTTCAGTATTGGAGCACTCATAGAACAGACCATCTCACCCATATAGGGCAAGATGAAACAAAATTTAAAACTATGAACAAAATAGCCACACAAAAAGTGTCAACCAAGAATGTCATGGAGGATAAACTATAAAAATTTCTCAAATAATTGCAATCAGTAAAATACAAATAAATAGAAAGAGAATTAAACTAGCAACTCACTTCCAATGCTATAATCAGCTGCCCTTGCAGCTTGCAGCCCTTCACGACCACTAATCCCGACGCCAATATCAGCATTTTGTATCATTCTCACATCATTTCCACCATCACCAATTGCTAGAGTCCGGTAATCACATGACTTAAGCAGCTCAACAAGCTTTAAGAAATAGGAATGAACTTTTATCATTTAGGTGTAAGCCAGAGATTTGGTCAGTTTACAAGTGACTAAATAGAACACTCCAGTAATATTCAACAAAGAAATCACTAATGATTCTTTTTAACTGCATTTAGGATTGATTTAACTAGTTTTAGAGTCAGAATGCTTTCTCCAACTTGCAAACCATTAGGCTTGACCAAACTTTTATTTAAACTCATCAGCTTGTTAGGAAAAAATTCATTGTTAAAATCAAAATCTCAGAATGAGTTCACAATTTTTTTCAATGAAAATGAGATGATTTCTGAGTCTGTAGGAGTTACATCAAGAATTTACTACAGATTTACTATTACAGACTTAAGAACATATATAGAGATTAACCAATTAAATAGGTGTGATGACTGGACGTGATCACAAAGCAATCAGTTGTATTTGGGAGTAAAGATTGTCTATTCAACTCACAATAACACCACATTTTGTTAGTTGTTATACTGGTTCTTGATAAACTTGCAAGACAATTTCATAAATAAATCTTAATGTGGTGTTAAATATTCTTCTTACACCAACTTTACAACTGAAACACTAGTAGTTGGACAGTTAAATATTTCAATGATTCACCAGATTTACACCAACATGGAAATATGTCAAAATGAATTTCTAAGCATCATCAACAAAAGGTCACCTGGGCCTTCTGGGAAGGTGTCACCCGACAGCAGATTGCTGTTCTTGAAAGAATTGCCAATTCAGTGAATACAGATCTATACTGTTTCAAAATGATCTCAAGGGCCCAACCATCCACAACAAAAGCTAAGTCCTGTTAAATTAGCTGTTGGATCAGATGCCAATTGTATTCAATAACCAAATATTTGTCAGTGTTTAATGAAGACATGCAGTTCTATTGTCTAATTTCACAGAAGAGACAATTAAGATGCGATCAAATGAGTTAATAATTGAATCTAAACTAACAGTAAATGGTACCATAAGCAATGATGCAGGAGAAATTCAATAAAGAAAATGTAAAATAAAAACTTGCTGAAATATTTGAAGCCACCTAGATTTATATGTTCTTCATAAAGTGCATGCAATGTAACTTTCTGATAAGTGCATTCACGCATACATGAGTCCTGGAAAATGAAATTGTAGATTCTCAACAAAAACATTTGGTAGTCTGAATGATTTAGACTTTGGAGTATGTTCATATATAATGTATCTACTCTTAGTGTCAGCAAATGCAATACTGAGAGCTTGAATTGGAAGATTATCCATCTGATAGTAGTAGAATTCATGGTTTTGATGGTTGTAGTAATGATCACCCATGGCAACGTTAAAAAACTAATGGAGAATAGCATGTTAAAAAACTGAGTAGCATTAAGAAAGAGAAACAACCAAACAGGTGATGTAGAAGACTGGATAGAAAGACAAAAACTCAAACTAGAAGCCTGAAGCAATGAATAAAACTAGACGTGATCAGTACACATCTGAAACAATAAAAAGAGTAATCCTTTTCTTAATGATTTTTGGTATCAGAAAATAACTTACTCATCTTTGCCAATGAGTAAATAACCAGGTAAAAGAAGCTGTTAAGATTTGTTTTTCTATTTTCTTTAATATTTTGTTCCACAAGCTTATTGTCCTTGTGCATGCCAAATTTTTTATTTACATATATTCTATAAAATTTAGACTCTGTTATTTCTTTGTTTGAATTGATCAAACTGTTTCTCTCAGACCAATAGTCTCACTTGTTCTCTGAAAACTGGTCTCTGTTATTTCCTTGTTTCAAATTGATCATACAATTAATTTCTCAGCCAAGTCAGCAGATTAAACCAAAACACACAGAATGCTAACCTTTATTTCAGGAGTCTCATATTATCAGCACAACGAGGACTAAACTAAAATAAACACAAGTCAGAGATAATATTAAGTAATAGTACACAAATAATCTTTAATTGGATGCAGAGCCTACTGAACGTTACATAATTAGAGAGACTGAATCTTTACATCTAACCATCATTTGTTTAACAATAGGATAGGATAACAGACTAGAAGGACGATAATAAGGCCTGCATATATATCTATACTCCTAGAAGGTTCATTTTTTCTGTGCATTGTTCAATGTGAGTTTCCAGTCAGAAAGGAGGACGATGACCATAAAATACAAGAACAAGAAAATGGAGATTCAAATCAAGAAAACAAGGTTTTAAAAGGCATATGCAAGTGGTGTGCAATTGACTCACTGCACTCACTGCATAGCACATAAAAGGGAGATGCTGTTGGTATTAAAAATATTAAGATTGTTTACATTGATAAAAATAACATATATAAACTTCCACAACAATAGCATTCTTTTTCCTTTATTGCTCTCTTTTGTGGGTAACCACCACAACAATAACATTCCAGCAGTGGTGTTTAATGCCATCCCTTGTCCAATTCCAGCAATGGTGTTCTAGTAGTGGTGCTTCATGATGTCACATGATTCTTTGGTCTCAAGAGCATGTTTTGATGCTTCTTTTCTTGCTACAGGACAGACATAAGCGCAATATTTTGTGGCAATATTTTTTGTGTTTATGAGATGATTGCATCTTCCCAGCTAATGCTATGTCAATCGTACAACAAGATGACTACTGACATTTTTTTATCGCAAACGAGCTATTGAAAGATATGAAATATATATGACTTTTCTCTACCACCAATAATAATTTTCAAATTCTAAGGTTGATTTTTTTTACTTTCATTTACAAACATATCCTGAAATTTTTGCAATTTTTGAAAATTGATTTTTTTTTCTTTAGTTTAAAATGAAAATCTAAATAATTCTTTTTCTCAACAATCTCTATGCAGCATGAAGTATTTCATTGGCATAAAGGTTGTCTGTTCAATGGGAGACACTGATGCCTTAATTAAAATATGTATTTAATATACTTGAGAAAGTTACTATGCTAAGAGCTAAGCTATTTAAACTCCTACACAAAATGTTAGACTGATGCTCAGTATTGGGGATAGTTGGAAAATTAACCTAACAGTCACTAGACTAATCATCTCATTTGTTGTGAATGTGATCAAGCAATTTCTGAGACTTTATGTCATGATCATTGGGCAACAAGAAAAGCGCCAATATAGCGTGATCATAACCATCTCAAGTTGTAAGATACAAATTTGCATATTACGTAGGTTCATCCATGGATAAGCAATCCACATCAAGCTATTATGTTATTCTGGAGATAATCTAATATACTGGAAGAGCAAAAAGCAAGTTCTAGTGGCCAGATCAGAAGGCAAAATACAAGATTTTGACTCCAGCCACATATTAGCTCATCTGGCGCAAATAGTTGATCACTAAGTTGATACAACTCTTACTGAGTAGATGCATGATAGTCAAGCTGAACATTGTCTCCGTTCCAATATATCATGAGAGAGCAAAACATACAAATATCAATTGCCACCTTGTTTAAAAAAAAGTTGCAAGCCAAGGAGATCACCACATCATGTATTAGCTCCAATCTTCAATTAGAAGGATTAAATCTTTTTAGAGGTCCTAGAATTGAACAAATTTATAACAAGATAGATTTTACAATATTCTTGAACAAGTTTCAGGGGAGTGTTAGAGAACTAATTGTAAATAGACAAGGGTTTACTTATAAATATACAAACCATAAGGATGCAACAGTAAAGATGATAATAGGATAATAACTAGGTAGAGGGGAATGCCATAATAATTCCCCTTTACAAGACAACTAATTTAATTCCTAGTTTCTCTAATGATTCATTATTTACACATGAAGGGATTATGAGAGAGTTGCAAGACACTAAGCATAGTTGATTGCAGTGATCAACAAGTCATACTAAACTGGAAGGTAGTTAGAAAATATGGTTTACATGTCAAACCAGTCGTGAGCAAACTTAAGCCAGTGATTGTTTGGGCATCATCAAGGCAAAACTACATTACCAAATAATATGTTGACAATAGAAGTAAATTCACTCTAGGTTCAAGCCAACAAAAAAAACAATAGCTCTTATGGTATTAGTTGAGGAAACAATTTCTGATGCAATTGCTTAAAAACAACAAATATGATGTATTGCCATTTGACGCCATTGGATAAAGATGGATGTTCATAAAATTGTTCCCATGGTATTACATAAAGCCTAACACAATACTGATTCAATTATTTATCTTCCCAGATTTAGCAGCAAAAAATTTCAAATGATATAGTTATTGTAAACTTAAAGTGCAAATAAAAATCCATGACTAACTGATTTTATAGATCATATAGTAGAAAAGATCAGGTCACAAAGGAGTAGTACCTTGGGTTCCGAAGAAGTTATCTTCATTGTAAGTAAGACTCTCTCTAAACTTCTTAAAACTTCATCTTCAGTTTTACCATTAATAAACAAAAGTTGTCCTCTGGGTTCTGATGATAGTAAAATGTACTTAGTGGTGAGGTCATAAAGTAATATGTAAAACTGTAAATGAAGTGAAAAATATTCCCCTCCCAAGAAACACTAAAAAGTCAGACAACCTACCATTATATAAAATTTACAGTAGAAGCTTTATATAAAGAGATGGGAGGAAGAAAACTAGATTGTATTGAGGATCAAACTATGAGTCAAACATTTGAAGGCTAAAAAAGAGTAAGGCTAATGTAAAAGAAGAGCTAGCTGAAAACTAATTCCATCAATATTCTCAGAAGAATCAAGTCAAACATAGCTTCAGTTTGGTTCAGATTATTATGGGTTACTTGGGACTCTGTTAGATAAGAATAAGCTTGGTAATTGTTTGAATGCACATTTGTCACGAGTTTTGGCCAATCTTGTTTCCTTTTTATAACTTTCAGAGACTTCACATTGGAATATCTCTTAAACAACATAAGAATATCCAATCACTTATCTTAAATCAAGTTTAGAATCTAATCTGAACTTGATTTAATAATTGCATAAAATTTTCTTCCTTAAACGATCTTGCTTTGTACCTTTTGTCCATTTGTAACAGAAGGATGACAACTTAGCACAAAATAAATCTACCAGAGATTTGATGTCATCTTCACTTTTTTCTCATAAAATTTATTTGAAATAGAGTACATCCAGAACCTTGTTCATTGTAAGAAAGTGTGATTCAAGTAGGTCAGGGCCAAGACAATGTTTAACAAACCAAAGCTATCTGAGATCCTCATGGAATTTTGGCTTTTGCCCAAGTTAGGCTATGCAACACTTAATAAACCAAAGTTGCAAGGAAGTGAAGGAAAGACACAAAAATGAGGGAACAAAGCACCACTTGCATTACTAATAATTAATAACTTTGACAAAAGAGTTGGCTCTGACTTCTAGTTCTTTCTTATTTTGGTGTTTCTTCTGTTTTCATTGGATTTAAAATCACCTATTAGATAGTAGATTCATGAACATTATAGAAACCTTCAAATAAAATATGTGCACCTGAACTAAATAACCTGTTACTTCTACCCTATCTTTGAATCATCTTCCTCTTTGTCCTCCCTTCTAAAGAGCAGATCATTTGGTCATACTGTTTCTCATGCGGTTGCAGAGGACAAAACCACCAACTCACTGTGATTTATGAACATAGAAGTTAGAACAGGATCCCACCACCATAAGGAGTATGACATCAGTCTCTGCAATACATGATTCAAGATCCTTGTTTAAGACAGAACAACCAACTCACTGTGATTTATGAACATAGAAGTTAGAAAGCGATCCCACCCCCAAAAGGAGTATGGCATTCTGCAATACATGATTCAAGATCCTTCTTTAAGGTATCCTTTTCAATCTAATTGGTTAAGGTTAAGTTTGGTAATTCTAATTGGTACTATTACCCTTTCAATCTACAAAAACACCAACCAACTATAAGCCCATTCCATAGTAAGTGGTCACTTGAAAAACTGAATGTGAAAAAATAAGGGCACCCTTTCTTTGTTGTCTTCCAAGAAAACGAATTGCTGATCACTTATTGCTCCCAATATTAATCAGCCCAATTGCAGATGCAAGAACTGGTCAAATCATATTAAAAGTTGATGACAAGTAAATGAAATTATTACTGGGCAGATCATATTATTCTTCCCCTTCCACTTTTGCATATTTTCCCACAAGAAGAAAAAGGAAAAGACAATTTGTTTATTTTCTTTCGCTTCCTTTCACTTTTCCATTAATCCATTTTTCTTCCCTCACTTTTTTTTTTCAACCATTAAGTAAACAGTGTGAAAGTATTACTCTAATATAGGTTGCAGATACAATCTAAGGCACTCAACAAACGTTTTAACATGGCTGGTTCAGAGCACAATAATCGGATTGAACCAGTCAGTCGGGCCAGAAAAAATCAGAACCGAGTCTGATCTTGTCCAGTTATAGAACAGGATCATATATGCATCCAACTGGGAAAAAAATCCAATTGAACTGGCTGATAACCGAGAGGAACCAGTCTGTTTAGTCATTCTTCCAAAATTTTTGAAAATATTCATTTATCTTCTTTAATGTGAGATAATGAAGTATTAGATGCATAGATGTGATAGTTGTAAACTTTTAATACTTGAGATGTATGGTTTACAACTGCTATTAGGTGTTTAAAAAATTAAGCACATAATTTTGAAATTTTCAGATTTAAATTTTTTTTATCAATGCTTATGTTTTTAATTATAGTAAACTACAGATATATTTAGGATTTTGCAAATGGTTATGCAATTAGAAAAGTTAATTAGAGCTGGTCTCACCAGTTAGCTTGTTTGGGTCAGTTCTCAATTTGCTATGCATTTTGACCATTTGACCAATAATTTGACCTGTCAATATTAAGCCGAAACTTTTCCAGTTTGATTTCCAGTCTGGTCTTTATAACTAAGGTTAAGAAAACATCCCTTTAATAATCCCCACCACACCTAAGTACATGTAATTTCAAAGGGTCAGCTAATCCAAGAGTTTAGGGGATATTTGTATTTAATTATACTACCAAACATAACTCTCCTTTCTTGGGACTGGAACAGAACACATCGAATGCTAAGGATCAACAGATAGAATTCAACTAAGAAACTTGCAATTTTAGCCACATGGATTCAATACTTGGATAGCCAACTACTGAGGTTACACTTCTTCCCATCCTAGTAATTGAATACCTTACAAAATTCCAAGGGGAAAATGTTTGCATAAGTACAGGAAGTTCCTTCAGCTCCCACAACAATGAAAGTTCTCAAAGATAGATACCTACCCAGCACACCCAGTTGACTTAATAATTCCTAGCCATGCAACATAAGCCCTTTGTTACACATACATCTATAAAAAGATTGAATAGCCAGTACGGAGCAACTGTCATTCTGCATCTAACATATGGAAATCTTAGTGAAAGTACTCTGGTGAAATTCCATGCAACACACACGCAGAAGACAGACACAAGGAGTCTAGTCAGGCCAGCCAAGATACCACATACTTCATCAGGCTCTTTATAGATACTACACACCCTCATCAGGTGATTATAGATACCACACGCCCACATTAGGTTGATGCAGATATTGCATACCTTTATCAGGTCAACATAGATATCACATACCCTTATTTGCCCAAAAAAAAAGTAATAAAAAATCTATGCACCTGAGGAAATGAAGTTGCATAAAAGAGCAATTTGGATGGCTGTTTTCTGTTTGTCACCAGTTAGCATCCAAAAATTGATTCCGGCCTTCCTTAGTGTTTCAATTGTTTCCGGCACGCCATCCTAAATGTAAAAAGGCAAAAGTTTGATATAAAATACCATTAGTACATCGTGTCATGTATATGAAAGAGAGACCAAGAAAATTTAAAGATACAGAAAAAAAAATGCTAATAATTATCTAAAGAATAAACCTGCAATTGGTCTTCAACTGCGGTAACACCAATAACCTCAAGGTCATGCTCTAATCTTTGGCAAACTTCATCCAGCTTCCACTGAACAGAGAGGAAGCAAGACACTTGGATTCCTGAATGTCATGAAAATTTAACAAAATACCACTATGACCTACTTCTCTATTAACTAATGTACTTCTGGCCTCCTTAAATGCTTGTGACCAATCTTTATACTCATCATCTTTCAACTCACGCCATCCCAAACAAAGAGTTCGCAGACCCAACTGAGCATATTGATCCACAGCATCAACAAAAGGCCTAATCTGCTGCCCTGAAATAGTTTTAATGGCATTCAATTAACGTGTTATACGCTAAAGAAAAATCTGTTAAGGTCTTGAAAACATTGGATGTTCAAATACTTCAGAAACAATAATAAGGAAATCAGTCAACCTTCACAAGATAATTTTTTTCATATTTCAATCAGTCAACCTTAACAAGATAAAAAAGTTTTCCTATTTCTTATGAGCAATAGTAGAAATGATCCAATGGCAAAAAAATGTGTAGTGAAGTCTGCATGTAAACTAATAAGTTTTTTACTAAGTGAAAGAAAGCTCCACCAAGGAGGCAAGGAATATGGAAGAGAAGACTTCTGTTCCTAGCTTTCTTTTTGAGGAAAACAATGACATGTCTTTGCAGACAACTTAGAATCAAATTATAAGTTATTTACTGAAATAAGTGAAAGAAAGTTGCACCAAGGAATATGGAAGAAAAGACTTCCATTCCTAGCTTTCTTTTTGTGGAAAATCACGTGTAAATCAATTAGTCAGAAACAGCATCCAACATGGTATATTGTTCAAAATACGAACTACTCCAGTGAATTGCATTGTAACAAAAGTAAAACAAATATTCAATATGAAAATAGAGACCAGTCATGTTGCTGAAGTCCAACATGGAAAAACTTCAAATTTAACAATAAAAAGCTACCATTGCAGAGGGAGAAAGATGAGGAAGAAGAGTGGTGCAGGAGGTGCAGAGATAAGAGTAAGAAAAGGAGAACCAAGGGAATTAAGAGACGACCCAAATGACAAGGAAAAGACAATAGAGGTGGAAGACAGACAAAAACTAAAGAGATAGGAAAGAAAAGGTATTAGCAAACTCCTCTTTTGATTGGTTAGAACACGTATTAATTGGCCTGGATTGGTCATGACTCCAAGTCTAAACCAGTATGAACTGGTCCATAAAACTTCCATGATATCTGATGCAAGGCACAAATATATACCGGATAGTTACTACCCATTCCAATCAAATATCTAAAACCATAACATAGAATACATATGATTCTGATGAAATTCAAAAATATATAAAAAATAAACACTCTCTAAAGATTCTGGATTCAACAAGGCTAGCTATCCAGATACATATGATAATGATATCAAATGACAGTATGAATGAAACACAACCGACTACAAAGTGACTTGTCAAGTAGACAAACCATGACAATAACAGTAAATTACCAGCATACGATAAAGGAAGGATAGCTTCATCTGCACCCTTGGACAAGAGAAGGATCTTCCCATCCTCAGAATCCTTAACAACCACTGACATTCTTTTGCGATCGGAAGTGAACTCTAGAGTATCTAGTATCTCATAGTGGATCAGTTTGCCATTAAAATTGATTTCTGCCAACAAAATAAATAGTCAAAAAAAGGATATTATCTGGAAAGAGAGAAAAGGAACTGGAACAGAATAATCCCAGACAAATGTGAAACAACTGGATGAGAAACTGTGCTGATGAGCACACTGAGAGAGCAACAGACATCAACATCATCATTGGTGAAAATGCTATAAATCAACAGATTTGCCTGACAACCATCAAGCATAAACCTTCCTAAGCAGGCTAACTTACCAAGACTGTTCCCGTTTTTACTTATGAGAACCATATGCAATCTAGCAGCAGCATTAACAAGTGCATCCTCATCCTGGGATTGAGCTTTATACAAGATATTCCCACTCATGCTACACAAGAAGATAGAATTCTTTAGGATTCAACAGTATATAGATAACAATTAAAGAACCACAAACAAATTCAAATGTGGGTCAAAAACCTTCTGACAGGGACAACTGTATTGCAGATTGTCATGATTGTAAGAAATCTGATTACATCAGGAACATTATTGATGACAGCATTCAACAGTTCGACATCTATCTAAACAAAAAGATTATCAGATACAAGAATAGTAAAACTTCCCACATAGGAGTGTGATAGAGCACCATCAGTAACATACATGTAATAGATAGTTAATTTTCAAGGTTAACCGTGAAAAGAATCAGCATAACTAGCTGCATAGTGAAAGTGTATGACAAGCAGAAAAGTATATGTGATTAGTCTTCTGCAAAACAATTCTTACTATTATATCCTTGTTTATAAGAAAAGCAACAAATATCTTAACTACAATGAGATTCAAGAAACCAGATTGGCTAGTTTTATTATACAGACATCAATAAACCATTCCCCCTCAGGGCTTCAACAACAACTTCTCAATCTCAAGGAAAATATATGAACCATGGCCAAGCTTCACTAACCAATTCTTTGTCAGTTTAAATTCTCCAGCACAACCACAGCTTTCCTTAGTATAGCACAAAAAAGAAACCATGTAATGTTGTACAATCCCAGCAAGCCAACCAAACATTCTTTTACTAAAGACTACTTTAGTGCCCTTTGATTATGAGATCCTTGAACAATCAAGTAAACATTTCTCACAACAGGCCTTCTAAGTGTAATAAGTTAAAAATTGCACCCCTCCTGTCAATATAATCTCAAGAACAATAGTTCTTTCACAGTGGCGCAGAGCAGAGAGTGATGTCAGTCAATTTATGTTTAAAAGCAATGTACCAACTAATTCCTAAGAACACATGTCCATTGAAGTTTGAAGGGGTTTCTCTTCACATTAAAGAATTAATGAATTTAGTGTCATGCTATCTGCTAATACTTGGTCTACCCATCTTCTTTGCACAGATCACACAATCTTCACCTATCCATTCTATACCGGTGTCAAATTCTAACACTTGAACATAGACTCTAAGTGAAGACCCAATATCAATCGACTCAAGTGTAAAAGCTTATAGAAGCACAGTTGATGAACACTTGGATGTACACTCATTGCATACTTGTGCTTAAATTTGATTAACATAGGATCACATGTCCTCTCTACCACTACCACTTATCCTCAGCTTCATTCCCTATCCATGTAATATTACCTTAATTTTAATTCCCAATCAGCTGCAGTTCACCCCTTCCCCCTTCTCCACTCATTGCTCTCTGCAACAAAAATGCCAATGCTGATAGATACCTAAGCTCCAATGAAAGAAGCATGTTATGCATAATGAGTTTAATCCTGCATTGTTATTTTCTAATATGTGATTAGGCTTGGAAACTATATAAATATTCCAACAATATTACAATAGAAAACCTCATTTCTTAACACCAGTGTGGAAAGCATGTTACTTCTTTCTGTTTTAGGGATCCATGACTATTTCACTAATAGGCTGAAATGATGTTTTAGAAAGTCCTCCAAAGTTTTGAGAGAAACACGAGAAAAAAATGTGAAAATTTTGAAAAATGGTATTTGTACCATGTCATCCATATCAAATACACACTTTTGATTGCGTTTCTACATGCTTGAGGATGATAAAATCAAAAATATTTACCAAATAGCATTAACTGAAATAGTTGAGTCATAAAATAACCTTTCAAAGCATCTCCACTCTCATTGCCATAAAAAGTACCATTGATACAGCATCTTCTAAAACTCATCTTATTCTCTGTAAGTGTCCCTGTCTTGTCAGTTAAAATATATTCAACTTGTCCAAGATCTTCACTTATTGCTGTGCTGAAAGAAATAAACCATTAGTGCCAACAGACAAAAAACGCTCCACACTTATGAACAAGGTAGGAGTGCAACACTACACCTACTTCGCTGCATGAGGAGCAGTCATCGTTTCATGATCATACATTTCCTCATCCCAGTCAATAAACTTTGCATATATACTTTTCACTAGATCAAGAGACACCTACAAAATAGAGAAACCACAGAGATGCTAGCTGAAAACAAGGAGGAATAAAGAATTGTATATAATATAGAATTTGTTAAATTACAAATAGGGTTGAAGTGAGAAAATTGCTTCATATTTACAGAGATTCTGGAGGATTTATTTCAGTTATACTTCCACATTGCTTAGTTTTCATTCATGAGAACATGAATTCTTATCGAAAATAATATATTTCAGTAGATATATTAACAAACAACACTAAGGTTGAAAAGTATTTATCCTAACTGAAATATTGAAAATGAAGTTCAGGGTCTAACAAACAAAATAATTCCCATATGCATATAACATACCTTCAGAGAAATAGGTATCATAATGGAACATAAGAGCTCAAAACGTAGGGGAATGACCAGGAGTTCGTACCATGGACCATCCTCAGGATACTGGGCATACCATTGCTACATTAATCCAGAAACAAATTATTAGTTGCAAAAACCAAGGAAAAATATAAAAGCAATAGTGCAGCCAAGTAAACATCTACAATCACCAGTTAAATATAAATTTAATTCATCGTACATTAACCAACTATCTTAATCAAGTAAACATTGGACATATTTTAATCACCATATTTGGACTAATCAAAAACATCTAATATGCACAGAGTTACATAAACTACAGAAGAAAAGAAGATATAGAAAATCTTAATTTGATGGATGAACACTGTTACCTTCTGCAGCTTCATCGAAGTTGCGTATCAAAATGATATAATGACTGCTACGACATTTATACTATACTGGTGAATAGGTAAGCTCATATTAAGTTCTTGCATTTATATGCCTAGATGAATCTCTGAGTATAAAAAGCGATATTTTACAACTGAGAAGACTAATATATACACCCTTTCACTAAAATACATATCAAGGAGGCAAATACATGTGGATACAAAAGAAACTTTCTAAAGAATGACTTCTACTGCAAAAATGTTCTGACTGCAAAACTAGACAGAACTCACCTAAAGCAAATAAGTTGCCTTAGCACTGATAACAATTATCACAATGTTAACTTTCATTATTATATTAAAGTCCATAGCCTACCATGCCATGTAGCAAGGGGGAGGGCACACACTTCCTATATTTAAAAAATGATAAAAAAAAAATTGAAAAAAATATGGGTAAGAAAAAATTAAATATGTTCTTTCCTTTTAAAAATCTTTTCTCAAAACAATTTACCTTACTTGAATAAAAAATGGAAATTTTAATATATATATATATATATATATATATATTCATTATAAATAAATAAAAAATAAACATATTTTTTGGTTCAAACCAAAAAACAAAGCTGAAATAGATTAGAAATTCAATTCAAGTTTAGTTCTTTAAATCATATTTGTTTGGTTTGGCCAGGGTTGATGGAATCATAATAAATTTTAATTTTCTTCATTACAAATCAAACCAAATTAAAAATTCAAATTTAGCTTTTTTACCAATAAAATATATCTTCCATAGAGATATATTTTGAATAATTGAACATATATACAGTATATATTGCAGACTGATAATTTTATTTATTATATTGTTTTTAATATAAAATTTTATCAGTGAAAAATTAAATCCAAACAATAACATTTAACAATTTTAATGCTTGAATGCAAATTTAATAGAAATCAAACTAAATTGATCATGATTGAATTTGGTTTAGTTTGGTTAATAAAAATAAACATTGAAAAACTTGGTTTACTTTGCTTTGATTTGAACTGAAAGAAAAATCATATCCATGTGGTATAATATATTACTAATATGTATTTTATATAATTATACTAAGAGTATTCATTGGATTTAAATTGAATCAAATTGACACGATTAGACCAAATTAAATTTATTATATTAATTTAATAAACTCAAATCAAATTGGCATATAAGTAGAATTCAAACTAAGATGAAATTATCAATTTGATTCAGTTTAATTTTAGTTTAACTGATTTCACATCCAAATATTATAATTTATAAATATTTATTTGCAACACAAATATATTTATAAATTACAAACAAGCCAAAATTGAATCAAAACTATAAGATGTCCAAAACAGACTGAACACATTCTGTCAAAAAAATTGAGGAAATGATTTGATTTGGGGTGTTTATTTGACTGAAACTATACAAAATTGAACTAGAATAGATGGAGTTTATTCATATAGGCTACGTTTGGTTGGGTGTAATGTAATTGAGCTTGTAATGTAATCAAATTTGTAATGTAATGTAATGTAATCCTGATTACATTACTACGTTTGGTAATGTAATGTATGTAATCTTTGATTACAAGGGTGATTACATTCTTTTGTTTGGTGTCCATTATTTTTTATAAGGAATGTAATTCGTATTATTATAAAATGACAAAAATATCCTACGACCTCTACCAATGGACGCTACATCTCTGTCGGAGTTTGCGGCCGTCGCCGGTCGCCGGCCGCCGCCAGTCGCGGGCGACGATGGGCGGCGACAGATTAGGGGTATATTTGACATTTAAATTTTTGTTAAACGATGACCTTGTAATGTAATCGGATTACAATGTGTTTGTTTTGTAATCCAGATTACAAAACTTCATTACATTTTGTAATCCAGATTACATTACATTACAAGTTAAAAATGAAATCAAACAAATTAATCAACCTTGTAATGTAATCTGGATTACATTACAAGGCAGATTACCCCCTACCAAACGCAGCCATAATGTAAAATTGAAGGAAATCAAAATCATAATTAAATAGAATTGAAAGTGTACTGAAATTATCAATTTGGTTCTGTTAGTTTAGGTTAAATGAAATTTTAATATTGTAAATTTTAAGTTAAATATTAAATTGAAATGAGAGATATAACCAAATTTAAATCTTAATGTCAACCAACCCAAATCAAAGCAAATTGATTTGGTTAGTTAACTATCATTGTTGCACCTACAAGCTCTTTCCTCTTATGTCACACGGTCACACTATCCTCTCACAAATCTAAACCCATTCTTGCAACATTCATTATCGCCCCACTATCGTCGCTCGTAACACCCATTATTGTGTTGCCTCCTCCCGTATGCAACCTACCAACCATCATCATTCACATACGCATTGACCATCACTACCTATGTGTAGCCTAGCCACCTTCATCCTTCACCAATATGAATGTCGCCATTGTCTACTTAGGAGTCACCACGGCCTACATGTGCATCTTTTAACAATCACCAACTCACTCTCATTACATTCATCATCCCCCTTGCACACAAGAGTCATCATCACTTGTTAATCCCCAAATTGTAGCCTAGTCATCATTGTGTTTAGGTTCTCCTACGTGCACTCTAGTTATCACTATCCTTCACTTCACTCGCATAACAATTGTTGCTCCCTTCACACACAAGCACCACTTACGGTATCACCCATGCATAGTCCGGCCATAGAAATCCTTTGTCTGTGTGTTGATCGTCAGACGCACAAACTCCTTTTTTGTGGTGTGGATCACACCCTTCCCTGACTCCCTCAACCCTACCAATGACTCCCATCTCTCCCTCTCCACCTCACTCCTTTCCATTCATGATCTTCCTCATCTGCTGCAATGAAATCAGCAACCCATGAATTGCCCAGGTACTCATGCTAGTGATGTTTTAAGCTCAGCCTACTTCCATTTCACTTTCTCAATGAATAACAAATCATCAAGTCAGACATGAATTAGGGTAAAAGACTGCTAAAAGAATACATGGAACCAATATTTTTAAAAAATAAATCACAGTTAATAATACTATCAAGCATACTGGTAAGAGATTATGATAACACACCACTTATGTCAGCATGGTGTCTATACAAGCAACTACATGGATGGCAGTTGGTGGTTAACCAGGAGAATGCAATAATCATAAATAATTTTTCACAAGATAGCTGAGTCCTTCAAATTTGGTTTTTAGACAATATAATTAATAGTAATAAATAAAAAATAAAAGTACCTTGCGGGCTTCAGTGTCCTTCCAAATGTTGCCAGCAAAACCTAGGACAATTACCACAACAATTTGGAATAAAAAAATAGCTCCAGTCAACTTATCTATCATTGCATCAACAGCCGTAAGTTTTGGCTCAGGTACACCCCTACTCATTCCCAATTTGGTTTCATTGCCTGTGAAAAAATGAAGGAGCAGATTACCATTTATTGTTTTGAGCTGCAACCATGCTAATCAATACACAGCAATCAATACACGGAAAGGAAGAAAGAATACTGAACTGAACACCAATTATAATCTAAGAATTCTTTCATTCAAAGGATAATTATAAGTTCTGACAAAAATGAGGAAAACTCAAAATGACCATATAGAAGAAAATGATAATTATTCCCAGCTACTGGGCTGAATCTATAACGTCCTATATTCTAGAGTTCTAAGAATTTGAACATGTTTCTATTTGTACATACGGCTGTAAAGATATTCACAAGCTCCAATGAAAATTACAAAAAAAAAAAGGAATGCTCTATAAATGAGAGAAAGATAGACTTTTTTTTACCAAAAATTAACTGATGGAAAAGGAGAAAACAGAAAGTTCCAACCACAAGTTTTTCATTTTAAAATTAAAATAATGAGCTCCAATTATGCACTAAATATGCGGACTCATTCTACAATATCATTACGATGTCAAGTTATGATTATTGATCTAGGTACTGTTCCTTCTATGATAAAGTATCATTTTATATTAAAAATGTTTTTTAAAATTTTAAGATAAACAAATAAAGAGAACAAAAAAAATTCCAAGAATTTCTGTCTAGCCTGTATAAACAGCAACTCCACAAGCCCATTCAGTATTCCTCAAATAGCATGACTGTAGAAGCGTGTTGTCGATGGTTAATGGACACAAGTCATTATCAATGAAGGGAGGAAACAATCGCATATTTGAGTCAAATCTTCTGATGTCTTTGTCAGGATTGGGACATTCAATCACACCCTGTTCATTTAAGAGGGAAAAAGAACTAAGAATATATGGAGAATCTTCATCAAAATACTAATGAAACATAGTGAAGTACCTTGATTTTATGCAACTGTTCCGGTGTTAATCCAATACAAGATGATGGAAGAACCCTTGTCTTTAGATCAGTCTCACCATCTAAAGCAGCGGTCTTGTGAGACAATCAGATAAGCATGGGTTAGGTATTGACTATAGATAAACATCATATAGTAACTAATTACATATAGAAAACAGTAGTAGCCTGTAACTACATTTCAATAAAATTTAGTCAATTCAAAATTGCAACAAGAAGATTCCCATGCTTGAGCTAAGTTGTTATTCATTGCCTACAAAATATTGATTAATTCCCTACAAAATATTGATTACTTCCCTAAATATCTTTGACTAAACATTAGTATAACATCACTGCAGATTAGTGGCAAGGAACATCAACTTCTCTAAGTGAGAAACTGTGGGTAACTTAAGCAATGAACCAACACTACTTGCATATCCTTGCACACTGATGCATAAACAGAGATATTTGCAGACATTCCTTAACGCATGGATTCAACTGTCAGTCACTGTGTTCACATTAGTGTTGAGTGTTGACAGGTAAGGTATGTTGGTTCAGTACAAGGTTGAAAATCTAAAAGACTCAAACTATGCCAGAGTTTTGAACTTTGACTAGAACAATACTATTTTGGTTTCGTACCATTATTTTGATGTATAGTGTTGATGGAAACTTGTGAGGAAGAAGCAAGAAGATGAAGAAGAGAACACAACTATATATCTAATTTTAGACTTTGTGTTCCATTTAGAAATGGTATCTTTAACATTATATTGTGCTGACACAAGGTAAAAAAAAAAACAAACTATTTTTTCATCTTCACACAATTGTAGCATGTCGGGGTGTCGAATTCAATATGGCACAGTACTCATCGACATCATTTACACAACAACACAACAAAAATCACATATACCAACTAGTATTGAGTTTCGATATTTTATCACAATGATATATTTTGACCGTGTCACCCAGTATAGTTCGAAATTTCAAACCAAGGGTCCATATGATAATTCCACTAAAATGTTGCGCTCAGAAAATATATGTTCTTTTGACATTAAAAATAAAATAAAAAAAAGGGCAGTGCACGAAACTCTTGCCATGGGGGTCCCGGGGAAGGATTCATTTTACGCAACCTTAATCTGCTTTTTGCAAGAGGTTGTTTCCCGGATTCGAACCCGTGACATTTTGATTACAAAGCAACAACTTTACCGTTGTGCCAAGTTCCCCTTCTTCTTTTGACATTAAAAATAATTAACTAAAATAAATAAGCTCATAAGTTTTGTTATTGTCATTTTACTTATGTGGCAATCAATATCTATGATGATAAGGAGTTTTGTTATTGTCAACATTCTGATGCATTCATGGCTTTGGCCACAAGCCCCCAAAAACAATAGATAACATCGTGGCCCATAAATAACTAAAATGGTGTACAAGTTCCAGATGGACAAAGCAACAAAGTGATGAATTAGATGACCAAATACTTGTAGCCAGCTCTCTAGTTAATTAACGAATAAAATGTTACTATTATGTGTCATGTTGCACTAAATCTAATTAAAGAGAAAACACTAATAAATACTTAGTTGATTACCTCCACATAACAGATGCCTTGTGGTTCAGATGCCCCAATCAAAACGAGATCACAAGGGACTTCATCATTCTCTCGCAACCACACTATATTACCAACATGAATATCTTGTGCTTTAATCTGTAACAGAATCAAGAAGGTAATAAAGCAGAATATGTCCATTGTCTGAAACTATTGGACAAATACAAGTACACTATAAACTGCAAATTGTCCAATCAACTTGATGCTAATAAAGAATTCATTTCCATTGATATAAAGAAAGAATTTTCAGTAATAAAGATGGTCCTTCACATGGCAAATATGTAGGTCTTCAAGAAACGTTGAAAACTTAGTACTTGCATTCCATCATTCATGAGCAACACAGAAACATTAGATACTACCTACTGAATACTCAATAGGAAGTTTTTTTTTCCTTTTTTCCCCTTTGCAGACAAATCTGACTATACCCTGCCTCCGGCCCAATTGTAAAAAATAAAAAAAAGTTAAATTCAGTCAAATTAGCAGTTTCAGCAACCCACAAAAATTATATGCTTTATGTGTCACCAACCAACAAAACTGGAATTAAGAAACAAAAACGAAAAAAAAAAAAAAAGACGTCAAAGGAATACTAGAATTTGTGGGGGAAAACCAATCTAGGTTTATTAGATGCGATGAAGTTAAGTTCTTCCAAACTGATCAATAGTATACATGCAATCAACTTAAGGCCTACATGTGTGGGATAGAGAACCAGAATATATCGCTATCTTACTAAGTTTGAAAATCCTAAGCAATTTTTAATTCTTAGAGTAAGGTTTCGTCTGAGTTTGGACTATACCATAAACCAATAAATTACAGTCATATAAAATAGACAGACCTCACTGAAACAATGTGTTTCATCCTAGACTCCTGAATTTCTTTCCTTCTCTCCTCTTCGACCTCCATCTAATTGCCCGCTAGAGCTCCTACCAATCCAATCATTTGCTGGTTCTTTTATGTTATTCCTGCTCCAGATCATCAGATGAACAATGCCAGCAGCCAAATTTCTAATGGAGCAAAGAGGAGACTGCTAACCTCATTTACATAGTACTGCTTAGTAATTCTCAGATAATTAATTATTTTATAACATTAGCCTTTCCACATTCGACACCTCCAAACTCTAGCTACGATTAAATATCAAAAGTAACATCCTAGTCTCCAATATTCCAAAATGATACTAGGTTTGACTAGCCCAAAAATTTGGATCCGACTACACTATGGCACTGCTAGTGGAAACACAACAACTTGAGTTTGTTACTTCAAAAAACTATAAATCAGCAGAAGAGGATCAAGAAAATTATGGAGTAATGCCAAAAAAAGAGAAAGAGAGACAGATATAACGATATAATAAGACATTGCCATAGCAATCTAGAAAAGCATACCATTATTTGAGACAAACCTAAATGGCTTAGGTCTAATTTCGTATCCAAATTTATAGTCCCAAAAAAATTGTTCATGGGACAAGTAAACCTAGGATCTTTGCAAAAAAAAAAAAAAAGTTAAACTAAAAAATGCAGAAAAAGGTAACAAGTTATGAAATTGAAAGATTTTGGAGTACAATTACCACACTTAAACATACAAGTAATGTAAATAATAATTAGAAAAGAAAATACTAAATCATGAGATTTTGTCATCATACCTAAGATGAATTGAAGAAAACTCTTAAGTTAAAAGTTCTATAAGATTCTATAAATAAACATAAGGTTGAAAAATAACAGAGAACAAAAAAGTTCTGTATCAACCACAAGGAGTTCAACCAAATATCCAAAAAAATCTAAAAAACAGTTTATGGTATATGAAATTGTCCCACCAAAAGATGCCTAGCTCCCTAAACCAAAATGAGCAAACTTCATTCTAAATTAAAGATGAAACAAAAGAAACAAATAAAATGTTATAATCCTTAACAGACATGATCCCATAAGAAGATTGAGTAAAAACTAAAAATATAGAGAGCATTTCAATGAAAAAAACTTGGAAATAAGATTGATGGAAACAGATCAACTAATGGAACAAACTGTACTTCCAGATGTAGCAAAGTCAGTTGCAAAAACAAAATTATAATAAAATCAGTTTAAAAAGAATCTATACATGTTTCCGAATTCCATCCTTTACAACCCATACTTCCTTCTCGTTTGCTTGCTTGTCAGAAAGATACCTATTGTAGTCATCCCATGCCTCTTTTGTCGCTGAGACAGCAAATATAATGATAAGTGGGCCCCATGTGCTTGCAGGATTCACAGGAGTGATTAGTGACCACAGCTGGAGGCAGGCAATAAGCAAAAAGTACTGATTCATGAACCTCCTGAAAACATCATCAATATAAGACAGATATCCAAGAAACATTAGCAAATAATCCATTCCTAATGGCTAAATAGAAAATCATAGCATTTCCTCTTACTGTACAAGACCTTTAATACTAAATCAAAGTTTCTTACAATATAAATGTGGTAGCAATGAATCAAAACAAGCCTCTAATACTTCAATATGAAGGTTTGTTATATTGAAAAAAAAATAAACATTAATTAAACACTACATCAGAAAGGGGCAATTTATTTGAATACATCTATCAGCATTTCAATACCAAGCCAAGGTTACAAATCTCGAGTCATTCTAAAGTTTCCGTTTGAACTGGAATGGTATAGTTTTGATACTGTGACATGTTGTGTTGTACAGTTTTGGCACATTATCTGTGATTAATTAATGCCAAAATCGTTAATTATACATAGATAATTAATTATAACTACAAATAAATAATTATAAATTATCAATAAATTATAGAATATTAATTAATTACAGAATCAATTATATATATATATATATATATATATATAGAGAGAGAGAGAGAGAGAGAGAGAGAGAGTAATGTTACCCTAAGAACCTTACCGCGCACCTTGTGCAAACTTCAAACATTTTTTCGGTTTGAAATTTTTTTGTACTTAATACTATAACCCAACTCCTAAACCCTAAAGGCAAAATCTTATTGTTGTAACCAAGAGCTAGGCTACTGATGAACCTAGGCTATTTAGATTTCTACAAATTTGCAACCACATTAAAGAGTAGAGTTTGGAGAAAGTATTGCCTGACAAAACAGCTTTGAAATTCCAGAAAAAAATGTCCCTTTCTTCTCCGGAGCTTTCTCATTAAATAGAATTGCTTTACAATTTATCTTTAGTAACAAAGTAAATATAGCTACCATATTAATTACTGATAATCTAATTTAAGTATGTACTAATTACAAATAATCTACTCTAGGTAATAATATATACACAGCTAATTAGCACAATTATGGCAAAGTAAATTCCATATTTGATAGGCCATAATATCTGCCATTGATATCCCCCCTCAAATTGATGCTGGATGATCAACAAGCATCAATTTGTCAATAAGAAAGTGATGACGATGTCGGGAGAGAGCTTTAGTAAACACATCAGCAATTTGGAATTCAGTGGTTATATGTGGAAGAGTGATGACACAAGCATCATATGCCTCACGAATAGAATGACAATCTACTTCGATGTGTTTGGTGCATTCGTGAAATACTGGATTAGCAGCAATTTGAATAGCACTAGTACTATCTGCATGAAGTGGAGTAGGTTCAAGTTGGGAAAACCCAAGTTCACCCAACAGTCCCCAAAGCCAAACTATTTCAGAACAAGCAGAGGACATAGCGCGATACTCTGATTCTGTGGAAGACTTAGACACCCGATCTTGCTTCTTACTTTTCCATGCAATAAGAGAGGTACCCAAAAACATGCACCAACCTGTAACTGAGCGTCGAGTATCAGAACAACCAGCCCAATCAGCATCACTATATGCAACCAAATGAATAGGAGAGCCCGCAGAGAAGAAAAGTCCCCGGGAAGAAGTGCCATGCAAATAGCGAACAATGCGTCGAACTGCAGCCAAATGAAGATGTGTAGGTGCTTGTAGAAATTGACTAACTTGTTGAACAGAAAAGGCAATATCAGGCCGGGTAATAGTCAGATAGTTCAAGCTCCCCACTAGTTGTCTATATAAAGATGGATCTGGGAGAAAATCACCCTCATCACAGCGATATTTAACGTTCACCTCTAAAGGATGATCAACAGAACGACCATCCTGTAGACCAGCCAAAGCCACTATCCCCTGAAGATATTTATGTTGGTGTAAGAAAATTCCAGCTGGAGTAGAGTGTACTTCAAGCCCCAAAAAATAGTGTAAAGATCCCAAGTCTTTCATATGGAAAGACCCCTGAAGATGCTCTTGAAGCTGAGAAATTAAGACAGAGTCGGACCCTGTAATAACAATATCATCAACATATACCAGGAGCAAGACGATTCCTTTTGCAATTTTGCACAGGAATAAAGAAGAATCATACTGACTTTGGACAAAAGAGAAGTTAATAAGCGTAGAGCGGAACTTGTCAAACCAAGCACGTGGAGCCTACTTTAAACCATAGAGTGAACGTTTTAGTTTGCAAACATCAGAAGAGGATGTAGAAAATAATCCTGATGGTGGAGTCATATAAATTTCTTCCTTAAGATCTCCATGCAAAAAGGCATTTTTCACATCCATTTGTCGTAATGACCATCCCTTGGAAGCAGCAATAGCAAGGATAAGTCGCACTGTCGTCATCTTAGCTACAGGAGCAAATGTCTCCTCATAATCCACTCCATACTTCTGGCGATTACCAAGTGCCACCAGCCTTGCTTTATATCTATCAATTGTGCCATTAGATCGTAGCTTAATAGAATATACCCATTTACAACCAATGGGCTTAACACCACTTGGGCAAGGAACAATATCCCAAGTGTGATTCTCCTGAAGAGCCTGAAGTTCATCCTGCATAGCTTTAACCCAACATGTCTACTTAGTCGCATGCGAATAAGAGGTAGGAGCTGTACTATCAGCTAAAGTGGCAGAAAAACCATATTTATCAGGAGGATGACGAGTGCGAGAGGATTTTCGAAGAACCATTGGATTAGGATCGGGAAGAGTTTGTGATGGTGAGGTTTTTCGTCGTTGATATATAACGCCAGGTATAAAACGATCAGTTGATGGAGAGGTATTCTCAAAATGAGGAAGAAGAATACTTCCAGAAGGAGAAACATGTTGCGGAAAATAATACTCATGCTCAAAGAAAATCACATTTCGGGAAATACGCAAACGATTAGCAATCACATCATAACATAGAAAACCTTTTTGAACATTGTTGTAACCCATAAAAGCACACCGTACAGATTGAGCTGTAAGCTTGTGACGCTCATGAGACGGCAAGTGGACAAAACAAACACACCCAAATGTGTGTAACATGTGATAATCAGGATGCATACCGAAAAGACAATAGTAAGGAGAATCAAAATTCAGTTGTTGAGAGGGCAACCGATTAATCAAATACACAGCAGTAGACAAGGCTTCCACCCAAAATGTAGGCGGAACTGAGGACTCTAGGAGGAGTGTGCGTTCCAATAAGTGACGATGTTTTCGTTCAGCCACCCCATTTTGCTGGGGAGTATAAGGACATGACCGTTGTGATAAAATACCTTTGTTTTGCAAAAGGGCTTGAAATTCATGTGATAGATATTCACCACCATTATCAGACCGTAAAATCTTAATGCACGTAGAGAATTGTGTCTCAATAAAAGCCAGAAATTTTTGAAAAACAGTGAACACATCAGCTTTACTACGTAGAAAATATATCCACGTGAATCGACTATAGTCATCAATAAACGTCACAAAATATCTATATTGTGCATGGGAAGTAACTGGAGTAATGCCCAAACATCACTATGTATTATCTCAAAGCATGTTTTAGCACGACCACCATGAGTAGGAAAAGGTAGAACTTTACTTTTCCCAAGTTTACAAGTAGTGCAGGCAAGAGGTAATAGATGTTTAAAAGACTGAATGTTGTCACCAAGAAAGCCATTCTTCATTAAATTAGATAAAATCACATTATTCGGATGGCCCAATCGTTTATGCCAAATATCAGCCTTATTTGCAGTAACAATAGAAGAGAAGGACAAATTTCTAGGAACAGAAAACTGCAACGGAAATAATCTTCCCACTTTAGGCCCCTTCGCGATCACCTGACCCGACACCTGATCCTGTACAATACAATCATCACGAGAGAAATGTACATCACAGTGATTATCAACCATCTGACCAACAGAAATTAGATTTGTAGACAACCCAGGAGAGATAAATATCACCAATGGCTGTAATTGGAAGATTACTGCCATTAGCAATCTGAATATTTTGTGAGCCATTATACTGTCGTACATTATGCAACAGATCAGGTGACCCAGTCATATGATTGGACGCCCCAGAATCAACAATCCATGAAGAAGAAATATTCATACCTTGGCCCTGAAGAGTAAGAGTAGAAAAGGCTGTGAGAATCATCTGTTGGACCATCTCTGACGTAAGAACAGATTGATTGGTGCCAGTGACTGTAGATGTAGGACCAATAACATTCAGATTTGGAATAGTAGCTTGAAAAGCTTGGGTTCGTCGATTTTTCGGACGTGTAGGACACTCCTTGATAATGTGCCCATGTTGCTTACAATAGTTGCAGAATTTCTTACTGCAGTTGCGAGCAATATGCCCAAACTCCTTACAACTATAGCACTGCAGTTGATCCTTACCACGGTTCCTCCCTTAAGCAGCATAAGCAACATTGATAACTGTAGATTTTTCTAGTGATGCACCTAGAACAGCTTGGGTAGCCAATCTTTGTTCTTCACGCAACAATTCTCCAAGACATATATCCAAAGAAGGAACTGGATTTCTATTTAGCAATCCAGCCCGGGCAACATCAAAGTCTGATCTCAATTTCATTAAAAATTGATCGCGTTTACTAACTTCATGAATTGCCTGAATACTAGCTAAGGCCTCCTTTGGTACTTTTGAATATATAATATTAGAATATTCACCCCAAAGATTAAGAAATCCAGAATAATATTGCTCAATAGAAAGATCACCTTGACTGAGGTTACCAATCTCAAGCTCTAGTTGAAATCGCCTTGCAGTATTATCTTGATGATATATTCGTTTCAGGTAATCCCACATCTCCTTAGCCGTATTAAAAGGACGTAAATTGTTCACCATATGAGCTTCGATGGATCCGAGAAGCCAAGAGATAATTCGGGCATCCTTTGTCTCCCATTGACCAAGGTCCTTAGCGTTTTCAGGAGCCATTAAAGACCCATCAATATGACCCCAAAGCTCCTTCCCTTTCAGAAACATCCGGAACTGAAATTCCCATGTTGCATAATTCTTTCCGGTAAATTTGATTGCCAAAGTCTCCGTAGGTATTCTTCCAGAAAAATTCTCATTAGCCATCCGAAAAACAAGTCAATCCAGAAAAACAGAAATCTTAATCCAAACTCTCAATCACAAGTAAATCAACCGAGAGAAAAAAAAATTGTTGATTGGAAATCAACCCAAAAGAAACAAACCAGAGAGCTTTAAGGGCAGAAGAAATTTCAGCCTTTCTTTGGCTCTGATACCATGACAAAACAGTTTTGAAATTCCAGAAAAAAGTGTCCCTTTCTTCTCCGGAGCTTTCTCATTAAATAGAATTGCTTTACAATTAATCTTTAGTAACAAAGTAAATATAGCTATCATATTAATTACTGATAATCTAATTTAAGTATGTACTAATTACAAATAATCTACTCTAGGTAATAATATATACACAGCTAATTAGCACAATTATGGCAAAGTAAATTCCATATTTGATAGGCCATAATATCTGCCATTGATATTGCCAAATCTTGGTTCTGATTTTAGTAGTTATATTAAAAAAAAAATCGAGTTGTATAAATTGACAGGTGAGAGGAAGTGAGAGAGAGATTTACTTTCCACTAGTGGAAAGAGTGGGAGGGAGAGAGATGTTGAGGTTGCATGCATCCAAATCACATAAATAATTTTTATATTTAATGTTTTGAGTGTGGTTTGGATGCTTTGGAAGTAGGAATTGAAACCTACGGTTGGCAGGAGGGGCAGAACGAGAAGGACGCCCAAAGCAATGCGCCATTTGGTCATTCTCAAAGTATGGTGCGCAATTTGAGAATTTCCCAACTTTGTGTGCGCCATTTGGTAAATCGCCGTAAAATATAACATGCATATAACTAATATCTAAAGCTTTCATCACTTGCCAACCAAGTGTTATACAAGTTACAAGTTACAAAGGTAGCATAGGGTTTTAAAGTCTAGATAAGAATTTTTCTTCATATGTAGGTTGCTTTCGTCATATATGGTTATTTGTGGTTGCTATGTGATCCCTATCCACATACATTTGTGTGGATGCCTTCCAAAGAACAAATATAATAGATAAATTGATTTCTTGCCCAACAACTTGAACCTTTTTAATAAGTGGTTAGCCAATTAACTGTTTAGTTCAAAATTTCTTGTTTAGCCATTAGTTATATTAGAATCATATATGTTGTGTCCACATGCACTATTCTAACTCGAAATCAATAAAACATGGATCATAAAACAATCAACCTATATGTTTCTCTTATGATATATATCTTGAAAAATTGCCTTGATCTAAAGTTCTTTATATCCTAGTCTTTAGGTAATACACAAGTGCTTGATAACTTCAAGCATAGCCAAGAGGTGGTTAACTGCATGAGCCAAAACATATAGATGTTGCAAGTTCCTTTAAATCAATATTAGCAATCATCATAGAGCATCATAACGCATAGTACCTAAAAGGATGTCATCATACGGGTCCTTAGGCATACAAGAAATGAATGAAGCATGGCAATCATAAGAAAAGGTTTGACTTTACAAATGAGCAAGGGTCATTGGTGGTGTAGACACTAATTGAGAATGTTTTTATAATCGAATGTGGTATAACGGAGATTATTTAGTTGAATAACTTTCTAAGAGAATAGGATTATAATATTCTTTTTCGCAACAACTAGGGCGGTGTACACCTAGTGCAAATTTGTTTTTCATTTAAAGATGAAACTCATTCAGTTGAAGTACCATTTCATCAGAGGATTGGTGAATAATGGAATATTGCCACCTGTGAAAATATGAAGCTTAGAGAACTCAACACATGCTAACCAATCAAGTGATGGTTGAGAAATTTGAACCTTTACAGTTTACAAGGCCTCAATTGGCCTTCATGGTCAGTGTTGAGAAGGGCCCCATATGAAGAGTGGATCGGCATAAGCAAATTTAACAGAGAGAAAAATTCAATAGTGAAACCAATATATAAGTATGATTTGACTGTTATATTGACCAAACTAGATGTTTTGTCTGCTAGATGTTCCATTGATCAAGTGTTCCCACAAAACCAACCTTGATGTTCATTGATGTTGTCCTTTAAACCTTGGGTAGCACCTTAGACTACATAGAGTGTCAATAAGGATCCACACGTTTAACAATCTCCTACTTAAATATTGGTTTCACTATTGAAATATTTTCTCTGTGAAACTGCTTATGCAACTAACTTAAATTGTAGGCCTTGATGTCATCCCTAGTTAGCAAAGTATAAAGGTTTTTGTTCATAAACCATGTTGAAGAAGACTTTGTTAGGCAAGGCATTCTAAGCGGGCTCCCTAAAGTTTCATAGTCATAACTATGTGAAATATAATGCCAGTAAACCTATTGCAGGGGTTTTTTTTTCATAGAAACAGAAACTAAACAACAACAAAAGGCAAAAAAAAAGCAGGAAGGTCTTGGAACAGAAGAAACCTACAGGCAGCAATTTGTCTACACAGATTTTGGTTTAGCAGCAGATTATTATTCTAATTGCGTAGCAGCTAAAAGGTTTTGGCAATGAAGATAAATTATATTAATGGTTCGTTAAGAAATTTGAATAATGCAGGAAATGCAGATGAATAGTTGAAGGGATATGCCTAATTTATTTCACATACAAATTCTACATGCTCACCAAAAAATGAAACAAAGAAAAAAAGTGTTAGATAATTATGATGAAAGTACACAAGTAATAAGTAACTTGAAGTGCTAATGGATGAAGTTCAAAAAAGCTTCCAAACCTGAACTGCTCCCATAAATTCTTAGGAAGAAAATTCAATATAGTGTATTTTCTGTTTGATATTCTATTGTCACAGTATAGGTTTTGCGAGGAATCATCATTGATGTAGACAAAGCGTTTCATTGTAGACAGAGACTATCTGCAATGCATCTGATAGATAAGCCAAAGTATCTCCTATCAACAAAGATGGCAGTGTTTAGAGTGCATCGAATTTCATAAATCTCATCAAAAATGGCATAAAAGAGCCACCAAAGAAATTCCAATAATTGATGATGTAAATGCTATATTCCAGATGCCAATACAAAACAGCAAGGTGCACTAAAGAACATGGTCCAGCCTTTACATTAATTTGTGGTAATTAATTAATATCTATATGAGTATCTTTCTACTATTTCATGATCTGCATAGATAAAATAACCTTCTTTATAGAAAATTATTTAGACCGAATTCCTTTTCATGCGTCTCATGCAGAGGTTTCTGACCTTCACAACAATAAAAACTAACTTCAGAACAAAAGGCTCCCCCATCAGGGCGAGAAATTTGACATCGGGAAGAATTATTTTTAAAAAATGATGAAGTAATTCGACGGTAGTTAAACTTATTCGTGATCCGATTCAAGACAATTTCTCGGATCCGAGAATATCTCAGATCATGAAAAGTCAATAGTCTAAATCGTTTAAAAAATCGAAGAAACCGAACGGATCCAAATCGCCCAATTCGGTGCGATGATGGTCGGAAAAGGCATAGGCTTATTCGATTAGATCTGGGAAAGGAAAAAAAAACTAACTTTTGGAGACTAACAGAGTTGAGCTTCCACCGGCGACAGCATCAACCGCGACAGCTGCCAGAGCGAGAACGACGAGGAGGATAGGCGTGCGACCGAGGGAGCGGCAGGGTGCCGAGGAGCAGCTCTCGCGGTCTCGCGGGTCTTCCAGGAGGAGAGACCAGTCGAAGCCCAAGGAAGCGGCGAAGAAATTACGCACAGGCACAGGTTGTCATTACATTTGTAATTACTATTAATTTATCATTATTCTTAATTACAAAAGTAATTATTTTTCTAATTAAAATACAACAACAACCACCAAACTTTTTCCCACTAAGTAGGGTCGGCTATATGAATCCTTTTTTTGTCTTCCTCTTCCTTATTTGATATGCATGTTTATCATAGTTTCACATCGCCTAACTGGAGCATTTATTGATCATCTAAGTACATGTTCGTATCATCTTAAACGTGCCTCTCGGATTTTGTCCTCAATAGATGCAACTCCGACTTTCTCTCTAATGCTCTCTTTTTTCTTATTTTGTCCATCTTTGTATGTCCACACATCCACCTTAACATCCTCATCCCTGCAACTCTCATCTTCTGCTCATGTGCTCAAGTCATAGCCCAACATTCAGCTCCATATAACATAACAGGTCTAACTGCGGTTTTATAGAACTTACCTTTAAGTTTAAGAGGTACTTTACGGTCACATAAAACACCCCGCGCTCCCCTCTATTTCACCCATCCTGTTTGTATTCTATGTAAGACATCTCTCTCAATCCCTCCATCATTTTGTAAAAATGATCCTAAATATTTAAATCTCTCGGTTCCGGACAACTCATCCTCTCCTATCTTAACAATTGTTTCATTACTTCTAATATTACTAAACTTGAATTCCATATATTCTGTCTTTAATCTACTAAGCTTAAAATCTTTTCCTTCTAGAGTTTCCCTCTAAAATTCTAGCTTAGCATTTACTCCTTCACGTGTATTTATCTAATTAAAATAACTTAAATTATTAATTTAAAAACTGATTTAATGTTAATAAATTAAATTAAATATTTTAAATCAAATCATATTAAACTAAATAAAAACAAAAAAAATCATGGACAAGATTGCTCTCTAAAATAAAATACTTTTAAAATATTATTAAATAATATAAATTTTATGCATGTGATAAATGTTTAACATAATCTTAATTGAGCTTATAAAAAGCCCCCTTCATAATAAAAAAAAATTGAAACGAATATGAAAAAAATAAAATAGCTTTAAAAGAGAAAAATTAATTCCACCGTTTTCATTTAACTATCATAAAATTTAATTTAAATTACTTTAAAATGTGCTTCAGTTTACTAAAATACATAAATAATTATTAATATTTTACATTGGTACAAATAATAGATTTAATAATATTTTCATTATTGTATATCTTCTCAATTATATTATCAATATATTTGTAGGAGCTCAATTAGAAGTTAATGACAAAATATCATTAAATTAGTTTCAAACAAAAATGTAGATAAGATATACTCTTGTTTTTTTCCTAATCCAGACATCTGACTCATAAAAAATTTTTACACTGATCATCAAAGTAAATCAAAAACCACATATTGATCCTAACGGACAATATGTCCAGAGTAAAATTTGAATCCTCATTACCTAGCAAATTCATCCCAACTCTTACTATCGCACCGTAACCCCGAAGGCATATACAAACTAAAGAAAGATAATCTACAAATTAGAGGAAACATCATCTACCTTGACTGAAACTTGAATACTTGGATTATCAGAAACAAATATCATCAAATTACCACAGTATCACTACTAGACTCATTACAAAACCCATAGCTTTTAGAATAAGCATAATCAATCATTTTCTTTGAAGTACACTAGAATTGCACCCTTGCTGATAACAGATGATAGAGGAGACAAATATGAGATCATAAATAGCACAAAACTAGCTGATCACTATTGTCTTTTGCAAAATACACACTGAACCTGAGTTTAAACCAACAAAAATTGCACACTCCACTAGTTTCTTCTTCTTTCCCAACAATGATTCTGCATTTGGCATACATCTTAACTGCTAAAGAATCATTGATCCAAGCGCAGAGTTTGTCGAAGAAGTAATTTTGATGCTTCAATTGAGAATGAGCAGATACAGTTCACACAACCGTAATGAAAAAGCAATCTAAAAGAGTTAAAAACTAACAAGAGACAACCATTATGAATCCATGTAACCTTGAAGGAAGAACTACAAGGGTGTCGATTGCATAGTGCAAGTTATGTACTCAAGACTGGCTAGATGAATCTTCTTACCAATAAAGCATGAAAATAACATGGTCTAGGCGCCACCACCACCCAAATGCTTTAATACAAGGGGGAGAAAGTAGTAACAACAGTGCTTGTTTGTCTCTCAAGTCACTTCTGATATTTCTTTTTGGAGTTCTTCCAGAGAAGCAATCTTTATCTTCGTTGAAGACTGACCACCACTCCACCCGGCACAAGTGGCACAACTCCTATTAAGACAATGAAGCTAAGAGTACTACCAACATGAGAAAAGAAGTTACCTGATCCCACAAATTCCTTGGCCCAACATAATATTCAAACCATGGCTCAGTTAATTGAAGAGCCAATTTTGCGAGAAAACAGAAATACCATTTACCACACCGTTCTTGATATCCATCTATTTTCTCTTTTTCAAAGGCATCAACTAAGAATAGATTCCAAGATTGTTGGTCAGCTAATACTTCCATGTTCACTAAAAGATGTAACAGGCATCAATTTCTGTGCAAAGTCAATCAAAACCTTGCGTTGATGCTCACTTGTATGAGGAAGACTTGCCCGTAAGAGATCAACAGGCATCTCCCTTCTTATTGCAATAGTTGCCTCAGAGCCGAGTACCGCATTATTTGATGCCCCGCCAAGTAACATTTGCAGAATGCTATCATATTTACTCAGACAATATTCCGTCAGAAGCCCAAAGAAAGCATCAAATGATGCCTGCCACAGAGTCCGCTTAGATATGCTGTAAGAGCCTGCAGCATGAGGATCTGTCAGAAGATGAGTTGCTCGATCAAGAACAGATTTTATGACAATGGTGGCTCCATCACCAGAAGCACTTCCAATTGGGCGAAGAGGTGGTTGTTCAGTTGAACAGACAATGGCAGCAAGACATGCACTGAGTGCACTTAATTCCATATTGTGCACGCAAAAAGAAACAGTCTTTGCTAGGATTTTCACTGTTTCTGATGAACTGGAATCTGATGACAAACCACCAAATAAAAACCTCAAGTGCCGGAAAATGGCCATGCAGACTATTCTTGTGAGATCACTTCCAGGGTTGAGGAGTTGAAGATAGCGTGATATGAGTTTCTGGCCCTTGGCAAGAGAGACTATGCGAAGGAAGACAATGTCATCCTTTGGACCAAGACCAGAATAACCAGATCCACCAGGTCTCAGTGGATCAACAAGATTAAGTGATGCTGCAAGTCCATCCAGAGAAACCTGTCTTCTCCGCCTCAGTTGTGATCCACCATCTTGTGGAGGATTGTACTGCAAAAGCCGATCAATATCATCTACATCAAGGAGAAGGTAGATCCCATCTTCAATGGTGATTCTAGCAGCTACAAGTGGCTCCTGCTCAAGGGACTTCGTTGAAGACTTCTGTTCACACAAGCCATCCGCATAACGGGGCAGCATGTCAACTTCAAGAAGAGGGGAAGGTCTGCGAACTGAAGAGAATGGAACCTTCCCTGCTGCATCAATCTGAAGAGATGCATGTGATTCATTACTACCACGTGACCGAGAAAGCAAGTCTTTTATGCTTCTTGGATAAAAATTGTTTTTCGGCCTTCCAGTTGATTTCTTTGCAAGACAAGCTTGGTGATAATAGTCAGTTATATAAGGATCGTTGTTGTGGCTTGCTGCATTTTGCATCTTCAAAATGCTTTCTATTTCTTCAGGTGCCATGTACTTTGATCTAATCTGTGGCCATTTGTTATCTCCTTTAGAGCTGCCAGTATCAGAGGACCCATGAGAAAATCGAATATGCTGCCTTGCTTTTTGTGATGCCCTGTGTCTATTGTCTCTTAGATCAGGCATGGGAATAGCTAAGTCAAACTTGTTCCTCATATGCGAAGGGGAACAATGGGGGTCAAACAAATTAGCTTGCAAGTGAGAGAAACGGAGATGAGATGGTTGGAACTGTGGCAATCTATGCTGTTGATGCTGTGTTAATATTTGTGAAGCTATCAAATTGCTTGGCAGAGACAATTGTTGCTGAAGCCTGTTAGGTGACACATTGCCACTAGAAAATAGACCAGTATGGTTCAGCAAATAGTCCCTTGTCCAACCGCTAGTAGTAGGACTAGGAACTATGTTGTGGGCTACGTCATGACCATAGTGCGATGAATGACCCAATCTTCCTGAATGTTGCTGAGGATCAGAATAGGGGGCCAGAGTTAGACCAGGTAACTGGAACCCAGTATCAAGAGAGGGAATGCTTAAATGCCGTGTAAGATTTGATGGTGACTGAGATGGTCCACCATGTGAATCGTAGGAAGTGAAAATTGAGCTGGATGAAAGGATTGAGTCCTGACTGTATTGCTGCCTCCCCTGCTGCTGCTGCTGCTGAAACGGTTGTTGATAATGTGGCTGTTGTGGGTATGACGAAGCTCTGTACAATGGTTTTGATAAAGAATGTTGAGACGATGAGGGACGTGGTTGTGACCACCATCTCTTGCCCTCCTGAATATTTTCAGCATCTAATATTTGCTGATCAATCCAGTTTAAATAATCTTCATCCTGTGTCCAGTCTGCAGTTGAAGAACCTAAAACCAAAAAAAGATCTATTATTGAATAATTTTGGACAGAGAAGAAAAACTTTTTCCTTAAAAAAGTAGATCGCACGTTTGTGGGTTTCTACCAGCTATTGGGGAATTTGACCACATGGAGAAGGCAAAAACAATAAGTTGCAGCTCGCACTATTGCAGAAGTTCAGAGTCATTACCCAGGAAATTCTGGAGGGAATTTGGATGAAAAGATTGATGGAAGAATTACAAATGTCACTTGCTTGTCCAATGATACTCTATAGTGACAGTAAGTTCTCTATCAGCATAGTCAATAATCCTATTCAATATTATAGGGTGAAACATGTAAGGATTCCAGCTTTAAGCAAGTTGGGAACGAGAGAAATCAATTCACCAGCTTGAGGACTGCTGGACATCGATAGGAGGTTCTGAATTAATGGAATTGGGATTTTTTTTTCCCCTTTTTCAGGAGGTATTTGTTGTTTATGGTATTCCTCTCTAGTTATGGGATTTGCCTCTAGCTTAAGGACTCTTAGTCCTATTTCTTATTTGGAACAATCAATCAACTTGTATTTATTCTGGCGGAATAACAGTATTGAATCTATTGGTTATTCCCATCGTCCAATTCTTGTTTTAGTTTAGGGGTTCTTTCTATTTTTTATTTGGATCAATCAACATGAATTTATTTCTTTTCGAGTGATGGAATGACAGTATTGAATCTATTGAATGTTTCCATAATCAAATTTTTGTTTCAGTTTTTATTTTCTTTTCAATTTTCAAACTCCTTTTTCTAAAAAAAAAAAAATTATGACAAACCAAACACACTAATCCAGACAACAACTTATACTCTTTCTAATTTAAACAAATAAGCATAAAAAAAAAATCAGGAAACCATATTCTTGAAATCCTCTACATTTAGCAAACTCTTGCACTCAATCTAGAAAAGGCCCAAAATCATGTATTATTTGACAGTGGCCTTATATTACAATCAATTTAAAAATTCATTATTTTCATTCTTGCTAGAAGAGCAAATGTGATTATCCAGCAGTTAATCCACCAAAAAGTATGACATCACACAGTCAGACTAATGATCCCAAAACATATGCAGTATAGATGATAAACAAAACTACTTACTTTCTCTAGAAAAAGATCCTCTATCACCGATAACTCCAGCACTCCTTGGACCACTAACCACTCTGTTTAACTGTAAGTAAAGTTGCAGTAGCATTGATCAACAAGTAAACATAGAATAATAGTATGAACTAAAAAAAATGACAAATGACAAATGACTAGCATATAATACATAAATAGCAACTAAAATAATACTAAATTTCATGGAAGATGCACTAAATCTACAGAAGCAAGACAACACAAGCACAAGGAGCATATACAAAACTGGTAAAAAAAAATACAATGAGACTAAATTCAAAAGCATGCTTGCAGTGACAGGTCCTGACAGGCAATTATGCAACAAATTCTATTGTTTCAGGAATCCCAACCAGCATTATACACTAGCTTGTTTAATAGTTCATAATGTCCACACTTCAATTCAATGATAATTTAAGCTTGCTTCAACCAAATGGAAAACTAGAAACAAATTCTAGCATCATCAAACATATGAGAAAAGGATTTACATATCTGATTCAAATACAATAATAAGAACAGAATTTACCCAAAAGAAGATAACCTATGAACTTCTTGAGAGGGTATCAGCCAATTATCAAAGAGATAAATGTATAACCAACAGAACATGGCTTGCACATGCACGCGCGCACGCACACACAAAAGATTTATTCCATGCACAATGTGAACCAACCCATGCAAAGCAGAATGCAATACAATGATTAGCCAGCTGTAGCAAAAATGTGGGTTTAGCCAGTAGTCTCTGGACTTGTCACTATGTTACCAGGAAAGTGTTATCATAAAATGAACCCAAGGCTGAGATAGGAAGGAAATCGACCCCACCAAGAAATGTTTTTTTTTTCATAATAGGATATTTAAACATCTAACTTTAATATTTAATCTTTTATCTGTCTTTTTGGGGGAAAATGTCAAACAATTTTTTTTCTCTTGTACATGCATTTTCAGTAAACAATATAATGCAAACAATAGTTTATACTGGTAATCACACAAAATATACTAAATTTCAAATTCATGATTTATGTAAATCAAACAGCAATGGTAAAGTAGTAAATTATGATAAGTAAACCAACCTTTGCAAAAGTGCTTGCAAGGTCATCACCATCAGATAAATAGCCTAACCCTACAACCTGCACATGAAACAAGAGGCAAACAATGAGAATGTTCACTAGGAAAATGATTAAGCCAAATCTTTGATTAAATAATTTTCCATGAAAAAAAGAGAATCTTCTGCATAAAGGAAGATGCACGTGGGAACTTGTTATCTATACAAGAATCATTAGTTATGACCCTAAACAAATAAGTAAAGAGTGAAGGGGTAGAAAGTAAGTATTATAACAGGCCTATCAGTTGAGACTAACATTTCTCATGGTTGTTGCATAAGCAAAAAAAACATTGGAAAAGCTCTATAGAATATATCGCACGGAAATGCAGTGTCTTGGCTAACTATGCTGAAATTGAATTAAAACTCGAGACAACAACCAACATACTGCTCATTGTACTTTGGCAGGGGCAGTGTCATGCAACTAAAGGTAATATTATCATACCATAGGGGATGAATCAAAGTTATTTCCAAAAAATGCTGGAGAAAAAGCAAAAGAGCCCTTGCATGCATAGAAACAATATAACTTGCTCAGTAGTTCATGTATGATATTTTCCCTTTCTAAAATCTACCAGTATTTTCATCACATGGAGTTGTTTATTGTTCAGAAGTCAATACGGTCAAAAGAAAAAAAAATAGAGTGCATGTTTGTGTAGCATCCTGCATTCATTGAACAGTTTAACATCAATGTGCCAATTCAGCCTTCATCAGATACGTTAAACAATTGATAACTACATTTGGTCCTTGCAGGTGTCAGATTGTTTTTGACCAGTTTGATAATTGTGCACTGTTAAAAAAACAACTCTAGGCATGCATGAGAAAGTGAATATCAAAGACTATTAGACTGTTGGTTGTAGGAAAGCAAATAATTATGTATTTTGATGAAAATGTTGAGGTTTGTCCTTCGGCCAGGGCAGAGAAGAAATTAAAATCAAGAAAGAGGTTCAATTACTGAAGAAAGAACATGTTGCACTAGGCGTCACGTGAAAGGATACACAACATGCAATTCCATCACATTAAGGTACCTCATTTACATCTTGTACTCCGGAATGACCAACTTCCTCTCTGTCTTTAATAATAGGGAAGTGGTACTCATCATCGATCCTAATAAAACTAGCATTATGACCTTCATCGTCTTCCAAACACCCCAACTCAGCGTCTTCCTTTCCAAAGAATGCATATCGTGAGGCATCGAATAGGGCGTTATCTACACGAAGCAAAACATATAAGAGAGGTAGCAAATGTACGAAGTAAATCAAGTAATCAACAAACGGGCTGAGAAAACAGGTGAAGTAGCTATGGCGGAATGATAAATATTAGTTAAGCAGCTGTCAGCTTGAAGATCCAAAGGCCACCATTGACCTCGCAAATTTTGAGCGACTAAGTTCTCGGCAAAAGAACCAAAAAGACCTGCGATGAAACTCATACACCGCTTCCGACCAAGTAAGATACAGACAACAAATCATACTCTTTGGCAACCCAAATAATAGTTTGAAAAAGAAAAACACAATTTTAGTTCCCGATCGATGCTATGCCGTAAGAATCTTCCAATCAAACAAATCAGGACTCGCACGGTCGCACTCCGGAAAACAACCCAGAAAAAACTCACCTGCAACGGCATCGCCGGTTTGTTGAGGATCATCATACGGGCGTCTAGGGATCCCCGGACCCGAACCTTCCCCCTCAAATCGCCGCGCCATCTCCCCGCACCGTTAACCCTCGCCTCCCGGCAGCTGAAAACGCCGAATCAAGGACGCCAAGGCCGCAGAAAGAAAGCACCTTTGCATCAAATTCTGCCAAGCGGAGTCACCCCGTGCAGGAGAAGGAAACGGAAACGCAACACCCCAGCGACTCGCTCCACGAATCAAACACCACGATAGGAATCGGAACAAAGAAATGAAACGAACACAAGCGAAAAGGAGACGCCTTTATAGAGCGACAGGGGGAGGAGGGATGGCTTCCCCATTACTACTCGCTGTTGAGCTCCGATAGATAAAGACGACTTCTCCCCACCGCCCTTGCTTTCTCCTCTAACCTTTCTCTTTCCCTTTCGTGTTCTTTTTAGTTTTACTTGGAATTTAAAAATTAAAAAAAAATAGAGAGAGAGAGAGCTAATCTGTGTGTGAACCGTCACGATCACTCCATTGACTTGATTAATCATAATTTTAGGCCAGAAATTTAATAATCATAGGCATGGGATGCATTCATATTATTAACAAATATATTAAGCAACATCAGCATGTGAAATTTATTTTTAGGAAACAATTTACAAAAAAAAACATTGGCAAAAATCGAAAGGAGTCCATATAAATCAGTGCCCTTTTTCCATTAAAATCAAACGTCCCATTTTAGAGTAAACTATCCTATTTTAAAACGTATAATGTAGCAGTTAATTATTAATTTCTATAACGTATAATAACTGATTGATAGTTTCTATATTATACCGTAGTCTAGAATAATATTATTATTTTATATTAATTTTAATTTATTAAAGAGTAATAATTTAATTAAAATAATATTTAAATAAACAAAATAAATTTAGAGGAGACTGTCGTATTTCAAATGAACATCTAATTTTTATGATAGTATCATCTTAAGTAGATTTTAGAGTGATAATATAATTAAAATAATATTTTAATAAATAAATAAATTAAGAAACTCTTGATATTAACCGTATTTTAAATGAATATTATTTGATAATCATCAATTGTATAGAAATTAGCAAGTAAAATGCTATTATATGTAGTAGCGGATTATTAGAGTGATAGTTTAGTTAAAATAATATTTTAATGAGTAAATTAAATTAAAAAAAATTCATGATATTTATTATATTTTAAATGATCGATCGTAAACAAGTTAATAAATAGACTATTCGATAATTTTTATATGGTACAAGAGCCACGGATAACTACTATAATAATAGTGGGTCAAAAGTATTTTTGGGATAAAATTATTGATAGAGCATCCATTTAATTATTTTTTTTAAAATGTCCATTTAATGCTCTTAATTTGGGGGCCCTCCTTACAATTTTTTCCCAAAAAAGTATATGAGTGTGTTGGTTTAGATAAGAGCTGGGAAAGTGGAATTGGAATAATTTAAATAGGGAAAGATAAAGGGTTGAAGTGGAATATGCCATTTTGGAAAATTGGCGGTGGGGAAGATATAAAGCATCTAGGTGCTCCTTTTAGATGACCCTTTTCTTCTCGAAGAGCGAGAATAATAGAGGGCACTATTTTGATTTTCAAAATTAATTTAATGTATTAAAAAAAAGGCATTGCATCGTCACGCAATATTAAATTTGGATGATCCCATCGAGTTCTATATAATTTTTTTTATCAACTATTAATATAAATCAAAAAATATTCATAATGGATAATCTAAAAATTTAGTATTTTATAGTTACATGCCCTATTTAAAAGGAAATCTCTATTAATATATTATAACAGAAGATTGAATTGTGAATATCTAGATAATAATTTAACTATCTTCTAAAAACTTTTGTATCATAATTTGCATGGGCCTTTGTTATAAGATAAATAATATAATAATTAGTCATGATAAAAGAATATAAAATTGCATATGAATCGATTGTTTATTATGCATCTCTAAGTTTTTAGTATATGCATGCACTTGCACCAATATGCATGCACTTGCACCAAGATTAATAATATGATGTAAAATATGACGCTTGGGCATGTATGTGTTGGCACATCTTGGAATTAATTAATAAGGCTAAATTGACTATTTACTATTAATTTTTTCAGATGTCAATTAAAGGTGTCTCATTCTAGTCCCAATTGTGGAGCCAGTACGTCTACTAGATTGGGCATGATAGCTGAAGTCACATTGAATCTTAAAAAAAAGAAGCTATTTTCATTTATCAAGATTGTAATTAAAGAGTATATTAAATATCCTTCTTTGATCTCAATCTAATAATACTTACTGAATAGTTTGTGTTAGAAGACTATTGATGTAATCCGATTAAGATTGATCAGTTTAATTAAGATTAAGTGGATTCGAGTTTAAATTTTGATATTTGAATACTGTGTTAGAAGAGGTCAAGTAGGTTAAGATTAATCGAATATTTGACAATGTTTAAGAGAAAAATCAAATGGATCATAGAGTGACTGGATACTTAACTCGTAAAATTTTAATTGAAGATTAGGCAAGGTTAAGTCCTAACTCAAGGGTTAAGCAAAGGTAAAATCCAAATGGATTAAAGAGGACTACATATTAGAAAAGGAAAGTCCTAACTGCGGTTAGACAAAGGAAAGTCGAAGTGGGTCAAGGAGGATCGCACGTTAGTAAGAGGAAAGTCCTAACTGCGGTTAGGTAAGAGAAAAATTCAAGTGCCTCAAAGAGGACCGTACTCTGTGATAGGAAGTCCGACGAAAAGTTAGCATGAGATAGGAAGTCCCAATAAGTCTTGGTTGACTGAATATTGGATAAGGAAACCCTAGACTTGAACTAAGCAAATTAGGGTTGAGTAATCGATTGGAGCAATCAATTGATCCTAAACTAATCAATTAGAGCTTAATTTGCGAAGAGCACAAAAGATATCGTAAGCAATTGAGCAATTGATTTTGATATCTCTAATCGACTAGTTCAATCGATTAGCAGTTGAATCGATTAAGAAGAAAGCACAGTCGATTGAGAGTTTTGCAAAGTGAAGTTGCAAGAAAGAATAGCGGAATCGATTGACCTAATCGATTCAACCTATGCTAATCAATTAGGCATGGTTTTTGTTTGCAAGAAGTTTAATCGATTAAGTAATTGATTAGGAGAAGATTGTGAGCGAATAGTAAGTTTCTAAATCAATCAAGTGATCGATTGAACCTGCATAATCGATTAGGTAATCGATTGGAAAAAACAAAAAAAAGTTAATTACAAGATTTGAATAGACGAATTTGACGTGACAATCGATTGAGAGTAAGGTCAATCAATTGGGAACCTTAGATCGCGAGATAAAAGGCGTTTTCACAAGGGATTCGACACCTCTTCTTCTCCACTCTTCACCACCAATTTTTGGAAGATTCCGAGAGAAATGCTACTGCATTTTCGACTCTACAAAAGAAATTCAAGCAATAAGAAAAAAAGTAAGGTTTTCATTTGTATTGTATATACTGTGCGGATCCTTAAATTAATCATCTCAAGGAGATGTATATCACATAAATCCTAGTGTTAGCGATTGCTTCGAGTTTTCTGTTGCAAACGATTATATAATTTAATTTATACACTTTACCCATTTGAGTAAAATTATTTAAATTTTATCAAAATTATTTAAATTAATTAAAATCACTTTAAATTAATCTAAATCATTTTAAAATAGTATTAATTCCAAATCTTAAACTCTAAATACTATTATATGATTTATACACTTCACCAACTTATTAAAATAATTTAAATTTTTAAAAATTATTTTTAATTAATCAAAATTATTACCTATTCTATCCGTTCCAGAGTAACTTCTATATTTTACAGCAGCTGGTCAATAACTCTCCAAATAAGAAACAACGAATAACTACCGTACATTATGACAGTTGTGGATAACTACAACAATGTTATTGTTGGATGAGAGATATTTGGGATAAAATTAAATATCCAATACTGAGATTAGATGTTTTTTTATTTGTTTTTAAATTAAAAAAGTGACATTTCTTTACGATTTATATAATTTAGGATGTCATTTTAATTTTACCCAAATAAAAAAATTCTTCTTTAATAAAATCTGTGTGTGAACCGTCACGATCACTCCATTGACTTGATTAATCATAATTTTAGGCCATAAATTTAATAATCATAGGAATGGGATGCATTCAGATTATTAACAAATATATTAAGCAACATCAGCATGTGAAATTTATTTTTAGGAAACAATTTACAAAAAAAAACATTGGCAAAAATCGAAAGAAGTCCATATAAATCAGTGCCCTTTTTTCATTAAAATCATATAGACGTCCATTTTAGAGTAAACTATCCTATTTTAAAACTTATACCCTAGTAATTAACTATTATCTTCTATCACGTTTAGTAACTAGTTGATAGTTTCCATATAATGTGTAGTAGTTAATTGTTAATTTTTATAATAATAATATTATTTTATATTTATTTTGATTATTAGAGAATGATAATTTAATTAAAATAATATTTAAATAAACCAAACAAATTAATAGAACTTATTGACACTTACAGGAAGGGGAGTTTTGGCGTAACGATAAAATTATTATTTTATGATCAAAATTTCACGGGTTCAAATCCTGAAAATAGTCTCTTGTAAAAAGTAGGGTAAAACTGTGTATAATGAATTCTTTCTCGGGACCCCGCATGACGATAACTTCGTACACTAGACTACTATTTTTATTTGAAGGAACTTATTACAAGAACTTTTCGACACTTATTATATTTTAAATGAGCATTGTTTAATTATGATCAATTGTGTAGAAACTAACAAATAATTATTATAATATAGAGGAGTTGATTGTTAGCTTTTATAATAGTATCATCATATATTGATTTTATTTATTGAAGAGTGATAATCTTGTTGAAAATAATATTTCAATGATTAAAATAAACTAAGAAGATTCTATAACATCAACTACATTTTAAATGAATATTATTTGATCATGATCGATTGTGTAGAAGTTAGAAAGTAAAACACTACAATATGTAGCAGCTGATTGCTAGCTCCCACAATAATATCATTATCTTATATTGATTTTATTAATTGGGAAGTAATAACTTGATTATAATAATATTTTAATGAGAAAAATAAACTAAGAAAATTTCATGACATTCACTACATTTCAAATGAACATTATTTGATCGCAATCGATTAGATAGAAAGTTAAAAAGTAGTTACTACAATACATAACAATTGGTTACTAACTTGAATACATTATAACGGCTACTTGATCATTTTTATATGGTGTAGTAGCTATTGATAATTACAACAGTAATCTTAGTCAAAAGTATTTTTGGGATAAAATTATTAATAGAGCATCCATTTAATTATTTGTTTTTTCAGAAAATGCCCATTTGATGCTCTTAATTTAGGTCCTCCTTAAAATTTTAGATCCTCCTTACAATTTTTTCCTAAAAACACATACATGAGTGCGTTTGGTTAGATGAGAGTTGAGAAAGTGGAATGGGATTAATTTAAGTAGGGAAAGATAAAAGGTTAAAGTGGAATATTCCATTTTGGAAAATTGGCGGTGGGGAATATATATCTATATATATATATAAGTAGGGAAAGATAAAGGGTTAAAGTAGAATATTCCATTTTGGAAAATTGGCGGTGGGGAATATATATATATATATATTCTTCTTACTATTTTATTAAAAATCTCCCCGCTTTACTAACTATTTTGGTGAAGCCTAAAATAAATTTACGTTAATAACATTTTTTCTATTCACACTAAAAATATCTTACTATCTTACTATTTTATTAAAAATCTCCCCGCTTTACTAACTAACTTTGGTGAAACCTAAAATGAATTTACGTTAATATCCTTTTTTCTATTCACACTAAAAATAATTTTAAGGTTTATTAGTAATTCCACAAGTGAAACAATCAGTGATCTAGAGTTCGAGACTCAGCTGCGACATATTATTATGAATTTTTCTCATCATTAATTTTCTTTGGTTGTTTTATATAAAAAAATATAGTTTTAGTCCCACATCTTAGAATTGACAAGATTAAAAAAATTTCTATAAATATTTTAAATCAATAATATTAAAAAAATATACTTTTCTTAGTTTTTTTACTAAGATAAGTATAATATTAAATTAAATTAATTTTTTCATATGGAAACCTTACACTCGAAAAATCAAATAATTAGAAATTTCAAAGATCCAAATAATTCAAATTTTCAAAAGTCAGTACTTTACCCTAACGACTTTACTTTAGTATTTTAATGTTAAAATACACGCGACGCGTGTACATGATCACTAGTATATATAAAGCAACTGGGTGCTCCTTTTAGATGACTCTTTTATCTCCAAGAGGGCGCGAGAATAATAGTAGTTCGGATCTTTTGTCTTAAAATTATGTGTTTTTTCTGTTTCGTTTATCGATTAAATAGATAAAATCATATCTCAAAGATATTACATATATCTTAAAAATATCACGATCGATAAAGAAATACAGGGACATATGATTTCAAAATAAAGGATCCGAACTAAAATAATAGTGGACACTATATTAGTTTTCAAAACTAATTTAATGCACTAAAAGAAAAGGCATTGCATTGTGAAAAAAATATTAAATCAGGCAGCATCGATTTTTAGATAACTGATGGAGTTTTATATAATTTTTTATCGATTGTTAAATAAGTTAGAAAGTATTCATAATAGATTATCTTGAAATTCGTTGTAAGTCCTATTTTTTTAAAAAATCTAGCAATTGACTATAATTAGACAATATCCGGATAATAATTCGATGATCTTCTAGTAATAAATAAATAAATAAAAACTTACATCATAATTTTCATGGGCCTCTGTTAATTGCATGTGAATTGATCGCTTATGATGCATCGTTCAAGTTTTTAGAATATGCATGCACTTCCACCGAGATTAATAATATGTTGTAAAATATGACGCTGGTCCCCTCTTGGAATTAATTAATAAGGCTAAATTGACTATTTACTATTAATTTTTTCGGATGTTAATTAATTATGTCTCATTCTAATCCCAATTGTGGAGCCATTATGTCTACTAGATTGGGCATGATAACTGAAGTCACAATCAATCTTAAAAAAAAAATAACTATTTTCATTTATCAAGATTATAAAAATTATATTAAATATTCTTCTTTAATCTCAATCTAAATCCTCGTAGCTAAAGTCGCTATAGTAACTAACGAATAGCTTCTGAATAATTTTTATACGTTGTAGTAACTATCAAGTAATTTCTATACGTTTTGATTAAATTCTAAATCTTAAAATTTTAAATCTAAATTTTCAACTCTAAACACTATTACATGATTTATATCCTTTACCAACTTGTTTAAAATTATTTTAATTTTATTAAAATTATTTAAATTAATCAAAATCATTTTAAATTAATCAAAATGATTTAAAAATAGTCTTAAATCTAAATATTCTAAACACTATTATACGATCTATACACTTCACCAACTTCATTAAACTTATTTAAATTTTATCAAAATTATTTTAAATTAATTAAAGTAAGCTACTTAAATAGTTTTTACATATTGTAACCACTACAGAATAATTTCTACATTTTATAATAGCTAATAAAAAACAACGAATAACTGCTACATTATTCGATAACTACTGCAACGATATAGGATACGAGATATTTAGGATACAATATGGAATGAGATGTTTTTTTATTTTATTTTTAATTAAAAAAGTGACATTCTTTTATGATCTATATGATTTAGGACGTCATTTTAATTTTTGCCCAAATAAAAAAAATCTTCATATATATTTTTTAAATTTGACCATAAAATATTTTATTGTCTTTTTTTTTTTTGTTTGATGATAGGTAAATAATATATTATTGGAAAACATACAAAACCAATGATATTGCTGGTCTGAATCTCAGACATATGCCAAATTAGAATAGGTACTCATGATATTGTCCATGATTTGTAAAATCGTGATCCTTGATCGTAGGATCATGCGATCCTACAATCTAAAATATCGAATCAATTTTAGATCGTGAGGAATCATTTTTTGTAGTAGAATCATAGCAGAATTGGTAAGATTATAATAGGATCAGAGCAAGATTAGAATGATAGAAATTAATAAGTAGAGGAAAGAAATAATATAAATATTTTTAATCATCTTATTACTAAAATCAATAGATTTATTTATATAAATTGTCTAAAACAATAATGGAAAGATTAAATAAGACATGCAATCATAATAATTATAAACATAGTAATATAATAGACTTGGAAATATTATTTTTAGTATTTGATTTATGTCGATCTTGATTGTGTGCCAAATATAATAAATCTCAATTGATTGAAATCAATTAGAGATTATTTCCATTATTGTCATTACTCCCGACAAACTCAACGGGAGTGCCTGAACGTTGAGTTTGAGTTCTAACTTGGTGAAACGTTGTTTAGATAATGACTTGGTAAATATATCAATAATTTGATCTTCCGTAGAGATATAAGAAATCGAAAGTTGTGGAGTCGCCACACGCTTGTGAACAAAATGAAAATAAATCTCTACATGCTTGATACGAGCATGAAAAATAGGATTTGCCACAAGATAAGTTGCTCCAATATTATCATACCAGATTTTAGGCGTAGTAGTTGGGAAAAAGTGTAATTCCGAAAGAAGAGATTGTTGCCAAATAATTTCTGACGTTGCGTTAGCGATAACTTTATATTCAGCTTCAGCACCTGAGCGAGAGATTGTAGGTTGCTTTTTTGAAAGTCAGGAAACAAGATTTCACCCAAGAAATATAACATATCCACTAGTAGAACGTCTATCTTCAAGAAATCCAGCACAATCTGCATCACTGTAGGTAATAAACTCTCGTGAAGACTGACGATATAAAAGAAGATCATGTAGAATAGTGTCTTTGAGATATCGAAGAATTTTCTTAACACATTCCCAATGATGTTCAGTAGGAGTATGCATAAACTGACAGACATGATTCACAGCGAAAGCAATATCAGGTCGTGTAATTGTGACATATTGTACGGCACCAATAATACTATGGTAGATCTGGGGTCAGACATTGAAGAGGAAGATGAAGGTGCAGTGAAACCACCCTCAATGATTGGAGTGGAGATAGGACGTGCACCATCCATTTTAGCTCGTTGTAGGAGTCCAACAATATATTTGTTGTGAGAGAGAAGACAACTTTCAGAATGTGAAAGAAACTCTATGCCAAGGAAAAAATGAGCATTGCCAAGATCTCGAATAGGAAACTCTTGCCAGAGAAGATGTAGTAAAGTAGTAATACCATTTTAATCACTACCAGTTATTAATATATCATCCACATAAATCAGAACAAATATTGAAAATTCCTCACGACATTTGTAGAATAGGGAAGAGTCTGTTTTTGAGCCAGAAAATCCCTAAGAATGAAGCCAGGTAGATAGACGATGAAACCATGCACGAGGTGCTTGTCGAAGACCATATATAGACTTCTGAAGTTGACACACATGTGTTGGAAGTTGCGGGTGGATGAATCCAGGGGGTTGATCCATATAAACAGTTTCTTCAAGGTGTCCATAAAGAAAAGCATTAGAAACATCTAATTATCGTATTGGCCAATTGGAGCTAACAACTATAGATAGTAGCAATCTGATAGTTGTGATTCTGACGACTGAATTAAAAGTATCATTGAAGTCAATACCTGGCTATTGATTAAAGCCTTTAGGAACAAGACAAGCTTTGTAACGTTCAATAAACATCTGCATGATACTTAATTTGGTAAACCCATTTAGAACCCACAATATTCATAGATGGGGTACAAGGAACTAAGCTCCAGGTTACATTGCGAAGAAGAGCATCAAATTCTGTAGTCATGGCAGCACACCAATTTGGATCTCTGACTCCTTGTGTAAAACTAGAAGGTTCGACAAAATTTGAAAAAGCAAGAAGAACACGTGGAAGAGGATAATGAGTGGAAATTGGTTGACATCGTGCATAAATATCGCTTAGAGGAAGCATCTGCCGAGGAATGTCATCATCAGAGCTACTCGGAGATGAGTGCTCAGACGGACGAGAATCAGAACTAGAGAGTGGATCTCCACCAGCCGCCGAGTCTTTAGGAATTTGTGGAGATGGAGCAGGACCCAAGATACCATTCCCCTTTATTCTTTCAATATGTCCAGATGGAGCAATCTGTGGAGATTCTAATATATTACTTGGTGATATTAGAAAAGTACCACGATTATCTGAAGGAGAATTCGAGGTAGCAACTGCAAATGGAAAAAGAGATTCATCAAAAGTAACATGTTGAGAAATATATATCCGTCCGGTCAAAATATGGAGGCAACGATACCCATGACGCAAATTACTATAACCAAGAAAAATACATTGTTTAGAGCGAGGGTTTAACTTATGTTTAGAGTAAGGTCGTAGCCAAGGATAACATGCGCAACCAAAGATACGGAGGAAGGAGTAATTTGGAGAACGATTATAAAGTATTTCCAAGGGACACTTGTTTTGAAGTAGTGTAGTGGGTAAATGATTGATAAGATAGACCGTGGTTTGGACGACGCCATCCCAAAATTTAAGTGGAACTGAGGCATGATTAAGAAAAGCTAAGGTAGTTTCAACCACATGACGATGTTTTCTTTGAGCGGATCCATTTTGTTCAGGAGTGTGGGGACAAGAGACTCGGTGGAGGATGCCAGAAAAAGTAAGATGGCGATGAAGCACTTGATACTCTCCTCCCCAATCAGAATGAAAGGAGAGTATTTTACGATCAAAATATCGCTCAACATGCTTTTAAAAATGATAAAAAAATATCAAAGAGATCAGATTTTCTTTTCGTAGGAAAAATCCAAGTGAACTTGCTAAAGTTATCAATAAAAATAACATAGTAAAGAAAACCCTCATTAGAAAGAATAGGAGCAGGACCCCCCATATATCAAAGTGAATAATTTCTAAAGGAAAACTATAGTTGCGAGTAGAGAAAACAAAAGGTAGTTTATGAGATTTCGCTTTCATACAAGCTTCACATAAATGAGATGATGACGCTAAAGAAGTTGGTAAACCAAAACAATTAATAATATTTTGAACAAGACGTAGAGACGGATGACCAAGATGTGCATGTCACGAGAATTTATCCGTGCATTCTCCAACGAAGGTTTTGAGAGAGGTGGGTTGAAGATGATAAAGACCGTTTTTAGTGCCCCCTTGGAGTAGAATAGTTCCTGTCACGGGATCCTTCACAAGACAATGATTAGGATGAAATTCAAAAAATACATTATTATCAAGAGCAAACTAACGGACAGAAAGCAAATTTTTAGTAATAGAAGGAACATGAAGAGTGTTGCGCATACAAAAAGTATGACTATATGAATGAAATGATGTGTTTCCAATGTGAGCAATTTGCAAACCTAAGCCATTATCTATTTGTAGCATGTTGGATCTATGATAAGGTGAAACTTCTATAAGAATATTATACTCCAGTGTAACATGATGAGTTGCTCTAGAATCCGGATGTCATCCTGGGGTTTCAGGAATTGATGTCGTTGCATTAGGAGGGATGGAGAGTGAAAATGCTCCAGAATTAGATAATTGAGTACTAGATTGCCAAGATAAGGGAGAGGGTCGACTTGATGATACAGGTCCTCCTCGAAAATTTGAATTATATCTTTTATAACAATTTTGAACATAATGACCATAATTGAAGTAAATCAGACAGCGTCCTCGACCTTGACCTCTACCTCGACCTCAACCCCAGCCTTGGAAACCTCCAAACTGATTTTGTTGACCATATTGGGGAGGAGGTTGATTATGTTGATCAGGTTGTAGAGCCTTGCTGAGCATGTGTGCCGATAAAGATAAAGAATCTGACATCCTTTGAGATTGTATTTGTAGAAGCCTTTCATGAGAGGATAACATACCATGAAGCGTTTCAAGTGACACTTGATCCATGCGAGTCGTCACGCTAGGAACAAAGCTATCATATTGAGGACCTAAACTTGTAAGAACATGCATTAATAGTTCTGGATCAGAGACTAGATGTCCAATTGCAGCTAGGTTATTAGCAATGGTCTTGACTGATTGCATATAGTCATTGATGGAGGCATCTCCTTATTGTACATACTGTAATTGTAGACGAAGATGGAGAACTCGTGCTTGAGAGTGAGATGCAAAAGAATGATCAAGAGCTTCCCAAACTTGGCGCGAAGTATTGAGCCCAACGAGCATAGGAAGTATAGACTCAGTAATCAATGAAATTAACCAAGTCAAGACTAATTGATCTTTCTTAAATCAAATAGTATAGGATGAATCATCTTTTTGAGGTGGAGATAAACTACCATCAACATGACCAAGTAATCATGAACACAAAATAAAGGAAGAAATTGTAATTTTCATAGTAAATAATTATCATGGTCAAGTTTAACGGAGAAAGAATGAACCATAGGAATTGAAAAAGAGGTATTTTGTGATGGTGAAGATATTTCAGTAGACTCGAGAGAAGACATTTTTTTTCTTTTTTTTCTCTCTTATTTTTTTTTTCACATTTTTTTCACCTTTTTTTTTCTCTCTATTTTTTTTCATGTTTTTTTTCTCATTTTTTTCAAAAGAAAAGGCCAAACGGAGGAGGGAAAAAAGCAAAAAAAAAATAAAGAAAGATTGTTACTGTAGTTGTCGAAGTTCTCGAGGTTGCCCACAAAATTGGCAAGAATGGACGTTGGCGATGAGATTGCAAGATGTTGCTGGAGCATACTGATCTTTGGGTTGCTCCAATTTGCTGTTGTGCTCCAAGATGTTCACGTTGTTGCTGACTAATGTTGTAGAAATTTAGTGCTGGAATTGAGGTGCTGGAAGAGGAATTAAAGAAGGAAGAAGTGAAATTTTGAGGGAAGATAAGAAAAGGAAGGATCATGACTCTGATACCATGCAGAAATCAATAGGTAGAGGAAAGAAACAATATAAAGCTTTTTGATCATCTTATTAGTAAAGCCAATAGGCTTATTTATACAAATTATCCAAAACAATAATGAAAAGATTAAATAAGGCATACAATCATAATAATTATAAACATAGTAATATAATAGACTTGAAAATATTATTTTTACTATTTGATTCATGCCGATCTTGATTGTGTGCCAAATATAATAAATCTCAATTGATTAAAATCAATTAGAGATTATTTTCATTATTATCATTAAGAATATGATCAAAGTAAGATCGGTAGAAGTTTTAAGAAGCCATAACTTTTGATTCGGATTAGACTATGAGACATATAATATATCAAATCGAAGTATGTTTAGAGATCTACAATTGATTACTGAGTAAAAACCCTAACTTCTTAGTTTTAGACTAAAAAATGTCATTTAATTTAAAGTCTTTTCGAAGGTTCGAAAGATTTCTAATCTTTTTGTATTATCTTTTGGACTTTTATAATTTAGGTTATTTTCATCTTTTATATAGTTAGAATTGGGGGTTTTAGACAATTTAAACATCTTTTTAGTTATTTTTGAGTTAGTTTTTTAATCAACAATATTTTGTCATTTATTTCCTTAAAACGATGAGTTTTTGGGTGTCTTGTATCTAGTACTCTATGGAATTAACACGTCTTTAAAAGATTATTTCTGATGCTTATGTTTGAATCAAATGTTTCAATAGCTTCCGCTATGTCAGTTGTTTGTTGACCTTTAAACTAAGTTATCTTATGAACTAAGAGAACATTATTGAGGTTGATGCGATTATTATTTTATTAGTAGAAATTTTATATTCTTTAATTTTGTGATATGAAAAATATAAATATTATTGAGTGTTATTGTGCTAGAATAGTAGTTAAATTACTAATTAATTTAAATTTATAAATATAATAGTGTCAAATGTGGTGTGGAGTGTGAGAATTGTATGTATATGTAAAATTATTAATCTATTTATATATAAATCACACACACACACATATAAATATTACTCATGTACTATAAAATTTCAAATGTTTTTAGTATGATCATACGATTCTGCGATCTAATTTTGACCGGTTCGATCCTAACCCCAAATTGATCCTGCGTAGGATCACAATTTTGCAAACTATGATACCGTCTAATGAGTTGGTGCATACACAGGGCATGCCACCTATCACATGGGTTGGTGTATGCGCAAAGCAACCAACCCACATCACTATCAACTACAATTATAAACCCAACACAATCACAAAACATGATCACTATCGTATATCCCTCATCACCAAAAACTCTAAATTTTACCTTTTGAACTTGAATCTCCCTCCATTGAAACTTGCTGACACCTCTCCCAAGTGTCCTCAAAGAATATGCCTCTCTTGACTTCGCTAGACTCACCCTACACCTAACTAATTGTCAGAGTCCAACCTCCAGCCAACTCCTACATCCTCACCAGACGTTGACCACTCCCTACGAGAGGGGAGCTCTTTATGATTTCTACAATTGTCCCCACCCTGAAGTTGATAGTCGACCGGACAAACAGAGCAGTGAGTGCCCTTGCCTCCCTTCCGGCTCGCGTCCGGTACATCCTCTAGGCATACTTTGTGGCCCTTGCCGGACGAGTGCCATATATGATTTCTGCATTCGTTTGTGCCATAACTCAACCCCAATCAGATCATGAGGAGACCTCCAACCTACTATTAGAAAGTCACCTTCTTCCTCTTTGTTGACCTCTCGGAAGAACCCTACCTTCCAGCTTTGCTTGTCAACTTCCAGAACTTGCCCCTCCTCCTTGCCCCCTCCCTCCATTGCTACTTGTGTTATGGTCCATAGATTTTACCCAGTTGGCCGGAGAGACCTTGCTCCACCGGAGCAACCCGATCTCCAAAAGAGGTTGCCCCTACTTACTTCGACCTCCCAAGGAGGCTGCACCTTCAACCTCCAACAACAGCCAAACGTGGGATGGCCACAATACCTCCTTGTCACCGACACATCCCCTCCTTGCACTCTTTGTCACTAATGGAGTGGTTGTCAACCCCCACCATTTTGTGTGCACTCAACTTGGTTAATTCGAGCTAAGAGAAGGGTAGAAGATAGACATTCTTCTTTGACCACTTCCTTTTAAGTAACAATCCCCATCAAAAACAAGGCAAGGGTGGATTGCCTTCCTCCACTCCCGTTGAAATGGAATCACTATGATCCTCCATAAGTGTTGAAAATTAAACTTAATTTTTTGATAGAGATGAAGTTAGTGGGTGATAAGATGGCAAGTAGTGGATAGATGAGATATTAGTGGTGATAGTATATGCGTTAATGGAGTTAGTGGGAAGATAAACATGGAGGTAGTAGTGTTATTTGAGTTATGTAATAAACCTATAAATATGTTAGTCTTTGTGAATGAAATCAATGTTTTGAAGCTCTCGTTTCTTTATTTCCCTCTTCTATATAAAGTGCAAATTTTCTTCCACAATATTCTTTTCCCTTCTTCTTCCAACAAATTGGTATTAGAGTCATAGCTAATGAAGATATGACTCCCTTCCAAATTCTGATTCTCAAGGAGAGTAATTATAAGAATTGGAGTATCAATATGAAGGCATTTCTTAGAGCTTATGATGTTTGGGAGGTTATTGAGAAAGACTACATTGAGTCATAAGATAACTAGACATTTTCTTCAACTGAAAAAGACAGTATGAGAAATTTAATAAAGAGAGACAAGAAGACTCTCTTTCTTATTTATCAAGCTTTAGATAAGGATGATTTTGAGAAAATCTCAAGTGCTACTTCAGCCAAGAAAGCATGGGAAAGCTCCAAGTCTCGTATTAATGAGAAGAAAAGGTGAAAAAGGTACACCTTCAAATGTTAAGAAGTTAATTTGATGCTCTTCATATGAAGGAAGGTGAATTGGTATCCGATTATTTTTCTAGAGTCTTTATCATTTCCAATCAACTAAAGAAAAATGGTAAGAAGCTAGAAGAAGTAACTATCATTGAGAAAATTCTTTGATAATTGAATTCAAGATTTGATAGTATTACAATTATCATTGAAGTGACCAAAGATCAACAAGCCATAATGATAGAGCAGCTCTTAGGTTCACTACAAGCCCATGAAGAAAAGAAGAAGATAAATGAAGAGATTAGTCAACAACCCCTTAAGACGACTTTTCAACCAAATAAGAAAGATGAAAGCTTCAATAACAATAGAAGTCAACGTGGAAGAGGTCATGGATATGGATGAGACCATTCTAATGAGCAAGGGTGGGGTTCTAATAACAATAATGAAAGAGAAGAAAAATCAATAAAAGGATGTGGAAGAGGACACATAAACTCAAGGTATGACAATTCTCAAGTTAAGTGCTACAATTATAACAAGTTTGGGCATTATACTAGAGAATGTAGATCACATAAGAATAAAGTATATGAAAAAGTAAATTATATGGAAGAAATAAAAGAAGAAGATGACACCCTACTGCTAGCATATAAATATAAAGAAAGAGGCGAAGATATAATGTGGTATCTTGACATTGGCGCAAGCAATAATATGTGTGCAAAAAGAAACATGTTCATAAAGCTTGATGAATCAGTCAGTGGTAATGTATCCTTTGGAAATGAATCAAAGATCAAGGTGAAAGACAAAGGTAACGTTCTCATCCGTTTGAAGAATGGAAAACATGAATTTATCTTGAATATTTTCTGTGTGCTAAATATAAAGAGCAACATCTTAAGCTTATGACAACTTTTGGAAAAAGGATATGATGTTTATCTAAAAGATAGTATGCTCTTCTTGAAAAATGATATTGGTTACTTAATTGCTAAGGTGCCTATGTCAAAAATAAAATATTTTTATTTAATATTCAAAATGATGTTGCCAATTGTCTCAAAGATTGTTATAAAGACACCACTTGGCTATGACATCTTCGATTTGTGTATCTCATTTTTGAAGGACTAGAATTGCTTTTAAAGAAGGAGATGATGAGAGGATTGCCTTACATCAAACATCTTGATCAATTATGTGAAGTATGTCTATGTGGGAAGCAATTTAGAAAAGGTTTTCCAAAAGAGTCAAGTTCAAGACCTCAAAAGTCACTTGAACTTATACACACTGATATTTATGTCCCAATAAAGCCAAGTTCACTTGGTAAGAGTAATTATTTCATTCTTTTCACAGATGACTTTTCTTAGAAAACTTAAGTGTATTTTTTGAAGTAAAATCAGAGGTCTTTGGCATATTCAAGAAATTTAAAACTACTATAGAAAAGGAGAGGGTCTTGATATCAAAGTTATGTGATTTGATTGAGGAGGAGAATTTACCTCAAAAGAATTTCAAGAATTCTGTGAAGCCAACAGAATACGACGATCTTTGATAGTTTTAAAATCCCCTCAACAAAATGGAGTGGCAGAAAGAAAGAATCAAATCATTCTTGACATGGCAAGGAACATTCTCAAAAGTAAGAGGCTACCAAAATAACTTTGGGTAGAAGTGGTTGCATGTGTAATATACTTATCCAACTGATCACCAACAAAGAGTGTGTGGGGGCAAGACATCACAAGAAGCATTGAGCAGAAGGAAGCCTGAGATTTCTTATCTAAGAGTTTTTGGGAGTATAGTTTACGTCCATGTGTTTGACGAAGCAAGAAGCAAATTGGATGATAAAAGTAAAGAGTTTTTTTATTGGCTATAATACTAACTCAAAAAGGTTTAACCTATACAACCAGATATTGGGAAAACAATCATCAACCGAGATGTCGTATTTAATGAAGAAGAAGAATGAAATTAGAAATCTCTAAATGAAGATTACAACTTCTTCCCATACTTTGAAGAAGAAGATGAAGAGCAACCAAGGGTTGAGCAAATAAGAGAAGAGCCTATTACTCCACTAGTAACATCAACATCAAGTACTCAAGGAAATTCATCTGCATTAACTTCCAAGTGAAAGAGTATCACGCTTCAGGAGCTTACGAGACCTTTATGAGGTAACTGAAAATCAAGATAATATTACTTTATTTAGTCTCTTTATCGATTGTGAGCTTATGGATTTCCAAGAAGCTATAAAGGGTAAAAAGTGGAAAGATGCGATGGATGAAGAAATCAATGCGATCGAGAAAAATGATACATGGGAGTTAACTCCACTTCTTGAAGAACATAAGATAATTGGTGTGAAATGGGTATACAAAATAAAGAAGAATATTAAAGGAGAAATTAAAAGAAATAAAGCAAGATTGGTGGCAAAAGACTACAGTGAAAGATCTGACATTGACTATGATGAGGTATTTGCTCTCGTTACTCGATTAGAAATTGTTAAACTAATCATTTCTTTAGCAGTCCAAAATAACTAGAGAATACATCAAATGTGTTGGAGTGTATACTGAAAGCCTAAGCTTTTGTAAATATTTATGTTAAATAAAGAATCACATTTGGTCAATTTATCTACATTTGTTTGTAGTTGTTCAATTAATTTATATTGTAGATAACATAGTATGTGGTGTCACATATAGAAGATGATGTTATCAGTACCTTATAAATTATAAACAGTAGCTCACGACCAAAATGTAAAAGAACAAACCATTGGGAGGTCGTAGTGTAATTAGGAACTAGTTTATCTTGACTATATAATTACACTAGTACACTTAGAGTGTATTGAGTAGGACCATTTGAGGTCGTTTCTTTTATACTGACTTTATAAAGAAACAAAGACCTCGGTTATTATGGAAGTGTGTGCTCTTAATCCTAATATAATAACAAGCACATATATTTGATATTTATTTCTTTAATTTATCAATGGGTGAGATTTAGTTCAATGAATCAATAAGCCTGATAAGTTGGGAAATGGTATCACTTATAGTGTGTGTTGTTGATTATAGAAGGAAACTGTGTCCTAGAGATACTAGGTTGATAATGTCCTCAAGAGGAGCTCATAAGGATTGTCATGTTAAACTCTGCAGGTGGACTTAGTCCGACATGACGATAAGGTTGAGTGGTACTACTCTTGGACTAAGATATTAATTAAATGAGTTGTCAGTAACTCACTTAATTAATGGACATTAGATATCTTAAACACAGGGAGACTAACACACTCATAATAAGAAGGAGCCCAAAAATATAATTTGGGATTGATGCGGTAGTTCAATAATAGTTCTCTAGTGGAATGAATTATTAAGTTGTGTGTTCGGGGCGAACACGGGATGCTTAATTTTATCGGGAGATCAAAACCAATTCCTCCTCTCGGTCCCTATCGTAGCCTCTTATTTATAGAGTACTATATCCACCTATACCCACCTTCTATACCCACCAATAGGGGGCCGGCCAAGCTAGCTTGAGAACCAAGCTAGGGCCGGCCTAGGTATAAGATTGGGTGGCCGGCCCTAGCTTGAACCCAAGCTAGTGGGGGCCGGCCAAATTAAATTAAAAAAATAAATTTAATTTTAATTTTTATTATGTGGAAGATATAATTTATTAAAGAGAATTAAAATTAAAATATCTCTCTTGTAAAAGATCTACAATAGATTAAAGAAAGAGATTAGATCTCTTTCCTTATTTGTAGATTGGTGAGATATTTTATTTTCTCTTTAAAAATTATTCACATGTTGTAAAATTAAAATTATAGAAATTTCCTTTTATCAACCATGAAGAGATTTTTAAAGAGAAATTTTAATTTTTAAAATTTCTGGAAACAAATTAGGAAGTTTTAATTGTTGATTAAAACTTGTCTAATTTACCTCTTTTGATGTGGCCGGCCATTAGAGATTAATTGGAAAAATTTTATTTTATTTTTCTCAATTAAATCATGTCAAGGGAATTAAGGAAATTTTATTGTAATTAAATTTCCTAATTTGCCTAGGTCAAGGAATATAAAAGAAGGGGTGAGGGTGGCTTCATGAGACACAACCTCTATTATTTTCTCTCCCTCTTTTCCTTGGTGTTGTGGCCGGCCATCATCTCTTCTCCTCTTCCTCTTTGTGGTGGCCGAAACTCTCTATTGCTTGGAGCTCTTGTGGAGGCCGGATACTACTTAGAGAAGAAGAAGAAGAAGGAGAGAAAGCTTGCATCTCTTGGAGCTTGGTTGGTGTTTTGTTCTTCATCCTTGGTAAAGCTTCTTTGTGGCCGAACCTAGCTAGGAGGAGAAGAAGGTGGTTGGTGGTTTCTCATCTCGGAAGATCGTTGCCCACACAACGTCCGAGGTTAGAAGAGGAATACGGTAGAAGATCAATAGGTCTTTCTAAAAGGTATAACTAGTAATTTTTCTTTCCGCATCATACTAGTTATTTTTGGAAAAATACCAAATACAAGAGGCTTATGATTCTAGAATTTCGAATATGTTTTTCGATGTTGTGTTCTTTTGTTTTTTCTTTTCCTTGTGATTTGATTGTTCTTTTCGGTTAACCTATAGTTATTTTAGGAAATTAAATATTAGCTTTCTATAAAAGGTTTTGTCTAGTCGGTGGTGGTTGCTCCCATATCCAAGAAGGCCATGTGCCTTGCCACGTCAGTACTGGGAACCGATTATGGAAATTAATATTTAATGGAATTAATAACTTAAGGTGATTTGGGTCGAATGTGTTAAGTTCCGCAGGAGACCCAAGTCAAAACCTAAAAGAACGAATAGATTAAGTTTTGGATCAAACGTGTTAAGTTCCGCAGGCGATCCAAAATTTAATTTAAAAGAACACATGGTAGCTAGGAAAAGGTTCAGACCTTTGTACAAATTTTTGTACAGTAGAACCTCTAGGTTTTCCGAGTAGCAACCAACAATTGGTATCAGCGCTAGGGTTTTGCCTCTGTGTATTTGGTATTAGTTTAATTATGCACATGTCATACATAATTTTGGCAGGTTAATAGTAGGATGTGCTAACTTTGTGGATGCAGGATCCAACTATTATGGCTTTTAGTTATTATGTGTGTGATTGGACCCTTGGACATGTCAAGGGCATTTATTTGTGTGTGCATGATTGTATTAAAATACAGCAGGAGCTGTTTTTAGTTTTATTAGGATTTTATTTTTGATCTAGATACATGTACATTCCTTTTATGGAATATAGGATCAAAAATGTAAAATTCTATTTATGTCGCGGATCGAATCTTGCAAAGCGTGGAACCTTCTAAGGACCAGAGGCGCAGCGGAACTAGGAGCAAGATGGATGCGATAGCTAGACCCGATGGCGGTGGCCAAATTTGGCAGCAGCTTGGGATGACAACACACGGAGGACAACTAGAGATAAAAGCCATAATAGTTGAAAATTAGATTTTCTATTTATTGCTTTTATATTGTGCTGTGTGTATGTGTTAGTTTACATGTTTAGTAGGCTAGTATAGTTAAAATTCCTCATTTATAAATAACTAAGTGGGAGAGGGATTTTTAAATAAATCCCATGGTCTCCATTACTGGTTTGTAAGTGATGCAAACAAGCTTGCGCGTTGGCTCTGAGTGCCTTCCTCCATAACGGATGAGCTTGTTTGTGGATCACTAGAACAAACTTCCATTTTTGGATGACTATAGGAAGTTAATTAAGAGCATGTGATCTTCCCCAACGGAAGGGGCATAATCTTATTAATGGACTTAGTGTCAAGTAATGGTATACACTTAGACACATCTAATAGTATCCTCCCCATCGGAGTCACTGCTATTATTTGTGTGACCAAAAGACACCAACTATTAATTTTATTTGTCAAAAAAGTTAGGTTGACAAGATAATAAAATTAATGGGATAAAATCCTCCTTTTACAAATGTTGAATTTGTATACGTCCACACTAACATGGCATACAAAATTCACGGTGTTTTGAGGTGTTGGTTAATTTAAAATAGTATTGTTTGAGGAATCAATATTATTCTAAATTTAGAGTTCTGACCAAAAGTTATTTGTGATTCTTAGGATGACTTTCAACCCACTGTCCATTATACTTCAACAGAATAGACTTACTAGACCTAATTACATAGATTGGAAAAGAAACATAGACATTGTTCTTACTGCTGAAAGCTATAAATTTGTACTGACTGAGCAGTGCCCTGAAGCACCTACTGGTGAATCTACCCAAGAGGAGATTGAATATCATAGGAAATGGGTAAAAGCAGATGAGATGGCACGGTGTTACATTTTGGCTTCAATGTCAAATGTATTGCAACATCAGCATCAAGATTTACCAACAGCCTATGACATTATGAACAATCTCAAGGAACTCTTTGGTCATCAGGATAGGGCTTCTAGGCAAGAAGCCATGAGAAAGATAATGACAGCCACCATGCAAGAGGGTACTCCTGTAAGGGATCATATCCTAAAGATGATGACTTATCTGAACGAGATACAGATCCTTGGAGGAGAAATTGATGGGGAAACCCAGATCGATATGATCCTCCAAACGCTACCTAGAAGTTTTGAGCAGTTCCGCCTGAACTATAATATGAATAAGAGGATTTATTCATTAGGGGAACTACTGACAGAACTTCAAGCGGCAGAAGGATTATTTCGTCACAATTCTCAAATTCACTATGCTGAAAATGGTTCTACTTCTAAACCAAGAGGAAAGAAGAAGAAGAAACAAGCTGGCTCAGCAAAGAAAGTGAATAAATCTCAGAGTACAGGATTTAAAGCTGGAGTGAAGAAGCCGAAGGGCAAGTGCTTCATCTGCAAGCAGTCAGGGCATTGGAAGGCGGATTGTCCTCGTAGGAATCAGAACAACAAAGGTATATCTCATGCTCTAGTTGTTGAAACATGTTTAGCGGTGTTATCTACCAGCACCTGGTGTGTAGATACGGGAGCCACTGATCATGTCTGCAATTCCCTGCAGGGGTTCCAGGAAACCCGACGACTAACTGAAGGAGAGATTACCGTCTACATGGGCAATGCTACTAAGGTGGCGGCTGTTGCAGTGGGAGACGTCTACTTATCTTTTAGTAGAAATAGAAATTTGGTTTTAAGAAATTGTCTTTATGTACCCAGTTTTAGAAAGAATTTAATTTCAGTTTTTAAACTATTCTTAGATGGATATTTAGTTTCTTTCAGTAACGATGTAGTTATTAAAAGAAATAAAGTGATTATCTGTTCTGGTGCATTAGTTGGCAATTTGTATACTTTAAATCCAAATTCTTCCACAAAGCAAAACATGGAAATTTATAACTCATCTTCTAACTCTAATAAGAGAAAAGAACCTTCGGAAATGAACCAAACATATCTTTGGCATCTAAGGCTTGGTCATATTAACTTAAGTAGGATTCAGAGGCTTATAGCCGATGGACTTTTGAGTTCATTAGAGTTGGAAAATTTTCCAACTTGTGAATCCTGCTTGGAAGGTAAAATGACCAAGAGGCCATTCAAGGCCAAGGGGTATAGAGCCAAAGAAGTGTTAGAGTTGGTTCACTTTGATTTGTGTGGTCCTATGTCTGTCCAGGCAAGAGGAGGTTTTGAATATTTTGTCTCTTTCATAGACGATTATTCAAGATATGGATACATTTACCTAATGCGCCGCAAGTCCGAGTGCTTTGATAAGTTCAAAGAATACAAGGCTGATGTGGAAAAACGACTAGGTAAAAGTATCAAGACACTACGGTCAGATCGTGGTGGCGAATACCTCTTAGGAGAGTTTAGGAATTACTTATCAGAGGCCGGGATTCAATCCCAATTGTCTGCACCTGGAACACCCTAACAGAATGGTGTAGCAGAACGAAGGAATAGGACTCTTATGGAGATGGTTAGATCGATGATGAGTTATTCAGAATTACCAAATTCGTTTTGGGGATATGCTCTGGAAACAACAGTGTATGTTCTGAACTTAGTACCTTCTAAATCAGTTTCTTCTACTCCCATAGAATTGTGGAATGGGCGAAAACCCAGTCTAAGACATATTCGGATTTGGGGTAGTCCAGCACATGTGCTGAAACCAGATGCTGATAAGTTAGAATCCCGTACAGAAGTTCGCGTGTTTGTAGGATATCCCAAAGGAACGAAAGGTGGTTTATTTTATAGTCCTAAAGACCAGAAGGTCATTGTTAGCACCAATGCCCAGTTTTTAGAAGAAGACTATATAATGGATCACAAGCCCAGTAGCAAAGTTGTTTTAGAAGAACTTAGAGAGGACACGTCTACTTGAGTAACAAGACAAGATGAAGTACCACAAGAGAGCAACACATGTCACACATGATACACAACCACGATGCCTCGTCGTAGTGGGAGGGTTGTAAGCGACTGAAAGATTCATGTTTTTGGGAGAGTCTTCGGACTTGATCCCGGGTAAACATGAACCTGATCCACGAACATATGACGAAGCACTCCAAGATATAGATGCAGCATCTTGGCAAAAGGCAATGAATTCTGAAATAGAGTCTATGTACTCTAATAAGGTCTGGGAGCTTGTAGAACCACCTGATGGTGTAAAAGCCATTGGATGCAAGTGGATCTACAAAAGAAAAAGAGGGACAGACGGGAAGGTAGAAACCTTCAAAGCTAAGCTTGTTGCGAAAGGGTATACTCAAAAAGAGGGAATCGATTATGAGGAAACCTTTTCACCGGTAGCCATGCTTAAGTCTATCCGGATACTCTTATCCATTGCTGCTCATATGGATTATGAGATTTGGCAAATGGATGTCAAGACAGCTTTCCTTAATGGAAGTCTTGAAGAGAATATCCATATGAAGCAACCAGAAGGGTTCATTGAAAAAGGCAAAGAGCATCTAGTGTGCAAGCTCAATCGGTCTATTTATGGACTGAAGCAAGCTTCAAGATCTTGGAACATCCGGTTTAATGAAGTAATCCAGTCATATGGATTTATTCAATGTCCGGATGAGTCTTGTGTATACAAGAAGTGTAACGGAAACGTGGTGGTATTTCTTGTACTATACGTAGATGATATTTTGTTAATTGGCAACAATGTCAAGGTATTATCAGACGTAAGGGTATGGTTGTCCAAACAATTTGATATGAAGGACTTAGGAGAGTGTGCACACATTCTTGGGATCAAAGTGATAAGGGATCGCAAGAAAAGAATGTTGTGTCTATCCCAAGCTTCATATATAGATACAATCCTTGCTCGTTTTAGTATGCAGGATTCCAAGAAAGGTTTCTTACCTTTTAGGCATGGAATAGCTCTATCTAAAGAGATGTCTCCGAAGACATCAAAGGAGATAGAAGACATGAAAGCAGTTCCTTATGCTTCGGCTGTAGGAAGCCTTATGTATGCAATGCTATGTACGAGACCTGATATTTGTTTTGCCGTGGGCATGGTCAGCAGATATCAGAGTAACCCTGGACAAGGACATTGGACTGCGGTAAAGCATATATTAAAGTACCTGAGAAGGACTAGAGATTATATGCTAATTTACCAAGCAGACGATTTGCTCCCTGTGGGTTACACGGATTCAGATTTCCAATCAGATAGGGACAATAGTAAGTCTACATCAAGCTATGTGTTTACTTTAGGAGGTGGAGCCATTTCATGGAGGAGTGTTAAGCAGAAATGCGTATCGGACTCAACCATGGAAGCTGAGTATGTAGCAGCCTCTGAGGCAGCTAAAGAAGCAGTATGGCTCAGGAACTTTCTAATGGACTTAGATGTGATTCCTGGTTTGCCCAAAATTATCACAATTTATTGTGATAATAGCGGTGCAGTTGCAAACTCGAAGGAACCACGAGCTCATAAGGTAAGTAAACATATAGAGCGCACCTGATACGAGATATCGTGAAGCGAGGAGAAGTTGTCATCGCCAAGATTGCATCAGTAGATAACCTGGCGGATCCTTTCACTCCGGCGAAAGCTTTTGATCGGCATGTGGAGGGAATGGGAATCAGATGTATGGTAGAAGATATGGCAGCTTAGTCATTAGTATAAGTGGGAGATTGTTGGAGTGTATACTGAAAGCCTAAGCTTTTGTAAACATTTATGTTAAATAAAGAATCACATTTGGTCAATTTATCTACATTTGTTTGTAGTTGTTCAATTAATTTATATTGTAGATAACATAGTATGTGGTGTCACATATAGAAGATGATGTTATCAGTACCTTATAAATTATAAACAGTAGCTCACGACCAAAATGGAAAGGAACAAACCATTGGGAGGTCGTAGTGTAATTAGGAATTAGTTTATCTTGACTATATAATTACACTAGTACACTTAGAGTGTATTGAGTAGGACCATTTGAGGTCGTTTCTTTTATACTGACTTTATAAAGAAACAAAGACCTCGGTTATTATGGAAGTGTGTGCTCTTAATCCTAATATAATAACAAGCACATATATTTGATATTTATTTCTTTAATTTATCAATGGGTGAGATTTAGTTCGATGAATCAATAAGCCCGATAAGTTGGTAAATGGTATCACTTATAGTGTGTGTTGTTGATTATAGAAGGAAACTGTGTCCTAGAGATACTAGGTTGATAATGTCCTCAAGAGGAGCTCATAAGGATTGTCATGTTAAACTCTGCAGGTGGACTTAGTCCGACATGACGATAAGGTTGAGTGGTACTACTCTTGGACTAAGATATTAATTAAATGAGTTGTCAGTAACTCACTTAATTAATGGACATTCGATATCTTAAACACAGGGAGACTAACACACTCATAATAAGAAGGAGCCCAAAAATGTAATTTGGGATTGGTGCGGTAGTTCAATAATAGTTCTCTAGTGGAATGAATTATTATTGATAAAATTAAGTTGTGTGTTCGGGGCGAACACGGGATGCTTAATTTTATCGGGAGACCAAAACCAATTCCTCCTCTCGGTCCCTATAGTAGCCTCTTATTTATAGAGTACTATACCCACCTATACCCACCTTCTATACCCACCAATAGGGGGCCGGCCAAGCTAGCTTGGGAACCAAGCTAGGGCTGGCCTAGGTATAAGATTGGGTGGCCGACCCTAGCTTGAACCCAAGCTAGTGGGGGCCGGCCAAATTAAATTAAAAAAAGAAATTTAATTTTAATTTTTATTATGTGGAAGATATAATTTATTAAAGAGAATTAAAATTAAAATATCTCTCTTGTAAAAGATCTACAATAGATTAAAGAAAGAGATTAGATCTCTTTCCTTATTTGTAGATTGGTGAGATATTTTATTTTCTCTTTAAAAATTATTCACATGTTGTAAAATTAAAATTATAGAAATTTCCTTTTATCAACCATGAAGAGATTTTTAAAGAGAAATTTTAATTTTTAAAATTTCTGGAAACAAATTAGGAAGTTTTAATTGTTGATTAAAACTTGTCTAATTTTCCTCTTTTGATGTGGCCGGCCATTAGAGATTAATTGGAAAAATTTTATTTTATTTTTCTCAATTAAATCATGTCAAGGGAATTAAGAAAATTTTATTGTAATTAAATTTCCTAATTTGCCTAGGTCAAGGAATATAAAAGAAGGGGTGAGGGTGCCTTCATGAGACACAACCTCTATTATTTTCTCTCCCTCTTTTCCTTGGTGTTGTGGCCGGCCATCATCTCTTCTCCTCTTCCTCTTTGTGGTGGCCGAAACTCTCTATTGCTTGGAGCTCTTGTGGAGGCCGGATACTACTTGGAGAAGAAGAAGAAGAAGGAGAGAAAGCTTGCATCTCTTGGAGCTTGGTTGGTGTTTTGTTCTTCATCCTTGGTAAAGCTTCTTTGTGGCCGAACCTAGCTAGGAGGAGAAGAAGGTGGTTGGTGGTTTCTCATCTCGGAAGATCGTTGCCCACACAACGTCCGAGGTTAGAAGAGGAATACGGTAGAAGATCAATAGGTCTTTCTAAAAGGTATAACTAGTAATTTTTCTTTCCGCATCATACTAGTTATTTTTGGAAAAGTACCAAATACAAGAGGCTTATGATTCTAGAATTTCGAATATGTTTTTCGATGTTGTGTTCTTTTGTTTTTTCTTTTCCTTGTGATTTGATTGTTCTTTTCAGTTAACCTATAGTTATTTTAGGAAATTAAATATTAGCTTTCTATAAAAGGTTTTGTCTAGTCGGTGGTGGTTGCTCCCATATCCAAGAAGGCCATGTGCCTCGCCACGTCAGTACTGGGAACCGATTATGGAAATTAATATTTAATGGAATTAATAACTTAAGGTGATTTGGGTCGAACGTGTTAAGTTCCGCAGGAGACCCAAGTCAAAACCTAAAAGAACGAATAGATTAAGTTTTGGATCAAACGTGTTAAGTTCCGCAGGCGATCCAAAATTTAATTTAAAAGAACACATGGTAGCTAGGAAAAGGTTCAGACCTTTGTGCAAAATTTTTGTACAGTGCAACCTCTAGGTTTTCCGAGTAGCAACCAACAAAATGGATGTAAAATCTACATTCATAAATGGAATTCTTGAAGAATAAGTCTATATTCGGCAGCCATCAGGTTATGAAGTCAAAGGGCTTGAAGATAAAGTTCTAAAATTAAAGAAGACTCTCTATGGGCTAAAGCAAGCACCAAGAGCATGGAATAGCCGGATAGACAGGTAATTACAAGAGAAAAGCTTCATCAAATGCCCTTATGAACATGCACTATACATTTAGAATAAGGATAAAGATTTTTTGATTATCTGCCTATATGTTGATGACTTGATCTTCATGGGATGCAACCCAATTACATTTGGAGAATTCAAAGAAGCAATGACTAAGGAGTTTGAGATGACTAATATGTAAGTACCCCGTTGTGATTTTGGTGTGATCAAGCAAGTTAAGTTAGGTCCTATGCATGTTTGATGTCTTGTGTCTAAGTATATAGGAACATAGGAGCATAGAAAGTCGAGCGAAAGATGCAGCTAGTGAGAAGGACGGCATGAGAGAGAGTTGACAGACTCAGTGTGTCTAATGGATGAGGTGCTGTAGAATAGTACACTGGTGGATGAGAAAGAAGCGTGCGACATTTTTGAAGGACGAGAAGCCGGAGCGGAAGCTTGCTGAAGGAGAAGACCGAAAAATAGGTTCGGGTGAGTCCTATTCCGGATGGCCGAAATCACCCAAATGAATGGAACCGAAATGGAGAAAAATCGGACAGTTAACAAGGAGTTGACTGTTCGGGCGCCTCGACCCCCTAAGGCAGCCCAGGGCACCTCCTCACACACCTTGTTCGCGGGGCGTATCAGCACAGTTCGGGCGCCCAAACCTGGTCCAGGCGCTTGGACCAGAACAGTTTATCCTCAGCTGACCATTGTGAACCGTTGCGATATGGATAAAGTTTTATCCATGCCCAAGTGCTTGGACCCCTTCCAAGCGCTCGGAGCTGCCATGTCAACAAATGGTTAGATCTGACCAGCAGACTATAAATAGTGCTCTGGTCTCAGTAATTCAGTACAACACTTGAAAATGATTTTCTTCCTATTCTACTTTATAATCTAATGTTTAACTTGCTGTAAGAGGCTTCTCCACCAGAAGGAGATTTAATAGTGAGCTTTTGTTGGTGCAGTAAGCATCCGACGATCGAACCTCAGTTTTGATAATGGCAAAGGGATTCAAAGTTAAGATTCCTTGTTATCTAACGTGGTTAAATAAGGTTTCAGGAAAGTCCTAATTGCGGTTAGGCAGGGAAAAATCCTAAGGGGGGGTAACCTTAGGTCCTAGGGGGTGGTAACCCTAGGTGAAGGAAAATCCTAAGGGGGGGGGTAACCTTAGGTCCTAGGGGGCGGTAACCCTAGGTGGAGGAAAACCCTAAGGGGCGGCAACCTTAGGTCCTAGGGGGCGGTAACCTTAGGTGGAGGAAAACCCTAAGGGGCGGCAACCTTAGGTCCTAGGGGGCGGTAACCCTAGGTGGAGGAAAATCCTAAGGGGCGGCAACCTTAGGTCCTAGGGGGTGGTAATCCTAGGCGGAAAGTCCAGTTGGTCTGGAGGACCGGACTGGCATCAGGTAAATCTCCTGAGTGGAGTAGGTGAGGACGCGTTCCCCGCAGAGGGAACAGTAGGCGTCGGGTCGACCTAGGGTTTCCGATTGGAAACCCGAAGTCAGACTTGGATAGTCCGGAGACTGTCATTATCATTTCTATTATGCTTTATGTGCTAACTTTGTGATGCAGGGTATATTTGGGATTAATGTATCTTGCAGGGACCAAAGTGCAAAGATTAACCTCGGATGAACAGTGTCCAAGGCGCCTCCATGGAGCTTGGAGGCGCCTTGGGTGCAAAACTTGAGCTGGCTGTGAAGCAAGCTTCAAGGCGCCTTAGAGAGGCTGAAGGCGCCTTGAACAAGTTGATGAAGGTGCCTTAGAGAGGTTGAAGGCGCCTTGAACAAGATAAAGTTCGACCAGGTCAGTTTTGATCCACGCGGGTGACGCAGCCAGCCTGGAGGCGCCTTGGAGGGGTTTAAGGCGCCTTGAACACCCTTTATAAGAGGGGTTCGAGCAGCAGCAAATGACAACAAAAAGAAAAAGCTTCCTCGTGTTGTGTTCTGCTCAAGTATTGCTTCCGAAATGCTGCTGAAACATTCCGACGACCCGGAGCTTAGACTTTTCTACCACTGTTGTCGATATAGCTTTAATTACAGTTACATTTGTAATTATTTTGTAATAATTATACGAGCTTATAGTTGTTGCCCACGGAAAGCGATTAAGGATCGCGGGCCTTCGAGTAGGAGTCGATCAAGGCTCCGAACGAAGTAAATCCTCCTGTCTCTGTGTGCTTGTTTTCTTTATTCCGCTGCGTTTTTACTCGAGTGTTTTACGAATACAACGAAATAGCCACGAGCGCTATTCACCCCCCCTCTAGCGCGTCTCGATCCAACAATTGGTATCAGAGCGGGATCACTTTGAACTGGTGTAACCACCATTCAAGCATTTTTTCGTGGCTTTGTCGTCTGTTTACGCCTTTCGTTTTTTCCCTCCAAAACTGCTTTTGAAAAATTAATTTTCATCTTTTCACCATTGGTTGGAATTAGCGAAATATTGCGTTTTCAAAAATTTATGGTAATATTTTTTTTTAATAATCTTTTAATAATATTTTATTATTTTTTTTGAAATTCCTGAATTATTATCTTTATTTCTCTCCCGCACTACTAATCCAAGACTAAGTCTTGGAACAAGTTTTATTGTGTTTATTTTACGAGATTCCTTCTAATGGCCTACGAAGATGGGTACAACTCCACATGCCTACCACTGCTGTCTGACGAGAACTTCAGATATTGGAAAGACCAGGTGGAGCATCAATTAAAGACCGAAGCAGAAATATGGACCAGAGTCCATATTGGATTCACTCTCCCCACCAAAGAAGGTGTACTCATCACCTGTGACAAGTGGGATGCACAAACAATAAGGGCATTCGAGGCAAATGCAAAAGCAACTTACATTCTCCTGTGCAGACTAACAAATTCAGATCTTGATCGAGTTGGAAAGTTCAACAATGCTAAGGAGCTTTGGGAGAAAGTGCTCAAGCTTTATGAGATCCCTTCAGAGTTAGAAGATCGAATATAACCTGAGTCCGAATTTGAAATTGAATCCTCAGAGTCAACCTTCGAACCAGACTCAGAAGAATCAGAACAAACCGATATCAGAGCACTGATGGCCAAAGACGAGATATCTGAATCTGAGTCAGAATTTGAAATGGCAACAGTCAAGGGGGAGGATCCTATCACGGATCTAAAAGGTAAAATTGTAAATTCAAATTGTAAATCTCTCATAATCTGTTTTAAGTGTAGGGAGAGAGGGCACTATAGAAACGAATGCCCCACTCGTAAGACTCGACTGACACCATCGGAGGAGAAGGAGAAAATGATCAGGAGAGGGAAGAAATACATCAAATGCTCCAAATGCAAATTAATGGGTCACTGCAAAAGACAATGCCCAGAAAGAAGACCCAAGAATCCAGAGGGAGAAATCAAGGTTAGTACATTTACATTATATGAAAATCCAGTTTTTGCAACACATGATCGCACTAGCTTAACTAATCCTGCTTGCTCTAGTATAGATTTCTCTTCAAAATTAGATATGCATGCTAATAATGTAATGAACAAAATTAATTCAAATAAAAATAAGAAATTAACTCTTAGAAAAGTAGAAATACAAAATAATATTTTAAAAGATAAAATTGATAAATTAGAGAAGATTGTTAATAATTTAGTCAAATCACGAAATCTAGACTTGGGTTATAAATCTAAAGTAAAACTTAAACAGTACAAACCAAGTTATAATCAAGTACCTTTTATTTACTTAACTTAAGAAAACGTAAATCAATAACATAGGAGGATGCTCTAGAATAACTGGCACCTCCGAAATTAATCCACCCGATAAGGGTAAACAAGAGTAGATTACCCGGTAGGGTAATTAAAGTTAGATTAAAATGGGTTAAGTTTAACTTAACCAATGGTACTGGTGAAGTTTTTGGATGATAGTACGTTAGGGAAGCTTGGGCATCGCATGTCTAGGAAGATATGGCTTCGACCTGGTGCATTTGGCCAAGTGGAACTGACCGAAGCTACCCTTAAATGGATCCTAACTAGTTAGACCAAAGTTTAGTATTAAGTTCAATGGGTAGGACTATTTGGAAAACCTCGAAGGCATAGTTACTTTAATGAGTTCCTTGTGACTCACCATAGCCCAGAAGTTTATCCAAAGAATGCTTACTTGTTGAACCCAAAGCTAAACCTGAATTTAACACAAAGTTAAACCAAACCCTTAAATTGAACCTCAATTCATCTCACAAAAATTATAGGATTCCCTGACTGAAAATTTAGATGGGTGAGATGACTAAGGAATTCAAAAAATTCAAACTGATAGTTATTTAAAAAAAATATCTAAAACTTAATTTCAAAATCTTTTTAAAAACTTAATTTCAAAATCTTTTCAAAACTTAATTTTAAAATCATTTCAAAATCTTTAAAACTTAATTTCAAAATTCTTTTAAAATTTATTTGAAAAATCTTTTCAAAATCATTTCAAAATCTTTTAAAATTCTTTTAAAATTTATTTGAAAAATCTTTTCAAAATCATTTCAAAATCTTTAAAACTTAATTTCAAAATTCTTTTAAAATTTATTTGAAAAATCTTTTCAAAATCATTTCAAAATCTTTAAAACTTAATTTCAAAATTCTTTTAAAATTTATTTGAAAAATCTTTTCAAAAATCTTTTCAAAATCTTTTAAAATTCTTTTAAAATTTATTTGAAAAATCTTTTCAAAATCATTTCAAAATCTTTTAAAACTTCATTTCAAAATTATTTGAAAAATCTTTTAAGAAATCATTTAAAAATTATTAGATTTTAAAAAATTATTTTAAAAATTTTTTAAACTTAATTATTTGAAGAATCTTTTAAAAATATTTTAAAACTTAATTTCAAATGTTATTTGTAAAATCATTTGAAAAATGATCATTTCAAAATCTTTTGAAAAATCCCTTGAAAAATTAATTTCAAAATTATTTCAAAACTACTTAAAAAATTATTTGAAAAATCATTTGAAATATCCTCTGAAAAATTAATTTCAAAACCCTTTTCAGAATTTATTAAATTGTTTGAAATTCTAAACTCAATTAATTTTTAAATCTTCAAAATAATGGTCACTTATTTGGAATTCTAACTGATATTTTCAATGTTGTAAATTAAAGTAAACTCCATCTCACACTCATTCATATGCTAAACATGCTTGTTAATCTAGAATGAGTGAGATGGAAAATTAGGAAAATAATTTTTTAACCTCTCATGCTTGAACTCCTGAACTCAAAAATTTATTAAGGCATTAATTAAGGGGGAGTGATTTTGAGTCGGTTTTAAAATTAGTTTTTCTTTAAAATTTTTTGACTTGACCTCAAAATTAAAAAACTATTTTTGGCATATCTTCGAAAATTCAAGCTATTTTTAACTTAGCTTTAAAATTAAAATTATTTATGACCTGACTTTTAAATTATAACTCCTCTATAAACTAAATGTTTTTAAAGCTAAGTACTTAATTAAGTTTTCTCTAACTAAACTTAGTTAAATTATTTTCTAAACTTAGCTACTTGGCAAGATATTTTCTCAACACAATCATTTTTAAGCTGAAAACGTAGCTAAGTATTTTCAAATTTAGCTAAATATTTTTTTTTCAAAAACATTTAGCTAAGTACTTTTTAAAGTGTTTAAAAAAAAAATTAGCTAAGTGTCTCTCAAAGCAATTGTTTTCAAATGCTAAGTTCTGCTGAAAATGCTAAGTATTTTCCAAAGCATTCTCAAAATTTCATCAAAATAGTTTTTTGTGAAAAACTAAATCTTTTTGAAATCACAAAAATTTGCTAAGTTATTGTTTAAAAACAAAATAACTTTATCTCAGCTAAAGGTATCTCTCAAACTAAAGGAAGAATTTTGCTTTCAAAATTATGATTTCAGCTAGCTAAAAGTCTTACAAGAAAAACTAAGTGTTTATCAAAAGTATGCTTAACCCTCTATTTTTCTCTTTGAAAGATAAGATTGAAAATTATCTTTGAAAGTTAAGCTAAGGCCTAGATTTTCTTCACTCTCTTGGGTATTTTTGATATATGGCAAAGAGGAAGAGTAGGAAGAAATTCAAAGAAAATTAAAACGAAAATTTTGTTGTGAATGTGCCTATGCTTTATTTATGCCTGTGCTTATTTATGCGTATATTTATTGCATTTTTACTTAACTTTGAATTTCGGTTGCCATAATCAAAAAGGGGGAGATTGTTGGTGCAGTAAGCATCCGACGATCGAACCTCAGTTTTGATAATGACAAAGGGATTCAGAGTTAAGATTCCTTGTTATCTAACGTGGTTAAATAAGATTTCAGGAAAGTCCTAATTGCAGTTAGGCAGGGAAAAATCCTAAGGGGGGGGGGGTAACCTTAGGTCCTAGGGGGTGGTAACCCTAGGTGAAGGAAAATCCTAAGGGGGGGGGGGGTAACCTTAGGTCCTAGGGGGCGGTAACCCTAGGTGGAGAAAACCCTAAGGGGCGGCAACCTTAGGTCCTAGGGGGCGGTAACCTTAGGTGGAGGAAAACCCTAAGGGGCGGCAACCTTAGGTCCTAGGGGGTGGTAACCCTAGGTGGAGAAAAACCCTAGGGGGCGGTAACCCTAGGTCCTAGGGGTTGGTAACCCTAGGCGGAAAGTTCAGTCGGTCTGGAGGACCGGACTGACATCAAGTAAATCTCCTGAGTGGAGTAGGTGAGGACGCGTTCCCCGCAGAGGGAACAGTAGGCGTCGGGTCGACTTAGGGTTTCCGGTTGGAAACCCGAAGTCAGACTCGGACAATCCGGAGACTGTCATTATCATTTCTATTATGCTTTATGTGCTAACTTTGTGATGCAGGGTATATTTGGGATTAATGTATCTTGCAGGGACCAAAGTGCAAAGATTAACCTCGGATGAACAGTGTCTGAGGCGCCTCCATGGAGCTTGGAGGTGCCTCGGGTGCAAAACCTGAGCTGGCTGCGAAGCAAGCTTCAAGGCGCCTTGGAGAGGCTGAAGGCGCCTTGAACAAGTTGATGAAGGCGCCTTGGAGAGGTTGAAGGCGCCTTGAACAAGATAAAGTTCGACCAGGTCAGTTCTGATCCACGCGGGTGACGCGACCAGCCTGGAGGCGCCTTGGAGGGGTTTAAGGCGCCTTGAACACCCTTTATAAGAGGGGTTCGAGCAGCAGCAAATGACAACAAAAAGAAAAAGCTTCCTCGTGCTGTGTTCTGCTCAAGTATTGCTTCCGAAGTGCTGCTGCAACATTCCGACGACCCGGAGCTCAGACTTTTCTACCACTGTTGTCGGTATAACTTTAATTACAGTTACATTTGTAATTAGTTTGTAATAATTATACGAGCTTATAGTTGTTGCCCATGGAAAGCGATCAAGGATCACGGACCTTCGAGTAGGAGTCGATCAAGGCTCCGAACGAAGTAAATCCTCCTGTCTCTGTGTGCTTGTTTTCTTTATTCCGCTGCGTTTTTACTCGAGTGTTTTACGAATTGAACGAAATAGCTGCGAGCGCTATTCACCCCCCCTCTAGCGCGTCTCGATCCAACAGCTTTCAACGTCTTAGACTAAAAATCTTCTTATTGTAAACCAAGTACAAAGATCTGCCTCTTCTTTATTTCTTGTCAATTAGTTTATTTTTAAACAAGTATTTCTTAATTTAATTTGAAAAGTCGAGAAAGATTTGATTTTTATTTTCAGGGCAATTCACCACTCTTGTCGGCCTCAAGGGGACCGATAATTAGTATCAGAGTGAGGATGCTTCAGAAGGACTAATCTCTGACCGAAGCAAAGAAATCAATGGCCGAACCAAGCGTCAACTAGCCAAAGTTTGAGGGGAGTTCGCAGACTAGAAATGCCAAATGGAGATATTCCTAAAAATCAATTTTGAAATTACTCTTAATATTCAAGTATGGTTTTATAGTTCCTAAAGATTAACAAGGAGATGAGAAAGAAGAGTATCTTTGGATGAAGAAAGAGCAAAGTGACTTCATAGCCAATCGTAGAGCGAAATATCACTTACTAAGTGTATTACCGCCTCAAGAAGTCAATCGTATTAGAAGCTACACCTCAGCCAAAGATCTCTGGGAGGAATTTTTAAAATTCCATGAAGGCACATCCGAAGCAAAGCTTGCATGACAGGACATTCTTCGGAATAAGCTAACAAGCATCCGTCTAGAAAAAGATGAGAAGGTATCCCAACTACACATGAAGATCAAGGAGTTGATCACTGGACTGGTCAACTTCGACAAAATGGTAACCAACCAGGACTCGATATACTACACACTCAACGTATTTCCCAGAACTCCAGATTGGACTTCAATAATAGACGCCTATTATATCTCTAAGGACTTGGAAGTAAGTACCTTAGAAGAACTCTTCTCTACATTAGATCTACATGAAACTAGATGTGCAAGTACAACAAAAGAGTCAAGCCAGAACTTGGCACTAAGAGCCACCAAGAAGGACGAACTTGAGTTAGACTCAGGTCTGGAAGCAGACCAAGAAGCTTATATGATAAGAAAATTTTAAAAGTTTTTTAAGTCTAATAAATTTAAAGAAATGCAGATCAGAAAAAAATCCAAGAAATAAGAGAAAGGTTTGATTCTACCATTGCTAAAAAGAAGGGCATATAAAGGAAGACTGTCCAAATCTCAAGAAGGAGAAAGACAAAGGGCCTAAGTGAAACAATCACAAAAATCTCAAGGTCACTTTGGATAAAACTTTATCATCTGAGTTAGAAATAGAAGCGTATGCTGGACTAGCACTGATGGTTAGTCACGAAGAATAAAGCAACTCAGAAGCCAACATCAATGAAGGGAGAGTGACATCAGATGAATGCAGGGATGTAGAGGGAGAATCAAGATTCAGATCCGACATAGTAAGTGAGGTATATCTCTTACCTCTTGATCAACTATATTTTGGTATTAAATTGATGTCTAAATCAATGTGTAAATTAAAAATTGAAAAAGGAGAATTTAGAAATAAAAATAATCCTAGCAAAATTATGTTTAATAGAAGATTTTGATAAATTAAAAATTAAAAATGCTAAATTGAAAGAACAAATAGAAAATTTAAAAATTTCTGCATGTTCAAATTTTACCACTTCAAATGTTATAAATTATCAATGACTAAATTAGTGTTATACATTTCACAAGGGTCAAATAAAAAAAAATAACAAAAAAAATATTCCTAGAAAATACTTGATTAATCTAGTAGGAAGACACCTATATTGGATTTTAAAATCATGTTTAAACTAAATTCTTTACGCATATTTCTAAGTTTAATTTAATATTTTTTTAATTGTCTAACTTTTTCAAATAAATTGTTTCATACAATTTATAACCAAAATTAATTAGATCTAATTTTTTCAGAAAGAGAATCTCATTACTTTACTATAGAAAAATTTTCAATTTTTTTTGAAGGTTGTATTATTTTTTCAAAAGTCATATTTTTATTTTAAAAAATACTTCATAGAATCATTTTTGAAAATTTTATTTTTATGTCAAAAAATATCATGTTTTTTGTCAAATAAAATAATTTCAAAATGTTTTAACTGTTATTGAATTTTTCATGAATTTTTTATCCAAATACTAAATTTAAATATTAAAAATTCTCTAGTTTAAATTTTTAAAAATTTATTTTTTATGTAATAATACGTGCTCTATTACATTATTAGAAAATATTTTAAAATATTTCGAGATTAAAAACTATTTTTAATTATTTTTTTAAGAAATACATTTTTCTGTAGAAAATAATTTATTTCTGCTTGAATTAGTTTCATTTTTTTTGTGAAAATTTTATTACTATTTTGGATATGTCTGCTTAATAGTTATAAAATTTTTTAAAATTTTTCAACAAAGAAAAATACTTTCTATAATTAATTTGTTTCAATTACTTTATAAATCACTAAATTCAGTTTTCAAATTTAGGTTCTCTAAGTGTTAGTCACTACTTCTAGAACCTTTAGTTTATTTAACCCTTATTTTTTAATGTGATCAAAGGGGAAGAATTATAGATTAAGTTTAGGGGTAGGTGCATTTTAATTGCGTATTCATATTTTTTTGTTTAACCCTAGCTTAACTTAAGTTGATTCATATCAAAAAGGGGGAGATTATAAGTACCCCATTGTGGTTTTGGTATAATCAATCAAGTCAAGTTAGGTCCTGTGTATGTTTGATGCCTTGTGTCTAAGTGTTCAGGAACTTAGGAGTACAGAAAGTCAAGCGAAAGATGCAGCTAGTGAGAAGGACAGTATGAGAAAGAGTTGACAGACTCGGTGCTTTTGAGGGATGAGGTGCTGCAGAAAAGTACGCTGGCAGACGAGAAGGAAGCGCGGACGTTTCCAAGGGACGAGAAATTGGAGCTGAAGCTTGCTTGAGGAGATGACCAGAAAATGAGTTCGGATGAGCCCTATTTTGGATGACCAAAATCATCTAAGCGAACGAAGTTGAAATGGAGGAAAATCGGGCAGTCACAAGGAGTTGATTGTCCTCGGTCCAGGTGCCCAGACCTGGTCAGCATGGTCCGAGCGCCCAGACTTGGTCCAGACGCTCGGACCAGAAAAGTTTATCCTCAGTTGGCCGTTGTGAACCGTTGCGACGTAGATAATTTTTTATCCACGCCTAGGTGCCCGGATCCCTTCCAGGCACCCCGAGCTGCCATGTCAGCAAATGATCAGATTTGACTAGTAGGTTATAAATAGAGCCCTAGTCTCAGTAGTTCAGTACAATACTTGAAAATGATATTCTTTCTGTTCTACTTTGTTATCTAGTGCTTAAACTATTGTAAGAGGCTTCTCCACTAGAAGAAGATTTGATAGTGAGCTTTCAACGTCTTGGACTAACAATCATTGGATTGCAAACCAAGTAAAAAGATCTGCCTCTTCTTTCTTTCTTGTTAATTTATTTATTTTTAAACAAGTGTTTCTTAATTTAGTTTGAAAAGTCGAGAAAGGTTTGATTTTTTTTTCAGGGAAATTCACCCCCTCTTGCTGGCCTCAAGGAGACTAACATGATATTAGGCTCATGACATACTATCTGTGCATCGAAGTGAATCAAAGGGAAGATGAAATCTTCATCTCACAAGAAGGTTATGTAAGAGATATATTAAAAAGTTCAAGATAGATAACAGCAAGTGCATAAATATCCTAGTAGAATGCGGTGTTAAGCTATCAAAGCATGATGAAGGAGAAAAAATTGATCCAATATTTTTCAAGAGCTTGGTTGGAAGCTTACGATACTTGACATGCACAAGACCTGATATCCTTTAATTTTGTTGGACTTGTTAGCCGCTATATAGAGGCTCTAACTACCACCCATTTTAAGATCGCTAAGAGAATTTTGTGCTATATCAAAGGTACAATAGATTTTGGGTTGCTTTATTAATCATCTAATAATTTCAAATTTGAAGGATATAGCGATAGTGATTGGGATGGAGATATGGATGATAGAAAGAGTACAACAAAATTTGTGTTCTTTATGAGAGATACACCTTTCACTTGGATGTCAAAGAAATAATCTATGGTCACTCTATCTACTGTAACAACCCAATTTTCCCTATTTCAAGTTCTAAAAGTCCATAAAAATATTTGGAAATACTTTTAAAATATTCTAGAGATTTTTAAGAATTTTTAGAGTATTTTTACGTAATTTTTGGAGGTCGTTTAGTATGTTTACAAAAAGAAAGAAGTTTTGTCAAACCAAAGCTCAAACCCACGACCTCGGGTCGGACTGACCCAACCGGACACAACCCAACCAGCTGAGCTACACGGGCTTTGTTAACTAAGAATGGAGAGAAAAAGAGTTAAAGTTTAGTTATTTGGGAAAACCCTAGATATAAGAAAAGGCTTAAGTTTCTCCCGAACCGAAATCCCGAAACCTAATTTCTCCTGCTCCCTCACGCGCGCGACGGTGATCTTCTCTCGGGCGGAACCACAGCAAAGCTAGGGTTTTGTTCTCCGGCACCGGTTAAGGCCTTTTTCCGGCCGGTCTTCACATATTCGAGGTCCCCTCATCGAAGAGAGCTCGTGGGCACGAGGAAGGGTTGAAATCTCGAGGTTTGAAGCTTCACCCGAACCCACCCTAGACCTCCTTCCTCCTCTCGGTTGTAAGTCCAAGCAAACAAGGAGTAAGTACTACTCACCTGCAGTAGGATAGCTCCGAGGTTTATTCCTTGTTCCTCTTCTTGTTTCCGAAGCTTTGCATTGTTCCTTTTTGTTTCATTGCTGTAGCACCGGATATGAGGAGTAATGGTAGTAGCAAATTATTTTCCCTCTTGTTTAGGATAATGTTGTGCAGAATTTTCTTTACCAGGGTTGTTTCAGGTCTACCGTACAGTTGGGATCAGAAGCTGCGGCTAACAGCTTCCTATAGTTTTTCCTTGCTTTGTACAGAATTTTGGAACCTGGCATAGTAGATTTACTTCTTGTACATGATTAGCTTGGAATTGATAAGCAGTGTAGCCCTAAAATGTGTGCTCGGTTTGTATTTGGCGCTTTGCTGTGGACTGAATAGTATCAACCCTTCAGTTTCCTTTTTGCTGCCGTGAGTCCTTATAGGAAGTTAAGAAGAGGCTTTAAGTAATTTGAGTAGTTCCCATTAGCAATTAGTTGAGCATGTGTAATTTCCCTTGCTGCTATGAAACTCAAATTAAATTGTTTAGTTTTCCTTGCCACTTAATGAGCATGCACAACTTAGTATACTAGTATGTTTGGATAGATTGTTTATTGCTGTTTTTAAAGGCAAGAACAACCTTGTTATAACAATTCAGAGTTAGCTTACTTTGCTACCCTATCCAGCATTTTAGTGATTGATTTTGCTTTATTTTATAGCATGCTTAGAAAGTTCAAATTTGCTTTCTTTTGCTTTATTTTATAGCATGCTTAGAAAGTTCAAATTTGCTTTCTTTTGCTTTATTTTATAGCATGTTTAGAGAGTTCAGATTTGCTTTCCTTTGCTTTGTTTTATAATATGCTTAGAGAGTTCAGATCTGCTTCCCTTGTGTTATTTTTATATAGCATGCTTGGTTAGTTGTAATCCTATACTTGTTAGATATATCTACAGGATTCTAATAAGCTCTAATAAAGGAGTATGAGAAGTATGAGTAAAGAAAAGACTAGAGTCTAGTTAAAAAGAGATAACTAGTAAATTAAAGTAAGAGGTTAGTACCCGACTTCCAAGGTTGTCGTTAAATAAATCCAGGTGACCGATTCCAAGGTCTTGGCCCTGGTAAGACAAAGGTCTTTACCTCATAGGACTAGAGGCTCGCTACCTCGGTCACTATTAGAGAGCGCGCAAAAAGATGGTACTAAGTCTGGGCCCAAAGAAGAAAAGAAAAGAGTAAAAGAAGAAAAGAAGAAGAAAGAAAAAGAGAAATTAAAAGATTAATTTCTGGTATAAAGATATAAGAAAATGAAACAAGTATTATGCTTAGAATCAATAGAAGTTAGTTTCTTTAATTCTGAGCCTACAGTAGTAGTTTCATTATTTTCCTATCAGTTAGTGAGCATGTTTAGTATTCAGTTTTATTTCTGTATACCATGAGTACATGCAGCTTTGCTTTTAGCATTTCAGTTTTAGTATTGTTGCATTCTTTTTATGCACTTCGAGTTTTTGTGAGATAGATTAGTACTTACTAAGCGTTTCGCTTATAGTTTTATTTTTTCCTCCTACTGCAGAAAAAGGAAAAGCTAAGATATGAAAGGGAGGCGACAGGGTGGTGGTGGTGATGAAGGTGTGTGATGACTGGACTATGGAGAGATCCAGAGTTTGCTAGCAAATCTTCAGGACCTATCTATTTAGAGTTTATGTTTTAGTTCTCTTCTTAAATACTATTATGAAGTTTTGTGAGATTGTGATTGAGTTTGATTCGTATTTGTAGCTTATCATGTCCTACTCTTGGAGTTATGTTTAGTTCTTATTGCTAGACTAGTTCGTTGATTATAGTGTGATGTTATTACTGCGTGGTTGTGAAAAATGTGTTCCAGCCGCCTGTGGCTGCGTATATATTGTTTGTATTATGGATTTGGTCACCGGTACAAGGGAGATTCTGCCGAAATTTTTGGTAGGAATTCCTCTGGGCCGTGATAAATCTAACTGATGTTATTAATAGCGTTAGTGACATTAGTAAGTAGAGTATAGATAGGTAACAACCACCCTTAGAGAGTAGTAGTAAGAAGGGTGGGTCGCTACAGTTGGTATCAGAGCAGTGTTCCATTCTCCAGCATCACACACACATCAGCATCATCCTTGCCGTCTCCAAGTAAGAAAGTATTTAAATTCTTTCTTTATTCTGCTTTCCTTATTATTAACTGCAGTATAGAGTATTTGTTTTTGAATGCTTAATTAAGATAGAAGATTTTGTTTCCCTTTCTATATTCATATATAAGTATGATTAGAAGGGTTAGAGAAGCTATCAAGCCTTTTCCTCTGCATAATTAGATATCAAGAAGAGGACGTCCCCGTACCGTTCATACTGAGGACCGAGTTCAGGAGAACGAAGAGCCCAGAACCCATGGGCCTATTCTCTCTGAAGTTGTTGCTCAACTTCAGAGACAAGTAGCGAGCAACAGCAAGTGATTGCCAATCTAATGGCCAATCAGAAGTCAACTCCTCCCACTCCCCCAACCATTAATGTGGAAACCCCAGTGGTGACTGAACTCCCATCAGTTGCCCTGGAAGTCGCCACAACACCTAGAAGACAAGAAGCATACCTCATCCAGTGGCTGAAGCTGAAACCAGAAAGCTTCTCAGGCACGACTGAGCCCTGGGATGCCCAGGCTTGGTTCAAAACACTTGAGAGCACAATGGAGCTTCTTGACTGGCCAAAAGTCGAGAAAGTTAAGTGTGCCTCTTTCTGCCTATCTGGAGATGCTTGTATGTGGTGGGAGCGAGTTAAGAGTAAGAGAGCAGTCAACCAGATGAGCTGGGTTGACTTCGAGATAGAGTTTTACGAGGAAGTCTTCCGTCAACAGATCACCAATAAACAGTATGAGGAGCTTATAGAATTCAGACAAGGTGACCTACCAGTAGAAGAAGCGGTCAAAAGATTCAACAGGCTAGCTCGTCTTTGCCTATAGTTAGTAAGTACAGTGAAAGAACGAGTCAGACTGATGCTCCTAACGTTGAGACCAGAAATAACACCTAATGTGAGTAGTGAAACTCACCGACCATAGATTGGTGAAGAGCTGGTCAGCAGGGCATTAGTGAGCACTATCTGAACAGCAACAAGGCACAACAAACGCAACACAAGCCAGTCAAGATAGAAGACAAGACAGTGGGGAAACAGAGAACCCAGTCAAGTAATCAAAACTGGAAGGACAAAGATAACAAGAAAGACCCAAGCAGGAAGATGTTCGGGTAGTCTATGAGTATCCAAAGGTATATCCAGAAGGGCTACCTGGACTACCTCCTAACAGAGAAGTGGAGTTTGAGATTGAATTGGTTTTTGGAACCGGTCCAATTTCAAAAGCTCCATACCGCATGTCTCTAGCAGAGCTGAAAGAGTTACAAGAACAACTACAGGAGTTATTTGACAAAGGCTTCATTCGCCCTAGTCACTCACCTTGGGGAGCTCCCGTGTTGTTTGTCAAGAAGAAGGACAGATCTATGCGAATGTGCATAGATTACAGAGCTCTGAATCAAGTGACCATCAAGAACAAGTACCCTCTTCCCAGGATCGACGACTTATTTGATCAACTGAGAGGGGCAACAGTATTCTCGAAGATAGACCTGCGCTCTGGGTACCATCAGCTGAAGGTGAAAGAAAGAGACATACCCAGAACAACTTTCAGAACCAGATACGGACACTACGAGTTTGTAGTCATGCCTTTTGGTGTGACTAATGCACCAGCGGTCTTCATGGACTTAATGAACAGAGTGTTCAGAGAATACCTTGACAAATTTGTCATCGTATTCATCGACGACATTCTGGTCTATTCAATGACTCTAAAGGAGCATGACACGCACTTGAGAATAGTACTGCAGACTCTTCAGCAAAAGCAACTTACGCTAAATTCTCAAAGTGCGAGTTCTAGTTAGATCAGGTGGCATTTCTAGGTCACATAATTTCTAAAGAAGACATCCAAGTGGATCCAGCCAAAATAGAAGCAGTCAACAACTGGAGCAGACCCAAGAACGCCAGGGAGATCAGAAGCTTCCTTGGTTTAGCTGGGTACTACAGGAAATTCGTGGAGGGCTTTTCCAGGATAGCCTCTCCACTAACAGCCCTCACCAGGAAGAACAAGAAGTTTGAATGGTCAGATAAATGTGAGCAGAGTTTCCAAGAGCTCAAGAAGAGACTGACCAGTGCTCCTATCTGTTGGGACCGAAAAGTAGCTAGAGGGGGGGGGGGGGGGTGAATAGCTTGTCGCGTGCTTCGTGGTTGGCGTTGCTTGTTTCTTCAAAAATATGCAGCGGAAATGTACAAGAAACAAAACACACAACGTTAACAAGGAGGGTTTACTTGGTATCCACCTCACAAGAGGTGACTAGTCCAAGGATCCACGCACACACACACACACACCTCTACTAATAAACACTCCTTTTAGGTAACTACCGAAGGTGGAGAAGCCCTACAAGTTCACACTACAAGAAGAAAGAGAAAGGGAAACAAAATACAACACAAGCTTACAAGAACCCTAACCCTAGCTTTCTTCTTCAGCTATAGATCTGCCTCTTGACTTGGAAAACCTCCAAGAACCTTCAAGAACTGGCGATCTGAACTTTGTGGAGAAGCTGTGGAGTCGCTGAGATGAATCGTATGAAGTCTCGGAAGATCTGCCGAAGGAATTGAGCGCCTACAGCTAAATACGATGCCAACGGTCGGATCCCGATCGATTGGAATGCTCCCAATCGATCGGGGAGGCTTTGGATCGATCAATGGATCGATCCAGAGTGCCTCTGTGCTCTGGGAATTTGCCTGGATCGATCGGCTGATTGATCCAGGGCTTATCGCGACAAAACGCACCTCCCTGATCGATCCACTGATCGATCGGGGTCTCTGGATCGATCAGCTGATCGATCCAGAGGCGTTCTGTGCTTGCGACTGCCTCCCAATCGATCCACTGATCGATTGGGACGAAGACTTCTCGCGGGGACACCTCAATCGATCGGCCGATCGATTTGGCTCTAGCCAATCGATCGGCTGATCGATCTAGCTTCTGGTTTTTGCCCAAAACCAAGTCCCAAAGCCCCCAAACCAACATCCAGTCAATCCATGACCTGTTGGTTCATCATGCCTAGCATCTGGTCACCCTTGACCTGCTAGGACTCCCTCACCAAGTTTCCGTTCAATCCCTTTAACCCACTTGGACTTTCCTTCATCATGCCAAGTATCCGGTCTCACCCTTGACCTACTTGGACTTTCACCAGATGTCTGGTCAACCTTGACCCATCTGGATTTCTCCGTGCCTGACTTCACTCACCAGGACTTCCATTCTGCCTAGCTTCACTCACTAGGACTTCTCTTTTGTCTGCCTGGCTTCACTCACCAGGACTTTCACCTGGCTTCACTCACCAGGATTTCCTTCTGCCTAGCTTCACTCACTAGGTCTTTCACCTGGCTTCACTCACCAGGATTTCCTTCTGCCTAACATCCCAGTTAGGACTTTCCTAGTCAAGTATCCAGTCAACCTTGACCTACTTGACTCTTCTTCAATCAGCCTGATCAGATCCTGATCAGAGGGGAATTGCACCAAACAATCTCCCCAAATGAACAACTGCATTGTCAAACATCGAAACCCAAACCAAGACTCAAGCTTAGTCAACCAGGTCAGCCTTGACCTGAGGGATATTGCACCAACAATCTCCCCCTTTTTTATGTTTGACAATAACACATTTAAGTTAGGCTAATCCCATAGCCTCAACCTCCTTCATGCCACTAGGTAATGAAGACATAAATTAAACCCTTCATTCTCCTCCTAAGAGGGCAAACTCCCTCTAGGTAATGAAGTCCTAACTTAAACTTTCATTTTCCCCCTATTGATACACATCAACAAATGCCCCATCTTTGGGCACACATCAATAAATTCACTTATTGAAAACTCTCCCCCTGAAGAGTTGCTCATCGTTGTTCACAACTTCACTCGTTGTGATCAACCCGATAATGAAAGTCTCATACCCTTCATTATCCTTAACTCTACATTCTCCCATTAATGTAGTCAAATGTCCATCCTTGAGCATTTTTAACTTAAATCACTTGAACAATGAGGATATCCACTCCCCATTAAAGTTCAAATGCTCAACCTTGAGCATGTTATGAAAAGAAGGTTAATCACCTTCCAAGATTTATGAAAAATAATTTTCATGTCTTTAAAGAGTCCCTCCCCCTAAAGACATGGTTATAACTTCTGTCATTGCACCAACAATAACTTGGAATCCCTAAACCTTTAGGAAACCCAAATTAAGAAGTTTTGAGGTTCAAAAGTTCAAAATTTGAAGCAAACCTCAACCTAAACTTCTATTTAGTCTCCCTTAACCAATCCATCCTTGTTTTCAACATGAAAACACCCTTTTTATGCATACAAATATATTTTGAGGTGTTAGGAATGGTTACCTAGACTAAACATGGTTCAAAAATGCTGAAATCAGACTTTACCAATCAAAATCAGCATCCCGGATCGATTGGAGTTGGGTCCCAATCGATCGGACCATGCTGAATCGATCCACTAATCGATTCAGGAGGGATGGATCGATCGGTGGATCGATCCAGAAGGCTTCTGTTCACGAGAAGCCTACTCTCAATCGATCGCCCGATCGATTGAGGCACTCCAATCGATCCACTGATCGATTGGAGCTCTGAAACGGCTGAAGTACAATTTCAGTCAATTTCAGAAATTCCCCAAAAATTCTACAAAATTCGAAAAATCATGAAAATTTGTGTAGACATTATTTAGGGTATACTTTATCATGGAAAAATAGTTTTCTATGAAAATACATTATATTTTCAAAGATTGACACAAACTTGAAAACTTGCAAAAATTTTAGTGTTTTCTTCAAGTTTTGTGTCTAACTATTCAATGATGATTACTATCAAAAGATAGCCTTCACCAAGGTTTTCCAAAAGCATTTTAAAAACATTTTCAAAACCAATATCCCACCATGTTCCTTGGGCTTAATGCACATGACTTGTACATTAGCTTCCCAATGATGGGAAAACACATAACTATGTGTTTTGATGAATTTAAAACTCAAAAGAATGCACTAAATCAGCATGTTGAGTTTTGTTCATCATCCTAACATCTCACTTGTATCTAATGTGCACAAAACATATACAAGTCATCTTATGGGTCTTTGTGAGATGTAAAAGTTAGTTTTGCCCTAATCTAGGGATCATGCATATCTATCTAGGCATTTTGTGGATATTGAACATCCACCTAGGATGTCACTTGTTGATACACTTGTACCGCTTGTTAGTGAATTTGTACCACTTGTTACAAAGACCACTTGTTGGTACAAGTTGATAAATGCCATTTATCCTTAATTTTAAGGGATTAAAAATAATGCATGATAATGTTATGGCATACATCAAAATGAAATAGTTTTCAAAAGAAAGATTCCTATAACTACATGATGTATGTATGTCATGACATGGTATTTTTGTGTTTTCACAATAAGGCATGAGTGCAACAATAATCATGATGTCATGGCATATAATGGGCAAACAATCAAGGCAAGGTTTAGCATAAATAACATATACCTAGATTATCTATCTAAGTATTCTTAACCTTAGTTAATCCTAAAACTTAAACCCTAGATTGTCCAAAGTGCTTCAAGAAGGTGCCAAAACCTAAATTGACATTTCTAATTTTTTTGATTAATTTATGCCAATTGAAATTAAGCATATCCCTCAAGTGTTGGCATATTTCATTTTTCCACAACAGTAGCACTTTAGATTAAGGCTTAGATTTGACTTAAATTACTAAGAAGATACCAAAGTCCCAACTTGGTATTTCCTTATGTTTTTCCAATATGTGCCATTAAAATAAAATCAATACTTCTCAAATTTTGGCACATTTTACTCTTTCAAAGAGTAAATCATAAATCCATTTCATTTTCAAAGGTTAATAATAACCTTGAAAATGCTCCTTGAGTATCAATTTCTTCAAAGTTGGGTTAACTACCCTTCTTCTTAGAGTTGACACTCTCTAACCCATCTATGGGGTAGAGAAAATGCTCCTAGGAACCCAAAACCTATTGGTGCTTCTTGGATGCTCTAGGTATTCAGTAGGGATAACTTCCCTAGATACCTTCCTAGTGACCTTGTTTGGCTTCTTAGAAGCCTTGGTCACTTTTTCTAGGTCAACTCTAGGGATAGCCTCCCTTGTGACATTGTTAGTGACTTTCTTAGACTTCTTAGAAGTCTTAGTCACATTTGTTGTTGCAAAGATACTTCTAAGGATGATTTCCCTTATATCCTTGACTTGACTTCTAGACTTAGGGTTGGTTCCATAGTTATATGAAACCCTATGGTAAGTAGGTACATCCCTTTTGATTTTAGGTTTGTATCCCAAACCTCTATGACCCTTGAATGACCCTTGTAGTACTCCTAAACCTAGGTTTTGCTCATTTTGCCCTTTTAGGATATTTTCCATCCTTTTTAGGGTCTTTTCAATTTTATCAAGTCTTGACCTCAAGACTTGATTTTCTTCCCATAAATCCTTAGATTTAGGTTTTCTATTTGATCCTTGAACATTTTTATTTCTAGGCTTATAGTTATTGACCTTAGCGTTCTTGCCTAGATTTTTATCTACATTCCTAGCCGTAGGTGCAGTGGTTTTAGCATGAAAAGCTACATGATTTTCTTTAACTTTATCATGCCTCCTATTTTCATGGTAAATAGCATTAAAATGATATAGGTTAGTACTAGCATGCTCTTTACCATAATTTAAAGGGGTAGGCTCAATAAAAGTTACCTTTCTTTTTACCTTGGAGGCTCCCCCTTGAATTGAGCTTCCTCCAAGAGCCTTGACCACCTTCTTCTTCCCCTTAGGGCATTGACTTCGGTAATGCCCTTTTTGATTGCACAAGAAGCACACAATGTGCTCCTTGCTTTTCTTTGTTCCGGGGATGGTCTCCTTGGGCTTCTCCTTGCTCTTTTGTGCCACTTGGCCCTTCTTCTTGGCCAATTTAGGGTATTTACTTTTGTAATGCCCTTTTTCCCTACATTCAAAGCATATAATATGGTTTTTATTATTAATTGAAATTGTTATACCTTTGCTTGTAGGGGTGGCATCTTCTCCTTTTGATCCGGAGGTAGAAGCTTCCTCTTGATCCGAAGATGATACTCCTCCATTTGATTTTGCTTGACTTGTGGAGGTGGAAGCTTCATCATCCTCTTCTTCTTTTGACCCGGATGTAGAAGCTTCTCCTTCTTCTTGATCCGGTGTCACCAAAGATTGCTCCCCCTCAATCCTAGAGGTGGAGGCTTCATCATCTTGTACATGGAACAAGGAGTATGCTCCCTTCTTGTTCCCTTCATTGCATTCCCTCGAAGATGAAGCTTCTTCTTGAACTTCTTCTTCGGAAGTTGAGCATCTCTCAACTTCAGAGTCCTCCTCTTGATCTTGCTCCAATGAGTCACCCTCTTTGGATTCCTCTTGATTCAGTACAGTGGAGGGGATCTCATGAATTGATGCCAACTTGCTCCAAAGCTCCTTGGCATCCTTGAATTCTCCAACTTGAGCCAAAATATTGCTTGGCAATAAATTAACCAAAAGCTTGGTCACTTTATCATTTGCCTTGCTCCTTTGAACTTGCTCTTGACTCCATTTGCTTTTCTTGAGAGGCTTGCCCTTGGAGTTTGTTGGAGCTTCGAAACCTTCCATAAGAGTAAACCATTGCTCTATCTCCACCATTAAGAAGTTTTCGATCCTTGATTTCCAAAGATCGAAGCTTGTAGATGTGTACGGTGGAGCCACCTTTGTGTCAAATCCAAGTCCATCTTGGAATTGCATCTTGAAGTTGAGCTTCTTGACTTCTTTGACTTTGATGAATTTGCTCCAACTTCTTCACCCTCTAGCTTTACTTGTTTTGTTTGCCCCTTCCGGCGATGATTCCGGTGAAGAGCGACCTTGCTCTGATACCACTTGTTGGGACCGAAAAGTAGCTAGGGGGGTGAATAGCTCGTCGCGTGCTTCGTGGTTGGCATTGCTTGTTTCTTCAAAGATATGCAGCGGAAATGTACAAGAAACAAAACACACAACGCTAACAAGGAGGGTTTACTTGGTATCCACCTCACAAGAGGTGACTAGTCCAAGGATCCACGCACACACACACACCTCCACTAATAAACACTCCTTTTTGGTAACTACCGAAGGCGAAGAAGCCCTACAAGTTCACACTACAAGAAGAAAGAGAAAGGGAAACAAAATACAGCACAAGCTTACAAGAACCCTAACCCTAGCTTTCTTCTTCAGCTATAGATCTGCCTCTTGACTTGGAAAACCTCCAAGAACCTTCAAGAACTGGCGATCTGAACTTTGTGGAGTCGCTGAGATGAATCGTATGAAGTCTCGGAAGATCTGCCGAAGGAATCGAGCGCTTACAGCTAAATACGACGCCAACGGTCGGATCCCGATCGATTGGAATGCTCCCAATCGATCGGGGAGGCTTTGGATCGATCCAGAACGCCTCTGTGCTATGGGAATTTGCCTGGATCTATCGACTGATCGATCCAGGGCTTATCGCGACAAAACACACCTCCCCAATCGATCCACTGATCGATCGGGGTCTCTGGATCGATCAGCAGATCGATCCAGAGGCGTTCTATGCTTGCGACTGCCTCCCAATCGATCCACTGATCGATTGGGACGAAGACTTCTCGCGGGGACACCTTAATCGATCGGCCGATCGATTTGGCTCCAGCCAATCGATAGGCTGATCGATCCAGCTTCTGGTTTTTGCCCAAAACCAAGTCCCAAAGCCCCCAAACCAACATCCAGTCAATCCATGACCTGTTGGTTCATCATGCCTAGCATCTGGTCACCCTTGACCTGCTAGGACTCCCTCACCAAGTGTTCGTTCAATCCCTTTGACCTACTTGGACTTTCCTTCATCATGCCAAGTATCCGGTCACACCCTTGACCTACTTGGACTTTCACCAGATGTCTGGTCAACCTTGACCCATCTGGATTTCTCCGTGCCTGGCTTCATTCACCAGGACTTACATTCTGCCTAGCTTCACTCACTAGGACTTCTCTTCTGCCTGGCTTCACTCACTAGGATTTCCTTCTGCCTAGCTTCACTCACTAGGTCTTTCACCTGACTTCACTCACCAAGATTTCCTTCTGCCTAACATCCCAGTTAGGACTTTCCTAGTCAAGTATCCAGTCAACCTTGACCTACTTGACTCTTCTTCAATCAGCCTGATCAGATCCTGATCAGAGGGGAATTACACCAAACAATCTCCCCAAATGAACAACTGCATTGTCAAACATCGAAATCCAAACCAAGACTCAAGCTTGGTCAACCAGGTTAGCCTTGACCTGAGGGATATTGCACCAACACTATCCTGATAGTTCCAGAGAGTGACAAGAGTTTTGACATCTACAGTGATGCTTCCAAGATGGGCTTAGGAGCTGTACTCATGCAAGAAGGAAAAGTCATAGCCTATGCTTCCAGACAACTCAAAGACTACGAGAAGAACTATCCCACTCACAATCTTGAGCTGGCAGCTGTGGTTTTTGCACTGAAACTCTGGCGACATTATTTGTATGGAGTTCAGTGTAGAATCTTCACAGATCATCAGAGTCTTAAGTACTTCTTCACTCATAAGGACTTAAACATGAGACAGCGCAGGTGGCTGGAGTTGGTCAAAGATTACGACGGTGAAATCCTCTACCACCCAGGCAAAGCTAACAAAGTGGCAGATGCACTAAGCAGAAAGTCCAGTGCATCCCTGATGTCCTTGCCATCATTAGCTCTGCCACTGCAGAAGGAGTTGTCAGATTTTGGACTTGAAATTATTGAAGGGCAACTCTCTGCATTGACCTTGGAGTCTACATTGCTTGAGGAGATACAGAGAAAGCAAAGTGAAGATCCAGACATCTAGAAGATCAAGCAAGAGATACAGAAAGAAGACAGATCAGAGTTTTGAGTAACAGATAGCGGGATTCTTTATCAGGGGAGTCACATTTGCGTGCCCAATGATGAAGAACTGAGAAAGAAGATTTTAGAAGAAGCTCATAGCACCCCATACTCCATGCATCCTGGTTCTACCAAGATGTACCAAGACGTGAAACAAAGGTTCTGGTGGTCCGGACTCAAAAGAGACGTTGCTAAATATGTCAGTACCTGCCTGACATGCCAGAGAGTCAAAGCAGAACACCAGAGGCCAGGAGGAGTTCTTCAGCCTCTTCCAATACCAGAGTGGAAGTGGGAAGACATATCCATGGACTTCATAACAGGTCTTCCAAGAACTACAAACGGATATGACGCAATATGGGTAGTAGTGGACAGATTGACTAAGTCAACCCATTTCCTAGCCATCAAGGTGTCCCACTCCATAGAGCAGTTGACACAACTATACGTTAAGAAGGTGATCAGACTTCATGGAGTTCCTAAATCTATTATTTCTGATAGAGATGGGCGCTTCACCTCACACTTTTGGGAGTGCGTTCAGAATGCACTAGGCACTAAACTCAAGTTCAGCACAGCTTTCCATCCTCAGACTGATGGACAGACAGAGCGAGTAAATCAGATTTTAGAAGATATGCTCAGAGCTTGTGCACTGGATTTCAAGGGAAGTTGGTGCAAGTATCTATGCTTAGCTGAGTTCGCCTACAACAATAGTTATCAGGCGACCATCAAGATGACACTGTATGAGGCACTGGATGGCAGGAAGTGCATATCACCCCTTTGCTGGCAAGAAGCAGGTGGGAGAAAAGAAATGAAAGTAGAGCTGGGCATTTAGACAGAGCTGATAGATGAGACTACTCAGGCGATCCAGAAAATCAGACAGAGAATTGAGACTGCCCAGAGCAGACAAAACACTGGAATTCCAAGTAGGGGATTCAGTCTTCCTCAAGGTCGCTCCTATGAAGGGATTGATGAGATTTGGCAAGAAGGGCAAATTAAGTCCTCGCTATGTAGGACCTTACCTGATCATAGAGAGGATTGGGAAAGTAGCTTACAAGCTGGACTTACCACAAGACATGTCAGCAATACACAATGTATTTCATGTCTCTATGCTAAAGAAGTGTCTCCACGACCCGAGCCAAGTGATTCAGCCTCAGTCAGTGCAGATCCAAGAGGATCTTAGTTATGAGAGCAGACCTACACAGATAGTGGACAGAGCAGTTAAGAGATTAAGAAATAAAGAAGTACCACTAGTGAAGGTCATCTGGCAGAACCAGAAACACGAGGAAGTCACTTGGGAGCGGGAGGACAGTAAGAGACAAAATATCCAGAACTATTCTAAGTTCGAGGACGAACTTTTTATAAGGTATGGGGGATTGTAACGACCCAATTATCCCTATTTCTAGTTCTAAAAATCCATAAAAATATTTGGAAATACTTTTAAAATATTCTAGAGATTTTTAGGAATTTTTAGAGTATTTTTACGTAATTTTTGGAGGTCGTTTAGTATGTTTACAAAAAGAAAGAAGTTTTGTCAAAACCAAAGCTCGAACCCACGACCTCGGGTCGGGCAAACCCAACCGGACACAGCCCAACCAACTGAGCTACACGGGCTTTGTTAACTAAGAATGGAGAGAAAAAGAGTTAAAGTTTAGTTATTTGGGAAAACCCTAGATATAAGAAAAGGCTTAAGTTTCTCCCGAACCGAAATCCCGAAACCTAATTTCTCCTCCTCCCTCACGCGCGCGACGGTGATCTTCTCTCGGGCGGAACCGCAGCAAAGCTAGGGTTTTGTTCTCCGACGCCGGCGAAGGCCTTTTTTCAGCCGGTCTTCACAGATTTGAGGTCCCCTCGTCGAAGAGAGCTCGTGGGCACGAGGAAGGGTTGAAATCTCGAGGTTTGAAGCTTCACCCGAACCCACCCTAGACCTCCTTCCTCCTCTCGGTTGTAAGTCCAAGCAAACAAGGGGTAAGTACTACTTGTTGGTGCAACATCCCTCAGGTCAAGGTTGACCTGGTTGACCAAGCTTGAGTCTTGGTTTGGGTTTCGATGTTTGACAATGCAAGGTTGATTGAAGAAGAGTCAAGTAGGTCAAGGATGACCGGATACTTGACTAGGAAGTCCTAGTGAGTGAAGCTAGGCAGGAGGAAAATCCTGGTGAGTGAAGCCAGGTGAAAGACCTAGTGAGTGAAGCTAGGCATTTGGGAAGTCCTAGTGAGTGAAGCTAGGCAGGAGGAAAATCCTGGTGAGTGAAGCCAGGTGAAAGACCTAGTGAGTGAAGCTAGGCAATTGGGAAAGACCTAGTGAGTGAAGCTAGGCAATTGGGAAAGTCCTGGTGAGTGAAGCCAGGCAAGAGGAATCCAAATGGGTCAAGGTTGACCAGACATTTGGTGAGAGTCCAAGTAGGTCAAAGGGATTGACCGGATACTTGGCACGAGAAAGAAAAGTCCAAGTAGGTCAGAGGGACTGACCGGATACTTGGCAAGAAGAGAAAAGTCCAAGTGGGTCAAAGGGATTGACTAGACACTTGGTGAGAGAGTCCTAGCTGGTCAAGGGTGACCGGATGCTAGGTCTTATGTACCAACAAGTCATGGTTGACTAGATGTTGGTTTAGGGGGCTTTAGATTTGGTTTTGGACAAAAACCAAGGTTTGGATTGATCCGTGGATTGATCCAGCAGGTTTGGATTGATCCGTGGATCGATCCAGCAGATTTGGATCGATCCGTGGATCGATCCAGAAGATCTGGATCGATCCGCCGATCGATCCGGTGAGTCCCCGCGAGCAGAACCCTCCAGCAGATCTGGATCGATCAGTGGATCGATCCGCCGATCGATCCGGTGAGTCCCCGCGAACAGAACCCCTCTGGATCGATCCGTGGATCGATCCAGGCATTTTTCCAGAGCACAGAGGCGCTCTGGATCGATCCGTGGATCGATCCAAAGCCTCCCCGATCGATTGGGAGCAATCCAATCGATTGGGATTCGACCGTTGGCGTCGTTTATAGCTGTTGGCGTGCGATTCCTTCAGCATCTCTTCACCGATTCAACTCAGATCTTCACCAGCTCCTCCACAGCTCTCTCCAAGCTCGAGATCACCAGTTCTTGAAGGATCTTGGAAGTTCTCCAAGTCAAGAGGCGGATCTATTGCAAGAGGAAGAAGTTAGGGTTAAGGTTTTTATTGCACATCTTGTAAGCTTTTGCTTATCTTGTATTTCCCTTTCTTCTTCTTGTATTAAGAGGGTTGTAGGGCTTCTCCGCCTTTGGTAGTTACCATTAAGGAGTGTTATTCATAGTGGAGGGTGTGTGTGTTGGTGTGGATCCTTGGATTAGTCACCTCTTGTGAGGTGGATACCAAGTAAACCAACCGTGTTAGCGTTGTGTGATTGTTTCTTTGTATTTCCGCTGCACATCTTTGAAGGAACGAGCACCGAGCGAACGCGACGAGCTATTCACCCCCCCTCTAGCTACTTTTGGTCCTAACAAGTGGTATCAGAGCAAGGCCGCTCTTCACCGGAATCATCGCCGGAAGGGGTAAACAAAACAAGCAAAGCTAGAGGGTGAAGAAGTTGGAGCAATTCTACAAGTCGAAGACTTCATCACAAGAAGCTCAACTTCAAATGGAATTCCGAGATGGACTCGGATTCGACACGAGGGTGCCTCCACCATACACATCTACAAGCTTCGATCTTTGGAAATCAAGGATCGAAAACTTCTTAATGGTGGAGATAGAGCAATGGTTTGCTCTCATGGAAGGTTTTGAAGCTCCCACAAACTCAAAGGGCAAAGTTCTCAAGAGGAGCAAGTGGAGCCAAGAGCAAGTTCAAAGGTGCGAGGCCAATGACAAAGTGACCAAGCTCTTGGTCAATCTATTGCCAAGCACCATCCTTTGCAAAATTGGAGAATTTGAAGATGCAAAGGAATTGTGGAACAAATTGATCAAGCTCCATGAAGAGATCCCCTTCACTGTACAAGATCAAGAAAAATCCAAAGAGGGCGACTCATTGGAGCAAGATCAAGAGGAGGACTCCGAGGTTGAGAGATGCTCAACCTCCGAAGATGAAGTCCAAGAAGAAGCCTCATCTTCAAGGGAAAGCAATGAAGAGAACAAGGAGGGAGCATACTCCTTGTTCCATGAACAAGATGAAGATGAGGAAGCCTCCACCTCTAGGATTGAGGGGGATAGATCTTCTTTGACCCCGGAGCAAGAAGAAGTATCCACATCCGGGTCAAGAGAAGAAGAGGATGAAGAAGTTTCCATCTCCACAAGTCAAGCCAAATCAAATGGAGAAGCTTCCACATCCGGAACTAGTGCCATTCCTACACAAGAAGGTATAAATGTTTCAATTAAAAATAAAAATCATATAATATGTTTTGAGTGTAGGGAAAGTGGGCACTACAAGAGCAAGTGTCCCAACTTAGCCAAGAAGAAGGGTCAAGTGACACAAATGGGCAAGGAGAAGCCCAAGGAGACCACCCCCGGGATAAAGAAGAGCAAGGAGCACATTGTGTGCTTTTTGTGTCAACAAAAAGGGCATTACCGAAGTCAATGCCCCAAGGGGAAGAAGATGGTCAAGGCTCAAGGAGGCACTAGTCAAGGGGGAGCCTCCAAGGTAAAGAAGAAGGTAACATTTATTGAGCCTACCCCGTTACGTTATGGTAAAAAGCATGATAGTTCTAATTTTTATCATCTTAATGCAATTTACCATAAGAATAGAAAGCATGAGGGCATTAAGGAAAAGCATGTGGCCCTACATGCCAAGACTACCCAACCTAAGGTTAGGAAGGTAGATAGACATTTGGGCAAAAACACTAAGGATAATAGATACAAGCCCAAGAATAAAAATGCTCATGGATCAAATGAAAAATCAAATACTAAGGACTTAGTAAGGGAAAATCAAGTCTTGAGGTCAAGACTTGATAAATTAGAAAAGACCCTAAAAAGATTGGAAAATATCCTATTAGGGCAAAATGAGCATAACCTAGGTTTAGGGGTACAAAAGCCATCCAATGACCATAGAGGTTTGGGATACAAACCCAAAGCTAAAAAGGATGTGCCTAGTTATCATAGGGTTCCATATAGTTATGGAACATACCCTAAGTCTAGAGGTCAAGTCAAGGATACAAGGGAAGATATCCCTAGAAGTATCTTTGCAACCAAAGTGACTAAGACTTCTAAGAAGTCTAAGAAAGTCACCAACAAGGTCACAAGGGAGGCTATCCCTAGAGTTGACCTAGAAAAGGTGACCAAGGCTTCTAAGAAGCCAAACAAGGTCACTAGGAAGGTATCTAGGGAAGTTATCCCTAGTGAATACCTAGAGCATCCAAGGAGCGCCAATAGGTGTTGGGTTCCTAGGAGCATTTTCTCTACCCCATAAATGGGTTAGAGAGTGTCAACTCTAAGTGAAAGGGTAGTTAACCCAATCATGAAGAAATTGACACTCAAGGAGCATTTTCAAGATTTTTGTTAACCTTTGAAAATGAAATTGAATTAGTATTTACTCTTTGAAAGAGTAAAATGTGCCTAATGGTGAAAAATTGATTTTATCTTAAAATGGCATAAATTGGGAAAACCTAGAGAAATACCAAGTTGGGATTTTGGTATTCTCTTAGAAATTTAAGGCAATCCGGGCCTTGATTTATGTGATTATTCTTGAGGAAAAATGGAATATGCCAACATTTGAGGATATGCTTAATTTTTAAGTGGCATAAACAAATCAAGAGAAATAGAAATGTCAATTTAGGTTTTGCCATTTCTTTGAAGCATTTAGGGCAATCTAGGTTTAACATTTTAAGTTAAAACAAGTGATATATTTTGGGTTAGCTAAGTGGTTAAGGATACTTAGATAGGTAATCTAGGTATATTTTATTTATGCTAAACCTTGCCATGATTATTTGCCCATCATATGTCATGACATCATGTCTATTTTTACATTTATGTTTTATTATGAAAAATCCAAAAATACCATGTCATGACATTCATACATCAAGTAGTTATAGGATATTTTCTTTTGAAAATTATTTCATCTTGATGTATGCCATAACATAATCATGCATTAAGTTTAAATTCCTTGAAATTAAGGACAAATGGCATTTAACATCACTTATTAACAAGTGACATCCTAGGTGGATGTTTAATATCTTTAAAATGCCTAGATAGATATGCATGATCCCTAGAATAGGGTAAAACCAAAATCTCACATCTCATAAGGACTATAAGGTGACTTGCATGTGTTTAAGTGCACATTAGATACAAGTGAGATGTTAGGAAGATGAACAAAACTCAAGATGTTGATTTAGTGCATTCTTCTGAGTTTTAGGTTCATAAAAACACATAGTTATGTGTTTTCCCATCATTGGGAAAGCTAATGTACAAGTCATGTGCATTAAGCCCAAGGAACTGTTGGAATGTATACTGAAAGCCTAAGCTTTGTAAACATTTATTATGAATAAAGAATCACATTTGGTCTAATTGTCTACATTTGTTTGTAGTTGTTCATTTAATTTATATTGTAGATAACATAGTATGTGGTGTCACATACAGAAGATGATGTTATCAGTACCTTATAAATTATAAACAGTAGCTCACGACCAAAATGGAAAAGGAACAAACCATTAGAAGGTCGTAGTGTAATTAGATATTAGTTTATCTTGACTATATAATTACACTAGTACACTCAGAGTGTATTGAGTAGGACCATTTGAGGTCGTTTCTTTTATACTGACTTTATAAAGGAACAAAGACCTCAGTTATTATGGAAGTGTGTGCTCTTAATCCTAATATAATAACAAGCACATATATTTGATATTTATTTCTTTAATTTATCAATGGGTGAGATTTAGTTCGTTGAATCAATAAACCCGATAAGTTGGGAAATGGTATTACTTATAGTGTGTGTTGTTGATTATAGAAGGAAGCTGTGTCCTAGAGATACTAGGTTGATAATGTCCTCAAGAGGAGCTCATAAAGATTGTCATGTTAAACCTTGCAGGTCCGACATGACAATAAGGTTGAGTGGTACTACTCTTGGACTTAGATATTAATTAAATGAGTTGTCGGTAACTCACTTAATTAGTGGACATTCGATATCTTAAACAGGAGACTAACACACTCATAATAAGAAGGAGCCCAAAATGTAATTTGGGATTGGTGCGGTAGTTCAATGATAGTTCTCTAGTGGAATGAATTATCATTGATAAAATTAAGTTGTGTGTTAGGGCGAACACGGGATGCTTAATTTTATCGGAGACCAAAACCAATTCCTCCTCTCGGTCCCTATCGTAGCCTCTTATTTATAGAGTTCTATACCCACCTATACCCACCTTCTATACCCACGCAATAAGGGTCGGCCAAGCTAGCTTGGGAACAAGCTAGGGCCGGCCTATTGGGTGGCCGGCCCTAGCTTGAACCCAAGCTAGTAGGGCCGGCCAAATAAAATTAAAAAGAAATTTAATTTTAATTTTTATTATTATGTGGAAGATATATTTTAAAGAGAATTAAAATTAAAATATCTCTCTTGTAAAAGATCTACAAAAGATTAAAGAAAGAGATTAGATCTCTTTCCTTATTTGTAGATTGGAGAGATGTTTTATTTTTTTAAAATTATTCACATGTTGATAAAATTAAAATTATAGAAATTTCCTTTATCAACCATGAAGAGATTTTAAAGAGAAATTTTATTTTTTAAAATTTCCGGAAACAAATTAGGAAGTTTTAATTGTTGATTAAAACTTGTCCTCTTTTGTTTCCAATGATGTGGCCGGCCATCTCAAGTTAATTGGGAAATTTTGTTTTATTTTTCTCAATTAATTCATGTCAAGAAAAATTAAGGAAATTTTATTGTAATTAAATTTCCTAATTTGCCTAGGCCAAGGAATATAAAAGAAGGGGTAGGGGTGCCTTCATGAGAGACAACCTCTATTATTTTCTCTCCCTCTTTTGTTCCTTGGTGTGGCCGGCCATCCTCTCCCTCTCTTCCTCTTGTGGTGGCCGAACCTCTCTCCCTTCCTTGGAGCTCTTGTGATGGCCGGATACTACTTGGAGAAGAAGAAGAAGAAGGAGAGAAAGCTAGCATCTCTTGGAGCTTGGTTAGTATTTTGGTTTTCTTCTTTGGTGAAGTTCTTCCTTTGTGGCCGAACCTTGCTTGGAGGAGAAGAAGGTGGTTGGTGGTTTCTCATCTCGGTAGATCGTTGCCCACACAACGTCCGAGGTTAGAAGAGGAATACGGTAGAAGATCAAGAGGTTTTTCTACAAGGTATAACTAGTAATTTTTATTTCCGCATCATGCTAGTTATTTATGGAAATAATACCAAATACAAGAGGCTTATGTTCTAGTATTACGAATATGTTTTTCGATGTTGTGTTCTTTTGTTTTCTTTCTTTTCCTTGTGATTTGATTGTTCTCTTTGGTTAACCTAAAGTTATTTTAGGAAATTAAATATTAGCTTTCTATTAAAGGTTTTGTCTAGTCGGTGGTGGTTGCTCCCATATCCAAGAAGGCCATGTGCCTCGCCACGTCAGTACTGGGAACCTTTTATGGAAATTAATATTTAATGGAATTAATAACTTAAGGAGACTTGGGTCGAACGTGTTAAGTTCCGCAGGAGATCCAAGTCAAAACCTAAAAGAACAAATAGATTAAGTTTTGGATCAAACGTGTTAAGTTCCGCAGGCGATCCAAAATTTAATTTAAAAGAACACATGGTAGCTAGGAAAAGGTTCAGACCTTTGTACAAAATTTTTGTACAGTGGAACCTCTAGGTTTTCCGAGTAGCAACCAGCAGGAACATGGTGTGATATTGGTTTGAAAATGTTTTCAAAATGATTTTGGAAAACCTTGGTGAAGGCTATCTTTTGATAGTAATCACCATTGAATAGTTAGACACAATCTTGAAGAAAACACTAAAGTTTTTGCAAGTTTTCAAGTTTGTTTCAATCTTTGAAAATATGAAGTATTTTCATAGAAAACTATTTTTCCTTGATAGTATATGCCCTAAATAATGCCTACACGAAATTTCATGATTTTTGGATTTTTGTAGAATTTTCTAGGGGTTTCTGAAGTTGGCTGATTTTGAAATTCAGCTACTATCAGAGCTCCGATCGATTCATGGATCGATTGGAGTGCCTGAATCGATCCGTGGATCGATTCAGAAGGCATCTCGAGCAGAAGCTCGCTGGATCGATCAGCCGATCGATCCAGGAAGTCTGAATCGATCAGTGGATCGATTCAGAAAGGTTCAATCGATTGGAACCCAACTCCAATCGATCCAAGTTGCTGATTTTGGCTGGGAAAGCCTGATTTCAGCATCTTTAAACCTAATTTAGTCTAGATAACCTTTCCAAACCCCTGAAAATACATTTGTATACATAAAAAGGGTGTTTTCGTGTGGAAAACAAGGATGGATTGGTTAAGGAAGGCTAAGTTGAAGTTTAGGTTGAGGTTTGTTTCAAATTTTGAATATTTGAACCTCAAAACTTCTAAAATTGGGTTTCCTAAAGTTTTGGGGATTCCAAGTCATTGTTGGTGCAATGACAGAAGTTACCACCATGTCTTTAAGAGGAGGGACTCTTTAAAGACATGAAAATTATTTTTCATGAACCTTGGAAGGTGGTCAACCTTCCGTTAAGAACATGCTCAAGGTTGAGCGTTTGAACTTTAATGGGGAGTGGATATCCTCATTGTTCAAGTGGCTTCAAGTGGATAATGCTCAAGGATGGGCATTTGCCTATATTGGGGGAGAATGTAGGGTTAAGGTTAATGAAGGGTATGGGACCTTCATTATCGTGTTGGTCACAACGAGTGAAGTTGTGAACAACGATGAGCAACTCTTCAGGGGGAGAGTTTTCAACATGGGGCATTTGTTGAAGAGTGCCCAAAATTGAGGCACGGGTTGATGTGTGCTCAAAGATGGTTTGATGTGTGCCAATAGGGGGAGAATGAAAGGGAGTAAGTTAGGCTTTCATTACCTAGAGGGAGTTTGCCCTCTTAGGGGGAGAATGAAGGGCTTAACTTATGTATTCATTACCTAGTGGCATGAAGAAGGTTTAGGCTATGGGATTAGCCTAACTTACATGTGGTATTGTAAGTGATAGTGTTGGTATTGTCAAACATCAAAAAGGGGGAGATTGTTGGTGCAACATCCCTCAGGTCAAGGTTGACCTGGTTGACCAAGCTTGAGTCTTGGTTTGGGTTTCGATGTTTGACAATGCAAGGTTGATTGAAGAAGAGTCAAGTAGGTCAAGGATGACCGGATACTTGACTAGGAAGTCCTAGTGAGTGAAGCTAGGCAGGAGGAAAATCCTAGTGAGTGAAGCCAGGTGAAAGACCTAGTGAGTGAAGCTAGGCATTTGGGAAGTCCTAGTGAGTGAAGCTAGGCAGGAGGAAAATCCTGGTGAGTGAAGCCAGGTGAAAGACCTAGTGAGTGAAGCTAGGCAATTGGGAAAGACCTAGTGAGTGAAGCTAGGCAATTGGGAAAGTCCTGGTGAGTGAAGCCAGGCAAGAGGAATCCAAATGGGTCAAGGTTGATCAGACATTTGGTGAGAGTCCAAGTAGGTCAAAGGGATTGACCGGATACTTGGCACGAGAAAGAAAAGTCCAAGTAGGTCAGAGGGACTGACCGGATACTTGGCAAGAAGAGAAAAGTCCAAGTGGGTCAAAGGGATTGACCAGACACTTGGTGAGAGAGTCCTAGCTGGTCAAGGGTGACCGGATGCTAGGTCTTATATACCAACAAGTCATGGTTGACTAGATGTTGGTTTAGGGGGCTTTAGATTTGGTTTTGGACAAAAACCAAGGTTTGGATTGATCCGTGGATTGATCCAGCAGGTTTGGATTGATCCGTGGATTGATCCAGCAGGTTTGGATTGATCCGTGGATTGATCCAGCAGGTTTGGATTGATCCGTGGATCGATCCGGTGATTGATCAGATTGATCCGATTGGATCGATCCGTGGATCGATCCAGATCCTGGATCGATCCGCCGATCGATCCGGTGAGTCCTCGCAGAACCCCTCGATCGATCCGTGGATCGATCAGAGGTCCCAATCGATCGATGGATCGATTGGGACGTTGTTCGCGCGATAAGCCTGGATCGATCCGTGGATCGATCCGCCGATCGAGCATCAGGCACTCGGATCGATCCGTGGATCGATCGAAGCCTCCCGATCGATTGGGAGCAATCCAATCGATTGGGATTCGACCGTTGGCGTCGTTTATAGCTGTTGGCGTGCGATTCCTTCAGTAGAACTTCACCGATTCAACTCAGATCTTCACCAGCTCCTCCATAGCTCTCTCCAAGCTCGAGATCACCAGTTCTTGAAGGATCTTGGAAGTTCTCCAAGTCAAGAGGCGGATCTATTGCAAGAGGAAGAAGTTAGGGTTAAAGTTTTTATTGCACATCTTGTAAGCTTTTGCTTATCTTGTATTTCCCTTTCTTCTTCTTGTATTGAGAGGGTTGTAGGGCTTCTCCGCCTTTGGTAGTTACCATAAAGGAGTGTTATTCATAGTGGAGGGTGTGTGTGTTGGTGTGGATCCTTGGATTAGTCACCTCTTGTGAGGTGGATACCAAGTAAACCAACTGTGTTAGCGTTGTGTGATTGTTTCTTTGTATTTTCGCTGCACATCTTTGAAGGAACAAGCACCGCCGAGCATCGAGTGAACGCGACGAGCTATTCACCCCCCCCTCTAGCTACTTTTGGTCCTAACACTACTCACCTGCAGTAGGATAGCTCCGAGGTTTATTCCTTGTTCCTCTTCTTGTTTCCGAAGCTTTGCATTGTTCCTTTTTGTTTCATTGCTGTAGCACCGGATATGAGGAGTAATGGTAGTAGCAAATTATTTTCTCTCTTGTTTAGGATCATGTTGTGCAGAATTTTCTTTACCAGGGTTGTTTCAGGTCTACCGTACAGTTGGGATCAGAAGCTGCGGCTAACAGCTTCCTATAGTTTTTCCTTGCTTTGTACAGAATTTTGGAACCTGGCATAGTAGATTTACTTCTTGTACATGATTAGCTTGGAATTGATAAGCAGTGTAGCCCTAAAATGTGTGCTCGGTTTGTATTTGGCTCTTTGCTGTGGACTGAACAGTATCAACCCTTCAGTTTCCTTTTTGCTGCCGTGAGTCCTTATAGGAAGTTGAGAAGAGGCTTTAAGTAATTTGAGTAGTTCCCATTAGCAATTAGTTGAGCATGTGCAATTTCCCTTGCTGCTATGAAACTCAAATTAAATTGTTTAGTTTTCCTTGCCACTTAATGAGCATGTACAACTTAGTATACTAGTATGTTTGGATAGATTGTTTATTGATGTTTTTAAAGGCAAGAACAACCTTGTTATAACAATTCAGAGTTAGCTGACTTTGCTACCCTATCCAGCATTTTAGTGATTGATTTTGCTTTATTTTATAGCATGCTTAGGAAGTTCAAATTTGCTTTCTTTTGCTTTATTTTATAGCATGCTTAGAAAGTTCAAATTTGCTTTCTTTTGCTTTATTTTATAGCATGTTTAGAGAGTTCAGATTTGCTTTCCTTTGCTTTGTTTTATAATATGCTTAGAGAGTTCAGATCTGCTTCCCTTGTGTTATTTTTATATAGCATGCTTGGTTAGTTGTAATCCTATACTTGTTAGATATATCTACAAGATTCTAATAAGCTCTAATAAAGGAGTATGAGAAGTATGAGTAAAGAAAAGACTAGAGTCTAGTTAAAAAGAGATAACTAGTAAATTAAAGTAAGAGGCTAGTACCCGACTTCCAAGGTTGTCGTTAAATAAATCCAGGTGACCGATTCCAAGGTCTTGGCCTTGGTAAGACCAAGGTCTTTACCTCATAGGACTAGAGGCTCGCTACCTCAGTCACTATTAGAGAGCGCGCAAAAAGATGGTACTAAGCCTGGGCCCAAAGAAGAAAAGAAAAGAGTAAAAGAAGAAAAGAAGAAGAAAGAAAAAGAGAAATTAAAAGATTAATTTCTGGTATAAAGATATAAGAAAATGAAACAAGTATTATGCTTAGAATCAATAGAAGTTAGTTTCTTTAATTCTGAGCCTACAGTAGTAGTTTCATTATTTTCCTATCAGTTAGTGAGCATGTTTAGTATTCAGTTTTATTTCTGTATACCATGAGTACATGCAGCTTTGCTTTTAGCATTTCAGTTTTAGTATTGTTGCATTCTTTTTATGCACTTCGAGTTTTTGTGAGATAGATTAGTACTTATTAAGCATTTCGCTTATAGTTTTATTTTTTCCTCCTACTGCAGATAAAGGAAAAGCTAAGATATGAAAGGGAGGCGACAGGGTGGTGGTGGTGATGAAGATGTGTGATGACTGGACTATGGAGAGATCCAGAGTTTGCTAGCAAATCTTCAGGACCTATCTATTTAGAGTTTATGTTTTAGTTCTCTTCTTAAATACTATTACGAAGTTTTGTGAGATTGTGATTGAGTTTGATTCGTATTTGTAGCTTATCATGTCCTACTCTTGGAGTTATGTTTAGTTCTTATTGCTAGACTAGTTCGTTGATTATTGTGTGATTTTATTACTGTGTGGTTGTGAAAAATGTGTTCCAGCCGCCTGTGGCTGCGTATATATTGTTTGTATTATGGATTTGGTCACCGATACAGGGGAGATTCTGTCGAAATTTTCGGTAGGAATTCCTCTAGGTCGTGATAAATCTAACTGATGTTATTAATAGCGTTAGTGACATTAGTAAGTAGAGTATAGATAGGTAACAACCGCCCTTAGAGAGTAGTAGTAAGAAGGGTGAGTCACTACATCTACTTATGAAGCGGAGTATGTAGTTGCGACTTCATGTGTTTGTCATGCTATTTGTCTCAGAAATTTATTTAAAAAGCTAAGTTTACCATAAAAAGAGGCAACCAAGATTTGAGTTGATAACAAATCTACAATATCACTAGAAAAGAATCAGTCTTCCATAATAGAAGCAAGCACAATGATACACACTATTACTATATCAGAGAGTATATTATAAGAAAAGAAGTGCAAGTGAAATACACAAAATCTCAAGATCAAGTTGCTGATATCTTTACTTAGTCGCTCAATTTTATGGTAGGCTGAGTGATAAATGGACCACATGAGTTGTCTTTTTTTTACCTCCCTTACAACCTAGGACTTTCCTCATTCAGGTTTTTTAAAATTACAATGTTGGTATTTAGTAGGATTTCGCGAGTCATATATGGTTATGCGCTCCTTGTTTAATATTTTGGATCTAGACTTAGACCATTCATATTCATTTCTTTATAATATCTTTAAAATTTATAATAAATCATCCACTTTATTAAAATTAAATAATTATTTTTTCACTATATACTACATTAGCTATCCTAAAATTTCTATTATTATTATTTATTATTTTATTAATTTTCTTTTACTTTTTTATTATTTTTCTCTCTCCCTAAGTAATATTTACTTTTCATTATCTAATTCATTCCCCTTATTTTTATCTCTCTCAAATTAAATGATATTTTAATATTTAGAAAATAGATTTCATTATCTAAATTTAAAGAATTACTATTAATAAAATCTAAAATTAGAGAATGGATAGGATAGCTGATGTAAATATTTTTATGTAAAATATAACATTTAAAAAACATTCTATATTTAGAGAAGCTGATATGGATGTGACATACATTCCTCTTTACTCTTTGATGAGTGTGATATGACAATCTTGATACAGTTATAGATTATCTATCCTATGTCACTCTCGGCAGTAAGGACTTAACATTATACAGTTATACATGACTTGAAAATATTAAGATTACATATAATTGATATCATTATTAAAAATGACTAACATATATTATAGGTCCAGATAGACCAATTATAGGGGGTGAATAACCTACAATAAAAATAAGTATTTTCTCTTGCTTCTAAACTTAGCAAGGACAAACACATATTAGTTAATTAAGATAAACATAAAATAGAAGAGACAAAGAGTTTTACTTGGTTTGAAACCGGATAGATTGCTAATCTAAGGCAGTTAAAGCTCCACTAAAAAAAAAGTCTCCTTTGGTGAAAGTAAAGTAGTCTCTTATAAGCGTTGAAAGTGTTAGTGCAATCGACCTCTAGGGTGTAACGACCTGGCCCATTTGGCGACCCTCGGGTCATCGACCGTCGGCCCTTATGTCATCGGCCCATTTGGCGACCTCTCATGTCGTCGACCGACGACCCTTGGCCGTGCCGTTACTCACTAGGACTTTCCACCCCTGGCAGTGGATTTTTGCCTCCCCCAGGATTCGAACTCTAAACCTCCAGGCTTAAGTATTAGAGTTTATGAATCCTGGTAACCAAGTGAGATGTTTTTTTATTGTAACAACCCGACCCTCTTGGCCCATTTGGCGACCTCTCATGTCGTCGACCGTCGGCCCTTATGTCGTCGGCCCATTTGGCGACCTCTAATGTCATCGACCGACGACCACCCTTTGACCGTGTCGTTACTCACTAGGACTTTCCACCCCTGGTAGTGGATTTTTGCCTCCCCCAGGATTCGAACTCTAAACCTCCAGGCTTAAGTATTAGAATTTATGAATCCTGGTAACCAAGTGAGATGATCTCACTTGGTTACCAGGATTCTCCAGGCTTAAGTATTAGAGTTTATGAATCCTGGTAACCAAGTGAGATCATCTCACTTGGTTACCAGGATTCATAAACTCTAATACTTAAGCCTAGAGGTTTAGAGTTAGAATCCTGGGGGAGGCAAAAATCCACTGGCAGGGGTGGAAAGTCCTAGTGAGTAACGACACGACCAAAGGGTCGTCGGTCGACGACATGAGAGGTCACCAAATGGGCCACGACATAAGGGCCGACGGTCGACGACCCGAGGGTCGCAAAATGGGCCGCCAAATGGGCCAAGAGGGCCGGGTCGTTACATAGGGTTTCGATGTTTGACAATGTACCTTAGTTTGGTCAGTTTAACCAAGGGTTGATCTAAGCAGGACTTGATGTTTGGAAGAGAAAAGTATAGTCAGGACTAGATTGTTGGTGCGGGAAGCATCCGACGATCGAACCTAAGTTTTGATAATGGAAAATGATTCAAAGTTAAGGTTTGTGGTGATCTAACATGTTGAATAAGTGTTTCAGGAAAGTCCTAGCTGCGGTTAGCAGAGGGAAAATCCTAAGGGGTGGTAACCTTAGGTCCTAGGGGGCAGTAACCCTATGTGAGGGAAAATCCTAAGGGGTGGTAACCTTAGGTCCTAGGGGGCGGTAACCCTAGGTGAGGGAAAACCCTAAGGGGCGGCAACCTTTGGTCCTAGGGGGCGGTAACCCTAGGTGAAGGAAAACCCTAAGGGGCGGCAACCTTAGGTCCTAGGGGGTGGCAACCCTAGGTGGAGAAAAATCCTAGAGGACGGTAACCCTAGGTTCTAGGGGGTGTTAACCCTAGGCGGAAAGTTCAGTCGGTCTGGAGGACCGGACTGGCATCAGGTAATCTCTCCTGAGGGGAGTAGGTGAGGACGCGTTCCCCGTAGAGGGAACAGTAGGCGTCGGGTCGACCTAGGGTTTCCGGTTGGAAATCCGAAGTCAGACTCGGACAGTCCGAAGACTGTCAGTTCTTCTTTACTATGATTTATCATATTCTAACACTGTCTTGCAAGGTATTTGCTCGGACTAACCTTGTTGTGCAGGAGAGGAACCTGCTGGAAAAAGGTGGTCCGGGCGGCCGGGATGGATCCGGGCGCCCGGAGGTCCAGGCGCCTGGAACAGGTCCAGGCGCCCGGGACCAAGTTTTATCCCTGCCGCGACTTCGCCACGTGGAGCATCCTGGTTGGTTGGCCACGTCACACTCCAGGCGCCCGGAAGGGATCCAGGCGCCCGGAATGTCATATAAAAAGAGGGTCGAGGGAGCAGCTAAAAAGTAACAAGATATTCTAAACTTTCTTCCGTGAAGAGTTGCCATCGAGACGACCTTGAAGTGCTACGACTCTACGCCGACAACCCGAAGCTCAGACTCTTCGATCTTTCGTTGTCGGTATTAGTTTTCACTTTACATAATTGCAACCTCTACTGTATTCTAGTTGTAATATTTTACGAGCTTATAGTTGTTGCCCACGGAAAGCGATCAAGGATCGCGGGCCTTCGAGTAGGAGTCGTCACAGGCTCCGAACGAAGTAAATCCTTTGTGTCTACATTATTTACTTTTCCGCTGCGTTATTTCTGAACAAACTTTTACGATTTTGAAAAACGAAATAGCCACGAGCGCTATTCACCCCCCCTCTAGCGCTTTCGATCCATCAATTGGTATCAGAGCGGGGTCATTTTGAATCGGTGCAACCACCATTCAAAATATTTTTCGTGGTATTTTCAGATTTTTCGGAGTCAATTAGAATTTAGCTTCATAGCTATATTCTAATTCTTTTTCTCAAATCGGTTTTCTGCTCGGAGTTGGTGCAGCACCACCCGAGTTCGTGATCCATTTTCTTCCTTCCACACTACTAAGCCAGGACCAAGTCCTGGAACATTTTGTCAGTTGTTTTCTTTTTAGGTTGATCTGAAATGGCCCTTCAAGAAGGCTACAGTACAACCCACCCTCCGCTATTCACCGGAGACGACTTCGGGTACTGGAAGGGTCGGATGAAGGCATATCTCCAGACTCACTTTGAAGTCTGGATGATTGTCAAAACCGGACTCCAACTGCCAACTGATAGCGCCGGCAAACCACTACCATACGAGGATTGGGACGCATCCCTTATTAAGAAGGTGGAAGCTAATGCCAAGGCAACCTGCACCCTCCAGTGTGGCCTATCAAAAGAAGAACTCAACCGCGTCGGCCCCTTCAACAGTGCCAAAGAGTTGTGGGAGAAGCTCATTGAACTTCACGAAGGGACATCCGACACCAAAGTAAGTAAAAGAGACTTAATTTTCAATAAATTATTTAACATCAAATTGCAGGAAGGTGAATCAGCTGCCCAACTCCATGCTCAGATTCAAGATCTGCTCAATGGTCTTCATGCAATTGGACAGAAGGTAGACAACCGGGACATCATAAGGTATTCTTTAAATGCTTTTCCAAGGAACACCTTGTGGGCATCCATGGTAGATGCCTACAAGGTCTCCAAGGACTTATCTACCATTAAGTTAGATGAACTTTTTGCAGAATTTGAACTTCACGAACAGACTAATGCACGCCCGACCGAGAAAGGGTTGGCTTTGGTTGCAGGAACAGGGAGAACGCGCGAATCAAAAATCAAGCGCAGAACCGAACTTGAGTCAGAAGAAGAACCAGATTCGGAAGACGACGATGAACTTACAATCGAAATAGTCAACTTGGTAAAGAAGCTCTGCAAAAAGAAGGGCTTCAACAAAAAGGATGTCAGAAAGGCCATCTAGTCTAAAGAAGCCCAACCAAGTTCGAAGGTTAAATTCGAAGTGACCTGCTACGGGTGCAATCAGAAGGGGCACATCAAGGCGAATTGCCCGAACCAGAAGGATCCAAAGAAACCAAAGAGAAAGAAGGCATTGAAGGCAACATGGGATGAGTCTTCTTCCGAGGAATCCGATGACGAAGAACTAGAGCAGACTAACTTTCTTGTATTGACAGCCCGGGACTACACCAACGAATCTGGAAGCGAGGACGAATCGGAAGCCGAGTCCGAGAGAAGCCACGGATCCGCATCCGTTTCCGAAGGGCCAAACCCCTATGTAAGTCAAAATAGGTTATATTGCATAATTAATTATTTAATGCATAAAGTAGCTATGTCCAAAATTCGAATCAAGTCGCTTCTAAAGGAGGTAACACTCCTTAAAGAGACGACTAATAACGAATCCTTGACTGATCCAGTTCAGACTGGAACCTCAACTCAAGTTCAAAAACTTGAGGAAGAGAATTCCAACCTGAAAAGTCAACTCAAGGATTTGAAGACAACCTTAGAACGATTTTCCTTGGGATCTAAGAATCTTAACTTGATTCTTGGAACACAAAGGGCAATCTACAATCGAACTAGACTAGGATACAAAACGAAAAACAAATATAGGTCATACCTATCTCTCATACAAAGAACAAATAGAAAAATGGTCCAAGCATGGGTTGCCAAGTCCAACCTGATCAATCAAGTTGGACTTGGACAGTATTGGGTCCCTAAGGATCAAATACATTACCTCAATAGACCTTATCGAGGCTATGATCCAGGGGGAGCTAAAACAATTCAAATTCGAAATTAATTATTAAAATTTAAAATTCAAATTTAAAATTAATTATTAAAATTCAAAAATAAAAAATTGAAATTAATTATTAAAATTCAAAATTCAAAATTCGAAATTAATTATTAATTATTAAAATTCAAAATTCAAATTCAAAATCAATTATTAAAATTCAAAATTGAAAATTGAAAATTAATTATTAAAATTTAAATTCAAAATTAATTATTCAAAATTCAAATTCGGAATCAATTATTAAAATTCAAAATTCAAATTCGAAATCAATTATTAAAATTCAAAATTCAAAATTCAAAATTCAAAATTAATTATTAAAATTTAAATTCGAAATTAATTATTAAAATTCAAAATTCAAATTCGAAATTAATTATTAAAATTCAATTTCAAAATTTTTTGAAATTAATTCAAAAATTCAAAAATCAAAATAGAGGGAGGGTCCAGAATAGTTGGCAACTCCGAAATCTATTTACCCGACTGGGTAACCGAACTTAATCTACCCGAAATGGGTAAACAAGAGTAGATTACCCGACAGGGTAAGTAAGGATAGATTAAAAGGGTTAGATTTAACTTGAAACACAGTACTGGTGAAGTTTTTGGATGATAGTACGTTGGGGAAGCTTGGGCATCGCATGTCTAGGAAGATATGGCTTCGACCTAGTGCATTTGGCCAAGTGGAACTAATCGAAGCTACCCTTAAATGGATCCTAACTAGTTAGACCAAGGTTCAGTGTTAAGTTCAATGGGTAGGACTATTTGGAAAACCTCAAAAGCATGGTTACTTTAATGAGCTCCTTGTGACTCACCATAGCCCAGAAGTTTATCCAAATAACGCTTACTTGTTGAACCCAAAGCTAAACCCAAATCTAACATAAAGTTAAACTAAACCCTAAAAATTGAACTAATTCATCTCACAAAATGATAGGATCCTCTGATTGAAAACATAGAACGGTGTGAGATGCATAGGGTACAGCCTGGACTCAAGAATGCTTATTTCTGTGCATCAATATGAGTCTGGGCGTTAAAGACTTTATTAACAGTAATCAAATCAAGTCTTCCAGCCCTAGTCAAATCTAACTGGATCAATTGACTTGACTTGACTAACCAAGTGAACACTGTTGCTGTCTAGGCAATCAGCAAGTAGCTAAAGGTTAGACAGTTGGTGAAGGAAATAATAAGTTTAAGCATGCTTGCACTTAAGGGATCTGATACCTGATCAAAACAAATCTTAACTCATGCTTGGACCTTAGGGCTCTGATACCTTACTAAAACAAAATTTGTAAACTATTAAACACTAAGGTTAACGCTTCTCCTTTGCCTTAAGTATCTTTAAAATTCATTCATCTTAAGCAGCTTTTTCAAAAAAAATTTCAAATTTAAAACTTTCAATTCTCTTCTATTTAAATTTTTTTTTTCAGTTAGAAAATTCACTAAGTTAAAAAGAGCTGAATATATCACAAAGAAAAATATCCTCTAGCAAAATCAATGGTTTAAAGTTCTTTTTGCACTTAAACTATTTTCCTTAGCCAAATTTTCTTTCAAAAATGTTGCTATTAAAACCAATTCTAAGATGTTGCTTTTCACTTTTTTTTTTTTTGCCTCTTGCCTAAGTTAAGATTTTTAAACAAATTCTGCTAAGTTTTGTCTTGAAAAGTTAAGTTTTTTTTCAAAACTAGCTTATTTTTGATATATGACAAAGGGGGAGAGTAGAGAAATTCAAAGAGAACAAAAATCCAAGTAGAGAAATTCAAAGAGAACAAAAATCCAAAGGGGAGGTTATATTAAGGGGGAGTTTTGTAATGCCATTTTTTTCTTTCTTTCCTTGTACTTAAATCTTACTGCATATTATTACTTAACTTTGAATTTCGGTTGCCATAATCAAAAAGGGAGAGATTGTTGGTGCGGGAAGCATCCGACGATCGAACCTGAGTTTTGATAACGGCAAAGGATTAAAAGTTAAGGTTTGTGGTGATCTAACATGTTGAATAAGTGTTTCAGGAAAGTCCTAGCTGCGGTTAGGTAGAGGGAAAATCCTAAGGGGTGGTAACCTTAGGTCCTAGGGGGCGGTAACCCTAGGTGAGGGAAAATCCTAAGGGGTGGTAACCTTAGATCCTAGGGGGCGGTAACCCTAGGTAAGGGAAAATCCTAAGGGGTGGTAACCTTAGGTCCTAGGGGGCGGTAACCCTAGGTGAGGGAAAACCCTAAGGGGCGGCAACCTTAGGTCCTAAGGGGCGGTAACCCTAGGTGAAGGAAAACCCTAAGGGGCGGCAACCTTAGGTCCTAGGGGGTGGCAACCCTAGGTGGAGAAAACCCCTAGGGGGCGGTAACCCTAGGTCGTAGGGGGTGGTAACCCTAGGCGGAAAGTCCAGTCGGTCTGGAGGACTGGACTGTCATCAGGTAATCTCTCCTAAGGGGAGTTGGTGAGGACGCGTTCCCCGTAGAGGGAATAATATGCGTCGGGTCGACCTAGGGTTTCCGGTTGAAAATCCGAAGTCAGACTCGGACAGTCCGAAGACTGCCAGTTCTTCTTTACTATGATTTATCAGATTCTAACACTGTCTTGCAGGGTATTTGCTCGGATTAATCTTGTTGTGCAGGAGAGGAACCTGCTGGAAAAAGGTGGTCCGGGCGCCCGGAACAGGTCCAGGCGCCCGGAACAGGTCCAGGCGCCCGGGACCAAGTTTTATCCCTGCCGCGACTTCGCCACGTGGAGCATCCTGGTTGGTTGGCCACGTCACACTCCAGGCGGCCGGAAGGGATCCAAGCGCCCGGAATGTCATATAAAAAGAGGGTCGAGGGAGCAGCTAAAAAGTAACAAGATATTCTAAACTTTCTTCTGTGAAGAGCTGCCATCGAGACGACCTTGAAGTGCTACGACTCTACGCCGACGACCCGAAGCTCAGACTCTTCGATCTTTCGTTGTCGGTATTAGTTTTCGCTTTACATAATTGCAACCTCTACTGTATTCCAGTTGTAATATTTTACGAGCTTATAGTTGTTGCCCATGGAAAGCGATCAAGGATCGCGGGCCTTCGAGTAGGAGTACATCTGCGTCACTCTGTGCTTGCTTTACTTTTTCCGCTGCGTTACTTAATTTTACGATTCCGATATTTCGAAAAATGAAATAGCTACGAGCGCTATTCACCCCCCCTCTAGCGCTTTCGATCCATCAATTGATATCCATCAATTGGTGCGGGAATCATCCGACGATCGAACCTGAGTTTTGATAATGGCAAAGGATTCAAAGTTAAGGTTTGTGGTGATCTAAAATGTTGAATAAGTGTTTCAGGAAAGTCCTAGCTGCGGTTAGGCAGAGGGAAAATCCTAATGGGTGGTAACCTTAGGTCCTAGGGGGCGGTAACCCTAGGTGAGGGAAAATCCTAAGGGGTGGTAACATTAGGTCCTAGGGAGCGGTAACCCTAGGTGAGGGAAAACCCTAAGGGGCGGCAACCTTAGGTCTTAGGGGGCGGTAACCCTAGGTGAAAGAAAACCCTAAGGGGCGGCAACCTTAGGTCCTAGGGGGTGGCAACCCTAGGTGGTGAAAAACCCTAGGGGGCGGTAACACTAGGTCCTAGGGGGTGGTAACCCTAGGCTGAAAGTCCAGTCGGTCTGGAGGACCGGACTGGCATCAGGTAATCTCTCCTGAGGGGAGTAGGTGAGGACGCGTTCCCCGTAGAGGGAATAGTAGGCGTCGGGTCGACCTAGGGTTTCCGGTTGGAAATTCGAAGTTAGACTCGGACAGTCCGAAGACTGTCAGTTCTTTTTTACTATGATTTATCAGATTCTAAATCTATCTTGCAGGGTAGTTGCTCGGACTAACCTTGTTGTGCAGGAGAGGAACCTGGTGGAAAAAGGTGGTCCGGGCGCCCGGGATGGATCCGGGCGCCCGGAGGTCCAGGCGCCCGGAACAGGTCCAGGCGCCCAGGACCAAGTTTTATCCCTGCCGCGACTTTGCCACGTGGAGCATCCTGGTTGGTTGGCCACGTCACACTCCAGGCGCCCGAAAGGGATCCAGGCGCCCAGAATGTCATATAAAAAGAGGGTCGAGGGAGCAGCTAAAAAGTACAAGATATTCTAAACTTTCTTCTGTGAAGAGCTGCCATCGGGACGACCTTGAAGTGCTATGACTCTACACCGACGACCCGAAGCTCAAACTCTTCGATCTTTCGTTGTCGGTATTAGTTTTCACTTTACATAATTGCAACCTCTACTGTATTCCAGTTGTAATATTTTACGAGCTTATAGTTGTTGCCCACAGAAGGCGATCAAGGATCGCGGGCCTTCGAGTAGGAGTCGTCACAGGCTCTGAACGAAGTAATCTCCCTGTGTCGTTCTGTGCTTGCTTTACTTTTTTCGTTGTGTTACTTAATTTTACGATTCCGATATTATGAAAAATGAAATAGCCACGAGCTCTATTCACCCCCCTCTAGCGCTTTCGATCCATCAATTGGTATCAGAGCGGGGTCATTTTGAATCGGTGCAACCACCATTCAAAATATTTTTCGTGGTATTTTCAGATTTTTCAGAGTCGATTAGAATTTAGCTTCATAGCTATATTCTAATTCTTTTTCTCGAATCGGTTTTCTGCTCGGAGTTGGTGTAGCACCACCCGAGTTCGTGATCCATTTTCTTCCTTCCGCACTACTAAGCCAGGACCAAGTCCTGGAACATTTTGTCAGTTGTTTTCTTTTTAGGTTGATCTGAAATGGCCCTTCAAGAAGGCTACAGTACAACCCGCCCTCCGCTATTCACCGGAGACGACTTCGGGTACTGGAAGGGTCGGATGAAGGCATATCTCCAGACTCACTTTGAAGTCTGGATGATTGTCAAAACCGGACTCCAACTGCCAACTGATAGCGTCGGCAAACCACTACCATACGAGGATTGGGACACATCTCTTATTAAGAAGGTGGAAGTAAATGCCAAGGCAACCTGCACCCTCCAGTGTGGCCTATCAAAAGAAGAACTCAACCGCGTCGGCCCCTTCAACAGTGCCAAAGAGTTGTGAGAGAAGCTCATTGAACTTCACGAAGGGACATCCGACACCAAAGTAAGTAAAAGAGACTTAATTTTCAATAAATTATTTAACATCAAATTGCAGGAAGGTGAATCAGCTGCCCAACTCCATGCTCGGATTCAAGATCTGCTCAATGGTCTTCATGCAATTGGACAGAAGGTAGACAACCGGGACATCATAAGGTATTCTTTAAATGCTTTTCCAAGGAACACCTTGTGGGCATCCATGGTAAATGCCTACAAGGTCTCCAAGGACTTATCTACCATTAAGTTAGATGAACTTTTTGCAGAATTTGAACTTCACGAACAGACTAATGCACGCCCGACCGAGAAAGGGTTGGGAGAACACGCGAATCAAAAATCAAGCGCAGAACCGAACCTGAGTCAGAAGAAGAACCAGATTCGGAAGACCACGATGAACTTACAATCGAAATAGTCAACTTGGTAAAGAAGCTCTGCAAAAAGAAGGGCTTCAACAAAAAGGATGTCAGAAAGGCCATCCAGTCTAAAGAAGCCCAACCAAGCTCGAAGGTTAAATTCGAAGTGACCTGCTACGGGTGCAATCAGAAGGGGTACATCAAGGCGAATTGCCCGAACCAGAAGGATCCAAAGAAACCAAAGAGAAAGAAGGCATTGAAGGCAACATGGGACGAGTCTTCTTCCGAGGAATCCGACGACGAAGAACTAGAGCAGACTAACTTTCTCGCATTGACAGCCCGGGACTACACCAACGAATCCGGAAGCGAGGACGAATCGGAAGCTGAGTCCGAGAGAAGCCACGGATCCGCATCCGTTTCCGAAGGGTCAAACCCCTCTGTAAGTCAAAATAGGTTATATTGCATAATTAATTATTTAATGCATAAAGTAGCTATGTCCAAAATTCGAATCAAGTCGCTTCTAAAGGAGGTAACACTCCTTAAAGAGACGACTAATAACGAATCCTTGACTAATCCAGTTCAGACTGGAACCTCAACTCAAGTTCAAAAACTTGAGGAAGAGAATTCCAACCTGAAAAGTCAACTCAAGGATTTGAAGACAACCTTAGAACGATTTTCCTTGGGATCTAAGAATCTTAACTTGATTCTTGGAACACAAAGGGCAATCTACAATCGAACTAGACTAGGATACAAAACGAAAAACAAATATAGGTCATACCTATCTCTCATACAAAGAACAAATAGAAAAATGGTCCAAGCATGGGTTGCCAAGTCCAACCTGATCAATCAAGTTGGACTTGGACAGTATTGGGTCCCTAAGGATCAAATACATTACCTCAATAGACCTTATCGAGGCTATGATCCAGGGGGAGCTAAAACAATTCAAATTCGAAATTAATTATTAAAATTTAAAATTCAAATTCAAAATTAATTATTAAAATTCAAAAATAAAAAATCAAAATTAATTATTAAAATCCAAAATTCAAAATTAATTATTAATTATTAAAATTCAAAATTCAAATTCGAAATCAATTATTAAAATTGAAAATTGAAAATTCAAAATTAATTATTAAAATTCAAATTCAAAATTAATTATTCAAAATTCAAATTTGGAATCAATTATTAAAATTCAAAATTCAAATTCGAAATCAATTATTAAAATTCAAAATTCAAAATTCAAAATTAATTATTAAAATTCAAATTTAAAATTAATTATTAAAATTCAAAATTCAAATTCGAAATTAATTATTAAAATTCAATTTCAAAATATTTTGAAATTAATTCAAAAATTCAAAAATCAAAATAGAGGGAGGGTCCAGAATAGTTGGCAACTCCGAAATCTATTTACCCGATTGCGTAACCGAACTTAATCTACCCGAAATGGGTAAACAAGAGTAGATTACCCGACAGGGTAAGTAAGGATAGATTAAAAGGGTTAGATTTAACTTGAAACACAGTATTGGTGAAGTTTTTGGATGATAGTACGTTGGGGAAGCTTGGGCATCGCATGTCTAGGAAGATATGGCTTCGACCTGGTGCATTTGGCCAAGTGGAACTAACCGAAGCTACCCTTAAATGGATCCTAACTAGTTAGACTAAGGTTCAGTGTTAAGTTCAATGGGTAGGACTATTTGGAAAACCTCAAAGGCATGGTTACTTTAATGAGCTCCTTGTGACTCACCATAGCCTAGAAGTTTATCCAAATAGCGCTTACTTGTTGAACTCAAAGCTAAACCCAAATCTAACATAAAGTTAAACTAAACCCTAAAAATTGAACTAATTCATCTCACAAAATGATAGGATCCTCTGATTGAAAACATAGAACGGTGTGAGATGCATAGGGTACAGCCTGGACTCAAGAATGCTTATTTCTGTGCATCAATATGAGTCTGGGCGTTAAAGACTTTATTAACAGTAATCAAATCAAGTCTTCCAGCCCTAGTCAAATCTAACTGGATCAATTGACTTGACTTGACTAACCAAGTGAACACTGTTGCTGTCTAGGCAATCAGCAAGTAGCTAAAGTTTAGACAGTTGGTGAAGGAAATAATAAGTTTAAGCATGCTTGCACTTAAGGGATCTGATACCTGATCAAAACAAATCTTAACTCATGCTTGGACCTTAGGGCTCTGATACCTTACTAAAACAAAATTTGTAAACTATTAAACACTGAGGTTAACGCTTCTCCTTTGCCTTAAGTATCTTTAAAATTCATTCATCTTAAGCAGCTTTTTCAAAAAAAAATTCAAATTTAAAACTTTCAATTCTCTTCTATTTAAATTTTTTTTTTCAGTTAGAAAATTCACTAAGTTAAAAAGAGCTGAATATATCACAAAGAAAAATATCCTCTAGCAAAATCAATGGTTTAAAGTTCTTTTTGCACTTAAACTATTTTCCTTAGCCAAATTTTCTTTTAAAAATGTTGCTATTAAAACCAATTCTAAGATGTTGCTTTTCACTTTTTTTTTTTTTTTTTTGCCTCTTGCCTAAGTTAAGATTTTTAAACAAATTCTGCTAAGTTTTGTCTTGAAAAGTTAAGTTTTTTTCAAAACTAGCTTATTTTTGATATATGGCAAAGGGGGAGAGTAGAGAAATTCAAAGAGAACAAAAATCCAAGTAGATAAATTCAAAGAGAACAAAAATCCAAAGGGGAGGTTATATTAAGGGGGAGTTTTGTAATGCCATTTTTTTCTTTCTTTCCTTGTACTTAAACCTTACTGCATATTATTACTTAACTTTGAATTTCGGTTGCCATAATCAAAAAGGGAGAGATTGTTGGTGCGGGAAGCATCCGACGATCGAACCTGAGTTTTGATAATGGCAAAGGATTCAAAGTTAAAGTTTGTGGTGATCTAACATGCTGAATAAGTGTTTCAGGAAAGTCCTAACTGCGGTTAGGTAGAGGGAAAATCCTAAGGGGTGGTAACCTTAGGTCCTAGGGGCGGTAACCCTAGGTGAGGGAAAATCCTAAGGGGTGGTAACCTTAGGTCCTAGGGGCGATAACCCTAGGTGAGGGAAAATCCTAAGGGGTGGTAACCTTAGGTCTTAGGGGGCGGTAACCCTAGGTCAGGGAAAACCCTACGGGGCGGCAACCTTAGGTCCTATGGGGCGGTAACCCTAGGTGAAGGAAAACCCTAAGGGGCGGCAACCTTAGGTCCTAGGGGTGGCAACCCTAGGTGGAGAAAAACCCTAGGGGGCGGTAACCCTAGGTCCTAGGGGGTGGTAACCCTATGCGGAAAGTCCAGTCGGTCTGGAGGACCGGACTGACATCAGGTAATCTCTCCTGAGGGGAGTAGGTGAGGACGCGTTCCCCGTAGAGGAAACAGTAGGCGTCGGGTCGACTTAGGGTTTCCAGTTGGAAATACGAAGTCAGACTCGGACAGTCCGAAGACTGTCAGTTCTTCTTTACTATGATTTATCAGATTCTAACACTGTCTTGCAGGGTATTTGCTCGGACTAACCTTGTTGTGCAGGAGAGGAACCTGCTGGAAAAAGGTGGTCCGGGCGCCCGGAGGTCCAGGCGCCCGGAACAGGTCCAGGCGCCCGGAACAGGTCCGGGCGCCCGGGACCAAGTTTTATCCCTATCGCGACTTTGCCACGTGGAGCATCCTGGTTGGTTGGCCACGTCACACTCCAGGCGCCCGGAATGTCATATAAAAAGAGGGTCGAGGGAGCAGCTATTAAGTACAAGATATTCTAAACTTTCTTCTGTGAAGACCTGCCATCGAGACGACCTTGAAGTGCTACGACTCTACGCCGACGACCCGAAGCTCAGACTCTTCGATCTTTCGTTGTCGGTATTAGTTTTCGCTTTACATAATTGCAACCTCTACTGTATTCCAGTTGTAATATTTTACGAACTTATAGTTGTTGCCCACGGAAAGCGATCAAGGATCGCGGGCCTTCGAGTAGGAGTCGTCACAGGCTCCGAACGAAGTAAACTCCCTGTGTCGTTCTGTGCTTGCTTTACTTTTTCCGCTGCGTTACTTAATTTTATGATTCCGATATTTCGAAAAATGAAATAGCCACGAGCGCTATTCACCCCCCCCTCTAGAGCTTTCGATCCATCAATTGGTATCAGAGCTTCTTTACCAAGTTGACTATTTTGATTGTAAGTTCATCGTCGTCTTCCGAATCTGGTTCTTCTTCTAACTCAGGTTCGATTCTGCGCTTGATTTTTGATTCGCGCGTTCTCCCTGTTCCTACAACCAAAGCCAACCCTTTCTCGGTCGGGCGTGCATTAGTCTGTTCGTGAAGTTCAAATTCTGTAAAAAGTTCATCTAACTTAATGGTAGATAAGTCCTTGGAGACCTTGTAGGCATCTACCATGGATGCCCACAAGGTGTTCCTTGGAAAAGCATTTAAAGAATACCTTATGATGTCCCGGTTGTCTACCTTTTGTCCAATTGCATGAAGACCATTGAGCAGATCTTGAATCTGAGCATGGAGTTGGGCAGCTGATTCACCTTCCTGTAATTTGATGTTAAATAATTTATTGAAAATTAAGTGAACACTTTTGACTTAATTTAACTGGATCAATTGAGAGGTCGCCAAATGGGCCACGACATAAGGGCCGACGGTCGACGACCCGAGGGTCGCCAAATGGGCCAAGAGGGCCGGGTCATTACATAGGGTTTCGATGTTTGACAATGTACCTTAGTTTGGTCAGTTTAACCAAGGGTTAATCTAAGCAGGACTTGATGTTTGGAAGAGAAAAGTATAGTCAGGACTAGATGACTAGCAAGGGTAAGTCCTATCCAAAGGATAAGCAAGTGAGAAGTCTACTGAGTGACTAGTCCTAACTGGAGGTTAGGTAAGGGGAAGTCCTAGTGAGTGAAGTCATGCCCTAGTGAGTAAAGCTAGGTGGTGGAAGTCCTGGTGAGTGAAGTTGGACCCTAGTGAGTGAAGCTAGGTAGTGGAAGTCCTGGTGAGTGAAGCCAGACCCTAGTGAGTGAAGCTAAGTGGTGGAAGTTCTTGTGAGTGAAGTCAGACAATGAAAGTTCTAGTGAATGAAGTTGGGCATCCCTAGGGGAAGGCAACCTTAGGTAATATGTGATCGACTGGTTTCCGGTCAATCACGCGCGGTCGACTGAACTAGCGAATTATTAATAATACTAACACTATTTTATCTTTATGATATTGTCATTTGCATGTCATGTGGTACTTCAAAATTAATAAAGATAGAACCTATTGAACTAAAAAAGAAGAGTTGTAGTAAGGAGTCCCAAGTCGTATTTTTTTCCAAGGATAACTAGTAAGTATATGTGAATTATAGATTCAAATTATTCTTATGGGTTTTCTAAATGATATTGAGTACTTTAGTTTTGATCCATTTAAAAGGAAGTATCCATCAATTGAACCAGCAATGTATAGGTACTCATGCTAGCATATTAAAAGGAAGAACAAAATTGACCTCCAATTCAAATTAAACAACTTACATCAACAAAGTCATCTTGACACTCTTACAAAACTCACGTTACAAATTGAATTCATTTAATCCTTAACAGTGCATTAGTAAAATCAAAAATAGGATCAAAGAAGGGTTGCCATCAACTAAACATGGTCCATTTATGTGAACTCTAACCTAACATAATTTAAATTGCAACGATTCAAATGTAAACATCAAGGGTTTATGTTTTCAGCTAAGGAATGGATAAAATACAACAAACAATTGCAACAAATCAATTCTAAAGGGAAATTACAGAATAAGGAAATCAGATCATAAGATCTGAGGAATTGAAAAGCTAAATCCAAGATAAAGGAAACGTTCCACAACTCAAATCAAGATCAAACTCCTTCTCTCTATTTTGAGACAAAGATGCTCTTGGTGACCTCCCTTCAAGCAATCACTAAAGAAAATCTCTACTCCCAACTTGTTCAGTCGATGCTATCAACTCCTAGAGACCTCCCTTCAAGCACCCGATCGACTAACACACACAACACACGAAGAATCAGAGTCTTTTAACTAGGATTGCTCACCCGATTGATTGATCAGATCGATTCAGGATGTCGTGGTTGAAATGACTGTCGGAATGTAATTAGAAACTCCGGGAAAACTCCACCGTCGTCTCCATCGGAAAGTGAAAATCGAAGATCGAAGAAAACTCCCTCTGATCCATGGCAAGTCGGGGAAACACAAGGCATAAGATCACGATTAGAGAAACTCCGCCTGATGCGTTTAAACCGTCGGACGATGGTCGTCGGTAGCTCAGCGTTCACCGGCGATGAAGAGGTTCGATTCTCAGATCTGGAAGTGGAGTGGAAGCAATAAGGATGAAGATGAACAATGCTAAAATCATGAGAAGAAAACACCCCCAACCCACTGTCACTGTAGCTTCTCACTGGTTTTTAAATCAACTCAAATCTCAATCAACGGCTAAGAACTCTTCAGATCTCATCTAACGACTGGATAAGTTTAGATCTGGATCAAAAGCTTCAGATCTTGATCAATGTCTGTGATATGCTTCCCCTTGACTTGGATGGATTGGATCTTCAATGGATGATTCAGATCTGTCTTGTTCTTGATAAAAGGTCCAAATTGCTTCAAGGCTTGATCGACTTGTTTAAACTATGATTCAAGCACAAATCTGGTCTGATCTGATCGGGTCCATGACCCTTTTGATGCCTACAAAGAATATATCAAATATTAGCATCAAATACTATAATTATAAGCTAATTTGCAATTTAAGTCCAAGATTAAATGAAATGCATAAAATGTGATGTAAATATGAGTTTCATCTATGAACAATATATCAAATCATGCATGTATGAATCAAAATAGTGTAACAAAATCATGGTTATCACTTTACCATTTTATATCTATGGTGCTAACTCAGTGCTGCAGGTAAGTCTTAGTAGATTTAGCTTGGTCAGATACTAAGCAAGGCCAAAGAAAGTTCAAACAGGTCGAAAGGACCAGATGTTTGGTAGGTAAGTAAAGGTAAGTCACTGGAGGAGAGTGACTCGGTGAGGATGTATCCTAGTTGAAGAATAGTAGATGTCAGTCCAGTTTAGGTCCATTTCGGATCCTAAACTGAGACCTCGACTACATCCTGGTCTCAAGGGAGACAGGGTCTAATTAAGACTCAGTATTATTATGTTAAAACTTGTCTTGCAGGTCATTATCTTGTTTATTGTACTAACATTCTTTGTAGGACAAGAAGAGCACAAAAAGCCTTAGGTGAACAATACCTGAGGCACCTTCCAAGGGATAGAAGGCTAGAGGTGCCTTGGCACTGTTCATAGTGTTAGGGTCGAAATGTGCTAGAGGGGAGGGGGGGTTGAATAGCTCATTGTGCTCGTCATGCGCTCGTCGTGTTGCTTCTTGGTGATGATATGCAGCAGAAAATTCAAGAAACAAAAATACAACACTAACACGAAGGATTTACTTGGTATCCACCTCAAGAAGAGGTGATTAATCCAAGGATCCACACACGACATACACTCCACTAGTAAAAACACTCCTTTACGGTAACTACCAAAGGCGGAGAAGCCTTGTACAAACTCACACAACAACAAGAAGAAAAGAAAAATAAATACAAATAAATCTTACAAGATTTTATACAATGAACCCTAGCTAGCTTCTCCTTCTTATTTGGAACACCTCTTGACCTTGGAAGTGCAAGAACACCTTGCTCCAAAAAGCTTCAAGAACTAGCGGTGAGCTTTGGAGATGCCACAGTGAAGATCAGAGAAGAATCGGGCGAAAGTCTGCTGAAGAAAACACTCGCAACGACTTTATCCAGTGCCAACGGTCGGATCCCAATCGATTGGATTGCCCCTAATCGATTGGGGAGGCTTTGGATCGATTGGTCGATCGATCTAGAGTGCCTCTGTACTCTTGGAAATCATTTGAATCGATTGTCCAATCGATTCAACATGTCTCATGATTTTCCAGTACTCCAATCGATCGCCTGATCGATTAGAGGCTCCCAATCGATCGGGTGATCGATTGGGAGGACTTCTGTGCAATCGGCGACAACTTCCCAATCGATCGCCCGATCGATTGGAGGCTCCCAATGGATCGGATGATCGATTGGGAGAGGCTTTTGTCGTGGTACCAATCCAATCGATCAGTCGATCGATTGGACATGATTCAATCGATGGACTGATCGATTGAATCAACTTGATTTGCCCTAATCGAGTCCCAAGCCCCTAAAACCCAACATCTGGTCAACCATGACATGTTGGGACATCATGCCTAGCATCCGGTCACTCTCGACCTACTAGGACTTCCTCACCAAGTGTCCGGTCAATCCCTTTGACCCACTTGGACTTTTCTCCTCGTGCCAAGTATCCGGTCAACCCTTTGACCCACCTGGATTTCCACGTGTTTAGCTTCACTCACCAGGACTTCCCTTCTGCCTAGCTTCACTCACTAGGACTTCCCATCCGCCTGGCTTCACTCACCAGGACTTTCACCTAGCTTCACTCACTAGGGTTTCCCATCTGACTGGCTTCACTCACCAGGACTTTCACCTAGCTTTACTCACTAGGGTTTCCCATCTGCCTAGCTTCACTCACCAGGACTTTCACCTACCTTCACTCACTAAGATTTTCATACTGCCTACCTTCACTCACTAGGTCTTCTCCTCTGCCTAGCTTCACTCACTAGGTATTTCACCCGGCTTCACTCACCAGGATTTTTCAACTGCCTGGCTTCACACACCAGGACTTCTCAGTTAAGTATCCAGTCAGTTTTGACCTACTTGACTCTTCTTCACATCCAACTGGCCAACATTGACTAGAGGAGAATTGTACCAACAATCTCCCCAAATGAACGATTACACCTGTAATCTCCATGTATTATCAATTTCCATGTATTGTCAAATATCGAAACCCAAACATCAAGACTCAAGCTTGAGCCTTCTCAAGCTTAGTCAACCAGGTCAACCTTGACCTAGGGAATATTACACCAACAATCTCCCTCTTTTTGATGTTTGACAATACCTTTAAGTTAGGTTAATCCCATAGCCTCAACTTCCTTCATGCCAAGGCATGAATGAGAGTTTCCTTCTTGCCAAGGCATGAATGAGAGTTTCTTTTATTCTCCCCCTTTCCTAGAGGGCAAACTCCCTCTTTAGGTAACGAAGGCCTAACTTAAACCCCACATTCTCCCCATATTGGCACACATCAAAAAGAACTCTCCCCCTAAAGAGTTACTCACAGTTGGTCACAACTTCACTCGTTGGACATAACACTACAATGAAGGTCTCATACGCTTCATCGTACCCAATGCTCACCCTTGAGCATTAATCCACATTATGATACTCATCATAGAGCATCCATAACCCCTCAATGAAGATATCCACTCTCCATTGTTCTTCAACGCTCAACCTTGAGCATTGGTTTTCAAAATGAAGGTTTAACCACCTTCAATGGTGTCGAAAAATAAATTTTCATGTCCTTAAAGAGTAACACCCCCTAAAGAAATGCACGCAACTTCTGTCATTGCACCAACAATGACTTAAAATCCCTAAATCTTTAGGAAACTTAAATTTAGAAGGTTTGAGGTTCAAAAATCTAATAATGAAACTAAATCTCAACCTAAATTTCTACTTAGTCTTCCTTAACCAATCCAATCTTGTTTTCATCATGAAAACTCCCCCTAAATGTAAACAAATGTGTTTTGAGTGGTTAGGAATGACTACCTCGACTAAAAATGGTCTACAATGCTGAAATTAGACTTTTCCAACCGAAATCAGTACTTCAATCGATTGAAATTAGGGTTTGAATCGATTGATCCTGACCTAATCGATCCACTGATCGATTCAATAGGTGTGGATCGATCCATTAAGCTTCTATTCGCTATATCTGCCTTCTCAATCGATCACTCGATCGATTGAGACACTTCAATCGATCGACTTGAAGGCTTGAAAATATGAAATTCAATTTCAGTGATTTTCAGAAACTCTCCAAAAATTCTACAAAATTCTAAAAATCATGAAAATTATTGTAGACATTATTTATAGTATATACTATCAAGAAAAAATAGTTTTCTAAGAAAAATACTTTTTTTTAAAGATTGACACAAACTTGAAAACTTGTAAAAACTTCAATGTTTTTTTCAAGTTTGTGTCTAAACTTTTCAATGATAATTACTATCAAAAGAGAGCCTTCGCAAAGGTTTTCTAAAATTATTTTAAAAACCAATATCCAACCATATTATTTGGGCTCAATGCACATGACTTGTACATTAGCTTTCCCAATGATTGAAAAACACATAACTATGTGTTTTGATGAACCTAAAACTCAACTAGATGCACTAAATCAACATCTTGAGTTTCGTTCATCGTCCTAACATCTCACTCATATCTAATGTGCACTAAAACAGATACAAGTCACCTTATAAGTCTTTGTGAGATGTAAAGTTTAATTTTTCCCTAAACTAGGGATCATGCATTTCTATCTGGGTATTTTAAGAATTTTGAACATCCACCAAGGATGTTACTTGTTAATAAATATCATTTGTCCTTAATTGCAAGGAATTACAAGTGATGCATGATGAGTTATAGCATACATCAAAATGAAGAATTTTCAAAAAAAAATTACTATAACTACATGAGTTATGCAAGGAATTACAAAATGAAGAACATCCACCAAGGATGTTACTTGTTAATAAATGTCATTTGCCCTTAATTGCAAGAAATTACAAGTGATGCATGATGAGTTATGACATACATCAAAATGAAGAATTTTCAAAAGAAAATTTACTATAACTACATGATGTATGTATGACATGACATGGTATTTTTATTATTTTTCGTAATAAAGCATGAATGTTAAACATGATGTCATGACATATGATGGACAAACAAAGCATGGTAGTTTAGCTTAAATAGAATATCTAGATTATCTATCTAAGTATCCTTAAATTCTTAGCTAAACCTAAAATTAACCTAGATTGCCCCTTATCTACTCATGAAAATGTCAAAATCCAAATTGGCATTTCTTTAACCCATGATTAAATTGTGCTAATTAAAATTAAGTATATTCCTCAATATTTGTCACACTTTACTCTTTCACAGAGTAATAACTTTAAATTAAGGCTTAGATTTGCATTTAAATCCCTAAGAAAATACCAAAACCCCACTTGGTATTTCTTACGCTTCTCCTAATTGTGTCAATTTAAATTGAATTCCAAATCCTTAAGTTTTGACACATTTTACTCTTCCAAAGAATAAACAAGCAATCTATTTCATTTTCAAAGGTTAATAAAAACCTTGAAAATGCTCTTCGAGTGTCAACTTCATCAAGGTTGGATTAACTATCCTTCAGATTAGAGTTGATACTCTCTAACCCATCTAAGGGGTAGAGAAAATGCTCCTAGGAACCCAAAACCTATTAGTGCTCCTTGGATGCTCTAGGTACTCACTAGGGATAACTTCCCTAGATACCTTCCTAATGACCTTGTTAGGCTTCTTAGAAGCCTTGGTCACCTTTTCTAGGTCAACTCTAGGGATTGCTTCCTTTGTGACCTTCTTAGTAGAAGTCTTAGTCACATTCGTTGCAAAGATACTCCTAGGGATAACTTTCCTTGTATCCTTGACTTGACTGCTAGACCTAGGGTTTGTTCTGTAGCTATATGGAACCCTATGATAAGAAGGCACTTCCTTCTCGGTTTTAGGTTTGTATCCTAAACCCCTATGGCCATTGGATGGCTTATGTGCTCCTAGACCTATTTTATGCTCTTTTTGTCCTTTTAGGATATTTTCCACCCTTTTTAGGGTCTTTTCTATTTTATCAAGTCTTGACCTCAAGACTTGATTTTCTTCCTATAAATCCTTAGATTTTGGTTTTTAATTAAATCCTTGAGCATTTTTATTTCTAGGCTTATAACTACAATCCTTAGTTTTCTTGTATAGATTTTTATCTACCTTCCTAATCCTAGGTGTAGTAGTTTTAGCACGAAGAGTTACATGTTTTTCCTTAATGCTATCATACTTTCTATTTTTATGGTAAATAGCATTACAATGATATAAACTAGAATTAGCATGCTTTTTACCAGAATTCAAAGGGATAGGCTTAATAAATGATACCTTGGGTTTTACCTTGGAAGCTCCCCTTGACTTGTGCTTCCTCCCTTGACTTTGACCGCTTTCTTTCCCTTAGGACATTGACTCGGTAATGCCCTTTTTGATTGCACGAAAAGCACACAATGTGCTCCTTGCTCTTCTTTGTTGTGGGAGCGGTCTCCTTGAGCTTCTCCTTGCCTTTTTGTGCTACTTGACCCTTCTTCTTGGCCAATTTAGGGCACTTACTCTTGTAGTGCCCATGTTCCCTACACTCAAAACATATAATATAATTTTTATTTTTGATTGAAATAATTATACCTTCATGTGTAGGGATGACACTTGATCCTCCATTTGATGTCTCTTGATTTTTGGAGGATGCATCATCTTCTTCTCCACTTGACCCGGATGTAGAAGCTTCTCCTTCTTCTTGATCCGGTGTCAATGAAAGTCTCTCCCCATCAATCCTAGAGGTGGAGGGTTCATCATCTTCATCTTGTACATGGAACAAGGAATATGCTCCTTCCTTGCCCTTTTCATTGCATTCCTTTGAAGATGAGGCTTCTTGGACTTCCTCTTTGGAAATTGAGCATCTCTCAACTTCGGAGTCCTCTTGCTCCTGATCTTGATCCAATGAGTCACCCTCTTTGGATTCTTCTTGATCTAATACAGTGGAGGGGATCTCATAAATCTTTGCCAATTTACTCCAAAGCTCCTTGTTATCCTTGAATTCTCCAATTTGAGCCAAAATATTGTTTAGCAATAAATTGACCAATAGCTTGGTCACTTTGTCATTTACCTCGCTCCTTTGAATTTTCTCTTGGCTCCACTTGATCCTCTTTAGGATCTTGCCTTTTGAATTTCTTAGAGCTTCGAAGCCTTCCATTAGAGCAAATCATTGCTCTATCTCCATTATCAAGAAATTTTTTATTTTTGATTTCCAAGAATCGAGGCTCGTCATTGTGAATGGTGGAGGCACCCTTGTGTCGAATCCGAGTCCATCTTGGAATTCCATTTGAAGTTGAGCTTTTGATGAATTCTTTGACTTGATAAAATTTGCTCCAACTTCTTCACCCTCTAGCCTTGTTGCCCCTTCAGGCGATGATTCCGGTGAAGAGCGACCTCGCTCTGGTACCACTTGTTAGGGTCGAAATGTGCTAGAGGGGGGGGGGGGGTGAATAGCTCGTCGTGCACTCGTCATGTTGCTTCTTGGTGATGATATGCAGTGGAAAATTCAAGAAACAAAAATACAACACTAACACGAAGGATTTACTTGGTATTCACTTCAAGAAGAGGTGACTAATCCAAGGATCCACACACGACACACACTTCACTAGTAAAAACACTCATTTATGGTAACTACCAAAGGCGGAGAAATCTTATACAAACTCACACAACAACAAGAAGAAAAGAAAAACAAATACAAATAAATCTTACAAGATTTTATACAATGAACCCTAGCTAGCTTCTCCTTCTTATTTGGAACACCTCTTGACCTTGGAAGTGCAAGAACATCTTACTCCAAGAAGTTTTAAGAACTAGCGGTGAGCTCTGGAGATGCCACAGTGAAGATCGGAGAAGAATCGGGCGAAAGTCTATTGAAGAAAACACTCGCAACGACTTTATCGAGCGCCAATGGTTGGATCCCATTCGATTGGATTGCTCCCAATCGATTGGGGAGGCTTTGGATCGATCGGGCGATCGATCTAGAGCGCCTTTGTACTCTTGGAAATCATTTGTCCAATCGATTCAACATGTCTCACGATTTTCCATCACTCCAATCGATCGCCCGATCGATTAAAGGCTCCCAATCGATCGGGTGATCGATTGGGAGGACTTCTGTGCAATCAGCGACAGCTTCCCAATCGATCACCCGATCGATTGGAGGCTCCCAATAGATCGGGTGATCGATTGGGAGAGGCTTTTGTCGTGGTACTGTTACGCTCCGCATGTGTACGGAAATGTCGCAAGTAATATAAAAGATTATCGTATCCACAGGGACTGGAATAAGCACTAGAAATGTCTCAATGTGAATTAGCTAAACAACTATCCAATTGTTTCAAATGCAAAGTGAAGGTAAATAAATCTAATATTAAAGATCAACAAACAAGAGTTTAGTGTTTTGGATTATGATAAAGGGAGATTCTAGGAGTTTCGGTTTCTTTGTAAGATTTCTTGAATGTAAATGGTTCACCAATTCTTATCCCTCAATTGCCAAACACTTGTAGAAAGTTGCCGGTTCTCTCTTGCAATAGATAACCGGCTAAGGACTGAGAAATGTATCTAAATATGATCAATTAGACGTGAACCTACGTTGTCCTTACACAGAAGCGCACCTATTACTATGCCTTCCTCGGATATCAACATAGAAGCCCACAACTTATTAATCTATCAAGATATAAGAAACTAATCACAAGATCCATCCTACTCTCTTGAATATTCCTATTTCCTCTTCAAGATTATCTCTCAAACGTCCTTACACGGGCTTGCACCTGTCACGTGGATCCCTCGGATGATCGAGTGAGAGTTTATCTTTACAAAGTCCACAAGAAATCCAAACAATCAATCAAGAATGAGAATTAAACACAAATCACCATTAATCATTCAAGATCTAATTGATACAAGCAAGACAATGTCATTGAAACAAGAAATTGGCAAATCCATAAGAGATTACATCAATCCATCATACAAATACTCCCTTAATCCTAGAATACAAGATCTACTCCATGAATCGAGGAAGAATACCCGAAGAAATAAAGATTACAAGCATTTCTTAAATCCCTAATCCGAGAAACCAAGAAAAGGGGGAAAGAGAAAACTTATCTACGAAGAAGCCTCGTCTTCGGATCCAATCCTCGCTCCGGAGTCGAAATCGTCAAGAACTCCCCTCGAATCGCCCAAAAATCCTCGTAAGAATGGGAGGATACCACCAAATCTTGCCTTCTCCCAAAGGGGGAGAGATCCCCTTTCAATTCATGAAGGAGGGTTTAAATAGAGGAGGAAATCGGGCGCCACACGGCCCCATGACACGGCCGTGTGAGATTCACACGCCATGTCCGCTTCCCTTCCTCCAAAGCTGCACGGCGTGTGACTCACACGGCCAGGACCTTCGTTCTCTGGAAATGCTACACCGTGTGGTGCACAGCCACCACCGCTTGGCCTCGAAACCTCACTGCAGTAGTGTAGATCTACACGCCATGTAAGGCATCTGCTCTAATTTCTTCAAATCAAGACACGACCGCGTGAGATTCACACGCCATGTCCTCTTCCCTTCCTGTTAACACGGCTGCGTGTGGTACACGGCCTGATGCTCTCTCCTTCAATTCCTTCCAAGCTTGCCCGAGGACGCATAATCTTCACCAATTTCGACTCATGTACAAAATGCACAAAAAGCATATCTCTGAACCAAAAGAGTAAATATGCTAAAAGGAAAGCTGGAAATATAAAAGTGCATAGATCAAGCATGCTCAAAGTATGTAAATGTGCGTAAAAACATGCATAAAAGAGTATATAATCTACGCACATCACACCCCCAGACTTAAACCTTTGCTTGTCCTCAAGCAAAATGCTGCAGTCTAAATTCATATGTTCTACAACACATTCATAAAACCTAGTGCACTTTCCTAACTTTATCAAAAAGTTTCATTAACAAGCGTGATCATGGAAACAAGTAAAGTATGGTTCAAGCATAAGAATCTTGTGCACAGTGTAAAAGTAACTCAACACCCTTCAAGTTTCAATCCATGTCCTAGTCAAGTCGTCATCAAATTTGAATTCCTAGTGTTTCCAGTGAAAGACAAGTAACCAATGATAGGAACTTACTCACCATTCACTTGGTTCATATTTCTCAACTAACCCAAGGTCTCAAAGGTGTGCTCAATCTCAAGGGAAGCTAAGCAGTCATTTCCCCAGTAACCTAACTCGGTTTCAAAGGGGTGACTTGCTAGATTCCACTCATGACAACTGTTTTTTATATCTTTTTTTTTAATTTATTCAAGTGTTTGCATTGTGCAAAACTTATTCACAAATGTACTTTTAGCACACATGATGGGATATTTTGATTTTTCCAAATGAGCTTTAATGATTTGAGCCTCATCCAGTAACCAAAATGAAAGTTGAGAAATCACCATGGAAACCAAGTACTAAGCAAACAAGATGAATCATGACTATTTCAATGACATCAACTATTCAAGCATCAAGCACAAGTGTAGTGAAGATAAAATCCTTAAGGTTGAACCAAAACTAAAACTCATCACCATAAGATTTTTAGCTTATTAATGCTTCCTAAGATAGAAAAAAGAACTACACAAAGTTTACTACTAGCATCATTCGAACATCATGAATCAAGACAATAATCGTGCTAACATTTCACTTGAATCCAAGAAAGCATATAAGTGAAGATTTGATGTTCTCAAAAGCCATGATTATTTCAAAAACAAGCAAAATAAAGCAACAAGCAATGAAAATAAGAACCAACATGAAAAACTAACAAAAACTAAAAACTACATGACACCCCCCCAGACTTAAACTTTTCATCGTCCCGATGAAATCAATATGGTGGAGGAGGGGTGGAGGTGGACGAGGGAAAGGAGGTCTACGACGTGGTTGGCCAATAGGAAAACTAGGAAAACTTGGAATCTCACCCAAGGATCTATGATACTCATATAAAGCATCTACTTGTTGGCTAGTAAGCATCATGCTCTGCATAAAATCTCTCATCCTAGCCTGATCAGTATCATAATCCTGCACAAACTCAGCCACTTGACCTTGAAAATTCCTCGTAAACTGAAAATGATTTTGTACCTCCCTAAACTGATCATCAGATAAAGAGAAGCGCCCCTCCAACATTTTTCGTTGGGCATCTTGCTTCTCATGAAGTGATTCTAGAGACGTACGAAAATCTGAAAAATCAAACCTAGAAGATCCCGTGCCATATGCAAAAGAATGCCTAGCAGGCTCCATAAAACTAGAAGGCTGCGGGTGTCCAGATGACGAGGGCTCATGATGTGGCTCAGTGTCTCCAGGTATAGAAGGGTTATCCTCAAAATCTAACTCAGAAATTACCCAATTAGCCGGGTTACGAATAGTAGTTCGTTCAGGAAAAGGAAGTGGTAAAGGAGAACCACTCCTCCTAGGAAACGCGAAACCATTCTCATCCCGAACGATCATTTTCATAGCAAGACATGTATCAATGTCAATCATGTCATTACCATGAATTATTTCCAACCCATCAACATCAAGATTTAAATTATAAGCTATTCGGGTAATCAAACCACCAAAAACAATTGATCCCGATGATGCCCTAGCAGATCTTAATAAGGTTTGAACAAAATGAAAACCAGAATCAAATTCAACCTTATAAAGCATAGCCCATAAAGCATAAAGCTCTATCTTTTTAACCACCCCATCACTCTCTCCCCTACCAAAAATAGTTTTACTCATGACTCTATGTAGATACCTAAAGATGGGGTTTTGCATATGGGAGGCCTTAGCTCTTGAAGGCTCATAAGGTTGATCTAACCCAGTTATTGCATTCCAAAAATGATTCCAATTAAACCTTGGATCAAACCTACGAGGGCTACCGGTGGTTAATCCAAAACAAGAATTAAAGTTACTAAATGCCCATAGAAATTCTTGATTCATTAGTCTAAATGAGATTTTTCCAAAATAATCATCTTCATTAGTAAAATGGACATCCAATGAACTTAAAAATTTCAAAACAAGACGAGGATATGTAGGCAAATGTGTGTACATAATATCACTCCAATCCAAAAACCCAATCATCAAATCTACATCTTCCCTAATTCCAAGCATATCAAGAACAGTTGGGGTCCATATATCTAGTACACACTATCTTTCTATTGACAAGAATTGCAAATCTAGTTACTTGATAATTATTTCTAAACACAATATTGAATTTATTGTCATTACCTTCGTTGCGTGAAGTCCTTTTTCCTTTGCCCTTCACTGGTTGTTTTCCTTTGTCCCTTGATGACTCCTTCTCTTTGTCTCCACTGGATCCACCACCTCCTTTGCGAAGTTTCTTCAAAATGTTGGACATCTTGATGAGTTTAGATAGGGGAAGAATTATCTAGGGTTGGAAAAATGGAACTCAAAGAACAAAACTTCAAAGAGCAAAGATCTTAGGTTAGGAGAACAAAAAGTCCAAGTCTTAGAGAGGAGGAGAATCCGGATCTAAGAGATCTTGAGAGATTAGAGAGGAGTTTTTAAGAGATTGGGAGAGAAAGAGATGTTTTGGAGAGTTGGGGGTGTGCGGGACACGGCCAAGATCTGGCCGTGTAAGGTAGAAAGAAGACTTTAATAACTCTCCTACACGGGCCGTGCAGATCCACACGGCCTCCCCCTCTTCCTTCTTTGGATTCTTCGCACGGCCGTGTCTGGGACACGACCTCTCCATCTTTCTTCTCGGAATTCTTTGCACGGCCGTGTTTGGGACACAACCTAGACCTTTTTCTCCTCGGGAGATCCTACACGGCCGTGTCTGGATGACACGACCCAAGCACTTCCCTTCTCTGCAACCTTTGCCTGGCCGTGTATAGCACACGGCCGGGCTCTATTTTGCACCTAACCTGAAAACAAAATCAAAAGAATGCATCAAACTAAAAGAAATTAAAATACAAATCAAAACTAACTAAAAGAACCCTTGGGTTGCCTCCCAAGAAGCGCTTGTTTAAGGTCTTTAGCTCGACCAAACTTGATCATTCACTTCTTTTCCTCGCCCTTGGAGGACAGATATACTTTTCGTTTTTGTTGGGAGATCTTCTCCCAACATCTTCCACCACATTGTCTCCTTCATTTGGTGGCCTTCCATGAGGATGGAAATTCCATTCCTCAAGTTTATAAATGTTTGTCCTGCTACAAGCATTTAAAAGAGACGAGACATGGTTAGAGATATTAGATAAATCATATTCCAACCTTTCCTCACCAATTATCAAAGAAAGCTTATGATTTTTGACATCAATTATAGCTCTAGCTGTAGTAAGGAAAGATCTTCCTAATATGATAGGAATCCTGGGGTCCTCTTCCATGTCCAACACGACAAAATCTGTGGGAATAACATTCTCATCCACCTCTATTGGCACATCTTCTATAATACCCAAAGGGTACCTGCAGGAATGATCGGCAAGTTGACGTGCCATAGTAGTAAGTTTAATGTTTTTGAGACCTAATTTATTACAAATTGAATAGGGAATGAGACTAACACTTGCCCCCAAATCACAAAAAGCTTTTTCAAAAAATTCTTTTCCTATGTTGCAAGGAATATAAAAGCTCCCTAGGTCCTTTAGTTTTGGGGAAGTGTTCTTCTCCAAAATAGCACTACATTCCTCACTAAGCGCAATGGTCTCAACCTCTCCTCTTCTTCTCTTGTTTGACATGAGATCCTTCAGGAATTTGGCAAATCTAGGCATTTGAAGAATAGCATCAATAAGAGGTACCTCTACACAAATTTTCTTAACTTTTTCTAAAAACTTGCCAAATTCTTCATCTTTCTTGAGCATTGTAAGTCTCTGAGGAAAAGGGACAGCTTTGCTCTGATGGTTCAGTGGGAGAGTCTCTTCAACCTCAATGGTACTCTCCTCATTAGCTTGAATCTGATTTAGTATAAGAGGAGAGAGCTCTTCTTCTTTTTGTATCCCTTTTGGAGCAGTCACTTGGGAGTCTCCCAAGGTCCGTCCGCTCCTAAGCTCAATTCTATTGCAATGCTCCATAGGATTCACATCAGGTTTTCCTGGAAGTTGTCCTGGTGCTCTGGATGATGAGGAAGCTAGTTGGGCAATTTGACTATCCTGGATCTTTTGATGCTTTTCAGAATTATCCATTCTCTGAATGAGCTTTGCTAAATCTTGCTTCATTTCATTCTGACTTGAGATAATTTCTTCAAGCATCTTTTCAATATTTGACTTTGGTAAGCCTTGAGAAGATAGATGTTGAAAATTTTGTTGCCCAGCTTGAAAATTTGGTCTTGCCCCTATAGATGGTCCTTGATCTTGATTATTTCTGTAAGAAAAATTGGGATGACTCTTCCATCCAGGGTTATAAGTATTTGAGTATGGGTTGTTCTGCCTTTGACTGTAACTCATGATTGCATCACATTGTTCCAGTTGATTGATTTGTGCAGTGATAGCTCCCAATGGACATGAGTCATTTGAGTGCTCTGAACTCCCACATACTTCACAAGATGTACTAATAGCATTGACCATATTAGCACTAGTCCCCATATTCTCAAATTTCTTTGTAAGAGTGTCCAATTTTGCAGACAAAAGAGTGACTGCATCTACATCAAACTTCCCTGATGCTTTTAGTAAGAATAGCCACCACTTCTTTCATTTGCCCATTGATGATGATTTCGTGCTACACTGTCAATAATTTCTTCAGCTTCATCTAAACTTTTATTCATAAGTGCCCCTCCAGCAGCTGAATCAAGGGACACTTTGGTATGATAGTTGATACCATTATAAAAAGTGTGCAACACTAACCATCTTTCCAACCCATGATGTGGGCATTGTCTGAGCATACTATTATATCTATCCCATGCTTCAAAAAGAGATTCTGAGTCAGTTTGCTTGAAGCTTGCAATTAGATTTCTCATATGAGCTGTTTTGCTTGGTGGATAGAATTTATCAAGAAACTGTTGCTCACACTGCTCCTAAATGGTGATGCTATTAGGGGCCAAAGAATTCAGCCATTGCTTTGCTCTATCTCTTAAAGAAAACCCAAATAATAATAATCTAACTGCTTCTGAAGGAACTCAATTCATTTTCATGGTACCACATATTTCATAAAAGACCTCTAAGTGTTGATTGGGGTCTTCATGAGGTCCTCCACCAAATTGGTTCTGCTGCACCATAGATATAATTGCTGGTTTGATCTCAAAGTTATTAGCTTCCACTGAAGGTCTTGAAATACTAGATCGAAAACCTCTTGCATAAGGTGCAGCATAATCCTTGAGTGGTCTATTCGCCATGTTCAAATGTTCCTGTTCTTCAATTTGCCTTTGCAGAATTCTTCTTTTATGGAAAGTTCTGTCAATCTCAGGGTCAAAAGGAAAGAATTCCCCAGCAAAGTTAGATCTTCGCATACACAAGAACAAGATAGCAAATGACAATTCAACAGAAAAAGAGAAAAATAAAAGAATCAAAACTGCAGAATTGAATTTGTACAAAAAGAATTAACAAGAAGTAAAAGTTATACAAGAAAGTAAAAACAGAAATCTAATGATTAGTTACAACTATGCAATATGAAAGGAAAACAAATGTTATGTTTAGTCTAACTCAATTGATAATTCCTAATGTTATAGCGCAGTCCCCGGCAACGGCGCCAAAAACTTGTTACGCTCCGCAAGTGTACGGAAATGTCGCAAGTAATATAAAAGATTATCGTATCCACAGGGGCTGGAATAAGCACTAGAAATGTCTCAATGCGAATTAGCTAAATAACTATCCAATTGTTTCAAATGCAAAGTGAAGGTAAACAAATCTAATATTAAAGATCAACAAACAAGAGTTTAGTGTTTTGGGTTATGATAAAGGGAGATTCTAGGAGTTTCGGTTTCTTTGTAAGATTTCTTGAATGTAAATGGTTCACCAATTCTTATCCCTCAATTGCCAAACACTTGTAGAAAGTTGCCGGTTCTCTCTTGCAATAGATAACCGGCTAAGTACTGAGAAATGTATCTAAATATGATCAATTAGACGTGAACCTACGTTATCCTTACACAGAAGCGCACCTATTACTATGCCTTCCTCGGATATCAACATAGAAGCCCACAACTTATTAATCTATCAAGATACAAGAAACTAATCACAAGATCCATCCTACTCTCTTGAATATTCCTATTTCCTCTTCAAGATTATCTCTCAAACGTCCTTACACGGGCTTGCACCTGTCACGTGGATCCCTCGGATGATCGAGTGAGAGTTTATCTTTACAAAGTCCACAAGAAATCCAAACAATCAATCAAGAATGAGAATTAAACACAAATCACCATTAATCATTCAAGATCTAATTGATACAAGCAAGACAATGTCATTGAAACAAGAAATTGGCAAATCCATAAGAGATTACATCAATCCATCATACAAATACTCCCTTAATCCTAGAATACAAGATCTACTCCATGAATCGAGGAAGAATACCCGAAGAAATAAAGATTACAAGCATTTCTTAAATCCCTAATCCAAGAAACCAAGAAAAGGGGGAAAGAGAAAACTTATCTACGAAGAAGCCTCGTCTTCGGATCCAATCCTCGCTCCGGAGTCGAAATCGTCAAGAACTCCCCTCGAATCGCCCAGAAATCCTCCCAAGAATGGGAGGATACCACCAAATCTTGCCTTCTCCCAAAGGGGGAGAGATCCCCTTTCAATTCATGAAGGAGGGTTTAAATAGAGGAGGAAATCGGGCACCACACGGCCCCATGACACGGCCGTGTGAGATTCACACGGCCATGTCCAGTTCCTTCTCTGCCAAAGCTGCACGGCCGTGTGACTCACACGGCCAGGACCCTTCTGTTCTCTGGAAATGCTACACGGCCGTGTGGTGCACACGACCACCACCTGCTTGGCCTCTGGAAACCTCACACGGCCGTGTAGATCTACACGGCCATGTAAGGCATCTGCTCTAATTTCTTCAAATCAAGACACGGCCGTGTGAGATTCACACGGCCATGTCCTCTTCCCTTCCTGTTAAAACTACACGGCCGTGTGTGGTACACGGCCTGATGCTCTCTCCCTTCAATTCCTTCCAAGCTTGCCCGAGGACGCATAATCTTCACCAATTTCGACTCTTGTGTACAGAAAATGCACAAAAAGCAGATCTCCGAACCAAAAGAGTAAATATGCTAAAAGGAAAGATGGAAATATAAAAGTGCATAGATCAAGCATGCTCAAAGTATGTAAATGTGCGTAAAAACATGCATAAAAGAGTATATAATCTACGCACATCAGGTACCAGTCCAATCGACCAGCCGATAGATTGGACATGATTCAATCGATCGGCTGATTGATTGAATCAACTTGATTTGCCCTAATCGAGTCCCAAACCCCTAAAACCCAATATCTGGTCAACCATGATCTATTGGGACATCATGCCTAGCATCCGGTCACCCTCGACCTGCTAGGACTTCCTCACCAAGTGTCCGGTCAATCCCTTTGACCCACTTGGACTTTTCTCCTCCTGCTAAGTATCCGGTCAACCCTTTGACCCACCTGGATTTTCATGTGTTTGGCTTCACTCACCAGGACTTCCCTTCTGCCTAGCTTCACTCACTAGGACTTCCCATCCGCCTGGCTTCACTCACCAGGACTTTCACCTAGCTTCACTCACTAGGGTTTCCCATTTGCATGACTTCACTCACTAAGACTTTCACCTACCTTTACTCACTAGGGTTTTCCATCTGCCTGACTTCACTCACCAGGACTTTCACCTAGCTTTACTCACTAGGGTTTCTTATCTGCCTGGCTTCACTCATTAGGACTTTCATCTAACTTCACTCACTAGGATTTTCATACTGCCTAGCTTCACTCACTAGGTCTTCTCCTCTGCCTAGCTTCACTCACTAGGTCTTTCACCTGGCTTCACTCACCAGGATTTTCCAACTGCTTGACTTCACTCACCAGGACTTCTCAGTCAAGTATCCAGTCAGTCTTGACCTACTTGACTCTTCTTCACATCTAATTGGCCAACCCTGACCAGAGGAGAATTGTACCAACAATATCTCCAAATGAACGATTACACGTGCAATCTCCATGTATTATTAGTCTCCATGTATTGTCAAACATTGAAACCCAAACATCAAGAATCAAGCTTAGTCAACCAGGTCAACCTTGACCTAGGGAATATTGCACCAACACATAGAAGACGCCTTCAGTGTATGGAAGGTGCCTTTTACAAGATAAAGTTTGGACTTCATCGTGGATAAGGGACAGGTTGTTCGGGATCGAATCTGCCGGGTTGGAGGCGCCTTCAAGGCCTTTGAAAGTGCCTTCTGCAGCACTTATAAGGGCTTCTCGAGCTAAGCTTCAAGATGAAGTGATATACAAGCTCCTACGCATCCGATTGAGGCTCCGACTACTCCAGCTTCCCGCTATAACTCTTCTACAATGCTGTTACACTCATCTACTATTAAGAAGCTACCCAAACACCAAGATTGAGTCAACCATCTTCTGAAAAGTGTTTGGTAACTTTAATTTTTGTATTTAATTACTGTAAAAGGACAAGTACAGTGTGTTGTACTTGTACCAAAACTCCCTATACTCGATTTCCTCTTCTGGAGGTACTGGAAGAGGTATTTTAGTGGATTACCCATTGATAGATCTGCAGGACCTGGGTCTTGGAGTAGGAGTCACCGAAGGCTCCGAACCAAGTAAAATCGCTTGCGTTCATATTCTGTCTACTTGGTTTTTTTCTTCGAGTTCTTAGTTTTCCACTGTGTACTTATCTTTTAAAATTTAAAAAGAATAAGTTTTCAAAAACCACATGATTCACCTCCTCTCACGGGCGACTCGATTCAACAAAAAGCACTAGCACTTAAAGCGAGAAACTAAAATCAAGTACGGAATGTGTTGCATACAGCTTCGAAGACCAGAGCTCTATTTATAGTCCACTAGTCACAACTAACCGTTTGTTGACTTGGCAGCTCCCGGATGCATAGACCAGGTCCAAGTGCCTAGACGTGGTCACCTTAATCCACTTCGCAATGGGACTAAGTCTGGGCGCCTAGATGTGGTCACCTTGATCCACTCCATAACGACTCTTTGTCAATGGTTTTATCGGTTCCTGGGCACCTGGAACCTTGTTGACATGGACTCCTGTCCGATCCATGCTGCAACAACTCGAACAACTGGCCAATACTACTTTAGACGCCTAGACCCGGTCCACGCGCCTAGACAAAGTCAACTTTAAAGTTGATCATTTTCTCGTCTGGTCGATTGGGTGATTTCTGGCCATCTAGAGTTACGCTCACCTAAACCCAACTCCAGTCTTCTCCTCGAGCATTCTTCCTTCTCTACTTCTCGTCCCTCAGAAGTACCGCATGCGTCCTTCTTGTTTGCCGATGTACTCTTCCACATCTCCTCGTCCCTCAGATGCACCGAGTCCGTCGACTCACTTTCCGTGTCATCCTTCTCACTCGCTGCATCTTCCACTCAACTTCTTGTGCTCCTAAGTCCATGCACATTTAGACATAAGACATCAAAATCGTAAAGCCTAACTTAACTCGATTGATCATATTAAAACTCACTTAGGGTACTTACAATCTCCTCCTCATGTACATCAACCCAAGTTAAGTTAGGGATAAATTAAAACAATTTAACTAAGCTAATTTGAAATTATTACAATTAAAAATTTGCAATCAATTCAAAGAATATTAAATTATATACCTCTCTTTTAACTTAATCCTAATTTTCTCTCCTATTGCTGATGTAAAAAAAAAAAATTCGAGAAAATATGAGAAACGTTAGAAAAGTATTAGAACTTTTTCTAGAGGATTTAAATAGAATTATTAGTTATATATCTTTTTACTAAAATTAAATTTCAAAAGGAATAATTTTTAATCAATTAATCTAAAGTCTTGAAAAAAATAATTTAAAAACTATTTTAAAGTTTAAAAAAATCTTGAATTTTTTTTTAATAATAATCATAATTATTTGAAAACATAATAAAAATTTCAAGCACAGAATAATTTATTTTAATCATAATAAATATTTTTGAATAGATAGAGTTATTTTTAAAACTAAATTTTTAAAAATAGTTTTCGCGTCCTAAAAATTTGGCTAATTTTTCTAATCTTTTAAAATATAACAGTATTTATCTTAAAAATCAGGTCTTTCAAAATTAATCTAAAAAAATTAATGTTAAAATTTATTTTTTTATCAAAAATTAATTATTGGGTGAAAATTTTTAAAAAAATTTAAATTAACATTTAATCTATTTGTGTATCATAGAAAAAAATTTCAACAAAAAAATGAATAACCGATTTATTAATTTTACTAAACATGTTAATAATTAAAGCAAATTCAATTTAAACATGCATATAAAAATAATTTAATAGATTAAGCATGACTTAGGTACCCAAAATAAATTACTACCTACTAGATTTATCAAGTATTTTCTAAGAATATTATTTATAACTGCTTTTTCTATTTTACCCATGTGGTTTTGTAAATATCAGTTAAATCCACCTTTATATCTAATATGAGAAATATTTAAATTTGAACATGCATCATTTTTTTTCAACAAATCTATTTGTTTTTCAATTTTGTATTTTTATTTTTTGTTCAACAAATTCAATTTTGTATTTTTATTTAAATTCAGTCTAATACTTAGCTAATACTTAGCTAATACACTACAAGAATATATACTTTTAATGACATTTAAAAGTGTCATTATATACTACTTATACTGATACTTTTAATATAGTGACATTAAGTCAAAATGTCCTCTATAGTGATGTCGTCTAAAGTCTCATGACATTTCCTAATGTCACTATAGCATAAAAATAATCACACCATTAATGTCATAAATAACTATTATAGTGAAAAAAAATGTCACTATAAAATTTGTAATGACATTTATGCATTCCTTGTTGTTATAGTAATGATGACAAATTTATATGTCCTTTAAAATCATTTAACAGGACAACTATAAATGTTTTGTATTTTATTTATAGTGACAATAAAAAATGTCCTTAATGATAGTTTATAAGGTTAATTTAAAATGCTTCATTATGTAATTTGTAATGACACTTACAAATGTCTTCTATATTAGTCTATAAGGACATTAAAAATTATCATTAATAGTTATTTATGATGATTTTTTGAAAAGTCTAATGGATTTGATATTCTATTGTGATATAAAAAATGACATATATTATGAAATATGTCATCCATTTTCATGACATAATATTCACGCATATAACATATTAACATAAATACACATAAAAAGTTTTTAAATAGAAATTAAAGTGCTAATCAATAATTGTCATTAATTTTCCAATCCATAAGGCTAATAAATTTGTCACATCAAAATATATCTAAACATTATACATTATACATGTTCAACAAATTCAATTTTGTATTTTTATTTAAATTTGAACATGTATAATGTATTAGCTAAGTTTATCTTTAACTCATTGTTTTCTATTTTTAAATCCATACGTTTAGTTCGTAGTTTACATAATGACCTAGATAGGATTTTTGTACCTTCATACAACTGATCAGGAGGTAAAAGTCATACATCACTTACCGTATCAGAATCGTAATTCGAAGCTCCTCTTCATCGATGCTCATCTCAAATGAAGTTTCACTGTCTTCTTCTTCTTGATGGCTTGCCATTAGTGCAAGTCTGGCATAAGCATCAAATGGCAAGTCTGGCGTAAGCTTCAATGTCAGATTTTAATGATGTTTTGTCCCATGTAGCTTTCAAATTTTTGTGCTTCTATTGTCTTGGCCCTTTGCCTTTTTTCCTTGCTATTCACTTTGGACAGTTATCCTTGATGTACCATTCTTCTTGGTAGTTGTAGCATTTGATTTTGTTGGTCCCCTGGCGACCGATAAAAGGGGTTGAATTGCCTTGAAAATCAAAATCAACCTTTCTTGATGTTTCAAACTAAATTAAGAAAACACTTGCATAATAACAGAAAGTAAATGCATAACTTAAAAAATAGAGGCAAGAGAATTTACTAGGTTTGCAATCAAAAGATTGTTAATTCTAGACAAATGAAGTTCACTCAAGTCTCCTTTGGGCGGAGTAGCCTCTTTACAACGTTAACAGCTCATAAAAGTAGTAGAACAAAAATAGAAGTTATTTTACAAGTGATATTCTGACTATAGAAATCAGGACTGCATTTATAGGCCTGATCCGAGCGCTTGGAAGGGTTTCGAGCGCCCGGACCACCTTCGCCCAGGGGTGCCTTAGCGAGGTCCCCCGGCTGAACCAGACAAGTCCGGGCGCCCGAAGTAGCTCCTGGTGCCTGGACCACAATCAACTTAAAGTTGACTTTTCGTCCGTGTCTTCCGCTCCGACTTCGATCGCTTGGGTACTTTCGGCCCTCCAAAATAGGGCTCACCCAAACTCATTTTCTTGCCTTCTCGAACAGTCTTCTGCTCAGACTTCTTGTCCCTCAAAAATGTCGCTCGCCTCCTTCTCGGCCGCTAGCGTACTCTTTCACAGCCCCTTGTTCCTCGGACGCCCGAGCCCGTCGATTCTCTCTTGCGGCATCTTTCTCGCTAGCTGAGTCTTTCGCTCGACTTCCTCTGCTCCTAAATTCCTGCACACTTAGACACAAGACATCATAATAAAAACATGACCTAACTTGACTTAGTTGATCACATCAAAACCATCCCATGATACTTACAATCTTTTTTTTTTTTATGTGGATCAACCCAAGTTAAGTTAGAGTTTCTTACTAAATTAAAAACATGAAATGAAATGAAATATGCAATATTTTAAGAAAAATATTTTCTAATTCTCTCCTTTTGATCACATTAAAAATAAGAGTTTCTTACTAAATTAAGTTAAAATTAAAGTCTAAGGAATTTATACTTGAAAATTAAAACCAGCGACTTACACTTAGGAAAAAGCTTACAAAAATTTATACTCGAAATTATGATTTTGTTATTAAAAAGTAATCTTAAATAAAAATAATTCAAAAAATTATTTTACGTTTTGAAAAATTATAATTTTTTTTATAAAGGTTAATCAGATATATCTAAAATTAGGATAAAATTTTACAAAAAATAAAATAAATTTAAGCAGTAAATAATTATTTACTATAGAAAGATGATTTTTTTCTTAAAATTATAAAAAAATAGTTTTGAAGTTCAAAAAAACCTTGAAAATTTTCTGAGAATATAATAGAGTAAATATTTTTATAAAAAATTAAATTTTTGAAAATTAAGTATTCGAGATTTTTTAATATTAAAAGTTAGTATTTTAATAGAAAATTCAATAATAGTAAAAAACTTTCATCAATTTTTTCTTGAATAGACAATGTGATATATTTTGACATAAAAATAAATTTTGTAAAAATAACTTTCTGTGATATTTTTAATTTGCAAAATATAATATTTGAAAGAAAATTCATAAAAAATAATACAATGGTAAAATAATTTTAAAAATTTTTCAACAGATAAGAGATAAAATTCTCTTTTGAAAAAATTAATAACTAATTAATTTTGAATAGAAATTGTACAAATAAATTTATTTTAGCACATTGGGGAATTAAAAAGTAAATATTAATCAAATTAAAATTAGAAATATGCAGAATTTAAACTAAGCATGATTTGAGAACCCAATATAGGTTCCTTACAACTGGATTAATTAGGTATTCTCTAGGGATATATGTTTTTATTACTTTTCTGATTTGCCCCTTCCGAAATTTATAATACCAATTGAATCCTTTATAGTTCCTAAAATTTGAAGCAGAGAAATTTAAACATGCATTTTTTTTAATTTTCTATTTGATCCTTTAAATTTGTATTTTTAATTTTTAAAGATCCTCTATTAAGCAAGATTTTGTCAAAATTCTTTTTATTTCTAAGTTTTCCTTTTTTAATTTATCCTTTTTTGTTTTCAATTTACACAAAAATTTAGACATTGATTTAATACCATAATATAGTTGATTAGGAGGTAAGAGGTATACCTCACTTACCATGTCAAATATGAAGCTTGATTTTCCCCTGCTTAGCTGCATTCGTCTAAAGTTGTTCTCCCTTCATTGATGCTAACTTCTGAGGTGCTTTGTTCTTCATGGCTAGTCATCAGTGCTAGTCTGGCGTATGCTTCTATTTCTGACTCGAATGATGAGCTTTTGTCCCAAGTGGCATTAAGATTCTTGTGCTTATTTTGCTTGAGTCTCTTGTCTTTTCCTTTTTTAAGTTCCGGGCAGTTCTTTTTTACGTGCCCTTTTTGACACTGGTAACATCAAACCTTTCTTCTATTTCTTGGATTTATCCTATTCTACATTTCTTTAAATTTATTAGATCTAAACAATTTTCTAAATTTCCTACCATGTAAGCTTCTTGGTCTCTTTCCGGATCTGAGTCTGATTCAGGTTCATCCTTTTTTGTGGCTTTTAGTGCCATATTTTGGCTTGACTCTTTTATTGTATTTGCACATCTGGTTTCATGTAATTCTAAAGTTGAAAAGAATTCCTTTAGAATACTTACCTCCAAATCCTTCGAGATGTAGTAGGCATCAATTATCGAGGTTCGTTCTGGAGTCCTGGGAAAATCATTGAGTGCGTAGCGTACCAAGTTTCGGTTGGTTATCGTGTCGCAGAGGTTGATCAGTAGTCCGGTGATCAACTCCTTGATCTTCACATGTAGTTTGGCTACCTTCTCACCTTTTTCTAGACAGATGTTCGTTAGCTTGTTCCGAAGAATGTCCCGTCGTGTTAGTTTTGCTTCAGATGTTCCTTCGTAGAGTTCTAGGAACTTCTCTCAGAGGTCTTTTGCCAATGTGTAGCTTTCAATGCGATTTACTTCTTGAGACGGTAATACACTTAATAAGTGATATTCCGCTCTACTGTTGGTAACGAAATCGCTTTGCTCCTTCTTCGTCCAGAGGTATTCTTCTTTCTCTATGCCTTGTTGATCTTTTGGAACTACAAAATTGTACTTAATTATTAAACGAATTTTAAAGTTGGTTTTTAGGAATACCTCCATTCGCCGTTCCCAGTGTGCGAACTCCCTCTCAAACTTTGGTGGGATGAGGCTTGGTCTGGCCATTGATTTTGCTTTGGTCGGCGGTTAGTCTTTTTGAAGCGTCCTTGCTCTGATACAAATTGTTGGTCCCCTGGCGACCAGCAAGAGAGGGATGAATTCCCCTAAAAATTAAAATCAACCTTTCCCAACATTTCAAACTAAATTAAGAAAACACTTGTATAATAACAAACAGTAAATGCATAAATTAATAAGTAGAGGCAAGAGAATTTACTATGTTTACAATCAAAAGATTGCTGATCCTAGACAAATGAAGTTCACTCAAGTCTCCTTTGGACGGAGTAGCCTCTTTATAATGTGACAACTCACAAAAATAGTAGAACAAGAATAGAAGTCATTTTACAAGTAATGTTCTGACTACAGAAATCAAGGCTGCATTTATAGGCCTAATCCGGGCACCTGGACAGGTTCTGAGTGCCTTGGTGTGGATAAAAGTTTATCACATCACAACGGATTATGACGGAATGAGTCTGGATAAAATCTCTGGTCTGGGTGCCTAGAAGGGTTTCGAGCACCTGAACCGCCTTCGCCCAGGGGCGCCTTGGCGAGGCACCCCGGCTGAACCAGACTGGTCCGGGTGCCCAGACCACAGTCAACTTCAAGTTGACTTTTCATCCAGGTCTTCCGCTCCAGCTTCGCTTGCTTGGTTGATTTCGGTCATATAGAATAGGGCTCACCCGAACCCATTTTTCGGCCTTCTCTAGCAGTCTTCCGCTCCGACTTCTTGTCCCTCAGAAACGCCGCACGCCTCCTTCTTGTCTGCAAGTGTCCTCTTTTACAGTGGTTCATCCCTCGGACGCGCCGAGCCTGTTAGCTCTCTCCTGTTGGAATCCCAAGGTTGTTTTGATGTGATCAATAAGTTAAGTTAGGTCCTGTGTGTTTTTAACCTTATGTCTAAGTGTGTAGGAGCTTAGGAGCACAAGTAGTCAGCAGAAGACACAGCTAGCGAGAAGGACAACACGTGGTGCGTCCGAGGGATGAGGCGCTGCGGAAGAGTACACCGGCGGACGAGAAGGAAGTGTGCGGTGGTTCCGAGGGACGAGAAGCCGGAGCGGAAGACTGCTCGGGGAGCAAGAGACGCAGCTAGCGAGAAGGTTGGCACGGGATGCGACCGAGGGATGAAGACTGCGGATGAGTAGGCTGGCGAGCGAGAAGGAAGCACGTGAAGATTCCGAGGGACGAGAAGCCAGAGCGGAATCCTGCTCGAGAAGACCGGAAGTTTGGTTCGGGTGAGACCTATTCCGGATGGCAGAGATCACCAAAGCAAGCGGAGCCGGAGTAGAAGACCCGAACCAAGGTGAGCAACACTGGAGCAGAAGGCCCGGACCAGAAAGTCAACTTGGTTGATTTAGTGGTCCGGGCGCTCGGATCCATTCCGAGCGCTCGGACAGTTCGAGCGCCCGAAACCATTCCGGGCGCCTGGAGGTTGATTTTTGATCAGATTACGTCAAGCGTGATCCGTTGCATTGGGGATAAAGTTTTATCCCTCTCAGGGCACCCGGAACCCCTTTGGGGTGCCCCGACCAAAGCTATAAATACAACCTTGGTCCAGAAGCTTTTCAACAACTCAAGCAATTCATTTCCAACACTTGTAAGCTTTCATTTAGAGTTTAGTTTCTTTCTTTGTGTGCTTCATTACTGTAAGAGGCTTCTCCGCCTGAAGGAGATAGTTAGTGCGACACTTTCCTTGGATTAACAACCTCCCCGGTTATAACCAAGTAAATCCCTGTGTGCTTTTTCTTTTCTGTTTTATTTATTCAATTATTTTATGCAAGTGTTATTCTGTTGAAAAGTCAAGAAGGGTTGTCTTTTTAATTTGGCACGCTATTCAACCCCTATTCTAGCTGGCCCCAGCGGTCCAACAAGTGGTATCAGAGCCGAGTACGCCGCAGGAGGACTAACCGCCGACTGAAGCAATGAGATGACCGGAGATAACATCTACTCACCAACGTTCGATTTTTGGAAGCGACAGATGGATGTTTATTTTAAAACTGATTTTAATTTGTTATTAATAATGACCTATGATTTTGAGATGCCCAAAAGCAAAGAAGGAGAAGAACTTGAGGAGCATCGATGGACTGACAAGCAGCGTGACGAATTCATAACAAATGGTAAGGCTAAGTCTAGCCTTTTGAGTGTACTACTTGCCCAGGATCTCGACAGAGTCGGAAAATACAAAAGCACAAAAGAACTTTGGGAAAAGTTCTTGAAGCTCTACGAAGAACCACTTGAAGTCGAATCCAACTCCTCGATGGACATCGAACTACCGTCAGAAGAATCCGAGGTGAAGGAAATTGTCGGAACAACACTCATCGCCGAGTATCTACCAGAAGACGCAATCAGCTCTTCCTTAAAAAGCATCAAGACCATCGAAGAAGGGGGGGCAATGTCAGGAGAAAGCAGCCCAACAGGGGGAGAATCAACAGCCGGTAAGGTAAGTCAGGTATGGTCTTCACCTCCTGACCAACTGCTTAATTTGATCAATAAATCATCGAAAGACTTTATCGAATTAGGAAATATATTATCAAAAGATTTTTACAAATAAGAAATTATTTTATCGAAAGGATTTTGCAAATTAAAAACCAAAAAATTATTAAAGAATAGTGGGTTAAAGGAAACTCATGCAACAACTTGTCGATCAAAGAATTTCGACAAACTAACAATAGAAAATAACATGATAAAGGAAATGATACAATTTTCTGCATGCTCAATATTTTTTACTTCAAAAAAATTGTGATTTGAGAAATTATAATAAACTAAAATGGAAATTTAAATATCACAATATTAGAAAATTTGATCTAAATTAAAAACTTAGACTTAGCATTTTCAGTGAGAAAATTAAACAGTTAATTTTTTTTATGAGGCTTTGTCTAAGGAAGTGGTTGTTGCTCCAATAACCAAGAAGGCCTAGTGCCTCACCACAACCTAGAAGCCAAAATATTGAAATAAAATATTTAATTAACTTTCTGATAAAGCATTAAGGTTGAAATTTAATAATGCTTTAAAAAGTCTTTAAAACATTTTTTCACTTAGATTTTTTTTCGTAAAACTTTTACTTAGACAAATAAATTAAAAGTTCTTCTGAAATTAGAAATTTCTGCTTAAATTTTTACTTAGAAAATGTTTTCAAAAATATTTTTGCAAAATTTCCTAAGTGAGAATTTTTTTTACTTAAAGTTGTACTTAGAAAATTTTCTTACTAAAATATTTAGTTAGAAATCTTTTAACTTAGAACATTTTTTTCTTTTATTGCAAAATTCTTCAAAGTTACAAATTTTCCCTTATAGTTTTTTTTCTTTGAACCCCATTTTTTTATGTGATCAAAGGGGGAAAAGGAAAAGTATAAGTTTAGGGGAAGGTAGACCAAATTTTCTATCTTTTTGTACTTTATTACAAAATTAGTTAGTTTATTTTTTACGTCTATTTACCCTACCTTAACTTGGGTTGCTCACATAAAAAAGGGAGAGTTTGTTGGAACCCCAAGGTTGTTTTGGTGTAATCAACAAGTTAAGTTAGGTCCTGTGTATTTTTAACCTTGTGTCTAAGTGTGCAGGAGCTTAGGAGCACAGGTAGTCGAGCGGAAGATGCAACTAGTGAGAAGGACGGCACGCGGTGCGTCCGAGGGATGAGGCGCTGCGGAAGAGTACACCGGCGAACGAGAAGGAAGCGTGCGGTGGTTCCAAGGGACGAGAAGCCGGAGCGGAAGACTGCTCGGGGAGCAAGAGACGCAGCTAGCGAGAAGGTCGGCACAGGATACGATCGAGGGACGAAGATTGCGATGAGTATATTGGCGGACGAGAAGGAAGCACATAACAATTCTGAGGGATGAGAAGCCGGAGCGGAAGCTTGCTCGAGAAGGCTGGAAGTTAGGTTCGGGTGAGCCCTATTTCAGATGGCAGAGATCACCCAAGCAAGCGGAGCCGGAGCAGAAGACCCGGACCGAGACGAGCAACACTTGAGCAGAAGGCCCGAACCAGAAAGTCAACTTGGTTGATTTAGTGGTCCGGGCGCTTGGATCCATTCCGGGAGCCCGGAGGTTGATTTTTGATCGGATCGCGTTAAGCGCGATCCGTTGCGTTGGGGATAAAGTTTTATCCCCCCTAGGGAGCCCGGAACCCCTTTGGGGCGCCTCGACCAAGGCTATAAATGCATCCTTGGTCCAGAAGCTTTTCGACAACTCAAGAAATTCATTTCCAACACTTGTAAGCTTTCATTTAGAGTTTAACTTCTTTTTTTGTGCGCTTCATTGCTGTAAGAGGCTTCTCCGTCTGAAGGAGATAGTTAGTGCGACACTTTCCTTGGATTAACAACCTCCCCGGTTGTAACCAAGTAAATCCCTATGTGCCTCTTTCTTTTCTGTTTTATTTGTTTAATTATTTTATGCAAGTGTTATTTTGTTGAAAAGTCGAGAAGGGTTGTCTTTTTAATTTGGCAGGCTATTCAACCCCCCTTCTAGCCGACCCCAGCGGTCCAACATCTCCTGTCCCATCTTTCTCACTAGCTGTGTCTTTCGCTTGACTTCCTGTACTCCCAAGTTCCTGCACATTTAGACACAAGTCATCAAAATAACAACAGGACCTAACTTGACTTGGTTGATCACATCAAAATCATCACGGGGTACTTACAAACTTTCCTCTTTTTTGGAAGAAATTTCTTAGTCTCTATTAGTTTTTAAAAACTTATTTAGCTTTCTTACCATAAATGCTTCTCCGTCTTTGTCGAATAAAGAATCTGATTCCGATTCATCCTTTTTGTTGGCTTTCAATGGTAAGTTCTTACTTGGCTCCTTTTTTTTTTCTTATACCTGTTTATCTAGACTTATGTAATTCTATTATAGAAAATAAATCTTCTAAAGTACTTACCTCTAGGTCTTTTGAGATGCAGTAGCCATCTACTATTGATGTCTGTTCTGAAGTTATCAGAAAAGTATTAAGTGCATAACGAACTGAGTTTCGATTTGTTATCGATTCGCTAAGGTTTATAAGTCCGATGATTAGCTCTTTGATTTTCGTGTGTAATTAAGACACCGTCTCTCCTTTTTTCCATTTAGAGGTTTGTTAATTTACTTCGAAGGATGTCCTGTTTTGCTAGCTTTGCTTCTGATGTGCCTTCGTGAAACTCCATGAACTTCTCCAAGAGTTCTTTGACCGAGATATAGCTTTCAATGCGTTGACTTCTTGAGGCAATAGTACAAGCAGTAGATGGAATTATATTTTTTCGTTGGCCACGAAGTCACTTTGCTCTTTCTTGTTCTAGAGGTATCCTTCCTTCTCCTCTCCATGCTGATCTCTGGGTATTGCAATGTCATATTTAATGGTTAGTAAGATTTCAAACCAGTCTTAAAAAATTACCTCTATATTCTTTTTCCATATGATGAAATCTCCCCCGAACTTCAGTGGATGAATGCTTGCTCTGGCCATCTCCTTGTTACTTCAGTTAGCGGTTAGTCCTTCTGAAGTGTACCTCACTCTAATACCACTTGTATGTCCCGGTAAGCTAGCTATAGGAGGATAAATAACCTGTAATAAAAATAAGCACTTTCTCTTGCTTCTAAACTTAGCAAGGATAAACACACATTAGTTAATTAAGATAAACAGAAAATAGAAGAGACAAAGAGTTTTACTTGGTTTGCAACCGAGAAGGTTGTTAATCCAAGGTAATTAAAACTCCACTAAAAAATGTCTCCTTCAGTGTAGGCGGAGTAGCCTCTTACAAACATTGAAACCACTAGCACTAAAAGTAAGAAATGAAAATCAAGAACAGTGTTGTATTCAACTTTGAAAACCAGAGCTCTATTTATAGTCCATTAGTGGCAATTAGCCGCTTATTGACATGGCAACTCTCGGGCGCTTGGACCAGGTTCGGGCGCTTATCCGTGGTCGCCTCGATCCACTCTGCAATGACTCTTCGTTAATGCTTTATCAGTTCACGGGCATCTAGACTCGGTCCGAGTGCTAGGAACCTTGTTGACATCGACTCCAGTTTGATTCTCGCTGTAACGGCTCGAACAGCTAGTCAGTATTGCTTTGAGCGCCTGAACTTCGTCCAAGGGCCTGAATATGATCCGAGTATCTAGACCTGGTCCAAGCGCCTGGGCATGGCCAACTTCAAAGTTGACCATTTTCTCATCCAATCGCTTGGATGATTCTACGGTTGTCCGGAGTTGAGCTCACCTGAACTCAACTCTAGCATTCTCCTTGAATAGTCTTCCTATCTGACTTCTCGTCCCTCGGAAGTTGCACACATGTCCTTCTTGTCCACCGGGTACTCTTCTACAGTTCCACGTCCCTTTGATGCACTGAGTCCGTCAACTCACTTTTAGTATCATCCTTTTCGCTCGCTTCATCTTCTGCTCCACTTCTTATACTCCTAAGTCCCTGCACACTTAGACAGAAGACATTAAAACTGTAAAATTTAACTTAAACTCAATTTATCATATTAAAACTCACTCGAGATACTTAGATATATGTCCAACAAACTATATTAATCAATATTCTACACCACACACTTCATCATTTTACATTGCAAAAGAAAAAAAATTACATAACACAACTACACACCCAAGTACATTATTCTTACGTAATAATAAATTATCTAATTGAACAAGTAATAAAAAAAAGCACTTTAAATCAAAGAATTTAAAGCCATATAGCAAGATAAAACGAAGATGGAAATAAAGATAGACAATCGCTCTGGCGGATGATGCACTTTGAAGCAATAGAAGAGGTGAGATTTGTTGCTTTCGCCTTAGCATGAACACCTACTTGAAGGGGACTGCATATTAAGTGTGTGATGGCCTGCTATCAAAACATAACTATTGTGTTTCTTGTACAATTGGCTCAATATAAATTGTGATACAAGTTTATGATGTATACGTATCTGTATCCTCGTCAACTTTCTAAGGAATAACTTGCTTTGTTGAGACCCTAGATTGTTTAGGTTTAATAGGTTGAAGTGCTCTGTTTTGTTATTTTCTCTTGTTAATTGATTCAAGTCGAATGCTTCCTCTGGGCTGGGTGTTGCTGATGATTGCAAAGATATCTGCTTAGAGCTTCAGAGGAAGAAGACTCGTAGGTATGTGATTTTCAAAATTAATGAAAAGCAAAAAGAGGTTATCGTGGAAAAGCTTGGTGCTGCTACAAAGAGCTATGATGAATTTATGGCTTCTCTGCCTGAAAAGGATTGTCGTCGATTTTGACTTTGTTACTCAAGAGAATTGTCCAAAATGCAAGATTTTCTTCATTGCCTGGTGAGTCTCTTCCTGCCATCATTCATCTTTGACATGGATCAATAAACTGATCAATAAATGATAGAACTTTGCTATTGTCAGTTATATATACAAAAACTTCAACAGATTTTGCCAGCATAAGCCTTTCAATTTAATAATAAATAAACCATCGAAGCGAATTACCTCATTATAGATTGGATATCTTTCTTAAGGATTCTATCACAGACTACGTCAGATTGATTTTTCATTGAAGTCATGTTATGATGGTAACTTTGACAATCTTAAAAAGAGTTTTACAATTTGATCGTCACTTGTGCAAGTTTTACATTTGCTATATGCAGCTGCAGTATTGCTGCTATCTTTCTTGAGAGTCATCTGAATTTTCACCATTCCCCTGTGATCACATACAACTCATATTAAGATCACATACAGTTACCTACATGTGCTGTATGCAGCCTCCGAAGAGAGATTGGGGAGAGAGATGGATGGCGTCCACTATGAAATTCAAGATACTGATCTCACAGAGCTAGAACTCGACCTTCTTCGGGAGCGCGTACATTAAACTGCAACTTCAAAGAAGCATTCTTGGAACATGAGAATTAACAGGAGAAGGCCTTTTATTAGGACCCCGGGGTCATTGAGCCTGTGTAGGTGGAAGTTAAAGACAAGAGTGTTGGTATAATTTTCCTAGGTTAAGATTGATCAGGTTGATTAAATTTGAATTGATTGAAGCTTGAATTTTGATGTTTGACAATGTATGGATATTGTAGGTGCAATCGTCAATTTAGGGAGATTATTGGAGCAATTCTCCTTTGATCAATGTTTGACTAGTTTGATGCGAAGAAGAGTCAAGTACGTCAAAGTTGACTGGATATTTGATTGGGAAATTCTAACTAGAAGTTAGGCAAGGGCAAGTCCAACGGGGAGATTGGCAGATGATGAAAATCTAAGTGAGTCAGTGTTAACCAAACACTTGGTCTTGTAAGTCCTGGTGAGTGAAGCCAGGCAGATGGAAAGTCCTAGTGAGTGAAGCTTGGCAATTGAAAAATTCTGGTGAGTGAAGCCAGGTCAAAAACCTAGTGAGGGAAGCTAGGCAAATGGGAAATCCTGGTGAGTGAAGTCAAGTGAAAGACCTAGTGAATGAAGCTAAACAGTAAGAAAATACTAGTGAGTGAAGTCAGGCGTGTGGAAATCAAGATGGGTCCAGGGTGATCAGAAACTTGGTGTTTGGAAGTCCAAATGGGTTATGGAGGACCAGACATTTGGCACAAGACGGTAAGTCCAAGTGGGTCAAAGTTGACCAGACACTTGACACTACTAGAAAAGTCCAAGTAGGTTAAATAATTGACCAGATACATGGTAACGAAGTCCCAATAAGTCAAGGCTGACCAGATGCTAGGCATAAGTGAGTCCCAATAGGTCACGATTGACCGGATGTTAGGTTTGGGACCTTAGACTTGAGTTAGTCAAGTTAGGATTAGTCAATCGATCAGCCGATCGATTGAACCAGAGCCCAATCGATCATTCGATCGATTAGGGCTATGGCAATCGTTCAGACGAACGATTGGAGGCTACTCGCGTAAAGAGCATAGTGTGCTCCCCAATCGATCAACCGATCGATTGGGATACTACAATCGATCTATCGATTGGGGCTTATTTTTTCACGAGATTGTGAGGCAGCCTGAATCGATCGGTTAATCGATTCGGGATTTATTTGCAAGAGCACAGAGGCATTCTGAATCTGTCGGTCAATCGATGAAAGTCTCCCCAATCAATTGGTCAATTGATTGAGATATGACTGTTACGCAGGATGCAGGCTTCGAACTGCTGGGATTGTATAGATCTAATGTGGCAATCGATTGGGAGCCATCCCAATCAATTGGGATCCCTAGATCGCGATAAGATAAAGCCGTTGGTGAGGTTCAAACACACAGAGGTTCTCCCGTTCTCTTCACTGAGCTTACGGATACTCATCGTTAGTTCTTGAAGTTTCTTGGAGATAAGTGTTGTTGCACTTCCAAATTCAAGAGGCGTTCTAAACAAGAAGAAGGAGCATGTTAGGGTTTCATTGATTGTAATCTTGTAGGATTTCATTTTGTATTAGCTTGTATTTTCCTCTTCTTGTATTTCTTTATGTGTGAGCTTCTTACGAGGCTTCTTCGCTTCCGGATTATTTTTGAGAAGGAGTGTTTTATAGTGGAGAGTGTGTATGAGGGTTAGATCTTTGGATTAGTCACCTCTTCTTGAGGTGGATACCAAGTAAATCCATCTTGTTAGCATTGGGGAGCTTTGCGCCCAGTTTATCCGCTATACATCATCATCAACAAAGCATGAGAAGCTGTTCACCCCCCTCTAGCTTCGAAGTGACTCAACAAGTGGTATAAGAGTGAGACCGCTCTTCACTGAACTCATCGCCGGAGAAGGCAACGAGCTAGAGGAAGAAGAAGAAGTTAAAGCTCAAATTTCAACAAGTCAAATATTTCAACAAACTCAACTTCAAGATGGATTTCCGAGATGGACTCAGATTCGACACAAGGGAGCCTCCACCATTCACAATGGCTAACTTCGATTCTTGGAAATTAAGGATTGAAAATTTCTTCATGATGGAGGTATAGTAATGATTTGCTCTAATAGAGGGTTTTCAAGCTCCAAGAGATTCAAAAGGAAAACTCATCAAAATGAGCAAATGGAGTCAAGAGCAAATTCAAAGATGTGAGGCCAATGATAAAGCAACCAAGCTATTAGTCAATTTATTGCCTAGCAACATCTTGAGTAAGATAGGAGAATTTGAGGATGATAAGGAGCTTTGGAGCAAATTGGCAAGAATCCATGAAGATCCCTCCACTATACAACTTCAAGAAGAATCCAAAGAGAACAACTCATTGGATCAAGAAGAAGAGGAATCCAAAGTTGAGAGAGGCTCAATATCGAAAGAAGAAGAAGAAGGTTCATCCTCTAGAGAGCATGAAGATAAAGGCAAAAGAGTATACTCTTTATTTCATGTGTACGAGGATGAAGATGAAGAGGCCTTCACCTCAAGGATTGAGGGGGAGCGTGGAACATCAATGCCAAATCAAAAAGAAGTCTCTTCATCCAGATCAAATGGAGAAAGTGCCACCCCTACAAGTAAAGGTATAGAAATTTTAATCGTAAATAATAAAAATTATATCATTTGTTTTGAGTGTAGGGAAAAAAGACACTACAAGAGTAAGTGTCCCAAATTAACCAAGAAGAAGGGCCAAGTGGTACCAAAGGACAAGGAGAAGCCCAAGGAGGTCGTCCCATGGTACACAAGGACAAAGAGCACATTGTGTATTTTTCTTACAATAAAAAAGGGTATTATCGGAATCAATGCCCTAAAGGGAGGAATTCGACAAAGAAGAGCCAAGGAGGAAGCACAAGTCAAGGGGAGCTCTCAAGGGCAAACCCAAGGTATCATTTATTGAACTAATTCCTCTAAATCATGATAAAATGCATGCTAGTTCTAGGTTATATCATTTTAATGTTATTTATCATGAAAACAGGAAACATGATAAGATTAAGGAAAAATATGTAGCATATCGTGCAAAGACTACTTCACCTAAGGTTAGGAAGGTAGATAATAAATTAGGTATTCTAACAATTTTTGATATATGCCTAAAAATAAAAATACTCATGGGAATCAAGAAAATTCCAAATCTAGGATTTAAGGATTGAAAACTAAGCCTTGGGGGTCAAAGCTTAATAAATTAGAGAAGACCTTAAAAAAATAAATTTAAAGGGGTCAAATGGATATAACATAGGTTTAGGAATAGATAAACAAGAACCATCTAATGACCATAGAGGTTTGGGATATAAACCTAAAGCCAAAAAGGATGTGTCATCATGCCATAGGATTTCATATAGTTATGGAACCAATCTTAGGTCTAGGGGTCAAGTCAAGGTTGTTGGACCCCGTAGTAGTTTTGATGTGATCAACCAAGTTGGTTAGGTCCTGCTGTGTTTGATCCCTGTGTCTGAGTGTGCAGGAGCTTAGGAACACAGGAAGTCGAGCGGAAGACGCAGCTAGCGAGAAGGACGGCACGGGAAGGGAGCCGACGGGCTCGGTGCGTCCGAAGGACGAGAGAGCTGCGGAAGAGTACTCCGGTGGGCGTGAAGAGCGTGCGCGGGGTTCGAGGGACGTTAAGCCGGGACGGAAGGCTGCTCGAGGAGAAGGCCGGGAATTGGGTTCGGGTGAGCCCTATTCCGGTTGGTCGCAATCACCTAAAAGAACGGAGCTTCGGAAGCTAAAGAGGAGAAGAAAAGAAGACAAAAGAGGCTGAAATTACTGTAGCAGAAATTACTGTAGCAGTAACCTTGAAGGCGCCTTAAACACCTTGAAGGCGCCTTAAACAAATTGAAGGCGCCTTGAACACATTGAAGGCGCCTTGAATGATTGTTTAAGGCGCCTTGAACAGTCCAGTTTGACCGTTTGCGCTGCGGATAAAGTTTTATCCGCAGATCGAGTTGGAGGTGCCTTAAACCTTGTTGGAGGCGCCTTGGACCCTCGAGATAGACTTTCCAGGAGCTATAAAAAGGCCCCTGGAGCTAGGAATTCAACAACAACTCAAGCAATCATTGTGTAGCCATTCCTAGCAATAGTTCTAAGCTTCCAAAGTGTAAAAGGCTTCTCCGCCTTCAGCAAAGGAGATTTTTCTACTGAGCTTTTTCTTACTGCCCTGGATTAACAACCTCCTTGGTTGTAACCAGGTTAAATCCTGTTTTCTACTTAATTTCTATTTCCTTGCTTAGTTTAATTTTATTTCTGCCTTTACTTATTTACTATTGCATTAATTGAGTTGAAATCCGAGGAGGGTATTTTTATTTTGTGTTTTCAACAATTCACCCCCCTCTTGCCGGCCTCCGCTGCACCAACAAGTGGTATCAGAGCTTGATCGCCTCAGAAGGACTAACCGCCAACTGAAGCACTACGATCAAGACGATGGCCGGAGCGAACATCCATCCCCCGAAGTTCGACGGAGACTTCGCCACATGGAAGCGCAAAATGGAGGTATTTTTTAAAACAGACTTTGATATTTTAATTACTATGAAATATGGTTTTGCAGCTCCTAAAGACAAAGAAGAAAACACGTGGAGCAAAAAGGAGCAAGCAGATTTTGTCGCCAACGGAAAGGCTGAGTTCCACCTACTCAGCGTTCTGCCGCCGCAGGAGGTAAACCGGATCGGAAGCTACGACTCCGCGAAAGATCTCTGGGAAAAATTCCTGGAACTTCACGAAGGTACCTCCGAAGCGAAGCTAGCAAAGCGCGACATCCTCCGGAACCAGTTGACGAACCTCCGGATGAACCAAGGCGAGAAGGTAGCGCAACTCCAAGCGAGAATCAAGGAGCTGATAATGCAACTAACGAACCTTGGAGAAGAGGTAACCAACCGGGACTCTATCAGGTACGCGCTCAATGCCTTCCCGAGAACTCCAGAGTGGGCCTCCTTAGTAGATGCATACTACATCTCTAAGGACCTCGAGGTAAGTACGTTAGAACAGTTATTTTCGACTTTTGAACTTCACGAATCTCGAGTTTCAGAGCCAAATGGAGTAGAGAAGACCGGTTAGAACATAGCTCTAAAGGCAAAAGTAATCGGTTCTGACTCCGAAGCCTCGGGCGATGAATCCGAAGCAACACTACTGGTAAAACGGTTCAATAAGTTTTTTAATTCTAATAAATTTAGACTGCAGAAAAAGAGGAATCAACAAAGAAAAAGGATGGTTCGCTGCTACAACTGCAACGAAGAAGGGCACATCAAGGATGACTGCCCGAAATTAAAGAGAAAGGAGAAAGAAAGGGAAAAATCAAAAAGCAAGAAACCAGAATCCTCCAAGCACAAGAACCTGAAGGCTACTTGGTCAGATTCATCATCCTCCGAGTCAGACATCGAAGAATTCTCGGGACTAGCACTGATGGCCAACCATCAGCTAGAAGAAATGTCTAGCTCAGAAATGAGCATAGATGAAGGGAGAGGAACATCAGAAGGAGAAAGCAATGATGAAGGGGGAGCATCGCAAGATGAGGTAAGTAAGGTACGTGCCCTAAACTCTAAACAGTCTTTTGAGTTTATTAAAGCTTTGTCTAAAGAATTAGATCAATTAGAAAAAGAAAATAAAAATTTGAAATCTGAAAATAAAAATCTAAAATTAGAAATTGAGAAATTAAGAAATAGTACATGTTTAAATAGATTTCCAAATTCAAAAATTAAAGTTTATTTGCTGTAAAATACTGATCTGACCTGTAACAACTGTTGAGGCATTTGCTACGTCCTCTCTGGTGAGTGCGTAGATCCTCGCATTGGTCGTAGCTGGAGGAGCTTCTAATCTGCCCTGGCTGATGTGTGGACCATCTAAAGCGACCTGCATCTGATGTAGCTGTGCTGGCTGGCCTCCATACTGTATCGGCTGTGGTTGAGGAAGACTTGTCTTGTTCGGGCATTGCTTAGCCATATGCCCTTCCTGTCCACATTCAAAGTATCCTCGTGTGCCCTTGCGACAAACTCCTGGGTGAAATTTCCCACAAGTAGCACACTTGGTATAACTAGGCTGTTTACTAGCTGGTCCTCCTTTCGGGTAACTCCCTGGTTTGTGCTTGTTGCTGGAGTTCCCCTTCCAGTTAGAGTTGTGGCCCTGTTGTTTCTGAGTACCTGAGCCTCCTTGCCCTTTGGACTCTGAGAGGACTTGCTTCTGCTGCTTGATATTGTTCTGATAGTGCTCGGTGGTCAGAGCACTGCTGACTAGTTCTTCGGTGGTTTACGGCCTATGTACGCCGCCAGCCACGTTTATTGCTATTTTCGGCCTCAGCATCTTGAGCATCAACTGGACTCGTTTTTTTTCTGTGCTGACTAGTTCAGGGCATAGACGAGCCAATCTATTGAATTTCTTCACGGCTTCCTCAACTGATAGGTTGCCCTGACGAAACTCCGTGAACTCGTCGTAGTGGCGGTTTGTGACTCGCATGTGAAAGAACTCCTTGAAGAATTCTTTCTCGAAGTCGGCCCACGTCATCTGGTTCACTGGGCGCTTCGCTCTAATTCTCTCCCACCACATACGTGCATCTCCTGTCAAGCAGAAGGAGGCGCACTTCACCTTTTCATGCTCTGGCCAGTCCAGAAGCTCCATCGTGCTCTCCAGTGTTTTGAACCAGGCTTGAGCATCCCATGGTTCACTAGTGCCAGAGAAGTTCTCGGGCTTGACTCTCTGCCACTGGATCAGATAGGCTTCTCTTCTTGCCTCTGTTGCTGGGGCTACTGGTGCTGTAGGCTGGATTGGTGGAATCTCTAAGACTACTGGCGTTGCTAGGTTTGGTTCCGGGGTGACTGTGGGAGTATTCTGCTGATTAGCCTTTAAGGTGGCTATCTCCTGTTGTTGTTCAGCTAGCTGCTGCTGTAGCTGAGCCACTAATGCTGTAAGGTCTGGGGGAGGCACAGAACTGCCTGCCTCGCGCTGGGGCTTAGTAGCTGGTGCCCTTCTAGCTGGGCGGCCTCTTGCCATTTCTAAAGGAAGAGAGAACATACATAACTAAAGCATCATGTTTACATAGCTAATACTATCATGTTAGTTACTACCACAGATAAGCATACTTTAGTTATCTACAAACATGAAAGTAATAAACATAACAAAGTGAGAGGTATTCTTACTTGGAAGCTGCAGGTTCAATGCTGATGTGTGTGAAGGAAGTATGGAAATTGCTCTGATATCACTCTGTAACGACCCGCCTTCGACTGGCTAAGCTGTAAGGCCGGACCATCACATTATGCTGTGCTAAACTATTCCCTGACCATCATTAAATCTAGGTGCGGAAGCTGTACTAAATAAAATTTTGCTAAACTATTGTCATTTCTTTATTCCATATGTGCTAAGGGGTGTAATCTAAAGTATACCTAGCATATACTACATCCCCTATGGTCAAGGAACTGAATTAAACATTTTCCAACCGTTATCAGACCTCCCAATCGATCCACCGATCGATTGGAATGGTCGAATCGATCCGGTGATCGATCCAGCATGCTACTGTATGCGGAACTTGGGTTGGATCGATCCAGTGATCGATTCAGCACGCTACTGTGCTCGGGCAATATTCTGGATCGATCGGCTGATCGATCTAGGCTAACCAATCGATCCAGTGATCGATTCCGGAACTCTCTGTTCGCGATGAAACTAGGCTGGATCGATCGGCTGATCGATCCAGACACAGTCTGTTCGCGGAACAAGCTGTCAATCGATCCATTGATCAATTGAGGACCCCCAATCGATCCACCGATCGATTGGGGTTTCTGATTTTGCAGCTAAGCTCTGATTTCAGCACTTGTTCGTGCCAAAATTACTTATATCAATTCTAAACTACATGCAAAACATTCTAACATCACACAAATAGTGTTCTAAGCATGATAGGGTGCATGATTAACTAATTCATAGCAATTAACATACTAAGGTGCAAAATAATAAAATGCTAAAAGGTATTTGTGCTTAAAACAAACTTGCTGAAATTCCCTAAGATCTTTATTCCAAGTTCCATCCACACACATCTTCATCACATTGCCCTCCAGTCTCCGCTAGTCCATCTTTCCTTTACCTTTATCTGCAGTATAAGGAAAAGTATCTGTAAGCTTTCGCTTAGTAAGAAACCATCTACCTCACAAAACATGCAATCGATGCAATATGCTTTTCAAACATGCTATTTGAATATGTACTGATTAAACTAAAACATGGCATGCTATCATACAATACATGGAAACCAAAAACTAGTCATGGCATACTATCATCTAAAGCATGTGTAACAAAAGCTGAGCATAGAGCTATCATACATAATCATAAGAGTGAGCTGAACTGAAGCATAAACTGAGCTAATTCTAGCAAATGCTAAAGCTATACTGATTTCACCTAACTATTTTGTGAGAGTTTAAAACTACATATATAATAGATGAAAATACTAATCATGCTGCTGTTTGGGCCCGGCAACTGTACGTGCTATGCGCGCATCCCTAACTAGACCCGGGTTTGCAAGTCCCGAATTTAGTAGGGTTACTAGGTTATCTGAACCTAGGGACGACTGTGGGAGCCCAACCCAATGGATATCTAATTCCAGTACAGTGCCACTGAGAAAGTAAAATACTGAACATAAGCTAATAAATTCTTGTCTTGCTTTTACTAGGTTGTCTAAACCCAGAACTAGGTTATCTAAACCTAGAGGCGACTGTGGGAGCCCACCCATTGGGCATCTAGTCCTGTAAAAGCTGTAGCAAGACTATATGAGTTGTGAAATGCTTCTATTACATTTAACTAAGCTATTAAAATGCCTAAGTTGCATTTTAACTGTGCTAGTAATTTAATCGAACACTTGGTATGCGCTAATTCGCATCCTTTGTGCCGAAAAGCTATATACTACTAACTAAAACATGGAATTCACACGGAAGCTACTTATACTGCAGGCGAGGGGTTTCTTACCTCCTGTTCGGATTTTCTTACGATTCTTATCGCTAGATTTCCGGAGAAGACGATCTACTTGACGATCTTCTCACGTCTATGCGTTCTTCTCGCGAAAAGGAGCGTCCTCGTATCCTTCGTGTTGCCGGGTGGTGCTCCTAGAACCCTTGGCTTGGTGCGTCGAGAGAAGGAGAGGAGAAGGGGGAGGGGTCGGCGGAAACTAGGGTGAGGAGGAGAAAAGCTACGTTAAAAAAAATAACTCTTCACTTAATTCCTCCCTATTTAAATTAAGTGGTAGATTCACCCAACTCAAATATAAATCTAATTGATTCCCTTTTCTTTCAGTACGGCCCTGCTGGGTTCACTTGGTTACTAAGGTTCACCATAAGTCATAGGACCCATAGGTCTCGGGTTCAATTCTCGCGTAAGCTATTTTCGTTTCCTATTTATTTTTACTACTTCCGCTATTCTAAAAATTCTATAAAAATATCCTAAAATTTCAGAAAAATATTAGGATATTTCTAATAATTATTTTGAGAATTTTCGGGCATTACACTCTAGCTCTGACGTGACCCAACAAAGGGGACTTACTCGGGATTCTGCTCCCTCTCTCTCGATTGGCTTTATCGATCGAACGGTTCTCTATGAGCTTCATTCTCAACTTGGATCAAATTCACTCGGGGCTCTGCTCCCCCTCTTCTGAGTAGCCCTGCTAATCAGACGTCTCTCTATGAGTCACATTCCAAGCTTGGATCGAACTCACTCAGGGCTATGCTCCCCCTCTCCTGATCAACCCTACCAATCAGACAACTCTCTATAAGTCTCATTCCCAGCTTGGACTGGACTCACTCGGGGCTCTATTCCCTCTCTCTCGATCAGTCATGCCTATCGGATAGCTCTCTATGAGACTCATTCCTGACTTGGACTGGACTCACTCAGGCCTATGCTCCACCTCTCTCGATCAGCCCTGCCGATTGGATGACTCTCTATAAGCCTCATTTCCAGCTCAACCCGGATTCACTTAGGCTCTGCTCCCCCTCTCCCAATCGACCTTGCCGATCGAACAACTATCTATGAGTTCCATTCTTGGTTTGGATCAGACTCACTCAGGGCTTTGCTCCCCTTCTCATGGTCGGCTCTGCCGATCGGACGACTCTCTATGAACTCGATTCCCGGCTCTGATCGGACTCACTCAGGGCTCTGCTCTCCCTCTCCCAATCGGCCTTGTCGATCTGACAGGTCATAAATGGATCAACATGGGCTTGCTAGATCACCCATGAACTCTACCCCTTTTTGGGAATGTTGTTACGACCAATATAGGCCATATACAGAAATGAGATCTTTGAGAATCACATCTTCTAGCTAACAGCCAAAATGACCCCGACTCAAAAGCTCATCATTCGACATTAATACAACACGTGAATTTGTCAGAGAGTCAGAAAATCATATCAGTATATAGATACACAATAACACTTGCAATACATGCTACATACTCTCCCCATGCCTATGATGTGATTGTTGTGTATGGTATAAGCATGGTGATAGGACAGAATGACAGATAGTAGGATAATACCTCATTAAATACTGAGATTTTGAGAGACATTATAAAAGGGGATCATTTTCCGCTGTTACAAATACGCACACACGTCTATATACTTGTCTTCATTTTTCATCTTTGCACTACTACTATTTTTTGATTTGATTGTGGAAGTAGCTACTCCAGGGATTCTTTCCTGACCTACATACAGACGATTTCTTGAAACTCTATTAAATACTCAATTTTGTTCGTCATGCACTATTTGAACCTTACATGCTTGCGGAAGAGACCGTGTGAACTGATGTTACAACCTCTCTAGTACTTTGTTTGCATGATTTAATTTACATGTTTTTAAGCATGGAATCAAATCAAAATGCAATGCATTATTAAGCAAACATGGTCAATAAGAGTCTGACTTTATGTAAGCGTATATTAGAATGTTTGATTTTCTCAAGTCAAAAGCAAACCTTTCGGTTTGTCAAAAAAATGGGAAACTAAGGTCTGGTTTTACACAATCTTCCACAAAAGAGGCTACATTTTGGATTTAGCACAAAAACTTCTCCCTCTAGAAGATGCTCCCCACCCAATGTCGTTGACAAATGGAGCAAGGGTTTTGGATCTGTTCGGAAGAACTAATCAATTCGATATATAGTTTTAGTTTATACCATACAATGTCAAGTAGCTTGCACTTTGCAACAAGTAAAGGGAAAAATTCCCAACTTGCTTATGTAGACATTCAAAGTTCATGAACTGCAATGGACAAATTTAACCAATTTTAGTTATTTCCCCAAGCACAACACTCACTCAGGCGCGATACGACACAAGACTTCATACGAATATTCTAAAGCGCGACAAGATATTAATTGAGTCAATCGATTCGAGAGAGCAGTGTAGAATTGATATAATAGTGTATCTCGATAGGGTTATCCTGATGCGATCTAGCTGAATCTAGTTCGCCAGAGCACCCATGCTTCGCGTCTCATCCAATCGGAACCCCTCACTCAGTGGTCCACACAACAAACCCAAATTTGGTGAGAACTTGTGTCTTCACCATGCCACCAATTAAATTCACAGCCTAGCTCGTATGGTCTCACTGCAACTTGCTTTCCCTCACTTTCCAAAAAATCTTTTTTATTTCCAAATAATTTTTATCATCCCTAACAATAATAATAGAGAGAATAGAGTTTGATCAATGATTGAATGGCATTGTCCAAAATATTCTTCTCCTTTTTTCTTTTTCCACCATGAAAAGGTGTACTGAGCTACAGTGGCTTTTTGTCTTCTTCTCCTGGCTACGTCCATAAACAAAGTTAAAAAACAAAAGAAGGTAAATTGAGTGTGTCACGGAAACCGTACCGCGATGACTACGGAACCCTAATGAAATCTACTCTTCACCTACTTTTCATTCTTTAAGGAATTAGAGAAATTTGGGCTAATTTAATGGATGATTATCTCTTATTGCTCAAGTACCAATAAAGAAAGGGGGAGTCGTTGTAGAGTAGAGCTGCCTCCTTCACTTTCCCGTTTGTTTTCTCGGGGCGATTGGAGACGACGACGATTTAGTGATGCAATATGGTCAATGTTTTTGTAATAAATTCAGGACTAAAGAATTAGGTGCTCTTTCACCTTCGACGGCACTTGTTTAGGTGCACACGCATTAGCATTTTATTGAGAGGAGGGATGAGTCTCGGTGGGACCAATCACGGGGAAGGGGTCTCGCCGTTAGAAGTTTGATTTTTTTTTTTTTATTAACAAATAAATTTTTTTAATGGACCATCCGTTATTAATACATATCGATTAATCTTAGTAGTCGATAAAAATTTTTATAGAATCAAATTGATCATTTCATAATTCATTGACGTAAATTGGATACATGATATAACTAAAACAATTGATTGAATTCAAATTAAGTATAGATTGATTTCAAAGTAAAAAAATTGTTACCCCTTTATATAGAATTATAAATTGTATAAAAAATATCTCGCTAGTTGTCTTTTTTTTTTTATAAAAAAGTCATTGGGTTAGGATAAATGCCCCACTAAAGTTACGGTTTTATCTTGCTCCGATAAATTATATAAGAAATAAGTTATATTGTTATATATTTGAACATTAAGTTAGAAATATGTGATGGAGATTTAAAACAATTATGCTACCGCGAGCATAAAAGAGTCAAACAATTTAAACGCACAGGAGTTTCATCAACGGATCAACTTAAAGATCAAGAAGAGGAGGAACAATTAGGTTTAATTTTTCATAGGAGTTAGAGCAATGACGATCGTATTTCTCTTCCAGAGGAGAGAAAAGATGTCTGTCAGTGTTAGGTCTAAGGAAAACCTTAGTCGACTTTAGAACTTGCAAATGCTTCTCGATTATCCCTGATAGTCAATGGAAAATTTTAATGGAATCGAACCAGTCGTTCCATAATTCACTAACGTAAAAAAAATGGTATAATTAAAAAAAAATGATTGGATTCAAATGGAATAGATTGGCTTCAAAGGGAAAATTTTATTACCTTTCATATAGAATTATTATAAATTGTATAAAAAATATCTCGCTCATCGTTTGATTTTTCTTATAAAAAAAAGTTATGTATTAGGATAAATGTTCCACTAAAGTGATAGTTTCAACTTACTCCGATAAATTGCATAAGAAATAAGTTATATTGTTATATATTTGAGTGCTAAGTTAGAAATATGTGATGGAGATTCTAAAACAATTGTGCTACCGCGGAGCATAAAAGAATCAAACAATCAAACAATTTAAACACAGAGGAGTTTCATCAACGGATCAACTTGAAGATCAAGAAAAGGACAGCTAGGCTTAATTTTCCGTAGGAGTTAGAGTAATGACGACTATATTTCTCTTCTGGATGAGATGAAAGATGAGCCGATCATATAATCCTACAGAAACCATAATCCTTTATAGAGCTTTAGAACTCGTTTCCGTTATCAATTCGCTAATAATAACATAAAGTGAGTTAACTGATTTATATGCACATAATTCACACTCATTAAATCAAATCCACAATTAAACATCTATTAATCCTTAATGAAGGAAAAATAAAAAAAATCCAACAACACTTAGTCACACGCAGCTCATATAAACTTGGCTCTTGTGGGACGATTTGGGGAAGCTTCATTTGGGGACTTCAACACTCATGGCGAATTGTGAGAGCTTGGCACCACTTGTGGTAGTTTGTAAAATTCTAGTACTTGCGGTTATTCATGGAAAGTTCGTCCAACGCCTAATGTTCATGATCGCTTGTGGATGATCTAATAATACTCCCTCAAAATTGCTTTGATAAATGCTATATAGTATTTTTTTTAGCATAAAAGGCGAAATTGGAGAGATGGCGCGCTAACGACAGTGACTCAATTGTTAATTGGAACTAGACTTTTCACTCAGACAGGGAGTTTTCTTCCGATTCTACACACATGAAGACGAGTAAGCAGAATGTTAGTGCCTAAAAGGTAAGGACGGAGTCCGTGACCAAAGCCTTCAAACACTCAAATCAGTACACATCCGGATATGTTAGGCTCAAACATTCAAACAAAATGTTTGAATGCTAGGCTCCTTATATTTAACCAGCTTAAGGATCGGTCGATCCTTGCTCGTCAGTCTTGTAATTTGTCCGGACTAGGCCTGAGAGCCCTATTGCTGGATGAGCGCCAAAGCTAAGTGGGGTATGCTCTTTTCTCTTGACCTTGATCACTATATCATCTTATGCCATCTTAATTTTGATCGGTTATCTTCTGGGTCCGTTTGTTATATCCTGTATCAATATAAAATAAAAGTTGAATATTTTAAGAAAAATTAGATATGGCATAATATTTATGAAGATGTATATATAAATCTCTTAAGTCATGGTAGGCACGTGCCCTACCATGACTTCAATTGGTTGGAGCCAGTGCATAAGATCATCAATATATTTAGATTTTCATGGTAAATGAATTTCTGCCTCAATTTTAATTAAAGAAAATTAATTCGATGAGCATTGATGCGATAATGATGAAGGACCCATCTTATTATCACAATGATGGTCAAAAAAAGGTCAATATCAAAACGGTCAAAGTTAAAGTGGTCAACGTATAGATGATATCGACTGGTCAGGCGGAGTACACCCCGATCGGGGAGAAGGCTCTGACCCGACGTCGCGTTCGACACGGGAAGCAATCAAACAACCGACACTCAAGAGAGACAATGTGCCGAAGCCGAGCCGAGTGACTATCCCGCTCGGCTAGATAGCAGAGTTGGAGGTGTAGAGTTCAACTTCGGCTGAGCGATTATCCCGCTCGGCCTGACAACAGGAAGCAATCGACGCTCAGAGACAAGGTACGGAAGCCGAGCCGAGCAGCTATCCCGTTCGACCAAACAGCAGAATTTAATAAGAAATCAACTTCGGCCGAGCGGCTACCCCACTCGGCCTGACAGCGGGCTTCGACAATAACGTAGTGGACCTTCGGTCGAGCAGACACACACAGAGGGACAGCAAGGTTCTGGTCGGCCAGACGGAGCACCAGGGCGGCGGAATTCCGGCCGAGCTGCCAATCCGCTCGGTCTAGCAGTACACTTCTGATGATATCCAGTGATATCGTTTTGGAAGTTGGTGCCACCGACACTGATATGGGCCGCCAGAAGATCGTACGGTGAAAACTTTCACTGTCACTTTAGAGATATGCTCGGCCCGTTAAGGTACTGTATCAGAGACACTTTACTAACAAGTCTTTTCAAGGAAAGCTTTGAGAAGCGTGCTCACCTTTGGAAGCGTGCGCACGCACTACTAGAACTCTATATAAAAGGGGATCCAAGTATCGACGGAGGTACGTAATACATGCGATATTCACTATTTACGCTACAATAGTCTTTTTATTGCTCCGCTTCATTTCTCATCGCCGGTGACTGACTTGAGTGTCGAAGGGTCAACACCGAGGACCCCTTCCCTGATTCAGCATTGACGTAATCTGTGTTACAGATTCGCATGAAATCTACAGAAGATCAATGTAAACGTCACATTCTTATCTTTTCATCTCCTCAACTTTTAGACCAGATGAATCATCTTTTCAATTAATCTACGAATGATTTTTTTTTTAAACTTGAGTGGTCCTGTAATTCTAGGTTTTTAAAAAAATTATTTTTGGCACTTGTATTAATGATTCTCCACTTGCTGGTATAAAATTGAATGGAGATTATAAAAGGTTTTCTTAATTTTAATAAATAAATAATAAAAAAAAGATTTGAGAAAAAGTTGTACCTGTCATGTACTCTTATGGTACACACACCCGCCGGTATTTAATTATTATTTTATTTATTTTATTAATTTTCTAAAATAAAATTTATTTATTATTCGCTATAAAAACGATCCACGAAACCAACCAACCAACCAACCAGTCATCGGTCCTTCCAATTAGTCGTCGGTGGAACGGACGAGGATGTTGCGGCGGTTGTCGCGGGTGGCGGATTCCTCGCAGTACGAGGCGCTGCGGCGGCGGCGGCCGTGGCAACGCAAGGAGAGGCGGGAGTCGGCGGCGGAAGGCCACGTGCCGGTCTACGTCGGGGAGGAGATGGAGCGGTTCGAGGTCCCGACCCGGTTGCTGAACCGCCCGGCCTTCGTCGAGCTCCTCCGCCTCTCCGCCCAGGAGTACGGCTACGACCAGCGCGGCGTGCTCCGCATCCCATGCCCTGCCCCGCTCTTCCGCCGGCTCCTCGCTACCGAGGAAGGGAAATCGCCGCCGCCGCCGCCGACGGCGGTGGCGGCGGCGGCGGAGGAGGAAGAGCTGCTCCAGTCTTCGTTCGACGAGTGGTTCCTGTCCTCCTCAGATCCGTGCTGAACCGGCGAGTCGAAGCGGGGAGCTTCGCTGTAGATAAGCGGCTGAGGTCGCCGGGGAAGGGGGGTGGTTGTGCAAAATAATGCTTCGAACCATTGTGTTTGGTTACTGCACTCTTTCCGTCTTATTTGTCTTCTTCAGGCATGCGAATATAGAAAAAATCTAAGACTTTGGCGTATGTGTTCGTCTCATGAAGCTCTTTGCTCGATCGATCTCGCCAAACTATTCATTTTAATGGCGACCAATCATTGCTTTATAGAAAAAGGGAGAGACGAGAGTTCACACGCGCAGTCATTTCCTCGGTATATATTCCGTTGCACAATTTTATCGGAGACAGTGGAGTAATTTGAATTAAAATTATAAATCAAATTAAATTTATCTGTTAAGCTGACCTTGAACGAGTAATCTCATGCACATGTTACAAAGTAAAAGGAAGAGTTATTTGAAATGATTGAATTGGTTGAAAAATTGGGCTATTTATATGCTAGAGGGTAGATTCTTGAGTACAGACTTTTGAGTAAAGATGCTCAAGGATGCTCCCGACTTTCTCAGTGTAGACTCCCGACCGGAGAGTCCATGTTGCATAAGATTGCAGAGTCCGAGTGACAAACTCTTGACTTTTCGAGTGCAAACTCACGATTGCAGAATCTCGACTGAAGAATCCTGACTGTAGACTCCCTACTGGAGACTCCCAAGTGATGGAAAGAAAATGTGAAGCCTACTTTCAAGCAGTTTCTGTTAAAACTGGAAGCACTAGCTAATCAAACTTGTGTTTTCATATTGGCAAAGGTTTAAAGTTAAGAATATTTGTGATCTAATAAGCTCACCTAAGTGTGCAGACAAGTGGTCAAAAGTGTAAGTACCCAGAGATAGTTTTGATATGATCAGCCGAGTTAAACTAGATGCTGTGCGTATTTGATCCTTGTGTCTAAGTGTGCAGAAACTTAGGAACATAAGAAATCAAGCATGTTAGTGTATGTTGCACTAATAATCTGGTTTTGATGTATGACAAATAGGTTAAAGTTAGATGTGTTGTTTGTCTAATTACTCTACCAAGTGTACAGGAGTTAACTAGTTTGAGGGACCTAACACCAGCTTGAAATCCAGCTAGGTCTGCGGGTCTGATAGCTGGTGGGAAGTCCAGATAGGTCCGCGGGGCTTGATTTCTGGTAGGAAGTCCGGTTGGGTCCACGAGATCTAACAACCGACCGAAATCCAGTTGGGTCAGCGGACCTGACAACTGGTAGAAAGACCTGGTGGGTCAAAGGCAAGTCAAGTGACTATAGTTGGTAAGTGAAGGTAAGCAACTAGAGAAGAGATCTAGTGAGGATGTGTTCCCCGTTGAGGGAACTATAGGCGTCAATCCAACTTAGGTCAATTTGGGAAGCTTAAGTTGAGATCTTGACTAGATTCTGGTCTCGAAGAGATATGATCAAATTACTACCCTATATGCTATCTTGTGCTAACCCTGTTTTGCAAGGTAGATATAATTTTTATTGCCCGGACTAATCTTTTCTTGCAAGGAGAAGATTGCTGAAGAAAAGGACTCTGAGTGCCCAGAGCTAGTTCGAGCGCCCAGAGTAGGCTGGCCCAAGTGGGCCCACAGGCGTCCAGGCGATCCGGGCGCCCGGACTCGGTCCAAGTGCCAGGACTCGGTCTAGGCGCCCAGAATCGAAAAATCATCCACAAGCTGATATAGAGCGCGTCGATTGGCCGAGCCACATGGTCTAGGCGCTTGAAATCGACCTATTTAAAGGCTTTCGACTCGGAGCTTCAGAACAACAACTGCAACAACTTTCTCTTCTGCTCGGTACTCCGAAAAAGCTCATGCGACGCTATGAAACTCTTCCAACAACCGAAAATCAAGATTCTTTTCTGTTTGTTGTCGATAATACTATTTTATAGTTCTTGTACTTACAATTTATAATCATTTCGAACTATTAGTAGATTTTTCAATGAAAGCACTCGACAAGTGTGGGCATTGGAGTAGGAGTCATCGAAGGCTCCGAACCAAGTAAAAACTTGGTCGTGTTAGCATTGCTTCTTATTCTTCCACTGCATACCTGTTTTAAATCAAATTTTCGACGATCTCTATTCACCCCTCTCTAGCATTCTTTCTGATCCTATAAGTGGTATCAGAACAGGTACCACTCTTGATTGGTGTAACCACCAATCAGGTAAGAGGATGATTTTTTCTCTCTTTCAAATTTTGAGTTTTTTGATATGGTCCAAACTGGTACAATTACTTTTTTGAATAATTTCTTTTTGTTGCAAACAACTCTGAATTGGTGCAAGACCAATCAAGTCTTAATATTTGTTTCTTCTTCTCCCACACTATTAATTCAAGACCTAGTCTTGAGATTCTTTTTGCCTTTTCCTCTTTTGTGTTCAAGGTTCATGGCCTAAAACGAGGGATACTCCACCATACGTCCTCCCCTCTTCAATGGTGAAGACTTTCCATATTGGAAGAAACGGATGGAGGTGTACCTGAAGATCGACTTCGACCAATGGTTTAGTGTCACCAAAGGATACAAGATGCCCGTCGATAACGTTGAAATTCCAATGGACCCAAAAAATTGGAATCTGAAAATGAAGAAAAAGTCTTAGATAGACTTCAAAGCTCTCAACACAATCCAGTGCGGGCTAACGAATGAAGAACTGAATCGGGTTGGCCCACATGAAACGCGAAGGAGCTATGAGACAAACTCATAGAATTGCACGAGGGAACCAATGACACAAAGGTAACAAAAAGGAATATGTTTTTAAATAAACCATTTACATAAAAATGCAGCAAGGAAGGAGAATCTGTGAGTCAACTACATGCGAGGACAAAAGACATCCTCAACGGACTTCACACAATTAGCCACCAGATGGAAAATCGTGATCTTATAAGTCACGCACTAAACGCATTTCCTCGAAATGCACTATGAGCATCCATCATGGATGCCTACAAAATTTTGAGGAATTAAAACTAGATGAGTTGTTTTGTGAACTTGAACTCCATGAACAGACTAACTCATAGCATGTCGAGAAAGGTATTACTCTTTTTGCAGGTCCCTTAAAAGCAGCTAAACACAAGCACAAACCAGAGCCAGAATCTGAATCTGACTCAGAAGATGAAGAAGAACAGCTTAAACATGGTTAGAAAAATGTTCACGAGAAGGAAGAACAACTTCACGAAGAAGGACTTACAAAAGGTGATCAAAGCAAGTGACTCGAAGGCAAGATCACATGCTACGGGTGCAACAAGAAAGGACACTACAAGAATAAGTGTCCGAAGATGAAAGATGACAAACCCAAACCAACCAAAAAGAAAAAGGAACTCAAGGTGACGTGGGACGAGTCATCCTCAGAAGAATCTGATGTTGAGGATCAGAAGCATCACAATTACCTCGCATTGATGGCAACGGGATCGGAATCAGAAAGCGAGTCCGAGGACGAATCAAGCCACGAGTCTGTAATTGTTTTCGAAGGTTCGAATGAGGTATCCTCCATCCTAACCTCCAAATTTTTTAGAATAAATGCATGTTTTTTAAAAAAATTAATTAAGTATGAAAAATAAAATGAATCACTGTTTGAGGAAAATCAATGCCTCAAAGAAGAAACTAAAAATAAAGATCAAAATCAAGATGTAACACTTGATGAGGAAAACACAAATTTAAAAAGTGAAATTAATAAACTTAAAGGGTTATTAGAAACTTTCACCACTAGATCGAAAAATTTAGATTTAATTCTTAAAACTCAAAAAGGTGTATACAATAAGTCTAGGCTTGGATATAAGTCCAGCTCAACAAATAAAACATTTATATTACTCATAAGCCAAAACAAAAACCTAATTAAAGCTTGGGTTCCAAAAGCATGTCTAAGCATAAGTAGGATTTAATCAATTCTATGTGCCCAAACATGAAATTCATTACATATATCCATCTAAACCTAACCCAAACCAAAATCTAAAACATAAAACAAAATCAACTAAACCAAATCCAAATAAAAAAAAATGAATTTAAATCAAATAACTACAAAACCAACTTAAACTCAAATTATCATCAAGTCCATTATAACTATAAAAGTAATTGACATAAATCTAAAACCTAAAATTGAAAGTTCAATATTTCAGGGGAGACTCCAAATTAGTTGGAACCTCTAAAATAATAGTTTACCCGATTGGATAATTAAGATTAGATTAAAAAAGGACAAAAGTTTAACTTGAAAAAACAGCACTGGAGAAGTTTTAGATGATAGTAGATTAGGGAAGTTTTGTCTATGCATGTCTAGGAAGATATGACTTCGACCTGGTACATTTGGTTTAGTGGAACTAACTGAAGCTACCCCTTACCAATCTTAGCTGGTTAGACCAAAGTTTTGTTATTAAGTTTAGTGGATAGGACTATTTGGAAAACGTCGAAGGCATGGCTACTCTAATGATGTCCAAGTGGCTCACCATAGCCTAGAAGTTTATCCAAAGAATGCCTATTTGTTGAACCCAAATCTAAACTTGAATCTAACACAAAGTTAAACCAAACCCTGAAATTCAATTTAACTTCTCATAAAACCATAAGATCCCTTTTGTTTAAAAATTTAGACTGGTGAGATGAATAAGGATAATTTAAAAGTAAAATAAATTAAATCTAAATAATTAAATTGAAATCAAATAATTAATTCAAATAAGTTTAAAGATATTGCTTATGTCTAAAAAATATTAGATTAAAGGGGAGGATATTTATTCGGATAATTTTTAAATTCTAGGAAAATTATTTATGTTTCTAAAAATTTCCTATTTCGTCATTGTTCCAAAATTTATTTTGGCCTTAGCTTAGATCAAACCCCTATAAAGAATGATCCTATAAATCTAGAAATTGAGCATCTCACAAATACACTAGGTTACCTTGATTGTGTATTTATAAACATAGAATGGTGTGAAATGTATAAGTATTTTGCCTGGACTTGAGATACTTATATCAGTGCATCAACATAAGTTTGAGCAAAAAATATAGCAGTACATTGATCAAATCAAGTAGTCCTTTTTTTAGCAAATAACTAATTGGACATAAATACTTCATTTGATTAACTAGGTAAACACTGCTATCTTCTGATAGTTAGTTAGTAATCAAGGGTTAGACAGTTAAGGACCAATAATAGATAAGTATATTTAACTAAGCTTTTATTACTACTACTCTTCTTAAATTCTCATCTCAATTAGTTTTCTAACCTAAGTTAACTTAATCTTTGACTTAATCAATTACTAACTCATATTAATCTCCAATTAATTAATTAATTAAATTAACTCAAAATAACCTTTAAACTTGAATTAATTAATTCTCAAGTTAATTAATTTAGTTAACCATTAATTAAATTCATACTTTTTCTTAAATCAATCTTTAATTAACTTCTTAAGATAATTAATCTTCAAAATTAATTCTAAACTATGTTAATTAACTTAAGTTTTAACTTAATTTCACAACTTGAAATTAACATAACTTACACTAATTTGTTCTTAAACAACTTATTTAACTTAAATTAATCTATTAATTTAATTAATTAAAAAAAACTTAAAAAAACCTACTTAACTTAAATTAAAGAATTGACCTAATTATCTCCTAACTTATTTAACAAATATATTAAAACTATTAGTTAAAATCCTTAACCTTAATTAAAATTTTAAAAACAACTAAATTAACCATTTTAAACTTAATCATTTTTAATCTCCAATTCTACTTAATACCTAACTTAATTAAGCCATTTAACTTAAGTTAATTACTTAATTTAATCATCTTCTTTACTTAAATAAAATTTTCCAAATTCACCTAATTAAATTAATAAAACAATTTAACTTGAATCAATTTGTTAACTTAATCAAATTCTTACCTTAACCTTAAATTATTTTTTCAAAGATTAATACAATCCTAATCACCCAAAACTGGAGCCCAAAACCAGGGGCAGGCGCCCCAGGTATCAAGGTTAGGGCGACCGGAGTCCCGTTCGGGTGCCCCACCCCGCCACCCTATATATCTAGGCGCCCGAACTGTGGTCCGGGTGCCCAGAATCCCCTATAAAAGGGTTGGTAGGGGCACCCTCACCCTTTACCCCTCACCTTCTTCACTTTTGCAAAAGACCTTTTTTTTGGGTTTTACGAGCAAAAGATGATAAGAAAAAAAATACATTTTTCTAAACTTTCTAAACCTTCCTCCTTCGATTATAGTATCGCTTTGCATATCAACCAAGCTTGTCAGTTCTATTATAATTATTCACGATGGCTCGATAATTATTTTTAACTTTATTTTATTTGTTTTAGTTGCTTTAGTATCTTATCTTTAGGATATTATTTGTTAATTAGGAAACGATTACGTGCTGGTACTATCCCCTCAACCGCTAGTATAAACCCTAGATTTCCTACTAAGGAACTTAGGATTAGGTTTACCTCTACTATCTATATGGCTGCGTTGTCTAGATATTTAGATAGACAGTTTTTCATGCGATCATGCATTCCATCGGTAGAGGTTATTGATCATTACAGTTTGCAGCGCTTAATTATTGCATTATAGTTCAGTTAACATACGTTTGTGTGTTGAACTATATAACAACCTAATTAGAGTCGATGATTTTACCTATACCACTAGGGTCGTCGGTACGAATATTACATTATCCCCCACTATCATCCGTACCTTTTTAGGACACTATGATCCACGTGTCTTTTTCAGTGCTATCCTCCTAGGGATCTACCATTTGGTGATCCCTATTCACATATTATGCTCGATATGATTTATTCATATGTTTTCTGGGGTCAGCCTATACTGGCTGTGACCCTATTTCGTTCAATCACTCTTAGAGTCCAGGACTATGTCCTTTATAAGGTCTTAGTCACATGAATTTTACCTTTGACTACTCGTGACGTAGCGATGATGCGCCCCTTTCATTGATTTCTCCTTTATGCATTATGTCATAGGTTAGATATAGATATTAGTTTGCATATATTTCATACCATTCTCTATTCAGCTGGTATCACCACCAGTCTATGGGTCCACTTGCCCTATTGTCACATTTTGACTGCCTATATAACCTCATTGTGCATTGATGTCACTACAGGTGATGTCAGAGTCCTAACTGAGTTTGACATGGTCAGTGCTAGGAACTTCTCCTTAGGGGGTGTGCATATAGATGATGAGGGTGTCCTATCCTGGAGGAGAGAGGACCAACACCAGCCTGATCCAGTAGCCCAACCCCAGCCTGATCCCGCGGCTCAGGGTCAGCCTGATCTAGCTCCAGGAGAGGAGACAGGGATAGATGCATACATAGCTGATCTTTTTGGGCCACCTATTCCTTCAGTCCCTCCTACTCTAGACGACCGAGTTATCGGACTTGAGGTGGCCATGACGAATCTTCGACAGGAGGTCTCCAATCTTTGACGGGACATGTCCAGTTCTTGAGAGGAGAACCAGACTCGTCATACTGAGTTAATGGACTTCTTGTGCTCCTGGGGTTCTGGTCCATCTCCCTTATCTTCGCAATAGTACAATCCTTGATTATTATTTTTTTCTTGCTTGTACATATTGACTTGATGCTACTTGATGCTTAGTTCAGTTATTAGTATTCAGTTTCCCTTTAGTTGTTTTCCCTTTAATTATTTGACTTATTAATGCTTATTACATAATGCTTGATAGTCCTTATTATGTTATCAAATTAAGGAAAAGCAATTGTTTAGACAATTTAAACATAATTTTTTTGTCTTGAAAATTCTTGACAAACTTACTTTGTAAAACTTCATTCAAATATTTTAAAAATCTCTTTGAAAAATATTTTTAGAATGCTTTAAAAAGTTATTATGTGTAAAAATTACTCTTAAAATGTTAGAAAAATTAATTTGAAGAATTTCTTTATTATCTTTTACCTTAAAAATATTTATTAAAAATTTTTCTTTGCAATTACTTTGAAATTATTTTTAAAAAATTTTTGAAATCACTTTGAAATTGTTACTTGGAAAATTTTATTTAACATTATTTTGCCAAAGTTATTTTGAATTTTTTTTAAACTTAAAGAAGATTTTGCAAAGCTTTACTTCAAAAATACTTTTAAAAATAACTCCTTAGAAGTTTACTTTAAACTTCCTTTAAAAATAATACTGAAAAATTTCTCTTTAAACCTTCTTTTGAAAATCCTACTTAGAGAATTTTTCTTAACTTTCCTGTCTATGTTCTTTAAAAAGTCCTACTTAGAAAAATTTAAATCTTTGGAAATTAATTTCAAAAAGAACTTTAACATTTTTTTTCTTATTTACTCCTTCCTCAAATAAAGCTAAGTTTTTGTTTAAAACCATCACTTTACAATTATTTTAAGTAGTTGGGTTTTTGAAAACCTTATTTTCTTTCAAAATTACTTGACATATGTGTTTGAGGCTTGCTTGAAAAACTAAGATTGCAAAATTCTTGTACTCAAATGGTTACTTAGTTAATTATGCTTTATGCATGTATTTTTTGATGTGTGACAAAGGGGGAGGATAGTGGGTTAGGTTAGAAAACTTAACAAAAAGGCTAGAAATACTATTGCATGTCGAGTCAGATACTTTGAAATTGTCGAGTCAGATACTGACCCTTCCTTCGACAAAGACAAAAATGCTTATGTGGTAAGAAAATTCTCAAAATTTTTTAAAACTAATAAATTCAATAAGTCTCAGGCTAAGAAGTCTACACGAAACAAAAGATGAGTTTGATACTATAACTGCAATGAAGAAGGGTACATCAAGGATGATTGCCCAAAGCTGAAGATGAAGGAGAAGAAGAAAGAACCAACCAAATCAAGGCACAACAACTTAATAGCAACATGGGATGAGTCATCATTGGAGTCCGAAGTTGAAGAGTATGTCAGACTAGCATTGATCGCAAGTCACCAAGAAAAGAGCATCGACGAAGGGGGAGAGTCAAACTTCGAAGTTGACATGGTAAGTAAGGTATGCTTACTTCCTCCAAATCAACTTTACAAAGATATTAAATCCATGTCTAAATCACTATGCAAAATAAAATCAAAAATAATAATTTGAAAAAGAAAATTTTAGACTTGAAAATAATTTTAGCACACTCATGTCCATTAGAAATGCATGAAAAACTAAAGGATGAAAATGAAAAATTGAAGGAGTAAATTGAATTTTTTTTTACATGTGTTAATCCAAATAATTCAAGAAATTATAAAAACTTAAATTGGTACTTTAAATTTCATACGGTCAAAATAGAAAAATATCATAAAAATATGTATCCAAGAAATATCTTGTTAACCCAGTAGGTAAAAAGTTATTTTGTGTCCCCAAATCTTGCTTAGTATAAATAAATGATTATACATGTATTTAAATTTTTCTTACAAAATTAATTTTGTATACTTAGTTTCCATAATTTTTGCTATTTTTTTTTCATATTACAACAATACATAATCCGTTCATATAATTTTTTTTTGGAAATTTTCATTGATTAAATATTTTTTTAATTCTTGATTGAAAAATTATAATTTAAAAATTTTAAATTTTTTTTGAGACCTATCTTGAAAAACTTGATTTTTCGTATACTTACTGTTACATTTTGAATATATAGAAAAATTAGTCGGATTTTTAAGCTAGAAATACTATTTTTGAATATTCATTTTCAAAAATGAATGTTATTTGCTTAAAATATTTTTCATGCAAGTTTTCCTTAAAATTTCTTATTCATTTTTTTATAATAAAAAAGTTGGTTCTCTGTCTATTAAATTATTCTTGAAATTTACTGATATATAATAAATTTTCTATAAATTATTTATCTAAATTTTTTTTTAAAAATAAAAATTTCTCAAAAACTTATTTTTTAAAAATTTAATTTTTCTTTAGTTATGCATTTTGTTGTCAATATTTATAAAAATTTGGGAGATTTATTTGAATAAAAATTTATTTTGTAAAAAACTATCTTTTTTACAAAATATTATATTTATACTAAACTACTTAAAATATTTTTCATGAAATTTTTTTTGTCTATTCATATACTACTATTGAATTTTAAGAAAAAATTTTCAATTTCTTTTTGAAGTATTGAACTTATTTTTTAATTAAATTTGAATATTAAATCTTGAAAATTCAGACTTTTGAAAAAGTATTTTGTAATTTTTTTTCAATTTCCTTAGCCCTTCGAAATGTTTCAAACTTTTATCTAACTATTATATTTTCTTTTCCTGTCTCTATTTTGATGTGGTCAAAGGGGGAGAATTTGAAACTTAAGTTCAAGGGGAGGGGTACTTTTGTAATTTTATTCTTAACAAAATTCTAGTTTTTTTTTATCTTGTTAAATTTTATATCTAGTTTTTCTCTAACTCTAATTCTAACTTAGGTTGATGCACATAAAAAAAGAGGAGATTGTCAGTACCTCGAGGTAGTTTTGATGTAGTCTACTAAATTAAGCTAGGTCCTGTGTATATTTGATCATTGTGTCTAAGTATGCAAGATCTTAGAAACATAAGAAGTCGAGTAGAAGAAGCAACTATTGGGAAGGAAGGCACGGGAAGGGAGTTGACAAGATCAGTGTATTTGAAGGATAAGGTGTTGCAGAAGAGTACACTGGCGGACAAGAAGGACGTGAGCGGCGATCTAAGGGACGAGTAGCTTAGGAGGGAGGCTATTCAAGGAGAAGATCAGAATTGGGTTCGGGTGAACTTAACTCCGGTTAGTCGGAGCTTCACCCACGTGAAGAGATCAATTGCTAAGTTGATCTGCCATGTGGAAGGCGCCTTCCATGCTTCATGGAAGGTGCCTTCTAATCTTTGAAGGTGTCTTCGCTTGCCGTTACCTGAGGATAGAGTTTTATCCTCAACAGATAAAACTATCTGATGGAAAGTGTGTTGGACCACTTTGAAGGTGCCTTCAAGTTACGAATAACATTTTCCAGGGGCTATAAAAAGATCCTTGGACCTAGGAAATATTCAATAATTAGAACTACAACTCTCGTAATACTTTCCTAGCATTTTCTTGAACGTTTCAATGATTGTAAGAGGTTTCTCCGCCTGCAATGAAGGAGATCTTCTAGTGTCTTTCACTGTCTTCGATTAACAACCACCAAGGTTCTAACCAAGTAAAACTCTGGCCTCTTAATTTATTTTAATTTTTTAGTTTAATTTTATTATTGTTATTTAAATTGTGCTGCTAATCAAGTCCAACATACGAGAAGGGGTTAATTTCATTTTGTAGGTAATTAACCCCCTCTTGTCGGCCCCGCTACATTAACAAAAAGGGCTCGGCACAAAGTCCTGGTCTAGAGGATTGAGCACAAAATCCTAGTTGAGAGGATTGAGCACAAGGTCCTAGTTAAGGGGATTGGACACAAAGTCTTGGTTGAGTGGACTGGGGAGAAGTCTTGGTAGATCGAGAACATCGAGCGAAAGTCCTGGGAGTTGCAAATATCAGGAGGAAGTCTAGGTGGGTCAAGGATTGGATGTCTAGAAGAAGTCCCTGAGGTCAAGGTTGGAGCTGAGTAAAAGTCCAAACTGGTGTTTGGCAAAGGTAATCTTTCCTGAGAGAAGTAGGTGAAGACGTGTTCCCTATTGAGGAAATAGTAGGTGTCAGTTTGACTTAGGATTTTAGTGATATCCAAAGTTAGAACTAGACAATCCTAAGCATAATGATTATTATATTATATTATATTATATTATATTATGGTTGTCTTGCTAACTCTGTGATGTAGGAAATCGAAAGCTGAAAGTTGGTCGAAAAAAATTCTGCTAGGCGCCCGGAGTGGGTCCAATGCCTAAATGGGCCCGAAGTCAGCCACTCATGCAAATGAAGTGGCGTGCTTTGATTGATCAACACACGTCAGCATCTAGGCGTCCGGGAGCGGTCCAAGCGCCTGGATCGGAATAAAATTTGGCGGATAGAGCTTTGCATAGATCATGCCACGTTAGTTTGATGGGGGCACCCGGGATCGGTCCAGGCACTCAAACAAGGCTATAGAACGGGGCTCGACCATCACCTAAAACACATCATTATCTATGACTTCCGTGCTTGCGTGCTATTCCGGAAAGCTCTCCACGGCACCGAAACTATCCACTAACGACAACGTTCAAGTCTACACCTTGCATTATCGGTATAAGTGTTTATTATTTTCATTTCATTTATTATAATCAGTGTTTCTATAATTGATGAATATTTATTAGATTTTCCAACAAAAGCGATCAACGATCGTGGGCCTTGGAGTAGGAGTCGTTAAATACTCTAAACCAAGTAAAAGAAATTGTGTTAGCATTGATTTTTATCTTTCTTATTTTCGCCATGTTTCCTCGACTGTTTTACAAAAATATGAAAAAGCCACGAGTGCTATTCACCTCCATTTAGCACGCTTATCGGTCCTACAGTTTCCTTAAACAAATTCATCCTCCTCTAGTTATGCTTTGAGGTTATAATGAACATCTATTTTTCAAAATACAACGACAGAACCACGTACATAACCAAACACTGGTTGTTCGTGGTGAACTAAGAAAGTACCTGATTGCTATCATGGACAAATGATTTGAGCAATAAGCAAAATATTCAGGTAGCAAAATGTTAGTTCATTCGCTTGGCCAAATTTTGCCCCGACCGGTCTAGCATTTAACGCGCGCATACGAGTCAACTTGATTCAGTGTAATCCAGGCCATGGATTTGCATCCCCTGCACACTCAAGCGTGAGAGAGAGTTTCTCTCCATGTATTTGTTCACATCATTAATGAATGTGCAACAATATAAACCAATCATAGTACCTTAAAACTTTCAATGTGAGACTAAACACATGTACAAAAGATTCTTATTCCTCCTTTTTCTATTCACATTTCTAACATATTCACAGATAATAAATGAAGAATAGTAATCTTATCGAACAAAATCTTGGTAGGAAATCACAAAATCATCTTTTTTTGTTAACAAAAAACCAAAAAGAAGAAATTTTAATGCAGAATCGATCGAGGTCCATGGCTGCAGGATAACTCGAGCATAAACATTGGTAGCGCCTCGACGACACACAGGCTCTTGGCTCTTTCGTTCCTCCACCCACTACCACTCTGTGTTGGTGGTGTAGTGGATGGCCCAGGCAATGCCATGGAGTAGGGGAGGGAGCAGAGGCAGGGGATCCAAGACCGACAGCGTGCCCCGGCGGCTAGAGAAGAGTCCTCTGAGTAGCGGAGGGGAGAAGATGAGGGAATGAAAGACTACAAAGAATGTTCAGTAGTGGTCGACGACTTTATGACGGACGGTATTGAGTCGATATTCTGTGGAGGGCAACGAGCTAACCCTCCTCAACCCACAGCTGCTCGAGGATGTGATTGTGAGTGGCTGTCTCGAGCATCTGATCGATCCAATGTTGGGGTTCATGGTAGCATTATGGATCTTTCATGTTAATCTATTGTATTAAACAAAAGACTTGCAATGATCTTTTGCATGAGAAGAACTCAGAGAAGACACTGGAGAAGAAGCTGCCGTTGTGAAGCTCACTGTCGCTAAGAAGATCACCACCTTGGAACTTTGTTAGATTTATCACAAACCAAATCCCTCTTCTCTTAATGTTCCCACTCATGATCTCATATGGAACTAGGACACTCTTTTATAGGAGGGTTGAGGAAGATGAAGGGGAAGAGGTGCCCCTTGATCTCCTTAACACATGCATCAATGAGGAAGACGAAGGGGAAGGAATGCCCCTTCATCTCCTCAACGTCTAACATCTCTCACTCATTCAAGTCAATCCTCAAACGGACATTTAGTCACAAAGACTATGTAAGAACATTCAATTTATACATAGGGAAAATGATTCGTATGATAGCAAGCACAATAAGCAATTACTGCTAAGAAAGTTGTTACACTTAACTTAGTTTCTCTATAGAACGAATCTGAGACATCAATATCTTACCTTTACCCTAGATTAAATTATTTACATCATTATAAACATCTTTAATCCCTCATTATAACGAATATGTCGAGAGCATATTCAACATCTCCAATCAATATAATTATTCATAATTACATTTTATATACTGAACAAAAGTTATAACTGGTACTAGTGAATAAATGCCAAATATAGAAATCAATCTTAATCTTCCCTTTTTAGCTAAAGTCTATTCATTTTAATCAATCGTTTTCCTAGTTATGCTTCATAGACAGAATCACTCATAGCCAATAGGAAACATGCTAAAGTAGAGACACTGATTAGAACTTCAAGTAAATAGCTAAATAGTCACTGAGAGTAAAATTGAGATTAACTTATAATCTTAAGGGTCTCACATAGTAGAGAAGTAGGGATCCATTCTCTTACTATCTTTATTGTCACCATAACACATGTGGTATGAATCACATGCTAAGATATTTTTCTCTTTACCAAAAAGAGTGTATGTTTTTTTTCCAAAATTTAACATCATACATATTTTTGATCTAGACATACCTAATGTCTAATCCTAAATTCAACATATGAATTCCATTATGACCTTAAGCATATTCAATAAATGGTGAGTTTATTTACTTCAATCATTACATAAATGATCTAATCTTGACATAATTATTAAGGCTGCCCCATAAGTAGCGGTCTTACCTCTATTTATACCGAACAAAAAGAGATGATTGTCCATGTGAGTAGACCAATCTCAACCTGCCAACATGCTTATCGAGACTTTATTCAAATGTAATAAAGACATATACACTGAATAGATCATAACATTGTTGGAGCAATAGGTGTGATCCTAGATTTTGATGTTTGGATAAAGGTATAAATTAGGTTATTGTTATATTTGATATGCGCTTGTGAGTGTGCAGGATGCAGGTACAACAAGGCAAAGTTTAAGTGTGATTTTGACAAGGGAAAGTCCAAGTGTAATTTTAGCAAAGGCAAAGTCCAAGTGTGGAGGCTTGGCAGTTTAAGTCCAAGTGTGTAGTGTTGGCAACATAAATTCAAGTTTGACTTGGCAAGGATAAAGTCTCGGAGAGAGGAGCTCTTGACAAGGTTGAAGACCCGACAACAAATAACAAGGCCGAAGGAAGCTCTTGAAGGCAAGACGTGAAGGATAGGGAAGCATCCAAGGGATGCAAGATTGATGGAGGAGGCTAGAAGGCAAGTTTGAGATTTTACAAATAAGGATAAATGCTGAATGATTGTACTCAGGGTTACCAGTCAACTGGCAGTGTCACCAGTCGACTAGACAAGCACAGGTTACCAGTCAACTATGTAAAATATGGTACCCAAAATAATAATTAAATAATAAGGTTATTTGTGGAATAACCTTATTGGAACTTTTAGGGTTTTTTAGAAATTTTTTGGGGATTTTTCGGAGCTCATATGATATATTTAGAGGGGATGTATTTATGGGCTCGAGAAAAGCCTATTTGGAATACCCGGAGGCGGGAGTTGATTGACGAACTTATCTAGGGTTTAATCGAAACATCCCTAAGTCCTAAGTTATAAAAGTCCCTCTTCCCTAAGCCCTCTCCCTCTCGTGAATTTCCCGCACCCCGCCGGCTCTCCTCCTCACGCAATTTCTTCCCCGAGCCTCACATCACGATCTTCTCACCAAACCTGCTGAGCCACACCCGTCGTCTTTGTGCCCAAGCGCCGACCACCCCTTCCTTTCCTCTCCCTCTCGCGATGTTCCCGAGCCATAGCTGCCGACCTCTCCTCCTCCTCACGTGAGAGCAAGAGCTGCCGACCTCTCCGCGCGAGAGCACCAGAGATGCACGCCACTGCACCCGATCGCACGGCGTTGCTCAAGCCGCCGCACGTCGGAGGGCTCCTAACCCTTCTATCCCACACCTATAGCCCCATCCATATTCCTCTCTTCTAATCCTTTCTCCACATCGATCGATCTTCAGCGAAAGGGAAGAAAATTAGAGCCCTAGCTTCATCAGATTTGGAGCTTGTTGGATTCAGTGGAGGTCTATTTGAGGTAAGGTTCTGGTTATTAGGGTTCCAACAAATTCGTTCCTGTACCATTGCTTCCTGGACTAATTTTTGGAAAAATTGGTGTATGGATGTTCTTGGAAGCTGTCGGGCAGAGGCTGGTAGGGTTGTGAACTCTTGATTCGCTGCTATACCTTAAGGTAAGTGATTTTTCCAGTGAGGTATCACTGTTATTCCCATTGGGAGGTTGTTAAATTAGGTTTTCTAATGGATGTAGGGTTTTGTTCTTGTTTAGATTTATTAGTAGTAAGTGAATGTATAGATTGAACCTATAGTGAGTATTGGGATGTCTAGGGTTGCATTATTTTAGGTAATAATGAAAGGTTAAATGATGATTAAGAATCTAATGGGAATTTTAATTCTTTGATGGGTTAAGCTAGGTTGAAATTTAATCTAGTCTTACCAAGGGAAAGGAATAGTAACCATGGTTAGCTATTACTTGAGAGTTGGTTATTGATTTGTAGGAGATTTATCTATTCAGGGTGTATACATATAATTACATAAAATTGTATACGTGACACAGGACCTTAATCGTAACGAGCCACGTGACGTGTGGGGATTTCTGTCCGACACAAGACGTTTAGAGGCGGGTACTTCTTACCTTGATTTTATAGTTCTTTGAACTTAGTGCATGAACTATTTTGGATAAGAACTGTTTTACCTTGAATCCACTTTTATTTTTCCTGCGCTTGATACTTTCACGTGATCTTTGAGATATTCATTTCCATATCTATACAGTCCCTTGTTGTTGTCCATGATAAATAGAAGATACTAGATACCATGTTTGTATGCTTTGACTGTTGTTTATTTATGTACTATATTGAGCATGCTGGCTTCATGTAACATACCTAATTTTTTACTTATATTGGTATGATGACTGTTGTTTGTTTATGTACCGTATTGAGCATGCTGGCTTCATGTAGCATACCTAATTTCTGCTTATATTTGTATGATGACTGATGCATTTGGCGCATAATATCATGACATGCATGTCAACGACCAATTCTCCCTTGCGGTCGAGAGAGTTGTTAACCAGGGCCGCATCCTCGGTTACTCGAGAGAGTGGTAGATGGAGTTGATGTCGCTTGTCCTGTCGTGCTTCCACTCGATCACTCATAAGCAGTGATAGATAGAGTTGCGAGCAGCAGGGACCCCCGTCGTAGATGTAGCTAGTTAGCTACTATGCAACTGTCCCCTCGGCTACTCGAGAGAGTGGTAGCTGGAGTGGTGTACAGTCTGTCACTGACCCGACCACTCGACCATACAGGGGTCATGGTACAGAGAGGTGGACGGGAGTGACCATCCGTGCATACATTGTTTGTTATTATACTTGCTTTGGCTACTGCTGTTTACATATGCTGTTATTGCTTACTTATTGCTGTTGCTCGCTTATGCTTCTATGCTTGCTTATGTTGAGATATACCCTCGTTGTAGTTGTTTAGTCCTTGGTTTACTTATTGGAAGTTTGTATATACCTTACATATTTCCTTTGTAGTTATGAGCAGTATTGTAGCAGATTAGTACTACTTCTGACCTTCTATTACTAGCCTAGGATATGGTTTTAGGTATGAGCATTTATTATGGTTTTATTTTAGTATCTGCTATTCCTCTTATGAGACTGTATACTCTTGGCTCACTTTCTAGTTGTATTTTATGTTCATGCACTATCTTTCCATTACCCGGTGAGTTCCAATACTCACCACCTCGCAAACTAGTTTTCTTTCGCCAGGTAACCGGTAGATGATTGAGAAGTTGCTTAGAGAGTCCCGACTGCTGGTCCCACTTCCCACATCATATCTGAGGGCATTTATCGGTTTTATTTTCGCTTTACTCGTATTTTTAGTATTCAGCAGTTTTAGTATTGTATGAATTTGTCTGTGTTTGGAGTTTGATTCGTGGTGTTTTGCTATCGTGATCTTGTGGTTGTGTAAGCCTAATTTGCTAGTAAACTTTAGTTGTGGATTGTGGGTTTTCTCTTCGTTTTTCCGCTGTGCTTTTAATACATCCGTGTGGGCTGAATATTAACTGCGTGGTTATTTTATTTATTTATGTCCAGCCGGGTAGGCTGTGTTATATAAACTACGTGGTTATATATGTTCGAGCCGTGTAGGCCGATGAATATGTTATATGTTGTTTTATGTATGTATATTGCTTCATATTGTCATCGGTACAGGAGAGATGTTGCAGAAATTTTATCAGTAGGGACTCCTATGGGGGGTGATAAATTTTTGGTATCAGAGCAGATTCGAGTCAAATTTTTGGGATTTCGATCTCGTTTCAATTTATGATTTTTTAAGTTAATTTGATACCAATTTTGGTATCAGAGCCGATTTTTGATCTAGATTTTTGAGTCAATCTGATACCAATATTTGGTATCAGAGCAGGTTTATGATGTCTGTTGTTTTTCAGTGTTTTGGATTTTCGTGTTTTGGATTTTTGAGTTAATCTGATACCAATTTTTGGTATCAGAGCATGTTTACAATATCTGTTGTTTTTCGTGTTATGAATTTTTGAGTTAATCTGATACCAATTTTGGTATCAGAGCGGGTTTGCGATGTCTGTTTTTCATATTTTGGATTTCCACGTTAATCTGATACCAATTTAGTGGTATCAGAACAGGTTCGAGTCAAATGCTGGGTTTTGTGCTTTTGGGATTTCAATCTCGTTTCAATTGATGATGCTTTTCGAGTTAATCTGATACCAATTTTTGGTATCAGAGCCATAGGTTTACGAGTCTTATTTTCGGTGTTTTGGGTTTCATGATCTGAATTTTTGAGTTAATCTGATACCAATTTTTGGTATCAGAGCCAAGTTGTGATGCCTTTCTTTTTCGTATTCTGGATTTTTTTGAATTAATCTGATACCAATTTAGTGGTATCAGAGCAGGTTTACGATGTCTATTTTTTGTGTTTTGGATTTTCGAGTAATTTGATACCAATTTTTGGTATCAGAGCAAGGTTTTCGATGTCTGTTGTTTTTCGGGTTCTTGATTTTTGAGTTAATCTGATACCAATTTATGGTATCAGAGCATGTTTACGATGTCTATTTTTCATGTTCTAGATTTTGAGTTAATCTAATACCAATTTAGTGGTATCAGAGCGAAAGGTTAGGATGTCTATTTTCGATATTTCAGTTGTTTTGTTTTGCCTTTGCAATTTGATTCCTCGATGGAACTTTCAAGTTTTGGGACCAGGCAGCAGCAGAGATCTCCAAGCTATAGGAGGTATGTGGTATACTGTTATCATACACTTCTTTTGTTATTTGACTAGTTGTTTATATCATGTATGACTTGTGTTGTGTCAGTCATTAGTTAGATTCATTCTTGTTGATGCAATTGGTAGGGTACAGAGTTACTTTATTAGTTCGATTAGTAGGAGGCCGCCTTACTTTATTTCATGAAGATTCTGATTTTTAGGTTATTGTGCTTGGTTAAATAACCTAGAAGACACATTTGAGTATATTTGTAAAATACCGGAAAATAGGCGAATATTAATAAGGGAATTTTCTGAAATTTTTGGACATTTTTCGGGAATTTTTCGGAGCTCGTACGGACGAGTTCACGGGGATAAAAACGGGGGCCCGAGAAAACCTGTTTGGGCTACCCATTTAAGAGAGGAAAAGGTTTATTTATTTATCTCTTTTTCCTTTTCTTATTTATTATCTTATTTTCTTTTATTTCCTCTCATTCTCGCTGTTCTCTCTTTTCTCCCCGACGCCGCCCGAGCCTTCTCCTTCTCTCTGCCCTAACCGCCGGCCGGCGGTTTCTCTCTTCCGAGTGTCGGCCGCCTCCTCTGTGCCGGTCACCCCATGCCCTTGCCGAGTTTCCTTCTGCCGTTTCTCCTTTCCCTGCCCTAATCGGCGCCGCAACAGCCGCCGCTGAGGCCTTAATTCCTCTGCCGCCATCACAGCGCCACCGTGGACCACTCGGTGCCCTAGCCACCCGGCGCCGCCCGACCACCTTCTTCTCTTCTCCTTTCCTCTGCCCTCGGCTCCGACGCCACTGCCGACCACTGTCTTGTTCCTTGTTTGAGCAGCCGGCGATCGCAGGGATCTTCCTCACCAGTGTCGTGCCCTAGGTTATGATCTGTGATTTCAGAGGGTATTCGGTTGTTTCGACGCGAACTTGTAGCAACCTCCATTGGTTTGCAGTAGCCGGCAGCCTGATCCGGCAACAAATCCATCCAGCAGTTGCTAAGAAATCAAGGTAAAATACTTGGTTTTTGGTCTTGTTGTGGAGTATTTTTAGTCCAGCAGACATTCTGTGTCCTGCAGCCACGATCCTTGTTGTTGATCAATAGGAGGCAGTGAATTGAGGTGAGGTGTAGAAAATGGATTTCGTAATTAGTTGTATATGTGTAAATAGAATTAGGTTTATATTATGTGTTTATTAGGGTTTGCCCTATTTTAAGTGTTAAAGATTTTTATTTAGCTATTTCATGTGGATATTAGCTAAATAAAAATGTATATATTGGTGATACAGGACTTTGATTTGAGACGGTGTCTCGACGGGTATCTCGATTAGCGTATTGGACCATTTCGATTGGAGGCGGGTACTTTTGACTTTTTGTCTTTGATATGCTTAGTAATGAAATTAACATTTTGCATTAATTGTGTTTCTTATCTGTTTCAGTTAATCACTACCCAAATCTTGGTTCATGCTTGATTGATTGATTGGTTTGCATCTCATGTATATTTTACCTGTTTATACATGCTTATAGGGGGTAGTGATATACCATGCTTCACCATGTTCAGGACCTAGGTTTTTATACCTTCTGTGTACCTTTGATTTGATATGATTCGTTGACCTAGGGTGTACTTTTCTATATATATGGATTAGGTCAGGATGTTTATATGGTTATTGCTATGCATCATTTGCATGATTGCATGCTGTGCGATAGTCTGCTCCATTATTGTTGAGCACATCGCCAGTTACATGGATCTGCACACACCACCACTCATGGGTTAGTGGTCGATTCAGGTTGAGTGTGTTGCAGCAGGGACTCTGTTAGGCACCGTTGGTCCGCTCATGGGTAGTGTGACACAATGTGTTATCCGGCAGGGATTCCTCCCCGTCATTGTGTACCGGGTGATGAGAGCATTGCGCTCCCCCATTTATGATTTGGGGTAGGAGGATAGGTGTACTCCGACAGCATCCCATCCACTCGGTCACTCATCAGGAGTAGTGACGACAGAGTGCACGGTTGTCACAGCCCTACCCACTCGGCCTCACTATGTGTGTGAGATGATCGACTGGCGTCAGGGGTGACCAGGACGCATCATTGGCATCATATGCATGATGCATTTATTGCTTGTGTTTGTGGTTGCTGCATTTATATGGTGCATATTGTTTGGATACCTATGTTTGACATGCATACAGGATTCCTATACCACTCGGACTGTTTGACCTTATACTCAGGACCTGGTTAGTACAGGAGACTGTACGCATGATTAGTGCTAGGTGTTGTTTCTTTACTTTGCATATCAATTGCTGAGTGTTGGACTCACCCCGCCTCCATTGTTGTTATTTTCAGGTTGATGTTGTCAGGAGGGAGTTCCAGTCGCTGGTCCCCACAGCACGTAGTGCTACTCCTCTACTGGTTTTTGAGTTGTTGTTTTATTTTAGCTTTTCGCTATCGGACTTTGTTTTAGTTTTGTTTTGGACTTTACATATGGATATTGTATGGAATCTTTCCGTTGGATGGACTTTTGGTATGATTTGGATTTATTCTACTACATGCATGCCTAGACGGAGTTTACGTCGGATTTGAGCTTTCTGAGTGTAGTGGAGTAGGGTGGATTTAGTCGTGTTATCTTTCTTTTACTTATATAAGCTGCGTGGTGATGGTTTATTTTGTTGTTATTATTCCGACCCTTTGTGCATTTGAGGTATTTGTGAGATGTAGAAAGTTTGGATTGTCCACCGTCGGAGATCTTGAAATTTTCTCGGACGAGGACTCCTCAGGCGTGACAATTTAGTGGTATCGGAGCATTTACGATCTTTTGTTTCGTATTTTGGATTTTGGTTTATCGATCCAATTTATTTGGTATCGAAGCGGTTATGATACACCTTTTGGTGTTCGAGATTTATCGGATACATTGTTGGTATTCGGATATTTGGGTTAGCCGGTTTGCGAGTCAAATGGGCATTATCGGATTTTCGATATGGTTATGTTTGGATTTCCATTTGGATTTATATGGATATACGTTCGAATTTTGAGGTCAAATTAGGGATTGGACAACGACGAAACTCCAGACTGCAAATAGGTATGTTGTTATTTTATGTTGGTTATATTGGTATTGATATCTGTAATTTAATTTACAGATATGAGACGATCTACTCGTATTGTTGCGAGACGTGGTGCTGGACGACCACGTGCGAGGACCACGGATCTCGGATATGCTAGAGATGCCCACTGTTAGTGAGCCTGTCGATCAGGGACGGACTCAGGATGCAGCGGGAGCATCGGGCTCTCAAATCCCGATAGCTCTGTAGAGATACCTACTTTGGCCACATCGGCGGTATCCATGCCTACCACATTTACTGTACCATCGAGTACCATTGGTGTACAGACATACGCTCGGTAGCGACCCTCGGCGTATTGATTACCACCACCTCTTGGATCTCTGATTGTATCCTATCTGAGTGGCACTGTACTGATGCCTCTGATGGCGGTTGCTCCACATCAGGTACCTTTTCCTACTGTACCTCCAGTTGCCACCACTTTTGTTCCCCAGGCAGCCACCGGCGGCTTATGCTCCGGTATATCCAGCAGCAGGAGTTCCTCCTCCGGTTTATTCAGCGGTACCACCTATAGTATCGCTCAGTGTTTGCGATTCCTGCGTAGTCAGGCACGGTTCACATCTTGCCATTGCCGAGCTAGGATTCGGCCTTGGCGAGTCGATGAAGACTCGTTTCACTCTTTTCCGCGGAGATCTCGATCCAGTATGCCTGTCATAGATAGAGACTATGGAGCGACTTTCTTCTATATGGCTTGCTCCGAGTGGGAGAAAGAGTTGGCTGCTTACCATTTACGGGATGAAGCTAATGCACGTGGGTTACTCGGTTCTATTATTGGTGGTAGCGTCACATGGACCGAGTTGAGAGGCTTTTGAGAGCCGTTTCTTTCCATTGTCCTATCGGATGTCTCCGACAAGATTTTATGAGTGCGAGGCGGAATAATCGCTCGATGGCCGAGTATAATCTGAATTCCTTGGTTGGTTGGTTTGTCGAGTTAGTTGCGGAGGAGAACTCGCATGATGTAGTTTATACAGGGATTGGATGGTTATCTGCGTGTACAGCTTGCCGGATTAGGGATTTCATCTTACTCGATGCATTGAATCGAGCTTTGATGATAGAGTTAGCTCGGTGACGGCATATCCGGACGGGAAAAAGCATCTGGTCGGACATCGAGGCGGTCCAGCAGAACCTGGTGACGGGGCGGCCTCGGAGTGGTCGCGAGCAGTCGGTCGTGGTACTTACAGGGCGTCTCGTAGGCCTTAGAAATCGGTGGTCTTCTTGAGGCGTTCTCGGTTTCTCGCGAGGCAACCACCTTCGATGATACACCTTTGTTTGGATGTGGATCGAGATCACCTCACCCAGCTTGCTCTCGGGACGATCGGTTGCTTTTATTGCAAGCTGAAACCTGAGCCTAGATTGTCGGTGAAGGCTCGGCCTGCAGCCGGAGGGTCGGTCGGAGGGGCAGTCTAGTTAGTCGAGGCATATCGAGGAGGCGGCCCAATCTTCACTGCGTCGGAGGCGGCTCCCTCATGACATTTGACATGCTTGGATAGGAGTACTCTAGTGCTACATAGCACCCCGAGTTTTGTTCGGGACCTTATTATCGACTCGGGGCGATGTCGGACTCGGTCGGCCCCGATGTCAGTCACCATCCTCTCGGTCTTATCGGCACATAGTCCGGCGCCTCGATGGCGAGCTTACGCTTGTTGCTGACCGGCGACATTACCACCTCCTCCTCCGCCAGAGACTGGTCATGTTCATGCTATTACCAGAGAGGATGCTCAGCGGGCCGACGGATCCGTTTTCCGCGGTACGATTTCCATTTATGCATTTACTGCTGATATTTTGATTGATACTGATAGTTCGCACTCTTTTATATCCCGTACCTTTATGCGGGAGATTGGTAGATTACCTACTGTTAGGTTGCGGCGATTGACTGTCTCCCTACCGTCCGGTGATACTTTAGACGTCACCCAGGAGATCAGAGGTTGCCCGTTAGACTTTGGCAACATGATGCTTACGGTAGATCTTCTAGTATTGGAGATGGTCGAGTTTGATGTCATTCTTGG